>NC_135357.1:6542500-8942500 GCF_051622035.1 Arctopsyche grandis | reverse complement strand
TCAAATATGGGAATAACCGTTATCCAACACTGCCAAACCTGTCAATACAAGGATAAAATATAACCGAAAACTCTCCAGGGTGTGAGTTTAGCCCTAGATGCCGACATTATAGACAGCGTTTTATTTACATTTGCAAAACTAAAAAAAATTATGATTTGGCCACAACACTTCAATAGTTGGACCAAATTAGTGAATTAAAAACGTACATGATGAAATATAAAAGCTTGTACTATTAAGTTTATATGAGTTGAGAGTAAATAAGAGTGAAAAAAGTAACTATGTATTACTCCCGTTCAAGTCAGTTGCGAAGGGGCGGTAGAAAGCCGCGTTTGGATAGCTAGCCGTCATCACTTCGATCTGACACAAGATTCCGATGTAATCTTTAAAGATTACATCGGACATTAACGAACTCATTAATGAGTTCGTTAATGATTAAACACATCTAGCTTCATATCGGTAAAATATCAAAGCGATCTAAAGAGTGGAAGTGGTTGAAAATTAGATCACAAAATTTTGACGGGCAGATATTTCATGAAACTAACCGAGTGAAGCTAATAAAATGTTTTAAAAAAACCATGTGAAATGCAAAGGAGGTGTGAAAAACGCGTACCACTCTGTGTCTGCTACTTGTGAGTAAAATTTTGACCATCACAATTAATATATTTGCAAAAACGTCTATAATGTTAATATGGTTCAAATTTTGGACATGCGAGAGTTGGGTTCTTTTAGCAAAATTATATATTTCCATATAACCATATCATATTTTATTGATTTTATCAACATCGTAAATTTATTATATTTGTAACTGATAAGGAGACTAAGGGCGGAAACACACTGAATAGTACGGAATGTCACGTTCTTGGCTCCACGCTGTGACAGTGAGTGTTCCCCAAACCGAATTCGGGTGTCATTGCACGTGCAGAGTGCATATGTCTCTCCTACATTTCTTCAAATATGGGATTCACCGTTATCGATCACTTTCAAGTTAAGTAAGGATAAATACAAGGATAAAATATCGCCGAAAACACTCCAGGGGGTGATTTTTGGGACTATTTACCATGAATATGGACTAGAAGAGGTGGGTTTTTTTCACATGTTTTAAAGTATCTAAAAAAAACACATACCACGTCTCACTCTATGTATTTTCGCTTTTGGGCGTTGAGTTGGTGCTCGATAAATAACAATAGACCTCTCCACTACCGTACAAAGCAAGAAAGCAAAAAAAAATGGTTGACAATAGTGAACCATTTTTTGTGCATAAAGCTCGTCCGCACGCCGCCTTTTACTGATAAGACCGATTAAACAAGCTCGATCTTAGAAATCATAATTTGAAATTTCAAAAATGTATTTAAACAACGTGTCACGACGATGAATGCTACCGTTATTTTACTGATCCACCTGTTGCACCTGCATACGCCAATATATGATTATTAAACTATCAAAAAACATGCAAACCACACATTGCTAACTGAAATTCCACTCCACACAAAGTACGAACTGATACCTGCGAATTACATATCATGGCTGAAAAACATAGTTGATCGATCCGTAGAAAAACGAGCATGGAAAGTATTCTGATTCACCTACATGAAAATAAACAAGAGCATCCGCTTTGCTCACTGCAGTTTCATCCAACAGCATTCGCCAATAATAACCACCACCCGCACACAATTTCCGTGGGAAGTGCGAATCCATCAAAACCGAGGTCGGATCGAGAGATTACCCGGCTAATTAAGTACCCAGGTAAAGTAAAGATTATCGCTAGATGGGGGGGGGGTCGCCTTTGATACCTGATTAATCCGCCGAATTGAAGCGTGCCTTATGCGGCAAAATCAGCCGGATCGATATGGCCGAGAGTGGATGAATACCCCGAGCAAATAATAGTGGAGGACTCACGCAATACGCTGCCACGATAGCGATATCTTTTTTACTGCGGCTGGTCGGTTGCTAGGGGGATGACACTGTCCCACCGGCACTAAGAAACCCCACCTTGGGGTTGGTCCCACATTTTCCGAGGAAAATTCCGAGATATGTAAGAGTATCGACGCGCCTCGACGAATAGGTCAACAGGTGTTATCGCAAATTGAATCGAATCGCTTGAACGACCGTTGGATGCCGATCGCGTTTAAAGTGGGGCAAGTAGAAAGACCGGGAAAAAAATTGAACCAGCCGTATTATAAAAAGGCAAAGTGGCCAAATCTGAGAAAATATGTAGATTGCGACGATTGTGATTTTTTATTATAGAGCAGTAATATCTGGATGATCTATTGCACTAGATTCTAGTGCAATATAGTAGTTGGACAACCGTTTCTTCAACAAAAAGTTCTCTAAGACTGTATTCGTTATGGGGTGTTATATGTTGACTTCATTGATCTTTAAGACGGCTTTATTTATATACATAGTAGATTGTGCCGAAATCCTTTCTATTTTCTATTTAAAAATCCGAATCAATGTGCGAAAATTGTAGTAGATAAATAATGCAACATTACTGAAATTCAACATTAGAATAAACTATTCAGCATTGTTTTAAAAAGACTTCTCAAAACTTTCAAGGGTTTTGACTCTTTTACGGTTTAAGGTCTATTGATTGCACAGCACGTACTGGCACTTAACCAGCAATACAAAAAAGATTCTTTGGTACATTTAGTATGGACGAATTAATGTCTAACGTGGCGTAGACGTAACAGCATAGCCGACAAAATCTATTCATACTAAACAGCAGTACATGTACCGTAACATATCAAGCAAACCCGGGGAAAAATCATTGGCAACGGTGGAAATATTCACGCACGACGTTACGTAATAGTGGCGAGTGCACGCGTGTTAACGAAGGTGCACATGCGCATATGAATATTTTCGGAAACGTCATATTGTGACAATATTGAGTCGACGGTACGACGCAAGCAATATTTCACCATATCGTTGGGCTCTGTAACGTATATTTAAGACGATTTTGCCTTGCATTCAGTCAAAACACGTATGAACGTGCCGAAAACATGCAGTGCCGTGCCGAGCTGTTGACGTGCAGTGCTGGATAATAAGTAACAATGCAGCAAGTATCCCATTATTTATTATAATTTATGAATTTATTACTATAGTCAATCCCCTGTAGATGAAACTTAGGTAAAACGCACATACTGTCCTTTACACCCTATTTCGACCAATAGCATTTTGCGCGTACAATGTTCTACTGTGTGCACGAAATGCTATTGGTCTAAATGGATTGTAAAAGAGAGCATGTGCGTTTTACCTAAGTGTCATCCTACAGCGGATGAACTATGTACTTGGGTATGTAATTTGGGTTTGATCCTTTTTTTCGGAATTAAATCTATAATATTTATCGCAAAGCGTTGCATAACTACATATATGTAAAAGCCTTGGTTGATTTTATTTACAAAGAACCGCATGCGGCTCTCGATCCGACGGATACCGTTATAATTTATTATCGTCAGGACAAACTAACCAACATTTATATCAAACATTTAAAAATCAAAAAATAGTAGTAATCAATTTCAAAAAAGATAAACATGATAATAAATATAAAATTGTTTTTCACGCTCAATAAAAAACGCTTAGATAATAAAATACTACCGTGAAGAGAAAAGCATAAATAGCATATAACTTTAATCTATGTTTTTGATAATATTTCACAGATAGGTAAACACATTGCAGTAAAACAAGCACAATATAGTAGCAACTAAAAAAAATCTAGTGCAAAATAGCATCCAATTAACAAAAAACTGAATATACACACTGCAGCAGTATAATTAAAAGTCGACTCATTAGTATACAAAAACAAACAAAGAAAATCTGTCCCTAATTGTGTGCATACATAATAACTACCAAAAATAACCACGTTTAGTTAAAAAGCAGGAACGAGGTTAATGCATTCTTTTGAATTAATTTTTTTTTTCATCACAAAATGTATACGACCGCAAACTGCGTGCATAATATAAATATTTATTACTATGCGGTGAAAATGCGAACCAGCATAATTTTTTTAATGTGAAAGCGAGTGCTTTCCATACCTTTACATATGTATGTATATATATATATATATATATATATATATATATATATATATATATATATATATATATATATATATATATATATATATATATATATATATATATATATATATATATATATATATATATATATATATATATATATATATATATATATATATCCATATACGAACGCGGTTCCGCATGAAAGAACCAACCCACAAGAGCACTATTTTGACAACCGCAAACGCGTGAATTTCATAAAAGAAAACTTACTACATACATACGAGTTAGTTCCAATAAGCAAAACCAAGTCCATATAATACGTCGTCGATAAAACTTAAGAACCCTTAACTTGCAACCGGTGCTAATTTCGTGACCTTATTTCGCACGGTCTCTAACTAGAACTAATTTTCACACACACACAATCCTTGAAAATCAATATTGAACACTATTTTTCTTTTATTATAACAAATCTATGTACAAGAAGACCAAAAACGTGCAGACGCATGCGAAAATGCGCCGAATAGAAAAAAAAATCGATGAAAAACATATTAGCACACTTTTCGACAGCCGACGACTGCGGGAAAATTCATTCAACTTTTCATCAATCACTGTCGTCACCGTTCGATGGAAAAGGCGATTCGCGGATTTTCTTTGTACGACTCTGTCTATGTGTGTGTGTACTTCCGGTCGAATTTACGATGTCAAAATCGGACCGGGCCGGTCAATAATGTGCACTGTCACGCGTACCAGACCTTGTCGACGAACTGGATCACATTTTGGCAACGGCTCGACGACGATAAGGAGATGACGATCTGTAAGGGGGGTGAAATCGAGGGGCCGCGGTCGGAGGGCGATCGGACAGGGCGAGGGCCGCGATACGACTGCGGGCCGCGCAATCAGAAGATGATCTGCGCATGCTCCGTGCGTGGACCAGACGAGCTAACGAACCGACGCCCCAACAGGAACAAACTCCAAAACGTTACGCTTCCGTGTGACAGTTCTAGGTGAAAATAGACAGACGCACACACTTCGTGGAAATTCAAGTGGGAAAATTTTTCTCGGAAAAAAAATATTGACTTTGATTCATAACGTGAGAACTCATTGACGATTTGTAGCAGCGCGATTCAATGCCGTTTACCATGCACCCTTTTTTTTGATCTTTCGATTTTGGATCTTTGCCTTCCGATATTTGCTTTTTCGACCTTTTCACTTTCGGTGCCGTGAGGTAGACCCATTAAAAATGTATTGTAACGTACGCCGCGGATTAAGCGAATAGAATCCCAGAGACTGTGTGACCGTTCAAAGATTATCTGTAACGGATATCTGTTAACGGATTAACTAAATGCATACCGTGCGACTGGTATAAGTGGGTTTTAAGGATTAGCGACAAGCTAAGTGCATGAAACAATGATTGCACTTCTCATACCGTGGGAATACATATCCGAATACGTGACTATACAATAGGTAAACAGATTAGACGTCCTGAGAGATCTACCCCTTATAAGGCGGTACGTAGGCGATATCATGTCATTCTGGACTGAGCACTGGCAATACGTGTAACTCCTTAATCATCAATAAATGCTGTGAAACGACTGTTGGCCTTTTACTTGGATCCTCCACCCACCCCTACGCAACAGTATCTATAAGATTTTTTTTTGGTTTGTCATGGGGTATGGAATTATTTTTCCAGGGTCACTCGTAATGATAAGTAAAGCCCGGACCCTGAGGGGGCCGTCCATTGTTCAAATGTCGTAAATGCATTGTTAAAGGTTTGCCAAACCTTTTTTACAAAGCATTTACAACAAACGAACAATAGACGGCACGCTTCCGGTCCTACCTCTAATGATAAGTAATAAGAAATATTATTTTCCGAGGCATGAAAAAATAAAAAATAAATTGCGGCACCTGTCACATCACATGTTATCTACTCAATTTGTATTAATTTCGCAGTTTCACGCACGCGATTTACATATAAAAAAATGAAGTACATATGAAAATTTAATCGCTCAAATTTTTTCTCCAGCCAAAAATACATACAATTCTAAAATACGAAAAACTCTAAAATACGATTTTCATTAGTCTTGGTTGATTTGTAAAAATAGTGACTACCAAGATAACGGAAATTAGAGTATAATCATGATCATCATCATTTGCAATTATTCGCCATTCACTGCTGGATGAAAGCTTCTCCAACATACTTTCAAACGTCTCTGCTTTGGGCAACTCTAAGGGGCGAAAACACACGAATTCATTTAATTTAAATCTTAGTAGATTATAAAATCACTGCACATTTTTTTCTATTTAAGAAAAAAAATTAGCTGAAGACAAAATTATTTTACGAAAAGAAGGATATTTTATTTAATATAATTCACGTAGAATAAATACATTTAACTACAATATTCTGCACTTTCGTCGGATAAGTTGTAATTATCATGCATACTATTTGTGAAGGTCGGAATTAATAATCAATTTTCATAATCCTATGTTTAATTTTGTTATTGCCGTAAAAATTCTAAAGATGACAGTCATTACGACTGGTTGACCATGAAAATGAAATAATACAAAGTGTATGTCTATAAAAAATTTAAGTGCAACACTTTAAGTGCGAAATTTTCCCAGTCATTGACTGATTCGCGATTATATTTTGTAACTTTTAAACCGATTCATAACTTTCACGCGATTTTTTTCCAAATGTGAAAAAAAATATTTTAACCGTTTTTTCTCATTATTAGCGAACGAATTCAAATTGAATTATTCCTTTTATAACGTCAAAAACAAATCAAATAGTGCGATTACACGTGAATTTTTACATAAAAATGAAATCAAATTCAATTTTCGTTCCGACCACCTGATTTGTAGCTCAAAAATTGAAAAACGGATATCAAAATCGGCTTAACCTATCATATAAAATTAATTCGGACATATTTCTACGATCCACTCGAACAACTCCGAGCAAAAGTTAAACACTATCGAAACGATATGAATTACAAACGATACCTACTTAAAATTCAAAACAGATAATATCATACCGTTAAGTAGCTTAAATGATGTTCATGGAACAGAAAGTAAATAGCACACTATCCAATTATGTATATTGCAACTAGCATTACAAAATAAAAGTATTGTCATCGAATACGAATCATCCATGACTAAACGCTTCATTGGAATATGAACAAAAGGTTAGAATTGATAATATAAAATGTAATAAGACACCACAACAACACATACTCCCCAGTGACTTAAAACTAGTGTGCCACAATTTATAAATATTATCCAAAACTACAATTCACTCCAGTTGAATTGACAGTGGGAAGAAAAATACGCGATTCCTACTAACCAATAACATTTCAATGCACTAACACAAGACTAAGGCTACAATAATTTATTTATTTATTTATTTGGAAAATTTACAGTTTATTAAGTTACATAGATTGATAGTAAAAAAAATATAATTATGTTAAGTAAACCATTAATAATTTTCACATATAGGTAAAAAAAAGAAAAGCTCAAACATTTAAAATAAGAAACAAAAATGATAATAGAGAAAGATAATTAAAGAAAACAAAAAAAGAAAAAAATAGAAATAACAGTATAATAAAAATATCAAAATAATAAGAATAATAATATGATAAAAATTATGAAATAATAAAAAAAAATATAATATATAACAAAAAACAAAAAGACAAAATAAATACATCAAAATAAAAATTCATAATCACAATCGTAAATTTTCATTAAAATTAATCATCGAAAAACAAATTTGCAATAATTACTCTAGCTTGTATAGCATTAATATTAATTATCGATAAATTATTAAGAATTGAATGATAGAAGGAAGAATGGAAAAACTTAAAATTATTTAAACTTATGTCAAGAAACTGTTAGTTATACTCAAATATTCTTAGCTCGCGAGTTATGTGGACGAAACGATGAGAACACTTCTTGTATTTTCATTCTGGTATCATAGAAAAAGGAGGTGAGCAAAGGAAGTGCTGGAATGGTTCAACCCGAGATTATGTAAAAGGGTGACCGCAAGGAAAATGGGTGGAAGAAGATAGAAAAATTTGTGATTGCGCAAATGTGTGATGACGATTTTGGCACCCCCAGATTTTAAGCCCGGAACCGCCACTCATTTAGCACAGCTCTGTGTATACGATTAAGTAATTGCAGGTCCCACGGTGAAAAGGTCATACGGTGAAATAAACGTCAACTGAGCACCGAGACGAGCATACATGTGGTTAGCTTTGGCGGATCACATTGCTACCCTTACACCTTTCATTCTCACATTCACTTGTTTTTGTTTAGTTTTTGTCTGACTAACTGACTGATACATAGGACACATATATATAAGGGCGAAAACACACTGAATGGTATGGGACACCACATTCCTGGTTTGTAAACAGTGGGTGTTTCATGACCGTAAACAGTGGATTTTCCCCAAACCGAATTCGGATTCACCGTTATCAAGCAAGGATAAATACAAAAACAGCCCAGGGGGTGATTTTCGGGACTGTATATACGGGTTAGGGGTGCTGCGTTTTTTTTACATGTTTAAAAGTATCTAAACAAAACACGTACCACTCAGTGTGTTTTCACCCTAAACCAGGACATGTCCCAGTCTATCGGTACATATGACAGCCCTACACTAGATGCACAACAAAACTCGTCGACCAATGAGAATTAAGATATAGAATTTATCTGAAACGAAGTTACCTCAAAGTGGATTTTCGATTTTACTGCTGGAACACGTGCTTTTAGTTAGAGCACACTCTACGTATATCAGCACGTTTTATTGTGACGAAAACATACCAAGCGTAAAGATTAAATCTACAAGCGTAGAAAGTTTGAGAAGCCATTAGCTAAGTATTTGTTTTGAATAAGTCGGAGGAATAGCTGTGAATAAAATTATGTTATCAGAACAACCCAAAATAGCATCCCAGCTAAGAGTACAAGCACACACACACACACAGACAGACACGTCCTACAGCAAATACACACATACGATCCAATGGTAAAATGTAAATATTTGAAAAATCCACATGCAATATTTACAATATGTATATGTATATACCACATACGTGTACTTTCAGAACTAAAAATACCTGCATGCATTCAATCTAGTACATACACACAGGTAAAAATCATGCGTGGCGAATACGAAACTCTTCATGTACGAACACAATAGGACATACTAGATAAGAATGACATTGAACAGTTATATAATAAATAACGCGAATGAGCAGTGAGTAGTACGTTCGAGAAGCGAGGTTCAGATCGCTGAGATAAAAATTCGCAAATCGTTCCGGTTCTACTTTGCGTTTGGCAAATCGTTTCGCACTGGACGAACGGATGAACTCTAAATGCATTAATCCACCGCGAGAGCGAGGGGGAAATGACATCACAGGCCAAGATTGCCGATGGACCAGCGGCACTTGTTGGTATAATCCCGCACAACCCACGTCCCATTACAATACATAATCCAATGACGACATCACAGTGTGTACATATGTGCCACGAAGTGTAACCGGAGGAGAGTTGGGAGCTCGCGTGTAAACAGATGCACTTCTCGATGTTTTTTAATTATAACAGATCCGGGGTTAGTCAGATTCCGATGGATGCATATGTATGTATGTATGTATAATATCCAACCGTTCCAGATAGAGACATAACGCGGTCTTTTATGTTAGTATCGTCCACTTTAATTCCATTACGCACTGGAGATGAGGTCGAGTCGAGGTCAAATAATATCGTATAAGATTGTCTCCCATGCCCCTATAATACCCATGTGTACAACAAGTGAAATTTCTCGACATTCTCCTAAATAGTATTCGTGGAGGCGGAAGGGCGTGTTCGGGAAACTTCACTTTCGGAATACGACTAGTATAGTAGTATTACACAATCTAATTGAAAAGTTTCTAACTATGGTCTATTTCAGTACACTTCTTCGTTAGAGTTCTGGGTAGCAGCTATTTAGATGCATATCTTCAGTTAATTAGCAAAAAGAGCAGGTACACTTCAACGAAAATGTGCTACATATAACTCGTATAGTAAAATCGCAAATGCATTAATTATGGAAGATGACTTAGGGATTTATTTATTTAAAGTTTGGACCATTGTGGCATTACAGGCATAATGGTATCCCCATGGGCCATGAGGCTCAAATAGAAGATTCACTTAAACTTCACATCCAATTATGAAAATAACGATGAGCGCAGGCTACCAGATTAATAGGTTGAAATAATCTCTTATAACCTAAGCTCTCTGAGTTGAAAAATATCACATTCAAGATTTCAGTAAGTGTTTGGATAGCTCTTGGAATAGGAGCCATCCGACAAAGTACTGTGCGGGCAAGAGGTACAACCATCAAATGGTGCATATAATGATTAGGTACGTTAAGTCGCAACTGTTTCAGCAACGACGGGCATGAAGTATTACCACGTAAAAGTTGGAGAACAAAACGAATTAATGAGAAGATTCTCCGAAGTTCAAGGGAGTTAGACCCAAGCATGCCTAAAACGAAAGAAGTAGAGTAGAGATGGGTATATTCATATCGGGAGTATGGGTAGAGTACCTATACTCCTGATATGAATACTCGTACAGATGAACCAGACCTAAAACTAGAGGAGCCCAGAACTAAAAAGGAAGTGGAGAGTTAAAGTAAAAAATTAATCGAGAACTAATGAAGAGCCCAGATTTTGGAACAGAGTGGAGGTTTCAGCTAAATGAAGCCAGCAGCATGACTCGGTGGTTAGGCTTTTGCCTAGCACCGAAAGGCGCCGGGTTCGATCCCGTGAGTTGACCTCGATCGAAAAGAGTTTATTATATAATGCTGCTAGTCAGACTTGGATATTTGTGACTCCAGGCCGATCGTTTCATATCAGAGTTTGCCAATTTTTCTGATTTCATTGTTGAAACGGTTCCTCGATTAAATTGGCTAAAACCTTTCTACCTACTATTTCACCACTATTAATATTAATTTCGAGTTTTCAGTGTCTCGTAATTCATCGACTTGTGTAATAAAAATGCTGCATTCATTGTAATTGGCCAGGAAGGCGCATTGATTGGGGTTTACCTGTTAGGCCTTCCTGGTATATATGTATGTAATAAAAATAAAAAATCTAATCTAGAAAGGAGCCGAGGACAGAGTGGGAACGGAGTAGAGCTCAAAGCTAAAATTGAGCAGCGAACCATTTTCTAAAAAAATCATCAAAAATAATTAATTAAATTGAAATAAAGGACGTCATTCGTTAAAGCAGAATATTTGATATTTTAAAATATCACTCTACAAAGAATAACAGCTGAGTTTGTACACTGAGAAACAATTTATTAAAATTTTATAATTTTTGTTGGATGACAGCCATATGCCAGATGACAGTATCAAACACCAAAAACTGATAACTACAACGTACTAAGAGAAATAAAGAGATTAGTAAAACGAGAATACATACATATTGGCAGTCCAAACTAGTAAAAATATGACATATTAGTCACGGAGAACCACCCAAGCGAAAATTTAGTCAACTCTGTCCCGAAAATGTACGCAGGACGACACGTAAATCAAACACGCCCCTTGGCCCGAATAAAGGCACACACCCTTTTCCATTGACCCCAGCGAGCCGACCAAAACCCGACAAAGTAATACATATAGAGCGTATAACATATTACCGACAATAAGTGCAAAAATGTATAATAGCGAAAATGTCGTCCGTTGAACCTCCCACTCGAAATATGTATGTGGATTCATCGGTGAGTCAATATAATAGGAAAAGTAGCTTTGCGCCCATCTCCACACATCAAGGTCGTCAAATTGTCAATTCAAATGAAGGAATACTTACCGAATTGAAAAATTCAAATATTATTAGAGACACAGTCCGACTGCACTTCGAAAAATATGAAAAATATATACTGCTATCGCCGCTAACGATCTAATCTATAACTGTGGAGATTGCAGGTACATACATATATAGTGGAACGATTTCAAAAGCAATATTGGAATTATCGCTATCGCACTCGTATTGATAAAAATGCGCTACAGAAGTACATTTATTGAGTGAGAATGAGAAACCGTGCGAAAAGTCCCATATTTCGAAAGGTCAACTTTAGCAGTCTGTGCGTCTCAAATGTCACATAGTTAACCGGTAGATTACACACGCTTCGATACGTACTATCATATCTAAATTTAACGACAAAATCATCCATCCGCACCTTTAGATTTAATATGTACCTAATTGGAACAAATATTGCCAGAACTAAATAGAAAGATACACTAAAATTCGATGTTTCATTTAACTTTGTTGTTTATCCTTCCTATCGACCAATTGATTTTCCCATCCTTTCTTTTTATTCCTCGCCAAAAAAGCAACAGGGAGCATATGAAATATAGCTACATATAATACATACATACATATGTGGCATGCTATAAAGAAACAACAAATACTCGCAAAATTAAATTGCCCCAATTAAAGAAGAGAGGACGATTTGAGATGGTGATATACGATCCTTGACACGAAGAAAGGATCATCATGAATATAAGATAACAATTAAATCGAAACACTTGTTTTGTCGAACATTGGAAAACTGTCAGTAACCATCAGATCTAATAAAAATATCAATAATGTATCATTCAACTATGTTGTATGTGTGAACGAGAAAACAAGATCGATATGTAGATCAGATCTGTCAAAAAATCTGACAAAAGGAGTGGGGGGGGGGGCGGAAAGTCAAACATATAAGACTACAGGCTACGATCAGAAGAATGTAGGAATTTTGTCAAACCGATGGGCGAAATGAAGCTAATAAAAACCTTGTAAAAAAGGGTATCGTTAAGTCCAAATTAGGACACACGGAGACATAACGCGAGCACTAAAGGGAACACACTCAAAAGTACAGCGCGGGTTGTGTACGTGGACTCCAGTTGTGAGAGGCGTATCTTCATGTCATTAATAATTCTAAATATTTAGTTTTCCCCATGATGTCATTACGGGTTTGCGCCTGGGCGACACCTATGGTATTAAACTTGTACATATATAAATTTAAAGATTATAAATTTTGAAATCATATCCAAATAATGGTGACGTGATGGGTGGGGTGGTTTTTTTTAATTTGCTGGAGGAACCGTTTCAACAATGAAATCAGATAAATTGGCATATTCTAAGGGCGAAAACACACCGAGTGGTACGTGTTCTTTCTTAGATACTTTTAAACATGCGAAAAAAACGCAGCACCCCTAGCCCATATATGTACATGGTACAAAGTCCCGAAAATCGCCCCCTAGAGTGTTTGAAGTGATATTTTATCCTTGTATTTATCGTTGCTTGACTCGACAGTGATCGATAACGGTGAATCCCATATTTTAAGAAATTTAGGAGAAATTTGTCGGTTGCATATGGATATGCATACAAGTGCAACCTCCCAAATATACGCATTCTGCAAGTGCAACTACACCCGAATTCGGTTTGGGGAACACCCACAGTTAACGGTCAGGCAAGGATGTGACGTCCCATACCACTCGCGTGTGTTTTCGCCCTAATAGGAAACGTTAAACTTGGAGCACAAATATCCAAGTCTGACCAGCAGCACTACAGATATAAGCACTATTTTGAATAAATTCTTTTCAATCGAGGTCAATTCATAAGAGATTGCCAACCCGGCAATCTCTCGGTACGATCTCCCGTACGATCAACAAGTTTTTCCTTCATTTCTTCAAATATGGGAATCACCGTAATAGATCCCTGTCAAACCGATGTCAATACAAGAATAAAATATCACCACAAAATGTGAGGTTTGCGAAGGGACGCGACGATACAGTTTTGGCGTACCGGAGTTTATCTAGCATTTTGCATATGCACAACTATCTAAATATAAAGTACAAAAGCACGTGCCGCGTACATCTGTGTGTCCGTGTGGGCTAAGTTGAACGCATTTTAACTGCAACAGTTGAAACTTTTTAGCATGCTAATAATACAATGTAAAAATTGATCAATAGTCTAAAAAAATCTTGCACCATTTGTACGATTCCACAGACATTTCGCCTTGCACACACATCCATTGTCCCACGACACGCCTTTGACATTGTGCATCCAGAACCACCTAGCTCAAAATGAACAGGACGTACAACACATGTACATGACCTTACCGAGTTCGATTAGCGTTGACCTCGAGATGCATCAACATCACCTACAACCATTGACACAGCATCCGACTATTCAAACAGACGCGAACTTGGTCTTTAATCAGAGCGTAAACTTAAACATAAAAAAGAACCAACAACATCCCCTCGGAGAGAGGATCGTCACTTCCTAGAGTGTCTGGCGATTCTCAGGGTTGTCGCCCCCTAGCACGGCTAACCCGGTGAGCCGGTTGTGTCAGGGGTGTGAGTTGGCGTTCCTGACTCGGCCCTGGCTCACAGTATCGATCGGCGAACCCGCCCAACTGGCGACACCCCCTGCTCCACTCACACCCCTGAAAAGTGACGTCACCACACATTCCTCAATCACCCTCAACCACCCAACTCCACGGAAGGATCTCCCCACCCCACCCCCCACCCCTTTACTTTCCAGTCACAATATAACAAATGGGCGAATGTGGGGTGACCGGTCACAACATTTCATGCTGATATACATATGTATATACATATTTGGGTGTACGCTGTGTACATAGCTGGGTGCGTTGAGAGGAAGGAAGATGATGGTCGAGGTCGTTGAACTTTCTTCTGGAGTTTTTATTTTTTGTTCTATGTGCTGCTTCTTCTTCTTCATTGGAGTAATGAACGATGGTGGTCATTATTGTGCAACACGCCGACGCTTAACAAATCGTCCGTTGGCAGGAAGCGACCGTTGGGTTTCTTAATGAGGACGTGGGTTTCGTCGATATCCATGGATAATCCAGAAGAGTGAGTGCTGGATATTTCATTATTGCGCGACTTTTTTTGCGAATGACGAGGAATGCTTTTCTAAAAATTCTATACTTACGCAACATAATAGAAGCAGTGTGGGGAACCATTTTTCTATCAAAACGTCTAGACTAGTGTTTCTGGAACTTTTTTATAACACGCAACGCTATACGTGGAATCTCCGATGTAGTGCATAATTCCATATAAATGACTGTAAATTTAAAATTCTTCAAATGGCTCGCTATCACGTTCATTCCAAAATAATGTAAAAACGTAAAGGAGGTAAGTAAAAAGGAATAAAACCTAAGCCAATATAAACAAATCACTACATAATAAATGAATTTTATGAACCATCACGCATGAGTAATTTTTTGACATCCGTGAACATTATGTGTATAAAATTATTAAATCATATATTACAAAAAATATATAAACAGGTTGCCTCCTTTATCCCATACAATTTAACAAGCTAATTTCGTACGAGTAATTAATTTCACTTTAATTTAGAACATATACATCCATAGACAGCAGTATGGCTTGGTGGTTGCGTCAATTCCAACCACCTACAGGTTTCCATGGCTTGACCTCGATTGAAAAGAATTCATTCATTCAGTATTATCTGTAGTGCTGCTGATCAGAATTGAATATGTCTGGCTGCAAGTCGATAAATTCCCATCAGTTTGCCAATTTATCGGATTTCATTTTTGAAACGGTTCCTATCTAATCTTAAGTGCCATTACATATTACCCTACAATCTATACATTTTTGTATACATTCGTCTTTTTTGAAACATAAAATTAACAATTTTCTTAAACTTTGGGAAAACTCATTCAACTCTTTGAATACTGACGTCTTTTCTGTTGAAAGCCCGCCACGCTGAAAATTTCGCCAACATTTCCAACTAGAATTGTTTAGAAATCCAATAGAAAGCAGGTATAAAAATTGTAGCTAATGCAAACAAACCCTAGATAACTACCGCCGAAGGTTTCGAGTTTTGTAAAGGTGTGTTTAGACTATTTTTATATATCTTGCAACAATATAAAATAAACAAAAGAATTATATTAATAAATGTATTTTACCAAAACTTGTTCCATATTCTTCATTGTTGTTAAAATGTAATGCTCACAATCTAAATGCCAAACCACAATCTAAAATACTCAACAGTTAGGGATTTTCATCGGGAAATTCTGCCATGGTTATAAATTCAGAAATTCCGGTGTAAACCAGTCTTTATAAACATTGACACGGATTACACGACCCATGTTCAATGCATTTTTTTTTCAATGCTACCTGAAAGGCTAGCCTCTTCTTAATTCATTATTATATACTCAAAATACAGCGCCTATCGGCGTATTTCAGACTCATGGACTTGTTGGCAAAACGACGATCGGCGTTGGTCAGCATTAAAAGGGTTAAGGAGTAAATTGCCTTCGTAATTGGTGACATTTCAATATCAAACTCAAATCATATTGAGCCCGAAACAAAAAACAAATATTTGTTAGGAATCTGAAAATTTTGCCTTACAAAAATTGTGTGCCAATTTTAGCGATCGCTGGAATTGAGGAATTCAAAAGTTCACCAGACGTTTTGCGTGTGGCCGTTCACGCTTCATCGGCGAAGAAACACCGGTTCTCTATTTAACATCCGTCACAAAATTATCTCCGATTCGACAGTTGACTTGACCCAAATCAACGCTTATCTCCAGACAGACACTTCTGGAACTCGCCTAGCATTCCCTCATAACAATGCACAACCAACACCATATTACATAGTTGAAAAAATAGTAATAAAAACAAACATGCGTGTGTAATCGGAACAGTTTGGGCGTGGCGTTGCTTTCGATGATGCAATGGGGTAACGTCATTCTTTTGCAAGGCAAAAATAATACATACATAAGTACGTGTCGCAAGTGCATACAAAAACCAAACCAAAAACTTACATATGTGTAATAATAATAAAAATTCGACCTTCCGGAAGAAAGTGATATTTTCTCTAATGGGTAGTGTTACTAGATGAGTGTTTTGAGCTGACCGCACCCATAAAATAAACATAAAAACATTCCCCTCCCCAACCCAAACTTGATCGTTTCCTACGGCACACACTATCGAAGCCGATGACAACAAAATGAGAGTTAAAATATTCGGTCGTTGGACAATCGGAACACGAGTGCGATATAATAGGAACCAATGACCCGCAGGTCAAGGTGTGACATTACATTCGAATTCGTTGGAATTAATACGACGAAAAGCGAGGGGAAAGGGTCGAAATCTCCAACGACTTTCATAACAGGAACATAACAGGGTTTTATGTTGTACTAAATATGAAATTGGTATAATACAATATCAAGAAATGAAGCGTTAACAATTTTATAACCCTGAAAGACTTAATATGAGCACGACCAAACAATGCAGAGGAAGTACAATATTGATTTTGATTCCTTCGCTGAAATTGAAACGTCACTTGGGAAACAATAGGCTGTAAGAACTCGATTGATAATGAACAGTGTATCAGCTATTATAGCAGTGATTGAAAATCGATTCTTATTTCGTACCATGAAAGCCTAGCAGATAAACTACAATGCTCCTTCCTGGCCAATTATAAACATCGACAAACAATGTATAGATAAATTTTACAGAGCATCATAGACAGAGTCGCCGAGAGGAGTCCCGTGCCCTGGAAAAATAATTCCATACCCTATGACAAACAAAAAAAAAATCTTATTAGAACTATTAGAAAAATACCAATATGTATGTCAAATGCTATTTTTTTTAAATAATCGAATAATAAAGTATGATATAACAGGTACGATTTCAGATTGGACACAAAGAATGCGCGGATCGAAAAATAATAAACATTTAGCATTAAAGAAATATATGTATTTTATGTAGAATAATATAAAATATCAATATCGATCAGTCGAACGTCCCAACACGGGGCCCCTCAAGTAGTCCGGGCCCTGGACCATTAAGCCCAGCTTCCCCTCCCTCTCCGCGGCCCTGATCATAGAGACACCTGTGGATAAATTTGACAGATCAAATTCGAGTTGCTATAAACTCGAATTTTGCGAGATATAGGGCAGGTTGCCAATTTTATGGAACCGTTTCAATAAAATCAAATAAATTGGCAAACATTGGAGGAGTCACATATCCTGGAACACAAGGTCCGGCTTACAGCACCGGACCAGGGAATTAACCCGTGACCCATACAGTTGAACGCTTTAACACTACACTAACCACTGAGGTATACATATAATAATATAAAAAAATCATTATTTATAATTTTTACAGTCCCAAATCGATAAGCATGAACAAAATATTGCAGTAGGTGTTACTATTCAACTGATCTGGAGTATTTGTATTTATTAAGTTTCCATAGAGAGAGCTACTAGTTCCCAACACCTGATACTATAATACAATGATCAAAGATGACATCAACACTAACCCTTTCACATCGAATGCAAAAACAATGGTTCACGGTCGACCGAAACGCGACAATGCACAGTAGTACCAAAGAGAATGAACCTTTTATTTCAAAAGCGCCGATTCGAAACTACGGTTATCTCCAACAATAAATAATGTAACATAAATACAACAATACAGTGTGGGTTGATCGTGATCATGATCGTCATCGGCGCGTCGCTCAAACGTGTCGAAATTGGGGTGGTAGGCATGCAAGACTACTAATTGCTATTTTTTTCCTCGCCTCTGTCCTTTTTCAACTGAATGTTATCGTAACTACATTGACATTTCGATCAGGTAAACTTTCACGACGACAAAACACACACAGCGAATTTAATATACCTGTTGATTGATCTCCGGATGACACGGTCGTGTAACCGGATTGGAGGGTTACGTTAACAATTATATTTATTTCCGTCTAGTATTATAAGAACAGTAAAGATAACGCTCCTACGAGTTGTTTACTCTTCAGATTACGGAGATTAGTTCTAATCTACTAACACTAACACAATAGTTTTTATAGATACTTGTCGTTGTCTGCTTAGCGATTGCAATTAGCCACCGATTGGACGAAATCCTCACACAGGAAATCAATTTAAATAAAGTTTGAATACAAAAAAAGGATACGCTGACAACACGCAAAGTACGTACATACATACATATATGGTAGGAAGTTGTTTGCAATACGTTTTAGAGTAGTAAATTATGACATCATTTATTTAAATTAAAATGAAAACATTCAGCTACAGCAAGCGCTCGTTGGTTTCGTATACTCAAGGTGAAATTTAATCCTTGATAACGGTGGGATCGGATGAACTAAAAATACATGAAAGTTAAATATGCACCAAAATAGTAAACTTAAGATGCAAACACACTGAATTATACGGCACGGCATGCCTAGGTGGACTCCAGCTGTGATGGGCGTATCGTCATGTTATTGTTAATTCTTACGATCTTATTATTTCGACAAATTTCTCCTACATTTCTTCAAATGTCGCAATCAACCACTGTCAAACCTGTGTCAATACAAGGATAAAATATCACAGAAAATAGAGTTTTGGCCTGGATCACCATAATAGCAAAGATCATACGTGCTAGCGTTTTTTTACATGTGCAAAACTATTTATAAAAAAGAAAGTACCACCCTGTGTGACTTCGCCCTCAAGATTCACTTTTGGCGACAGCGCATGAATCAATCTTCCCACGTTTCCGAACCATTTTCAACATGGACATTCCACGGAGAGTATCATTTCGGGTTAATATTATGGCATATTGACCTAAATCCTGTCCCCAATGACAAAAAAGTAGTTACAGTTGAAAAAAAAAGGGGAAAATTTATGGTGCGACAAGACAACGCATCGCCAAAAGTGAACCCAGACCTTAAGCCGATTTTATCTGACAACTACTGAAAGAAAAACAATAATTGCAGTTGATACAGTGAATTCCGCTTAATTGGGACGCCGGTTAATCAGGTCAGCCCGGTATTAAGGATGAATCGCAAGCAACGAAAACCAAAAATTATAATGTTTCAGCTTCGCTTATTAGAGTCAGCGGAATGTTTGGGGCAAAATATTTTGGCCCGATGTGTTCCAATTAAGTGGAATCCACTGTACATGCGTACTTTTAAAAATAAAATAATATAATAACATGAAACGGCGATTATTAGGTCAATGCTCCGATTGCGCAACAAATGCTAAGGGTTGACTCTAAAAAAAAAATCACCCCCAAGACTTGTAACTTACTATGGCTTCCCTGTTCGATTATTACAATACAACAAATGTACATTCACGGCGTCGTGAGAGTTCACGGTGGAAACTATTATAATCACATACGATTTATTTTGTGCAACCGGTCACTTCAGAATTAGACCACGTCTATTGCAGACAGCGCGTGTGACTTCTGCTGATGCAAGACGAGACCCCAGTGGGGAACAAAAAAAAAAACAAAAAAAGAGAAGAAAAACAAAACAAAAACTCGATACGAGAGCATCGTCCTCTGCGCTCGTAGTACTGCAGGGAACAAACAGTGGATAACGGTTGTTTTGTTTTCGGTACGATTTGATAGTTGACCAACGAGCGGTACAACAGTGTACCATAGCAGCGCCATGGAACAAAGGAAAAACTATAGGTAATAATGGTAGTAGTAACTGAACGCGATTAACTCATGGTATAGCAGCTATGGTACACACCACACACAAGAAAACGTAATGAAAATACCCCATGCACGCTTTCGTGTTTCGGAGCAACTAAAGTCGGAGCGCCGCCACTGAAAAAAAAGTATAATAGCATCGCTTATCACGAAACTCGATACACACCGAACGAGGGATTATGATCGAGCCTAGCCGTTTGCATGTAGGGAATCAATTCCAATAAAAAGTACTGAAATGGTGTGGCGGTTGATAATTTTCGGTGAAATTTTAATAGAAAAGTGAGAAGAAGCTGACTTTCTCTGGTGTGCCGTTGGGTACTCGAGGCCTTTAGTGGGTCAACGTGGATTTGACAACGTTGCAGCAAACGATAGGTACATAGATCGAAATTTAAGAAGAGAAGACGAATCTTTCGTATTTAAAAATTGAAACAGCATTCTCGATGCAGACATTTGATAAGTGAAAGTCCTAGAAGCTAAAGTCTGAGCGAATCTAACATTTAACACAAAGTTCAAGGTTAATATGCTCGAAGATGAACTCTAGAACGGTAAAGTTTTGCACGATCGTACGTCAGTACCGACACAATTTACGTCATCATCATCTACAGCCACTCACCATCCACTGCTAGATAACACGCTTCCATTCGTCACCCCATAGATTTTCCTGATATCGTCTTCCCATCTTCCTCGCGGCCTTCCTTTCACCCTTTTAAATTCTCTCATTCGACCACTCATTTGGTCCATTCTTCAAGCTGTGACCCGCTCATTGCCATTTCAATCCCTTCATTGTCTTCACTATATCCATTACCCTTGTCATACTTCTCAACCACGTATTCTCTTATATCTAATATCTCTCCTCGTTATACATACATCATATGGTAAAGTTCTTTTTAAAATCCAAATAATAGAAAGGTATTTTTAGATTTTTTTAGATAAATAGACCGGACAAAGACTCCTTATTAACCCTTCGCCCACGTTAACTTTTCCCTGTACCTTTTTTAACGGATTTGTAAACCGAATTTTCGACCGTAAATATATGTATATTGTAATATTTATTCAAGTGACCAAATTAATGAATCAAGCCATCCCATCCATATAGTCCATCTGTATAGACAATAGAACATTGTACGTACGAAATGCTATTTGTCGAGAGGCGGTGAAAAGGATAGCATTTATGTTTTTCCCAAGTGTCTTCCTACGGCGGACCAACTATAGCTGCTAGAATTTTAAGCATGACGTCTATAGTCGTCAGCCACGGGGAGAGGGTTAAAATTCTTATAAGATAAAGTCGCAAAAAAATTGCGCAACTGAAAAATGCACACATGTACAAAAATATTCTTATATCCACATTATTTTACTCAAACACTCTCAGTGGTACCAGAACCGAGTAAAATAACTAAATGTTTAAAAAAAAATCTATATACTTAACTATATAAATGAAACTTCATACGCAAAACCTGTCAAATACGCACCAGATAAAAGACAGATAGGTTTGTGCGGTAATTCTCAAGGAAGGAGAGGGTTGCCTTCCCCATTGTCCTACTCTAGTTTCGTGCAACGTTTCAAAATAATTCACTATACCGTTCGTAAAGAAGTTTAACTTCAATAACTAACTAAAAACACTGCTCGTGGAGATGTAGGTATGCGAAATATACCTGTAATTTGAACCAAAATTTTCAAATTTACTGAAAAAAGGTCCGTCAGCTGTTTCTTTATAAACTCTATGTATGACACAGACACGAAAACAATCTACAGTTGCAGAAAAATTCCAGGAAGAAGCGGTTTATACCTATCATGTACCGACAGTGTCTGCATATTGCGTCACCGGTTAATTAGACCGAATTGTCCTGACGAGCGTCGCTTAATCGCCCCTGCAAAATACGACATCGCTCTTTTAGTCAGCCGCGTGATCGAGATGACTATTGACTTCGACGAATCACCCACCCTCCACTTGCCAATTTTCACGGTCGCGATTCGTCGATCGCCAATTTCAGGTCGGATATCGGCGATTTTGGCATTCTTATCGATCGCCGCCGAACAACGAATGCACTTTGATGCGGTGCGGTCTGTAATAATAAAAAAAAGCGAATGCGTCGACAAGATTTGAAACGCGGAGAGAGTTGTTTCGTGTCTCTCTCCTCGGGCAAAAATATCAAAAAAGGAGCGCAGTTTGATGTAGTAGCAGCTCGGTAGCTACGAAACCACTCAAATTGGACACGTTTCCGTGCACACGCTGTTAAATATCAACGGAAGTTCGAAATGCATGTCTAAACTATTCAAATGCCCATAGTTCCAATCTAAGATAAATGCTTCGAATTCATCCAAATGTCATATTTGTCTACTGAGGATGTACATACATATATTCGACTCCGGTCTCCGTAACAGAATGTTAAACGACAGAAAACGCAAATATCGGAAGGCAAAGATCGAAAATCGAAAAATCTAAAGTCGAAAAATCAAAAAAAAAAAATGGTGCATGGTAAACGGTACATACTCACTTAATTTGCGCGAGCAGGATACAACAGGAACAAGAGGAACAGGCTTTTCCTCCCGTATTAATGTGCGCGCGCAGAATACGGGAGGAAAAGCATGTTCCTTTTGTTCCTGTTGTATCCTGCTCGCGCAAATTAAGTGAGTATGTACCGTTTACCATGCACCATTTTTTTTTTTTGCTCTTTCGATTTTCGATCTTTGCCTTCCGATATTTGCGTTTTCTGTCGTTTAATATTCTGTCTCGTCACGTAGACCCATTCGACTCGAACAACGTAAGCAAACAAAGCTGCAAACACATTACATCGACGAATGAAGGAATACCGGTGTTAAATCAACCCTCTCATACCGTAGAGGGTTTACCAGGTGTGTACACGTACAACACCCATCATCGTCATCTAACTGTCAGCAAGGTCGTAAAGTATAAAAAGCATAAGGACGAAAACACACTGAGTGGTACGTGGTACGTGTTTTTTTAGATACTGTTAAACATGCGAAAAACCGCAACACTCTTAGCCCATATATATGGTACACAGTTCCAAAAATCACCCCCTGGAGTGTTTTCGGTGATATTTTATCATTGCTTTACAGTTACCGATAACGGTAAATCCCATATTTGAAGAAATGTAGGAGAAACTTGTCGAATGCATACAAGTGTGACCTCCCAAGCAAATGCATTCGGATTGTGCAACTACACCCGAATTCGGTTTGGGGAACACCCACTATTTACGGTCACGGAACACAAGCCAAGGACATAACGTCCCATACCACTCAGTGTGGTATGGATTGCCCTAAAGTCGACCACTGTCGGCTTTGATGCATGAATTGAACTCACCCTTAAAGCTCTATGACTTGAGCTCGAGCATCTTGGTGGATGACATTGTTGCGCGACCAGATCAAATGTATTCAGTTGTATTAAGCATGCCATACCGAGCAGCTTACTGGTTGCCCGAGTCATAGAGTCAACCGACTAGCGAGATCGGATGCCGGCTTTCGGTCTGGTCATGGTGATTTTATTGCCTGGTTGATCATCACGATCCCTCAAAATGTATAGCGTTGTATCGAGACAGCTACATAATTAAAAAAAAAAAAACTATGAATACGTGTGACTGTATCGTCATACACATATTGAAAACACCCTGTGAGTGAATTATTGGTCGCTTTTGGTTGCCTAAGTTGGGTGACCACGAGCAACTTAGCTTGGGTAACAAAGTCCCTCGCAAATCATCCGGTTAATGATATATTTGCACCACATTTGAAGAAATTTATGTAAGTAGACGAAACCCAGCAGATTCTCCTTTTTTTGGTATCTAACTTTATTGTACTGTTTTCGTTGCTGTATGTATGAATGTACCGTTTTCCGGGAGCGTTTTTGCGCTTACTAGCCATTCAAGTGAATGATTACACATTCAACCGAACACCATGGCGACCAGATCATAACATGATATTAGCATGGGGGGGAGGAAGGGGTTCGAAACGCAGACGAAGACGAGACAACACCTGTGGGGCAGAACTTTCCACTCGACGGCCCACTCCCAAAGGAATATTCATGGAATTTTTCAGCACAAAACGGTATACCACAAAGAAACCACCATGAGGTTCCCCGCACTAGTCAGCGGCCCTTCTGAATACTAAATCGACTTCTTCCGCTTATAACGGACGCAACGAACAAACATCAACTTCCGCATGGTTCAAAACAGCGATGCCAAAACTACAATGAAACATTATGTGTGTGTATTCACCGACACTCGAGTGTTAAAAATTAACAGAAAAAAAACGAACATCACGCAAAAAGCCGATGAACTTTATGTACATATGTACATGTCAAAAGCGAAATGTTTACATTTGCATCATACATACATATGTATATTTTCAGTAGATCTAAAGAACGTAGTAGGTACACGGAGTAGGGATTGCAATACCGCTTTACCGATTTACCGGTAAATCGTCAAAATTTCGCCATTTAAATTATTTTATCGCGATGTAAGTATATTTACAGGCTTATTATTGCATTAAAAATCGACGCAAATTGCGTATTGTGGATATTTTCAGTATTAAATTTCCAAAATGACAATGTATTATTTTGAGCGGGATGAATAGGAGGTATGCAAGGCAGTAAACTCATCAGATTTCTCTTTTGTTATAGGTCTTTAAGTTTTGTAATGGTAACAGAGTAACTCATTATAATAACTTGTAGTGGGTAGCGAGTCGTCTGTCAGTTTGACAGTTATCTTGTAGCAACACTGATGCATTCGAAAGAGTGGCTACACTGATGCACGCTTAAGAGTGGCAACACAGACCAACCAAGTCGTAATAAATGCAATCGGACGGTTTTTCAAATTAAATTATAAATTTTTATTTATGACGACTTTTATTTATTTATTTATGATATTATTCACCCGAGATTTATTTTTGAATAATATACAGATCAATCTAGGTTAACGTTTTTATGAAAAGTAACCACATACAATCATCAATCAATAAAACCGGTAAACCGATAATGGGAGAAATTGTTTACCGGTAAACCGATAATGGGAGAAATTGTTTACCGGTAAATGAAATTTGACCATAAATAGCAATCCCTAACACGAAGCAAATAAACCTGCTATATTTTACATCACCTGCATCCATCACATCACTTGTGCAAGTCCTTTACAAAAGTTTACTTGCATCCTTACCTTAAATTTCCCAGCATTCTAGCCTGGCCTGCTTCATTACTCGCGTAGTAAATTCAATCCGAGTTTCGACAGAACGTATAACATTACAATAACATAAACAAGTTTTGTCCGAGAGGAATATCGAATTACATTCTCATCGGAAAAATTAATACCCAAGATATAATTAAAGCAAATCTATCCCGGCTTGAATTAGTTTTTCCTTGACCCGCAAAACGGATCCATTAGTTTCAATTCGCAGCATCGAAGCCGACATATGAAAAATTTTGGATATACATATCATCATCATTGTGTACGACGAATCCCCTCCCACTGGAGCCTCGCGATATCCAAAAATAAACGCGCGTATAAAAATATTTTTGGTTATAATTACCGATGAATCATCACCATCGTGCGTAACCATCTGTCCACTGCAAATGCAAATTTAAACCATACGAGTACCAAAATCGACTTGCGGTTTTTGATTTAGAAGAAAAAAAAACAAACACCGGCTCAGGTCATTACGTAAGAACTGATGATGAATGTAAATAGACGATTTTTACGGTCTGATTGTTCAGCTCGCGTTCGCGCAAAAATTAACAATGCTGCGAGAGATAACGACAAATTAAGGTCGATTTGCACAACATGACGTCAGGACGAATTTACTATTACGTGGCGAGGACTAGAGCAGTCTAAACGAGCCGGTCAATTATTTTGTTGTTTTTTTTTTTATTATTACTGCATAGATATACATATATATGTGTATACAAACTATGAGGTCATCCGATTTAATTTTCGGTGGAGAACATCCGAGTGTCCTTTCACTTTCGAGATCCCGCAACGAGCGATAAAATGAAAAGTCATACATATTAATGAGTGTTGTCGATTCATCCAAAACCGAATATTTAAAATTAGAAGTGCCCAATTCGAATTGAATGAACCCTCAACGTACGAAAATAGAATGAGAATAATTAGCGTAAGTGCACATCGATTGACACTTACAATTAAAATTCCAAAATACGACGAGTTTTGAACTCTTTACAAAATAAATAAATAAATAAATAATAACGAAAAAAAAGTCGGGATTTTTTTTCAACCAACAGTACCTTTGATTAATGTGAATTTTTCAGTTTAGTTTTGGATATTTTATTGCAATGCATATACAAAAGTATATTAACTATTAAGTTATAATAATGTTTTCATTATCATATGATTTCTAAACAATCGGTAAATTTGACTAGTGTTAGTTTTTCTTCGATTTTTAAAATTACATAAATATAATTTGTGGTTTAAGTCCAAGTGATTTTGGAAAGGAATCGATACATCAACCACACCCGAGGCTATTGTCGCAAGCAGATTCAGCATTCATATCCTTGCGGTAAATTAGCATCACCTCCATCCACCGCGTTGCACCCCCCACCTCATTCCATCCCCGCACGTATGGACTCCCGTGACTCTTATTATTGTAATATTTATTTTTTAAATATCTACATACTTGTAAATTAAAAGGCATTAAAAGACTCATATAAAAATGAAAAATATATATACACAAAGTGTGGGATTTAGTTTTATAGCCTAAAAGAATGCATGTTTGAATGATTGGATTGGCTTGAGTTGAAGAATGGTTCCGTTGTCATCTTGTGATGTGACGCTTTACGAACGATTATGCCGCTGCGGCTCTCCGCCTAGCAATAAACGTTTTAAACCACCATGCGAGTCTCATTTCGCACCACCGCCCATATCTCCTAACAACATGATCCTACAATATGAATCTCCGTTGGTACAATTTAAAAGTAACTTCATAAAATTTTGTAGTAATTGGTAGTCGTCGGGGCTATTTTATGCCACGATTCCTATCCGATGATTAATGATAACTAAAAAGCAGAGATCGGCGGACAAGTTTCTTTTGCCCAAGAAAAATAGTTCACTATTGTCAACCTTTTTTGCCCTCTTGCTTCGTAGGACAATAGTATTGACAATGATGAACCATTTTTAGTGGACAAAAGAATTTTGTCGGCCGATCTCTGCTAATATGCAGACTTAGGCGGCCAGGATGCTTTAACCCACAAACAATGGTTCACAATTATCAACTACTACAAAGCAAGAGAGCAAAAAAAAAGCTGACAATAGTGAACCATTTTTGTGGGTTAAAACATCCTAGCCGCTTAAGTCTGCTAATAAGTAAAGGCCGGATAACCAAGGTGCCGTCTTGAAAAAAACGGACCCAGGGGGTGCTGTGTATTGTTCATTGCATTGTTAAAGGTTCGCCGAACGTTTTTTTTTTTTTGACTCTAGCTTTGTAAATAGAACTAAACCGCCCCGATTCCTAGAAAAAGCACTGAGACTATCCGGTGTCTACTAATAAGTAAAGGGAGGTAGTCAAGTTTCTATTGCCACAAAAAATTGTTCACTATTGTCAACCTTTTTTTTTGTTTTCTTGCTTTGTAGAACAATAGTAATTGACAATAGTGAACCATTTTTTGTGGGCAATGAAAACTTGACCGCCGCCCTTAACTAATAAGTAACAATGCATTGTTCTTTGAGTTTTTTTATTACACTGCATATAAAAAAAAAACTTCATAAAGATGAGAGGATATGAATTAGTACCATTGGGCATAACTGGAGACCCGCATATTTAAAATCATTTTTTTTCTTTCAATTTTATCAATGTAACGTTTGCTTTAATTTTATCAATGTAAGGTCTGACCGCACTATACGGCCGTCGACTGCTGCAGCACGACACAACACGGCAAAGTTGATACAAAAGGCAACTCTGTCGCGTGACGCGTAGTGCGTTATATCTATTCTATTTTTCCAATATTTCCAATATTTTTATACTTTAGTTTAGTTATGTGCTATTTAATCACATAATAGCTTTCATTATTTTCCTTTTCATTTGTTTATTTTGTATTTACCTTTTTCATTTGTTTTATATTTGTAAATTTCAATTTCTTCTTATATTCTCTTTTATAACCTTTTCCAAATATTTTAATACTATATATAGTTTAATTATGCAATGTTCTACTTATTTTGTCATGCCTTTATTATTTACTTTTTAATTTGTTTTCCTTATATTTATCTTTTTCATTTTTGTAAAAATCTATTATTGGACTCGGATGTTACATATATTATTTATTTACTATTTGTTTTTTTATACATATCTATGTACATCCTGTCTGTTGATTTTTCAATTAATAAAATAAAATAAAATAAAATATCTCATACAATTTCATACAAACAATATTTGGCCGCACACTGCTGTTCGAATCGCGGACGCATAGTGCGGTCAGACCTTTAGCATTTAACATATTTCTTCTAAACAAAATTTTCAAAATAAAAATCAAATTTCAATGCATGAAATACATATAATTTAAATCTACATATATAACAAATAATTCAAAATGTCAAATTTGTTTGTAACGCGAAGTTTTAGCATACATACATACATATCGCAAAACGTAATACTCATACCATGTAGATTGTATTTCATAGCACAATTTTATAATAAACATGTCGAACACCGGTACTGAAATAAAAGTCTGAAGTACATACATATAGTTGAAAAGGCAGAGGGGGGAGGGAGGGGGGGGGGAGAGGTCGAATCGCGATGGCGTTTATTTCCGGTGTTTCGACCGAAAAATATCGAGCTCGCAGAATACGCACAGTGCGATCGTCGTCGTAATGGCGTTATGTATTTAATGAAATTATTAAGTCACGGGCACAACGTACGGCCATGTGTTCATGTGTTGTTTGAGCATGAAATTGCCGCAAAATCGGATTTCAGACGGTTTCAGACTCGTTCACGATTCGACAAACAGTCGACGTTCGAACACCTGTCGCCGTCTCTTTCGCTCCCCACGCGACCAGTAAAGGACGACAATATCTGGGTCACTCAGTTAGCGAATGCACCGTTCTATTTTTAATTTCGCACGTTTTTTTTTCTTTTTTTTTTCATTTAAACGCACAGCTTCGACTGCCGGCTAATCGAGAACGACACTTTCGATCAATTCTTGTCAAATTCCTCGACATTGACGCGTTCGACAAAACAAAACAGAATGCTACAAATATAATACGTAAATTTTGATTAACCCTTTGAATGCTGATCAACGCCGATCGTCGTTTCGCCAACAAGTCCATGGGCCTGAAAAACGCCGATGGGTGTTGTATTTTGAACATGTGCAAAGTGAACAAGAATACTACCCGCTAAGCCTTCACAGGTAGCATTGAAAAGAAAATGCATTGAACACGGGTCGTGTAATTCGTGTCAATGTTTATAGACTGGTTTTTCTGGAATTTCTGAATTTATAACCATAGCAGAATTTCCCGATGGAAATGCCTAACTGCTGAGTGTTTTAGATTGTAGTTGGCATTTAGATTGTGAGCATTACATTTTAACAGCAATGAATAAGATAGAACTAGTTTTGGAAGAATACATTGATTTATAGACTTCTTTTGTTTATTTAATATTGTTGCAAGATATATTAGAGAGTCTTAACATCTCTTTACAAAACTCGAAATCCTCGGCGGTAGTGGTCTAGGATTCGTTTGGATCAGTTGCAATTTTTATACTTGTTTTCTATTGGATTTCTACTTCTAATAATTCTAGTTGGAAATGTTGGCGAAATTTTCATATCGGCGGGTTTTCAACAGAAAAGACGTCAACACTTACAGGGTAAAACGTGTTTATTACGATTATTTTTCACCATCGAACTATCGGAAGCGATTTAAATTTCTATCGGTGACCAAACCGCGCAAAATGGCAAAGTTTCAAACCGATGGGAAGAATGTAGGAATATTGCCAGAACCATTATCAGCGAAGTGAAACATATAAAAGTCTTGTAATAAAAAGACTATTTTAGAAATATTTAATTAATTTTAAATCGCATTTTACATGAATTTTGTTTAGTTTTAATACAATTTTTAGATTCTTTTGATATATCATAAAATATATTTGATTATTTTTTAAATTACAATATATTTTTCAATTGTGCAATTTAAATTTAGCCTAATTGTTGTTTTAAAATAAAATATACCTAAAAAATACAATAGGAACCACTTGAAACTCAAAAGAAAACAATAAAACAAATGTGAATCATTTTCGATTCTAGAAAGAAACTAATAAAATTACACACGGTTCTTAAAGCATATTAAATTTTATTTTTTTGTAAGACTGGTGTGACGCATTGGGGCAATTTTTCAGGTCACATTAGTCATTAATTTGATACTATTATTGTTTATTCATTTATTATAATAATAAAAAATAAAATAAATAAATAATTCCTTAGTCCTTGGGAGTATAATTAAACATTTAAAATGTTCACTTTTTGTATTATAAAAGCAATACCTTGAATATTACGTTTGAATATTGCTTTATATTATCAACGTTACGTAAAGAGATAATGTCAAGAGCCGCATGCGGCTCCGTAGCCGTCGGTCCCCGACCAAAAAAATTATTTATAAAACTATACGATAATAAATTATTTTTTAAATAAACGATCGTTTAAATTATAATAAAAAATTGTCATCGCATTAAAAGTGTAAAATAATCCAAATAAAAAAAATTAAACAAAAGAAAAAAAAAAAATTCTCATACAAATAAAAATCCAATTGGAATATGTATTATGAACAGAGTACTGAATTCGGATGCGTTTCAAAACAAAACACTCGACTTCCGGCTGTCAAATTGAAATTGGAATCAAAACATAACGATGCCGATAACGAGCATGCGCGGTTCAATTAATTCGAACGATAATCGTAGGCAATATGTATCTGCAAGAGAATATGAGGTGGCGAATCCGATCTGACCGAGTACATATAAAGTGACAGATGAGGCGGACGATGAGCGTGCGGCCGAGGGGGCGCGGCCGTGTATTTTGGCCGGTGATGTAGACTGTGGAGATCGGGCGGCGCCTGCGCATGCGCAATCGCAATCGTACTCTTGCCTACATTCGCCGCACTCCAACCACACACCACCACTCATCACACCACTGACAGCCGCCACTATCACGAATCATGAATGAAAAAGTGCAGGGCGGGCGATTGCGGGGAGGAGAGGAGAGGAGAGGGGAGGGGTGAGTCGCGTCTGCCGGTAGCGGCCGACGAGGAGTTGCACTTGACGTACCTGCGGAGTTCGGCAATTGACCGTTGGCGGTTGGCTGTAGGCTGTAGGCTGTTGGCTATCGGCGGTTGGCGGCTGTCGGCCGGTGTCGCTCGAAGTGGCGACGAGCTGCCTCGCGCGTTCTACTATCGACTCTCAACTCTCGACCCGTCAATATAATCGCCGGTCGCCGGCGTCTCGTAAAATGCGGCTTCCGTCGGGCGCGCAGCCGCGACGACCGCCTTCACACAACTCGACTCGACTGCAACACCGCAGGGTGGCCACTCGACAAAAAACAAACACCAGACGCCACCACTATCGCTGCGTCCTACGTGCTCTACTTCTCCTATTTTCGTTTCGTTCCACCGATTCACGCACTTTCTTTCATTTCAAAATTACAATTCAATGTGTTGATTAATTCAAGCAATCAAAATATGCATACACTTGAATTGTGCAATATTTTTATCAGTAGCAGCTCGTGAGAATCCATAGTGGGGGGGAGGGGGAAGATTAATCAGACTGCAGTAGCTATTTGACCGATTCGGTGATTACTTCTCAAAATCGCTTACGGGATAACCACTCGCACGAAAATCACTCGCGCGGATCTCCTGTCACTCGAAAATTGCCCAAATATTGGTCAAATAATAAGAATCTCGTAGAAAAAAGCATGTTCTTAGCAATATTTGGACAGTTTTTTGTAAGGCAATTTTCCTGTGCGACAGGAGATCCGCGCGAATGATTTTCGTGCGAGCAGTTATCCTGTTAGCGACTCACATTTGAGAAGTAGCCCGTTTACTCATTGACCATACCGGTGATCAAATGGAAACAAAAATAGCATGCATTTGTACTGTACTGGGAGGCTGCAGTCTCGCAGCCCATATGGTCGAGCCACCACTGATTTTTATATATTTTACCTTTTCGCTTGAATATTGTTTTTTTGTTCATTTTCTTCAACAGTATTTCATACAATTAATCTTTTTTTATAACACGCAACTCGATTGCAAACAATTTGCATAAAAATTGTGCAATTCAGTACAGTTAAATTCATTGTTCATGATCTGCTTCTAAATCGTAGGCCAATTGAATGGGGCAAGCTATACTATCAATATTATTAATAGTTTTACGCGTATCAAGATACGTTTTCATAGTGTAGTAGGTTAGTATCGTGATAATCAGTAGTGTATCCAGGCTGTTTTGAAATCGACGATACGACGACATAAATTGTCGGATCATAATAATGCCAAATGTAATGCAGTTTATCCGTATTATACCAAAAAAAAAGAGACAAGATATATTCCAAGTTTATAAGTTTGTAATTAAAAACGTTACAAAGAAAAAAAAGTGATTATATATGAGCAAATTTTGTTTTTAAACATATTACATAAATGTATATAAAAAACATTTTTGTGAATGCAAATTCCTGATCAAGCAGACGACAAATGTAGAAAATACAAATTGATCAAACAGAGTAGACCCAAAAAAATTAATGTTAAAATTGAACTGACACAAGTCGAGTACAATTTCATCGGTAAGTTGGTAGCTTTGCAGCATGTCGTTGATGATCACGAGAAGACCTATTGCTGATCGCAATATTTATGTTTGTCGGCATATGAAGTTTTTTTTAAGAATTTCAGAAAGAATTTGTATTGAAGAAAATATATAATATGCAGAAACAATTTTTTTTATTATGGTCGATAATGGGCTGGAATTTGAATTGGGTGGAAGGTGAGGTTCGATGATGTCACTGGCTAGTAATAAATATGCACTTTGAAAAGTTATCAAAGTGGGCGTCATTGATACCGATAAAATGCATTTCAAACATTAAATTAATCACTATAATATGAATATACATATATTTATTTTTAAATAATTACACAATGCGATAAAAATTACAATATTAAGTTATAGCAATTTTTGTATAAAGAAGCATTGTATACAATGTTAATTATAAATTAACTACTTCCTCAAAATGACACTAATAGATCACAGTAAATATATTCAATCTATGTATGTATGTACTTATGATGTAAAAAAACAAATATGAGCACGTTTTATTATTTTTTATCTTGACATGAATAGTGCACTATATCCCCATTAGGATATCGAACAAAAGCGCTTTGATTACCAAATCGTTTTTTACACACAGGACATACATTATAATCAGCTACGACTACGCTTTGTGACTCATGTATCATCTTCAATTCTTGCACCTGAAAGTTGTTGAGGAACAAATTAATTATTAGTTGTCGTGAAATAAAACAATGATGAATTACCTGTAAATTTTCAGCATACAGAAGTCCTTTCAAGACTTGCATTCGTCTTCTGTTGATTAATTGTTTTTGAACTGCAATTTCGAGGAATTTCTTTAACCTTGAAATTGGAACGGAATCCGGAAGAGCTAATAAAACCTAAAAATGATACGACATATTGAAATTGTATGAGATATTTCAACTTCATTCTAGAATCTGAATGGGTACTTTGAGAGGATCAATTTTGTCGGCATGTTTTTCTAGTAAAGACAGTGCCGTGTCTATATCAGGTTTGTATGGAGTTTTCGCAACGTTCCAAAGTGGACCGTTCAGAAGAACTTCTTTTGTTGGATTTACCAATAGTCTTATAAGTATAACATATACATCAAGATTTTTTTTATTATCTTTGGATTTCTGGTCTACCTCATCACAGTAGCCTATTGCACGTTGTACATCATCTGAAATATATATCAAGTTGAAGATAAAAGCATTTAAGACAATTTTAAAATGACAATATATGTATGTACCTAATATGTAAACATAGATCGATAACGCTTGTTCATGAGCATCTAATTTTCCGAGTACAATTGCCCGTTCTTCAAATAAAGAATCGTTTGGAAAATGTACCAACACCATTTCGGGCGAATAATAATTGGATCGTTGAAGAAAAGAAAGAAGTTTTGCTTTACAATTTTGTTTCTCAACGTCCGAATACAGTCCTTTGGTATCGATCATTTTTTCTCTTAATATTCGAACGAGAGCGTTGTGATAAATTGCATTATCGTCAGCCCAAATGTGTATTATATGCTCTAAATATGGAATGACGAGTGATTCGTGTTCTCTCAATAGAAAATCTAAGACTTTTGCTCTAGGAAGATTTTCAACTTCTAATATATCATCAGTGAATATTTTCAAACCTTCCTCAGGTTGTTCCAACAATATCCAATTAGAAAATTCAAATATTAGATTTATGTGTTCGGCACCTTCAATCAATAGAAATCAAATAAAAATAAATATTAAATTTAAGAATGATATATGTATGTATTAAGTGTATTATTTTACCGAGATGTTGTAAATAATTTTTAGTTCGATGAAATCCTTTCAAACTTGAATCAGATTGTTTAGCTTGATCTTTCATAAATTGTAAGGCTTTTGTATGTTGCCCATTCGTTTGATATAGAATAATTAGTTCACTGTATTTTTTATGTTGGAGTAACACTTGCTCAGCTTCTTCTAGCTTACAATTATTTAATCTTAACAACGGTCCGATAAATGCATCATTGGTCTGAAAACTCCATATTTAGAAATACAAACAAAATTCAAATAGAGTACAAATTACGAAAACATTACCTGTAAATAGCATTTGAGTAAAGTCGTATCAATTATTTCTAGAAGAAGTTTGTTCTGTTTTATCATAGCTTCCGTTTGTTTTATTTCAGCTTCAGTTAGTTTCGGCGTAGTTTCATTCTGTTTTATTTCAGTTTCAGTTTGATAGGATGTCATTTCATTATGTTTTGCTACAGCCTCATTCTGGTTTACACCTCCTTTTTGCGTTTCGCCATTTACAGGCTTAGGATTTAGTTTAATTATAACTTTCTGTCTAACCATTCTCAAGTATTCTGTAAGAGCCAACAGACTGTTTTCTAATTCTGGGTTTTGCGGTTTAGTTCCATTTGAAGAGTCTGCTGTAGGCTTATTAGTTGTTGAAAGATCAGGGAAAAGTCTTATAATTTCAGACGGATTCGTATCTAATTCAAGAAATATTTGCATAGATTCCGAAAATTTTTTATTGTCAAATAGATCAAGCGCATAAAGCATTTGAATAGAATCTATTCTTTGCTTCTTTTCTTCTTTGGATTCGTCGGACATATTCTGTCAAAAAATAATTCCAATCATAATAAATAGCAATACAATATATAATATACATTCTCAGAATTAAAGCATACAGTCAACTGAATAGCTAATTGAAAATGTTTATCTTTCAATAACATCTGTCGCTGTTTGGTAATATCAACAGCACCAATTCTCCAAACTTGGCTAACAGATGCAGCGTACAGCAAACCTCGGTGACATCTATTAAAAAAGAACTAACGTATAGACGTTTAAAATATAATCAGAAAAAAGAATACACATACATGCACTTACTTATATAGAAGTCTAGCTCTATTTAATTCAGATAGTGTTTGAATGAACATCGGCGGATCAATAGTATGAACGACTACTTGATCGGACAACAACCCTAATATGTACGGAGCATCGTGAGCTGCAAAAAAATGGTCATAACTAATTAAATATCAAATTCGATCAATCAGTATTGTTTAGTGATTCTGATGATATCGAATTCAATGTGGCATACCTGCAGCGATCAATTGCTCATTGACTTTCATTACCGATTCTGACAACATAGTTGGAGTAGATTCTTGAACTATGACCGACGATTGATCACGTGCAAGCATAAACGAAGTGTCTGACATCTTGGTTATGCAAGGCTCCATTGAGCGAGAACTGCTTGTTATGAATTGCCCCTTTGTAGTTCCGGACAACTAATGGTAGAAATTAATAAAAATAGCTTAGTAATACAAATGTAAATAAGGAAAATATTGCATGCAAAAGTATAATGCATATGTACATATGCATTATACTTTGTATATATGTACATATGCATTATACTATGTATATTGAAGTTCAAAACTTAAAAGTTTTATTTACAAAAAGAACCATTGTAGGTTCTATTGTAAATATAATACAAGCGTTTTTCTGACATGGTTATTGAATGGTCATAGTTTTGCCTGCAAGATCAAATCATATGAGTAATTTTTGTATATTTGTAACTTCAAGTGATTTGATTTAAGAATTTGTTATAAGAATACAATATAAAAACCAGCAAGATAGACTAGTGGTTAGAAAATAATGCTTTGAACAAAGTGATCACGGGTTCAAATCCCACTGGTTTCTGCTGGCCAGACTTTGGATTTGTTACTCCAGGTCGAGTGTTTCCTATCAGTTTGCCAATTTATTTGATTTTCATTGAAACGCTTTTAACAAATTGGCACACAAAATCTCAAGATTTCAGCAATCTCGAATTTCGCTGAATTGCATAAAATGCTGCAAATTTACAAATTTGACCACAAATGTCTCTATGGATGTTAATTGATGTACTTTGTATAATACTAATAATATTTGTATCAAATGTACAATTTTCCGGGCTGGGAAGGCGCATTGGGGTTACCTGTTAGGCCTTCCTGGTATAAAATAAAATAATTTCAAAAAATTGAATGTTGGAGATGTCAAAAAATACTAATTTGGGTTGAATACTTTATGCAAAACCACATCAATATATGACAATATGGTTGTAACAGATTCACCGCATCTATAAAAAATGGCAAAAATTTTCTTCTTTTCTTTTGAAAAGACTTTTCAAAAGATTCTTGAGGTATGTAAAATCGTAGTTCTATTTTAAACTTACACTGTAAATAGTGTATTCCTCTTTGAAACCAACACAAATAACATCTTTTCCCAGAACCATGGCCTTTGGAATGTCGGACACTGTGATATCTACGTTGAGTGGTTTAAATTCATTGTGTTTCCAAGCATAGAGTTGTATTTTTCTCTTAACTGCTACAGCCAAACGTATGAGAGATATTTTTTCAGCAGTCATAGAGATTGCAGGCTGAAATGATTCAAATAAATTTATTAAATAAAAAGTCAACAATTAAAATTTACACATAGATAGATCAATAAAACCTCATGGTCCATTGCGAATAAAGTTCCACCCTTAGTTTCATGGATCGTTTGTACAATTGGAAAGTTAATTATATTCATATCATGTACAACTAAAATATTGTCCGACAAACATAACAGCAAACTGAGATCTAAACATTAACAAACAAACACATACATGAGACTTTGATTTGTCAGTGCATATATATATTTACACAAAGTGATATGTTCATTATTACCAGGAATGACATCTATCTGTTGAATGGGTTTTTTACTGAACGTTTTGTGGTATCTCAAGACTTGGATTTTATATTTTGAACTATCAGTATTCGGAGTGACCAAATACATCATCAAATGCCCTTGACGGGTTGCAACCAGTAAGTTATCATCTGAAATGGGAAAAATAGAATTACATATAAAATAAAGCCTCCAAGGAATTGACATAGTGAATGAGTCATTTTGAAAATAATAAACAAAATAAATGAACTAAAACTAATATTTATATGGTTGCATAGTTTTATATTGTTGATATGAATAATTATCAATTACCGTAGGCCGCTATGGATTCGATCTGTTCGGTGAGTTTTAACAGGGATGAAATTTCGAAGGCTTCGTGCATTTTGAAAGATGTTGTTGGAGCGAATTATGCAGTGTTTAAGTGCAGAACTATGATGACAAAGAGTACAGCAGTTGATAAGCAGATAATGTTGAAGACACCGGACGATAGCTCATAGCTGTACAGTGAGTGCAATTCGACTACATTGACAGATGTCATCGCAGCTGCGCACGGTGAACCAAAGTCGATGAACGTTGACCATGTCCTAAAAAGGGATTTTTTTTTCACAAAATAATTTATACAGTTATTAAAGTTGGATTGATATAATTAATAACGCAATCAAATGGAATCAAAAATAAAATTAATATTTTATATTGAAATTTAGTCAGTTAGATATGAAAGTTAATTATTAATCAATGAAAATATTAGTTTTCCACTCAAATTTTATTCTTAGAATTTAAAGTGTTCAATTTCTACAAATCTTTATTGGCGAATTTTATTATTTTTATCATTTAGCAAAAAATATTGTGTAAATAACTATTTTAATTACATGGGAAAGTTTTGATTTACTATAGATAGGATAATGAATATATGTACATGTATACTGTTACGTATACTAAAATAAGAGGTTAGTAAAGAGCCGCCGGTTAAGTGCAATCGGATTAAGCCGAGGCGCATCCCTGACACCGTGCCACCGTTATAATTGGTTTCGAGGAGTATCTGCAAACTAAGTGCAAGTAAGCTAATCAATGACGTAGTAGCGGTACTTGGTCGCATTCCCGTGGAGTTCTCAGGAGTGACCGATACCTTGGTACCGTGGGACCGAATGTCGTGGGAATACATATCCGAGTACGTGACCATAACAATAGTTCAACAAATTAGACGTCGAAGATGCCCTGAGAGATGTACCCCTTATAAGGCGGTACTTAGGCGATGTCAAGACATTCTGGACTGAGAACTGCCAGTGCGTGTATCTCCTTTATCACCAATAAATGCTGTGACACTACTTTGGCCTTTTACTTGGATCCTCCACCCACCCCTACGCAACAATACTTATGTAATATAAAAAATTATGCGGTATATTTAGATACTTTCGCATGATCAACATAAGTTTATTTTTCAATTTGTTGATGATATGTTTTGTAGTTCATCAAATACAATATAGTCGATTAAAATTATTGTAATTTAGTATTTGTGATAAAAAATCAAGGCAGAAATTGTAACGACTATGTTCATTGTATATTTTTTTTAATTAATAATATATAGATTAAACAAACATAAACAAAAAATGCTCCACATTGATAAACGCAACCATACAATAAATTTTCATTATCTGAAAATGCACTTGTTAGCACAAGTAGGTTAATCGAATGACAATGCAACTATACACACTACTATTTTTTCAGACACTACGATAATGGATTTAATGGATCCGATGCCGGCGATAAGATAAAGGCGTTGAAACAATCACGACGCTGTTAAAAATCACAAATAAGACAAAACAATTTTCAGAATAACAAATAAACCGTGAAGACAGTTTTTCCTAGTACACATACACGTATATTTAAAGATATACCAGTACCGAGGGGGCAAAATCACAACCAATTATTACTACACGTAGCGAAATTGACTATAATTCCAATAAGAAAACTATCCAATAAAAAATTATGTAGACCTACTGTTGTTTTTATCATATTTAAGAGAGTATGCTGCAAGTTACTTGACACACTATTCGTTTCAAAATTAGGGTGGCGGCACATCAATTGTTTAGATGTGATGAAAAATGGACGAATGAAGTGTTAAAAATATTAATAACCACCAACATAGCTCAGTAGTTAACTTATAATACTAACAACTTAGGGGTCACGGGTTCGAGCCCTCATCCAGTGTTGCTGACCAGACCTTGGATATATACATATGTATTATATATGTAAATATGTGATTCCAGGTCGAACGCTTCCAATCAGAGTTTGTCAATTTATCTGATTTTAATGTTGAAACGGTTTCTACAATTGGTCACCTACATTGTCACCATTTTCTGAATTTGATTTCAAATTTATTTATCTAGTACATACATATGTACTAGATTCTTATATGTTTATAAAACCGAAACGGCGTCTGTAATTCGTTTATGATTGGCTGTCATCAAAGTCATTTCTAATTGGCTGGATTGGTCAAAGACGTTTGTGATTGGTCGGTCGTTCTATAATATATATATTGTTTTTTTATTTAATAAATTAAATAAAAAAACAAATGAATATATTATAACGTAGAGTGTAGAATATATTATAACGTATAATGGGTGGCGCTCGTGGATCGATGGCTTACGAGTGCTAATCACATGATCTCTCGTTTGTGCCAAAATGTCCTCGCCGAATGAATAAGCCGTATGTAACGGCCAATGGGATCGCCTCACTCATCGACCAATAGTTTACATGTCTATGTATGTATGTGTATTGTGCCCAACGGGTATAAATATGGGGAGCTCTCGGTCTGGAAGCCATTCCTACCTGGAGCGCCGACGAGAGCACACGAATAAACACCTTCTACAACGGTCCTGCGTCTTTCTCCGATTCTGGAAGCCCCCTCTTCACGTCCACGCAACAATATTTTTCATGGTTCGACAGTATTCTCACTATATACTACATACTTTATGTACCTAATAATTATATGCGCGGTAGACATCATCATTTGATGGCTGTTCCTCATGCTCGCACAGTTCTTTTTCGAATGGCTCCTATACCAAGAGCTATTCGACTTCTCAATGAAATCGTTGCTGCCGTCCCTGAATGCGATATTTTCCACCTTGGTGAGCGTAAATTATCGGATATTATTTTAACATATTTATCTGGTAACCTGCACTCATCATTACTTTCTTAATTTGAATGTGATGTGTGAGTGGTATCTTAATCTACTCTCTTCCATTTGGGCCTCGCAGGGATGTTTTATATCTGTAGCTTGTTCTTATTTATTGGAACAGGAGCATGACATTCCCGTATTTGTATTTTTTATTATTTTAATTTTAATTATTATAAAGTTCTTTCATTACTATAATCGATTGTTTTTTTATGATTATGTATACATGTATTATTGTCTATGTATAAACATATATTTATATTTATTTTTCTTTCTCTCTTTTTTTTATAATACATTCCCTTCTTTGTTGTTTTTTTATAATTTGTAATTATTATTATTAGTTGTTTGTGTATATACATATATGTTTTGTTTTTGTTATGTCTAATTTCTTTAGTTATTATTTTGTTTATTTTCTTTTCTGTTATATTTTTGACCATTATGGCGCATTAGGAATTAAACCTGTAATGCTACAATGGTCCAAACTTTAAATAAATAAATAAAATAAATAAATATATACTGCATTTCCATTTACCAAGCGAAGCCGGGTAGCACCACTAGTATATTATAAATTTATATATACATATATAGTACACTTGCACAAGATGGTGTCGTTTTAGGCCAATCCCATAATGATACCATTGTAAAAATTAATTTGATTAAATTTAAAAAAAAAAATATACATAGAAGAATTTAAACGAACTTTTCGTACGATATTAGAAGTGGAATGAAATTTACTAATCATTGAAAGATATGTTACTTACCATGATAAGAAAGCATATGTAGGTTACCTACCCTTCGCAGGGGTGAAAAATACCGTGAAAAGTGAGGAAATCTTTAGCGAAACTTTGAAATGCAGAAGTTGCAACTGTATATATATATGCATGTACGAGTATATAGGCGATGTATTATACTTTCACAGTGGCGTAGACGAGCATTTCTATAATTACAATTCTTTCTGTCTCTGACGTAATTTATAAGGCGAGTGTTGTGGTCGTTAGTAAGGCCATCGACCGCCGCCGCCTCTGTGGCCCAATGGATAAGGCATCGGCCTCCTAAGCCGAGGATTGTGGGTTCGAGTCCCACCAGAGGTAAAGATCTAACGAGTATTTTTATAATTTTCCGAGAAAATTCTCAATTGGATTCCAATAAGAATGTGAAAAATTCCATCGCCGCTTTTCTTTTACGCATACGATTTAATTGCACTTCGATCGAATGTTAAACATTTGAGCTTATATAATTAAGTTTTATTATATTCACGCTCAATATACATATTTAGGTACAAAAATATATAAAGTATAATACTAGTATTTGTTAAAATTTAATATTACATCTAGGAGCGCAGTGTAAGTACATATATACAAATGTACTGTAATATGTATGGTGATTTTTTTATCTGAGTTTTTGTCGTGTTTGTAATTGTTTTATTCAATTTAATTGTAAGCAAATCAGTGTAAATAAATTTGAATGCTGTTAGATGTCGCTGCCAAGGTCAAAAAATTTGCGAAAGTTTGTTCGAAACTATTCTTGAAAAATTAGGTGTAATAAAATTTAAATTTTTGGATAGTTATTATGTAAGTTGTTTATTTATGCGAGTTTTAATTTGTATTTGTTTGAAAATAAATGTAATTTTACAGCAGTTAAATAGATTAACTATCGGAACAGTGTTTATCGTTAAATTTATCATACATTTTGGGAGTATATTATACATACATATATTATGTGTATAATATAAACAAATTAAAACCAACACCATCAAAAGTTCATCATCTAATATTAGAACATTAAATTAATAGGTATTTTTAATAAGCAGGAAAAAATCAATTTGTCACACATTGTGACATTCGAAGTATGTAGGTTTTAGAACTTACTACTTACTACCTATATAACGTTGAATGCTTGTTTGTTTGTTTGTCCCTTGTGCAAATTTAAAATTTTTAATTTAGAACCATCGCATTTGGTATATTAACTCATGATACTGTATCGATATGTGTGTTATACACACAAAATAAAAACCAACATATATCTGTAATAAAGAGTTAATCATTACTAATATAAGAGCTTCAAATTAATGGGTAAATAATAAACAGGTAAAAATCAATATGTTACATTTTATGACATTCAAAGTAGGTTTTGGAACTTACTACTACATATATAAAGTTGAATGCTTGTTTGTTTGTTTTTCGAATATGGAAATTAAAAATTTTTCAATTTAGAGTCTTATGATTTTATTTGATGTAAGCTTAAGTTTGGACCATTGTGGCATTATAGGAGAGCCTATTACGCGACAATGATCGAAAAAATACAAAGAAATGAGAAAAAAATGTACCTATTATATTACAGACAAAAACACATTTATACATAATCAAAAAAATAGCAGAAAAAGGATAAATATTAAATAAAAAAATACATCTACAGACATCATCAATATATGTACATATAACAACTAGGCGCAAATATAACACATCCCTGTGAGGTCCAAATGGAAGAGAGAAGTTCCACTCATACATTACATTATGAATATAATGATGAGTGCAGGCGACCAGATAAATAGTGTTACGTAGGGGTGGGTGGAGGATCAAAGTAAAAGGCCAAAGTCGTTTCACAGCATTTATTGGTGATTAAGGAGATACACGCACTGGCAGTGCTCAGTCCAGAATGTCTTGATATCGCCTAAGTACCGCCTTATAAGGGGTAGATCTCTCAGGACATCTTCGACGTCTAATTTGTTTACCTATTTTTATGGTCACGTACTCGGATATGTATTCCCATGACATTCGGTCCCACGGTACCAAGGTATCGGTCACTTCTGAGAACTCCACGGGAATGCGACCAAGTACCGCTACTACGTCATTGATTAGCTTACTTGCACTTAGTTTGCAGATAATAGCCAGCAGCATAGCTCGGACGTTAAGCTTCTGCTTACCGTCAAGAAGGTGCCGGGTTCTATTCCTGAATGAAAATGAATTTTTCAGAGTATGCTGTTGGTCAGACCTGGATTTGTGACTCCAGGTTGATCGTTTCCTATCAGAGTTTGCCAATTTTCTCTGATTTCATTGTTGAAACGGTTCCCGGAAAAAAAATTGGCTAAAAATCCTTCCTACCTACTATGTCACCATTATTTGAAATTTGATGGATGTACAATAAAAATTTATGTACAATTCATAGATATCTCGTTAATTTGCGAGTTTTTTCAGTGTCTCGCAATTCAACGACTTATAATAAAAAATGCTGCATTTGTATTTGTAATTGGCCAGGAAGGCGCATTGGGATTTTCCTGTAAGGCCTTCCTGGTATATATGTAAAAATAAAAATAAAAATAAAAATAAAATAATCCTCAAAACCAATTATAACGGTAGCACGGTGTCAGGGATGCACCTCGGCTTAATCCGATTGCACTTAACCGCTCTTTACTAACCTCTTATTTTAGTATACGTAACAATAGGTTAAAATATTCTCTGATAACTTACGCTCACCGAGGTGGAAAATATCACATTCAGGCACAGCAACAACGATTTAATTGAGAAGTCTAAAACATAAAATTTTAGAGTTAAGTAATTAAGAATGTATTTTTAAATTAGCTAAATAGCTAAAATTATATAAATAAATAAGTCGGATAGTTCTTGGAATAGGAGACATCCGATAAAGCACTGTGCGGGCAGGAGGTACAACCATCAAATGATGATGTCTACCACGCACATATAATTATATAAAGTCCTAATTGTTCCAGCAACGACGGGCATGATGTATTACCACGTAGAAGCTGGAGAACAAAACGAATTAATTAGAAATCTATCATATGTTCAAGGGAATTATACCCAAGCATGTACAAAAGGAAAGGTGTAGGGTAGAGATATGGGTAATACCCATACTTTTTCTTACATATGACACTGTTATGTTGTGAATATCTTACAACCTATGTATGTACTTATATTACTCTTTATTCCCGCTTGTTATCTTGATTCTTTGAACGCTCGCTTAATTGATATTTTCCTTTAATGTTATTTATGAGACTTCCAAAATCTTTATTGTTTTAGTTGCATTTTTCTCACGACTCAATGCTATCTGCGTGACGAATTCTGCGTGATGAATTCGAACTCAACCATTTCTCGATACATTCAAAACACATATGTTAACACTAAAAATATCGTTTTTAAATAACTTTATTTCTTATTCACACACCACCAGCGTGACAAATTATGTTTCCCTCAAATATCAAAACCCTTCTTAATCTGCACGACGAATTGTGTATCCGACCTCAAGGGATACATATGCAAAAATATTGTCTTTAATTAATTTTATAGTTTTACCAGCATTTTTCACATGACACGACTCGAATCGTATTCCCTCAAAAACCCTTTTAAAGCTGCGTAGCTAATTGTGTAACTAATTGTGTGTAAACCATTTCTCGATACACTCAAGGGTCAAAGTATTAAAGTCTTAAGATATTGTTTTACTTAACTCGAGTTCCCCCCTATTTTCTCACGAACTATGATTGGTCCAAATTGTTACCTTTATTAAATATATACTGATGTAAAACATATGGAAGATCACTTGCGATCGAACCGTCTCTTACTAATCACTGACTTACAATTGAACCGTCTAACTAGTGACTCGCGATTAGACGACTTAACTAGTAACTACTAACTAGTAACGTGTAATACAAACTTGTTATTAATCTCATGTATAATTACTACTATTAAAGAAGATCTTATAAAAAAAAACTGTGACTATAATATTTGTACACCATCTCCTTCTCTTTTGGGGACGGAGTGATGATTCCGTAGTGCCCGTACATGATCTGAAGAGCAACGATATCGCTGGTGATGATTTATCGGGAATCGATAAGATGGCACCAAAAAAAAAAAAAAAAAAAATCTCCTTCTCGACCCCGTAACAACACAAAGAAATGCTTTTTCCACTTGATATTCAATGTTATTCTAACTCATATCATACTCAATCACTCAATCAATGATATATCAGCCAGCAGCATAGCTCGGACGTTAAGCTTATGCTTACCGTCAAGAAGGTGCCGGGTTCTATCCCTGAATGAAAATGAATTTTTCAGAGTATGCTGTTGGTCAGACCTGGATTTGTGACTCCAGGTTGATCGTTTCCTATCAGAGTTTGCCAATTTTCTCTGATTTCATTGTTGAAACGGTTCCCGGAAAAAAAAATTGGCTAAAAATCCTTCCTACCTACTATGTCACCACTATTTGAAATTTGATGGATGTACAATAAAAATTTATGTACAATTCATAGATGTCTCGTTAATTTGCGAGTTTTTTCAGTGTCTCGCAATTCAACGACTTATAATAAAAAAATGCTGCATTTGTATTTGTAATTGGCCAGGAAGGCGCATTGGGATTTACCTGTAAGGCCTTCCTGGTATATATGTAAAAATAAAATATACCGTAACATGTATACTATATTTTAGATCTGGAACGTATTGTTAGTTTCAAGTAGTTGTTGGATAGACCGTAACACTTGACTGAAATTAGTAAATTTATTTTGCACGTTCTGAAGAACGAGTGTGCGGTTTCGCATAGAGTAGGCGTTTATGCAATAACCAGTAGGCTACAACTTGCCACTTGAGATGCTCGCAAGGTGAACACGAATTATCGTGTAAAAAATGTGATGATTCATCGATCGTAAAGTTTCACAAGCGAATCGGTTCATTTTTGACTACGACAGGTAACCTTTTTTATACACGCGTTGGACAGTCGCATAGGTGTAACGCGGTTATCAATATTTGTGTCAACATAAAAATGTGGCTCACACACTCACTTATTCTACAGGATGGTTCATCACACATCTATGATTTGGTATATTCGAACCCATAATATATGTACATGTATATTTTTTAAAGAAAATCTTACACCAGCTGAACTACGGTGATAATGTTAATCCACTGTAAACGACTTGTATGAAAGTTACAAATTTGGTTCGGAGAATTCAATTTTGAAATCATATTAAAAATTGATCATAGTAAAGCTATTGCAATTGCTCTAATGTCAAATAATACGATTCATTGAATGACCTGCTACCTATCAATACCTACTATAATAGTTTTTCTCTACGATAAACTGCTTAAGTGATGGGTACCGATGAATATCTTTAGGTATGGATGTACTTTTTAATACAGATAATTTTTCTCATTTTACACTTGCCGCAATGTGATAGATAGCAACTGTGATGGATGGATGGATTTTGTGACCAGGACTTATATTTTATTTTATTTCTCCAAATATACTGTCTTCATATTTTTTTTATTCCTTATCAAAACCTCTACGATTCGAATTATGTCATTACGAAATATAAATATGTATTAATATCAATAGAAATGATTATATTCGTGGGAAGCGCCAAGTACACGTACCTCACGTACGTACAGAGAGAGAGAGAAAGAGAGACAGGGTATTCAGTACGCAGCGCTTAACGTTCAGTGTATGAATGATATCCGCCTTGGAATAACGGCTTTGTTTCAGTCGTTATTTTATTATTTTCTAGCGCTTATTTTGCCTTATTCGACGGTAAAATGATTTCTACAGCTAATTGTAATAATTAAGAGGGTTGGATAGCAGCGTCACTTTTGAATATCGCTTTATAAAAAATGTTGTTTTTGTTTCTGTCTTCGAGCTACAGCCCGAACTACCACGAAAGTGAGTGAGAGTGTGTGTGTGCGCGCGCGTTTTGCATCGAGCACAAATTCCCAAACATCGAATATTATTGATGTATTATTGATGCGAGCGGGAAATATTTGTACTTGCAACGTTTGGGAACATGCATCTTTCGTAATATGCTGTTTCGGTCGCTCGCGCTTATGAATGTATTTACGCGTCCCGCTTCTTTGAATTCTCCTTTCCGTCGTGTCATATGCATATCGTTCAGCGTTTGTTTGTACGAAAGTCTAAGAACTGAGTACTTACAATGGATGGAAGAAAAGGGAAGAAATAACGTATGTTCCAGTCGACTAAAAGACAAAAACGATATTTTAAACGAAATATCCATCTTACAACACATTCGACCACCAGGTAATAATGCTTTCTTGTGACTTAGTAACTATTATTTATTATGCAAAATGTAGTGATGTGAGCATAGCATAGGAAAAGGAGTAAGACAAGGAGATACAATCTCGCCCAAGTTATTCAATGCGGTGCTTGAGGGAGTTTTCAGGAAATTGGATTGGGATACAGCCGGAGTAAGCATCAATGGTCGCTTTTTGAGTCACCTTCGGTTCGCAGACGATATAGTTCTAGTAGCTCGTGATTCAGCTGACCTACTTATCAGACTAACACAGCTGGACAGGGAAAGTAGAAACGTAGGATTAAAAATTAACGTAGATAAGACTAAACTAATGTTCAATAGTTATTGCATGCCTGATAGCATCCCCTTAGATGATAAACCAGTAGAAGTAGTAAATAATTATTTATATTTAGGTCAAATAATTGACATGTCTGGTAGTAAAAATGAAGAGATAAAGAGATAAACATCGATGTCGCCAATGCTGCTGCTGTTGGAAACTTAGCTGTAGCCTCCACAAGTTCTGGACCGACATCTTTGTATACAGTTCCGCGAGATTTATTCGATCAAAATTTATCAGAAACAGCTAGTTCAACGTCATCAACGAGGCTTGATGATTTAGTTATAGAAGCAGAAGCAGACAATCCCAACGAAACAGATATTCATGAACAATTAGAAGGGCGCAGAATAGTAGATATTAAATATTTATTTTCAGCGCTTTCAAAAATTTAGCATGAACACACTAATTGTACATTATCTGACTTAAATTTTGTGAAAGAAATAAGAAAAGGTTTTCTCAGCGAATATGTTTTTCGGTGTAGAATGTGCTTAGCAAAGGAAACTGTATACTCCGAAGATCCGAAACTGCAAGTTTCCGCAAATACTGCTTTCGTAGAAGGAATTATTTGTACAGGTAATGGCTATTCACAATTAAATGAAATTTGAGTCGTGGAACTTACACAAGCATAGAACAACATTTAGCGCCAACAATCGAAGAATGTGCCTTTGATGAAATGATTGTCGTTGGTGAAGAAGAAAAAAGGCTCGCCATTTTAAATGGTGACATAGACGAGGAAGGATATCCCTTACTGACAGTCATTGCAGACGGTTCTTGGGCAAAGAGATCATATAAAAATGGGTTTAACTCCTTGTCTGGTGCAGCGTGCATAGTAGGGCTCCGAACTAAAAAAGTTTTATATCTCGGAGTACGAAACTCTTAGGGCGGTTTCAGACTAGCGTTTTATACGCGCGTATAATCTCGTTTTTTGAAGTGCATGTAGGCACGTATAGGCGCTTCGTTTTCCATACGCGCAACTCGTACGAGCGTAGACGCGCTTATAAGCTCGTATTATCCATGTTGATACTAAATCACCACTACCGGTTCGAGCGAAAACGCCGAAATAAGCCCGTGTACGCGCGTTCGGTTTTTTGAAGCGCAAAAAGTAGCGCGCGTGTAAGCGCGTATGGCGAAATGACCGTATACGCGCAGAAATAAAACGCTAGTCTGAAACCGCCCTTACCGCTGCATATGTGCCAGAGCTACAAAATTAAATATAGATGCAACTGAGCACAAGTGTTTTAAAAATTGGCGTGACAGCGCTAATGTCATGGAAGCTGATAAGTCTATTTAAATATATCTATATTTTATTTAATAATGTGTGTTTTATTTTCATTTATTATTTTATGTTCAGTATATTTGTTATCTGTAAATGCATTTTCATTTTTCAAAACTGCACCAAGGAAAGATCCCTGGAAAATATACTTCCCACTTTTATTACTAATTGTTTTAATAAAAAATATATTTGCCTTCTGTTTGTACCTGTGAACAATATTCAAGAAGAAAAAAATCGTATATATCAATTTAAAATAATTTGCCCGTGAAAGGGTTTAATTACTATAATCTTTTCCTGTATTTTAAAAAATGTGAATATTTCACTAATATATATGTAGAAAATAGATTTTAGTATTTTATTTTCATTTTCTCCGCAAACAAAATGAAAAAATATTTTGAATAAATTCAATAATTACTTTACATAACACATTGTTTTATTTTAGAAGTTCGTATAAAAGTGTCACGTACATACATAGACACACCAATCTGGAGAAATAAAAAGAAATCGACAAGTCAGAAGTTGCAATTTGGTGTGCGCGAATATAGTACTTATGTATCGAAATATGTAATACGTACATATTGTGTAGTTACGATTCGAGCGAATTGTATATCGTATGTATGAACTTGTCATGTGAACAGTGGCATATGAGTCGTATGGGAGTGCGTATGTGAGTGCGAGTGTGTGTACAGTGTACGTGTACGTGTACTAGCCTCGGACCCCCCCCGACCCCCGCACATATATTGAGTAAAAGGGACAGATGCGCGTCCAACAGATTCTACCTCTTTTAAATTTACAAAATCCAGCTTTCCTAATCAACTATTTTCTCCTCCAAAACTGAACCAATTTTAAAAAAAATTTCATCATCGGTATGAGAAAGATATTTTCTGTGCATCTATCAGCGTATTTTTTTTTAAAATCGACCGTTAAATAAGCACGCTGGACTCTTTTCGTGGGTGTAAAAAAGAGGCGATTTTATAGATGTTTGGCGGCTCCTAGCTCCTACAAAAAATAATAAATCAAAAAAATAAAACGATAGATGCACCCCAATGGTGGATATCCATAGCATATTAAAAAATAATTTCTCTAGTGCCATAATTGAGGAAGGGAGAAGTTTAGTAAGTTTGTATGGACAAGGCGCTGCTGTCCAGCCCTCTTAACCTTACAGAATATACATTATTTTAACTTAAAACACACATTTTTAGCTAGACGCTTGGAGTCCAGCACAGTGGCTAGCAGATTTTTTTTAGCAAAGTAGGGTGTGTTAAAAAAATAAACACAATAGTAAAGTTTATTTTCAGTCCTTTGATAAGAGACCATATTTAATTGGCCATAATTGAGCACTTTTAAAATTAAATTGAGTCACTTATATACTAGTAGGGAACAAGAGAACAATTTTGAGCACATGTGATTCTGATTAATGTCATTTTTCAAGCTTTTTATTAGTTTCACCGACGTTGCGTTTACGCAAAAAAATTGTGAGCTGATTTTGAACCACTCTTCCGATCGCTTTTATATTTTACCGAAGGGGGTTAGCTATCATTTAATCAAGCAATTGTTGCCGACTTGACGCCATAGGAATTTAATGATTAAAATTTCATCATAATCGTCCGTAAAATCGACGTGATGACTGATATCTAATCGTGAAAACCAGTCATAACAACTAGTTTTAAAAAAAATCCACATATCTCATTTAAATTTAATATTTGAGTAACCATTTACTACACATAGATTAATTATTGTGGTGTTGTCCATATTATAAGAATAATTTATCGATGAAATATGGTCTAATACTAAATGTGAAAGTTTTTTCAATTTTATATTTCCTATGTACATATGAGCCGTATTTAAAAGTGGCCGAAGTCCAATTCTTAGTTCCAAAAACACTATTTCTGTTTGACTTTATTCACAATTCGATATGTCCAGAATCTCGGAAAAGCTGTTAAACGGAAATCATTAAATTTAATGTTTTGTCCACTTTTCTTCATTTCGAGAAATATCTAGATATTTCTCGAAATGAAGAAAAGTGGACTTTCGATTATAACAGCTCATATGTATACATAAATTTTTTGCGAAGTGAAAGATAGAAGAGGCTTGTAAAAATATCATTTAATTTGTATTCAATATGTATCATTTATGTATTGAAATTAGTAATAATTGAGTTTGTGTATATAGACATTTTGTGTATATACTTGGATAACAATAATTTAATTAACAATAACAATGACTTGGATACGGCTATTTAATTTTATGCAACGGAAAAATCTAAATTTGGGAAATCTCTGAAGAAAAGACTGATGTTTGTAAACTAGACGACTACTGGAGATGACAGCTTAAACGAGGAAATCAATTAGTTGAAAACCAGGTCCAATCCTATGAAGTAAAATCCTATAAATTAATGCTCACACCTACCTACGTATATTATGAGAATATCGAGTCACAATATTCACAAGATGTTTTTACCATAGATTAATTGATTTCAAATGAAATATTCGATCGGTTTCGATCACTCTGTATAACAGCATCGATATTATTGCCAACGAGGGGACATGTTGAGATATGATATCATCATAAAGGTCTACGATAACGATTCTCTATGTGAAAAAAAGGGTAAGCGCGTTTGATACGAAGAACCGTATTATAATGATAAGTTCGATTCGCGGCAAACTAGTACAGGTCTAGTTGCGCTACCGTTCGTATCGAACCATCGAAATCATAACTAAAATTTGCACACGTAAAAAAATAATATCGCAAAATTTTACTACGTATCATTGACAATTTTTGTATTTATTTTAATCGGCACACTTTTACACTATTATCCGCGAAAATCGCTATAAGATGACCATGTGTGCGAACGGTGGCATGATGGCCTACGACGACTACTACGACAATGGATGGTCGCTGATTCCACCTGATTACGTCAACACCGAGGAGGACTACAGGTTTAATTCTTATGCGTAAGTAAACTTTAAACGTATTTTATTTGTATAGGAAAAATCTTTATTTTTTATTGTAAACCGTTTCGGAAAAAAAAATAATAGAAACTTTCACACGACGAGTCATAATGTGGGTGCATTTTCAAAAGTGTTGTATGTAATGTTGGGATATTTTCATATATGAATTTGACAATGCATATATCGGAATAACAATGTGTGAATTGACGGGTCGTTAAGAATCGTTTAACGGATTATCCCGTGGTTATTGTGCTCGAGACCAATCCGGATGCTGGCTTCTATTTGTGGGCGTTATAATCCGCCGATTCGAGTATTTTTGCAGTAGTGCAAAACTGTCTGCAATAAAATATAATTATCATCATCACTACTGTCGTTTTCATTATATGTACATATATTCTGCAAGTTATATAATAAAACTTTATGATTTGAGCTGTTATAATTGAAAGAGGCATAAGTCCACTTTTCTTCATTTCCAGAAATATATCACAAAAATTAAATATAATGTTTTGCATTTGACAATATGTATAAATACTGGTGGTCTGTAATACGTTTATTCTGCTTTTCTGAGATTCTGGACATATCGAATTAAAAGAAGTGATAATAATTTGTGAATAAAGTCAATCATTAATAGTTTTTCGAACTAAAAATTGAACTACCTCCATTTTCAAATATAACGGCTCATATTTTGATTAGTAAAAATGTTTTAGATTTTGAATCAGAGTAAAATCTTAGTTTATATATTTTTTAAATATTTTATTTAATGCATCTATCATATGCAGTAGGTGTATCTATTGTGCCCTATTCTGAAATGACAAATATTTTCCTGCAATTGTTGCATTCGTACAATGGTCCCACGCTGTATAGAGAAATTGTCACGAAAATACTTATCCCGACTGAGATTATTTTATATACACATTCGTACATATACATGTGACGATAAATAAGCTTCAAAATACCAATTCCGATGACAGTTCTGCTGTCAAAACCCTTGACGTACGAGGGCCCTTCAGCAGTTCACTGTCAATCTTTATCAGGGCTAAAAAAAACTACTTGAATCGGATAAAAAATGCAAGGGACTTAGGGCTATAAAGAGATTGAACCGATAAAAATGTGCGGTATTTTTATAGAGAATTTGGTTATGAAAAAAATTTAATATATAAAGCGAGCACTTGCTCAGTCGTACTTAGTGTTTGATAAAGTGAAATTGAATAATGAGAAAAAATGAAATAAAATACAGAACGAATTTTATCGCGTGGCGTGATGCGAATGCCGGAAGATTGTAAAATATATTTTGCGCCATTTTGGAGTTTCTCATTTCGGAACGAGAAGCACGGACCCGGGAAGGCCCATTAGGGACACGGAACTTCATAACGACATGATGAGTTTCCGTAAATTGGATGAGCTATTATTTTCTTTTGGTTTTTTTTAGTTAGGTATCGTGTCGGCACCGCTTTCCGGTTTTTAGGCACAGATGCGAATTTTCCCACGCCATTTTCTTTCGAGTCTTTTTTTATTTTGTTTCGGACTAATAGGAACTGTGACGCCATAGTTTTTCCATTGTTTTCCTGTAAGTCAAGTTTTAATTTTCAAAAAGGGAACAATTTCGCCAAATTAAATCCCACAAGCACAAATGGTTAAATATGTTTATGTGCACAAAGTACACGTGCAAGTCTAGCGATTAGTACAGAATGATGAAGAGTTTGATTAAAAAGATATTTCATATCTCTATATATCATGTTTGTAGAACACTCTTATATAATGCCTAGTGTCTTGCTTTAATGTGATATTTAAAGCAGGTCAACTTTTATAATAAAAATAAAATTGTTTAGAACTTGTATTCATTCAATGGAAATACATATGTTAATAATACATAAATATTTTTCTTTTTTTTTTTAATACATAAGTTTTATTTACTTTCAATATCATCATCATCATCATCATTTACAGCCATTCACCATCTACTGCTAGATGAAAGCTTCTCCAACACCATTCCATTTGTGTCTGTTTTGCACAACTCTCATCAATTTCCCAGATATTTTTCTAATTTCGTCTACTCATCTTCCTTACGGCCTTTCTTTCACCATTTTACATTTCGGGTATGATTCCAGCACTTCTCTTATCAATATTTCATCCATTCTTCTAGCTATGTGACTCGCCTATTGCCATTTCAATCTCTTTAGTCTACATACATACATATATATATATATATATATATATATATATATATATATATATATATATATATATATATATACATACATATGCATATCCACTACTCTCGTCATACTTCTCACCCACGCTTTCCGTGTCCTATCTCTTCTCATTATGCCGAGCATACAGCGTTCAATACTTCTTTGAAATCATTGGACTATGTGTAACATTTTGGCATTCAATGTCCAAGTTTCATATTCATACGTCATCACTGGCAAAATACAGTGATAGATTATTTTTAAAACTACATACACAGTAGATACAATTTATTATACCTATATTTATAATATGAACAGCGATAAGTAGTCCAGGCAGCCTTATTAGGTGAATATATTCCAAATGTAAAATTTAGCGCAAATACATTTATGTATATGTTTAATATTAATAATACACCGCAAGTACGACACTGAAAATACATCCCTTCTCCAATCTCTATTACAAAATTTTGTTTTTTATTTTAATAATTGTATTATTACATAATTTTCCAAACACCCCACAGCGTATGTATGTACATATGTACATATATACGATTATATTGAGTTATATATAATATTTAAATATACGAGAAATTCTAGTCGTTAAAAGCTCACCAACGATAATAATCAGTTTATGGTGCCAATATCCGATTTAAGTTTGGCGATAATTACTGACGAAATAAGTGGTAGATAGAAAATCAGAATCACTGCATATGCGTGTTGCCACCATGGTGTAGCCGACTCAGAATAATGTGGCTGAATGATCAATCACAATACCAAATCAATCTATTACCAATACATAAATGCCAGATGAGCTTAATGAAAAATGTGAAATTAATATGAAAATATACTGATATATTGAATTTTCGTTCGAAAAATGGACTTGGGTGACAGCTTGCAGCGCTTGAACGTCGTAGGCTGGTCAAATGTGCTCGATTCGACTATACACAATCGCGTCAATTATACGGTCCGTAATGACTGAACGAGCGTAAATTTGCGAAGCTCTAATTGCCACATTCCGACATGACAAATTGGTCAACGGAGGCCATTAAAAATTCTCTCCCCCCCCCCCCTCCCTCCATACCCCCGTCGGCATAATTACTTTGTTTTAATGGAATTAACGTGCCCAGAAACAGTTAGTTTTGCACCGCCCTGTACACTTATTTATATTGGTGATCGCTTTGTCGTTCGCGTGGTGGCCTTTTCGTAGTTTTCGGTTTCGTGCCGAAAGGTCGTAAAGTTGAACAATTCCTCCAAGTCGAGAGAGAGAGAGTGGAGTGATGATACTGCGAGAACACGAGGGCCTACAAGCATTCGCGTGTAGTAGTACTCATATTCGCAATTTTTTTTTAAGTATTACGGGTTTTGTTATTTTGTAATTAAAATACACACGTTGTCTCCATACTTCACGTGTGGTGATTTTGTTAAAACTTAATAATAATAATAACTTTTTTATTCCAGACGATAAGGATAATAGTGAAATCCCCACGTCCATATAAATAATATGTGTATACATTCGTATTGAATAATAATAAATAATAATACATAATAAGAATAATTAATTAATTAATCAATTTAATGTCTATTTAAGGCGGTCGGTGGAGTAGTTCCATCTATCGAACATACATACAGTGAATAGTGCAAATGAGAAAACGGGGCAAGAAGATAATTAGACGATAAAAATACACGAAGACGTAGAGAGGCCGCTCCCATCTTGAGAATGGTCTCAAAGCGAGGTACGTGCCCCTCCACGAACATTTGCAATGCGTTGCAACCCCTAAGGGCCGGGCCGCACCGCTCAACTCGCGAACAACTTAGTTGAGGGCGACCAGACCAATGCATGCAGGTAGATGGGACATGCCACACCCGTCAACTTGTTTGTTGCCCACATTTACATACATTTTTTCGTGTCGCGCAACTTGTCAGCCGACAAAGTTGCACGGAGCGGCCCGGCCCTTAGTAGTCTGAAGAGAGCATGGTAGCAGTTGTTATATGGAACCTTTATCTTCCTCATCGTCTCCCGCTTGGTCCATAGTTCTCTAGTATATGTAGAGGCTAGTACAAAAGGGCATAAATAATTGTCTATCGGTTTTACCTCTAGACTGGAGTGGTAAAACCGTCTGGCTAGTATATTTGCCCTTACACAAATAGCTCTCCTTTGCATTTCGATGTCACGGTCATCAGAGAGATCCTCCGTCAGCAGGTGTCCTAGGTACTTTACTTCCCTCACGATTTCCAGATTAAGTTCATCCAAAATTATGTTGGGAATAAATACATATAAATATAATAATAATACTGTAGGGTTCGAGATATAGGGAGGATTGCAGGAGAGATAAATTAAAAGGCGATCTTAGTCAACCTTATACGTTTATTGTACAATATAAGAATATACACACGTGCGCGTACGCACCTAGCCGGTCGGCCATCCAGCTAGCGGCTCTACTACTGTCAGTTGGCGTCACACACTTCTGCCAACTCCTAACAGTGTACACTCATGTGTACCACTGTTTGCCATTACTCAGAACATTACATTTATTACATTCACTCACATCAATTCCCACACACATAAAATCCCACAATACATATTGGATAATTGTATGTGGTGGTAAAATTGTATTTTTAAAAATAAATCCTAATTCAACGTGACCATATCAAATGATCAGGGATCTGTTCCATCTTCTCTGTCCCTCTACATTTATTAGAGACGTCATAGGAAAATAAGGCAAGGCCTGAAATATTGTTGCGAGATCACTACTTACTCCAGAGTACTTGATCTACCGTGTGTACCTCCTTATAAAAGACGCAATAAGAAAGATAGCATCCTCGATCCGTTGGCGTGTTTATTGTGTAGGCACGTAGCTCTACCCGCACTCGCCCCATTCTGTGAGAACCCAATTACTGAGTCCCGTTAGCCTAATCCGGGGTTTTTATTATTCACCCACGAATGGATAGTGGATACTCTCTCCCATTTTCGATATCGCCTTACAACATTAATTTTTATCTGTTACAAAAATTAAGCTAGAAAAATCAGAAAATTCTAACAGGTGACGATCGATTTATGTTTATTAACCACAAGATCTGGCCAGCACTTAAACCCACGACCCGTCAAAAGCTCTATGAGTGTACTAATCTGTGGCTATGGTTGTATTTTAAATATTATTATTTTTAATTTATATCGTTTGTATTATACTTTTAGAAAGGGTGGCATTTTGAACTTCATCTTAGGGCGGCAAATAATCTAGGGACGTCACTGGCATTTTTAGTCACGTTTTAATAGCTATTCTATTTAATAAAGTTATTAAAATGTAGGTTGTGTTAAACTAGAGATTGAACTCATGGGAGCGGCCACTGGAATATGAGGAAGTTCCATGTTGCATAGAGCTGAAATTTCATCGAAAATTGTCTTTCTTCTTTATATGTATTTTGTATATTCAAACTATCTGGTGTTGCTAAGACTTGTGAAAGATTCATTACTTCAAATAACTAAAATTCAATAAAAAAGATTTAAATTTTTTTTACTAAAAACTGTCTAATGTCTACTAAATTTGAATCGAAGTTGTAGATTTACAGAGAGAACTGAAATATAATGATACTTTAGTCCATTTGATAACTTACTGACCAGTAAAATTCCATTGTCTAAAAGAATTAGTTTATTTTTGGAATGATTGAGATCCTTGGTAGTTTAAAATTATTTTAAAACATAATTTGATCCACATTGTGGGTATTCGTATTATACTTATTTTATGAAATTTGTCATCTTTCCAACTGCCAAAACTATTTTTGATGTAATTAATTGTAATTGTTGCGAAGTTATGAATAATTGGAGGAATTTTCGGGGCTGTCACGTTGACAGGTTTCGCATGAAATTCGAGCAGAAGAGTCTCGATTGTTTTGGGGGTTTGATGACGCACTGTCAGGGCTGCTGGTGCTAGTCGGTACCTCGCGTGACAACCCTTAAAACCCTACCCCCGAACCCCGAGGGGTTGATGTCGAGTGAGAGCGCGGGACAATGGCACTCGCTACATTTCGATGGCATCACTTGAACTCGAATCTGGATTCGTTTCTCGGCATCGAGAGCGAATTAAAAGTTTGAGAATCGCACAAATATGATATGTATGTACTCACGCATGATGATATGTATTATGTATATACCTATGTACGTATTTATGTAAATGTTGATTTATTGTGATTGAGGAAAGGTGTTCGTTCGAAGTTGCAATCTGCGCCACTGAGTCATTCATTGAAGACCCTCGCGATTGTAAAGGGCGTTTATTTATAGGTAATTGACTGGTTTAGTTGAACACACCTGGACGGGTTTTGACCCTTCGTTTAATATTGAAGAGGATACGTCCTAAAGTTCATCGGCCATAGGGTTATCTTTGCGTAATTATAGACAGTGAAAATTTAATTCAAAATCAATTCATAGTAAAACAACGTAAGTTTTATTTAAAAATAACATGTTTTACAATTGTTTTCATATTAGAAATTTAATTTATTAAAACGTTCAAATGAATTCTTTTACAATTATAATATGGAAGATTCGTTTTTATTTTGATTTCGAAATAAGACTCAATTAATGAAAATTTTGTAAATTTCAAATTTTATATAAATTTTAATCATTGAAATTTATCAGCAAAAACACGCATGGCTTTTCATATATACATACATACATAGATAGCTTTTCATAATATATTTTTTGATTGAGTATTTTGTCCTCGTTTATTATTAGCACCGAGTTAATCTTTAATACCGAGCTAATCTTTAATCTTTTATCCCGTGCTAATCTTTAATACTGCTGGTTAGACTTGGATATTTGTGACTCTAAGTCGATTGTTTCCTATCAGTTTGCCAATTTATCTGATTTCATTGTTGAAACGGTTCCTCCATTTTTCCGACAAATGGGAACGGGAACGGGATTATAAATAAAAAAAATCAATTTGCTACTCATCATATGTATGTACATACAAGTAAATTTTTCCGAATACATTTTAGTTTAAAACAAAATCGTACATAACTAAAATTGAAAAAAAAAAAATAAAAGCTTTGAATGAATCTCTGAGCCCCTTAATACCCTACAACTATCTAGGTAACATAAGATACTTATCATAACAACCGCATAATGAGTGCATTCAAAATCATGCTCACCCCTTGATCGTCGCATCAATATACATACATACATACATACTATTATATGCATGTACTTATTTACTCATCGGAAACACCTGCGCGCATCCACCGAGCTTTCGAAAGCTCAAAAACGCACAATAACGATAGATAATTACGATAAATGCATCCATGCACGCACGAGCATCCCGATTCGTGTGTGCACTCAAACCGAGTGGTCTCGGATTGCACTTGGAGAAACTGCGAACGAGACGAAACGTCGTCAATGCGGACCAGACACAGTGGCACCGGAAATCACCTGCGACACACAAAAGCGACCAAAAGGACAGTTCTGGAACAAATTAAATGTGCTTTGTCCGTCTTCGTGTCCCCGACAAAGGATACCTGTAGCTTTTTTCATTCCGCCTTTTCAAAAGCACTCGGAGAAATCACAGGAGGTAATAAATAAATACGCGAAGGAGACGAGCAAAAAAAAATACAACCACCACTCGAAAATGTGATGCGTTCTTTTTGTCGTAAATTACAGTGTTGGGTATTCAAATTTTAATGTTCGAAAAAGGAATGGTTCGCGGAATTTGATCGAATCGCGATTGGGAACCAGTCGAAGTCTCCGCACTCACAGGTATTAGATAGATAAAAATAACATTTTGTCTTAATCCTCAGTTAAAAACGATCTTCAGCGACAGGTAGAAAAGTGCAATGAGTATATAATGCAGGAAATTTCTCACGGTTTTAACAAAAATGTCATAATAATATAATTTGAAAGCAAAGCTACTCACAGAGTAGGTAACATATTTTGATTTTAATTTATACTCCAACATATAAAACGTTCTTAAATAATTTGATAACCAAACAATGACAGATCGAACAATTTTTCAAAGGGGGTAATATTTCAGAAAAATAAATGAATAAATACAATATAAACTTTATATACATATGAATGTATCTACGGTTGTTCCAAATGTCATAGTTGATATTGAATGAGTTAATAATCATTTAATTAATTAATTAATTTAATGATATTATATACTACATATAATGAATATCGAACGTATGGAGATTTTCTTCACTATACATATGTACATAAAAAATGACATATTTTAAATAAGGTTCATTTTCCAAAAGCGAGACTCCTTCGATTGCATTTTTCAAAGCGTTAGTTAATTTTTGAGGTTTGAATTTTTGCACGAATTTTCTGTTTAAGAAAATCATATTAAAATCTGTTTGATTAATAATCAAAATATTTAGAAAACACATTAATATACTTTTCTTTATATTTTCATAAGATGATATAACTAATTTTATTTTTATTTGTTTTACTTCGTTCGAAAAAGTTGTACCTATAGTTATGTACATACATATATATGTAAGCTTAGTTACTCGTTGCTATTTCTAAAGTAGATTTGTTACAGTTAAAGTGCATCTTCCAGTTGTAATATTTTGACTAGTTGGAATATATTCCATATAACTTGATACCAACTACCGTTATAAGTGTATTTTCAGTTTGCAATATATTTTGACTAGTGTTAATAGATATATATTTTTAGTGTTTGTAATATGTATATTCTATTCAAGCCAATTAAGTTGAATCATATGGCGAATTACATTCCAACTGGTCAAAATAAATTACAACTGATAATACACTTCAGCTATAAGTACGTTAATCGACCAGAAAATTAAGTTAGGAATTAAAATTTTTGTTTTGAATACATTCTTAGTTATCCTAATACGGTACTCAATGCCTTTATTCGTAATACCCAGCTAATATTAATTCATTATTGAACTCCAACATATTATCTCATTTTATTTTATTTTTTACATAGATATATACATACCAGGAAGTTTTGATAGGTAGACCCCAATGCACCTTTCTAGACAATTAATTACCAACATTGCAGCATTTTTATTACATAAATCACTGTATTTCGAGAGGCTGAAGAACACGAAATTAACAATTAATTAATTAATTAATCCATTGAGACATCAATGGATTTAGACTTTTACATATTGTGCATATGTAAATCAAATTCAGATATTTGTAACAGCGGATAGGATGATTTTTGCCAATTTGATGGAGGAACCGTTTCAACAATGAAATATGAATGCCCTAAAACGCCAGTTGGACTTTATTACAACTGAAAATACACATTCTATTGTACTGATACATTCTCAATTTGGCTTTAATACATTCTCAAAGTAAATGACTTTTGTTCTCTTTGGACAAATAAATCGTCTAGTCATTAACTAAATATTAATGTATGGATACTTGAATATTTAGTGAGAAGCAATTAAGTACATATATATAATACTAGTGGTTTTACCCGGCTTTGCTCGGTATTTGTATTTATAAACCGCTTAAAAATGGCCAATCTCATATTAACAATCTATTTGAATAGTTTTGTTTTATTCAAATTTATTTGAATATTCATTTGTTTTTGTTTTATTAAATTTAACGTCACGGATTCTACGAACCAACGATAGTTACATACAGTGGTGTAGTATTAAATAAAAAATAACCATGGTGGTGTTTAATTTTTATGACCCCCTCCGCCATATTTTTTCATCCCTTAAAAAATATGTATCCTAATATTAGTAGTTCAAATATTTATAAAAAAAATCAAATGCTAATTAACAAATATTCTTGTTGAAATTATGATGTTCTTTTATGTTTTCTAAAAACTTCATAATAATAAGTAACATAATAAATAAAAGAAAACAAGAACATAGAAAAGATATTGGAAAAGAAGAATTACAAAAATCTTCAAGTATGACTATAAAGACTTCTAGCATGTTTTTAAAAATACTATGGTTTTCAGAATTTACTACATTGTTTGGAAGATTATTTCAAACTTTAACCACTCTGTTTGAAAAGAAGGAATCTTCAATTTTTCTTTTTGGAGTCTGAAAGTGTGACCTCTAAGATGAGTGTTTTCATTGAAAGTAACGAGTTTGGACATAAGACAATTATGATGATTATTTATTATTTTAAAGACTTCGATTAAGTCGCCTCACATTCTTCTCGTTTCAAGTGTTATTAATATTAGCCAAATATTATTTAATTTTCCTCATAAAAACATTTTCATATCAATCAAAGTGCCAGGGCAGTGACCTGGCTCAAAAACAAGTACCAGGGGGCGACCTGCCCCTACCTGGCCCGACTACACCACTGGTTACATACATATAAAGTCTCTTTCGAAATTATATATTAGATTCGCCCCCGGAGCCTTCAGTGCCCCCCGGGGCCGGGGTCGAATTTATTTGAATCGAAAAGAAAATATATCGTCATAGAAACTGACATGTTTTCGACAACCACTAATACATACATACATATATACAAAGTGGGTCTATGTGACGAGCCAGTATGTTAAATTACAGAAAACACAAATATCGGTAGGGAAAGATCGAAAATCGAAAGATCTTAAGTCGAAAGATCAAAAAAAGGGTGCATGGTAAACGGTACATACTCACTTGATTTTCGCGAAAAGGGTACAACAGGAACAAGAGGAACAGACTTTTCCTCCCGTATTCTGCGCGCGCATATTAATACGGGAGGAAAAGCCTGTTCCTCTTGTTCCTGTTGTATTCTGCTCGCGCAAATTAAGTGAGTATGTACCGTTTACCATGCACCCTAAATTTAGGAATAGTGTGAATTTAATGATTAATGAGATACTATGGATCTATGAACGCTACGTTTATTTCTTGTATTACTTTTGGGTAGCTTAGTAAATTTTATTATTTCGAAGCAAGTATATTTTGGTTTTTAAGTGGTATTCCTTGGGTAAAATTTTTAGAAATTGTTCATCTTATGGAGCGAATCGTTAGAAAAGTCTCATTTACTTTATTTTGTCTCAAATACAGATGTGTAACGTTTATTTTTCCGAAAGTTCGTATTTGTTTTTTGTTTTCAAGAAAGGTTTTAAATTAATATTTTAATGAATCTGATCAATCAAAAATGATTTTATTTCTCGTATTTTTATTTGCAGACGCTCATTCTCACACAAAACAACGAATGAGATGGATTTAATCTTCATATGTAACGAATTCGGTCCAAAAAAACTTTTAGTTATTTAATAAAATTGCTTTCTGACCAAAACCTCATCAATGTTAGTACATAAAGAATACAAATATAAATTTTCAGCTTAATACGGTAAAAGCCTGCTCCTCTTGTTCCTGTTGTATCCTGCTCGCGCAAATTAAGTGAGTATGTACGTGAGTATGCACCGTTTACCATGCACCCTTTTTTTTTGATCTTTCGACTTAAGATCTTTCGATTTTCGATCTTTGCCTTCCGATATTTGTGTTTTCTGTAATTTAACATTCTGTCTCGTCACGGAGACCGATACAAAGTCTCTTTCTAAATTATATATTAGATAATATATATTTTCGGCCGTTTATATATTCGCTGAAAGCGTTCAGCGCACTCGGGCCATAATGGCCAGGAAGTGTCTCTACTCCGGCGAGAGATCATCTCCATAAGTTTTTTTATTATGAATCGATAGGTGAGATGAATACTCGCTCGCGATTGGTCGGCTCAAGCCCCGCCCATCGAGAGGGCATCGTGTGATTGGTCAGAGCGAGATTGGGGGGGTGGGTAAAGTGGTAGTACAGGGCGAGGGTGAGTTTCGGGGGTTCTCAGGCTGTATCCAGCTTACCACCAGTGCTTGTATTGCACTCGAACGACGTGCATTGAACGCGACTGTCGACAAAACTATCAACAACAACAATAGACGATATACAAGTGAAGTGTTTTTTAACGGCGATCCGTTAAAATGCTACGATAGCGAGTGTCGTGAATGTTCCGACGACGTGTGTCGTTTCTTTTCGTTGGTTTGTTTGTTTGTTGCTGAGACAATGTTGTGTGGTTTTTTCGGATCAGTTTGATATACAAGTATAAACGATTGGTGCCATGATCGGTAAGGGCTCCGAACGGTGGGTGGGGGCCGCGATCGGTGCTGGGTTCGGGGGCTCAGCCCCTGAGCAGGAGCTTCTCGAGAGACTGCTGGGTCTGACGGCGCCCCCTTTGCTCGGCTGGCCACCTCTGCTGCCGCCATGGCCTCGACTCTTATATCCTCATCTTCCAGCTCCATTACCTGGGTTTGTTATCTATTTGTAAACCACCATTCAATTAGATCTGATCTTTAAAAGTATTTATATGTTCACAATACCTCTTAATGAGTATTGATATCCAGTGCTTGTTATCTCTTTCATACTATTTTCAATTTTTTTATTAATATTTATAAAGTATTTCTTATTTAATATTGGTTATAGTATAAAAAGTTGTAATTAATTTTAATTAGATTGAGAATTTAGGGTTTGAAACTTGAGTAGTTAAAATGTGTAAATTTAGCTTTAATAAAAATGTTTCTAATGAAAGCTCTAAGAACTGCTTTTTAACAAAATATCTGTCTTTAGATTTTATTAGTAGTTTTACTTGTGTTAAAAATGCATTTTTAGAAAGCTACATTTGCTTCTCTTTTACTATTCAATATAAAATCTCTAACAATTTGATGAGCATAAATGTGTTTATTTATTATGATTCAATATTCAATATTTTTCATAGTCAATTTAAATATAGATAATGTATACATTATTGCAAAATATTCTAATTTATAATATTCATTAGATTTTAAACAACTTTCATATACATATCTTTATCACTTTATGTTGAAAATTTTCGACTATGCACATATATATGTACTAGTGTTATTTAGGTATATTCAAAAGAATATTAAAATCTTAATTTAAACGCAGTTCACATCCTAATAATGATTTTCCTTTTTGATTAATATAAAATATGTACATATGAGCCGTTATAAGTGGCATAATCTACTTTTCTTGATATCGAGAAATATCTCAAACAATATTTAAAAATACTGACCTGACCTGTATTACGTTTATTCTGCTTTTCCAAAAATCTGGACATATCGAATTAAAATAAGTAATAACAATTTGTGAACGAAGTCGAACAGAAATAGTGTTTTTGATACTGAAAATTGAACTTCCGCCACTTTCAAATACCTATATAACGGTTCATATATGTATGTGTATAAAAACTTAAATTCATAGATTCAGCAATATTATAAATGTCTATATGCTATTTCCATTGTAGAGAAATCGTATTTCCAAAGTGAAAGGAAAATTTATCGGAAATACACATTTTCTGCATCATTAAATTGTTATATACTATCTTATAATATGTCAAGATAAAATATAATATAACTTTATTATATCTTCCGCTCAATTTAACTGCAAAGGCGTATTACAAATATAATCACACGATAAATCAATACAAATATTTATTCAATATGTTATAAACTTATAACTATGAAGTGCACAGATTTAGAGATGTGTTCATATATTATATTCGGCATTTATGGGTTTAATTTCGATTTGTACGATCGTGTATCAACTCGTGAATTACTCAGAGCCGTTAATGGTCTAAGAAAAATTGCCCCGTTTCCGGCGTTTCCACGTAACTGCCTAATAAATCAGGGTTAGTAAAAACGTTAAGACGCCCTTTTCCCTTTTCGCTGGCCAATCACTTTGCGTCCAGATCAACGATATCACCACTAACATGTCAATTATTACCGATTTCTCAATTCACCTTCGGTTTAAGCGCGTCAATTAACTCCGCCGTAAAATTTCCACATTCCAAGGACCTTAGTCGAGTCTATTATTCCTTTCCTCGAATTGAGATACTTGAATTTTGACGATGCGGCGGTCCTCTTTTAGAATTACTTGCTTTGTCCATTATCTCGATCCTGGCAAATTCACAGGTACGCTTTTATTGGTAGAACGTGTCGCGACAATGAGACATCGGGATTTTCGGGCCGGTAAGAACGTGCCTGGAACAAGAGTCCTCGAAGTCATCAAGTCCTTCCCACACCTATCTATTCTGTGTTTGGCATTGTTCAGGTGTCGATTTCACACCGATTTTTTTGGCGGATTAACATTTTTCGAGTCAAGTGCACTCGAATTGAGCACAAAAATGCGTTAGTGCTTTCGAGTTTGCGTTCGAGTGGAGAAGTCGAGTCGTTCAATAACGCGTTTCGTACTTTTATTTGAACACGTGAGGGTATGTTTGTTTACGAATTTGATAAAATTACTTAAATTCTGGATAGATTATGAATTGCCTTAATAATTTAAGGTCTTTGTATTAGATTGCTATCATTACTTACATGCAGATGTATGTAAGTTAATTTAACATTCAATTATGTATTGAAATAAGGTGAGGAACATTGAACAATTTTTTTTGTTCAATGTTAAGTTTTATTTGTTGACGTGCAAGAAACAGATTACATAAATAATAAAGTGGAAAACGTTTTAGCAAAGTCTGTTGATTAAATGTTTATCAAATAAAATAAATAAAGGTGTGTATAAACTAGTAGAATAACAAACTTAGTAGATAAGCTTATACCGGTCTCCGTGACGGGCCGGAATGTGAAATTACCGAAAACGCAAATATCGGAAGGCAAAGATCGAAAATCGAAAGATCTTAAGTCGAAAGATCAAAAAAAGGGTGCATGGTAAACAGTACATACTCACTTAATTTGCGCGAGCAGGGTACAACAGGAACAAGAGGAACAGGCTTTTCCTCCCGTATTAATGTGCGCGCGCAGAATACGGGAGGAAAAGCCTGTTACTCTTGTTCCTGTTGTATCCTGCTCGCGCAAATTAAGTGAGTATGTACCGTTTACCATGCATATATAAACTAGTTATATAAAAATGTTTTATATATTATTATATTTCTTTATGTACATAAATGCTATGTAAATGTATTATTATGAGGATATGAACTGTAATTCACATTTAGTTTTTTTTTATTTATGATTCATTGTAGATATATAGAATAAAAACTTTACACGTCACAAAATAGACATATGTTTAATAAAACATTTAATATCCATTCTATATGATGTTTGCATAAGTTCATGCCTTATAATGCTTACCATCATGTATGAAAGTCGGGCATGAACTTATGCTATCGTCTATTTGTTTCAGTTCGTTATCGTTTAATGTTGTTTATAATTGCAAATACGTACATAATTTGATTTTTTTTGCTTATGGTGCAAATTAGTTTGACTCTTTTTATGATTTTAATTATTGCAAAAATATTTCGTTAAATAAATTTTATATTTTTTCGACAGATTGTTGGACAGTATGAAAGCCCCCGGTCAACGGACGTCCGGCTTCCACATCAGCGACATCCTCGACATGCCAGAGGGGCGCGGGGCGGGTGGAGGTGTTGGGGGCGCAGAGGGCGCAGCCCCACATCCGCCTCCCCCCTCCTCAACCGCCTCTCACCTCACCCCCTACTCGGACAGACCCCTGACTTTGCACGCGCCTTGGCAACTGCACCCAGATCATCACGGTAAATATTATTTAGGTACAAATTTTATAAAAAGCTTTATTAATTAATGTCCGTCTGTCACGTGTCTTTCATAGATATGGTAGAAATTAAAATAAAAGTACATACATTTATTAGAACCGCGCGAGTGAGGCTTGATTTGCTTATAATAGAGGGTTTTGTTGAGTGCTTTTCTGTTGGTTTTGAAAGGAGTAGAAGATAATGGATGAAATATGATATGATTGGTGATATGGAATCATTTAAATTTTATACCGAGAGTTCATCCTAAAAATATGTATTATATTTACATTCAAGAAGCATTATGATTGTTAAATGATGTCATTAGCACCAATTGAAGGTAAATTAAAATATTATATCAGTTAGTAGGAAATAGTAGCATCGTTGAGGGGTCATAGTATTCAGTAATGTCACAAGGTTCATATTTTTATATTGAAAAACCAAATGGCCAATGAAAAATATGCTCAACGAATGACTGGAATGCTTCTAGTATTTACTTGAAAGTAGGGAAACAAATATCCGAATATATTCGAATATTGAATATCGAATTGTAAGCTTTAAATTTTTACATGAAGCTTTAGAATAGTCAAGATATTATTTAAATTATATTAGAATCCTAATACGGTACATCAAATATGCTGTAGATTTGGAATAAAACAAATTGGTTATGAATTTATTCAAAAATTGTTCGTTACTTAATATCACTATAAATATTATAAGCATAGAATATCATGAAGATAGAAATAATCGGTCAAAATAAAATAATGAAATATAGTTTGAAAAAACTTACTATTTCCGGTTTACGAAATCTTATCATTTCTAAGTTTAGTACATAAAGAATAAAAATATAAATTTTCAGCTTGATACGTTTAGTTGTGTGGAAAAAATCGTGTGGTCATTTTTGACTTTTCTAAGAAGAAAAAATCCAACTTCCGGTTTATTAAATATAATGATTTTTTTTTATTATTATTACATTAATACAAGGATTATACTTGCATTTTTTCGTGAAGAGCACATATATTTAAAGGGTAGAAAAAAATAGTAGAAGAAAAATTGAAAAAGAAGTTCGTATAAAAGGTATTCGAATACTCATATGTGGGACCGCTACTTGAAAGTAATAAAAATTCATTATAGTATTGATGAGCTGAAGAATTTACGTAACTATGCTTAAAATCACTATATATGTAATAATATTATAATATATTCGAACTAAATTACTGTTTATATTCGGAACAGATTTCATTCTTTTGTTTCGTTTTTTTATAATATAGATAATTTAATTTTATATTACATAGAAAAATGCGATTCTGACACCAAATGAGGCATGACTTAAAAAATAGTCGGTTTTAATTTGAAAATTTGCATGCCGATGGGCAATACAATTGTAATTATCATGATTTTTCAATTTCGAGTGGTACCGATATGTGATTGTAAATTTTTGGCACTCGATGCTGGAGTGATTAGATCGATGTAGACAATCGCAGCGATTGCGATCGGACATTGTAAATCTGTAGTATTATTTCGGGCGATAGTACACGGTGTTAATTATGTATTACCATGATCGAATAATTCGTAATAATACACTCGAACGTGTCATAAAAGCCACTCCAAATCGTCGAGAACGTCGAGTGCACTTGTCGCAAGTAATCCTCTTTTGAGCAGATAATCACTTTCGGTCGTTTTCGGCCCCACATGAATCGTTTCGATGACGATTCTGTATTACGGTAGTCCCAGTATCAGTGATTTGCATCTGGATCAATTAATCTCGCGACTATTCATTTGGATACATTCGGCGCGCACTCGTGTCGACAGATAAGATTTCGTGGGAATTTATTTAAATGGCTAACCATTCACTACAATAAATGATAATATGATAAAAATCTGGTTTTAGTAATCCCTCCCCATGCGGAATTATGTCATTCACGGCTTTATTTGTCAAATAAGTGTGATTCGATTGGAACGTTGTATGCCACGTTTTTTTAATGATATAATTATGTTTAATATATTTATAAGGAATTTTTTTTCGGCTTAGTATTATTTTTATGGAGGTATGTAAATACATTAACCTATTCTGCTTTGTATTCTTTCCCAAAAACCAACCAGCAGCTCTGGTTAAAATTTGAGACGTATTAAATGAGATAAAAGTAAGAATTTTGGTTCGTTTGCTCTGAGATAGTGTGCCGGATCATTTGTGTGACAACTGTCGATGGAATTTATTTTGATCTCTCAATATGTCTTGTATTCATCATTTAGAATACGTAGTGGGCTATATATGTAGGTAATAGAAACAAAAATATAAATATGTATATGTTTTCCAAAACATTTTTGAAAAGTGTAAAAAGGTTACTAAAAGTGAATTATTAAAAATGAAACTAACATTATTTGAAGTGTTTTAAAAATATTCATCAATTATGATCATAAAAAAGGTCATGTTCTATTATAAAATTTAATGGAAAATTCTCTTTTTAAGTTAAAGCTTTTAATTATTAAAATTATTTTATCAATTCCATTACACATAAAAAAATACTGAAACAACAAAATTTTCAATATTCACGGACTAAAATAATTTATTTTTATTATGAATTCAATAATACTCTTTAAGTGAATATAAAAATATATTTTATGAATAAAATTCTTTCTCTTTTTATATCAAAGCTTTGAGATAACTTCAAATGTAGTTTTTAGGAAATATTTCTAGTCTTTTCTTATTTAGGGGAGGGGGGGGTGGAGTAGTGGATCGAATAGATTCTTAGAAGTTTAATATTGCAAGATTCTTAAAATAGATATATGTTATTCATTAACAATCATCATCACTATCATCATTTACAACCATTCACTATACACTGCTGGATGAAGGCCTCTCCAACACACTTGAATTCGTCTCTGTTTTGCTAAGTTCTCATCCACCTCACCTCACAAGTTTTTCTAATTTCGTCTACCCATTTTTTATGGCCTGTCTTTCACCCGTTTAAATTCTCTCGGGTACCATTCGATCACTTCTTCCGTCCATTTATCGACTAATGATATTTCAATCCCTTCACTTAATGTACATATATTCATTATCCTTGTCATACTTTGCATCCATGTATTCCATTTTCTATTTCACCTCATTATGCCGAGGTTTCATATTTCTTTGAGTGAAGCATAGGTTAATAATGGTAATATGAGCGCGCGATATAATTTTATTTTATTTTTTGTTAATAAAGAACTATGGCGATTGAATATTGGATATATTGAGGATATACCCCACATCGCCTTGCATTTCGCTCCCTCAATGTGAGGTGCCCATCTCATTCTTTTATCGAACGTTACTCCTAAATATTTTATTACTGACTGCCATTTCAGACTTTTATAAACAATTTAAAGCTCCTATTCGATATTCAATAATCCAATATATTCGCATATTTGGGATCCCTAATCAGCATATGTTTAATACCAACTAGAAATGACTATGTCATTCAATATAAAACAAATTAGATATCTATACATATGTACATATGTAAGGTATATAAAAAATTGTCAATATGAGACATATTTTCAGTCAAGTGATAATATGTAACAACTTATATTTAGGTCTAGAAAAATACATACATACGAACGTCCCGTACTTACAAAACTAATAAAATTTTGATTTAGCCGTCAGATGTTGAAATCCACTGTCGTGTAATATTGCAGTATAGATAGCTTCATTTGCAATAAAAGACAAACGTATTATAGGGGATGTTATTACATCGGGAAGCTTCGATTCAACGGTCGATTCGGATTGTCACGTGTCGCCTTCAATTACGAACAAAATGGCGGAAGCGCGACACACGGCGGGTTTTAATGGCGAACGAGTGGCCCCAAATACATGTCGTCATTGTGTCGACAACAATGCCGCAGTCGACAAATAGTAGGAAAACCTCGATTCGAGAACAGGGGGTCGACACTGATTTTAATGCAAATCAACCGACCCCCTCGGAACTAAACACACCCTCCTGCCTCCCGAACACCGGTTTCAATTGTGTAATCGTTTCGTATTTACTCGCCTCAAAGTCGTAAAACTGTTTCGCACTTGAATTTTGAAAAGTGTTGCATTGTTTGCTGCGTGAGACGTGGGATTTTAGTTGTTGAAGAGGCATGTCTTTTATGAATTCGCGTTGTAGAATTGTATCAACTGAATATCACAGTTATCATTTCCATGGATAAGTTTTGATTTAATCGGTTTATATAACTGATTGAATTTTGTTTGACTTGTTTAATCATTTTCTTCAATACCAATTTATTATTTTACGAGTCAGTTACTTATTTTATTTATTTATTAAACCGCAGTGGCATTAAAGAGTGATCCAATGCGCCATTGTGGCCAAACATATTAGTTACATATATTTTTTTACATTAAACACGACATCTATGGTCAAACATTGCACAAAGCAAGCATTGTAAGCATTATACAAGGTAAATACAAATATCAATTAAAACCCAAAGAAAAATCTTTGGTGAAATTTGCAGCATTTTATACAATTCAGCGAAATTTGCGAAAAATGGGTAATTGTTGACAATTTTTTGGAATCAGATAAATTGGCAAACTCTGATAGGAAACGATCGACCTGGAGTCACATATCAAAATTATGGGATTTGAACTCTTGACTACTTTGTTTGAGTACGATTATGATGCGGCCAAAATACATTTGATGGTAGAATTTTTAATTGAATTAATTGCTTTGGTAATCTTTATTAGGTATCCCATCTAAACAATATGCTTCTCAATGTATATGTATTAAAGCTGTCAGATTGATTATCATGGATACACTTTGGGTGCCTATCATCAATGAAGAAATCATATAAACTTACCCATAAGACCACATATAATATTAAGAACTCAAATAAGAAATTAATATTTAATATATTTTTCTGCACATTTTAAAATTGCAAAAGAAAAAAAATTCCGTAAAAATTGTATTCATGTATTCTATATTTAAATAAAGTCCATGTGCGTGACATTGTAATTTATTTTTTGAAGCAATAAAATACGAATTTATTGTATGCTATTAGATTTGAATATTAAAGCAAACAATGTAACATATAGTTTTTGACTTGAATAAATAACAATTCAGTATGCATACTCTAAAAGCACTAAAACACATTTAATTTATCACGAATTTATAAATAAAAAAGTTGGGAAAACCTCCACTAAGTTGTCGAAAAGCTCGTGTAATGCCACCATATCGCAAACCCTCCCTAAATAATACACTAACGCAAAAAAAAAGTGCGGGTATATTCGCTCATTGGTTAAGTCCCGAATGAATAATTAAATCTGAGGGTGAATAATTAAATCAGGGTGGGATTGAATATATTTTTTCACACTCGTACAAATGTCGCATAGTGATCTCGATACTCTCGTATTCGTTTGTAACGTCCAAGTGGGCTTAAAACCCTCTCGCATGGAAAAGAGGGTTGTTTCACATTTTTTTACACTTTATATGTACAATTGGGTACATATTTTGAATAATTACTTTACATAAATTAATTTCACTAAAAATATTCCTTAAATTTGGACACATTTTTGATGGATTTATATTAAAAGCATTCGAAATTAGGTTGGTGTGAATTTTATTTGATAGGGTTCCGCCCACGCGCAATATCATTGGTTGCGACACAAATGTGGGTAATTTACTATCACGCCCCTACTATTCTCAACATTTTACTAGAGAAACTTTCAATCCATATATTTGGCGACAAATTGAGAATCGTTTAAATTTTCTAGCTACTATTTTAAATGCCCAAAAACCCCGTATTAGATTGTAGTGTTAATTGGATTTGTTTTTCTGTGGGTGTTGGAGCGTATTTACATTTCAAATTTAAAACGATTGAAAGTGGTGTAGATTAGACGTTACAATTTCAATATTGTATGTGTGGGTACGGGCATTGAATGGGTTAATATGACGTGTGAGTAGTAACCCTGTAGCCAAATGGAATCAAATAGCAGATGTGTTTACGTACTGACGAGGGCTACTGACGGGTAGTTCTACTGGTGCACCCCTTTGTAAATCGTTTTTATTGCGATTCTCAAACTTTTCATCATGCTTCAGTTTTATTAGAGAGCTATATGTGTATCATGAGATATAGAAAATTCTAGGTATATAGAAAAATATTGTCGATTTGTGCAATTTATTGGAGATTTGATCAATAAGTGTGTATCCAAAGAGTATACGCGCTACAGTCGAAATATATTTTGAGTTGTAATATATTCCAACTGGCGTTTTAGGTAATTCATATTTGAATACAATTCAACTAGTAAATTAAATCTCTACAAGCATAAATATACTTTCAACGATGTGCTCTTTGACAGCTCTGATGTTTTACGAATGCTTTAGAATTCAATAATACGTTAATATTTACTAGATATTACGAATAAAAGAAATGAGTACCGTATTATAATGACTATAAGAATGTGTTCAAAACAAAAAAATGTGACTTTCCAACTCAATTTACTAGTCGAGTGACATTTTCACGATAACCTAACATCTCCATCATATCTGGTACCAACTTATAGTTGAACTGTATTTTCAGTTGTAATATATTTTGAACAGTTGGAATGTAATTCGCAATATGAATCAACTTACGTGGGTTAGACGGAATATATTCCAGCTACTCGAAATATATTTCAACTGAAAATATACTTCAACTATAACGGTAGTTGGTTAGGTAACAGGTTAGACGGAATATATTCCAATTAGTCAAAATATATTACAACTGAAAAATACACTTCAACTGTAATATATGCACGTATCCATTTAAAGAAAATTCACGTCAGAATTTATCTTTGAAACATTTTTCAAATTCTATTAATGTCTTAATTCTCTTGGGTAACATTCCACTATTTCATTCTTTGCTGTCTGCTACTTATTTTACCTTACAATATATTCACTTTAATAATGCTGAATTCGTTGCAAATTTGTAATAAATTATAATTTTATATTGAAAATATATCAAAACCATACCTTTCATGCCGAATATAGGCTTTTACAAAGTTTGGGAGTCACCGTATCAAAATTAGTTGACGCTTTGTATCGGTTAGCTGCGAATCCACACAATAAACACAGTATACAGAACATGCCAAATAAACCGTGAATACACATATACTTAAACTGCATTTATCTCACCCCTCCCGTTTTTTTTTATCATCGGAGAAGCCCCTTTTTCGACCTACAACATACAGTCAAACACCCTAAAAACCTGTGACCGAGATTCAGCAATGCATGCGACAAACAACCTATAATTTTCCGAGCGCTTTTCAACCGGGAAAATGCGCATCGCCATGCTGCATGACGTCAATGCAAATTGAGTGCTTCAATATCAATTTGTATACCTACATCATTTTTCATGGTATTAAATTTTGCGCAGACTTTTAAGCATATATTTATTATAGATATGCTTAAAAATGTATTTGATATAAATTTGGATCAAAGCGGCAGCTGCTGTTTAAAGGAAAAAGTCAAGTAAAAGGGAAGCAACCCCGACAACGCCCAATTTGTGGGTTTATAGCCAACAATGGCCGCAATACAATACGACGATCTGTCACGCCAATTTTTTGTCCTTTTGATCCTACGGGGTTTTCGATACATCGTCGGCGAACTTGTGCTGAAAATGTGCGACGTTTCATATGAATGTAGTATTTGGTTTCTCTGTCGGTGACCCCGGTGAAGTTCGGTTCATTAATTAAATCTGACGATGATTGATGATGACCGCACAAAATACGCCCGATGATTCATCACTGACAGTGTTTTTTATTTATCATTATTATTCTATCGGAATAAAAAGCGTTTTTGTCATGTAGTGCTTTTTTTTCTAACGTCACAAATATCCATCTTTGGTATCAGTTGTTTTGAAAAGATATGCTAATTTTTACAATGCGTTAGATTAGTACAACGGAAGTTGGGATTCTGATAAAGATAAGCAATTTATTGAAATGCGTATTATTTATTGATAGTATTTAAGTGTGACTTTTCTCCGTTGAAAATTTGTTGTTTGTCTTTATATTATATAAGATAACTGTTTTAACTATACATATGTGGAGCTGATTTTTTTTTAATTCAATATATGTAAATTCTGCTGATGATAATGACGGATTAAATTGACTCATTTCTACAAAAAGAACACTGCATATTTGTTTCTATCATTTTTATTTAATTTAAATAACTGGGAAAATAATTACAATTTGACAAATAATTTTAAATTTGTTTCACTTGACCCTGAGTATACATAGATATTTTGGAACATTATGTCATTTTTATTTATTTTTATTATATTTTTATTTAAAGGTAAATAATTTATTGCTATACTAGATATGTTTGTTTGTTCATTATGTCTATACAAACAAAATATAATATAATGATGATCTAATCTAGAGAATTTTGTACATTATTTCCACATTACATAAGCCCGAGTAAGGTTGAGTTTATAAAAACTCACTTATATAGTTAACTGTTTTCTATAAGTGATTTTTGTTTCAATTCTAACTGATTGTTGTTTTTTGTCAATAGGAATGATAGGCCAGCAGGCGAGTCCTGACAGTACATCTCCAGCGGCTTCAGACGCGCCGATGTCTTCGTTAAGCAGCAGTCAAAGACGACAAGAAGAGATGCAAGAAGATGAGCAGGAGGAGGACGAGGAAGACTCAAATCTTCCAGGTCAAATGCAAGCGCACAAGAAGCGAAAGCGCCGCGTGCTTTTCTCGAAAGCTCAAACCTACGAACTCGAGAGAAGATTCAGGCAACAGAGATACTTATCAGCACCGGAGAGGGAGCACTTGGCCAGTCTGATCAGGCTGACACCGACCCAGGTGAAGATCTGGTTCCAGAATCACAGGTACAAGACGAAGAGAGCTCACCAAGAAAAAGGCATGCAAGAGCAGGGCTCTCTCGCCTCTCCTAGAAGGGTAGCTGTTCCTGTTCTCGTCAGAGATGGCAGGCCATGTGCTGGAGCAAGGGCTCCAGGGGATTTGGGACCCATTCTTCTACCACCTTGTCAACCCCTGCAACCTCAACCGAGATGTTGGTGGTGAATTGCAGCTACTGTCGAATAGTTTTGTTGTAATATTATTGTAAATTTCTTCGGCGGAAGTCATAGTGTGCCACTTTTGAATAAAATGGTTCTCAACTATATAAAAGTGAGTCGTACAAGGTCCATAAATTTATTTAAAGGATAACGATTTCGGCAAATTAATGTATTGTTTGATAGTATTCGAATAGTCGTTAAAGCGCTTCCTTTTCTCATAGATAAAATTACTATTATACATATATTATGTTTTATTCAGAGTCAACAAGGCATTCCCAAAATCAGTTTAAAAATTACGTTAATTTTAATGTTCGTATTTTTATACCAAAGATCTATTGAAATACGAACATATTTCATTCCATGTTTTGATTGTGAGTAATGATTTAACGAGTATGTTATCTTAAAGTATTAGCAATTTCCTTTATAAACTGTCAACGTATGATTTGCTACAGCAATAAGAAAAGAATAATAACAAAAACAAAAAAAAAGAAAAATAGTACAAAAACAATTCTTCGTAACAAATCATACGAACGATTTGATTCGCTAAAAAGTAAAAAAATCGAAACATACTATCTCAAGTCTTGTAAAAGATAAGTTTGATTAGATAAATAGATTTTTATTTACCACTTTTATATTTTGTTAAATGTAAAGAGTGTTCTATATATTACACTATTGATAGAGAATTTATTTGGAATTTTTCTTCTGAACTTCATCGAATCATTTGTATATATTTATTATTTTGAAGATTTTTTTTTCGTACTATAGTACACGTGAAAAAGGTTCAAAATAACATTAATAAGGCTTCAATCGAAAGTCTCAAACCTACATACATATATAGAAATATATTGAATATAAAATTGGAATAAAAACGAATTTGTCCTATTATTGAATAAAATAAACAAAAAAACTTAGTCGTATCTTTAGCATAGCGGAAATATATTCCTAATGTTAAAAAAGTCTATATGTATAAACAAATATTATATATTTATTTAAATGTACCATATTGTAATTGATTAAGTGATTTAGATTATATCGAAATAATGAAACATGTACATTGTTAAAATCGTTTCAAAATGAATAAAAAAAAAATGACGACGATGATAATAAAATTTTTGATGAATAATTGAGTGCTAGTTAGAGAGTGTCGTTAAACATTCGAAATGTTGATGTTCAAAGATGAATAAATGCTATTTATTGTGTGTGAATAAAAAAATACATACTTAACTAAAAAGTTGAATAAAATATGTTAGCGTATATTGAACAATGTTGTACATTTCATAAATAGAAGAATTCAAAAAAACTTACACAAATAAATGAAAATTTTGTGTCACTTCACGTCTTTCATTTCATGAACATCCCATTCATTGTGTGCAATTTACTCATTTATACCACGAAACGAAATCGATATTGTTATACCGCATGAGAACCATTTCAGTAGAAATACATACGTATTTCTATGGGTAATTTTTAGTGAGGTAGTTTTATGGCGCCATTATTTAGTATTATCGCGACACTGCTTATCATCAAACCCCATACGTATGTAATATCAGTGAAATCGTGGTAAAATACAGCAAAAAATATATACATTTATTGATCACACGGTGTGATATCAAACGTTGAATACACAAGTCTACCTGTATATTTTATTATTAAAAATTGATGTTTGCAGATACAAAAAAACATTTGTGAACGGTTTCAGTTGTGTCATACGAACCGTTTGAATCGAATAAAAAACTTATTAGATACCATTTTCGATATTGATTAGATTTAACTTCTGATAGTGAACAGTTCAACTATATGTATGTATTTTGCCATCGATTGAATAAATGTAAATTTATTATTAATAATGATTTATTCTAACGAAACGTTTGATAGATCATTCTAATGACATGAAACGTGTCAGTAGCTTTTTGGGAGTATATAAACCATGGTTTAAGTTTTTATTAATCAATTTAGGAATCTGCTCATTACTTCATTTAGCACAGAATTTGGAATACATACGCATAAAATGAAAAAAAAGTATACAAAATGGATAGCTGTAAATATAATACAATATGATCTTCAAAAGTTTGTAATTCCAAGCTAATAAAAAAAAAAGATGAAAGAGAAGGAGAATATATAAAATATTATATAGTTTATTACTCATGATCCGGTCCAGAAATAGTGAGATTTAAAAGTAGGTATTGAATTATGATTCGAAATAAATCAATATTTAAACTTAAATTAACCGATGAAGCCGAAACAATTGAATGGCGAAAATAAAATATTTATTGTTAACAAAAGAAATCAAATTTATTGATTTGAAAAAAAAAAAACGCTTTTCCTCATATTATATTATGTATATTAAAGAGTCGACTGCATATTTGTGAATATACAAGCGTAGCTCTGCATAAACAATCCAAGCCACATGATAAATACAAACATATCAGTTGTAACTATACGAATTGCATAGTTTGCTTCAAGTTTTGGAAAAAGTACAAAATTAGCAATCATATATATAAAGACGGTAATCCGTGTGTGTGTGTGTGTGTCCTAACTCTCGCCGAACATAATGAATGAATCGATAAAAATCGATAAATTCATTTTTCGTCGAGTCGACTTTGCCGCGACTTGAACCACTCATCTCAAATAGCCTGAATATAGGTCTAAATTGAGCTAATGGCCACGAACATCACGCCAAATCCAATTCTTCATTTCGCCTTTTTTTTTTTAAACATTAATTAAAATATTCCTTCTCACCATATAAAAATACGTAATTTTAATAATTTCATTTAGCGAGGTTTTGAACCATTTTTTTATATATTTATTTTTAATTAAATTTAAAATATTTATATTTTGACGATATTCGAGAAAAAAATTGATTTCATTCACCGCGGGCGCCGGGAATCGAACCTCGGACCCTCTGATCCAAACGCGATGTTCTCACGAGCCCGCGCCGAACGCCATATCCTCGCCCAGAATACGTGTTGTAAATACACATCATATGTATGTATATGCACGTAATTTGTTATGTGTAATAATAATATTCAACGTTACGAGGTCAATGACCGTTTGTGTATATTCGGAAAATATTACATTTTGTTATCCTTAATTAACATTTTGTTAACGTTGAATTTAAGAATTGAAAATTATTACAAATAAAGAATTGAAAACTATCTATGAGAGTCTACGAAAATAACGGTTCCGGTTCCGTATTATTTTTTTAGTTTTATACAAGTATATAATAATTTTATACCCATGCGATGATATTTCATCGGGCCATTCACTAGTATAAAAATATTTATCAAATGCTTTGGACTCTTTATGCAAAACTACGTTTCGTTTATGATTTCTATACAAATGAGCGATTAGAATCGCTGTATTTGACACTGCATTCTACCTATAGAATACACAGTGTCGATGTATACGAATACATTCTCATAGTGTTATCAATTTTTTTTACAGTTACTTTATATGAAGTGTAAAAAATTGCACAGATGCATATGTATATGTATCATCAAGATATAAGGGGTTCCAAATTATGCACATGAATTAGATCAGATAGTGTTTTATTATGAGTCTTATTGTCGAGCATGCCATAAGGCAAGTGTCTCCTCTATGGTTACAAGCTAGATCAGTGGTGGCCACGCGAGCTTATTTTGGGCGTAATTCATTTTTTCAGTATTATCCTATTGGATTATTTTTTTCTATAGATGCAGTTAACAGAGTATTATATTTTATAATTTTAATTATAAAATATAATAAAGTATTTTAATAAAATAAATAAACAAGTACTTGGTATTGTAATAAAATAAATCAATAACAATGAAAATATTTTCGTGTTAAATATTACAAATATCCTTCGTTTCCTTTTTCTCTTTGTCGGGGAGGTTCATACCTACTTTTGTATTTAGGCTTGCACTTTCATTTAACGACATCGATCCATCCGTTCATAATTAACACTATTTCCTGTTTTTAACTATTCGGCTCCTTTGAGATTATTATTTTTACAAGGTTTTTAATAGTTTCACTTCATCAATTGGTCTGACAAACTTCCTACACTTTTCTGATCGCTTTGAAGCTTTGCCATTTTGCAAGGTTTGGCCGCCGATAGAGATTTCAATTGGGTCCGCTATGTTGATGGTGATATATAATCGCAATAAACATGTTGAATAATCCAAAAATTTTGGAGATGGGACAGGTAACCCTTTGCCATTAGCCTGTAGCCTTATATGTTTGACTTTCCGCCCCCCACTGTTTTTTTCTGATTTTAATTGTTAAAACGTCTATATCTTTATCTTTTTCACACTTCTATATATATACAATTGAATTTCTGTGTGTGTGTGTCTCGAATAGGCTCCTAAACCATTGAACCGATTGCGATGGAACTTTCAGGATTTGTTGTATGCATGTCCGGGAAGATAACCGAGAAAAAACCTCTTAATAATAATATTCGTAATTACGATTTTACTGACGCGAAAGTAAAGCTATCCCGCCTTCAACGCATCACGCCGCGAGTGTGAAAATAATCGCACCACGCCTACCTCGCACTCAAATGTACTGACTTTTCAGGGCTGCACCACAAACACACAGCGGATGGCCCACGTCAACAAATATATCTACATATGTCTGTGGAACGGGAACGAGAAGGGGAACGGGAACGGGAACGAGAACGGGAGTTGCACGCGTTATTGTGGCATTGAAACGCATGCCGGGTTCAGCTAGTATCTTATAAAATTTGCAATATAGGCTCTCATTATCTCTCATATATATATGTATGTATATATTTTTACTTGAATTTTAGAATTTTAATATAAAAATGTTGATAATTTGATATGCGTGCTATGGCCAATACGGTAACTGTTACTTTTTGACTTTTCTCTGCTCGAACCAGTTGGTCTTTCTTTTCAACTTTCTGATTTCGACTTTTTGGCTTGATTTTAGACTGAGAGCGTCTATTCGGAACTGCAATATTTAAAAAAAAATATTTAATAAAATGAACATCTATGCCGAAAAAAATATTTAGCTAACAGTAATTTCATACAAAAATAGTCTCAATGAACGGGCATAGCAGGTACTAATATACTATAAATATTCACAGAAATTATTTCCATTCAAAATATGCGATAAAATACAACTTCTTGTGTATTCGTCTTTATTAGTCGTAAAAAAAAGTTTCACGCCAAAAATATAAACTACATCCAAAAAAAGTCCGCATACACGAACACTACCCATACACGCTCAGTACTATACACCCTGCACGATCAAAACCAAATCCTACATACTTACATCTAGCAATGCCATGATTCCACAGTATGTACAAAATGGCAACCCCTCCAACAAGTTTAACCAAAATATTAGCAATACTTGTTGCTTGCATGTGTATTCAAATTCAATAATCAAAATTAAACGACAAATTATGTTGGGAAAAATATTTAACGTTTAGATTTAGTACGATAGAATAATTTTGTTTATATCCGATCGCTGTTTCGAGCCATAAATCATTATAGCCTTTTACAATATCTTCAGTGAGCTGGCTGATGGGCAATTGAGTAATCGATACCTGATAGCACTTTGCTTATCTTTGTGTACCTACCTGTGCGGCAGGGGTTCCATTAAGCGGCCCGCGGACCGCACGCAATCGCTAAATATACATACACACACAAACTAATGCACATATCCTATATATCGTGACAAATTTTATCAATATTGCCCTTGTCAAAGGATATACATAAATACATAAATGATTTTGATAAAAATTTCGATTCTGAAAACCTTTAAAACTCGTGTAAGCACTTGACTTACCTGTACGACAGAAATGCACGGTAGGTTAGATACATATGTAAACTTTTGAACAAATATATACATACATATATAGGTTATAAATACACATAAGAGATGTTTTGAAAAATTCAACCAACAATAAGATGGCTCGGTTAATAGTTATATATGTATGTTTTTGACAGTTAAAATACAAACATCTCAAGAGTTTGCTTATATTATACATAAATTTAAATTTGGGTTGAGTTGGAATTCTAGAAATTCATTCAATTCTCTCGACCCTTTTTACTGTTTTCAGGTATTATATAAGTTGCTGGTAAATCTATAGGTTTTTTTAATTTAAAAAGGCTGTTTTCTGGATTATGTTTATGTAAGGATCTTATATAAAGTATTGTCCTTTCCTTTATTCTAAACAAGTCCTTCATAAGTCATTTTCAAGTTTATGAATTCAAGAGTATACTATGTAATTAAAAAAAGCATACATATGTATGTACCTACGTAATATGTAAACATATTTTATTAACAATACAACATAATAATGAATATAATTTTTTTAATAAATAATCAATTATTTAATAAAGTCATTAAAATATCAAGTAATAAAATATGATATTACACAAACGTAGTATTTTTAGTTTACCACTTTCTAGTCCCCATTAAGCAGTTGTGCGTACTTTTATTCATATAATAATACTTTGGTGCTTTTTATTAACTCAATATAGAGCGATATATGTATGTATGTATGTATGAACATTTGATGAGTTTTATTTTCAAATCTATATTACGAATAATCATAGCGATCATTTTCAATTTGTTTTAACGTCTTTTGTTCTGTGTAATTTTGCAGATTTATTCGAATTGTGTAATACGTATTGTACGATAATGGGTATCGTATATTTTTTTCAATAATGGCCGTCGGCCATTATCGGCGAGGCCGTTTTTAATTAAAGTTGCTCTTAATTAGCGCTTAAAATTAACCCTCGTGGCGAAAGTTCTGCGAAGGAGAGACTACCTCTCAATTAACTTTCATTACTGAGAATTGTGTGGAGTCATGGAGAGTCAGAAATTAATGCGGACGGCATTAAATATATAAATTATGGTGAAAGGTGAAAGGTACGCGCGTTCAAAGAGGAAACATTGGCGAACGTTCGGTGATAATATTACGAAAAAAATACTTGGTCGAAATTGAAAATTAAATCGTGTTTTAAAATGTGTAAACGACGATATTTCTTGTCGGATTACATTATAAAATGTTTTAAAAACGGTCTAAAAGTAGTAAATTAAAGCGATTGAGTCTGCGTCTGGCCGTTTTGCGCGCTGTACGCACTCTAACCGCTCGGTTCCTGTTTTCCAGAGTTTTTCCTAAGGCTATATTAAAAGCAAAATGGCCACGGGAGGAAGTCTGATATTAATATCGCCACCCACCCTCTCTCGCATTGTTTACCTTGAGGAGGTTGCCTTTAAAAGCTACCCCTCGTGAAAATTCAGACAAAAAGCAGCGCATATTAAAAGCCAAAAGAGAGTAAGTACGAGCATTTTTCATCAGTCAAACTTTACCTTCGAAGTATTTTTTAATAAAATATTTTAATGTTTTGTACATTTGTATCTATGTATTTTTATATAAACTAAAGCATTATGATGTTTTAAATTACTAATGTATTCATATGTCTGAAAATATCATATGTCCTTTTTATACTAATATATTTAATGGATCAAGACAATGTAAAGCAGCTTTATTTTAATTTAGACTCTTCCTTCAAACTCACAGACCAATGATAACACTAAGAAACAAAAAAAAACTAACTAAGGGAGCGGAGACTAATAAAGCTAATTGATCCACTGAACTCGAATATGACAGTATTTCTTGTTTATGATCGTTTAAAAAAATACGCAATTTTTACAGTTCTTTGGCTTAAACTTAAAAAATTTAGCATGGTTATGCTAAAAATGAGTATTGAAATCAGTATTTGGATGTTTTTTCTATTAACTCTAATTTTTTATTGCATTAAATATTTACTGTCTAGTGAATTTTAAGTCAAAAATATATTTTTTTACAATTTTTTTTCGAGATATCGTGCATTTATTGGGCCAGTTGTAAATTTCACTTAGTTTACAAGGATTGGTTTTTAATCTCGGTATTTTTTTTTATCTGAACGTACTAAAATGTGTAAAAAAATATATTTTTTTGATTATTAAAACTCGTTAAACATAAAATATACGTATTTTTAAGCAATGAAAATTACAATTATTAGACTATCGATTACAGTACTAAATTTTGAGCCAAAAATCTGTAAAAATTGCCCATTCTTATAAATGCTCATATCTCATAAACGAGAGAAAACCTACAAAAATTCATTGTCATATTTGAATTTAATCGGTCAAACTTAGTAAAGATTGATTAGTCTCCGCTCCGGTACGTAAAAACGTGATTTTTGTTACTCAATATACCTACATACATACATAATTATAGTGGATAATTTCATTAAATTTTATATAAATATATAAAACAGTATTAAATTTGATAATATAATATAAACATGCCACCAATGTTTGTATGTATGTATTTTATTATAAAAATTTCAATTTACTCAAAACGAAATGAAATTTTGGAAAGGCCTGAAAATCCCGCATTCAAATTTCATCAAAGTGAAAGAAGCCAAAGCCTCGCTCTTTATTGTATTCATAAAAAAATATTACAAATTTCATAATACGGAATCTCGGATGGATATCATAAAAAATGTTCAACGCGGATTGTTCAGCTGAAGTTAGCAATTTTGAACGCTAAATTAAATTTGACTCGTGTACAAATGAAATTGAATCAATATTCCATTATTTCGAATTGAATTGTCCGCTCTTGTGCACGTACTCCTCTCTCGACGGAAGCTGGGCACGTGTTCCCCGAGTGACACGTGTCCCGAGTTCCGGTGCCATTTTCCGGCCGACTTCCGGAAAAGCAGCGCCGTTTACCTCCCCCTACCCAATTTACTCTCCTACTCTCGATACGGATCGCGCTCTGGAAAAAATGACCATAAAATGAAATACGATCGAGGCTGGACAAAAGCGAACAGCTTATTTAAAAATCAATATGGCGTGATGGGACAGAAGGGCGCTTAATATAATATAATGTGTCGTGTACGTTCACTGGTTAATACTTCAGTCGAAAAAATATACAATTAAAATTTCACTCATTTTTAATTGAAAATGAGTGAAATCTTATTAATTGAAAAATCAACAGACAGGATGTACAGAGATAGGTATAAAAAAAACAAAAAGTAAATAAATAATATATGTAACATCCGAGTCCAATAATAGATTTTTACAAAAATGAAAAAGATAAATATAAGGAAAACAAATTAAAAAGTAAAGAATTAAGGCATGACAAAATATGTAGAACATTGCATAATTAAACTATAGTATTAAAATATTTGGAAAAGGTTATAAAATAGAATATAAGAAGAAGTTGAAATTTACAAATATAAAACAAATGAAAAAGGTAAATACAAAATAAAAAAATGAAAAGGAAAAGAATGAAAGCTATAATATGATTAAATAGCACATTACATAACTAAACTTAAGTATAAAAATAATGGAAATATTGGAAAAATAGAATAGGAGAAAAAATGAATCAATCGGTCAAGATTCTCTTGATGTTAGACCTGAATTGATGTAGGGAAATACCAAACAGATCAACCTCATTCAGCTCTCCGTTAAACATACGATAAACGCGCTGCAGATAAAAATATTTTTGGGAATTAGTATTGAAAGGATCAAGTGAAAAGAGTGCAACGCGTCTAGAGTATCGAACTGGGATTCTGAAATTAACCTTATTCAGTAAATCAGAACAATCAAGGAAACCATTTATGAGCTTAAAGAAGAATATAGCATCAGTATGTCGTCGCCTGACAGAAAGATTGTTAAAAGAAAGGATTTTTAAAATGTCGGAAACAGTAGAATGGGTATAGGTAGGAAAAAGGTAGCGTAAGGATTTAATAAATTTAAGTTGAACTTTCTCAATACAATTAATATGGGATAAATAAAAAGGTGACCAGATAATTGAGGCAAATTCAAGGTGAGACCTTACAAAGGAAAAATAAAGTAATTTTAGTACATAAGGATCATTAAAGGGTTTTGTTGAGCGGAGTAGGAATCCAAGAGATTTAAATGCTTTGTTGGTAATAAAAGAAATATGCTCAGAGAAATCTAGTGTATTATTGAGTATTACACCAAGATCTTTAATAGAAGATGACGTGTTAAGGATTGAATGATTTAATTGATATTGATTAGTAATAATTGACTTATTTCTAGTGAAATTTAAAATAGAGCATTTTTCTAGATTAATAAAAAGATCATTATTTAAACAATATATAGAGAATCTATCTAGATCTTCTTGTATCTTATGACAATCGTCTATGGTGTATATAGGTTTGTAAATTTTTAAATCATCAGCGTAAAGAAGTATAAAGGAATGTTTGAAGATGTATGAGATATCATTAATATAGAGTAAAAAGAATAAGGGACCTAAATGCGACCCTTGTGGGACACCGGAAGGAATATGTCTAAGTGATGATCTAAAACCATTGAGAATTATGATTTGGTGACGATTTAGTATATACGAAGAGATCCAACGAAATAAATTTCCTCGGATTCCGAGGGACCAAAGTTTATTGAGTAATAGGTTGTGATTGATTTTATCAAAAGCTTTAGAGAAATCCGTATAAACGACGTCTATTTGGATTCGTTTGTCATACATATAACACACTTTTTTTGCAAAGGTTGCATTTAAAATCTTAATTTTGAATGGGAGACGATTATTAGAATACCGCGTAGATTTACCTCATTCACTACATTCTTCAAAAAATGAAAAGGGAAGCTATCAATTGAAACATGCAACTATTGCGTATGTCATTGTCGACACTTTTGTACCGATAGTTAATCCTGTGTTGGGTTTTTATTTAATTTAAGACGAATGTATGGCATTTTTGCCGAACGTAAACATCTCTATTGATATGTATTGACGCAAAATCCTTCAATAAACACGCGTATCCTTTTGATTTCTAAGTTGAAATTGAATAGAAAGATTTGTACAAACATTTTTTTGCTCAGTTTATACTATATAAGAAATTTTGAACATAAAGAAAAAAAAAACAATAGAAATTTTATTTAAAAAATATATATAAAACAAAATTTTCAAACACAAGAAATTTAATGAACGTTTGAAAGGTGAAATATTTGATTCGGCTGCGACTTGCAATGTGACTGTTATCTTTTGAGCGATTCTCACTTTTGTGCCGCATATTGCCAATTCTGAACTATGCATAGAATTCGTTCAGAAATAGTCGAAGAAAAAAATGATAGAATGAAGGATTTGGTCGTTTTTCTTTTCGACACGACACAAAAGGGCAAGGCCTCCTTTTTGGCGAGGCGTTGGACCGAACGAACCCATTGTGAACCCCCCGACACAAAGAAAGCGTTTAACTACTAATGTTTGCTTAAACGGATTAAGAAGCACACCCGGTACACAATGGGTTCGATCAAAACGTACCCACTGAAAGAAATATTCAGCTACCGACTAAAAACAACGTAAAACTGGACAAAGAATAATATGTAGGTACATACATAAACACAGTTCAATTTGCAATTTGCAGTATTGCACAAGATTACAAACTATATGTATATGTATATATGTATGTATATATAAAAATGAATGTCTGTCTGTATGTCTCGAATAGACTCCTAAGCCACTTAACCGATTATGATGGAACTTTCAGGATTTGTTGTATGAATGTCCGGGAAGATTACTGTGAAAAAACCTCTTAACAATAATATTCGTAATTACGATTTTACTGACGCGAAAGTAAAGTTATCCTCGCGCCTTCAATGCATCACGCCGTGAGTGTGACAATAATCGCGCCACGCCTACCTCGCACTCGAATGTACTTACCATTCAGGGCTGTACCACAAACACACAGCCCACGTCAACAAATATATCTATACCTATGTACATATATATAAAATTGAATGTCTGCAGAACGGGAACGGGAATGGGAACGTGAACGAGAACGGGAATTGCACTCGTTATTGTGGTATTGCAACGCAAGCCGGGTTCAGCTAGTACAGTATAAATATGTATTATCATGAGTAGTACACATATGTAGATGCACATTTGTTTTTGATTTCATTGTCCATTATAGACATTTGGCTTTGAGGTACTCGGTGATTTATAGCAGCAATGTAGCTCAGTGGTTAGCGTATAATGCTATTATCCGAGGGGTCATATGTTCAATATCTGGCTCAGTGCTGCGAACCAGACCTTGTATATATGTATCAACCATTTCTTATCATAGTTAGCCAATTTATTTGATTAAATTATTGAAACTGGTCCAAACAATTTGGCAACCTATCCTGATTCGTCACAATTATTTGAGCCGTTATATTCGAAAGTGGCGGTAGTGCAATTTTTAGTTCCAAAAATACTATTCTGTTTGACTTCATTCACAACTTGTTATCACTTATTTTAATTCGATATGTTCAGAATCTCGGAAAAGCATAATAATTTATATTTTCAGTTATAATATATTTTGACTAGTTGGCATGTAATTCGCCATATGAATATGTTAAACGGAATATATTTCAACTAGTTAAAATATAGTATAATTGAAAACACACTTCAACTATCATATTACCACATTAAATTCAATTAAGAATCAACTAGTTGGTACCAGATTAGATGGAGTATATTCCAACTAGTCAATATATATTACAACTGGAAGATACACTTCAACCATAATGGTAACACTATTAGATACGTAATATGACATGATAAAAACAAGATTTTTTTTAAAAATAGGTTGGTCTCGAACCCGTTAGCCTCAAACTGATAACATTACCATTGAGCTTATCACGGATTTAAATTAATAATATATGCTGTTTTCGTACATTTGATATTATCAGTAAAACACTTTCCAACTAAAGTATCGGTTCATATGAATAACACCGTTCAATGATATTTCGATGTTTCGATATATTTCGGTTCGATGATATACCCTATCACCATTACATCTAGAACACCATTAGTATTAATTTCAATAAGCCAAATAGATTATCATATACCTACATATATATTTGACATATATATGTATGTACATATATGAAAATTGAATTATGCTTATGGATTTGTTAGCGACAAGGGTGCGCGCATGTGCACGTGTGTTCCGCGTTCTCGATAAGGGCGTGTGTAGGGTGTCCACGCGTCCTAGGAGGGTACCGCGAGCGGGACGGAGTGGTCCCGGGACAAAGGCGAGAAGCTAGAGGTCATAATAACTCATGGCCGGCCATAAATCATGGCTCGTAAATGAGCCGCGCTATCAGAACCTTTGTAAACCACCACCTCGCCATTACTGCCACACATCCACCCCCATTGATGTCCCGTGCCGGCGCATACTGATACTCAAAATAATGTCAAACCAACCACTGGTCTCGTATAATGCAATCTATAAATGTCCCGTCGATCCCGCACACAAAGGATGCTACTTTTAGTATAAACGAATTTCGCTCCGTATAGAATCATTCTGGTATATCGACAATGGATAGGAAAATATTGCTTTTTTTTAAATACAAATTAAAATCAGACCTACATATGTACATACATATACATATAGAGTACTTTTTATTTCGTTGCAGATTGTACGAAATGGGTGATCTTATGGCCTTTGATAATCATATTTATTTATTTATATTTATATTTATTTATTTTACACATATGTATATATTTAACAGTGAAAGCATATTTCAAGTGAAAATATATTTTCACAAAGTCAAGTGAAAATGTATCAAACAATGAATTTACAACGTTTAACCCTAACAACCCAATCTTAAATGAATAGGGCCAACCGTTACTTAACCTAACCTATCTTAACCCTTAAATAATACCAACCCTAACAATCTAATCTTAAATGAATAAAACCAACCCTGAAAATGTAACTGGTTGTGATTTCTGAAACTGAAAATGAAATTTTGTACAACTCGGCGAAATTCAAGATTGTTGAAAATTAAAGATTTACGAGAAAATGGGTAAGGATGCCAATTTTTTGGAACCGTTTCAGTTAAAATCGGATAAATTGGCAAATTCTGATAGGAAACGATCGACCTGTAGTCACAAATCCAAGGTCTGGTCAGCAACAACCAGTGGGACTCAAACCTGTGACCACTATGTTCGAAAGTAAATATGTAAATATTTATATGTAGGTATAATCAAATTCACATATTTTAATTTTAAAGCAAATCCGCAGGGGAAACTTTTTTCAATTAATAGACACTAAAAATGATGAAAACGTGAACTTCTTTCTGATAATTCGCAATATGATTCAACCTCAATATAATAATTCGCAATATGTTTTTCTCCAAAGCCTTTTGGTTTATTGAACTGAAATTTCATATTTAGAAGCTTTAGCTTAATACTAAGTTATGTATAAAATTTGGTAAGCATCCGTCAACCGTAAGTGGTAGTTTACTCTTGTTCGATTTTTCTTCCACTATTTTTTTCGACCCCTTACACATGTGTGCTCTATAGTTATAATTTTTGTATCAATGTCATGAAAATTAAAAAAAATCACTAAATTTAACAAACCGGAAATAGGATAGGAAGTAGAAAAGTCAAAAATATTGTGACCACGATTCTTTCCACAGCCCTAAACATATCAAGTTGAAAATTTACATTTGTATTCTTTATATACTAACTTAGAACTGATAAGATTTTGGTAAGTATTTGTAAACCGAAAGAAGTATTTTTTTTAAAATACGATTTCATTATTTTATTTCGACGTTTTAAATAATTTTTATCTTCTTGATATTTATTGTGTATAATATGTACATGTATAGTGATTTTAAGTAATACATTTTTTTTTAACAAAATCCTACAACCGGAAGTAGAACTTTTGTCTTGTGTACAAGTTTTTCTACATTTGTGTACGGTATGTGTGAAGGTATATGTATGTTTAATTATCGAATTTTGTTTTGGGACCTTATTATCCGAATTTTTTGTTTATACATCCAGGACCTGTATCTAAAATAAGTTCAATTTTTATATTAAAATGTTTCAGATTGGAAAAAATGGGGCTCAGTTACATACTTTTTTATACCAAACGCTACTTTTATGATTGGATTATTTTAATTACTAATCTCTTCTTAGTTCAGAATCGATTTTGTCGTCTGACCAAGTTTGGGCTCTTATCCGATCGGTTTCAAACTTTGCCATTTTGCTCGGTTTGGTCATCAATATAAGTGAAAACGACGTCCGCCACCATGGTGAAAAATAATCGTAATAGGCACGTTTTAAAATACTACATCTTCCTTCACGGTGACGTCTACGGTCCACACTGTTCTGATCGTTTTTTTCCCTTTTCGCCCCTCTCTCGCTATGGCAGACTGAGCACTTTGCCATACTCATGATCAAAGTTTACGGAGAGAATTGGTGATTTCTTAATTAGGTTTTTTATATATTATCTTATGAAGACATCTCAAGACATGAACTATCGAAGGCAACTGGTATGAATTTTGTAAATATATTTCTCACTGTGCTTATGTACATATCTTAAACATCTTTCCACTCACTTAATTCAAATGAAGTGTGAGCGCACGCGAAAGCTTATGTTTCAGAATAACCCCTCCACACGTTGGTGTGCGATGAGAAGGGCACAGCCGGGTGGAAAGAGGGTGGAGGGGCGGGGGTGGGACATTTCCAATATGTAGGGCAATAAGTGGAGTTATGACTTTGCACATTACGAGCGGTGGGGTGGATTTAACCCCGCGTCGCTTCGAAGAGAGTATATTTTTGTGAAACACAAAATATGACGTGTGCTAAGCCCCCGGGGGCTTATCTCTAATGTAATGCCATCTTTCGGTCAGTTCCGGCTCATCCGACCTGAATGAGACCGATAAGACCGTTGGGGTGAAAATCGCCCGCCGCTCAAACGACAAACGCGCGAACTACCGATGATGGGAAAAAACACAAAAAAAAAACTTTAAAACATGCTAATAATTCGTATCGTCATTTTTATACGGAATATCGATATACATATGTATGGGATTAATCGATTTTTTTCTGTCTGATTTATTTAGCATGTTCACGGCTTAATTTGATACAATGGTTATGTATATGTACATATATTCTATATGAATATATAAGGGAAAAATCCATACATGGTGGAAAAAAATTGAAAAATCGTATGGGTTTTTGTAGAAGAATTTTCTTTTGATGGCGTCTAAGTTAGATTTACCGGAAACCACTGATAAAAAGAAAACTATTGTTATGAAACTGTCGTCAACAATAGTTTTCTGTAGACACACTTCCCCTAAAGCGAAAGCTATTTTTTTCAGAAGATACTTATTCTCGTACATATATATATATTTTAATATACAATACATATGTTAATAGCAAAATTGAATATATTTTTTTACTTATTCTAATTTGTAATTGCTTTTTATGCGTATGACTTTGCCCATACGATTCTATCGTATTATATTAAAATTTACCATAAGAAGTGGAATCAAAGCGTATTACATTTTATGTTATTTCTACTAAAATACCACCAATCCAGATTGCATGTAGAAGATGTATTTCGGCACCCCGACATATGAACAAGAACGACAATGCCGCGCAGGACAAAACTTAATTCCAATATGTATATTATATTTTACATCCAAAAAAATTAAAAACATACAATTTGACATTAGATTCATTTGGGCACAACAAAACAGTTTTTATAACAGCTTAATTGGGGGGCTTCATTCTTTTCACAATAATATAAAATAATATTTGTTTTGTGGAAGTTTGCAATGAAAATAATTGAAAATATTTTTTTTCAAAAGTATCAAAAACGCCGAACTTTAACGGAATGCCAACAAAAGGAAAAAATTAAACCGTCATAGCGCTTTATGGTTTTAGTTTTAGACTAGAGCATCCGATGATTTGTTCAATATTTTGAGTCTGTAAACTAGTTACATTTTTGCATGAAGTTAAAGAAAACGAATCTTCAGTACTAGTGCTTATTTTTTAAATAGACTTTATTCCCTTATCCTCTCATCTCCTAAAAAAAACTTCTGTTTCATTCAATTTTGTTCTGCGCGACATTGGAAATTTAACGCGCGGCTTTGTCATGTCACCATATTTTTTCATTATTTTTAACTGTTTTACCGTAATTAATAATTTCATTACATCAAGTTCATATCCCAAAATATGTTACATAATTATAGGATAAAAGTCAAAGTAAATAAAACCGTGTCCGGACATTTCACCGCATGACCATTTCATTGCAGTGACTTTTGACAACTCATTGCCAGATTTCATATATGTAATCTTTAATTTTATGTTGACCGTACTTTTTGAAATGTACATACATTTGAAGCAATGATTTTTTTAATCATATATAAATGTAGTTACTCTACTTTAATAAAATTGATTGAAAATTTTCTAGCTTTCTTTATCAACAAAAAAATAAATTATATATTTTGTTTGCAAATTTTTATTGCCGTATAATATAATTAAAAAATAGTTGCATGAATTCTGTCGGTGAGTTTCCTCGCGGTGAAATAGTTGTGGAATGAAATGTTTTATAATCAAATAAAACAAATATTTAAATTCGATAGTTCTATAATAGAGATTTTACTGTATAATCGATCCAATCTAATTTTCTCCGAGGACCGTTCAAGGAGTCGAGCGTACGAATTTACCATAATAAAAACCCCATAAGGGCGAACGATAAAACGAGGATGAAGGGGTAGTGGGGAAGAGGAGACGGGAAAGGGGAAACAAGAGAGAATATTGTACAAATTGTACGTTCGATGGCCGAAGTTTGTATAAGTAAACAAGTTGTTTTTCGTCGAAAGTGGCGAGCGCAATTGTAGTGGCGTCTCTCTAATGCTATTGCAACCGGAAATCCGCGCCACTTCCGGCAAATAAGGCCGAATGCTCGTTGAAGGGATGGGGAGGGGGTGGTGGCTTTTTTACTATCCGCGTCTATAACTCAAGTTGACAATAGCTCTAGAGTACATACGTAACCCTACCATTGTGATAGAAACGAGGGCCGACTTGGACCTCTAATATATTATTTAAAATTTGTATATATTCCTTCAATTATATATATATATATATATATATATATATATATATATATATATATATATATATATATATATATATTTATATATATTTTTTTTTATTAAATATTTTAAAAAGTATGTCAAAACAAATGGAATAGATTCATACGTACACTCTAATCTTTTGTCACCTTGTTCTACTTACATAGGTCTGAATTTCTATCTTCGACATTCTACATATCTTTCACCGATTGTGGAGTATCAATCGATATGATTTTCAAATTTTCTTCAATAAAACCCTTTAAAGCTTTTGTTTTTTAGTAAAGATGCTAAAATTTATTCGTATGTAAGTTATCTTCGGCCCATCCGTTGAACAAGCCTTAATCAGTCTTATTAAGAAATTTCAAAGTATTTTGTTGCATTACTATTTTGATTACATTTAATATGAAGCTAGCAGTGGCATGCCATCATTGGATTTAGATTTATTGGAGAGATAATTAAAAAAATATCAACAATTCAATTACAATAAATTCAAATCGTTGTCCATATTGATATTTCTCACTCGGACTACAAATACTTCAGGCCCTACCTGAGGTATTGGTAGTGGATTGTTATGGTATGGTCCACCACGTCGTTCGCTTGCACGGACTCGCCGTCTCAATTCTGTTCCCTTCACAGTATTGGGGAGTTATTATGTATAGGCATTCCGTTGAAGGCAAAACACTTTTTTTAATTTACTCGTGACTTCAAGCATTTTTGGAATTTTCACTATGAATATTCTGATTTGTCAACATCATCATTCTGATTTGTCAACAAACATCATTCCGGACTATTTTTTTCTTTGTTAAAATAACACATGTTTACACATATTTTTTTTGAGTACAAATATGGCAAGGGACTCAACTCGCGAAACAATTCCCTCAGATTAAATCAGTGCGGAGCGCGTGGAAAAAAATAATGAGGCCTTGGCCTTGGATCTTGATAAATTATTCAGAAGATTAAGTTTTAAAGACAAACAAGATGTTATTAAGAAAGGTAGGCTACTTAGGATATTTCTCTTCGCATAAAAATGAAAAATTATAATCATCATTGTAAGACAAATTATTATGAATAATAATAAAAATACTTGAAACGTGTCTAGTTCTGGCTCAATCGTATTATACAGATACAAGTAGTAACCATATATCGAGGACAATGTGAGTGCGCATTTTGTCTGTCGATTTTTTTGATTGGTCAGAAATTTATTGCTCGGAAACTCCGAAACGTCCGTAATATTTCCGCTCTTTTATTCGCACTTTTTTCGGTTCGTTTTTTCGTCCCAAAAAATTCCGAGACTCCTCTATTCTCCTCTTTTTAGTCGTCTCCCCTCTTCGGCCGACAGAAGACAACCAGAACCAACTACCCCCTAGAAAACAGGGGACGGGGGGATGACAGTTCGGCATCGTCTACCTTCCGCATTTGTAAAAATATACTGGTGCAATTACATATCTCAGATGTGCGTTCATTGCATTGACATATTTGTATAATATGTGTGTGCAATATGTGGTTTTAGGCATATCGTAAAAATCAAATACGATGTATTATATCGAATCAAACCGGTCAATTTGCTATAGGCGAGTTTCGTTTGCGTACTACATACTACGTATGTATGTGGGTCGCGACAATTACTATACCATATTGATTTTCTGATTGTAACTAAGTACTGCTATTGATAACGATTGATTTACTTTCAGTACTCTCTCCTTCATGATTTTACTTATACATTTGTATAACTATAAATACAGTAGCGCTTCCAAAGTATTTTTTGGATTTTTTTATTACATCATTTCATTTTCATCTAATATATAATTTCGAAAGAGACAATGTATGTGTGTTTGTTTGTTTAGTTCATAGGATCCGTGACGTTCAATTTAATAAAAAATAAATGAATATTAAAATAAATTTAAATAAAATAAAACTATGTTTAAATTAACTAAAAAAATGTTTACTATTAGATTGGCCATGTTTAAGCGGTTTATATTACAAATACCGAGCGATGCCGGGTAAAAACACTAGTATATAATAATAAGTTGTTCTTTATTTGAAAACTAGTGTTTTTAGCCGGCTTCGCTCGGTATTTGTAATATAAACCGCTTAAACATGTCCAAAAGTTTTATTTTATTTAAATTTATTTGAATATTCATTTGTTTTTTTATTAAATCGAACGTCACGGACTCTAAGAACCAAACAAACACACATAGATACATACATTTCAAAGTCTATTTCGAAATTATATGTTAGATAATAGTAACAGATAAAATAAGTTCAATTATATATAATTGAACTTTATTTTAGATAGTATCAATCTATATAATTTGGTTACCTGACAACTCGTTCACAGATTTTCCGTAAACCAAGGATGCGCTCCAGGCATTACGTATACGGCCATCTCTTTCTCACCGCGTCTGTTCACCAAGATCTCGTTTACTATGCCATTACGTATGCAGCCATCTCTTTCACAGACCGTCTGTTATCGGTGAACAGACGGTCTGTGAAAGAGATGGCTGCATACGTAATGGCATAGTAAACGAGATCTTGGTGAACAGACGGGGTGAGAAAGAGATGGCCGGCTCGGTTTACGGAAAATCTGTGAACGAGTTGTCGTGTCACCATATAATTTCACCCAATCTACATACATATGTATGCACATACCATTAAATCCGAGGACTACTCTTTTTGTGATCTATCTACATATGTACATACATATGTACATATTTAGCCAGCAGTATGGCTCGGTGGTTGCATTGATGTTAAGCACCGAAAGGGAACCGGGTTCGATCCCGTGTTAATATTTAATGCTGCTGGTCAGACTCAGATATTTGTGACTCCGAGTCGATCGTTTCCTATCAGAGTTTGCCAATTTATCTAATTTCATCGTTGAAAGTGTTCCTCCATCAAAATTGGCAAAAATCATCCTACTCACTATGTCACCACTACCTGAATTTGATTTATGTACAACATGTAAAAAAATATGTACAAGTCTAAATCCATAGATATCTCTATGGATTAATTCAATAATTAATTAATAGCTAATTTGGTGTTCTTCGGCATCTCGACTCAATTCATCGATTTATGTAATAAAAAATGCTGCAATGATTGCAATTGGCTAGGAAGGCGCATTGGGGTTTACCTATTAGTATATATCTATGTATGTCAAATAAAATATTAGCGGTAACTAACACATGAAAATATGTATACTTATATTATTAAATAGAGCTTAAATGTGGCATTTGGCATCCAAGGAGGTCTCCCCCCACCTCCCGTACCCGAAAAATCATTGTATAAATATTTCATTCTTGTATTATTATACATCAAAAGTATATAAATTCTTTCCAGACAAATTACGTACAATGAACAAATAACACAAGCTGACCACACACACGTCCAGGTGGACCATTAGAGCTTTTGTCGCCGTATTTGAAGTGTGGTTTTCCTCTTGCACTATATTTTCGGTCAAAATATTGATACTGTCACAAAACTTTTGGCAGGAAGCGTTTTGTCCGCTGATTGAGACGTCAACGGGTTCCATTCGTCCGTCCTGCTGTCCTTCTGAGTTATAGCTTCCGGTTATGGCGACTGATGCTGGACACAACACTCGGTCAAAGATGATAATTAATGGCCGACAGAACTGAAATTGTGGTTTTTGTAAATGGACGCGCGTGTGGCATAAAGTTTGGACAATGGCTCTCTAGCACGTGGTGCAAAACCTATTTAGTGTGTGATTCATTGCTACAAAGTTCGCATTCAGCCGCAGAAATTGAAAACGAGCCGTTGTTTAGTTTGTATGTGTGTATTTTAAAATGTATTCTAAACCCTTTTCGCATTGATCAACTGACTAGTAAATAGATTATCTACACAGCTACCTGGTATACATTGTATATACATTAATAGTGTATCGTAAACGTGTTTTGATATTTTTAATTTAAAACTATACAACACAATGGCATTGTATTGTATGTAATTTGATTTGAAAATGTGAAGTGTTAAAGTCAGATAAATAGATATAATTTATTGTTCAATAATTATCTAAGGTTTTAATCGGCGCCATTAGGATTTTTTTATATAAATTATGCATGTAGACTGTAGATAGCGTTGTTAATAATTTCATACGTCGTACTTGTTCTATCAATCTCGAATTAAATGAATAAAATATGTAATAAATCATTGTAAAATGATGTTGAAAAGAATCACGTGTGGTCTTCAGTTTAAATCGCATATTGATTTAATTAAAAATATATATACGTACGTACATTTACAGTACATCGGAATACGACAGTGTTTAAAAAATCATCTTAACAAATTTAATAATAAATGTAAAAATATAAATAGCTATGATATTATAGTGTAATAAAATGGTTACCTATATAATAATACACATGCCAACGAAACTCTGAACAATTGCCAATCGGTGCTCTCAGATCTGTGAATATTTTTACTCGCAGTTTCTAAGAACAATGCAACGATTAAAATTGATGATAAATCAGAATTGGCACTTGTGTGCATTTTTTTTTCAATGAATTGACTTTTCTTTGATGCGAATTGGTATCGTTAATGCTCTGTCATTCGGTAGTTTTATTGAAGATTCGTTGAAAGGCTTAGTCTCTACTCTTTTTGTTTGTTTGTATTATACATAATGCTCTTTTCATGCGTGTTTTCCACTTCTAAATATCGTTTGAATCTAAAAGATCCATCGTGCATTAGAAGGTCAAAATAAAATCATTAAAAAAACACGTAGTCTTTGTTTCTTTTGGAGACGGTATTGAACGCGCTAGCTGGGTGGCTGATTCGACATTAATCTTTCGAAATTGAAAAAAAGGGGTTTAATAAAATCAAAAGTCAGCGTTGTTGTTGGTGTAGCTGCTGGACGATTTTTGATATTTTTTTTTCAAAAGGCTTTTCATGCTTAATGCGTTTTAAAGTGCGCCAGCTCCTTCTTCGCGCCTAAACAACAAGAAAAAGCCTCCTTTCATCGACGAGAAGCAGAAAATCTCGACCGTAATAAATTCAATGAAGCTTTTGATTATTTGATTAATAGTTTACGATCGCTCGAGATTCACAATACAAAACGATTCATACTTTATTATGAGTATCTATCTGTATATACACATTTTTTGTTTAAAATCACGTGAATAAAAACATTAGACTACTCTTCAGGTATAGTATACGTACCATACTTAGCGATTTACTGATTTATTATAGTCCAGTGGCGTAGCTACCTCATAACAAAGTCATGCAAAGCATGAGAACCTAGCTTAACGGTGGTCCAAATATTTCAGGGGGTCAGTGAAATTATGATTATCTTACTGACGTTTCAGTAAAAACATAACCAATTACATTTTGTCTGGATATAGTTCAGTGAAATAATATCCAATTACATTTTCATTGGCCCCTATTAGTGAAATTATAATATTTTACAGTTGGATGATGATATGAATCACACGCCCTCCCCGCAACCCTGCTCCTGTCCATTCCCATTCTCCTCATGGTCCACTATTTGTTTCGATTTGGATTTTTTTGTTGCCGCATATGTGGGACTGGATTCGGAAGCAAAAACATCATAAAAAAATGTAATAAAATAAAATAAAAAATATATCGTAGCAGCCAACACTTATTTATTTAAGGTTAGGTTAGGTTAAATAAGAGTTGATTTTATTTATTTACATAAGTTAGGTTAGGTTGGTTTTATTTATTTAAGATTAGGTTGTTAAGGTTAGTAGTACGTTGTAATTCGAATTCGTATTTTGTAATTCTATTATTATATCCGTACTCACTGCTTGTGGAATTATAATTTCACTGACAATAACAGTTTCACTGTAGCATATATATACATTGGTACACACAATATAATTTAAAATTGTCAAAAATATCAAAATATCGAAATTAATAAATGACTGGAGTCATACACTTGTACGGATATACATACATACATACATATGTATGTACATATGTATGTACATATGTTATATTATTTTGCTTCACTTTTATTTTGCGACGCAGAATTAATGTGAAAAGGTTCAAGCAACTACATATTTTGGTTTGTATCGTGGCAGACCATAACAAACCATTTGGGTTCAAGTGGGATAATTAATCGGGTAACACCACTATAAAAAAGAATTAATTGGAAATATATCTATAAGACTCATCATAAAATTTTAAAAATCGGCGAGTTGGTAAGTTAAATTTTTTTTTTGTGCAATTATTAAACTAATAGTCCTATGTAAATATATATATCAACAAACAATTTAATTTATTTCATCTCATAAAATTAATTATCAGGTTCGGTGGGGGGTGAGGGGGCTTTGGATCAATTTTGTATGAGGGCCCAAAGTTCGTAGCTACGCTACTGATTACATCTGACCTAAACACAAAAAATAACTAAAATTTGGCTATATAAATATATCAGGTTTAATTCAGAAAGTAAACACGTATATACATATGTAGACGTGTTATAAATTTTAAATATTTCGATCAAATCAATTCAGTGGGAGAAAAATGTATTGACTTATCTTTATCGAGGCAAATTTTACTGATATAAATAAATATATATATATATATATATATATATATATATATATATATATATATATATATATATATATATATATATATATATATATATATATATATATATATATATATATATACAATCTGAATGTTTTTAGCCTCTACTATAGAATACATTTCAACTATTTTATATAAAACACCGGAAGCAATTTATTTCATCCGGTTTTTTTCCCTCTCATTTATATATTAAACGCTATCTTTTAAGATTTTCTTCGGATGCACGCTGAGAAGATAATCTCATTTTGTTTCGATTGTCAGACGCGAGGGTGGACAGTTCAATTTATGGACAAACTGAATAGTTTCCGAGTGACCCTTCTTCCAGGTGTTAAAGGGAGGATTTTGTACAGGAAAAAAAACGATATAAAACCCTCACATAAAACGATAATACAGGCATACATACATATATGCGATTTCTTGGATATAAATTGTACGCAAAACGAATAGATACAACCGGTGAACATTTACAAACTCAAAAGTACCTGTAATAATGAAATACAAATTGCGGCTATCAACTTAGCCATGTGACGCGTGAATGAAAGTGTGACTTGAAAGTGCAGCGACGCAGGATTAACCGAATGCACTCACAAATGAGGAAATGCAGGATAACAGGCGTAAAATTGAGGACATGAGGTCTGTTGCACACTGGACCGCCGAGTAGTTTACCTGGAATTTGAAGGATTCATTCACGAAACTGCATAACAATGGGGGATACTTTTCATGCCAATATGCCAGCTTTGTAGGAGATTAGTCGGCTTGACCACCTCTTTCGAAGGTGCACAATTGCATTTTATGCATCGATATGTTTGATGCGAATGTGCAATCAAGATTTCTAGGTATTCATTTTGTGACACAATCCGTGTAGTATGTAGTGTTTAATTTATAAATATAGCGTGCGTTTGATGGAAATTTGCGATAAAGTTTGCGGTAAAGGGTCCGTTTTACTATTGTTGACCACCTGGTGGGTAAATTGGAAAAAAAGGGGACAAAGTTGGATACGTTCTGTTTTCTTTGTTGGTGTATTTTTTTTAACTGTCTTGGACAGTGTCGGCGACAGGCTGTCTGCAATTTCAGAAAATCCACTTTGTGGAAAAGTTTTCGTTTAATCTTACAAGGATTTGAATCATAATTCAAAGCGTTTAGTTCGAATTCCGATCAGATTTTTTCGATTCGAATCAAATTATTAGATACTATGTACAGTTGCTTGCAAGATTTTATTATTAAAATATGCACATTGAAATCTTCTAATAAAATTGTGAAGATTTATCTTGCTTAGTAAATTTTTTGAGACTATTTCATACAAAATTGGTTACTATGTAGTAACTTTTCGTAATTTCATTTTTCCTTTTTCAAAATGAAAGCTATTGGATAATACGTTTCAAGCTAACATACAAAGAAAACGTGCTTGGCATATCCCAAGCATTCACTTTTGTAATGAAAAGTTCAAAAAATAAATAATGTAATAAAAAATAACTATATCATCGACATATTGGATGATCAGAAATTCGAACCTTATGGTCACTAATTGGAAATGGCTATTCATATTATGATTTTATCTTTAAACCTCATTATTATATACCTATGTAAATTGTAAAAATATAAGTTGCGTAAATGATAACCACCGAGAGGTTTCCGAGTTCAAGCCCTGGGTTGACCTCGATTGAATGGAATTTATTCCAAGTATTTCAGCAGTGCTGCTGGTCAGAATTGGAGATTTATGACTCGAAGTCGATCGTTTCCTATCAGTCAGATCATTGAAATGGTTCCTCAGCAAATTGGAATCCAAAAAATAATTTATAATACACCCATATATACTAACTTGAAAAAACTGCATGCCATATATAATATTCCGTTTGTTACAGACAATACTAACTACCTAACCATTAGATTCTATGACAGAATCACTAATAACCATACTAACACACTTGTGAAGAGTCTCGGTGATTACAACAAAAAAACCCTTCAGGTATAAACACAGATTACCTAAACACAATCTGCTTTAGGTCATCGACTTTAGAGAGTCTTTAATTAATATTATGTATTAGATGTATTATGAACATTTATAAGGATTGTAAATAGGTTTTTGAGCTCTTTTTCCTATTATGCTGTAGATTAACATTAGAATAATATAATACTATAATTACTAACCAAATTAAATTAAATTGTAAAATAGAAAATGATCAGTAGATTAGTAGCTATTAAAATAGATATAAGATGTATTGTAAACATAATTTTGTAATAATAAAAAGCATTTAAAAATCAAAAAAAAAAATCATCAAATTGGAAAAACCATCCTACCTATGTATTATTTATCAGCATTTTTTGAATATGATTTTAAATTTATAACCAATTATTTTATATATGTACAAGTTTAATACATTAAGTGTCGCTCAGGGGCAACCCGTATTGGCCTCACGGTAAAAAATATAAATAAAAATGTTTTGTCTAACATGGTTATTTATTCATCGATTTCGATAACATCACTTCAACTTTTTTTCAGAAATTTTCTGCATTTTCGAAAGCTTAGTCGTCCCTTGTTTGGAAGAAACGATTAAATAAAAATTCGTCATTGCAAAATAAAAATGTCTTATCTCATTAATCCTTTTCATTATTTTGCCACCAGAAGACAAATATAAATCTATGTCAAGTGTCTTACTTAATAGCACCGTTACATGTACAAACCTTTACCAGAAAGTGAAGCCAAATAAATAGTCACACCTAAAATAAAATAAATTGCCTAATAAATTCTTGCTTGGAGTTATGCCACGATTGATTTAATTAGATGTAAAATTGTCAAGCAATAAATATTATACCTATATACATGCATTCATATGTAGATACATACGTAAATGACAGATCATTAAATCGCACTCTACATCCATAGTAGCCAGAAGTCAGTACCGCTGCAAAATTAAACGATACAACGGCGACTCCTTAAGCGAAAATAAATTTGTGGAAGCTCATTAGCGCAAAGTGAGGTGCTTTAACCACGAAGGTCCTAAGAAGGCATTACAAGTTCAATGAGCTACCCGGCAATACCCATTCACATCGTTCTGATCTGCTCTTATAGCTGGACAAAAGCTGTGCCCACCCAAGGTGGCTTCGCGAGTATAACAACAACACTTCGCTAATGCTCCACACATTATACTATGTCTAGTAATAATGCGTTGGATATTTGGGTTTGTTCTGTACTTCCTTCCGGTCTACGCTCTTGCATTCTCTGTATAAATAAGGTGACCCGCTTCTGAAAGTAACCCTTTAAATGTTTTCATAGAAGGCTTACACGTTGAGAAGCCGGGACCGTTGATTTGAAGACAATCTTCGAAAATAATGTATCAAATTGAACGTTAGCACTTGCCTTATTGTGCTAGATAAAATTCCGCCTGCTACAGTGTTGGACGCTAAGCGTCCAGTTAAAAATGTGTGTTTTGAGTTAAAAAAATGCAAATAAAAATCATACTATCGTTATTAAACGTCGAATAATATAAAATAAGTGCAATGAAACAAATTTACGTCGTGTCGATAAGAATTTCAGTAACCGATACTAAGTTTCGGTTCGATAGCGGTGTTCAAAAAATCCCCAAAATACACAGAAACACACACATTTTTTCTAGATCATGAAAACGTGATCAGTAATCGATTCTGAGTTCGAATCAGTCAAAATCTCGAGTTCGAATTTTCGCATGATCACAAAACTTCATCTATTGTTACTACGTACATAGATAAAGTAAAAATAAGTCAAGCCATCATTTCAAGGCGGATATCATTTTCATACTCACCGTTGAGTGCGGTGCGTACTGAATTCCCCTTTTCTCTCGCATCTGTGAAGCACTTGCACAAGGGGCTTCTCGCGAAAATAATTATTTTTGTTGATATTGGTCAATGTTTTTACTGACAAAATTCGAATCATAGAGGTTTTAATGAGCAATATATAAAATATGACGACTATGCATTCAGTGTATTTGGAGAAATAAAATAAAATATAAATCCTGGTCAGTCGCTATCCATCACAGTGCAGCAAATTTTAAGTAGAAATAGTATGTTAGATATGTATATCCAGAAGATATGGAAATCGAAACAAGTGGGTGGGGAGTTTGACTCAAATAGTGGATGGAAAGAAGGGGTTGATTTGATTTTTAGCTATAAGATGGGATAGAAGATGAATGAGCGAGATTCTTGAAAGGTATCCAAAAATAAAAAAAAGAAGCAAATGCGTTGGTTTACTGATCTATGTAGATGCAGCCTAGTGATATGTATCTAAATGCAGCCCAGAAATAATAAATAGAAAAATTTTATATTTTAAACATTTTTACTATTTATTATTATTTCCAATGATGCCATTACATATTGCCTCTGAGCGACACGTAAAGTTTTAAATCCGTACATATATATGTACATTTGAAATCATATTCAAATAGTGGTGACATAGTGGGTAGGATGATTTTGCTAATTTGATGAAAAACCGTTTCAACAATGAAAAACATTTAAATTTAGGAAACGATCGATTTGGAGTCGCAAATATTCAAGTCTGACCAGAAGCACTACATACATATTTCTGATTTAATACTTTTCAATCGAAGTCAACCCAGGGTTTGAACCCGGGAACCTCTCGGTGTATAGCAACAACGCAACCAGCGAGCTACGTAAGAGTTTGTCTGTGAAGAATTTTTTTGCGTACAAATCAATATATTATACACTGATGCTGAAACGAAAAAAAATGCACATTCTGCTACTTGGGAGGTATTCATATTGTTGCTGATTCAGAGAATCTTTAAATTGATTGAAATTCGAGGGCTAAAGTGGGTGTGAGCAAGTCTCAAACAACCGACGATATATATTATTGCAAAAATTCGATTTCTAGAGTGGGTGCGAGTATTTTACAAACGATGAGAAGTAGGCATATGATCAATTCGTATGAATGAATGATTTTTACAATGCGTTGGATTTCGGGAACCCCGCCCAAATAGGGGGTATATACGGCATTGTGTTGTGAGTAGCCACGGACATTGTGCTCCTCAAAGGCCATTCAAGACAATTTTGCGGTTTCACAATAACAAATGCCCAATACCCAAATATTTATTGAACACCCGACGGGGCGTATTTGCTTATTTTTCCATTCGGATGAATGCTGGGTATCGAGCGCGTGTATAATAAGTCTCATGTTCGACAAAGTGTCATAAGTGATGAGTAGTATGTATGTACCTGGTTTTGATTGTACCAAGTGCCTTTCAAAATGTTGAACGTGCGATAAAAAAATCGTCTTTGGATTCAATGACTCAAAATCATAGCAATTTAGCAAGTACTATATAGATTTACACCTGAGCTAAGTTATTACATAGGACATTTGTTCGTCAGGTTCCAAAGCTAAGATATTGACAAGCAATGATCTTATATTATATTTGATCTTCACCAAAAATATTGGTAGTTTATGTACGCCACTATGGGCGCTTTGTTATATATGTATTGTCTTTTAAGTATAATCCTGCTATCATGTAATTAAAAAATGGTTTACGAAGTTTGATAAATTGGATTTGGAATATTTTCCTCTAAGAAATTTTAAAATTTTGTTACAACATTATTTTTTCCACACTACTGAACGTGTTTGATCGGAAATTTATATTTTTATTATTTGTGTACATATTTACCATCTTAGTGTTGGTAAGGTTTTGATTAGAATCTGTTAACCAGAAGAAGTATTTTTTTTAAATACAATATTTCATTATTTAATTTTGTCCTTTTAAATTATTTATATCCTCTTGATATTCTGTAATTATAATCTTTATGGCATATATCTAGTGAATAAAATTTATGAACAAAATCCAATTACCGGAGATAGTGCTTTTGACTCACTGAAAATCCAAAATGTTTGAGTTTCCATACATTAGCGCTCAAATCCAGAACGTTCTAATAGTCGGTATTTTTTAACGTCTAGTTTTAATATTAAAATTTTTACTATTATAAATATAATATATATTAACTCATTATGAACAGCCTGAATTTTTCGAAAACTCTCTATGAGAGTTTTGCGTATTAAATGCAAAGTAACGGTAAAAATAGAAGGGTTTTGTAAATTAAACATAACCCATAAACCTTTTCACTAATTAAATTGAAAACTGAAATACAGCTTCTCTACAGTTGTTTTTAACTAATCAGTATTTCTCAAACTGTGGTGATCCTGTATTTAATTTTGTATAAAATGTATATACATTTCAATGTATAATATTTTCACGCAAATAAACGATACCTATGTATGTATCTTATACATAGATTATTGTGTTACTCATTTGAATAAAATATTAAATTTGAGAAGTATGCATGCTATGTGAGAAAAAAACAGTGAAATCCGATACCCGAGAATTTGAAATCATTTCTGAATATTATAATATTATTTTGGAATATATATTATCGACAAATTCTTCGAATCAAACCATATAAATATGAGTTCCTAAAATTAGATTTTTTTTAAATGTAAAGGGTTGCCACAGAAATCAGTATTATTAATAGATAAGACTCCTTCTCATCTGAATGAAACTACATATATTTAAAACAAACCACAGTCTTGTGATGGCTAAATTGAAGTCTAATTCGTCGTAATTCGACCATAATATCATCAACGAAACGGTTTTACATTAATAATTTAACATTAACGGTAATAATTTCTGGAAATTATTAGTGTATTAGATGCTATACACGGAATAGCAAAATTTTGGTCGGATTATCCGTGTTTTTCATTTATCCAGTCACGTACTCTCCAGCATTAGCCCGGATCATTGAGAGAACACTGCATAATCATTTCCAAAACTAACTTGAGGAGCCGATTCTTACCTCTATACATTAAGCAAAGTCGAATATAATCTATAAAAAATTCCATCAAAACATAGAGTGGCAAGAGGAGACACATCGGCGACATAACAATAATGGCGGCGACGGCAGAGACGTTCCATGGAAAAGCTCAGCTTCCAGACAATGGCGTAGGAAGCGACTAGGGCTTTTGTCGTTGTACGCCACCTAATCCACTTAGGTCGGTATGACAAGCGCGTGAATGGGTTTTCGTTCTCCCTCTTCGCCTTCTGGTCCCTATTTGGTCCCGTCAGCGGGGATTCGCTTAATTAGCGAGCCGTGCGCGTCCATATTGCCCTGCCGATGGGGATGAGGCTGAGGGCAAAAAAACGCATCATTTCCACCCCATTCAAGCCGGAGAGGACCGAGACTTTGATTATTCGACCATTCGGGACCTTCGCACCCCGGATTAAGCTGTCCACCTTACACTTCTATTAATTTATACTTTATATACACGAGTATATGTACTCGTACACTCTCTAGTTATACATAATATAGTACAATCTATGAAATTCATTATACATATGTAAATATGTACATACATATGAGCCGTTATATTTGAAAGTGGCAAAAGTCAAATTTTCAGTTCCAAAAACACTATTTCTGTTTGACTTAATTCACAAATTGTTATCACATCTTTTCAACGACGGATCCAGGATTTCTTTCTAGGGGGGGGGGGGGTTCAAAATCCAATGAACATACAACGAAAATATAATAAAAAACTGTAGTAAAAAATGAAAAAAATGTTTTTAAAAACCAGGCTTTTCTATGTTTTGTATATAAAATTTTTAAGACAATATATAAAATTATATAACATATTTATTTATTGTGGACCATTGTGGCATAACAGGGATTCCTAAAGCGCCACAATGGTCAAAAAATATAACACAAAAAAAAAAAAAAAAAATAACAATTAAACATAAACATACATAAATACATCCATACATAAACATAAAAAATAGCATTTAATAATAACAGATAAAGTAAAAATATCAAATAAAATATAGCATAAGGAATGCCTTGCACCTACAGCCAATTTCAATAAATATGTAAGAAACAACTACAAATACAAAACATCCCTGTAAGGCCCAAATGGAAGAGAGTTAATCAAAATTTCACTCATAAATCACAATCAATCATGAAAACAATGATGAGCGCAGACTACCAGATAAATGGGTTAGAGTAATTTCCGACAATTTACGCTCACTAAGGTGGAAAATATCACATTCAGTCTCGGCAGCAACGATTTCATTAAGAAGTCGAATAGCTCTTGGAATAGGAGCCATTCGAAAAAGGACTGTGCGGGCAGGAGGTACAGCCAGCAAATGATGATGTCTACCACGCACATAGTGATTAGGGACATAAAGTCCCAACTGCTCCAGCAACAACGGGCATGACATATTACCACGTAAGAGCAGGAGAACGAAACGAATTAATGAGAAGTTTCTCCGAAGTTCAAGGGAATTATACCCAAGCATGCCCAAAAGGAAAGGAGTGGGGTAGAGATATGGGTAATACCCATATTCTTTTCTATATAGAAAACGAAGAAATGCTTTTTGCACTTTCTCAATCATCAGAGAGTAATTTGCTTCATGCGGATTCCACACAATCGCATTATACTCTAGCTTACTTCTCACAAGCGAATTGAAAAGCAAGCGAGAAGACAAAGGATTGGAGAATAATCTTATAATAATATTAGTGAAGTTAAAATATATATGAGAGATAATGAGAGCCTATAATGCAAATTTTATAAGATAGTGTGAAAAGGATAAAATTATAAGCGTTTAAACAATTAAAATTTGATAAGACGAGTGGGTGGCGGAAAGTCAAACATATAAGGCTACTCGCCATCAATCGTCACCGTCTTTGAAATTTTTGAGTCTTTATTACGATTATTTTTCACCGTCGAACTATCAAAAGCGATTTAAATTTCTATCGGTGACCAAACCGCGCGAAATGGCAAAAGTTTCAAATCAATTCGAAGAATGTAGGAATTTCGACTGAATCACTAGCGAAGTGAAACATAGAAAAGCCTTGTAGAAATAAAAATTAATATTAAAAGCAATATATCGATTCATTTGAACATAAAGTTCCCAAGAATAGACGATAGGACTTTACGGGAATTAATTGTTTGGCACATTGACTGTCCAGCTGTAGGTAACAAAAGGACAACCATTTTGTACGCTGCGACAAAACAATTTAAAATCAATATATAATTTTCAAACGGCTGCCATCGCCCTCCCCCCCCCCCCCTGGACATATTGAATTAAAAGAAATTATTTTAATTCGATATTTCCAGAATCTCGGAAAAGCAGAATAAATGTATTACAGGCCACCAATATTTTTAAAAATTGTAAAACACAAAACATTACATTTATTGTTTTGCAAAATATTTATCTAAATAAAAAAGTGGACTTATGTCACGTTCAATTATAACGGCTCATATATTGAAAAGTATCATTATTTTTTTTCAACATTCATAAAATTATCAATTTTCTAATAGGAATTGTTTCATATTTAAAAAAGATACAATTGTGTATAATATACATACATATATGTAGATATATAATATTGGAAGCGATTCCGAAAAAACGCAACAAACAACACAATTCACCCTTTACATTCGAGGGGTGGGATATCAATTGAAGTCACAAAGCGAACAAAGTAACGACCATTTTTACTGCGAAAGAGGAATAAGAAGAAGCGATGGAAATAAAAAGGAAAAAACTTTCATTTCGGCGAAGTAAATAAGAGAAGAAGAAATATATAATATCGTCGGTGTACGAACGTGCGCGCAGAGGATTTAATAGAAAAGGCAAGATAAAATGGCTTTCTTTCTTTATACCCGTTTTTCTGGCGCGTACTTAAGGGCTGATTCCGTCTTCCAATAAGATTCTGGGAAAGCTTTCACGCTAAAGCTCCCGTATCATCTTGTTAACGTATCCAGAAAAACCCTTGGATCGTATCTTTGTCTCTCTCTTTAGCATTCCGCTTGTAATGCGGCGAAAAGAGACCGCATTAGTGTATCAAAGGCGGTTCAACTTTACGCCAAGAGTCAAGACGCAATATCTTTTCTTCACTGTAATCCTATAGGGGTGGAAAACATTTTGAAAACTTTCATTTTGATAAAAAAAAAAAACTGTCATAACCATATAGAAATTTCATAAAGAGGATCTTAAAAGATTCATAGTTCAAATTATGATCAATAAAACCGATTGCACATTCAATAGAATCTTATATTATTAATGTCGGATCCAACATCGATATTGCAATTTTCCGATTTAATCCGAGTTACTCTTTGTTAATAAGGTTGCGTACAATTTACATGCATATGTATTATCTTCATCGTTTGATAATAGATGAAGCTTTTGGGATTATGCGAAAATTCCACTTAGTTTTACTATTGGACATTATTTTTTAAAATTGTAATCGTTTGATATACCTATAGTAATAAAAACATTTCATTAATCTGGAATGAAAATGCGTGGTTTTCCAACCCTGCTTTAACATAATACAAGACGCCTGGAACTATTTCATTGAACGAGAAATGAGAAAACAAAAAGGACGCGCCGATACGATTTTCCGCGAGTGCGAAAAGGAAGGCTACAGTCGTCGTCAACTCGAGGCGTGAGAGCTCAATAACGAGGCGTCTCAGAAAAGGCGTTTTTCTTACATAAGGACCTCGACTACAGATTCTGAAACTTTTCTCGCCTCTATATAATTAATTAAAATCTATTGTGATTACTCCTTCCAAATTTACATAATAATAATACAGAATGATGAAATTATAATAATACATACATTTATCATAGATGAATATGAAATTAATAATTAGAGGGCGGAGATGTGGGAGAGGGGGGGGGGGTATTTTAAGATAAAAGTCTAGCTATATATGTTTTTTTTTGTGGTAACGTTAGTAATTATTTAAATACATAATATGACATACAACACGATATAAAACCAGAGAAAAAGTTGTTACCATGGGTGGGTCTCGAACCTGTGAGCCTCTTACTGTAAACTCGAACGCGTTAATGTTGGGCTGAACTAATCATAGGTTTCAAATTTGCCATCCACTGTTGGATGAAGGTCTTTCCAACATGGTTTCATTCGTCTTTGTTTTGAGGTAACTCTCATCTATCACATCCTACACTGATATCATCTCCACTGTGGCCTTCCTTGTACCATTCGAGCACTTCTTTCGGTCGATCTTACCATTATATCACACACCTGTGTCACATTTCTCACCCACGTATTCCGTTTTCTATCTTTTCTCATTTCTATAAACATACATATGTAGTATTATACATAATTAGCGACATGACCCACCCATTGCCATTTTCATCTCTTTACCCATATCATTTTATCAATCGCCTTTGTCATACTTAACCCAAATATTTCGTTTTTATCTCTCCTAGTTACGCAAAGCATACAGCGTTCCATACTTCTTTGATTGAATTGGACATTATACAGAATTCTGGCGTTCAATGATCAAGTTTCGCACCCATACGTAATCATTCGCAAGACTGAAGAAAAATTTGCGATTCGTAGGCATGGTTCTATTTTTTTATTTTTTTGATTAATCAAAAAATCAAATTAATCGAAAATCAAAAAATCAATTAATCAAAAAAAAAAAAAAAAAATGGGTATCCATAGCATATTAAAAAATAATTTCTCTAGTGCCATAATTGAGGAAGGGATAAGTCTAATACGTTTGTATGGACAAGGCGCTGGAGTCCAGCCCTCTTAACCTCTACACTAGAGTGGTAAAACCGTGTTGCCAGTATATTTGGCCAGGAAGGCGCATTGGGTTTACCTGTCAGGCCTTCTTGGTGTAAATTAAATAAAAAATAAAAATAAATAAAATAAATTTGCCCTTACACAAACACCTCTCCTATAGGTTTTTGAGCTCTTTTTCCTATTATGCTGTATAGAATAATATAATACTATGATTTCTAACCAAATTAAATTAAATTGTAAAATAGAAAATGATCAGTAGATCAGTAGCTATTAAAATAGATATAAGATGTATTGTGAACATAATTTCGTAATATTAAAAATCATTTAAAAATCAAAAAAACAGCTCTCCTTTGCCTTTCGATGTCACGGTCATCAAAGAGATCGTCCGTCAGCAGGTGTGTGAGGTACTTGACTTCCCTCCCGGTTTCAAGATTACGTCCATCCAAAATTATGAGGACCTTGGCCGTATCGGAAAATCAACACCATGGACTTTTGGTAGGCCCAACTAGAATGGTACCCGGGAGTAGCAGTGAATGGTGAATAGCCATAGGCGTACGGAAATATTCCACATATTGCGAATGGAATATACACGCATTCGTTTGTGGTTCAATACGAATTCATCTGAATATGAATCAAAACGGGCACGCGTTGTGCCAAATTGACGCCTCATCTTTCTTTTCACACGCATCCACATATCTTCCACATTTTGCGTATGTATTTCACTATCATTTGGATCCACGAAATTATAACCGTATTGTTGAAATTGGATCCGTATTGTTGAATCGCGTGGAATCAATGGTCGACTTGGGTATCACTTTTGATCCTCAATTCACCTTTCACAACCACATCAAGACAATCGCTGACGTTTCCTTTCGTCGACTTGGATTTGTCTTGAGATATGCTAGATTATTCTCCAACCCCTTGTCTTCTCGCTTGCTTTTCAACTCGCTTGTTAGAAGTAAGCTAGAGTATAATGCAATTGTGTGGAATCCGCATGAAGCAAACTACTCTCTTATTATAGAAAAAGTGCAAAAAGCATTTCTTCTTTTTCTTTATAAGAAAGAGTATGGGTACTACCCATATCTCTATCCCACTCCTTTCCTTTTGGGCATGCTTGGGTATAATTCCCTTGAACTTCGGAGAAACTTCTCGTTAATTCGTTTCGTTCTCCAGCTATTGCGTGGTAATACGTCATGCCCGATGTTACTGGAACAGTTGGGACTTTATGTCCCTAATAATTATGTGCGTGGTAGACATCATCATTTGATGGTTGTACCTGCTGCTCGCACAGTTCTTTTTCGAATGGCTCCTATTCCAAGAGCTATTCGACTTCTCAATGAAATCGTTGCTGCTGTCCCTGAATGTGATATTTTCCACCTTGGGGAGCGTAGATTGTCGGATATTATCTTAAACATATTTATCTGGTAACCTGCGCTCATCATTACTTTCTTAATTTGAATGTGATGTGTGAGTGGAATCTTAATCTACTCTCTTCCATTTGGGCCTCGCTGTGATTTTATTTTTTATTCATATTTTGTTTTATTTTATTTTACTTTTTCTTTCTCCTTTGTACATTTTTATATACTATTTTAATTTTGCTCAGTGTAAACAAAGAATGGGATTTATGGATTTTATTTTTAATTTTTACACTTTTGTTATTTTTTTTCTCTCTGAATGATGTATTATTTTCCTTTTGTTACTTTTTTTTTATTATTTTATTTTACCATGTTTTCTGCTTTTGCTTTTTTCCTTTATTTACAGTTTACTTGTTTTTATATCTTTTTCAAATGTAGGCCATTGTGGCGCATTAGGTTCTTCCTGTAATGCCACAATGGTCCAAAACTATTAAATAAATAAATAAATAAATAACCACTTTTACCGGAATTCGGAATATTTCCGTACGCTGCCCAACCGTCCGAAACTATATGCGAACCAGGCAGTATATGTATGTCAGAGTATTTCATCAGGTAAAAGTCGAGTTAATTCAGGGCACGGCAACACTATTGGCATCGCAAAGTTATTAAAGCCAATGGTTATTCATTCATCGATTTCGATAAGATCACTTCAGCTTGGTGAAAATAGCAACATGATCCGACACCACTAGACTACTGGATTCTCGCGATTTGAGAAGCACACAAGTGGGTGCTGAAGGGGCCAACCCACCCACCGATCCACCCGCCCACCAGGGGCGGTTAATGGAAACAAACGAGGCGCGTATATTAGCCGGTAACCGGTGGACCGGGGGCCGTCGCTTGCGCACTCCTGCGGCCGCTGAATATCCTGTGATGTTTAATATGGCGCGCGCGTGATTGATGGATCGCGACCACAAAGCGACTCAAATTATAATAAATCGCACCCACGCCGAATATACAAACACACACACACACACACACACATCAGATTATTATAAACACACACGCGATTATTTTACATCAATGTCGACTCTCACACCGGAAGTCGACAATGGAAATCCAAATTTTCGGGAAATTTCACTCGTCGTGTCTGTTTTTCCGCATTGCAGACTCTACATACATACCATTCACCGTTCCCACATATATGTATGATGGAAAACTTTCATAACTGACAAAATTATGATTACATCTCGTCACTGTTACCCCTTTGTATTGACTCGGCAAACACGGTGAGAGTACTGCAGTCGTAGACAAAACTAATTTTATTTATTTTTATTACATTTTATACCAGGAAGGCCTGACAGGTAAACCCCAATGCGCTTTCCTGGCCAATTACAAACAATACAGCATTTTTAATTTATAAGTCGCTGAATTACTTGACACTGAAAACTCACTGACTCAAGCAGTGAGTACGGATATAATAATATAATTACAACGTACGAATTCGAATTACAACGTAATACCAACCCTTACAACCTAATGTTAAATAAATAAAACCAATCCTAACTTAATCAAACCTAACCTAACCTTAAATAAATAAGTATTGGCTGTTAAGATATTATTATTTTTTTATTACATTTTACACCAGGAAGGTCTGACAGGTAAACCCCAATGCGCCTTCCTGGTCAATTACAAACAATACAGCATTTTTAATTTACAAGTCGCTAAATTACTTGACACTGAAAACTCGCAAATTAACCAGATATCTATGAATTGTATATACATTTTATTATACATTAATCACACTCAAATAGTGGGAAAGATTTTTAGCCAATTTTTAATCGGTAACCGTTTCAACAATGAAATCAGAGAAAATTGGCAAACTCTGATAGGAAACTATCGACCTGGAGTCACAAATATCCAGGTCTGACCAGCAGCACTACAGATATACTCAGAAAAATTCTTAACAACCGAGCTATGCTGCTGGCAATAATAAATAATAAACTAACCAGCAGATTATATGAAATAATCATTAACATATACTGATAAACTTGTGAAGATTCTTGGTGATTACAACCCTTAAGGTATAAACACAAATTAATAAAACTGTATTTTTTTTAGATCGTTGACTTATTTAAAAAGAATGTACATATGTATAACATGTCTTATGAACATGTATTTATAAGAATCGAAAATAAGTCTTTGAGCTCTTTTTTTATAATTATTTATTTTACTCTAACATTAAAATAAGACAATATTATATGTAAATACTAACAAAAAAATAATGTGTAAAATAGATAATGATCACTTAATCGGTAGCTATTAAAATATACTTGACATAATATTATACTTGTATGAACAATAAAAAAACTTTAAAAATAATCAAAACTCGATTGATTCGCAATTCCAGTTGCGATTAAAGTTTGATAACACTAAGTAACAAAAAAATTTATGAAGCGGAGACTATTCAATCTTTACTAAATTTGACTAACTGAATTCGAACATGACTGATTTATTTTATTTTATTATACTTTTGAATTTTAAATTCAATAGATTTAAAGTACTTTCAATGATTAATTGTACAAGTTGAGTGATTAATTGTAAGTATTTTAAAGCAATAAAAATTAAAATCAATAGGAAAAATATTTGACTATTTGATTGATACTCATTTTTGGCACAGCAATACTAGATTTTGAATTAAAGACTACAAAAACCAAAAATCCGTAAAAATTGCACATTTTTTAAGCGCTTATATCTCATAAATTAAAATCTCATAAGCGAAACTAACAAAAATTAAATTCAAATTCAGTGGGTCAAAATTGATTAGTCTCTGCTCCCGTAATGAAAACATAGCTGTAATTTTTTTGAAATCCTTTAACTTTATGAATCCAGATAGCTTACATACAAAAATTAGTTTGGTTTCATATTATACGAAAATATTCATGAAGTTACATACATTTTTATGTATACTATAGCTCAATTCTGAATCTGAACGTTTCGTTACCATTTTGAACAAGTCTCAAATTTTATTTCAAACTCAGGATTAATTTTAAATTATTTGTTAAAGTTTGACAAAGATTCTACATATGTATTTTCAGTAAAAAAATCGTTCAAAAGGTTCGCAATTTTATTTAAAAAAAATAATATTAGTATCTAATACAAATTCTGAAACTAAATATTAATTTTAACAATTATACGACTTGTTGGAAATTGTTTTCGAAGTTACAAATGATCAAAACGATCGAATAGCAATCTTTAGATTTTTACAGATTCCAAAAAGTATCTACTCTGAACATATTCAATTCATCTCTGAAACTTTACATGAAACTTATTTATTAGCTCGTACACGTACATATGTACATACGTAGATGTAGCAGTAAGTACTTATAGTTCAAAAGCATCCCCTCCTTAGACGGGTTGGTTTAACGAACCATCTCATAAATACAAATTTATATTCGGCGTTTAGCTCGTTATCAACCACCCCTGTTTTAATAAAAACGGCATTAGAACAACATTATTAAAGGGATGCCCTTATTGTGCGTGCGATTTCTTACCATTCACGCGGGTGGATTAAGAGAGACCATACGTGCCCGTGAAATTTATATCGCAATAATAATGTACGTATGTGCGATTAAGCATACGAGTCAATTGGATTTCGAAGGGCTGGGATGTGTCTAATAAACTTACCACCCTATTATTTAAAATTTTCATTCGGAATTGTCTCGTTATTGCTGTCATCGATCACACGAGCTGTCATCAAATTTACATGAATGTAATACTTCATTGTATCATATGTACATATGTAGATTAAAAGCAGTATCTGGTCTTTTCATTAAACATATGTCACTATATGTATAATATATTAACTTTATCCGAACAACTGAATAAATCAAAATGAAAGTTTTTCAGTAACTTCACAGTTGAGAAATTTTTAATCACATAATTAATTGATCATCAGTTTCCATCTTATAAATATTTCAATACACCAATATGTATATTTATACACTTCAATAAAATTTACATTAAATGTTATTTAATTATTGAAATAATTTATCGTCTAGAAATCAATGATGATACATAAGGTTAGATTACATCTGGTTATCAATAACATTACAAACTTATAATATATTGAAACAATTCATTCCTAAATTGTCGAATGAAAATATATCAAAGAAAAGGTAAAGGTAATCTGGGAGCATAAACCCCGTTTAGGACAGAAATAGGGGTAAATTTCACCCAGTCAGGTCCTCCCTCCCTCACCCGTCCCTCCGCCGCCGTCATGGAATAACTCTATTTGCAGTGCTTTATTAAGATTTATCGCTTTCTGGTTAATGTCCTAATATAGCATGCAGTGTTATTGATTTCTTATTTGTACGCTTACATGCGATTACGTTTTGGCGAGGGTGGCCACACCACTTCCACGAAGAGGGTAGTCCCACCCCGCCGCCGGTACACCCTAACGATTATATGGCACATCCGTTCGAAAAAATGTACACTAACGTTTATTTGTAAGCGGGGTTCGAATGACAGATAGAATATAATCAAGCTCGTCATTAAATTTGACATAAGTTGATGCTACACCCAATACCTACATTAATACAATACATTTAAATTTGTATTTAAGATAATATTTAGCAAATAAAAAGTACAGCAAGATATCAAATTAATGATTGATTAATATAGTACGTATGGATTGAGAGCGTAATTATAAAGCAAAACTTTTCTCAAATTCAAAGATATGAAATCATAATAAAAGTTGATTTTTCAGAAAAAAATCCAATTCTTTTACTTAATGTTCATCTCAGATTAATAATATGTACGAAATGTTATCAATTTTTCGAAATATAAAAAGAGAGGAATACATAGCCATTGATAACGTTTCTTTGTTTAATGAAAGAATAAGGGCGAAAACACACTGAGTGGTATGAGACGTCACGTCCCTGGCTTGTAAACAGTGGGTGTTCCATGACCATAAACAATAGGTGTTGCCCAAACATAATTCGGGTGTAGTTGCACGTGCAAAATGCATATGTTTGGGAGATCACACGTGCATATCCATATGCAACCGACAAGTTTCTCCTACATTTCTCCAAATATGCGATTCATCATTATCGATCACCGGATATATGTAAATGCAAAGATAAAATATCTCCGAAAACACTCCAGGGGCGATTTTTGAGACTGTGTACCATGTATGTATATGGACTAGGGGTGCTGTGTTTTTTTCGCACGTTTAAAATTATCTAAAAGAAAAACGCGTACCACGTACCACTCAGTGCGTTTTTGCCCTAAAGATTATTCAGTATTCATTCTTCGAAGAAAACCGTCAATTTGTCATAATCACGATTTATTTAGCTTCCAAAAACATCTCAAATAATAAAATTACTAATTTTATATTTAAAGCAGGGCTGTGGAGTTGGAGTCGAAGTCACTGAGTTGGAATAGTAGTTGGAGCCGTAAAAAATCAATCGAGCAGATTCCTTTTATTATTTTATTTAATTAATAAAATTTAATCAATAGAAAAATTTGTGTCGACTAGAATCTCCAATTTTAGTATTAAATCCACTAATAAACTGAAATTTAATATTTCATTTAAAAAAAACAATTATAAATAAAATAGAATCGCACGTATTTTGATGTGTTGTGGTCAAAACCGATTGTTTCCTCCGTATCATACTATTTTTTTTATTTATTAACATTTTTACCCTCACTTTTTTATTACATTGATTTTTTTGTGCATGTATGTAATTGATAAACATGCCTTATGAATGTACTTACTTTTTATTTATACCTATTTAAAAACTGTATTTATTTATTTATACGGTCAAAACTTTTTACAAAAATTTTATAAGTTGGCAAGAAAAGTAGATATTACTAAAATCGTCCACAGGAGTTAGAGTCGAATCATAAGATGGGAGTCAGTGAATTTTGAAGCGATTTATAGGACTTTTGACATTTTATTTTAAATTCGATAGTAGATTTAAAACTGTTATAAAATATACCATGTGACTGTTACAAAGCATGTACCAATCTGAGGCTCGAGTATTGTTTAAAAATTCACTATGTACTGCTTTATATATTATTTCAATAATTAAATACACTAAAATATTGTATAATATCAATGCATTTAACAATGAAAATAACTCAATATTTTTGTTTAATTTCAAAGGTGTATCAAAGCAATTTAACAGTCTCAGCGGGATATTAAACGCGTGCACTTATTGAGCGTGAAATAGCCCCACGGGACATCCCCATAAAACGCCCCTGTAATCGAAAAATCCCAACAAAATCGTTCTACAAAATTTCGACACACATCCGAACATGTATTTAAAAATTAATCCACATCAAACTTCAATAGGAAAACAAACACATATGTACATATAAAAGAAAGAACGACGATTGATTTAGCACCGTCTCGATACTCCTTTAGCGCACTGCATTTGCAGATGAAAAAGCATAAAAAACGAACACAAACACACACACACACACACGCACAAAAATAACAAACCATGAAAGTCAATCTTTCGGAAAAACAAAACGTGGGTCGCGACAATTTATCTTATTTATGCTCCGACCCCCCTTTCGGGGTCGTTTGCCCGTGTCGACAATATGTGCTTCGACACACAAGGGTTAATAAAATCCCATCCCTTACATTTTTCGGCGATGCCAGTTTTAAAATTGATCGTTTGCGGCCCAAGGACGACTTTAAAACGACGCAAAAATGAATCCGGAGGGTTCAAATCGGGGTGTTTGAACGTTTGCGAGGTCACATTGCACACATTTGCGTGCCATTATCAAAATATAATCTTTGACATTGATTCGCATTTGAATCGTTGATTTTAACGAGTACAATTAGTATACGTTTACGTTTTAGTGATGTATTCATTTCGTTTCCACTCCATTAATGTTTTGATTCTGTGCAGCAGTTGCGAAATGGCTTTTAGTGGGGATACTTCAGCTATTTTTGCACGTAACCTTAAAACGACCGCACCGGTGAATTTTGTAATCTCGGGTTTAATTTATAGGTATGCCGTTCTTGTGACGCTAAGCAATAATCTTATTTCATTATTGGTGCATATGATACGTTGATGGTTTCAATGCTGACATTTCAAATACATTTAAATACAGTGCAACATTTCTCGTGAAAATTGATAGGTAGTTTCTGATTCTAACAAAATTGTAAGTACATATGTACATATTACGTCTAATATTCTGTACCAAAATTTATGTAAAATTTAAAATAATTTAATTGTATTAAAAATTTAAAATGGCAAAACATATTTTTGGGAGCTTTTGGTTTGACGATGGATGGCTTTTGAAGGATTTTGCAATTATCATATCATCAACACTCCAATTCAACATGTGTATGTACATATGTAGTTTACAATTGCAAGATTGAGAAAAAGTTTTTCCTATGCACTTCACTAAAATGTTTGCCAAATAAGTGAAGAGGCAATACTTGAAATCAAGTAGGTACTGCAATAAAAATTTCAAGCACATAAATTTAGACAGAGCAAAATTCGACTTATTACCAGTCAAGTAAAACAACAATGTCTTTTTATCTATACCGAATATTTTTTTACCAATTATGCCTTCTTATGTTTATTTTTTTGTGAAAAGTAGAAAAGATTCTCAAATTTTAGGCTATGCAAACAATTTGCAACCGAAATGAACACTAAAATTTAATTTATTATTCTAAATAAATTTGTTTATTCATACCAAATAAATATATCTGCATTGAAATATAATATCTAGTCCATCTAGCCACTTCTACATACACACATACATATGTACAAATAGCCACAGCGTAGTGCATTGGTAGAGTTAATGCATTCCATTGATACAGTTAATGCATACCATTGATACAGTTAATGCAAACAGCAGCGTGGACTATTTGTTACCATATTATGATTTCGAGCAGAGTGGTCACAAGTTCGAATCCCACTAGAGTCCCGCTTCTGAATAGACCTAGGTTTGTGATTCCAAGTCAATCTTTTCCTATCAGAGTTTGCCAATTTTTCTGATTTTCATTGAAACGGTTCCTGTAAAATTGGCTTCTCCTTCCTATCACTCTTGCTAATCTCAAGTTATACAGCATCTTGAGGTTCGCCAATTTGATAATAAAATGCTGCAAAAATTTCGCCATTTATGCCACAGTGGACAATATAAGTAGAGGAAAAATACGGCAGTACTGGCAAAATACGCTACTAACGAGATATTGTGGTGATTAAAACATGTATCGGCCATTTCCTGTTAGAATTTTCCAATTTTTCTAGATTATTTGCTTTGACGGATCCAATAAATCAGTATCCTCCCCCTAAATTTCTCACAAATTCAAGTTATTAGCATCTTGAATTTGTTGAATCTTATAAAATGCTACCTACATAATATTTTTCTCGCAAATTTGCTTTGTATTAAAAAATTTGATGATTTTCCATAGATATCTCTATTGCTTTCTACATATGTCCTATTTTGTTGGAAAAATTGTTAGTACTTACGTACAAAAATAGTCTAACCATGTGTCGCCTTGGGGTAATACCTGTCAAGACGCATATGATGTACTTACATATGTATGTAATACAATCAAATATATTATAGATATATTTAATTTCTGTAATACAAGGGTTAGCCTAAATTCCGACGGCCGCGTTGCGGCCAAGTTTCACGAATTGAGTTTTCGAGTCGTGAAAACTCACCGGCTTTTCACTTAGCGTTTCCCATTTCTAATGTCAAAATCAATCTGAAACGCTGAGACGGCAATTTTATTTTCGGAACGTTTGCGCAACGTCAATAAAACAGATTTTCTTTTACGAAATTCACCGCACACACTAACCGCAAATTATACATACATATGTATATCACATAAAATAATCTATGAATCCATAAACAAAAAATGGAAATCGCTACATACTCGTACAACACGACACAAAGTCAAATCCTCAACAATGAGAATATCCGTGTTTCCAGTCAATTCACACAACGACGAATCATTCGAGATGAATTTCGACTTTTAGGGGACTAACAGCACTCACAACAACATCAACCGGATACGACCGGTCATTCAAAGGAAGCCGAATTGCACAAAGGATGCGCCCTTACGATGACACCAACCTTTGGATCAAATTTTAAAACATTCCCGCTGGCACATTCAAACCTGGTCGAATTTCAGCCCCGCGTCTATTTTCGCACGTACGATATTTTCGTAAGAATCGACTTTGTGTTTTTCGACCGTCGCATCCGATCTAGTCGAATTATGCAACTCCGAAATAATGCTCAAAGTGTGGTCACCCTCCTAGTCGGTCTGATGCAATGGTGGGTTTCAAAGGACGCCGTGTAGGATGTTTCCACCCACAAGATCTGTAAACATCCCGATTCGATCTGTGTGCCATTGTGTTCCATTGACTGCATAACGATCTGGACAAGTTTCACATAATGCAACTTCCGTTGCAAGGGCTCGCGCGTGAAGTTATGAATTATTGCATCGAACAATATGCATTTGTGCAACAGTGTTATTGTGAGTTATGCGAACACTCAAATGTATATACATAAGTATTTTGAATTTCAGTTTATGCTAGCTTGAACTTTTAATTACCCTACTTAAGTAACATATAAAACGGTTATATCATACAAAATGTTTATATAATAAGTAGAGTAACGGTCCCAGTCTCCGCCAAGTTAAGGCAAATTCCGTCAAATAAATATCAATTTTATAACATTGTGTTTATGAAAACATCTGAAGAAAATGTCTGGCTATCATGTAATATGTTTGATTTATTTTTAGTAAACCAATTTAATGTATTTTAGATTTTTTGACAAAAAGCGAAGGAATGACCATATATCCGTCATCTAATGCCAAAGTGGTCATCACGTTGTTGTATTTACAAGTATCCAACACGTGCAATATACACATTGAACATAAACGATTCCAAAATACTTACTACATGTTTGAAATCTAGACTATTTTCATCAAAAAATTTGACACATTTATTTCACATGCTGAATAAAATGAAGAGGACTGACTCAATGACAGAGATGCGTGTCGTTACCTTATATACTAACTTTATGATAAAAAATATAATATAATAATAATAACGTTTTATTCCAGACGATAGGGAAAATAGTGCAATCCCCATCGTCCATACAAATAATACATACATATATAGATAATACAAATGAATGATAAAATAAATACATGTAATATAATGATATAATAATAATGAAAATAATAATGAAAATAATAATATTAAATAACAAATAATAATAATAATAATAATTAATTAATCAATTGAAAGTCAATTTATGGCGGTCGGTGAAGTATCACCATCCACCGAACACACATACAGAAATGAGAAAACGCGGCAGCAAGAGCAGAATTTAACAATAAAAATACACGACGACGTAGGGAGACTGCTCTCATCCTGAGAATACTCCTCGGTAGCAGTAGCGAAAACACACTGAGTGGTATGGAACGTCACGTTCTTGGCTCAATGCTGTGACAGTGGGTGTTCCCAAAACCGAATTCGGATGTAGTTGCACGTGTAGAGTGCATATATTTCTCCTTTATTTCTTCAAAAATGGGATTCACCGTTATCACAGAAAACACTCCGGTGATTTTTGGGACTGTATACCATCTATATGGGCTAGGGGTGTTGCGTTTTTTTCACCTGTTAAGTATCTAAAAAAAAACAAGTACCACGTAAGACTCAGTGTGTTTTCGCCCTCTTCATTGTCTCTTGGTTGTAGATAGTTCATCCATTATTCTCCGGAATTGAGGCTAGTACAAAAGGACATAAATAATAATCTCTATATGTACCTATATACTGGAGTGGTAAAACCGTCTTGCGAGCATATTTATTATCTTACATACATTTTTCTTCTTTGCCTTTCAATGTCACGTTCATCAGACAGATTCTGATGTGAGATTATATATGTGCATGCATTATTAAAAAATTTTAACATTCTTGAAAGGTTATAATCATTTATTTTTATTTTAGGCGGCATTTCATACAATTCCGATTGGTATACAGAAATATTTTTTAAGAATAGAAACGTCGCTGCAATCGAAGCATTGCTAAATCAATTTTTTTTCCTCTAAGATCTCTCCATAGCAAATTCACATCTAAAGTAGAACCTAAATAAATACGTATGAGCCGTGAAATCGGCGCGAATGCGAATCACAATCGCTAATCGATTTAGGCGTTTTCCGTCTTGTGCAACGCGATTGTTCGAAATCGCAGACGACACACAGCATCCACCTCTACCCGAGCCGGCACATAATAATAAGAAGAATGAATTTCGGTTGTAAGTTTACACGTGTAAAATGGATTGTGCCCGTCGGGCATTGTCGTGTGTCGGCAACGCAACAGCATGCACTTTAATAGTGCCGAGTGCTTTGAAGCCGCTTCATTGTCCTCAGACGGACGAGAACCGGAAGTTGACATCGAATCGATCAAAAAAAAAAAATCTTTGCCCAGATTGATAATAATGGGGGAAAATGGAGGGTTGCTGTCGTTGTCTATTGAGTCTTCGTGAGGCGTGTCCAGTCGACCGTTTGACTCTTGACAGGATGTTAGCTCGAAAGTGCATACATATTTCTACCAACGTTAGAGTTACGCAAAGCCGACTGACACATTTAAGAATACTCTTCTGTGTGCTGATTCTAGAGATACACATCTTCACGCCTAACTAGATATGATCTCATTCTATTTTAATTATTTTTTCTGTCTCAATGAAAAAAAATCTAAACATAAAATCACTCTTCATTGAAAAATCTTTACGTCGTATTTTGAGCCTAGTTAACCTTGTAATAATTTGTAAAAAAAATGTATCTTATTAAATACAAATAGATGAGACCCGATCAAAGAAACTCGGGACTGCAAGTCGAATTAAAGTAGGTTTAATTTCTAATACATATAACCAGCGGAATAGTGGTTAGCATATTATGCTTTCTAGCAGTTACGATCACGGGTTCGAGCCCCACTAGAGTCCCGTTGCTGGCCAGACCTTGGTTTATGACTCCAGGTCGATCGTTTCTTATCAGATTTTGCCAATTTTCATTGAAACGATTCCCGTAAGATTGGATTTCCATTCCTATGTCTCTTGCTAATTTCAAGTTATTCGGCGTCTTTAGGTTCGCCAATTTGATTTTAAATTGCTGCAAATTTTTTTCCATGATGTACTGTGAACGTTTGTATGAATTCGTATTGTATAAAATGCTTATTTACATACATATATTGATTGATTTTATTTTGTTTAAATGCACTCATAGCTTTGTAGCAATGTTCGGCGGTTCATGTTCTATGAAATAAAATATACATACGTGCATACATATGTACGAATGTATATGCGTCTTGATATACTTAACTTATACGAATGTATATGTACATATTACACTACATGATCTATCCTAGGTATATCTGAAAGAAATTTTGAACAAATACCATTTGATAAAATTAAGAATAACTATTCGTATGGACACTCAAAAATACAATTGGTTTTAAATAAATAAATTCTTTTTACATGCTTTCTTAGCATTGATTCTTGTAACTAGTGTATTTAGATATTACTATATCTAGATAATTTGCCATCTGACAAAGGATTGATACAAGGGGGAAAGGCGAAAGGGGCAATCGCACCACAAGTATGGGAATGAGATTTCGGAACGCGGATAATTAAGAAGATTTACCACCACGTTTTTTAAATCTTTAAGCGTCCAATTTGTTCCCGTGAGGATATACCTGAAAGAGCATGTTCTCAATGGGCAGCTCAAAGAGAAAGTGTGTGCAGAAATTCACACATTAAGGCCTCAAAAACTAACTAATGTTATGAAAAATATGTACAGTCGGAAGAGTTTCGCTTTGGGAGGTGACAACGAGAAATGGACATTATTAAAAAAAAGCCATATTTTATACCTATTGACACAAATCTCAGTAATCGTAGGTTTTCAGAGATTATTTTAATCTATTTGACTGGTAGCCTACGCTCATCATTATTTTCATAATTTGATGTATTTGAATGGCTGCAGGCTTTGGGCCTCACGGGAATGCTTTGTATTCACGACCGGTTGTTGTACATATACATATATGTACATACATACATATTGATGCAAGACATTCACAGTTTGTCTCCTTATATTTACTACTATTATTGTTTGAACTTTTGCTTTGCTATTGTTACATTATCTATGTTTTTATGTAAATAATATAAATATGTATTTAATTTCTGTATAATTAATGTATTTTTTGTTTATTATCTGTTATGTTTCGACCGTTGTGTCGCATTATGAATTTATTCCTGTAATCATTACAGTATAATGCCACAATGGTCCAAACTTTAAATAAATAAATAAACAAAAAATCACCATATGTTCGATATTTATTGAAATTAGTTTAAAAAGTCATCAACATCTACTATGACATTTGGCTCATTCCGTAGTTATAAATTTTTTATTGAATCCGTCGCTGCTTCTGGCAGATATTGCTGGTTTAAATTCACTTACAGATTTTTTCAGTATAATATTTTCCATCCATTCCAAACCAGTAGCAGAATAAAACGTATATAACATTTGACCATTTAAAAAAGATATCATCATCGTTATCATCTACAGCCATTCACCATCCACTGCTGGATGAAGGCCTCTCCAACACGCTTCCACTCGTCTCTGTTTTGCGAAACTCTCGTCCATCTCACCCCACACATTTTCCTAATTTCGTCTACCCATCTTCCCTATGGACTTCCTTTTAACCTTTTGCATTCTCCCGGGTACCATTCTAGCACTTATTTCATCCATTCTTTTAGCCACGTGGCCCGCCCATTTTCCATTTCAATCTCTTTACTCTATCCATTATATCCACTAACCTTCTCATACTTCTCACCAAGTATTCCGTTTCCTATCTTTCCTCGTTAAGCCAGGCCTACAGCGTTCCATACTTTTTGAGAGCATTGGACTTTGTGTAAAAATATTAACATATATAAAAATACGCAAAAAAAAAACTATCACACTTACATCCGGAAAACTCCATTTGAATTTTCCCCCAATACATCCATTCAACGAAGCCTAATCCAATCGCCTAATAAAGCCCTATCGACAAGTGAGAGAGCATCGCTCAAACCTAAATAGATTAAACCGAATATGATAAATTACACACACCTTCCAGCGCTTCTCAAACAGGAAAACCTCGACCGAAAAACACACACACACACACATAAAACTCGAACACAACAAACGAAGACAAAATCTCAGCATACGTAACGAGCGTCGTTCGCGCAACATAACGACGCCGTTATTTACGGTGAGAGCGTCGAGTTGGCCGCAAAGCCGCCATTTTTATTTTATTTTTTTCCCATACATACATACATACAATACGTCTGCTTTTCGCGGCGTCGTCGACGGCCATTTGCGTTGCGGAATCACGAGTTTATACACATTTATAATATAAATACGGGTACCCCCGGCTCTGGGTTTTCCATCGGATGGATGGTTTCCTGGGGCCCCGGGGCCCGGCCAAATGGATCGTTTCCGGTCGACTATTTGTCATCGCTCTTCCACACCACCCAGAATATATTATATTATATTATATTTACGGGACGACCACCCTTTGCCCCACTTGCGAACCCCCTTCTAACCCCCCCCCCTCCACCCAACCCCTTATAAAGGCGGTGTACTCTCGTAGGAAATACGCCGCTGTTGCGGCTACATTAAATAACATATCATATTCAAAGCGCAGACTCGACAAGTATATATTGTGCTGTTATATTCAATGAAACAGGGGTGAATTTTTCAGGATCGTTTATTCAAATTAAATTGTGAAACTTTGGTGAGCTTCGCAGCCAATCCAATCTAAAGAATACACACATACATACATTTGCGTCCTTGACAAGAGAGATGTGGGGAGAAGGAGAGGTACGAGCCAAAGTTGGCTGCCGATTTTGAATTTTCCCGGTGAAATTTTCCAGCGGGGAAAAGCTCGACTCGGGAGCACTCGAGCGAATACAAAAGCGGGCCCCGTCTGGGAGCTGAAAGGAGCTGAAAGGAGCCGAAAGTTCGCCGGGCGATTCTTACTCGTAAAAGCTCGCGAAATGGATAAACTGTTTATTTATTAACGTCCTTTACGAGCTTGTTTACGTCGTAAACGAAAAATATACGCGGCCGTTACTGTTTAATATTTCGCCGTCAATTTTGAAATTTCTACCTTAAATATACAAAAACAACAAATAAATATACAATAATATGTACATATATCAGTAAAAAAATCTTTAATTAATAATTTTATGTTTTAAATTTTGCAATGTACCACAACTATATACATCGTAAAATACTAAATTACTATACTTAGATAGACATATGTTATAGTGCTTCACTCCGGTTCGTTCATGAATATGCCAGTTTGTTCATAAACGAACTATTGGCTTAACTTTAAGTGCCACCAGTCAAAAGCTATCTTCAAATAAAATCACTAGGTGTTTTAGGTGAAATTTGTTAGGTGAAACTTTTAGCTGTCAAAACTTTTGAGATGTTAAATGAAATAAAATTTAAGATCAAGAATTTCCATATACGAATAAATATATTTAAATTTGAATTTATATAAAAACTGTAGTACCAATTCTTAAAAATAAACCGCAACCCAAATTTGATATTTATACATATGTATGTTACGGTTTAAGTGTATCTTCCAGTTGTAATATAATATATGTATTACATCTAATCTGGCACCAACTACAGATATAATTAAAGTGTATTTTCAGTTATAATATATTATGAATAGTTGGAATATATTCCGTCTAACTCAAACGTAATATTAGCGTAATAGTATATTCCATCTAACGTAAGTTGATTCATATGGTGCGAATTACATTTCAACCGGTCAAAATATTATATATTACAATTTAAAATTCAGTTCAACTATAAGTTGGTACCAGGTTAGATGGAATGGTTAGGTTTTCGTGTAAACGTCACTCGATTAGTAAATTGGGTTGGAAAATCACAATTTTTTAACACATTCTTAGAGTTATCGTAATACTTAATTCATTACCTTTATTCGTAATACTAACAAATATTAACGCATTATTGAATTCTACATCAATCGTAAAAATATCAGAACTGTCAAAACTCAACCGTTATATTACAACTGACGTACATATGTATGTATGTACATTATTGAGAGTGTATTTCCGTTCGTGGAAATATAATTTACTAGTTGAATTGTATTCGAATATGAATGACAAAAGCGCCAATTGGAATATATTACAGTTGAAAATACACTTCGGCTGTAATATATACGTACATATAGTTTTAAAAGAGAAAAGTAAATTACCGGGGCCAAAGAAACATCTGGTTGTTGTGTCTGAAAGTAAAATTCTGAAGGAATCCTAGAATATGATTTAATATAAAAATATCACAAAGGCTGTTTTATGATACGAAAATTCATACATATTATATATAAACAATATACCGACATATTTTTTTAATACGAGAGATTTTTAGAGATCTTACATAGATATACAGATATCATTTTTAAAGGCTAATATGTGCCCTGAGCGAATAATCGCAGTGCTACCTACATCAGTTTAGTGATCACCTCCAATTGGATCCAAAATGGAATCTGTCAATTAATGAACGTTCGAACGCTTCCTGTGTGCTTCTGCGATTCAACATGGCCGCCATTGTGTCTCGATCGGCCATTGTGTCATCCGACGGCAACGATTGTGCAATCTTTTGTCGATTTGATGTAATTTGTGTGCAGCTGCTCGACTCGCACTTTGTCACGCCTAGATTTTCACCATCGAGGGTTGGGTTTTAGACATTGATAGCGTGCGTCTCGTCAATAGCAATACTGGCCGGTTCAAAAAACCACCCCTCACCCTGCCATTACAATATACGATATATATAAAACGTCATCAATACGACTCGACAAGAGAGAAAAAAACCCGATGCGGATTCAATTCGAGGGTTATACGATGTCTGAAAGCGGTTTTTCGAAATTTGCTGTTCATATTTATGACGCATTGTTGAGGCGGCTTACAATACTACTCGTGGCTTTATGAGCCAATGGATCGTTTTGTTTGAAAAAAATATATAGATTTCAATCAATCATAGTCTGTTTACGTATATATTATAGCTCACGATAATAAATTACGAAAAATATTATCCTATCATAGAAAGTTTATACAAGTATACGAAAGCGTGTGCAATAAATGTAGTCTTAAAGGCATAATCGTATTTTTCTTACGATTTATCGACTGAAAGTTGCAAGTTATTGCATTGTACGTCTTCGTAACTTTTAACTTTCAAATCAAAAAAAAAAAAAGTTATTCAATAATACAACATTTTGGTTCAAATTTGAATATTTTACACCACAAATTTATATTTTTAATTCAAATTTTAAATGAATACGATGAATTCCATAGCTTTAAGTGAAAAAATAAATCCAAAGTTTTGTTCCCGCCCTGAATGGAACAAAAAATGCACAATTTAGAATATCATTATTCAACTCATTGCCCACGCTTACTTTCGGGGTACTTTTTTTAGCGACTTTCCGAATCGAGTTTTCGACCATAATACTTATATGCAAATTGTAATACAATGATCCAAGTGATTAAATATATCAATTGCCATCTCAAGTATTTTTTTAAATAGTGAATAATCCCTTAAGTATTTTGTTTACACAGTGAATTTTGCCATTAGCGCTACTGGCATTTTAAGCATGACGTCTATAGCGATAATCGGCGAGAAAACGATTCGTAAATTTAATAAGACAAAAATTACATTACTTTAAAAACATTTAAAGAGATCATATGTAATTTTTTTTAATATTCTAGCAAGCTTAATAGCTTGAAGGCTTAATATAAACTTAAAATAGTCAAATATTATTCTTCATAGCTCAAAACAATAAGAATAGCTTGTGTATACTTTCAATTGAAAGCAAAGAAACACAATTATTAGATTGAATATAACTGCACAAAATTGTAATACAGTTTTTTGTGTATTATAGATATATAGAAATAAATCAAATATGATTTTTCAAGGGGTGGTGGGGTGGTGCCAAATTCAAGGTTTTGCCCCGACCGCAACTTTTTCTTCGCACGGCTGTCTTTATATTCATATATTATATAATATTTTATTTAAAATATCAACAAAACTGTTGAGATGATTAAAGATTTATAAATAAATTAGTTTCTGGATGTAGGAAGCGATTCTTACACAGCAATTATACTACGTTTCATTATTGATGATTTGAAGCTGACATACATGTACATATGTATGTATGTATGTTGATTTTGACACATATTGCCTTTGCCAGCTATTTAAAGTAAAAAATTAAAGTAAATATAATAAATTACAAATCACATAAATCATTTAAACATATTATATACATGGTTAGCATGTATATAATGCTTTGAACAGAGTGGTTACAGGTTCAAATCCCACTGGCTTCTACTGGCCAGACCTTGGATTTGTCACTCCAGGTCGATCGTTTCCTATCAGAGTTTGCCAATGTATCTGATTTTCATTGAAAAAATTCCACCAAATTGGCAACCTTAACCGTTTTCTCGCAAAATCTCAAGTTTTCAGCAATCTCGAATTTTGCTAAATTGTATAAAATACTGCAAATTTACAAATTTGACAATCATTTTTATTATGGATGTTAATTGACTGTCCAGGAATGCGCATTGGGGTTACCTGTTACGCCTTCCTGATATTAATTAAAGATAAAATAAATAAATAAAATAATCAGTCACTACTAAAGTATAACATTGACTATTCAAATGAATGATCGTTTTCAAAATTCACTCATATGTTCATATGTATTTTACATTCAATCACTCAATTTTATAACGGATATAAATCATACAAATTCCAAACGTTTCATCACAACAAAATCGCGATAAACATACATATTTTTAGCAAAATTTTTGGAAAAACTTCGGTAACAACACGACGAAACTTTTAAATGCAAACGAGTTGAAGCGAAGCCAATTTTGACACACTGCACTGAACAGCACAATTGCAAGTTGAAAAGCTAACGAGTTAATACTTAATCGATGCGGTCTGAAATACACTTGAATGCGTCAATTGGCAATTCCAGTTGGAAGTTTCGGTCGGAAAAACAAGTCGTTTCCATTACATTTTCAATAACAGTTGTATTTAAGTGAAGCGATAAAATCGACCGGAAACCGTTCATCGACTTGAACACCGATTTAATTTAAGAAACCGACCGCATCGCTACAAATATAAAGCCGATCTTAATTTATAAAACTATTTAATAGGTAAGTGCGCAGTTATACCTATTACATAAATATAATACAATGCATACATAGACGGGAAAAGGCATAGATAAATCATCGGTTAATGGTGATTCGGCGCCCGGGTGATAATGCATTATTCTTGTTTGATCGAAGACAATGGGATTATTGTTAAGGGGTGGCATCCCTAAAACAGTTTGCCTGGGGGGAGGGGGTAGGCATAATCATCATCGCAATTGGCCCCGTTTAACGGCAATAAAACGCGTTTTAAAACACCTGGATTTTCTCAACACCTGTGTGACCGGCGGAAAAAAACGCATCAATTCGATTCCAAATTGAGGGATGAAATCGTTAGAACAAAATGTCTAAATTACCCTATCGATTTGTAATCGAGCGTGATTCATACTTTTTTGAAAAGGTAATAAAAAATTGGGCAAAACAAACGTGAAATTTATCATCTGTTTATTTACATATTCTAGGCATAAATACTTTCCCATAATCGAAAAATCGAATCAAACTTATCGGATTTATTTTACGAGATATGTTTACGCAGATTTTATATTTAAATGCAATACTATTTTTTAGGATGGCTTATTAACCATTTATGTAAATCAGACATGTAAATCTTAAGCTATAAGGTTACGTTTCACAAGAATTTACGTACTAATGCAATGTGATTTCGATAATTTCGAACAAAGGTGTGAAAAAAGAATGTATCTAAATTGTTATGTTACGAAAAGGCACGATGCAAGTTCACGATTTGTGCAAAAATGTTTCAAAAATATAAAGAAAATATTGGACATGTACATATATACATATGTATGTTTAAATGGGTGGTCTGATCCGATCCCATTTCAACCAGTTTAAAAATAATATAAATTTTCTTAATTCATATTCCAAGTAAAAATCTAAAGCGTCATTTCCTAAATATCCCAAAGAATATGCAAGAGAAAGTAATATATTCCTAAAATATTGAAAATACGCATAAATCAGTGCTCTGATCCGATCCAATTTAATACATATCCAACTAGTTTACAAATAATATAAATTTTCTTAATTCATCATAGGTTTATCTTGACTAGACGATTTATAGGTACCTATAATCTAAGTAAAAATCTAAACTTTCAATGTCCCATAGAATATGCAAGAGAAAATAATACATTCCTAATTGGAATTGATGATGTTTTGACATCAAAAAACAATTTGGAAACTTTACATGGAATAGATTCAAATTTTAAGATTTAAGACGCTCACATTAAAAAGAGCATAGGATGATTTAACGTCGAAAACAACCAACAATCTCGCGAATAACATCACTTTAATACCTATTAAACGAGATTTATCTCGAAGACGTGTCGCCCTCATTAATTTTTCAGAATGAATTTTCCCCAATTTTCCGAACGACGCCGCGCGATTCATTCAGAGAGCTTAAATCGCCAACGAAAATAAAAATTAAATAACACGTGAACACACCACTATTGTTATCATTCGAATGTACTTTTCCAGGTGTGTAATTTGGGGGTGGGGCGTCCGCCAGGTTCTCACGGTCGGTCGCCCCCGGGGACTCTGCCCCCCCCCACCCACCCCCACCCACTTTTTGCGGGGTAACAATACCCCGACAATAGACAAAGGTCGACATTTGACCGCGACAATGGCGCCCCCGAACACGAGCACCATCAGCAGGCGCCAATTTGTCCCCAAGACAAATTTTGTTACGCGTCGTTAAATAAAAACACTGGGCTGTCGTCACACTACACCGTCGAAGCGGCTCTCAAAGCGGGGGACGCGCCCTTTGCAATTAACACCGTCTAAGAAAAGAACGACCCTGGACAGACTAATTACTACGGCGGTAATTTACGGGTATTTAAAATTTGAGAATTGCCACTGTTACAGATTTTCACTACTAGAATCGAGTCAGTCCAATTGGAATCTTACGGGAAATTTTCCCTTTTCTAATAGAACTGCATACATTTGTGATTCGCCATTTGATTTATCTGATTTTTAATATTAGAAATATGGGTTTTTGTTTAATTTAAATATGATATACAGATCATAAATCAGGCTCAATAAGGATTGCAGAGCTTTGTTAGAACTGACATTTTATTTCATATTTACTATGGTTCATTTTTACTGCAACGGCAATACAAAATTTAATAACATATAGTATTTCAATTTTGAAAAATCGATAAATTATTAATGAAACTAAAAACTTACGTTGCAGTTTGTACCTATACAATCGAAGGTTGTTCACCAATTAAGAATAAATGAGTACGGATAAATCTAAAATGGTTTCTCTCACCGTTTTTCATTCTACATTCTCTATCTATGTATTTTAAGTGAATAAAAAAAAATTCATATAATATTATATTATTGAGAGTTTTAGGACATATTAGTATGAATTACGTTAATAAGTAAAATATTTTAAAATCACAAATGCATACATGTACATATATAAATGTATTAAAATTATAAGATAAAATAACGTTTCATTGAGAGAGCTGATAATTTTTGTTTAAAGTTCACATTTTAATACATATAAAAGATAAAAATTTGAGTCGGAAAGTGTAGAAACATTTCAAAACTATAATATTATAATTAATTTCTATTCTCAAAATAATAACATATGTATATTTTACAGTAGCAGTGTATTTTCAGTTGTAACATATTCCAACTGGTGTTTTATGTCATTCATGTGCGAATAACATAAATAAACTAGTAAATTATATCTACATACACTTTCAACGATGTGTGCCAGTGTAATATAACAGTTGAGTTTTGACAGCTCTGATGTGTTTACGAATGCTTTAGAATTCAATAATGCGATAATATTTGCTAGGTATTACGAATAAAAGTAATGAGTACCGTATTGCTATAACTACATATACATAAGTATGTGTTCAAAACAAAAATGTAACTCAATTTACTAGTCGAATGACGTTTTCACGAATACCTAAACTTTCCATCTGACTTGGTAGCAACTTATAGTTGAACTGTACTTTCAGTTGTAATATATTTTGACTAGTTGGAATGTAATTCGCGCCATATGAATCAACACGCGTGTTAGAGGGAATATATTACAACCAGTCAAAATATATATCACAACTGAAAATACAATTCAGCTGTATCGGTAATTGGTACCAGGTTAGATGGAATATATTCCAGGTAGTTAAAATATATTACAGCTGGAAAATACATTTCAACTTAAAAAATACACGTATATAAAAATTACCAAAACCAAACCTAATTCAAGCCACAAAGAAACGAACGCATGTACATAATTGCTTGAAACAAACCCGCTTGAAAATTTTCCAATAATTTTCAAACACTCAATTACATCTCAAACCATCCAGTCAGTACACATATGTAATATAATACAATATAACATTTCACATATAAAAACGCCAACAACGATTTCAAAAGTCACCCCCTTGTTTAAAAGGTGCGTGCGTTCGAAACGATTAATTTCAATTAGGGTGGGTACACCTACACCCACCACCACCTACATACATACGTATGTACATCGATAATACACACATACGAGTGTACACGTTTGAGCTAAAGTTTGAGAAGCATTGACACCACGGAAGAGCGAGGATAAACAAAGGGTTGGCGCACGCGGCCTCCCGGAAGGAGGCAACGCACGGCCACCGGAAGTGAGAGGTGCCGACACGTGCCGCCATTAGCAACATCACCACACACAAACACACACACACACACAAACAAATCATTTCTAGAGAAAAACTCTCCACATATATGTATGTACATACAAATACCATACATCAAAGAAGTATGGAACGCTGCATGCTTGGCATAACGAGGAAAGACAGGAAGCGGAACACGTGGGTGAGAAGTATGACAAGGGTATTGGACATAGTGGATAGAGGAAAGAGATTCAATTAGCAATGGGCGGGCCACGTGGCTAGAAGAATGGATGAAAGATAGACAAAAGAAGTGCTAGAATAGTACCCGAAAGAATGCAAAAGAGTAAAAGGAAGACCGCAGCGAAGACGGGTAGACGAAATTAGGAAAATATGTGGGTTGAGATGGATGAGAGTTGCGCAAAACAGAGATGACTGGAAGCGTGTTTGAGAGGCCTTCATCCAGCAGTGCATGGTGAGCGGCTGTAGATGATGATGATGATGATGATATAACATATATACATAAATTTGATCCAGACTGACTACAAGTCACCGGGCCAATTAATTGTGATTTTTCCGCGTCTTCTCGTATGTATTAAAATTTAAATTCGCCCGTGCATCAGTGGTAGCGTATCCCTCCATGCACACAATTGCGTGCGCTAATTGTTGTTGGTGCAGTTGAAATTCTGTTCGAACGATGCACATTACAACGACACAATAGGTGCAGTGTTTAGTCGGAGGGGGGTGTAATTGATAATATCGGGCGTGTGCCCAAAATGCACCATCACCTGACGAAATAACAGGGGAGAAAGTTGCACTTAGTCAAAGTACTTCTCGTATTGACGATAGGATGGGTTGTAAACTCACAAAAATGCTATCCTTTGCCAAAAAACTGTTGCTCAAGGGTATTAAAAAGAGTCATCATTTATTTATTTATTTTATTTTTATTTAATAGTTTTGGACCATTGTGGCATTACAGGAAGAACCTAATGCGCCACAATGGCCTACAATTGAAAAATATATAAAAACATTATATAAAAACAAGTAAACTGTAAATAAAGGAAAAAAGCAAAAGCAGAAAACATGGTAAAATAAAATAATAAAAAAAAAGTAACAAAAGGAAAATAATACATCATTCAGAGAGGAAAAAAAAATAACAAAAGTGTAAAAATCAAAAATAAAATCCATAAATCCCATTCTTTGTTTACACTGAACAAAATTAAAATAGTATATAAAAATGTACAAAGGAGAAAGAAAAAGTAAAATATCAAAGAGATCGGAAGAGTAGAAGTGGTTCAAAATCAGCTCAACAATTTCGAACGGTTAGAAATTTCAGCTAACTAGTCAAGTCAAACTAATAAAAAGCTAGCAATGAAAAAAGACAAAGGCCATTTTACCACATACATACATATGTACATATAATATAATAGTATGCCTTTTTAAACAATTATTTACTCTATTTTACTCTTTGGATCTTTGGCAAAGTTATCAAAAGATCCATAAGTTCAATGTGAAAAAAGGCAGCAGCATAGCCGGTGGTTACGTTAAAGCTAACCACCGAGAGGTTGCCGGGTTCGATCTCACGAGTTGACCTCGATTTAAGAAAATAATTGATACTAAGTACAATCTGTGGTATTGCTGATTAGACTTGGATATTTGTGACTCCAAGTCAATCGTTTTCTATCAGAGTTCAGCAAATTATCTGATTTCATTGCTGAAACGGTTCTTCCATCGAATTGGCAAAAACTATCCTACCCAATATGTCATCACGATTTGAATATGATATCAAAATTTATAATCTATAAATTTACATATGTACAAATTAAATACCATAGATGTCGCTCAGGAGCAACACATAAAGACATCAAGGGGGAATATTAAAAATTAGTAAAAAGTGTTTATCATTTTCTTTATCCTCTCATAGTATTTACATATATAATATAAAGAATTCCGAAATCACAATAATCATCCTCTGTTTCCACATACGTATTTTGTTCTGTGATATTCAAAGTCATGCATCATTAGATATTTTTCAAACCCAACATATAAAAAATTAAGCTTATTAATCTGTACTTTATTTAAGATTCGTAAAGATTCTGAAGTATTTACAAAGGCCAAGATGATCGAAAATTTTAGCTCTGGACAAGTACATATAATAAATTCTTTTAGCACAGAGAAATCTATCAAAAATCCCAACAAAAGACAAGATACAAAATCAAATAAACAGAACAAATAGACAATATGTTGACAGATTCTTTTTTTCCAAATTAATACTTCATATAAACATTGTTTCATTAAATTTTTTGCAAAAAATATCATTTGCCAAATTGAATTAACCATTAAAACTTTCTCACTGCCTCAATTTGTAAGAAAATAGCGTATGAAATAAGAAGCAGAGTAGGAAAAAATACTAGACGAGTGCCAAATCTGTATGGGACCGTCGCAACTGTGTAAGTCAGATAAAATCAGAAAAGACTGCCAGTTTCGATTTAAACTACATACACACATCTAGATGTTTCCCAAGCAACTAATATTATACATACTATCAACCGTTGACAAATCATCCGTTCGATCGAATTATGAATCAGAATCATTCAAGAATCGGCTATACACACAACCGACAATTGGCAATCGTGACGAACACTGATTGCATCCTACACATGTAGATATCGTGAAAATCGGTACGACGCGGAAGATTTGATCCGATACGTGAGAACCCCCATTGTCTTTTTACCCCGCGAAATATAAAATTGGGTAGGTAACATAAATACATTTTTCCCACCATTAGCATCGTCACCATCCCCTGAGGTCAGCGTTAAACTGCGCGTAGTGTGAACCGTGTCGCCCTCGCCACAATAAAGTCACTTTCCCCATTAACTTTGCCAGATTTTATCACTGGTCATAAAGCGGTGTACGCGCGTTCATTCCTACATCGAAATGTATAATTTTATACACACATACATATACATATGTATGTATATCTCGAAAATTGACATTTTTGGCCTCCTTTAAATATTGAGAGGCTTATAATTAGACCCGTTCTTTGATTAGACCATAGAAGAATATAAGGCATCTGTTTACTATATTGTGTATTAACCAGCAACGACAGTGATTAGCGTGTTATGCTTTGAACTGAGTGTTCCTGGGTTAATTTCCTGTCCCGGTGCTGTTGGACAAAACTTGCATATACAGACTCCAGGCAATTGTTTGCCAATTTATCTGATTTTATTTAAACGATTCCACCACTACCCACAATACAAACATCTACACACCTTGTAAAATGTATGTATTTCTCATAATATTAGCATTATCGAATTTTTCCATAGGTGTCTCTATGATGCTATATACATAAGCATAATTGTTTATCGATGTTTTTCATAATACTTCCAATACTTATGTTTGACTATTGATGTAAAAATAAAATAATGGATGTACACCTGTATAAATAAATAAAATATAAAATGTGCTATTTACATGTACGTTGATGTTGAAGATGGAGCGTTCGACGAAAGAGACATTTCGTTTTGTTTTCATGTTTTTTGTTGTTTGCTCTCTATTAATATTGAATAACTAGAAAATATTTGGAAAAATTCCAAGGTTGCAGACAAAATGCAAAGTATAATTCAACGAGGTCACAAAACGTATAATATTAGATAATATTGCGAAAAATTATTGCTCTTTACAATACTGTAATTTTATATCTTTGATGCAGTATATTAACTTTTATTTAAAAAAAATTTCAATACTAGAAAAACAGCTTCATCAAATAATTTAAATATTTTATGTGTATCAATATGACTTGCGTGGAAAATTTTCGAATTTTTCCATGTTGAATATCTCCTGAGATTATTTGAAGAATGAGAATGGAAAGCAACAAAAATGTCTAGCTAAAAATAAAAATGTTGACCTATTTTAAAATCTACACTGTATATGCAAATTTAAAATTAATAATAATGAAATTCTGCGTATATAATTTGTACTTCAATCCAAAACTTAAAAATATAATAAAATAAAATCAGTGTCTTGTCTTTTTATTGAAACGGCGTTTTTTTAATATTTATTTATAAAAAAACATGATTCCTTGTACGCAACAATTTTTAAAGTACAAAAACGTAAATAAGATTAAATTTAAGCGAATAAACGTCTATTCATACTGGCACAGCAAAGACCGGCATGTGTACGTAAACATCAGTACAAATTTATTCTCTAGTACATTATATGTATGTAAATGGTAAAGACGAAACGGCAGTAGCCGACAAAATAATCTATTCATAATATACAGCAGCACATGTCACCGTAATGTATCAAGAAAAACCAGTTTTCTTTGTGGAAATATTCACGCACGACCTGACGCCATAGTAGCGAGTGCACGCGCACTAGCGAAAGTGCGCATGCGCATATGAATACTTTCGGAAACGTCATATCGTGACAATATTAACAAGCAATATTGCGCCGTAACATCGCGCTCTGTAATGTATATTTAAGCCAATTTTGTCTTGCACTCGGCGAAAGCTTGTCTGAACGAGCGCTGCTGTATAGTATGAATACAAGTAGTCTTTTCCGTGCACTGCTATGCTGGGCTGTAGCCTCGCAGTGTTGGATAGTATGAATAGACCTTCAAGAGTATGGTAATGAGTAGACACCGGATAGTCACAGTTCTATCCATTGTTATAAATCCTTTGTAAAAAAGGTTCGGCAAACCTTTAACAATGCATTTACAACCTTTGAACAATACGCGGCACCTTCTGGGTCCGGTGACTAGTAATGAGCATTCATATTGTATGTATGTACATATATAAAACTTAATAGTAAGCTAGACGATTAAAAAGTTTGAGAAATACTGCAATATAATAATTATTTTCAATTGCGTATAATCACGTGGACGTACCCACATACATTTTATATCTATATATTATATTTATATAAAATTTAATGTCTGTTTGTGTGGCTGTCTGTCTGTCTGCCTGTCTCGTATAGACTCCTAAACCACTCAACCGTTTACGATGGAACTTTCAGAATTTGTAGTATGCATATCTGGGTAGCTTACTGTGAAAAAAAACGGGAAAAACCTCAATAATAATATTCGTAATTACAATTTTACCGACGCGAAAGTTTGATGCGCCATTGTGTAGTCAAGGAAATGTATTTGTTGGTAACCACGTTGCCAGTTGGTTTATGACGACACGGCGTTGAAAATCATTTGAAACGGGAACGGGAATTGCATGACTTATTCTGGCATTGCAACGCATACCGGGCTCAGCTAGTACATTATAAAAATTACATTTTTAAAACTTTATTTGAAGAAAAGAAAGATATTTCTTAGGGAAAAAAGATTCGTGAGTATCCCTACAATGAAATATATTTAAAACAAGTCAGTAAATTCTAATTAAAAACGGCTACCTACGTCTACTATGACGATATCTTATGTGACTCATATACATATGTATGTATATGTAGTATCTAAATTTTCTAAAGAATGTCAGTTGAGAATTTTCTAGAAACCGTTTGTGTCATAATAATAGCTTACAATTCGCATTGTAAATTCTATAGTACTAGCTTGAGTTTCAACATTAAAAATAGCCTCAGTACGGCAAATCGATTATGTGTGTAAACATTTGGGTCAAGTTGAGCGAAATTAATGCGCACGTACAAAATCATTTTAAACATTTACTCACGATTTTATTCCGGGGAAGATTTGCACGCACGAGAAAACGTCATTCGAGCATCCGGTGACGTTTCATCACGATTATAACGGCAGATTTACATCGCAGGCTCGTTTGCAATGTCGACGAGACTATAATATACATATTATATTTTAATGTAAAACAAAATAGTGCGTGGAAATAATTCAAATAAAATTTCAAAGAAACAAAAGAACATTTCAGTTCAAATCCAAATAGCGATTGAAACCGGAAACTTCATTCGATTTTATCGATGATTGTGAATATTTCTAGCATCGTCAACAAGTTTTAGATGATCATAAAATCCAGATCAACCATATTTCTGTCGAATTTATAGGTTTCATCTGACAGTAATTGCTGTAATGACTCCATACAAAATCGGAAAATTATCCACCTAAGATTTAATTCATTCCCACTTCCATTAAAAGGTAAATTTTAAAGCATTTAAGATTTAAACTATTTCAATATATTGATGTTTATTTGATCAGTATTTTATTCAAATTTTGGTCAGTATTTAAATACAGACGATTACTATTATTGCAAGAACAATTTTTAACCGCTCAGTATCAAATAAATCATCTAAAAAAACACGCATTTTACTTAACGGAGCGAAGACTATTAAATCTTTACTAAATTTTATTCATTAAATTCTAATTTGAAAATGATTTTTGTTGATTTGCTCTTGTTTATGAGATATGAGATTAAAAAATTGAACAATTTTTACAGATTTTTGGCTTTTGCAGTCTTGAACTCAAAATTAGTTGTGGCAAAAATGAGTATTGAAATAAATAGTCAGATATTTTTTCTATTGAATACAATTTTTATATCTTTAAATTACGTATAATTAATTATCTAGAGAATTTTAAAAGTCAAAAATATTTTTTTCTTGAGCCATAGTGTATGTATTTATTGGGCCAGTTTAATATTTCACAAGGTTTACAAGAAATGGTTTTTATTTTCAATATTTTTTATCAAATCTTCGATCGGTAAATGATTACAAACTGTAAAACTTGCGCGTTTTTTTAAACGTTCATATCTTATAAACGAGATCAAACCAACGCAAATCATTGTCATATTCGAATTCAGTAGGTCAAACTTAGTTAAGTATGTATATTAGTCCGGTATATATATATTTTTGTCGCTCAGTGTAATGAATGATCAGTTATATACCGAAAAGTCAGTATTTTTATTAAATTATCAGAATTTTAATTATATGAAAAGTTTTATTTTAACAAAAGATCAGTTTAAATCAAATCAAATGATTACAATGATTTGCGGCTAGTTTTTTTGTTAGGTATAATATCTGATTGTCGTTAGTCAGATATACTGACCATTTAATTTTTTATACTCATCGTTTTAATATTCATTTCGTGAATAAAATATTATACCTATTGAATAGAATTATTTATTATTATTATTATCATGTGTGTATATTTTTCAACATCAGAAATTGAAATATTAGCGCTTGGTAACTGATTTTAAAAATTGAACCCGAGTAAAAAATAAAACACGTGTAGATCCCACATCAGTGGCCAAAAACAAAAAAAAGCACATAATGAAAAATAAGGTGGTAAAAATTATCCCACGGTTTTCCTGGCAGCGGGGCGGTTAACAAAATTAACTGTTTAGAGGTGACGACGCGCGCCAGGCAAGGTAAATATTTGCTTTAGCAGTTTGGCACACCCCTGACTGCTACGGCAAATACCTGAGTCAACTACTGACTGCACCTAATTGCGGCTGGGGTGACATTCGCGACATTCGGGAACATCGCTCAACTCAATAGACGGGGTGTAATTAATTACACGCGGCAGCGGAAGTGTCGCGTTTGACGCGTGCGAAAATAAAAACAAACAAAAATAGCAAATGTAATGTGTATGAAGTAGTGTCGAGCTTGAAAAGCCCTGGAGCATTCGAGCTTTCGTGTGAAGTGAAGTCGGGAAAAGTGGTTCTCCATAATAGGGGCGTTTCCCGGTTAATACGGGGTTGCGCGCGCATATTTCCTGGACAAATCCATAATGCAGAGCTTCTTAACATTTTTGCATGTGTATTCGATGCATATTATCTTGTCGTGTGTTCTTTGACGGTGTATATTCGGGATGATGCGGTGCCAAAACGTAAACATTACCACGGGATATTTGCGTGTGTTTCGACACATGTGAAAAAATAAATGTTCACACGCCACTAAAAATAAGCGGGAAAGTTCGAACGGCCGTGGGGGCGAGCGACATTGAAACGTTCAGGCTAATTTTAAATTATAAAAAATAAATAAGTGAAAAAAAACGATGAGAAATTGCAATCCGTCTGTCGTTATGCTATTTTTTACTTTATTTTATATTGCATTGCGTTTCTATATTTTTATTTCATTTCATTTTCTAAAAACAAATACTTTAAATTCAAAGTTTGACAAAAAAACCTATTTTCTATTTTTGATACAACCAAAATTCTGGGGAGTGAAAATTATACGAAATAATATAAAGTTTATTTATTTATTTATTAAAGTTTGGACCATTGTGGCATTAGATTAATCCCTAATGCACCACAATCGCCAAAAAACAAAACAGAGATTAGAAAATTAAAAATCTATATATGTATGTATGTATATAATAATCAATGTTTGTCTGTTTGTCTGTCACTATATTCAACCGATTGCGATGAAACTTACAGGAGTTATTGTGTGTATGCCCGCGATAGTTTCTGTAAAAAAATCGCACAAAAACGGGAACGGAAACGGGAAAAACGGGAATGAGTGGCATTGAAACGCAATAATTTCAAATGTTTTCGTGTCGCCACCTGCGTTGTTAGGGTAAAATAAAAAAACAATTGAATAATTTCAAATGTGTTCGCCGCCTGCGTTTTTCCGACAAATGGGAACGGGAACGGGAATTGCATGCGTTATTGTGGCATTGCAATGCATGCCGGGCTTAGCTTGTATAATATATACATAAAAATAATAATTTATATAAGATTAGCCAGCAGTATAGCTCGGTGTTTGCGTGTATCAAATGGTAGTATCAAATTTCGTAAACGTATATAATGACTCATTATTGTAAATATGTAACAAGTTTTCGTCAAAGTATACATATGTACATCATTATATTCCATTTGCAATTGGACGAGATAATGTTTGCATTAATAAGCAAATGAATGTAGATAATTAATACATATGTACATAATAACGTATTTATTTTCATTTAAATCATAATACAATTATGTCTTATTTCAACTTTAAATTATTTTAACGTGTATCAATTACGTTCTCTGTGATTGCCATGTCATATTTAATTTTGAGGAATTTTTAAATATGGCAACTCCAGCGCATGATTCTGGATACTTTGACTGAAACCGAATAATTTTGTGTCTTAATATATACATAGATTAACTAGTCAATTTTTCTTTCGTATATACGGTAACTGGCCAGATTTGGCAGTGCAAATATTGACTAGTTAGTTTAATTACTAACTTAGTTCACACTGTATCAATAACATATATAAATATTATAGTTGATTGTAACCATAACATATGTATGTATAATATTACGACATATTGAAGTGTCGAAATTTCAATGCCAATTTGGCTCGTTTTTGCAAATATATATCTTCTTTATTGAATGTCTCTATGACAGTGAACAATAGTATACGAAAATAGCTGAAAAACAGGTGATTGTTGTTAATCAAAAGAAGTAAAATGAATGTAAAAAAGATCTACAGTTACGTATGTCTATGTTCTATACAAATCTAGAATAGTCTTCCTATTTGTGTTTACAATTTCTTCGTTTTGAAATTGGCATTGTGTCTAATTGGTGCAAAAACTGTTCCGTTTCATTGTATCAAATTTATCATATGGTGATATTACAATATCAATCATCGTTTGATTAACAACGGCACGTCAATATGACATTTCGCATTTTATACTGTCAGTATCCGGCGTCGTTTACTTTTTTTTCTGTCTTTCTTCATATTTAATGTTTCGAAATGTCAGTCGTCCTCGTGCCAAAATGACGGCTTTTCCAGAAATAATCAAAAATACTCCCAGGCCGGGTCGACAACCTTGTTTAAAATACGTTTAAAATAACACCAAGGGTAACGTGTCACCGTGACAATATACTTATCATCGTTGAAAGCTTTTTTTAGATAAAGTATGTAAATGACGTTCGAAGTAACGTTTGCGCAATGCAAATATTAAAACAAAATTTACCCAATACCGATCATTTCAATGTTTATTTATTTTTGAAATGTAAATATGAAGACACATTTTTGGTATGAAAACTTCAAAACGAATTTTATTCTATGTATAGTCCAATCCAAGAGTTCACTCCGGATCGTTCATGAATATACTAGTTTGTTCGTACACGAAGTATTGGTTTTAGGTTAAGAGGGCTGGACACCAGCGCTTTGTCCATAAAAACGTATTACACTTCTCCCTTCCTCAATTATGGCACTAGAGAACTTATTTTTTAATATGCTATGGATATCTACCATGGGCACGTTTCTGTGGTTTTATTTTTTTGGTTAGTTATTTTTTATAGGAGCTAGGAGCCGCCAAACACCTATAAAATCACCTTTTTTTTACACCCACGAAAAGAGTCCAGAGTGCGTATTTAACGGTTGATTTAAAAAAAAAATACGAACACACAAACATAGAAAATATCTTTCTCATACCGATGATGAAATTTTTTTTTAAATTGGTCCAGTTTCAGAGGAGAAAACGGGAGAATACAAAACCTCGATTTTGTCAATTTAAAATAGGTATTATCTGGTCGAAGCGCAACTGTCGTATTCACTCAATATATATTGATATACATACAATGTATATTGTCGCATTCACTCAATATATACATTCACTCAATATATATTTCGAAGAAAGGTCCGGCAACAAAATTAAGGTTTCGGGTATACAGCCCTCTTAAGAGGGCTGGACAGCAGCACCTTGTCCATACAAACGTACTATACTTCTCCCTTCCTCAATTATGGCACTAGAGAAATTATTTTTTAATATGCTATGGATATCCACCATTGGGGTGCATCTATCGTTTTATTTTTTTTAATTAATTATTTTGTATAGGAGCTAGGAGCCGCCAAACATCTATAAAATCGCCTCTTTTTTACACCCACGAAACGGGTCCAGCGTGCTTATTTAACGGTCGATTTTAAAAAAAATACGCCGATAGATGCACAGAAAGTATCTTTCTCATACCGATGATGATTTTTTTTTTAAATTGGTCCAGTTTTGGAGGTGAAAATAGTAGAATACGAAACCTCGATTTTGTCAATTTAAAATACGTTTTATCTGGTCGAAGCGCAACTGTCGCATTCACTCAATATATACATTGATATATATTGTCGCATTCACTCAATATATACATACACTCAATATATATATCGAAGAAAGGAACGGTAACAAAATTAAGGTTTCGGGTGTACAGCCCTCTTAAGTGCTGGTAGTCAAAAGCTATCTTCAAATAGACTCACCGGGTGTCGCATGAAACTTTAGTTGTTAAAATGTTTGGAATTTCAAAACGTATTATTTATTTGAAATAGGAATTCTTATGGAAACCGCATTAGAACGTCTCTACAATTCTCATCACGCTCATTATAAAAATATTGCAATCCAGGTTAAGCATACATACATATATGTACATATGTAGGTACATAGAGTATGGGACAACGAGTGAGCGGAAAAATGCACTCAAGATAGTTGCACTCTCGAGACATCCAAATTTTCAAAGATGCTCAAGGAGAACGAACGCAATATAATTCCTCAAAAAAGCATCAAGGGTTTATTTGTATGTTATCCGAGGGTGCTAACCTTTTTTTGTGAAATTCTATTGTGTAGGTTCTTTTTGAGCGGCTTTGAAAATCATGACTTCTCGAAACTGCGCTACTATTCAGTGCAATTTAGTGCATCTTCCCTAATAGTTTGTGTATGAAAAAAGTAGTTAATTTGTTCTTTTGTGTACACTATAACTGGCCAGATTGGTTCATGTTTGAACAAACTAGTATGTTCATAAACGAACGAAATGTATACTTTAACTTTGAATAAATGTTTATAACATATATACATACATATGTATGAGAAAGATACTTATTGACTTTGTTCATAAATTCAAAGTTCATTTTGCAGGAAATGTTGTAATTTTAATCTCATTTTTCGTACATACATACATACAGTCATTCAATGATAATTATTTGTTAAAATTTTGGAATTAAATATTTGATGTTTCTCAATCTGTGCATAAAGTGCTACATTAAATTTATTATAAATATAAACATAAAGTGCTACATTGAATTTATTGTGTTGAAATTAGTGTAATATTGTGAAAGGATTGACTTTTCATGTAGGAAAATATGTATATATGTTTCCTATATATTATATACATATGTATAATAAAATTCCTTATCAATTTTTATTATTTATTTTAATTTTTAAGTATTACTATATTCATATTCCATGTTTGATATGTCTTAAAAATAAAAATAAAAAATGAATTGCTCCATTCGAAATCTGGGAAATTTCTAGAAAATTCCAAAAGCAACTTTAATTTCCTATGTGTATTTGGTAGTACAAGTTCATATGAAATTTTATAGGTTTTTAAGTTTTTTTTCTAAATAATAAATCCTATTATGCTATAAATACTAACAAGAAAAAATTTTTAAAATAGACAATGATCATTGGATCTGTAGCTATTAGAATCGGCCATAGATGTATTGCGAACATAATTTAAAAATTATAAAATGCATTTAAAAATCACAATAAGGAAAATTCCCAAGTTTTTAAGTAGCTTTTTCGAAAAGATTATATTTGTTAAAAAGTTTCTTTCATCATTTTCAAAATACGCGTTTTATATAAAGCGTGTGATACACGCGTACGCGAAATGCCAAGCTTTCCGTAACATCCAACTGTGATTCAACCAGTTATTTGACTTGCTTCTGGGAAATTTCTCGTAAATATAATCAACGACGCGCTGAAACCCCGGAAAACTGAAAAACCCAGACGTCCGCTTGGCTCTGAAACATGTTTTGGTCAAATCGGAAGATGTGTATGATGTCATGAGTAGACTTCCATACAGCATAACAAAACGAGCCGAGCCGTTTTGGCAGTGCGAAAGCTCGCGAGAAAGCTCTATTTAGCCATTCATCACATCTAATTATACTCGACCTCTGCAAGACCATACATAGAAGACCCCACACGCAATTCCAAGATTCGCGAATCCTATTTCGGATGCAGTGTTCCAGTGGGATGCGATCGGTGACGAATTTTCTCAAAGGTGGACATTGATCCACCTGTCGTGAGCGGTTTTCGGAATTTGGATCGTTTTGCCAAAATATCGTTACTCAGTTTGTTGGCATTCGCGACACGGTGAATCGTGCGAAATTAAAATAGACTCTACAGGTGGGAGAGTTAAGGCCAAATTAGAGTATTGAGTCATGGCGATAGGTGGGTTCCCAGCGTGTGTTTGCCAAATTTGAAATTTTGGTATTTCATTGCCAGATAATTTTCGTGGACCTCGTCTACTTTTCGACACTTTTGTTGACATGGTGATTGATTTTTATTGTAGTGTCATTTTAGAAACATTTATTATATTTCATAACTGAAATACTTTTATTATATAAAAACAAATTTCAGTTGAAAGTATTTGTTTTTAAATAGTACTAGTGGTTTTACTTATTTGTTTATTTTATTAAATTGACTGTCACGAACAAACGAACATGTATACTAAGTTTCTTTCGAAATTGTATGTATACCAGAATCCGGTGCCTGCGCCCCCGGTGGTGCCTGTGCCCTCAGCGCCTTCACCCCCGGGGACTTTGAATCGAAAAAAATACAAATCGAATGTATTGTCTACGAACCAACGAACGAAGGTAACATGTATACATACATACATACATATATACAAAGTCTCTTTCGAAATTAAATATTAGACTAGTGGTAGTACCAGACTTCGCTCGGTATTCATAAAATAAACCGCTTAAACATGGCTAATCTTATAGTAAACTTTTTTGAATAGTTTTATTTTATTTAAATTTGTTTGAATATAATTTTTTTTTATTAAATTTGACGTCATGGATTTTACGAACCAAAACTTACATACATAAAAGTCTCTTTCGAAATTATATATTAGACTAGCTGTATTACCCGGCTTCGCTCAGTGTTTATAATATAAACCGCTTAAACATGACTAAGCTAATTTAAATTAAAAAAAAAAAAAAATTTTAAAATTTTAAAAAAAAATTTTAAAAAAAAATTTAAAAAAAAATAAAAAAAAAATCAAAAAAAAAATCAAAAAAAAAATCAAAAAAAAAATTTTAAAAGATCAAAAAAAAAATCAAATTTTTTTTTTTGCCTTCTAGGGCTTCGCCCTCGGCACCCCCCTTAGCCTTTGCCTTCTAGGGCTTCGCCCCTCCACGCCCCATGAGCAATTGCCGTTTAGGGCTTCGCCCCCATGATCAGTTGCCTTTTAGGGCTTCGCCCCTCCGCGCCCCCATGATTCAAAGCCGTCTAGGGCTTCGCCCCCCTTAGTTAATGCCTTTTAGGGCTTCGCCCCCCGCGCCCCCAAGATTAATTGCCGTTTCGGGCTTCGCCCCCCTTAGTTAATGCCTTTTAGGGCTTCGCCCCTCCGCACCCCCATGATTAAATGCCGTCTAGGGCTTCGCCCCCCCTAGTTAATGCCTTTTAGGGCTTCGCCCCCCGCGCCCCCAAGATTAATTGCCGTTTAGGGCTTCGCCCCCCTTAGTTAATGCCTTTTAGGGCTTCGCCCCTCCGCGCCCCCATGATTAAATGCCGTCTAAGGCTTCGCCCCCATGATCAGTTGCCTTTTAGGGCTTCGCCCCTCCGCGCCCCCATGATTAATTGCCGTCTAGGGCTTCGCCCCCCTTAGTTAATGCCTATTAGGGCTTGCGCCCCATGAGGCTGGGCCCCCCGGGCCCCCTTCGGGGCCCCACGGGGCTGCGCCCCTTGTGGCGCCCCCTTTTGAGCCCCATGGGGCTGCGCCCCATGAGGCTGGGCCCCCCGGGCCCCCTTCGGGGCCCCACGGGGCTGCGCCCCTTGTGGCGCCCCCTTTTGAGCCCCATGGGGCTGCGCCCCATGAGGCTGGGCCCCCCGGGCCCCCTTCGGGGCTTCACGGGGCTGCGCCCCTTGTGGCGCCCCCTTTTGAGCCCCATGGGGCTGCGCCCCATGAGGCTAGGCGCCCCCTTTTGAGCCCCATGGGGCTGCGCCCCATGAGGCTGGGCCCCCCGGGCCCCCTTCGGGGCCCCACGGGGCTGCGCCCCTTGTGGCGCCCCCTTTTGAGCCCCATGGGGCTGCGCCCCATGAGGCTGGGCCCCCCGGGCCCCCTTCGGGGCCCCACGGGGCTGCGCCCCTTGTGGCGCCCCCTTTTGAGCCCCATGGGGCTGCGCCCCATGAGGCTGGGCCCCCCGCGCCCCCTTCGGGGCTTCACGGGGCTGCGCCCCTTGTGGCACCCCCTTTTGAGCCCCATGGGGCTGCGCCCCATGAGGCTGGGCCCCACGGGGCTGCGCCCCTTGTGGCGCCCCCTTTTGATCCCCATGGGGCTGCGCCCCATGAGGCTGGGGCCCCACGGGGCTGCGCCCCTTGTGGCGCCCCTGGCGGGGCCCCATGAAGCTACTCGCCTTGCGCCCCCGCGGGGGTGAATCCATTGAAACGAAAAAAAAAATCGGCGCCCATGGATCGAAAAAAAAAAAAAATCGAATCACGTGTTCGATGACGTCACCGATCTACGGACGACGACGACGAAGACGACGAAGACGACGACGACGACGACCAAGGATATTTACATACAAAGTCTCTTTCCAAATTATAGATTAGACTAGCTGTATTACCCGGCTTCGCTCAGTGTTTATAATATAAACCGCTTAAACATGACTTAGCTAATTTAATTAAAAAAAAAAAAAAAATTTAAAAATTTAAAAAAAAAATAAAAAAAAAAATAAAAAAATAAAAAAAAAATCAAAAAAAAAATAAAAAAAAATCAAAAAAAAAATTTAAAAAAATCAAAAAAAAAAAATCAAATTTTTTTTTTGCCTTCTAGGGCTTCGCCCTCGGCACCCCCCTGAGCCTTTGCCTTCTAGGGCTTCGCCCCTCCACGCCCCATGAGCAATTGCCGTTTAGGGCTTCGCCCCCATGATCAGTTGCCTTTTAGGGCTTCGCCCCTCCGCGCCCCCATGATTCAAAGCCGTCTAGGGCTTCGCCCCCCTTAGTTAATGCCTTTTAGGGCTTCGCCCCCCGCGCCCCCAAGATTAATTGCCGTTTCGGGCTTCGCCCCCCTTAGTTAATGCCTTTTAGGGCTTCGCCCCTCCGCACCCCCATGATTAAATGCCGTCTAGGGCTTCGCCCCCCCTAGTTAATGCCTTTTAGGGCTTCGCCCCCCGCGCCCCCAAGATTAATTGCCGTTTAGGGCTTCGCCCCCCTTAGTTAATGCCTTTTAGGGCTTCGCCCCTCCGCGCCCCCATGATTAAATGCCGTCTAAGGCTTCGCCCCCATGATCAGTTGCCTTTTAGGGCTTCGCCCCTCCGCGCCTCCATGATTAATTGCCGTCTAGAGCTTCGCCCCCCTTAGTTAATGCCTATTAGGGCTTGCGCCCCATGAGGCTGGGCCCCCCGGGCCCCCTTCGGGGCCCCACGGGGCTGCGCCCCTTGTGGCGCCCCCTTTTGAGCCCCATGGGGCTGCGCCCCATGAGGCTGGGCCCCCCGGGCCCCCATTCGGGGCCCCACGGGGCTGCGCCCCTTGTGGCGCCCCCTTTTGAGCCCCATGGGGCTGCGCCCCATGAGGCTGGGCCCCCCGGGCCCCCTTCGGGGCCCCACGGGACTGCGTCCCTTGTGGCGCCCCCTTTTGAGCCCCATGGGGCTGCGCCCCATGAGGCTGGGCCCCCCGGGCCCCCTTCGGGGCCCCACGGGGCTGCGCCCCTTGTGGCGCCCCCTTTTGAGCCCCATGGGGCTGCGCCCCATGAGGCTGGGCCCCCCCGGGGCCCCACGGGGCTGCGCCCCTCGTGGCGCCCCCTTTTGAGCCCCATGGGGTTGCGCCCCATGAGGCTGGGCCCCACGGGGCTGCGCCCCTTGTGGCGCCCCCTTTTGAGCCCCATGGGGCTGCGCCCCATGAGGCTGGGGCCCCACGGGGCTGCGCCCCTTGTGGCGCCCCTGGCGGGGCCCCATGAAGCTACTCGCCTTGCGCCCCCGCGGGGGTGAATCCATTGAAACGAAAAAAACAAATCGGCGCCCATGGATCGAAAAAAAAAAAATCGAATCACGTGTTCGATGACGTCACCGATCTACGGACGACGACGACGACGACGAAGACGACGAAGACGACGACCACGACGACGACGACGAAGACGACGAAGACGACGACCACGACGACCAAGGATATTTACATACATACAAAGTCTCTTTCCAAATTATAGATTAGAAGAGACTAGTGGTATTAAATATTCATTTGTTTTTTTATTAAATTTGTCGTCAAGGATTCTACGAACCAAAACTTACATGCATGCTTACAAAGTCTCTTTGAAATTAAATATTGTATTAATATATTAGATGCAAAACCTGAGATTTTTACCGATGATCTAAGGTTTTTCATCGAAATTCATTCAATCCATCAAATATTTTTGGAAAAAAATTCACCTTCGGCTGATTTTACGTATATATGTATAAAATAGTTTTAAGTGCACAGTATTTTATATATATGTATGTACATATATTACACATTAAAAATAATTCGAGATTTATTACAATTAGGGGAGATTGGAAACTATTGTCACATTTTTTCACAAAAGATTTTCATAGCTGCTGTACGTATGTACATAAGCACATGATCGAATTAGAAATAAAATTTCATAATTTGAATTACGTCACTTTAATCATAATATGTACAGAGAAGTTCCCAATGTCACCGCTGTGTCCAGTGCATTGCATACACATTTGTCATCGTATATTATATTTATCATACTAAATTTGCCAAGTCGAATTTTGTTTTGGTCGCATCGCAGTTATGTACTCTCACATCAGGGCAGTTAAATCTCGACCCGTAACCTGAAATATAAATAGATTGAAAGCGGCCGTGAATCTTTACGTGCCGACACTGGCCTGCGTCACACAAAAACCAATCTTGATACTGCACCCATACACGCTGTAACTTCAGATCGTTCAATTTAAGTTTACCCTTGTCGTTATTCAAATTTCAAACGTTTTGTGGCAGGTCACAGCTCGATTGGCTATCCTTTTAAAAATTTCATGTTCAAATTAATTTTTGAAGTGAAACATCCTTAGTGGTGTTGTGAGTAAATCTTCAATGTCGATGAGAAAAGGTGATCTTACGTGAAAAACGCTATGAAAGTTGTTGAACGATGCTGAAGAGAGAGGAAGAAAGAAAGAGGATGGTTTATCCAAATATTAGAAGAAGTTTTAGACAGAATCTAGATTAATATTTGAGACCCCTAATTCATGGTAAATAATGATCATTAAGAAATACCAAAAGGAACTACAAAATAAAATTTCAAGAAATCAGATCAAATTTCATTTTTCAGTATTGGCACTTTCGTAACCAAAATATTTGTAGCTTTATTCAAGCAATTGGCTAGTAAATATACCAAGGAGATGGTTTTTGTTAAAATCTAAATGAAAAGCTGGCGAATGATGATTTGTACTGTAATAAAATACTAAAGGCTGGCGAGAGAGGGAACAAATTCGCCAGGCCCGTACTATTTGGAGGGCCCTGATTCTGGCAACTTATTAAGGTATTTATGTAGTAGATAGTGTTTATTTTAACATTTAAATAATATGTACGTGTGTACATACATACATTAACGATATTTAAAACAGTTTTTTTGCCTGCGGCGAAGAAAAAGGGAAATATTTTATTTTCGGAATTCATTAATTTTCCCCCTCCCCCTCCACAATAATACCCAGAATTATTGTTTAATAGCCAAAAGCCAAAATTCTGTAAAAATTTTTAAACTTTAATGCCTCATAAACAAGAAAGAAACAAATATCATTGTCATATTCGAATTCTGTGGATCAAACTTAGTAAATCTTGATTGGTCTCCACTCAGGTAAGTAAAAACCATTGATGTATAATACACTAGATCCGCCCTCGCGTCTTATACTGGTCTCCCTTTTGGCGCATGCAAAATACATGGCGCATGCACAGTTTCTCTTAGTAGTGTTATGTGGTAGGATCTTACAACCTATGTATATACTTATGTATAAATACCCTTTAACCTTAAGTTTGAACATCCATTTCATTTTTAACTACTTATGATGTTATCTCTTAAAGCTATCCCTCATTATTTATGAGACTTTCAATATCTTTATTGCTTCCACACTGTACAATCAACTATTCTGTTCAACCCTATCTACTTAACTTTTATCTATTATAATTTATACGAGTTTCTAACACGATTGTTATATAAGACGACATAGCTAATGACCTGTTGAAATCCAAAGTATTACTTTTAATAATCTTTATTGCTATAGCTGCATTTTGTCCCACGACACATGTAAACCCTCAAATATTATTATCACTATTTATCTCTAAGATAAATTGTTTATCTACTCAAAAATGTCTCGATACTCTCAAAGAATACATAAATCAAATATTAAAACTGTCTTACACACGGATGTTGCTCTGTATCTTAATCACTTTGTTATTTACCGAAATTCTGTGATTGGTTAAAGCTTATCATTCTTTTGTGTATAAATGCTCATGTTAAATCTATTGAACCTCACTTGCGATCAAACACTCTAACTAGTAACTTGCGATTGAATAGTGTAACTTGCGATCAAACACTCTAACTGATCACTTGCGATAAACCAGTCTTGTGATTAAACTGCCTTACTAGTAACTTGTGATTACTACATAGTTACTTGCGATCAAACAGTCTCACAAGGCACTTGTGATTAAACTGCCTAACTAGCACTTCGAGACTAGTAACTTGTAATACAAACTTGTACATTAATCTCGTTTATATTTACTGCTAATTAAAAAATATAATCATTTGACAAAATCTGTGACTATAATATTCTACACCATCTCCTACTTGTCCCCGTAACAGTAGGTAGGTACAGGTACCGCTGCGTCGTAGAGAAAAAAAACATTTTTTTCCCCAACTTCCCCGCTAGTTAAACCCCCCGCACCCCTCAGTTAGTGAAGACTAGATCTCCGACCAAAATCACACGTCAGGGGCCATCTATGTGTATTATACATACATCAATGGTAAAAACGTGATTTTTTGTTACTCAGTGCTACCAATGTATTGTTTTAGTTCACATAACCAAAACCAACAACTGCACACGTCAGTACAATTCAACTTTAAGAGGGCTGGACAGCAGCGCCTTGTCCATACAAACGTACTATACTTCTCCCTTCCTCAATTATGGCACTAGAGAAATTATTTTTCAATATGCTATGGATATCCACCATTGGGGTGCATCTATCGTTTTAATTTTTTTGATTAATTATTTCTTATATGAGCTAGGAGCCGCCAAACATCTATAAAATCGCCTCTTTTTTACACCCACGAAACGAGTCCAGCGTGCTTATTTAACGGTCGATTTTAAAAAAAATACGCCGATAGATGCACAGAAAGTATCTTTCTCATACCGATGATGATTTTTTTTTAAAAATTGGTCCAGTTTTGGAGGAGAAAATAGTAGAATACGAAACCTCGATTTTGTCAATTTAAAATACGTTTTATCTGGTCGAAGCGCAACTGTCGCATTCACTCAATATATATATATTGATATATATTGTCGCATTCACTCAATATATACATACACTCAATATATATATCGAAGAAAGGAACGGTAACAAAATTAAGGTTTCAGGTGTACAGCCCTCTTAATATTCGTCAACTTACAACGTAGTGTGTATGATGCAATATCTTGTTTACAGCGTGTTCCATAAACGAATTAAACACCCTTCAAAAATCAACCTCTGCTATTTACGACTAGCAGCCGCCGCGCCACCGGCTGTTTACAATTTCATGAAATAAATTGCGCTTTAATAATATTTTTTATCGATCGTTATTAATACCTACATTTAACGGGTTGTTTTTGAATATTTGCGGTGATTGGCGGGCGGGGCTCTTTCGCGGCGTGCATGGCCGTCATGTGTGGTGTTATTATTGTAAATGAGAATAGCAGCGCGCGAAAATCCCCGCCCACGTGCGGCGCGCGCGGGCAAATTGGCCGAGATCCATTTATGGCACCCGTCTCGTGTTGCCAGCGTGCGCACGCGCACATGCACGCACACACCCTCGCCAGCACGACACAATCCCATGGGATGATGGGGAATTACATATGTCATTGTTACACGGACGACCTTGATAATGGTGTCAAGTGTCTGCGGAGCGGCGCGTTCCTATACGGTCCTATTTTAAGATGCCTTCGTGTTGTTATGTCTTTGTATCTCCTTTCGTATTATGTTTGAATGCATCTGGGCAGTGTTTTGTCTAAGTTTGCTTTTCATCTGATGATCTGAACAATGTAACAAATTGTTAAATGGCGCCACTCAAAGTGTGCTCTCCATTGTCTTATTTTATTTTTATTTTATTTTTATTTTACATATATACCAGGAAGGCCTTACAGGTAAATCCCAATGCGCCTTCCTGGCCAATTACAAATACAAATGCAGCATTTTTTTATTATAAGTCGTTGAATTGCGAGACACTGAAAAAACTCGCAAATTAACGAGACATCTATGAATTGTACATAAATTTTTATTGTACATCCATCAAATTTCAAATAGTGGTGACATAGTAGGTAGGAAGGATTTTTTAGCCAATTTTTTTTCCGGGAACCGTTGCAACAATGAAATCAGAGAAAATTGGCAAACTCTGATAGGAAACGATCAACCTGGAGTCACAAATCCAGGTCTGACCAACAGCATACTCTGAAAAATTCATTTTCATTCAGGGATAGAACCCGGCACCTTCTTGACGGTAAGCAGAAGCTTAACGTCCGAGCTATGATTGCTTATGATTTATTTATTTATTTTATTCTAAGCAGACCATTGTGGCATAACAGGAATTCCTAAAGCGCCACAATGGTCAAAAAATATAACACAAAAAAAAAAACAAAATAACAATAAAACATAAGCCAGCAGTTTGGCTTAATGGTAGCGTATATATTTAGCACCACTGAGGTCGAAGGTTCGTGTCCTCGTCAAACTGCTGGTTAGGTTTGGGGGTTTTGTGACTCCAAATCGATCGTTTCTCTATCAGAGTTTGCCAATTTTATCTGATCATTATTGAAACGGTTCCTGAAAATTGGTATTAGATCATTTCCTGTTGTCACAAAATCTGTGTGTATAATTTGTAAAAATTATGCACAGTAAGAAATCTATAGATATTTCTATAGACATCTCTATAATTTCGTGTTTATTATATGTTTAAAAATTGTACACAAAAATCGAAAAATAATCCATAGATGTCTCTATGATTATTATTTCTGTACTGATTAATTGTTATATGCTATGTATTCTGATTGTATATGTATTATTGTATTTCTGACCGTTATCGTACACTCGTCGCATTGGAGCGATCTGTAATGACGAGTGTATATTGATTGTAACAATAAAATAAAAATAAAATAAAATAAATTAACGAAAATAATATACTCAACAATTATACATAAAAAAATACATTTGAACATAAACATAAATACATCCATACATAAACATAAAAAATAGCATTTAATAATAACAGATAAAGTAAAAATATCAAATAAAATATAGCATAAGGAATGCCTTGCACCTACAGCCAGTTTCAATAAATTTGTAAGAAACAACTACAAATACAAAACCTCCCTGTAAGGCCCAAATGGAAGAGACTACCAGATAAATGGGTTAGAGTAATTTCCGACAATTTACGCTCACTAAGGTGGAAAATATCACATTCAGTCTCGGCAGCAACGATTTCATTAAGAAGTCGAATAGCTCTTGGAATAGGAGCCATTCGAAAAAGGACTGTGCGGGCAGGAGGTACAGCCAGCAAATGATGATGTCTACCACGCACATAGCCAGCAAATGATGATGAACTGTTACTTTAAATTGGGCCCTGGGCATTGATGTATAATACACATAGATGGGCCCTGACGTGTGATTTTGGTCGGAGATCTTGTCTTCACTAACTGAGGGGTGCGGGGGGTTTAACTAGCGGGGAAGTTGGGTTTTTTTCCCTACTACGCAGCGGTACCTACCTACCTACTAAGAGAAACTGTGCATGCGCCATGTATTTTGCATGCGCCAAAAGGGAGACCAGTATAACACGTGAGGGCGGATCTAGTGTATTATACAACAATGGCCCTGGGTAATTAATAATTCTAAGCCATTTGTGAGGGGGGAGGGGCTTAAATATTCTCGTTTTTCAATGGTAATTGGATTATTCGTCACATTGCGGTGGTTTCAAAGACAATTTTTGCTATTAAAATCGCGAATACGCAATATTTGGCACTCAAGTTCTTGTTAGTATGATAGTTATCGTTAGTGTGATGGACTTTTCAGCTGCCAGATGTTCCGTTATAGAGATTTTAGTGACTTTGTGACCAGTAATCACTGAACCTTTTCAATATGTTAAATAATTGTGAAAGAAAAAACTTGTACCGCAGGTAAAAATAATATCCTTTTATCTATGTATGTATGTACCAAATGTAAAAATAATCTATTAGTGAAGTAAAAATATATATGAGAGATAATGAGAGCCTATAATGCAATAATAATAATTTTATAAGATACTAGCTGAATCCGGCATGCGTGGTCATGCCACAATAACGCATGCAATTCCCGTTCCCGTTTCAAGTGATTGTTGGAGCTCAACTAACGTCTCTTCAAAGCATAAGTCATAAACCAACTGGTAACGTGGTTACCAACGAACACATTGACTTGACTACATAATGGCGCTTCAATTTCGCGTCGGTAAAATCGTAATTACGAATATTGTTATTAAGAGGTTTTTTCCCGTTTTTTTTTCTCGGTAATCTTCCCGGACATGCATACAACAAATCCTGAAAGTTCCATCGCAATCGGTTTTAACAATTAATTTTTTTGACATTTTAACAATTAAAAAACAGTGGGGGACGGAAAGTCAAACATATAATGCTACAGGCTAGTGGCAAAGGGTTAGCTGTCATCGTCCAAAATTTTTTAATGCTTAAACGTGTTTATTATGATTATATTTCACTATTGACTTAGCGGACTCAATTGAAATTTCTATCGGGGGCCAAACCCCGCAAAATGGCAAAGTTTCAAAGCGACCGGAAGAGTTTTTCCACACTAACGAACGAAGTGAAACTAATAAAACCTTGTAAATTAAGTTTCACCACAGACAAAAGTTTTAAAATAAGTTGCGTGCATACATATGTATTCTCAATTACCAAAACATCTTAGAAGGAATTGGATATAAATATAAGCCAAAACTGAAACTAGTGGAAGTACCTAGCTCAGCATGACTTCAACTTTGAGTAATTATTATAATAATTATATTATTCCCCCTCATATTGATCTTTTTTGTTGTTCCTTTTCTTGCTTACAATTTTTATTTATTATTATGTTAAAAAAAAGTTTGATTTAGAATTTTGTGTGACACAATCGGAAAGTACATAAATATAGTTTTATCAAGTATTTAACTATCATAATATCATATAATCTTATTAACTATGAGTATGCTATTTTATTTTTGATTTCATTTTTTTAAATTCTTTTTACTATTACGAAATTATGTTCACAATGCATTTTATATCTATTTTAATAGCTACTGATCTACTGATCGTTTTCCATTTTACGATTTTATTTTATTTTTGTTAGTAATCATAGCATTATATTATTCTAATTGTAATATACAGCATAATATGAAAAAGAGCTCAAAAACCTATTTACATGCTATTTTATAAATTTATGTAGTTGTAAGCTTTTCTTGAGGAATGTTGTTTTTGATCATTTTCGTTCCACCATGAAGTAGTTTGAATTATAGTAACACTTTAATGTGTCTAGGTAACAATGTAACACTGTGATCTCAAGCGCGAAAACTATTATGATATTGGCAGAAATAGTTTACGTATATAATCCGTATATCACTTTCACCTGCGATTTGAAATGCTTGTACGTTTGCCAGGTGAAAACGAAATTTGGGCCACTCGAGCGCGCCTTTGGTCCTTCAAACACTACGATATGGACAGGTCGCAGTTCTAAAAATGAACGTGTCAATATTTGGCACTGATCGTCATTATAGACTTAACACTTGTTGTCATTGGCACGGCTGACGTTTGCAGTACGGCCATGCGAAACGAAAATCAAAATGGCCGACTCGGTGACACGGTTAAAGTCAACTTTGTTTGAATATGTATGATGAATTCGAATTTTGTAAAAATCAACCTACTGAAAACCACATCTGCAGACATTACAGAAACACTGACCTCGGATATCTCCGAAAGCGTTGTCAGTTTGACCTAAATATCAACATATTTCAGCACGGGATATGTCCCGGTTGCGAAGCTGGTTCGTACCGGTAATTACCTGCAAAGCAAGTGAAAAATAAATAAACATCATTCATAACGAAAAAGGGTATCGTTTAAGTGAACATTTTTTAGAACAAACATTTGGCAAAATGTTTCATCTGCGCTGCCAATGCTTTTTTGTAATGTTAAATTATGTGTGCCCAAAAAATTAAAACGCTGCTTGGAAAATTGCATTTTCTTTTTTTTTCAAAGCTTTAAATTTTCATAATGTTTCTAATGCTTTAACAAATATAACACGACCAGCGATTTAATGGAACTGAGATTAAATTTGTAATATGATGGGTAAATTTTAAATCTGAAAAAAATTTCAAATGTTTGATTGACCTTTTGCTTGCGAAACCAGTCATTTTAAATACACAAATTAGACAGCGGAGTAAACATTAAAATGAACAAGCAGCTGTCAGATTTTCTATTCAGAATTCTGTCCTTGTTACGTAGTATATGTATTGTTTTCTAGCTATTTTGCGTCGAATTGTATTTAATTTCATTTGACGTATGTAGTTAATATGTTTACAAATTAAATTTGATACACGTTTAAATAATAAAATTTGACATTTTAAAAAGATTCCATGCTAATTCATATGAAAATATAAATTATGTTATTAGATTATCAGTATTTATAAATACATCATTATTGTATTGATGTAAATATACATATATGTATGTACATGTGTATGTTACAGTAAGAGTGTAAAAGTTCGACTCCTTTGGTTTTTAGCTAAAGCTTACGACGCTAGATTCTGCAGATACTCTTACTAGACAAAGTATACACTGAGGCGCAAATTCACGCACTTGCTGCTGTGTACTAGTAAATCTGCTAACGAATGAAATTTGAGTGGTTTGACAGCTGACCAAAGTTTAGCGTTGCTCTTCCGATGAATTTTATACTCAAGAATATAACTGGTAATAATATAATGACAAATAACTAATGTATTGTTGAATTGATACGAAATAGACAATAATTAACAAGGTTAAATCCAATGTGGAAGTTTTACAATTACATACATCCGTATTACCTACGATTACAGATTAGGTTACATTTTATTTTGTTCATTAATAATTGCATTCTTTCGGTTTTTAGTTTAATTTGTCATGGGCTGACAATATACTTGTTAAGAATGTCAACTTGTTATTCCTTTCATAAACATTTACTGCATACGGATAGCTGGTGTATGAATTTACAAGTAAACGTGTTCATTAATTCTCTCGTGTATACTGTTACTGAGTGATTTTGGTGATGCATACACTTACTAGTCAGCGTATACTGATTCGAGCTTTACGCTCTTACTGTAACATATACAAATAAAATGAAATATTGCACAGATAGATTATATAAAATTTTAAATCAAAGCAAAAATATTCCAAAATGATTCCTTTGTCTTTTTATTTAAATAAAAGGAAATACGTTAATTAAAAAAACATTATTTCAAAACAAATTTCTTTTGTTTTTTTATGTATGCACATACATATATAGTTTATTTAAAAACTTTGTTCAAAAATAAGTTCTATTTTTGATTCTGGCCATCTTAATTGAACTTAATCACATCAGCGAAGATGTTCATACGTACACATTTAAATTTTATGATAATTTCTTTATATAGCACTCGCTATTTTACTATTTTATGTTTTTTGGCTGGTCGACATGGTCAATCAGAGTTCGATTCATAAACGATAATTGACGTCACAGACACCACTTTAGCCACTACGCATTTGGCCGACACAATATTTTAGTCTGATAACAATAACAATAATCTTGATCAACGTGCGTCGATGTCAACGCCAATTAATTATACAGGGTGCAGACAAAATTCTCACCCTATTTAATCAAGTGAAAAGATTTGAAACCTTCGAACTCGAGGCACGAGGAGGACGAATAGCTTTGTGAAAAGAATAAATTTGATGTGAATAGAAAAACACATTGAAAAATCGTTTTGCAATGTGGGTCACGGCTACGAAGTATTCTAACCCTTTGATGATAATAGATACAAATAGTTTTCTCCACATAGAAACTTACTGTCGCAATTTGATTTTGTAAATATGAAAACAAACCTTGATCCAATTATAAATGATATTTTTAGTGGCTTTAAAGATTTAATCCACGTATTAAATATTTCAACGTCATTGCGGAATGCTATATTTAGGATAATTATGATAATTTTGACACTTTCAGTATGTGTTATCGTATTAAAAGTGGATTATAGCTTTAAGCTATGTATATTTTCAACGCCGTAGATGCTCGAGCGCGCGTCGTAGACCCCTGATAACCAAGCGCTCGTTCTATAATTACAAATTTTCAATTTTATATTATTTTCAGTGACATTTTTTCAGTTTCATTCAATTTTTTGTTTGTTTTTTTTCTATCTTCGTTGTGTATTTTATGTGTTTGTTGCGCAATGGCGTCAGCATCACCTGGAGACTACGATACACTTGTTCCTCTCGGGGTCGCAAATAGTCGTCCTAGGCTGGGAATAGCCACGGAGAGGGGGCCCAGAGGAACGGTGGGGTGGCCCAGGTCACATGGGGCCCGATGGGGGCTGGAGGGGGCCACCGGGGGGCCCTTGAGCCAAAGGAGAGCTCAGCGCCGGTTAGTAGCCACAGGGGTCTCACTGCGAGCAGCTCGCACATCGCCTGCTCTACAAAATTACACAAATTCGACACTTTAACTTTTCTTAATTTATATATTTGGTAAGCATCTAACATTAATTTCGAATTGAGAAAAAAAATTTTTTTGAACGTACTGCGATCTTACGCTGATTGCCGTTGTTGAACTACATTCGGGGTAGTTTACTATTTGCGAAATGGAACGCAGTGCATGAAATTTACACATATAAACAATTCAAAAGTGAATCAATTCCATCTAGTGTCCTCTCTACAAGTGTCGAATATCCAAACAAGTGTCCCAATACTATTATTTTACAACTGAATTACAGTGTTCAAGTGCCTCATTCAGTGTGTGCTCTACGACTGTCGTATGTATTGTGCTATTGGCTGATGCTATATTGATTGAATTGACATGGAACAATCATACATATGAACAATAAGCTTTATGCACATTATGTTCATTTGTGTGAATGGCCCATTAGATCAAAACATAATAAATACTTGAAGCAGAATTCAAACTGTAGTAGCTTTTATATTTAATTTTTTTTTCAACTTGTAAGATGTTTAACTATTCAAATTTATTTAAACATATTATATTTAAATTTTATATCATTAATATTTGGATACTTTAATGTTTGATGATTGAGTTTAATATTTACCCCCTTTCGGTATTATACGATGTGTGTTTAGGTATGTAGGTATGACCGAGTTTGCTCTAATTCGCAACAGGTGAGCGAATTAATGTCACCGAATTTAGCCGCAATTATTTAACTGACGCGATGACACAACGCAACGCGTCTATTTTCGCTCGTTGCTCTTGTAAACCGGCCAAATAGACGAGCAACAAAACCGGGGGAGAGAGAGAAATAGCCACAGGTGGTCGGATGAATCGCATAGTTGTCGTGCCTCGCATTACGACACTGTCATAATTCGAATCGCGCGCTGAAATGTCAAATGAATTTCATATTATATATGGAAATATTCCTTGTTTAATTTTTTACATATATTTTTTTTAATGCGAGCGATGTAATGCACTGGTCGCAATTGCAGCGCTTACGTTCTGCGTAAACGTCAAATCGAGTTCAATGCCTATAACAATTTACAATACGACCATTAATTAAAGCTTCACCTTTTATATGAATATTCAATTTTTTTTTATGTACACTTTATTTGATTATTTTATTTAAAGATATGTTTGCTTTTATATTCGTACACAATAAATAATTAAATGAAATGCTTATACTTACATATTTAAAATATTATAATATTCAAAAGAAAATTAAAAACAATTGAGTAGTTCCAATTTTTTTATTGTTTTAAATATAGAAATTTATGCTGAACAGATAATTAGATCAAGATAAAATCACATAAATTAAATAATTATTACAGCATTAATTCTAATACATAATTTTGGAAGATGTAAAAAGATCGAATCTCACAAATTCATATCATTTAATTTTACAAGACTCAAAAATTAATATATTGAATAATTAATTGATTTAAATTTGGACCATTTGGAATTCCTAATGCGCCACAATGGTCAAAAATATAACAGAAAAGAAACAAAATAATTGACTATACAGAAATTAAATACATATTTATACATACAATTCATAAAAAACACAACATATTTAGGAGAAAAATTAGGAATGCCTAGTATCAACAGTCAGCCCCGTATTTACATACATACAAGAACCAACCGTGAATAATAATAATACGTTGCTATCAGGATGTATAATACTAAAATATTTGTTACTGACAAGAAGTATATATTGGAAATGATTCTACAGAACGAATAGTCACTAGTAGGAAAACTTCATCGGAAAACTTTTCGTAGCTTGATGCAATCGAATTTCGCTATATATATATTTACGCTTTTTTATAGATTTTAATTTATTATACATAAGTAGATCATAATTTAGTATCGTAATTTGATTCTTGATAAATTAATTTTCGGTTAGTATCACACTTTGAGTGGGACAGTAAATAGTACAGGGATGTCTTGTTGTTTTGTTTTTTTTTTTGAAGATTTCGTCGTCTTTAGATTGGAATTCAGAGTGTTTTTGAATGGAATTAATTGTACACTGTGTGGGTGTTATGACACAACTCGTTTTAAATCCGACACCAGTTGTGGGGCGATCGTCGGGGTCTATTTGTGGCGGCGCCGGGGGCCAAGAGGCCCCACTCGCCCCACCAGCCATAACGGGCTGCTACCTAGTCGACTCGGCCTATATTTAACCCCGAGTGGCCATCGTTACTACACTGAACGTACGCCCTTGACTATTTTGCAAAAAAGAAGAAAGCACACGAATGCACTGCTGAATTAGAGCGTGGAAAACGCACCGATAGAAAGCTTCAATGGCCGCTATGAAGCACAAATTTTCCAAACGTTTACACCGAATTACATTTCAATGCAATAAACAAAAGCTTAAACTTCAAACAATCGAATTATAAAACAATAAAACTATTATCAACACTAGAATTTTCCGCCTTAAGTAGGGTCGTGTGCAAAATTTTCAACATTTTTCTTTTTTCCTAGAACGAACTTGATCTACATATTTTCGACTTCATACATATACATTATTTCTCACCGTGAAAATTGATAGTTAATCATATTCTGAGTATCGAGCAATTAGAACAAAAGGCATGTTGGCAGTTGAACGGTTCCATTGACATTTCTGCATTGTCTCAGCTTCCGCGTCTATTATTGAACTCTGTCGATAATTAACATTTAGACACCGTTGATTTAATTACTTTTCAACGAGGCGTTTGACCTGTATTCTTAATGGTATTGCCGATTGAGTGTTTGCGAAAACATAAGCGAAATTTATTGGAAAGCGTATCTAATTCAAATCTTTTTAGAGGAAGTTTTCCATATCAGATACGAAAATGGAAAGTTTTAAAATTTCATTTTTTGTTTTAATTCAAAATTTTTTTAACTACAACAGTATTAATAAATATGTTGGTTTTGAAAGGCAATGCATCAATTGCTTCAATCTCAAGCGTTCGGAAAACATACAGAATTCAATATTTATATATTAAAATCATTATTGATACAAGGCTCTTCTATATTTCACTTCGCTCATTGATCTGATAATATATGGATATTATATCCTATTGATCGTATTGAAACTTTGCCATTTTGCGCGGTTTGTTCAACAATAGATATTCAAATCAATTCCGCCAGTACTGTGGTGTAAAATAAACGTAATAGACACGTTTAAAAAATACTACAATCTTGACCATCTTGACGTCTTATTTAAATAGTTTTTCACATCCACAAAAACGCTACATCTACTCCGGTACGCCAAATCTTTATTATCGCGTCCCTTCGCAAGCTTCACTCCCTGGAGTGTTTTCAGTGATATTTTTTTCATGTATTAATATATGCATGTATGTATATACAGCCGCGGTTTATCATACATGAAAATAAGCGCTCGCTTGGGGGCCCCCCAAATGGGCCTTTTCTACCAAAATTTTCAACTTACGAATTTTTATCATTGTCCATAATACGTTCGTAAGCCAAGAATAAATGAAATTAATACATAGCATTTTAAAATAGAACTTATTTTATTCCAAAAACTGTTAGTGTTTCAAGTAATATAATAAATAAATAAAAAAATATATGGTTTTGTAAAATCCTAATGAAAAACCATATACTGAAAAGCATGGTAAAAAACAATGATAATATTTTTATACTGAAGTGGAGGGCCTCAAATTTCAAATGTGCTTGGGGCCCCTCATTTGCTTGATCCGCCACAGCATACATACATGTGTAGGTTTGGCAGTGGTCAATAACAGTGATTCCCATATTTTAAATAAATTTACGAGAAACTTGTCGAAATAATATGATCTTACGAATCAATAATGACATGAAGTTACGCCTCTCACAGCTGGAGTACACGTATACGTCCTGTGCCGCACTTTTAAGCGTGTTCTTTCCACAATATATACTAAATACTTTATCATTTTGTATAAATTTTTACCTCAATATTTTTTGAACATTTTTACCTGAACCTAAAGTAGTACTTTTACTCTAGAGAATCGAGGTTTTACATGTTTTTCTCAGAAACCTTTTAGTTTATTGAATTGAAATTTCGTATCTAGAAGTTTAAGCCCAATACCAAGTTATGTATAAAATTTAATCAATCGGTAGTGGCAGCTTACTCTTCCTTCCACTATTTTTTTCGACCCCTTAAACATGTATACTCTTCACGAAAAAATAAATTTAATAAACCGGGAGTAGGACTTTTAATATGTGAGAAAATTCAAACTGTTCTTAATCTTTTCTTTTTGTTTTGTTACAGCGAACGAAAAAAATCAATCAAAATGTTTAAAAATCATTTAGACATGATCGGCAGAAATGAGCCAGTGTCGAAGAAGGCCAAGTTTTGGCAATCTTATGTCAGGTCCCTCAAGGGTAAGTTCATGGTTTTTTTTTATTTTCACTACAAAATTTGTTTCAATAGATTGACTGACAGTTCGATTTATCACATACATATTGTATATACTTGTTAAGAGGGCTGTACACCCAAAACCTTAATTTTGTTGCCGTTCCTTTCTTCGATATATATATATTGAGTGAATGAGACAATATATATCAATATATATATTGAGTGAATGCGACAGTAACGCTTCGACCAGATAAAACGTATTTTAAATTGACAAAATCAATGTTTCGTATTCTCCTATTTTCTCCTCCGAAACTGGACCAATTTTTAAAAAACTTTTAATCATCGGTATGAGAAAGGTATTTTCTGTGCATCTATTGGCGTATTTTTTTTTAAATCGACCGTTAAATAACCACGCTAGACTCTTTTCGTGGGTGTAAAAAAGAGGCGATTTTATAGATGTTTGGCGGCTCCTAGCTCCTATAAAAAATAATTAATTAAAAAAAATAAAACAATAGATGCACCCCAATGGTGGATATCCATAGCATATTAAAAAATAATTTCTCTAGTGCCAAAATTGAGGAAGAGAGAAGTCTAATACGTTTGTATGGACAAGGCGTAGCATATAAAAGCTACGATAACTATTGTACCTATACAAACGGTTATGCCGTTTATGAACTTCTTGACTTTTCCAATCATGATTTTTTGCCTCAGTAGTTTTTCCATTTGTTTTCTATTCTTACTTTGAAACGATTTTACGTTCGAGTAATTTAATGGAGTCCTTATGAATGACGACAACTTTTCATCATACTTTCCAGGATCCGAAGACATCCGCGCTAACGACAGCGTGCACAACCGCCGCAGCGTCCTTCCGGAGTTGACCAGCTCATGGCCTTACACCAAATCCATCTATGATGACCCCATACACGCAGCTGACCGCATCACAGTGCCCGGATACCGTTATCTTCCAATCCACAGGGAGACCTATGGCTACTCTCCCAGGCCCATCTACGCACACAACTACCCATCATCCCTGGACCGGTACAGGCCAAGTACGTACCGGCCGATCAGGGGTTAAAATCACCCCTAAACCGGCGATATTTTCATCCCTAGTCGAACTTTAAGCATCGACGAGGGAAAAGCTTCGCAATTTATATAAATATATATATTTATCATATATAACATTATTATTAACATTTCAAACGTCAACCAACAACTCAATTAACGACAACTTACAAACACATAAAAAATCACATTCATTGTAAATATCTCAAACATTAGATTGCATCAACATTGACAAAGCAATATGCTGAATTGACTCATTTTTTTTCTTCAAAAAATCATTAGCTTTGGCCATACGCATAAAAGTGGGTACAATTTACTTATTTTAATATATGTTTATTTATTTTAACTATTATGATCAACTTACAACGCTTATACGTGAATTTACCAAATCATTACACCTGTTTAAAAATACATAGTTAAGATTTTCAAAAATTTTAATGACATTTGAGGCATTATACATATAAGCGTTTGAATGCCAAAAAATAAATCATATATATTATTATTGATTTGTCTATAGTTGATGCAATTCAAAGACTGGATGATGTCATTAATTTGAAATTTTTTCATTCCTTTATATATTACATTCATATAAAAAATGCTTGAATATTCATCTTTCAGTCTATATAAAGTCATCATGCACTTTTTTTTCATTTAACACTTTCATAGCATAAACATATGATTGAAATTTACTCCACGGCTTTCATTCTATGTTTGTATATAGATTTTTTTTAAATATATGGAGTTTACAAGCTTTGTACTGATTGGCAAAATTATCAAAATTTTAAATCAAATTTGAACAGTGCCGTTATATATGTATATATAATAAGCAATGTGAATCAAGTTAAACCAATATATGCTAGGTTTTTTTGTACTACGGCATCAATCAACGAGCTCCGACTGTGAGTAACAGTAGACTTTGAACATTTTGGCAGTCAATATGTGCAGAGACGATCATCAGTTGTTGTCTTCTTCGTTGGGCTTAGCTCACTTGTTGTTTGGAATGTTTCAGCAAAATAATTTGACACTGCAATCGGGGCAGCAGCCGCTTACCAGTTACATTGAGTTCGATTCCAACGCCGGACTATAAGCCACTGCAGAAACTCACAACCCAAAATTATTCTTATACATATATATATAACATAAGTTTTACAATACAATATAATATAAATTCACCACTATTGAAAACTACACGCATAAAAATTATATGACATGATATTTCACATTCATCGGGTGCATTCGCTTCACATTGTGAATTTTTTCTCACTCGTTTCAGAAACGAATCTGTATATTACATATCATATATATATATATGTACATTTAATGTTTTTACATGAACGGGTGTTTTAGTAATTGATTTTTGTATATATTCATATAATCGGTCTAGTTTATTTGCATATAAATATCTACATCAAGAATTGTTCCATTGTATACAGGTGCATTGTTTATATTCAGTGTAATTTTGTTTGTAAATAATATTTTGATGTGAAAAGGAAAAAAACTTTTTTATGTAAAACCGACAAGGAAGATAATGTGAGTGAGGAAATTATTGTCATATTTTGAATGGATGATGTTTCATTGTTCTCATCTCTTTGTTTTGGTGAATAAATCTTATATGGGACGCGATCTTGTGAATATCAGTCCCTGTCAAAGGCTCGAAGCTCTGCTTGGCTCGCTAGTCAGTGCCTTCAGCTTTTCTTTCTAACTCAGTGGCGTCCAACTACAATAATTCAAATGTATGTCCCAAAAAAGAATACCAAATTTAATCAGCACAATGTAACTCAACAACCAGATTTTGATTTATAAGCTTAGAAAAGTATTTCAATTCAACAGCGATTTTACTTCAAGGATTAAACTCGATTTTTTTTACCACTTCAAAACCACTGATCACAAATATGATATTAAACCACTTAATCGCCACGCGTTTGTAGAAACCGATTCGATTATTTTATTATATGTGTTTAGTGCTAAACGCTTGAATATATTACAAACTAACGAAAAATATTGACAATTTTTAAATTTCATTAGTATCACAGACTTCTTCAGTCACTGTAAAGAAACCAAAATTAATTTCGAGTCATAGTCCTAAATACGAATGAGCACGCACCGGTGCTCTTATGGCGATGGAGTGGTTAAATTTCTTCATTTGGTCCGAGTTTGTAGATAAAGCAAAAATTTAATAAGATTTTTAATATTTTTTTGCTAGAATATTAGCAAATAGAAATTTTTCAATGCGGTGCAAACGGTCGACAAGCGCCAGACAGACTGAACCACAGATTAACGACACGTGTACCTTATGCGTGCGCACTGCTCGCACGAAATCTACCCGAAGTCCCGACATACCTACCGTGTATACGTTCTGTGCTTCTGATGCGTTAGTTCCGAATTTTGCCTTATTAAAATCACCAGAAAGATCCAACTCAATTTTAATAATTACATATGTGCACATCGAAAGGTTACTCGTCATCTGACGTGCAATCTATCATTCGTGAAGTCGAGAATTGCGTTTAAAGCAGCCATCCAGTTAAATTGTGGTTCAGTCTGTCTGGCGCTTTTCGATCGCTTGCACCAAACCCAAATTTTTATATCATATTCATAGCAACGGGTCTGAATTAGTAAAAAAATATGAGTTCTAAATGCTGAGGTGTATTAAAAAAAGGTGAAAATTTGCTGTCCAATATATATTTAATAAATCTCAGATTCTTTTTATACTTTTTTAAGACTTACACATTCATAGATCTTAAATAAAATTGTATTAATTTTTATTTATAAAGCAACCAAACAATGCACTGTTAAATGTTGTTGTTGTTTACTAATTAATTACTATTAATCATGGTATACTTTTATGGTATATTCATTTCGATATGCCGAACTTGTATAACAACGCTTACGCATTAAAAAAATATCTCTGCAATAATCTTAAACACTATTACAATCACGTAGATGTTACGTGTAAGCTTTTAGCTTTGTAATTCATGTAGTCATCAGCGCACATAACCCAGGCTAAGCGAACATTGGCTTGTTGAAATATGCTAACTGATTGATCCAATGTACGCTCAGTCTTGGCACAGGTCATTTATATTATATAGCGATGGCATCATCGGACATTGTCGGTGAAAACCGTTGAACGCCACTGCTCTAACTGCACACTCCTGCATCGTGCTGCAAGTTCAGCTCCTTCAAGCGTTTGTCAGGGAATGATAATTGTTTATTTTTCTATTATTACTCATGATCTCCTAACTCAGAACCCTTCATGAAGCTTGCCAACTTCCTTTTTCAATCTCATCGCAACCAACATAGTCATCTTCAAACTGTTGTAAATTGCACATGCAATCAATTTAAAGTGTATATATGTATGTACGTATGTACACGCATTTACAGTATTGTGAAAAATATTTAATCACAAAAAAAATATCAAAATGCATTCTTCATGACATGTCATACTTCCGATGGAGTCAAAACTAACAAGGTAAGATTGTAAATATACTTATTAACTGATTAACCCACCATTTTCATGATAGTTTTGTATTGCTTTGTACTAACTAGAGCGCATGTCATGCAGAGCGTCATCAGAATATATGTTATATTTATAATGATCAATAGACGATCCGGTTTTACGAGTGCCCGTCGACACGTCCGTCCGTGTGAATTCACTTTTATTGTGTTTTGTATGGAATGTGTAGTATTGTAGGTATTTTGATATGTGAATATTATATTTATATTCGCTAATTATTTATCAATTATAATTCTGTCATACAAAGTCGACATAGAGCTGCAGTGAACATGTATGAGAATTATAATGTTCCGTGTTTTTAAAATATAAAAGAATTGAAAATTTATTGCATGGACATGTTAATAAATAATATGTACTTCAATAGAGTATACTATAAAAGGTGAAATATCAAATTTTTGATTACATCCAAACGAGTGTTTCTTCGGTTAAGTTATGCATAGTGATTTTCTTTGACTAAGATTAAAATAATTTTATTTGAGTTGTATTTTAATGTTGATTTTATTATTTAAAGCTTTTTCAAAATATATCTTATCTTCAAATTCCAAGGTTTAGTAATATAAAATCAATATTAAACCAATGGAACACCTTATTATTGAATAAATCAAATTGGCAACTGCACATATTGAATGGACTCACTCTAATCGAGTTCATAAATTGTGAAATTGTGATAATCCAATCAATCAATCAATACCAAGATTGTTTACTTTATTTTCGTGTGATGTGTGATTTTGATAAATTATTACATAAATCTTGTTACTTATGTGAAGTTCGAATAATATAAATCAGCACTTCCCAAAAAATATAGCAATTAAAAAAGGTTGTGGCTATTTGCAAGTACTATGTATATCTGCAAATTATTGGCTATTTTCAGGTACTATATCTGCGAACTATTGGCTATTTTCAGGTACTATATCTGCAACAAGCGCAAAGCCTTCTGCGCATGCGCGTTAACTGTCACTGTCAGCGTGTTTAGTGTTAAAATTTTGTTTAAACCTCTTAAAATTTAGTTCGAACTCGTAAAGTGACGTAGTATGAACGATTGATTAAACATATTAGATTAAAATAATGAACGATTGATTAAACAAGTCTAGCATACATTAAATGTAAGAAAATATAATCGGATAAGTTCATGCGCATGCGCAGAAGGCTTTTCGCCTGTCGCAGATATAGTGCCTGCAAATAGCCACAACCATTAAAAAATGTTATTCAACTATGAGGTTTTTATTAGATGCATATTATAAACATTTGGTAAATGCTGATTCAGATATACATATTCCCATATAATGATTTCGTGATATTAATTGGGATGTTTTTATTTTTTGGTGTTTAGTTTATCACGTTCCCAAGAGCCGCTTATCTCGTTTGGAGCCGTTCGATACCAATAAGGCCTGGCAGGAACATTTGAACCGTCTGGCTGACATTGACAGGCTGTATCCTTCTCGTTATGGACTTTACTTGAGGGACAGAGCTTGCCCACTTTTCCCCAGCAAAGGAGATGATCTCAAAGGAATCGAATACGACCCCGACACCAAACCTAAATTTGGCTTCAGTGGTAAGTCTTTCGAAATATAAGCAAACAAAAAAAAAAAAGTGTAACCAACTATATAGCTTTAACTATAAAGTTTAACTTTTTTCACAATTTTTTTGAAATTGCCAACATGAAAATACTGCTTGACTAAATAAAAGCGCAAGCTTGAAAAAAAAAAGTAACAAAAAAATATAAATATTATTCTTTATTATCTTAATCGAGTGTATTTTATACTTATACGTTAGGCTCACAGAAGTGAAATAAAAAAAAATGGATTTTAGGGGATTGTGCAAACGTAAAATCAATTTGAATTCAATACATTTTATTGTATTTGTACATAATGAATACACTCTTGATAAATAGCATGGTAATTTTTAAGACACATGCTGTAAATATATGCCAAAAAATTCTATATAATTGTGTATGTCTGTCCAAAAAACAATTTTGTCAACTTATATTACTAAAAATATTTGTTTTTTTTTTGTTTTATTTATGAATATCGTCTGTTATGTTATAAATATAAATTTTTTATATGCTTGCCCACCTGTATGAAAATTGCGTACCTTTTATAAGTGCATTACTGAAAGAGTATTATTAAGCCAAAAAAAAAATATTTTAAAAAACCCTTTGTTATTTTGTAAATATTTACACATATAAGTAATAAACCACAAATACAAAGCCTGTAGTTTTTCTTCTCGGCCGATGCAATTGTAGGACGTAGATTAGACATCGACCGTAGTCTTAATTTCCCCTCTATGCATTTTTACACATTTTATGTGCCTGTATAATTTCTATATTGTCATAAAACAAACACAATAACAAAACTCATACATACAATACATCTTTGCTACAATCAAACGTTGAGTAGAAACAATCGTCTTTTTCATAATTGGCAAACACACAAAACAAATTTTGTTTGGAAAAAGAATTCACACACAATATCAAAAAGATAATTAATTATTGAGATTCATTGGATAAGATGAAGAATCAAAATTTTTAATCATAAATACTTTTAAAATGTTTGTATATTTATTCGATGCGGTGCAAACGATCGAAAAGCGCCAGACAGACTGAACCACAGATTAACGACACGTGTACCTTATGCGTGCGCACTGCTCGCACTTACACTAAGCGAAATCTACCCGAAGGCCCGACATACCTACCCTGTATGCGTTCTGTGCTTCTGATACTTTAGTTCAGAATTTTGTCTTATTAAACTCACCAGAAAGATCCAACTCAATATTAATAATTGCATCTGTGCACAATCGAAAGGTTACTCGTCATCTGATGTGCAATCTATCATTCGTGAAGTCGAGAATTGCGTTTAAAGCAGCCATCCAGTTAATCTGTGGTTCAATCTGTCTGGCGCTTTTCGATCGTTTGCACCAAACCCATATTTATTATATCATGCATATTTTAAAGATGAAACCACTTGAAAGTAATATATTTACAATCCTAATTAATGCAGTGTGTTTTATTAATTTGGCATGTTTTCCTGAAATATTTACTATATACATATATGAGTCGATGTTTACATAATTCGCCAAAGTAATGTTTAAAAATAAAGCAGAAATTATGATTCGATTACAGTGGCATATCCAGGGTCAGTCAAAGAGGCAAGACTCGAATCTATTTATTTCGTATACAGTGAATATTTTATTGAAGCAAAATATGACATGAAAACATTTTTATCACAAATTTCATACACATACATATGTACATATACTATGATAAGATAACTAGTTTCAATAGTGCAGAAAAATGAGAATTTTTCTTTGTCTGGGGTACTTAACGTCTAAGGTTGACCCTGGTTTTAAAGACAATAAGGGAAAGCTGAATGAAAGCTGCTATATTTCAATGAATGATAATCGGGTTAATAGAACTTGCAAATCGTCGATGTCACAAATCACAGTCCTCATCCAGCTTATCCTGTGTACGAGTATGTAATATGCCACTGGAATCATTTATGTAGCTGTAATGATTGTGTTGCGCTTGGAAAGGAAAGAAATTTGATGACTTCGTGAAAGACCCGTTCGCGGAAGCTGACAAATGGCTGAATTTGGACCGAGCGGCACGCGGCCGATCACCAACACCAATTAAAGTGGGAGAATTCGCACCCAGAAGTTCAGAAGTCGCCTTTGATTCAGAGGGTAAGCTGTGTCAAATGGAATCAGTCTCCATAGAGCTTAATAGATATTTCAAAGATTTAATAGTCAATTATCCCCATATTTTATTGAATATTTGCATGGTTTTCTTTTTATTCGTCTGTCATTTTGTCCTAAAATCAAAAAGATTTTGAATATTTTACATACACAGATCCGACTGTGTTGTTTAAATAAAGTAAGTTCAACCTCAACATAAAGTGATGAGGAAGTATTAATAAAAATTGAATGATCACAGTCAACTTCGAGGTGTGCTATTTTTTTTTGTTTTTGGTTTTTTAAAAGTTTTCTCAAATTCTGAAAATATAATCGATTTATAAATTATAGTTAGTATAAACATAAAACCATTTAAATTAGTGAAAATAAAATAACTGCTGATTAAAATAGGAAACTGATTTGCATCAATACTCCTAAAAAAGGTTTGATTGGTTGTAATTTGTATACATAGAAAAAAACAACTATAAATAATCATTTTTATTCAAATTAAAAAAATATTATAATTAAATAAAATTAAATAGTGTTTAAAATTTAAATTTAAAATAAAAAAATCTAGTGCTCAATTGCTGAATAGACGACTGAAACAAATAGGTAAAATTTTATAAAGGTTAGTGTGTCTGAATGGATTATAAATGTTCTGTTACTTTTAATGTTTTAACTTAATTGTATAAATGTAAAATAATTTTAATTATTTCAAGAGGGCACTATTGAATTACTGTATAATATACATACATAGTTGCATGATGCACGTTTTAATGTTAATGTAAATATGCTTATTACATACACGCATAAATACTAACAAATATATTACATAGATTTTGCGAAATCAAACATTTTGAATACCAAAAAGCAGTACATGAAAAAAAAAAAAAAAACATGATACGACATGAAACTTTTAATATGAAAATTATGTTTTGCTGCTCAATTAAGAATACATTTACATATGTATGTGCTCATTTTGAAATTAAAATATTCATATAGTTAAATTTACTTCAAATTATATTTTCAAGTGATAATAATTAACTCTAACAAACAATTTTTATTGATAAATTATTTGGGTTCGGTGATTACTAGTCAAATGTGAACCGATCACAGGACAACCGGTCGCTCTAGATCGGTCACACGTGATCACCCGTCACACTAAAACTGGTCACTGGTAGGGTGTGACCAGTTTTCTCGTGACTAGTTTTAGTGTGACGGGTGATCATGTGTGACCGATCTAGAGCGACCTGTTGTCCTGTGACTAGTTCACATATGACTAGTAGTCCGTTTACCATTATTTGACAGTAGTTTGTGATTATTTTTATAATTGGAATTATTTGAAAGTCGTCTTTCAAATTGGTAGATGTATTGCATTAATTTTTTATGTACTTCATAAATAGTACTTCTCTTTATATGTTCGATAATTAACATCAATTTGCAATTTATAAAAATTTATATGTTTGAGAATGATTTGCTAATATAATCTAACAAAATTGTAACACAGGTATGTTTAATTATTTATTTTCCAATTTCTTTAGGCTTGCCAATCTACAGTCGAGGTGGTCTTGGTCGCAAACCATGGAATAGATTGTTCAATCCCAGTCCCTATCTTCCCATGTCAGCTATCACTAAGGATCCGTTCTGGTGGGATTTCCCAGAATTGAAACCATTCTACCCCTTTAACAGCTGGGGAAAGAGCCCGTTCTATGTAAGAGACTCTTACCTTTCACCTGTTAAGCGCACATACCTGTGGGACAAGCACCCCATGAGGCCGTTGGGTAAGCATACATAGTAATATTTCCCATTAAAATAGTATTACGCTCAACTATAATATATTAAAAAATATTCAAAGAGAATTAGACTCGATAAAAACTACTTGGACAAGTTTGTAAATTATCCTTGGATAAATAAATTGAAACAATTTAAAGGATAATTTTTTATACATATGTACAGCAAAATATGTATACCAAAATATTTTCCCTTAAAAAAAACGTTTTAAAATTGACGTTCATTTTTATAATCTTATTTTTTGTCGTGAATACAATTTCACTGACAGATTTTATGCTGGATAATCTGAGTCTCGGAGATTTCACCAAGATACAACCTTTTCTCCGGAATCTATAGAATAAGTACGATTATAATGCTTCTTAGATTTCCCCCTGCAACAAATTATTTTTAGTTAATAATTAGCCTAGTTAATAGCTAGTGATTCATTTTGCACGTTAGAAGCGATCCAGTAGTACCAACCTGCATATGTTTTAGATTATCTCTGTATTCTTCCCTAGCCCCCCCACCCCCTTTCATCGTTTGAATGCATTCTTTAAACTTATAACTGTAGTATGTAATCTATTTGAAATAACTTATGTAGTGTCATATACTTTCAATATTAATCTAATTTAATTTAACATGTGCATTTAAACAGCCGCTGTGTAAACGGTGCAAAGGATATCTCTTTTATTGTACCCAATCATGGATTAATCTCAAACCACGGTAAGAAATAGAAATCCTTGTGTATTTTAATTATTAATATAATTTAAAAAATACCATAGACCATTAATTAGAATTAATACATAGATAAATAATATTTTGTTAGTTTACCGTAAATATTTATATAATTCAACACTAAATATTTCTGTTTAACAAAATTTTAAACCAGATTTGATATCCAAATTTGCATTGATTTGAATACCCTTTTTGTTATATACATATGTATACTGTAATGAAGCTTAGTATTATAGTATTTTTATGGTGGTTGTATTTTAATAACATGTATGTTTTATTTTTCAGTGTGAAAATGACACCTAATCACGAGAAGAAACACGAATACGTTTGTTTTGTATAAAACTTACGTGTAAATTTATTTATTTATTTATTTGAGACGTTTTTTACACAAAAACATAATTTATCGTATCCACAAAGTGGAGATTAAAAGTTAGTCTCCATCGTTCAAAAATTATCGATAAAATAATAAAAAAATTAATACATCGCACATTTATTTATTTCATCTATTATATCAAACTTTATATATTTAAAAATGTAAAAATCTTATAAAAATAAACATAAATATATAAATGTGGTATTTTTTATTTCTACACAATCAATCTGTATGTAAAAAAAGGTTCGGTGATTATTCCGCACAAAGCAATCTCGCACACGTCACTAAAATTCACCAGTGGCGTGGAGTAATGGTTAGCATCTTATGCTTTCGAGCAGAGTGTCACGGATTCGATTACCACTAGAGTCCCGTTGTTGGCCTGACCTTGGTTTGTGACTTAAGGTCGATCGTTTCTTATCAGAGTTTACCAATTTTTCTGATTTTCATTAAAACCTGTAAATTGATTTCCTGTAAAAAATAAGCATTCCCTCCCCAATTTCCCTCACAAATCTTGAGTTGTTCAGCGTCTATTATATGCAGTAGCGGCTCGTGAGAATTAATAGTGGGGGGGCTGCAGAGATTAATCAGGCTGTAGTAGCTCATTAACCAAACTAGTGGTCGAAGGAAAACAAAAATAACATGCATATGTACTATACTGGGAGGTCTGCAACCCGCAGCCCATGTGGACGAAAAAAGTAGCATGAATTTGTACTGTACTGGGAGGCTGCAGCCCCGCAGCCCATATAGACGAGCCGCCACTGATTATAGGTAATTTGGTGTATTTCTTGATCTGTATAGTACACTCGTTGCTTTGGAGCGATCTGTTAGATGAGTGCACATGTTTAATCGAATAAATAAATAAATAAAATCTTGATTACGGAACATCTGGTACCCGAAAATTTCATCCATCGAGAGTAACCCACGCGAACTATCATACTTGAACTCGAGTGGCAGATATTCCGTATTCACGATTTTCGTGGCAACGATTGTTGTGTGCGCGATCGCAATGAGCGAAATAATTCGTTTTCGGTAAAAAATGAGAATTGACACATGGTCAGAATATGTAGTGTTTGGTGTTTGTTGTCTGGCTGTCATGTTTGAAGTTTGAAACGACAGTTAGTGGCTAGTAGCGACGATGATGCCGGGGTCTGCTGAAGAAGGTTCTCTGGGTGACGGAGCCCCAGAAAAGGGGGCGGTGCCGCATGACCCAGGGCTTCGCAATGCTGTGGTGCAACAACTAGAGTTGATAGCCACGGGAGTCAGGTTGCTACATCTTATATATATAACCTCTTCTATACAATCATATTTTTAAATTACAAATATATGTATGTACCGACCATAAAAATGTATTCAAATATTCAACTAATTGTTTGGTCTCAAGTAACGAATATTAGTAGTTTTGCATGATGGACACATTCCTGTTTTGAATTAGACCCAAGAAATTAACGAAAACTTAAATTAAATCTAATATATAATTTCGAAAGAGACTTTCTTTGTATGTAAATTTTGGTTCGTAGAATCCGTGACGTTAAATTTAATTAAAAAAAAAACAATTGAATATTCAAATAAAATAAAACTTTTCAAATATATTTAATAAAATGTTTACTATTAGATTAGCCATGTTCAAGCCTTTTATATTACAAATACCGAGCGAAGCCGGGTGAAACCACTAATATGTAATAAAATGGCGGATGTTTTTCATTTTAGTGATGAAGAATTTTTCGAGTGGTTGAAATTAAGAGGAGCCAATGTTAATTGGGTGAGAATGTTCGATTTAATCAAAAAGCAACTTTCGATAGACCTCGTCGAAGAATGGAACGATATGTGGGAAACAGAAAACTTAACAGAAAAAATTAACACTCTTAATCAACTAAAAGAAAAATATAAAAATGAAACGAAACAAGCGTGGTAATTAATAATCATTATTATTTTAATTTCTACAATTTGCAGCATTTTTTCTGGATACAATTTGTTTTTTTTACTAATTCATAGGCGACCTGAAACTGGCAACATAAAACCTCAAATCACAAACCTCGACGTCCAATATTTAACACGGTTGAAAAATCATTATTCGAAATTAGTCACAGAGAAAGAAGATAAGCTCAATAAATTAAAAGAAGAATTAACTGATGAATGGGACCAATTGAGAACATATCAAAATCAAATCCGAGAAGCTCAAAAACGCAACTCTCTCATGTGTAAAAGTATAGACAAAAGCTTAAAGGAAAATATTAATACAATTTCAAAAGCATATTCAAAATCTTGATAAAGTGTACTACATATATTTTTTAATATAATTAGTAGATAATACATATATATATAAAGAAAAAAAAACGAAACAAAATTTGAGGTACAATTTTTATTTATATAAGTTTGATAACATAATAAAATAAATAATAAATATATGTCACGACGAATTATAATAAACATTTGAACTTTACAATAAAAACATCGACAATTTCAGTTTGTATCAATTTGTACAATATAACATACAAAACCCTTCAACCTTTTCAGGCTTGGTACATATGTATATTCAAAAAACATTGCTCGACACCGACATTTCAACATGAGAACTGACTCGTCTTTGTGTGATAAAACGTTCATATCTCAAGTGCACAAGAGAGCCAGCCATTATATATTCTCATAAACTATACATAATTAGACTAAAATCTCAAAAATAGTGATACTCATTCGATGTATAACTGGCGGCTTATTACGTAGCGTCTCCATGTGGATTTTGTATGCTTATTGAACTGTCTTGGCTGGTGTAGTCTGGATCGGCCGTTGCCTTCTCGGCTTCTGTTTTGTATGGATGGAAATTTAAGTCGGCGTGCATTATACGTCTTAAAGTCCGGTCTGAAATGTTCAGAGATGCTGCGAGTCGGCGTGCTGAACGCTGTGGATTCTGTTCGATGGCCATCTTCACAGTGGCTATGTTCTCTGGCGTGCGAACGCTCTTTCCTTTGCCGGGTGGTTTCTGTTTAAGGGCTGAGCCGGTGCTTTCGAATTTTTTCACCCAGGTTTTAATGGCATTCGCAGATGGAACTGGTCTGTTTCGTTGGATGTTGAACTGTCGTCGAAATAATCTTTGAGCCACGACTACGCTGTCGTTATTTTTATAGTATGCTTTGATTGCGAACGCACGTTCCTCGCCCGTCCACTGCTCCATTGTTTTTGTTTTGATTCGGATCAAATGATTGATATTACTCGACGCCCATGTTGACAATGTGACAGTTGTCCGGATTGTCAAATTATGGCCATAGCAGCGGCTTAAAACACATCCATTTATAATACAAACTGAACCCAAATCATTAAACTAGTCAGTCATTATTAGTCTGTTGATCGAGTTTATTTTCAAGTTGAAATGTAGTAGGTAGGTATGATATATAAAACCAAAAAAGAAAGAATTGTATTTTAATAACTTGACAACTGATGATTATTTGATATTTTTTATGTTACTATACGTATATGTTAATATGTACGTAGTTTTACCAGTATAGTACTAGTTTTTTCATCATTGTTCTGGTAAATTGTGAGATTTAACTATGGTAAACGGATTATTCCGCAAAAAACGATCTCGCGCAATTCACTAAAATCTCGATCACAACATCTGGCACTCGAGTTCTCGTTAGTACAATATTTGGCATGGATAGTTTTCGATTGATGGAGTTTTTGGGTGCCAGATCTTCCGTGATCGAGAATTTAGTGACTTGCGCGAGATCGTTTTTTGCGGAATAATCCGTTAACCGAAGACCCTACAACAGAGCATCGTAACCTGTGCACCACGGTAATATATGTTCTCTGAACAGCACTTTGACCTAATGCGTGCGAGTGAGATCGCGTGTGAGGGAGAAAACCGATGTTAGTTAGTGTTTTGTCCCTCTGCATATACGGAATAACTAGCGATTGCCGATGAAGTACATATGTATGTACGTAGCTGACAAACTCTACGAGTCGTAAACAATGTGTGCCGCGAATATCCAGAGGTTACGATGCTCTGCCCTACAACATGGTTGAACCTAGGTTGCCATCGTGCGAGTTGGCACCAATTCGATCATGGTAGATCCCACTTTACTTACGATCGCCCAAAAGACAATTTTTGCCATGAAAATCGAGAATACGGAATCCGTATTCGCGAGTTCTTGTTAGTATTATGGACTTTTCGGCTTCCGGATGTTCCGTTATAGAGATTTTAGTGACTTTTGGGTGAGCGCTTTGTGACCAATAATCATCGAACCGTTGCGTCTCATTTCTATTGAAAGATTAAAAATACCACGAAGAAAGTTCCAGAAAGGCGCTCTGCCTCCCTGTATATATGTGCATATCAGTGGCGTGCGCTGAAATTCTCTCTCTTTTTCTTCTCGAACAGGATACAAGAAGAACAGCCTGTTCCTCTTGTATTCTGCTCGTGCACATTAAATAAGGCTGTACGACAAAAAGACAGAGAATTTCAGCGCACGCCACTGGTGCATATGTACATAAATATACATATGTATTCGATATTTTGATTGTGTTATCGGGGACCGTGTTATCAAGGGAGTCTACTATAATATGAATAAAAGAAGTACATTATATTGTATTTTTTCACTTAAAGGAAAATATCTCGTAAAGATAAGCATTTACTGTAATATTTTGCCAACGTAAACAGCAACTATTACTTACGCCGGCCGAGTTTTAACTTTTTTTGAAAAAATGGTCACTTTAGTTCTATGGAGGATGAACGAATGAGACGACTGGCATGTTAATGCACGTGTTTATTATATGACAGCTGAAGACAGAGTCAGTAGTGGCTCTCCGAACCCAGCCGGGTTGGTCCCCACTCGCAGGAAGGCAACCAAACTCGACCATGTCGTATAAGCGAGCCGCCACAGTTCATATAACTTAATTTTTTTTTTAATTTAATACTATTTCAATTATATATTTGTAGAGATATAGCACGACTTGTGATATCACCTATTTCCCCCATCGAACTTAATCTGTACTTAATCGTGTCCTCTTCTCGTACACGAAAGTTAGCCGTGGCCGAAATACTTCGTCCAGCTTACCCATAAAGGCGATTCGACTCGCTCCAGATACGCAATCACGAGTACACGGGAAATCCCAAGGAGCTACGCAACTACGCATCAAACAACGAACACAAAGGAAGACCTCGACCCCGTCGGAATCTTCCAGAACGTGATCTCACCAGCCCAGCTACGCGTTGCTCAAGCAACACCTTTATAAACCAGTGCATCGTCCCCAGATGCCAGTGAGCTTCAGGAACTCGACCTAGCTCGTTCCAGTGAATCCTTTACCTACTTCGCTGTACATACAAATACACCTGTATTAATCGAGTAATAAAGATCCTCTTCAAAATTCAACTGAATTTCCATAGGCTGGGAAACGGTCCAAAACCTCCAACCCCCCTATATATTCTCTAATTTGTATATTATAAAGGCCACGTATAACAGACGTGAAACTTCCGGGTCGAAAATGAAATGTGACCAAATGGACGAGTTGACGGGAATGAAGGAAACGAAACGGCGTACGACAGGAGGGGGGGACAGTGCTGATTGATAAGCGAACGTGCTAGCGTAAATCCACACTCGTTGGAAAGCACCAGCTTATACTCTCGCTACAACTTAAGTAACGGTTTTATGTTGAAGTTTACACTCCAAAAGACGTTTTCTGTCAACACGTTTGCACTTATGCAGGTGACGTTTGATCGCAGATTGTGTGCCGAGTATGGCCGTGAAAGTGAACGTTGAGTTAATTGTTGTGAGGCGACAGGCGGGCGGTTAGTGGTTAGGTGTTGGGTGTTGAGTGTTGGGTTTTCGAACGATCGTGTCTCCAACTGGGGCTGCATGTCTTCAGACGGCACCGCTGATCGGCCCGCCGAAGCGGAAGTGGAAGCGCAAGCGGAAACGGAAGCGAAGTGCAACCGCGAAGCGCAACCGTCCGCAGACGAAGTGGTCGAGAGCTTCTTCGAAGGACTCGATGAGGACAGCTTCATCGCAGACCTGCAGGTAGTCAGCGCCTGGGAAGACCGAAAGGCTCCCGCTGCAGTCTCACTGCCAGACTCGACCGTCCAGTCGGAGACAATATGCTCGCCGAAACCCACATCCGACATTCCTCAAATAGACATTGCAGACTCACCTTCCGAGTCGTGCACATTTAAAGATTACGAACCCGCTTCAGAATCCAATCCGGGCACACCTCTCGATCCAGACGAAGAGTCATCTATGCCTACAGATAATTCACCTAAAAAAATGTCTATGTTACCGAAGAAGTTTCCCACTTTTAAGAATGTTAAAATCAAACAGCAACGAACTTTCAACGAGGAGAGCGCTCTAGATAAGTTCAAATCCTTTCTATCAGGCTCGAATTTGATTCAATCCGTACCGAAATTCCAAACTCAAAATCCCAAGACGGTTAAACGGACGCAGCCCGTTTCGAAAGTAGTCGGCGATCAAGACTGCACTTCGCAGCACATAAAAAAGGAAAATCCTCCGTTGAATATAGGCTCTAGACGCGATCCCGACAAAACCAAACGGGACATAGAGAAAGACAAACTCAATAAAAACAAGGACACCTTAATAAAGAAAATGGAAACCGGACTTATTCCTCCCGGCATGGAAATGGAAAACGACAATTCCACATCGGAAAACAAACAGGCGTCAGCCAAGAAACAAACAGTCGAACCAAAAAAATCAAAATCACCAATTCGTTACAAATCTCCCAGCCGACCCAGATACGTCAAACGTCCTGCACCTAGAGACGGTCCCAAGTTTTCTAAAGAGCGACGCCGAAGAACGCCGACAGTGAGCCGATCGCCAAGTTTCAGTCCTCCGCGCAAATTCAACCAGTCCAAGTACAAACGAAGCCGCTCAAAGTACTTCGAGAGGAGCTCGCGGGAAAGGGATCGAAAATTCCGAGAGCGCTCCAAGCAGGAGCGGGACGGTTCTTACGACCGACGACGCAGATCCAAATTCAGGTCGAAATCGAGAGAGAGAGACAGGTCGCCTCGGTACCGCCGCAGTCGATCCAGCATCGAACGAGAACTCCGTTCCATATATTTGAAGGCGAAAATTCCGACCAGTCCAATAGTCAATAATCAATTCTTGGGTGTTCCGTTGGATAATAATGTTTCGTATCCTCCGTTGCCGGTACCGGCACCTGATACGACATACCCTCCCACTTTTAGCGCTCCGTCTTACTCGACGGATCCTACCAATTTCGACTTGGGTACGGTTCCCATTAGTGTTCCGCCACCCACCGACTTTCAGCCTGATTATTATAATCAGGTCGCTCAGTCCATTTACAATCAGGTTCCGTACACTCCTGATATTCCTCCACCGGTCGACTATTCTAATGGATATTCTCAGGCGACGGCATATCAAGTATTGCCGCCCGAAGCTGTATATACAAATACCAGTATGAACTATGACGGAAGTATGGTAATTGAACAATCTCTCTATGCTAATGTAAATTACAAATTTATTTGATTTTTTTGTTAATGATGTAACTTTTTCGCTTTGGTTTTAGATTACTACTGATAGTATTCTTCCAATGGAACTGTCTACAGGTTTGTAATTCTATCGATGCTTCATATGCTAGGTGTAAAAAAGTCTAGAATATTGCCTGTAAATTTGATATATGAATTTTGACATTGATAATGACCTCTGGTAATTTTTATATTAGTTTTGTTACCAAAATATTGAAAGTGTGCATGTACATATATTTATCTCGGGTTTTATTCTCATGTAAATAATAATCATACATATAAAGACGGTAATCTGTGTGTGTGTGTGTGTCCTAACGCTAGCCGAACATAATGAATCGATAAAATGCCTAAAAACTATATAAATTCATTTGCGTGTCGAACCAGTCACCCCTCACTCAGATACCCTCTTATAGGTGTATTCAAGTCACGGTTCATTTTGAAATTCTCCTTTTTTTTTAAACATTAATTGAAAATTTTCGCTATCGCCATATAAAAATACGTAATTATAATAATTTTATTTTTGATTTTGAACCATTTTTTTCTCTTTTCATATAAAACAGTTAAATACATATTTTTAATTGAAATTATTGAAATTAATTTATATTTTAGCGATATTTGAAAAATAAAATTAATTCCGAATCACGGAGTCGAAGCCTAGGTCCTCGCGCCCAGAACAGGTACGCTAGCCATTAGACTACGGTCTCGATATAAAAAACGCTCTAAAATTACTTAATATTCGATTATCCTTTAGAAGGGTCTACGTGACGAGCCAGAATGTTAAATTACAGAAAACACAAATATCGGAAGGCAAAGATCGAAAATCGAAAGATCTTAAGTCGAAAGATCAAAAAAAAGGGTGCATGGTAAACGGTACATACTCACTTAATTTGCGCGAGCAGGGTACAACAGGAACAAGAGGAACAGGCTTTTCCTCCCGTATTCTGCGCGCGCACATTAATACGGGAAGAAAAGCCTGTTCCTCTTGTTCCAGTTTAGAAGTATGGGGAACCAATCATTCGCGTATCTTCGGCTTTCGTCGACAATTGACTTTCGTTCGAATCGATTCCCGATTTCTTACGATCAACCATCAACTAGTATGGGGAACAATTTTTTTTTTTTCATTTTTTTGTGCCGAAGCCATCGGGGGCGCTGGGGACGAAGGCCCCGGAGCGTCGGAGGCGCCGGGGGCGAAGGCTCCGGGGTACCAAAGGCATTGGAGGCGTCGGCGGGGCGAAGGGCCCGGGGTGCTGGAGGCATCGGGGGCGTTGGCGATGCACAAAACGTAATTCGTAATTTCTAATTCGTGCATCAATTTCTTTCCGAAACCAGTCGATTCAATATCTTTAACTTTATTTTTATTCGAGTTTCAATTCCTTTTCGAAACCACCCGTTGAAATCAACGGGCCCTACACTAGTAATATATATATATATATATATATATACATATATATGCGGATGCGATTTATGTATGTATGTAGCAAGTGCGTGGACAAGTATGGATATTTCAAAAAAAAATTAGAATATCAGGGGTATACTTTATTTTTTATTAGAAAAAGAGGTACCCGAGAGAATGTAAAAGGGTGAAATGATGAGTAGAGGAAATTACTCATGTGGAGTGAAATAGATGCGCAAAACATAGATGATGACTCGTTTGTTCATCCTCATATGTTGGTTCTTAGCCATTTCACAGTAGACTTATTATTATTATTAGACTTATTATTTTTTGTGATATAATTAACTCTTTGTGATATAATTAACTCTTTGTGATATAATTAATTTAATAATTATTTTTGTGATATAATTAATTAATGTATTTTTCCATTTGCAGGTGTTTATCCGAATTATGAAAGTAATTTAGAAAAAGAAGAAGGTAAATATATTTCTTGTAATTTTTCTACAATATCCATTACGTTTACACTATATTTTATAAAAGTATTTGTCACTACTATTCATTGCGAAATTTTGACTCAGATTTGTCTTTCTAATCTGTTTGTTGACAAAATTTTTATTCTATGTATGATTTTGTGTGCAAATGTAAATAAGCTTAGATTTCATTTATATTCATTTTTGATAGGTAAATCTTCTAAGTAATACGTAGCTGACTTTTTAAACTATTTGTGTCACAAATGAAAAGCATAAGTGGCCTTAGGATAATTTTTATTCGATGCTGTTTAGGAATAGCCTTATATTTTGAGACTATTTCTAATTTGTATCAATCCTTAAATTTTTACGAATTCTTTCCTTAAAGGTGCTTGTCGTTATTTTATAGTACATGTCGTTTTTATTGTTTTATTATTGTACTTATCGTTGAAAAAAAATTGTGTTTGATTTATTATATACATATGATGTCTGCATTCAAATTATTTCTGGAAAATGTGACATGAACCTGACTCTGTACTGTTTAATTCTTGATTTTCAAATGTATGATTTAATTTCAATTACAGTCATTAGAAATTGCGAGAAAGTGGTGACAGGCTTGAACATGCCTCAAATGCCGACACACATAACTCTTCAGAATATCGATAGCACCCAACAAACGAATTCTGTTCACCCTATTGCCGTAAACTATTCTTCGCCGTTAAATAGAAACCAAGCAGTGAATTATAAGTTCACCAGCGTTAAAAATAAGAACGAAGTGTTATTAATACCAAGTTTAATCTCCACTATCGAGGGCAAAGCTGGAATAAATCTATCCCCCGTTCCCGCGCCGAACACCGACAAGAAAGACGCCGCGGTTCAGACTATGAGACCACAGTGCGATCAATGCCAGCTCAACGGATCTTTTCGGCAAGAGCACAAAAGCACGCAGACCATCCATAGGACATTTTTGAAGACGGTACACTCGCAGGTGACCGAAGAGGATTTGGCCAGTTCTAAAATGGTGTTCACGCCGAGTCAGAGTGTCGCATCTGAAGTGCCGAAACCGGTGTCTCTGACGCACATGACTCCGGCTCAGATACTCGTCGCTGAACTGAAAGCCAAAACTAAAATTATGCAACGTTCGGCCGTCGATTCGTACCGTCAGTCTGGAGGCAGCTTAGACGAAGCTCAAAGATTCAACTCCCAACAACAAGAGAATTCGAGGAACAACTATTCAAATAGAAATATTCAAACGTTAAACTCTTACCACAAGCCGATGCCAAAAAAGAACAAGAAAAATCAGTGGGCAAATTAAATTGCATGACCAATAGTATTATATTATATTACATAGGGTGAGGCAGAAACAATTACACGGTCTGTATCTTGAAAATTTACAGGTAGATTGCGAAATAAATATTCGTTTGCTAATAAATAAGCAATTTTTTTTAAATTAATGCCACTCAGGTATCCTTAGTATAATCTCCGAAATTCGTTTGAATTTCCATTTGGATGTTTTCTTTAAACTCTTGGATAGTTCCAGATCGGAGAGCATACACTTTCTTCAAATAACTTCAAAGGAAGAAATCTAACACTGATAAATCTTGAAGATCAAATAGCGGTTCTGAAATAAGACACGGCATATCATGAAAACATTTCTCATGGAATTTTCATACCGTTGAAACCGACCCATTTAAAAATTTTCATTGACAGATTATAAAAGAGTTCAAACCCGAGGAAAATATGGATCTAACAACCTTTTGGAATTCACTTGAATTCGGAAGATCTCGGCTGAGTGATATTTTTTTCATAACATTACCGGTACTTGTTCATTAGTTAGGCTCACGTTTCGACTACTTATATGTCAACGGATGTCTCAAGTGCTAAAATCAGTATTCTCGCGCGTTCTTGAAGTTAATACATACGTCTTGTTGCCGAAACGAAGAGTTGTCTTGAGGAATAGTCACGAAGGGTTCGTGTCCAGATACGAGTCCCAGTTCATTCCTCGTCTCCGCTTATTTCCCCATTTGACAGACGCATCTGTTGGATTTTTTCAAGATTCGAAGATGCCATTATTAAATGTAAAAAACTTGAGTATGTACGTATTGAAACGTATGTATGAACGTCAGGAAGGCGCGTGAATACTGATTTTTTTAAATATTTGAGACATCTGTTGACATACAGTCGTAGTGTGATGTCGTAACGAAGCGTAATAATTGGTTTTTGAGCACGAAGCGTGAGCCCAACTAGTGAACAAGTACCGTATTATTCCATGTATGTACATAATTAGCGAATGAATATTTATTTTTTTCAATTAAAGTCAATTTTCAAGTTACCAATTGTTTCCGAATCACTTTGTACATATTGTAAATATGATTTATAATTTTTCACTACGTCGATTTGTTTAACTTTTTACAAAAATGTACTCTGAATCAATTCGATTGCTTTACGGTTGTGGTGAAATCAAGCGCATATTGTGTATATGTAATACTGCTGTTTTAAATACGTACAGATCATTCGTCCGAAAGAGATTGTATTTTGCTTTGTAGATTCGGGTAGTATTTTTGGTAACCGGACTGTTGCGCACTATCCATAAATCGCAGTCGAACGTTGGGCACACGGCGATGCGCAACTGCTAATTGTGATTTATAGTTAATGCGCAATGTAACCAGTATCTTTGTCATCATTTAGCTGTATACACAGGTTGTGATTCGGTCTTTGTTGCAAATGATCTGTATTTATGTAGATTCAGGTTTCGGGTGTATGGATAATATGTAGTCCACGATATGCTCTCAAGTGCGCCATTTTCTGAAAGGGTAAATATAAATACATATATATTTTTTGTATCATTCACGAATCATTTGTTTATTTTTTAATGCACGCTTTTATGTAAGACGTGCGAATACCAAAATCGATTACTTGTTGACAAGTTCGACACGTTTTATTGTTGAAATGTTATATATTATATGTATACTTTTATTCATATTCAAGTTACTTGACTATACTGTATTCTTCTACTATTCCTTTTCCTCGTTTTGGAAATTCGCTTTGTGTCAATATTTTCACTTAATTTTATGTTACGCTATGGGGTATTTTTTTTTATCGATGAACAAGAACATGCTGTATGTAACTTCATTATCCAAAAACTTTAATGTTGTGTTTTTAAGCGGTCTCCGTGACGAGACAGAATGTTAAATGACAGAAAACGCAAAGATCAAAAAAAAATGGTGCATGGTAAACGGAACATACTCACTTAATTTGCTTGAGCATGATACAACAGGAACAGGCTTTTCCTCCTTGCGTTTTGCGTCACGTAGACCCGTTTTTAAGTGATGTCTATATCCATTAATGTGAATGCTTTTTAGTTTATCTTTATTATTTCTTATGTACGATTGATTTGTCTAATTGTTTGATTATTATAGAATCAACATTAAACTTGTTATCGGTTGTTGTTTCACATTGAATTTGCGCTTTAAAATTTTGTGTGGCTGATTAGATTTATTCGAGTGGTATGTTTAAGAGTAAATTTTTAAGTTTCACTTACTAAGAAAAATGTTTCGTTGTGTAATGGATACATTCAATTAGTGTTCTATCGGTAATATCATTGTCATTTAATGTACATTTAATGGTTTTGAATATTGTGGTTGATGTTCAATTAAAAGAAGTTGCCCGATTTTGATATTTTGTGATATATGTTATACAAAAAGCGAATATGTGTTTATTATTTTTTTTTTGTAAACCTTTTCTTGAATGTTAACTGCATAGATTTAATTTTATGTAAAACATTGAAATGTTATGTAATTCTATTCATTAGATACAAATCATTTGTGAAAAATATAAATTTCATGTTTAATTTTGTTTTATTTATTTATCTTGTTTTTGATTGTTGTTTTGCATCTGAAAGATACAGATGCGAAACAAATATTTAATTATATTCCGCTTACGGTGCATTTAAATACTTCCTGTTTTTAACCATATGGTTGATTTTAATACCAAAATTCATGGCATTTGACTATATTATATTATAGTAATTAAAATTTGCACAATGATATTGGTATTTTAATTTGTTTTTCATATTTTATTGAAAATTATCACCAGAAAAAAAATTGTCTTCATAATTTTCTACTTATTCCGTATATAGGTTTTATAGATCCTGTGGAAAACTGACAAGCTTAGGATTCAATATATAAAAAAATAATTATAATGCACTTCTGTTCGCGGTGTACAGTGTGATTATGAATGCAGTTACCATTGTAATTGTACATACGTGAAATTTATTGTAAGTAATTTACCAATTTGGGTATACATACTTAATTGTAATTTTTTAATATCATTGAAATCTTTTTTCACAATTTATTAGCCACACAGCAGAAAATGAACTAATGTAAAATCGTCTATTCGACACGAGATTTCGCCGAAGAAGACTACATTTTGAATGTAAAGGTATTTATTTAATTGAATTAATCGGATGCAAATTGAGATTTAAAAGAATTGGCATTCTATCTTTTATTTGGCGCTTTATTTTATTTTATTTTTAGGATTAGAGATATTAAAAAATAAAGAAAAAATTTTTTTTTCATACAATGGACTTCGTTTTTTTTATTTTTACATTTACCCTTTTTCCCTCCTACTTGTGAAACGTTTGTTGAAAATTTATTTAAAAATTCTATTCAATTACATATGTACACATTGAAACGTAATTATAATATATATGTGTAGTTCCAACCTCTAAGGTTTATTATTCTTTATATACTAGAAAAATTCGTATTTGCACAAGTGTTGTAACCAATAACAGAAGTACTAAATAAATAGACTAGTGGCTATTGACTTAAATTCTTGTACTGATAACAAAATTGATCAAATGGGAAATTAATAAAACATTGCAATATAATATAACTCGAAATAATTCTCGATCGATTTAACTGTGATAATAAATGATAAGTAAGTACATAATTGCATGCAGTATTCGTAAGACGCTGCATAGAAGTTAAAAAAAAGACCGACATACTCGTTCAGATTTTAAATTTTTCGTGTATAGCTTGATAGTATTTTACAAAAATATTCTCCGACTTATGTAATACAGAGTTTAAGTGTCGCTTTAATTGTAAAAACGAGGAATCGAGCGAGTCGTCTAAAATAAAACTTTGACGTGTCCATAGTATATGGCCGCGTTGTAAGATGTTATGGCCGTGAGACGCGCGTCATCTGTCATTTGTCAGTTGTCGGTAGTCGGTAGAAGTGGATAGAGCGGGGCCGAGGAATCGGAGAATCGGCGATGTCCAGCGGGGCAGTGGGGGCCGGGCTGGTGCCGCTGGTGGAGTCCGAGTCGGCCACCTTGGAGGCGGAGCGCCTCCGCTGGGGAATCCCCGCCAACCAGCTCTATCGCCTCGGACTCTCCTTCTACAGAGGTATTCAGGTGTTCAGGTGTTCAGGTGTTCACTCCCTCCTTACTTCCTTCTCCTTGTTCGTACTATACGTATACTTGTTCATTTTCACATTCACATTCGTATGATAAGCTAAAACCAGCAGATTAGACTAGTTTAGTGGTGTTATGTTGTGAATATCTTACAACCTATGTATGTACTTATATTACTCTTGTTCCCGCTTGTTATTTTGATCTTGATTGTTTGAGCGCACGCTTAATTGATATTTTTTATGTTATTTATGAGACTTCCAAAATCTTTATTGTTTTAGTTGCATTACTCCCACGACTCAATGCTATCTGCGTGACAAATTGTGTTTCTCACAAAAATCAAAACCCTCTCAAATCTGCGTGACAAATTGTGTGCATCTACTCAACCATTTCTCGATACATTCAAGGGACACATATATGTAAACACTAAAAATATCGTTTTTAATTAACTTTATTGCTTTTCTGCATTATTCCCACGACTCACGCTATCCTTAAAATCTGCGTGACAAATTGTGTTTTTCTCAAAATATTATTATCCTTCCTCTCGTGTACCCTCTAAGCTGCATAACAAATTGTGCGTATCTACGATGTAATATGTAAACACTGAACACATCGTTTTTAATTAACTTTACTGCTTTTCTACATTTTTCTCACGAGTTATGATTGGTTCAAATTGTTACCCTTATTGAATATATACTGATGTTAAACATATGGAAGATCACTTGCGATCAAACAGTCTTACAAGGCACTTGTGATTAAACTACCTAACTAGTAACTAGTAACGTGTAATACAAACTTGTACATCAATCTCGTGTATACTTACTACTATTAAGAGGGCTGGACAGCAGCGCCTTGTCCATACAAACGTACTATACTTCTCCCTACCTCAATTATGGCACTAGAGAAATTATTTTTTAATATGCTATGGATATCCACCATTGGGGTGCATCTATCGTTTTATTTTTTTTAATTAATTATTTTGTATAGGAGCTAGGAGCCGCCAAACATCTATAAAATCGCCTCTTTTTTTTACACCCACGAAAAGAGTCTAGCGTGGTTATTTAACGGTCGATTTTTAAAAAAATACGCCAATAGATGCACAGAAAATATCTTTCTCATACCGATGATGAAATTTTTTTAAAAATTGGTCCAGTTTTGGAGGAGAAAATAGTAGAATATGAACCCTCGATTTTGTCAATTTAAAACACGTTTTATCTGGTCAAAGCGCAACTGCCGCATTCACTCAATATATATATTGATATATATTGTCGCATTCACTCAATATATACATACACTCAATATATATATCGAAGAAAGGAACGGTAACAAAATTAAGGTTTCGGGTGTACAGCCCTCTTAAAGAAGATAATCGTCTTATAAAAAAAAAACTGTGACTATAATATTTTTACACCATCTCCTACTCGTCCCCGTAACAGTGGTTAGCATATAATGCTTTGAACAGAGTGGTCACGGGTTTAAATCCCACTGGTTTCTGCTGGCCAGACCTTGGATTTGTGACTCCAGGTCGATTGTTTCCAAACAGAGTTTGCCAATTTATCTGATTTTCATTGAAACAGTTCCAACAAATTGGCAACCTTACCTATTTTCTCGCAAAATCTCGAATTTCGCTGAATTGTATATAATGCTGCAAATTTACAAATTTGACCATAAATGCCTCTGTGGATGTTAATTGGTTTGTATTTACTGAATTGTTTAAAATGCTGCAAATTTGACCTTAGATGTCTCTGTGGATATTAATTAATATGTACTTTGTATAATACTGATAATATTTCTATCAAATGTAAAATGTTTCTGGCCAGGAAGGCGCATTGGGGCTACCTGTTAGGCCTTCCTGCTATAAATTAAAGATAAAATAAAAATTGTACGAAGATTTGTATTGATGTGATAATGTAATTTTTTCATTGTAGATAAGGAAGGCAAAGCTTTACACCTAAGCTATGAAGATAAGTTGAAACTTATAGCGTATACACAGCAATCGGCTCACGGTTCCTTCAATGACAAAACGGCGCCTCCGTTAGGAGTTTTGGACGTCATAGGAAGAGATAGACGAGCAGCATGGCTAGAATTAGGAAATATGTCGCAAACACAAGCGATGATCGCTTTTATTCATATGATAGATAGGTAATGTCGTTTGTCAATTATTCAAACAATTCGAACACTCAGTATATAAAACAATGTTTTGTTTTAAAATTTAGATTATGTCCTTTATTCAAACCGTTCGTCGAAGCTAATCGAAAGGATTCAGACGAGCAGAAAAAAATGTAAATATTTTTTGTGAAATATTCAGTTTACATAGTTTACGATTATTTAATTTGTGCAATATGGTATGTGATTCAGATCTTTAAAGCAAGAAGTATCAAAAGAGTTATTAGAGGTTCAAAAGCATGCTGAACAGGAGCAGCGAAGACTTCAACAACAAAAATCAGTGGAAGAGGAACAAATGTAACTTTTTTTGCTTTTGCTTTTTATTATTACGAAATTATGTTCACAATACATCTTATATCTATTTTAATAGCTACTGATCTACTGATCATTTTCTATTTTACAATTTAATTTAATTTGGTTAGTAATCATAGTATTATATTATTCTAATGTTAATGTACAGCATAATAGGAAAAAGAGCTCAAAAACCTATTTACAATCCTTAAAATTGCTCATAATACATCTAATACATAATATCAATTAAAGACTCTCTAAAGTCGATGACCTAAAGCAGATTGTGTTTAGGTAATCTGTGTTTATACCTGAAGGGTATAGACATTTTGTTGTAATCACCGAGACTCTTCACAAGTGTGTTAGTATGGTTATTAGTGATTCTGTCATAGAATCTACTGGTTAGTTTGTTAGTAATGTCTGTAACAAACGGAATATTATATATGGCTTGCAGTTTTTTCAAGTTAGTATATGTATATGGGTGTATTATAAATTATTTTTAGGGAATAACTTTTTTTAAATTCATTTCAATGCTTGCATTTCATTGTGTTTTTTTTTTATGTGACTTTTCTTTCTAGCCGTCGTATAAAAGATGCCTTGAATGAACAAACGTATGATCAATTTTTACAATATGCTTGCCAACAATTTCCCGGAAATCCTGACCAACAAGCAATCTTGGTGCGGCAGTTGCAAGATCAGCACTATCATCAGTACATACAACAACTGGCTCTCAACCGACAGACGGCTGCCAAGGAGCGTCTGTCCGGCAGCGAAAATTATAGCGACATGTGCGCTGAAAAACCGGTTTCGAATGATAAAAGCGTCAGCGTAACCGATATGTGAATAATTTTATTTTATCTAAATTATTTACATACGTATTTACATATGTTAATTGTTTTTTTTTTTTATATATATAGAACTAGTCATATTTCTGAATCGTTACAAAAGCAAGGAAGCGATACTAACGATGATAGCTCACCGGAACAACCGGAAGATAGTCAATCGGACGATGGCGGTGCGCATTTTCGATTCACGAACTTTTAAGTAATGTAACATTTCCTATATAAATGATGCTTTTGGTTTTTTCAGATGGGTTTCCGACAGTGGCTTCGGCTAGTATGTGGACGCGAGGGGGTACATCTCAGTTTAAGCAGACTGTTAGGAATGCAGCAGGTGGTGGTGGAGTCTTACAAGTCGGTCACGGTGAAACCGTCACTATACGAGTGCCGACCCACGTGCAGGGGCGTTGTCTATTCTGGGAATTTGCAACTGATAATTTTGATATTGGTATACAAGCCTGTACCTTTTCATATACGTACTGATAATATAGCATGAGTTATTCGTATGGAAAGATGTTTAAACGATAGCATATGTCATGGAAATGATCTGAAGAGATGATCAATCTCTTAAATGTCTTTCATGTATTACCAGGACTGTGGAGTCGGTTCAAAATGTATGTATTCGGATTTTATTTTATGATGATTCGAATCCAACTCCAAATTTTATGATTCTAGTAAGAGCGACTTTTTTGCCAACGTATAAAATTATAAGTAATAAAAATAATAGCGATTTTCAAAATAAAAAAAATTAAAGATTGACATGTAACCCAATTTAATGAATTATTGGTAATGAAATAGGTATAAATAAAATGTAAGTACATTCACAGTGTATTTGTATGAATTTCATACACAAATAATTCAATTTAATAAAAAATATGAGAATTAACAAAAAGTATGAGACGAAGGAAACTATCGGTTTTGGCCAGAACACATCAAAATATGTGCAATTCAACGATTTTATTTATGACTAGTGTTGTGCCCGATGAAATATCATCGCAAGGGTTATGGCATAGTTATTAAATAAAAAAAATTAAAAGAAATGTGTTGGTCGTGTGTTCGATCCGCACAGTCGAATTTTTTTCAAATACCTTTTAAATGCATTTAATTTATTATTTATATTTAATCGTTTAATATGAAGAAAAAAAATGGTAAAAACTACCTACCTACCTATGTACATATATACAATAGAAAAATTAATTAAATAAATTTTCTTAGAGACTTATTGCCCTAGCGGAAACATTGGTAGCAAACAGTATATATATATAAGTTTTTTGTTGATCTGTTATTATATTCGTACGTATTGTTGGCAGTATTTTAACTGTGACATACATATGTATGTCGAATCGAAACGACTATTATAGTACGGCGAGCGTTATCTCACACAGATACATAGACACACAGAATAGCGCTATTATATATATGATGATGTAATTTAAATTCATTATTGAATTAAAGAAATTATTAAATTTCAATTTATTAGTAGATTTACTTAAATAAAATTAGAGACTAGTTGACGCATACCATAATACTATTAATTAAAAAAATAACAATAAAAAGAGTCTGATTTTGTTGATTGTTTACGACTCTTGACTCCGTTTAAAATGCTCCGACTCTGACTCCACAGCCCTGTATATTGCATTACTTACAAAGATCATTTCTAATACATATGTACATACATACTTATGATGTATGTATACTAAAATATACGTATTGCGGTAAAACATGCATAGCAGTATCGATTTTTAAACGGTTGATTATTTATTTAAGGATTTGGCGTTTACTTTGAATGGACCAAGTCACCGACGACTCAAGTCACTGTTCATGTCGCCGAAAGTGATGACGAGGGCGATATAGAAGGTGAAAATTTCGATGATGATGATGAAGGTACTGAATACTCGATAGAAATAATGGAAAATAATGCAAAACAAGTAATAATGGGGTTGAATTTTTTATTTTAGAAATCATCGAGAGATGCACTGACGATTTAGAGAGTGGCTCCGGTACGGGAAATCAGTCATTAGCTGCATTGAAACCTCCCTTGAGTATTATAATTCCAATATATAGGCGAGATAGTCACTTGGAAGTAATTATTGTTATTTATAATTTGTGTTTTGTTTAATTAATATTTTATTTTTGTTAATATTGTGTTATTTTTTAGGTGTATGCTGGTTCACATGCTTATCCCGGTGAAGGTGTTTACCTGTTGAAATTTGACAATACATTTAGTTTATGGAGATCGAAAACATTATACTATCGAGTGTATTACACCCGCTAGTCTTTTCAAATGTATGTTATTATAAATTCTCAGTATTTATATGAATAATAATTATTCTATGGGATGTATGTTAAAACCAAGTGCCAGTTCGCTGATCCTTTATATATGTAAAAACAAAAAAAAAAAACATTGTAATGCAATCCGATCGGTAGCTAGTTCACAAGTACAGCACAAATTTAATTTAAAATTTCTGCATCGATATGTTTCAGTGTATTGTTTGAGTCGTATAATTATTTATATATTTTATTATTCCGACACATATTTGTTTCTAATTGCTTGTTTAGCAAAATATATTAAATTATATTTTCGGCTTGTAAAAATACATGTAGTATTTTGATTAAAGTGCAATTTTTATGATTTCAATGCGGCAACGGTGTATAATATCATTGTCGCATTTAAAATAGTTTTTAAGTTATTTTAATTGCTATGTTATGTTTATGGAAGTTTATTATAAAAAGAACTGTATACTTGTGATTTCATTTATTATATCAATAACAAAAAAAAATTAAATACATGTTTATATCACTATAAATCAACACATATAGTACTAATCCTACAATTATCAAATGCGACATTCATTTGCTTACACCTGCAGTGTATGGCGAATATTTATATACATATTTATACATATATCAGTGTTAATATTCGAAATGTTAAAATTAAATTGCTGATCTTCTCCTCTAAATAAATCGGAGAAGATCAGTTTTTCTGAATCAAGAGATTTCCTTTGGTGTTGTTTCTGCAGTCGGTTCGGGTGTTTCGGCAGTGATGTTTGCTGCAATTTCTGCATACTTCTTCTGCCGATAATCATATTTGGCGGCATCGATCAGTACATTGTGAATCATATTTCTACTGGACTGAGAGGGTTTCAAATTGGGATACGGGTTACCGCGCAATTCCAAAACTGCTTTCACATAAGGACTGCCCGGATATGATCTTGGCGCTTTATACATCCTTGTGTAGGATACTTTGCAATCTTCGAATCTGGGCGCCAGCACTTTGAACAATTTGTGCACCAGTTCCTTTTGCAACAGCCAAAAGGACGCCAGCTCCATTGTGGGCTCATGAGTGTCACCATGGCGGATGGCTTCCGAAATCAACTGAAAATTATAAAAACACAATTTGAATAAGTAAAAAACTTTTAAATCTGAACGATTGTACATAAGTTATCGATTAGGGACAATAAAAAAATCACATTTGCAACAATTGTGGACTTCATCAATAGGATATGAAAGCTCAAGATGTTTGCCTTTTAAGACGAACGTTATATAGTCTTGGGTTGCCATATTTAAAGCAATGAAAGGTAACATCAGTAAGCAGCTTAAATGAAACTTTTAAATACTCAGAAAGTCTCTCCGAGATGCCAAGACCGGAATAACGGAACGCCCAACAACTCTAGTCTAGTCTTATGATACGAGTATTTTATAAAAAATGTGATTGTATTGGAATGATTCAAAAAGATATCTTAATACTCGGTGGTGTTTCCTTTGGAAATTTAACATACGAGAATAACTGAAAGATGAAAAATAGTACCCTTTCAGCGTATCCTCTGGCTTCATCGGCTCTCGGGTAGTTGAGCTCGAGCCGCTCATGCTGCACCAGAGCGGTGACGGTTTTCCTCAGCTTATTGATTCGTCCTTCGGGTCCGAGGGGGGTTGACAACTTTTTGCGATGATGATGTACGGGAACTCGAAGCGCCGACACCACCGGACCAATCACTGCCTGATTCATTGCGCTCGAATTATCTAATAATCCAATTAAATGTCACTACACACCCCTTCAAATCCGACACATAACCTCAAATGCAGCGAACACTGCTGACGATGTTCACATACCACAAACAACAGCCATGTCAATTTTTAAAGGCTTCTACTACGTTTCACTTCTTTATGTATTGTAAATGATAATATACCCGGAAAGTGTTTAAAAGTATTTAATTTACACAATGTTTACCTAAAAATCATTTTTATATAAATTATAATCATTTAAAAAGTCGATTTTTTACTAGGAAGTGGATATACAGGAGAAGATTGACGTTGATATACATTATACTACATATATGAGGGGTATAAAAGCAAAGCTGCCCATGTCCACTCCGGTAAATGGACTACTAGTCATATGTAAACCAGTCACAGGACAACCGGTCGCTCTAGATCGGTCACACGTGATCACCCGTCACACTAAAACTGGTCACACCCTAAAATCGGTCAATCAGTTTTTCTCGTGACCGATTTTAGGGTGTGACCAGTTTTCTCGGGACCAGTTTTAGTGTGACGGGTGAACATGGTGACCGATCTAGAGCAACCGGTTGTCCTGTGACCGGTTCACATTTGACTAGTAATCACTAATCACCGAACCGTCCACTCCACACACACACAAATGAACTGTGAATGCATTTTTTTCACAATATTTTCTGTTATTGTTTGATAATGGATCTTGGGTTAGTTTTATTCTATTCATAGGTAAAAGCATAAAATACTGGCTTTTATTTTAGTAAGCGTAATCACTTTCACAAGTTCAAAAACGTTTTTCTCGTTTTACTCTAAATGAACTTATGTAGATGGACATAGGCACCTTTGCTTTTATGGGGATCTAGTCTTGTTGTGAAGGTCTTCTTCACCACCAGTCCGCCATGTATTATAGACAGGTTCGTCTGTGTTCGATATTAAATACAGCTATGTTCAATATGGTATTTATTTGGTAGTAACACGTATACACAAGTATGATTAATTGTTGGCAAAAGTTTGTCGTTCAGCGGTCTCTGGATATGGTAGAGTGTCGCTGGCTCGGCATTCAGCTATGTTCAGCAAGTCTCTGGATACGGCAGTGTGTTGCTGGCTCGTTGTTCGGCTATGTTCGGCAAGTCGCTGGATATGGTAGAGTGTCGCTGGCTCGGCGTTCGGCTATGTTCGGCAAGTCGCTGGATATGGTAGAGTGTCGCTGGCTCGGCGTTCGGCTATGTTCAGCAAGTCTCTGGATACGGCAGTGTGTTGCTGGCTGGTTGTTCTTCCAAGTCCGCGTAGTGAAGTGGTGGCTGGTCAGGAGCTGGATGTTGACTGGTCTGCTGCTGTGTGTCGACGCTTGCTGCTCTGGGTCGACTGGCGTGGTTTGGGTTGTACCTCCTTTTATAGTGTTTCTGGAATGCTTGGTGGAAGTGGTTATTGACGCGTACGAAAGGAATTTTGTTTTCGTCGAGGCGTCGAATTTTCTGGAATGCTTGATGGAAGTGGTTATTGACGCGTACGAGAGGAATTTTGTTTTCGTCGAGGCGTCGAATTTTCTGGAATGCTTGATGGAAGTGGTTATTGACGCGTACGAGAGGAATTTTGTTTTCGTCGAGGCGTCGAATTTTCTGGAATGCTTGGCGCCTTTCCGCTCGATGTATTTTAATGGTGGCGGCGTGTTTCGACCGTTTTGGTTCCACTCGACTGGTAGGGGCGTTCCGCCTGAGTTTAGTATAATGACTGCAGGTGCATGTCGTCTGGGTTTCGGGAATGTAGTTTGTTGTTGCGGAATATTCTCGAATGTTTCGATGACGATGACGACGACGAGATTCCTACACTTTTATACCCCTCATATAATATGTAATATGGATAAAAAATAAAATATAATATTTTTCTCTTGTCTATAAAAATAAATACAATGAAAATAACTTACTAAATTCATTATAAAAAGCCAGTAAAACACTTTAATTTGTTAAAAGAGACTTTCAAATTATAAGAAAATCTATACAAACGGAACTATAGGCTTTTAAAATTGTTATAATAGTATTGGTTCGGTGATTATTCAACTGAAAATTCTAAAATCCATCGAGATTTATCCACGTGAAATATCATACTGACGAGAACTCGAGTGCTAGATAATACGTACATATTCGATATTTTCGTGGCAAAGATTGTCGTTTGCGCAATCGAAATATGTGAAATAATCCAATACCAATAATATTCTATGTTAAATTTACGAATTAAAAAATAACAGTAGATAAGAAACCCCGTCAAAAACTTTGGTTCGCTTCGGGATGTGGGGGCCGCGGTCAATTTTATTATGCATAATTAGGTAAATTTCAAATCGTCTATTTTTATATTCAGGCTTTTGACATGGCTGTTATACAAGTTGTTACGATTGCGAAAACTGTCAAAGTTGCGATGTTGTTATTTTGTTGAATGCGTGCTTTGCGTTATAAATTTCTATTTTATTATAGGTAGTTATTTGTTACAAACATGGAGTGTCCCGAGAAGTGGGATTCTCTCAAAGATAAAAGCGTGTACGAGTTGATTACGAGGTTGTGTGAGAAGATAGCAATCGGTGACGATGTAGTGGACGATTTTGCATGTTTGAAACGACCTTTGGTGAGGAAGTTGCGCTCCAAAGCTTATGAAATCCTATTGAAAAAATCCGAAACTGTCGTGCCGAGAGAGCCGTGCGAACCCGCTCTGGATTTGCTCGCTTATTACTTCGATAGAAACTATAAAAAGTGCAACATCGGCGACTATAAAGATCTGATTTATTTGAAAGAAAACATCGATTGGATCGTAGACAGAGACGAAGGGCAAGTTGAGCCGTATTTTGATGAAATACTGAAGTGTGTTACATTGTTGAAAAATATGGTTTCAAACGATGGAGGAAAGTTTATGTTCGAAGTAAGAATTTGAATGTTGTTTACTCATATAATTCGAATCGAATGTATCTACATATATTTGTTATTTTAGAACCCTTTTAGTTTTGGAAAATTGGATGAGATGTTACCAAAGATTGCTGCAATAAGTGGCAACGAACCAAAACCGTATCAACATTTTCCTACGGAAATATTTCAATTACCGTTTGCTATAATCAACGATGTAAACAATATAAAAAATGATGTCACAACTTTATATCCATATTTGATTGAAAGTTTCATCTCCAAACCAGGTAAATAGCGTTTTAATGGAATTGAAATATCTTAGTCTGTAATAAAAATAATCAACGCTTTCTTTTTTAAGGTACGCATCTGTCCCACTTGAACAGATTGGGGATTTATAATACTTATTCAAGTGGAAGTCACACGAGTCAAGATAATAAGCAATCGTCGTTAACGTCTGGAGATTACGTGAATGAATTTATTAATTTTGAAGGACTTTTAGCGTCTCCGAGGCTCACCGGTCCGAGAGATTTGTGCATTCCTTCAGAAGATAACGCAGTATGCTTTTTCTTTTATATAAGAAACACAATATGTATATTTCTTATGAAGTCGTCATATAGTTTTCATTACAGAGCATTAAACATTTGAATATAACAAGCACATACAACTCTTTACAAGAATCTATTATGCACGTGTCATCGAGTAATATTGATTCAAGTGGACCTCCTGCAACTTTGTGGGAATTAGCCAGCATGGATATCAATATTCAACCGGATTTGTGGGAACAAGCTTGTAATTTTAATTTTTTTTTGAAATGCTTCTAAATATGATTATTGAAATTTAATTTAATTTGACATATAATACATGTTTTTTATAGCTAAGTTGCCGCCAATAGAAAAGCGAGGATTTATATCATCGTCTTTAGTACAAATGTCTCATTGGAAGCAAATTTATTCAAACAGAATGGATAAATTGAATGTCATATCCGAGGCCCAGTTTATATTACACTTGAAATATTTGACAAGTGTGTATTTCATTTGTTTTGTATTTTATGATGATACAATGTATAATATTATAGAATTAAAATGGTTTAAATGCAATTTCAGTCGGGATTGCATCAAGTTCATTTTACTTCGATACAAATGCAAAACGCTTTATGATGAAACCGAACTTATGCTTAGAAGGGTTACATCAAAATACGTTACAAACTTATGTATTTGATTTAATCAAGACGGGTACTTGCTATTGGAAGTTGAATAATTTGGTGTCGCATTCAGCGAGTGATAAAGAAATCCTCAAAGAAGGGTTTGTTTACAAGGTGAGTGTAAATTGTTGCAGCGACTTTAACATGTGGGACTTAAGTGCGCCTATGTTAGCGTGCAAATTACTATTTTTTATATTCAATAACTATAAATTCAAAATATTAATTCTAAAAAATTAAAATGCATGAAAAAAGAACTATAAAATAAATAAGAAGGACAATTTACCAAAAGCTCCATTTCTTAAAAATAATATATAGGACAGGATGTTGAGTTTTAACCGTTTCCCTGCCTATTGAAACTTAGTATAACAGAGGATCTTTATTTATGTTCAGTATACAAGTATTATTGTACATATGTACAGCGAAGGAGGTAGTTGCTCAACTTCGGAGGAGTGGGCTGGCTGAACTCCAGATGCTCATTGGCGTCTGGGGTTGGTGCAATAGTTTATAGTGAGATTATGCTCTCGGGATTCCTATGGGGTTGAGGTTATTCTCTATGTAGCTGTGCCTTATGGTTGCTTGATGTGCGGTCGAGTGATGAGATCATGCTTCTGGGGTCTGTGTCTTTGCTCTTGTATGAACGAAGATATTTGAGGCAATGTCGGCTCTGCATGCTCGTACAGGAACGCAATGTCTTGTGACTTGTGTTGCATAGGGAAATAGATTCAGGATCGTACAAGTTGTACTATGTTCCTACAAATCTTAAATAAGATGTAGTTTTGGCATAAAAGTTATCATAGGTATGTAAATTTCTTTAAATGAGCAGTCATCAATACAAATTAAACTTATTTTGCGCGCTATTGTCGACGAGCTTAAGTCCCGCGAGATTAATTTGGGGTTTTACTGCACGTTAATATCCCGTGATGCAGTGCAAATTGATATTATTTAAATAGCTTCTGTCTAATCTTGAAAAAAATTGCAGGCCATGTGTGATAGTGTACGTCAATATCTAGTATGGTTTCGTTTGGAAGTTGACAAAGTATTCGGTGAAGGGTTGGTTACGATCGAACAAGAAGGTAAGCGTTTGCCGTCACTGTTAGAAATCATTCACGAAATGAAACCATTAGCGATGCAGATACAAACGATGGATAAAGTATATCAAGCATGCGAACGAGGTATGTTTTTAATTTGGGCAAAGCTAAGCCAATTTTTAGCTATTTTTAATAATGTTCATTTATTTATGATTTTAGAACATGATGAAAGCTTCATACGAGGAGCTGGGCTTATGGCGTATTTGTATAATGAAATCACAATGATAACTCAAGGGTCCGTTTCGGCTATACTCTATGCAGCATTGCAGGCTACGTGTCGAGTTTATTTCCGGTAAATACATATGTGTTTGTCTTTTACTATATCTTCTTCTTCTTCATTGTTTGCTCAATGCTGAGCGTCGTGGTCATTGATATAATTTAGAATTCGATAGATCCATCTCCACTCCTTCCGGTCCTGTGCCAAGTTGAAAGTAGCGCTTAGGGATGATTTCGTCAGTTCTTAAATTTGGTCTGACCATCTTACGTGAGATCGACGTCTTGCTCGCCTTCTTTCTAGTGTTCAGATGACTACCAGCTTCTCTAGACCCTTCACTTCTTCCTGGCAATATGGCCAAAGTAGGAAAAAATCCTTTTCCTACATGTTGTAGAAAGTCTCTCTGAAACTGTTCGCTCTTCTTGCGGGCCATGAAATGGGCAGAATCTGCTTCCAACGCCACATTTCGAAGCCATCAACATGTCTCTTTCCCTTTTTTAAGCATTCATGTCTCGACTCTATACAATGCAATAGGGATCACCAGAGATCACCCCAGATAGATTTTCGTTCTTCTCATTGAAGAGCGGTTATACTATACATATGTACAGTGCTAAAATTATGACTCATTGATAAATGTAGCCAGCAGTATGGCTCGGTGGTTGCGTTTATGTTTAGCACCGAGAGGTTTCAGGGTTCGATCTCTGGTCAGACTTGGATATTTGAAGTCGATCGTTTATTATCAGAGTTTGCCAATTTATCTGATTTCATTGTTGAAACGGTTCCTCCATCAAATCGGCAAATAGAATCCTACACGTTGTCACAAATATCTGAATTTGATTTATGTACAATATGTAAAATTTTATGTATAAGTCTAAATCCATAGATGTCTCTATGGAGTAATTAATTAATTAATTAATTGTTAGTTTCGTGTTCTTCAGCCTCTCGAAATACAGCGATTTATGTAATGAAAATGCTGCATCGTTTGTAATTAATTGTCTAGGAAAGTCGACTTAAAAAAATTCTATGTAATATGTCGACTTTTTTTTATTAGGTTCATCCAACGGTTCATATTCGAAGGCGAATTGGAAGATTGCTTTGAAGAATTTTTCATTAAAAAAGACAACCGATTTATAAATTCATACACAAAACAGTATTGGAATAAAGGATTTGTAATCAGAAGTAATGAAACCGTTCCAGAATTTTTAAAAGGCATGGCAAAATACATACTTTTATGCGGAAAATCACTACGCTTGCTCAAATTGTGCAATCCAGATGTAAGTTTTCATTCGATGTGTAAATTATTCAGTGTATTATATAAGATTGATATGAATAAATTTGCACTGTTTCAGGATCCGCTGTGTGTGATTTTGTCGACTGATTATCCTCATATTAAATGTTGTTTAACCTTTGAAGAGATACAGGATCAGCAAAGGTTGTACGATCAGTATAGAACTCAGTGTTTGTATGTTTGCGGTGAACCGGTTACGTTTGAGAGTCTCCTGATGCAGAAAGAGGCTGAAAAGAGAGCGTTTAGAGAAATGGTTATACTGAAGCAGGCGGAAACCATGGAAAAGTTGATTGGTATTTATGAAGTCGTTACATTTGTATAGTAATTGAAATTTTCTTACGTAGTTTGTATCAAGATATGTATTGTAATTGCAGAAGAACGTAAAAGATTATCTCGTATGTTGCTTGTCAATAAGCGCAAACAATTCTCGGCTTTGAGAGAAGCTGCCGAAAATGCTAAAGCTCAGCGTGATTTCGAACGTAACAAAACTGTACAACAGGAAAAACTAATGATGGAACATTATAATGCTTCTAATAAATTGCATGCATTAAGAATTGAAGAAGAAAAGTGTGTTTTTTTAAATTGTTTTTATTTATTTGTGTTATATACAATGCTTATTATTTTTTAATGTAATTTTAGGAGGAGAGTCGTAGCTTTTTTCAGCGAAATTGAAAGAGAAGTCAATAAGCGTAAGATGATGGCCGATTGGAAAATAAAACGTTTACAGTTGGACACAAGACGTGTGGAATTATTAACAAGTGAAAAAGTTAACCTTAGCAGGGAGTGTTTAGAATTAAAACGCAAGGATTCCAAAGTTGTTATATCTCAAATTAAAATAGATCAGAAACCGAAAGATGTCAATTACTCACCGATGGTTGACACACCGAGTACTATAAGTGAAGGAATTAATGATATGCCTAGTTTGATAGTTGAAAACAACAAACAAGACATTGCAGAATCTCCTTTAGATGCTTTAGAAATTGAAAATGACATTCATACAGTTCAAATATCAGATATTGAAAATAAGAATGTAAATACTGTTAGTATTGCTGATAGCATACAAATAAACAATAATGGTAATACAATATCAGATGTCAATAGCAATCTAAATGTTGTTACCGAGACATCCAACGGTGCTTATATTGATTTGAGCCCTTCTGATATATTAAATAGCAATATATTACTCTTAGATGAAAAGCAAAATTCTACTGCTGCATATAAAGAACAGAAATTGGAAGCACGTAGAAACAAAGAAAAAGTATTGGCTCACGACTTCGGCACTAAAATTAAAAACGATAGCGAAATTTTGTCTATAATCAATAACAACGTCAGCGAAGCTCAACGCAACAAAATGAAAATACTCGGCTCTGATTGGGATGCCGAAAACAATAATCCATCCATTGAGTATTCGAATGTGCCACAGTATAATACGGAAGCCAGCAGGCAAGCTTTGATCAACAAGCAGAAAGTTTTGGGACACGAATTCGGCATCGATACCAAAATTTGGCAAGCGAAACGGAAAGACAATCTTACTCTGGACCTCAAAAGCTGCAGCAAGTCTCAGAGAGATTGGAACAATCAAAATATTCCAAACTGGGTCACTAGCAATATACCTTTAGGTACAAGTCCCGGAAGTTGTGGCGAAACTCCCAGCGATTTCAACACACGGGTAATTATAATTACTGCATCTATGTACGTGTAAATATTAAAATTTGATTATAAATGAATTATTTTTCAGCTGGATATCGAAACACCATCAACTTTTGACGTTGGTCCATTCGGTTTGCCGTCAGCTGCAACGTTGAGTCCAACATCGGCTCAAGTAGCCGATTTGTCTGAGAATAGCAATGTGACCAAAACAGGTTTCCGCTTTCCAAATATAATCGAAGAACACAATTCCGACGATGACGTTCCTGACTATCCAATAGTACCTGAAGAGATGAAAGCCAACGTCGAAGTCAAACATAAAGAAACTAGTCCTTACAGTGTGAAATCTACAGTGTGGAATTTCAGCGACAACAATCTCGATTTCGGTGATTTCAAACCGTTTGGTATTGAAACTACAGCTGGAGAGACGTTCAAAACTCTCGATATATTCGACAAGCCGTTGGTTTTAGACTGCGTCGAATCACCGTACCCGAATATAAACGATATAATAGAACACGCACAGAAGAGTCCGGCTTCAAATATGTTTAAATTAATAGCTTGCTTGGATGAAAACGAAAATATATTGAAAATGGTTGAAAATGTCGATTTATCAACCATCGCTACTTGCTTGCAAAGGTCTGTTATGATACCTCTGTCGTACCAAATGGAAATGGTCAACAATGCCACATTGAAACACTTTCTCTTCAACTGCGATCTGTACGATCATCTGAAAAATATTTGTGACTTTTTCTTTCTGATGGACGGCGAATTCGCCAGAACGATCTGCACGAATATCTTCGACAAACTCAATACGACGTCGAGTCCTCGGGAACTACTCAACTTTGCCACTCTTCATAGTATTCTCGACAAGTCGTTTGGGTCGTCAGTATGCGGTATATATTCCTTATATTAATATACATATTATGGTTATGCAAAAAGCATCTAATATACACTAGTAATATGTAATTTGACAACCTTTATGAATCTTTTTGTACAACATGAGGGAATTTGGGTATACTATTGCCTACTATATTTTTACTTTATTTTATTTATATACATATGTATATGTATGTAATTACCAGGAAGGCCTAACAGGTAAACCCAATGCCAGTTACAAACATCGAGAAACAAAAAAATTATCAGAGTGGATACTAATGAATCTTTACACTGAAAAAACCCACTGAATTTGAATATGACATTAAATTTGTTGGTTTGCTCTTGTTTAAAAAAATGCGCAATCTCTAATATTCTTTGGCTTTTGCAGTCATGAGTTCAAATCTAGTATTGCTGTGGCAAAAGTGAGTAATGGAATCAATAGTACGATGTTTTTCCTATTGTTTGTGATTTTTTAATGCTTAAAAAATCATTTATCGCTTGAATTTGTACCTACGTTTAGATGAAAAAAATTGAGATAAAAAACCAATCCTTGTTAACACAGAGAAATGCATAATAGAATGAGAAAAAAATGTGTATAAAATATATATTTGAGTTTTAAAATTCGCTAGATAAGTATTTCAAAGCAACCCAAAATCACAATCGATAGAGAAAACATCTGACTATTGATTCCGATACTCATCTATTGCAAACTAATAAATACTATAATACATAGATTTTGAGTTACAGACTACAAAAGCCAAAAAACGCTCATATAACAAAATGCAAAATAACAAAAATCATTGTCATATTTGAATTCAGTGGGTTAAACTTAGTAATAATTGGTTAGTTTCCGCTCTGGTAATTAAAAAACGTGATTTTTTGTCGCTCCGTGCAATTATATTCATACAGTATCATAGAGACGTCGATGGACAAATTCGATATATACATTTTTCTGAGTAGGTAGCATATTTATATAATAATCAACAAATTCGAGATCCTATAAACGATTGATCTGTAGTCACATACATATTCAACACCAGGCCAGGGAATGAATCCATGAACCCTTAGTTGAAAGCATTACACGCTAATCACCAAGCTATGTTGCTGGTTATATTCAATATAATTGTATATTGTATTCTTTTTGCATAATTCCGTTCTTATTAGATCCAATTTAAAACAGAATTGATTTCAGGTGTGAATAAGTATGCTGAAAATTTATCGTTTATCGTTAACGATATGCCGATTAGTTTCCACCACAGTTCGCCCGATGTTTTGGAATGTCTCACACTTTCATATACTGTATCTTGGCCATTGAATATAATATTCTCTCAGGAGGCGATGGATCGTTATGCAAAAGTGTTTCAGTTTCTTTTGAAAATGAGACGGATATCGTGGGCGCTTGAAAATGATTCCGAAGTGAGTTTGTCTCCGACTTGAATCATTCAAATCATAAATATGTAAGCTTTGTTTAATATATCAATGCGTATTATACATATATAGGTATTGAAGATGTCTTTGAAAGAAGAGTTTATGGTTTCGAAAGAGCTGTTACGCTCTCCGCAGTATCATTCCGTCCAGCTTTACCGCTACATGATGTCGTCCCTGATCAGAGCTCTTCACAGCTACATATCGACGACATGTCTACAATCATCATGGAAAGAATTCGAAAAGGACTTGATAGCCGCTCGCACTTTAGACGATCTGTACTCCATACACGTTATATACGTGAAGAAAGTCCTTTTCCGGTGTTTGCTAAACAATAGATCATCATCCATCATGAAAATACTGAACGATATATTCAGTGTCATATTGCAATTTCATCACTACTTAAACGCACGGTATGTGCTATAATAATATATATAGTAAAAGTGATTTAATGTTAATTTGAAATGAGATATGTTATTTTTCAGATGTTGGCACATTGCCGAGAATGAAATTTACTATACACATCCGTTGTTTGCCAAGTTGCGCGAATCTTACATGTCGTTTGACAAATTGGCTAAACGGCTTCACAAAATGGTGACGCATCTCACCGACTGCGGCTATCAGCCCCATCTCGCTGAACTTCTCTCCGTTATGAACATGAACGACTATTATAATAGAGCCGATGCGGCTAAAAAATAACTCCACTGCACATTGCCCAGGCACTGCTTCGTTGATCTATTGTTGCTTGTTGTAAAGTGATCACTGTTCAATGTTGTTATGATTGTTGATTTTTTTCAAGTTTCCATTTAAAATATTATATTTACAATGATGAAGGTAAGTTGTTCTACTGTGAGAATTTATTTAGTGTCTTTTGAAATAGTTCCTGTGATATTAGCGTTTGTTTCGAATCTCATTAGATGATCATTCCTTATGAATCAATGTTTGAAACTAAAGTACGTTAACTCGCATATGTGTGCTGTTTATGCGAGTGCATTATCATTGTTACGATTATGAACGCAAATTCATATAAAAATATTGCATTGTTCGGTGATTTTAATCCTCGCCTTTTTTATTGTTGTTGCAATGCTTAGCATGATGAAAATAGCACTGCTTAATTTTGTTACGCATTTAAAGTTAGCTAAATCTTTCCACTGTTAATATAGAATAATGTATAATTATTTATTTATACAAAATAATATTTAATGATTCATTTTTTTTAATTAACCTGTCCATTCCATACATACATATATCAAGTTGTATTCGGCATGAACTCCAGACTCCCATTTTTGAGATGTTTTTTTTTGTCATCCCAAATTATCCAATGAATTATTATTATTTTTGTATCATATATAGTCGTTTCGATTCGAAACGTACGTTGCAGTTTAAACACTGCCAACAAAATGTACGAATATAATACAAACATAATAACAGATCAACAAAAAACTTCTATATATACTGTTTGCTACCAATGTTTCCTCTAAGACAACAAGTCTCTGAGCGTTCAGCGCCATCTATTGAAAATTTATTTAATTAATTAATAATTTTTCCTTAGGTAGGTAGGTAGTTTTTACCATTTATTTTTCATATTTAATAAATAAAAGTATTAAATTAAATATATTTAAAGAAAAAAATACGACAGCATGCGGATCAAACACAGAACCGACACATTTCTTTTAATTTTTTTAAAATTAATAGCTTAATATGCCATAACCCATGCGATGATATGTCATTGGGCACAACACTAGTTACATACGTATACGTCATAAGTGCTATGACAGGAATTACCCCAAGGCGACACATATGGCTAGATTATTTTTGTACATGAGTATTAACATTTTTTCAAACAACATGACAATACAATAGATACATCAACAAATTTTTTGGTACACAGCAAATTTGCGAGAAATACATATGTATGTAGGTAGCACTTTATAAGATTCAACAAATGCTAATAACTCGAATTTGCGAGAAATTGACGGGGAGGATACCGATTTATTGGATCTGTCACAACAATTAAGCTAGAAAAATTGGAAAATTCTAACAGGTGACAGTCGATCCGTGTTTTAATAACCACAAGATCTTGCCAGCAGCTTATTTGGCCGGGAATTGAACCTCTACAGGTATGCAACAGCTCTACCAGTGCACTATGCTGTTATGAACAGTTCAATATCTAACATAGAATTTAATATATAATTTCGAAAGAGACTTCGTAAGGTTTATAATGTATGTACATATGTAAGGTTTGAGTTTATATACATATATTGTTTTCTATAAATATTTTCTCTTGGAAAATGGTGGCACGAGCATTTAGCGCCATCTACTGAAAATTAATTTTTCTATTTCTGTTTTATATTGTTTGTTTATATTATTTCCTCTTGGAAAATAGTGGCACAAGCATTTAGCGCCATCTACTGAAAATTAATTTTTCTATTTCTGTTTTATATAGTTTGTTTATATTATTTCATTTACCCAATGAAATTTTCATCGGGTCTATCACTAGTATTTTATATTTTTAAATACGCTAGTATTTTCCAAACATGCGCTTCTTTAAAGCGAAATAAAAAACACCGAGTATGTTGAGTGATTAAAAAATTTATTATGTATGATTATTTTCATAATGAAGATTTCACATCATATTTCTTCAGGTTATCTAAAAAAAAAAATAACGGTGTTAATTAATATATCATACAAGAACATATTATCAATATTAAAAAGTAACCTTTGACTGTTTTTATGATGCAATCTAAATAAGTCTTATCGTTCGTATCTTTTTGGTTGCCTTTTACAATTGGCAGCTCATAACCGGGTCCATATTTCAGAAAAAAATCGTTATCAGGTATATCCATTGAAATGAGTTTGTCTTGACCAGTTATAATAGCTGTTAAATAAGTCCACAATCTAGCCGTGTTTGGTAAATTATATCCACCTATAAGCATATAATAATAAATATAAAAAAAATATATAAGATAAATCTTTTGATACAGCGGAAAATCATATATACCTCCTCCGAGGAATAATGTGGGCTTATTCCAATTTAATATACTGCGTATACATTCCCCCAAAGAATCGAGAGTTAAATTGCTCTGTCCCAAAGGATCTTCGTTGAGGCAATCACTGCCGCATTGTACTACTACTACTTCCGGTTGATACGCTTCGTAAATTTGAGGGCATATGCTGATGATAAAAAGAAAATTCCGGTTTACAAGGCGATCAGTGTAAGATATTACTAGGTGTAGTATTATTTGTTTACATTTTAAATAGATAGTTTAAAGAGTAATCCGATACGCCTTCTTTCAATGGTACATTACATGAATAGCCTCTTCCGTTACCTAATCCGACGTCACTCAAAAGGCCAGAGCCTGGATAAAATCCAGGTTCGTGTTTGTGGAATGATAGTGTGAAGACTTTTTTAGAAAATGCAAAAGCATTTTCTACACCGTTGCCTGAATACGTGACAAGTTATTAAAAAAATATATTTTCTATAATTGTCTAAAAATAAATTGCAAATTACCATGATGAATGTCTAAGTCTATATATAAAATTCTTTTGAATTTTTCTCGTAATTTTTCTATACCAATTACTATATCGTTTACATAGCAAAATCCCTCAGCTTCGTCTCTGAAATGTTATTATTATATATTATTCTAATAATTTGCTTCAATCTTAAGAATAAATAATGGACAATGTTTATAATACCGTTGTGCATGGTGCCAACCTCCACACCAATTGATTGCAATTTTAGTATCTTCAGAGACTAATCTAGAGGCTGCTGTTAAAGATCCTCCGGCTATAGTTAATATGGTTTCAAAAATATTTTCAAAAGGTGGACAATCATAACCTAAAATATATGAACAATTTGTTAGAAATATATTTAAAGTAGTCGATCACAGTATTACAAGAAATATGCATACCTAATCCAAACTCGATTTGTTCTTCGTTCACGTCATCTAAATCAAGATCGTTCGATTCTTTCATACATTTAACAAACGAGCTAGAATGAAATAATTGTAAATCTTCCGGTGTGGCTTTTACGCTGGGTATAATGTTCATATATTTCAAAAGCTCGTATGATTCGATGAGTGCATGGACCATAGAAGCCTACAAAGAAACAGATATTTAAATTTATTTGTTATTGCCATTAGTAATAGTGTTCGAAAATAAATTGTATAACCCTTTGTTTGACTGGGGGCAGTTTATCGCAATGTTCCAGAAGTTTATCATCAAAAATGTATGACACTGAATGTTCCATTGTATATTCCCGCGACTATACTGTCAAAACAATCTGACGATAATACTTAAACACTCGATTTTACAACCATCAATAAATATATTTTAATTTTGATAAACATCGTTAATCTTAGAAATCTAGAAATGGATGCGAACCGAAAATTTAAAGAATGTAGCCAAACTCTCAAAACAAGAATGCCAATATGAGGAGTATCTTTTGCGTGAAACATCGGGAGAGTTTGCAAAATGCAAATGGTTTTGAAATATGATTTTTTTTTCTTTTTTTTGTTATACATTTGATTTCCCGGTGCTAACATGAGGGTATACATGAGGTGAGGTTGATACATGAGGGTAGGTAGCGTTCTCGGGGGCTGCAACGAACAAACAAACGGCTTTGTATCATGAACTTGTAGGGATATAGCACGACTTGTACCACACGAAACTAGGTCGATGATATTTCCCTCATCGAACTTAATTTGTACAAATTACATCATTGCGTCCTGTTATCGTACACGAAAGTCAGCCTTGGCCGAAATAGTTCGTCCAGCTTACCCATAAAGGCGATTCGACTCGCTCCAGATACGCAATCACGAGTACACGGGAAATCCCAAGGAGCTATGCGACTACGCATCAAATATAGAATACAAAGGAAGACCTCCACCCCGTTGGAATCTTCCAGAACGTGATCTCACCAGCTCAGCTACACGTTGCTCAAGCAACACCTTTATAAACCAGCGCATCGTCCCCAGATGCCAGTGAGCTTCAGGAGCTCGACCTGGCTCGTTCCAGCGAATCACCTACCTACTTCGCTGTACATACAAATACACCTGTATTAATCGAGTAATAAAGATCCTGTTCAAAATTCAACTGAATTTCTATAGGCCGGGAAACGGTCCAAACCTTAAGCCCGCCCTATAACTGGTGACCCCGACGTGATCTTTAACCCGCCCTATAAACTGAAGGATACATTTATGGATAGAAGATTGCTTTGAGGATATACTTGATGAATTTCTTGCATAATGCTTAAAAAGGTCTAATTTTTTTGTATGGCACGAGAAGTTACGCAATAAATTAAGCAGTAATGGGTGCGTATACAAAAAACATTCAGTATATAAGAGTGCCCTCAAATAAAAAAAAAAAAAAGTGAAAGTTTCCGCATATGTCAAGTGGCTCAAGTAATATGGTCAGGTACTGTATTTTCTTTAGTTCGTTCTTATCCTTTGGCGCCGTCCACACACACGATATCTACTACCGATATTTCTATACCCAGTTCCTAAATAGCAACCACAGGCGGCGCGTGTTAAACGGACGCGTGTTAGTGTGGACGGCGCCTTTGAGTTAAACGGACGATAATGAAAGTACATGTATTGTAAAAATTGTACAAAAAATTTTGCAAAAAAAATTGTGCAAGATTGAACGTACCAGCACCTCAAAATTTAGCACTACACCACTGTTAATATAAATTCAATTAATGTATACATATATATTTTACAGTGAAAATATACTTTCACCGATTCAAGCAGTGAAAATGTATAAAAAAATGAATTTACAAAGTTTAAATCTATACATTTAAACCTAACAACCCAATCCTAAACTAATAGGGCCAACCCTTACTTATTCTAACCTATCCTAACCCTTAAATAATACCAACCCTAATAATCTAATCTTAAATGAATAAAACCAACCCTGAAAATGTAGCTGGCTATGATTTCACTGAAACGTCAAAGAAAATATAATTTCACTGTGTCATATACATATATTCAAATCGCGATGGCGCGCACGATAATCATTATATAAATAAAAATCGCGAATATGGAATATCTGGCACTTGAGTTCTCGTTAGTATAGTATTTCACGCGATAAATCGTGGTATTCAAAGGTAAATTATCATCGATGAAAAATGAATAAATTGAATGGCAGAATATTCTGTTTTTACGACCAAATCTGCAAAACACGATCACATCTGACAGCTGCTTGTGACACATCGTACTGAGCGTAGTGGTCGTCGTTTGGTCTACCTTTCCATATTAGCGCAATTATATGGCTTTAACGGACGGATTGTCGTAAATAGACGATCGAAATTATACCGGTACGGTTCGACATGCGTTACAAATTTCCGAAAATACGCACACATTATTATCGCGCAATTAATTAATCGGCCTTTATCGTCGACTGCCGAACAATGGAGGTGAACCCGTTGAGCATTATTTTGGTAAAATCGGACAGTAAAGGCGATCGGTTGCTGTTTCGATATCCCTACGAGACGGATGTGGCTAACGACATACACGATCCGAATAATGGAAAACGCAACCCTTACGCGCTCAATATCATCGAAGATTTGCTCCAGACTCCAATGCCTCAAACATCTAATATTCATAAAGGTATAAAAAAAATTGATTCAAATTATCTGTCTTTATTTGTATTTTTTTTTTTTTAATATTACTTGTCCTTAGGTCAGCTGACTGGTTTTACTGATGAAGTATTGTCTACTTTGTTTGCTGTGAAGCCGGAGTTGTGTCATAAAAAGTTTGAGTTGAAGGTGAACGATGTACGCTTTGTTGGACATCCTACATTGTTTCGAGCTAACAAAGACGACGGGACGTCCTCAACGATTTTAATCAATATTGTTTTTGCTCTCCAAGCATTAGCGAGTCATTCAGTTGGTATGTTTGTCATTCAATAAAGTGATAATTTAATTATGTACATATTTATTTACATACATCTGATTTGTAGTTAAATGTTATTACGATTTGAGCAAACGATTGGGTAAAGCGTTGCGCTACGAGGAAAAGCGACGTGCCTTTTTATCAGAAGAAATGAAGATTATGGTAATAATATTTACATTATTGTAAAATATTGTTTATGTTTTAATGAATAATATGTAATGTTTAACTTTAGATAACAGTTCATGACGAATTATCGTCGATGGATAGTGACGATGAAGATAATGCTGATACATCTCTTGAATGTTGTTCGATCCCGGATAACCCACCACGATCTGCCTTCCATATTATATTACAGAAAAGCTCTCTAGCGAATAGTCTTAAAATCGTCTTCGAAGAACTTAGCAATTCCGGTATTTTATTGAAACATTCGACTGAGAGATTGATTCAATTGTTCGCCTCTTTATTAATGGTTTTTTTCGTTCAGGTATTATCCAAGTGAGGATAAACAATTGGGTTTTGGTATCGTTTTGTCTGCCGCATAAAGCGCATCAATTTCACAATCGAGGATTGGTAATCGAACCCGAAACGATCGATAGGTGCTTAAGAAGTCTCAGACCGTATCACGGAATGTTATTGCTTGTATGTATATGTATAATTTTTGGTTTATAGTCAAACCCGCGCCGATATAACAGCGCGAGACAAAACCGCGCGAGGGAAAAGAGCGCAGAGACAAAAGCGCGCCACGAATATATGAAAAAAATATAAAAGTAATGATGCATTTTCAAATTTTAGTCATAGCATTCAATTTATTTATGATTTTAAAAATATATTATAACATATGGTGATTGGTGCTCACCAATCACTGGTTTACTATGTAGATCACCTGATCTCACGTTCGCGCCAAAAAGGCCTGGACGTATGAAAAAACTGTGTACAACAGCCAATAAGGTCTCGAGACACATCGACCAATGATCTTTCTGTGTTGAGTGTACACGCTGGGTATAAATATTAGGCGGTTTTGGCCTGTGCTTCATTCAAAACTGGCAGGCCGACGGATCAAGAACAATATATGCTGCGTCTTTCACTCTGATCTCAGAAACCCCTCTACACGTCCACGCTACAATATTATAGTTTTTAAAATGAGTTTAAATAAATATCGTCATATTTTTGATGGTCCTTTTCAATAAACAGTAAATCGCATTGTACTAAATACCGACCATCGCTCTACCTAGGACCATCTTTTCATCAACAGTCAACACTATTTCAAGATCAAATAGCGATCATTGCTTTACTCAGACTTAGACAGAAAAAACAGCACAGTTCATATACAAAAAAAATGTCGTTCAAAATGCATTAGTAGCTGGTTTTTAAGTACATTTTTTATATGTACGTGGCGCGCTTTTGTCGCTGCGCCCTTATTTTTCGCGTGGTTTTGTCGGCGCGCTCTTTTGTCGCTTTAAGGTTTCGACACTGCGCTCTTATGTCTGCATGGTTATGTCGGTGCAGTTTTTTACCGCGCGCTTAAGTCGTGGTACCATTATTTTTATATTGAATTTGTTGTTTTTTTTTGTATGCTTAATTTATTTGAATTATATTTTAGGTCGATCCGAATGAATTGTTGGAAACTATGCCTTTGGATAGTAGCTCTTCTCTTATACGTCTCATAATGCAATACAGTCCTCTCAAAAGCTTACAGACCCTCGCCATCGAAGCTGATCTTCCACTCTCACAAGTACACTTCCACATTAATCCTGGTATAATTTAATTTGTGCCTTTAATTTATTTTTGTTTTTTATTATAGGTTTTTCAATTGACCGGCCACCTTGTCTATTGGGCTAAAGCGACAATAATCTATCCGTTGTGTGAGAGTAATGTTTACGTTATAGCGCCTGATGCTCAAGTGCATTTGAATTCTCCATTAGTTGAAAAATTTGCTCAAGATTTTCCCGGTTTATGTTTGATACAAGTAAGTTCTCATCCTTTCTAGGTTGAAATTCGATATTTAACAGATTCATAGTAATATTTTACTCTGCAGGTGATGTCTATGCTATCATTACCGGCACCGTTATGGTATCCGTCTCGCACTTGGGCTGGTGGTGCTGCTTTATTAGCCCGTTGTGTGGTGTGGTTATTACAAAGACATTTATTGCTACAACTGCATACGTATATACAGTTTCTTCCGACAGCGCTTGGCCCTCCTATCAATGGTAGTAATATAAGATTATTATTTTTTTTGTTGATTTGAATGTCTATTTACATGGCTTGCTTTGCAGGTACCAAAGATTATTATTGCGAGAAACACAATGGTCAAAGGCAAAGTCTCTCCGATTCGATGTTATCACTCAATAACATACCTAACACCTCGGCGACAACGCCGTCTGAAAAGTCAAGCAACGAGTCTTTGAATTTCAAAAGTAGAGACAGTATGGAGATGATTTTTCCTATTAGTAGTAGCCACATTGGAATTAGAAGCAGTGATATTAGCTCCGACATGTCTAAAAGGGACGATGTCAGCTTGCAGATTAAGACTTCAAATCGATCGCCAAATATGAAGAACGGCATTAGCAATCCGAAGAGTGTTTTCCGAGAAAACAGTCTCGTATGTGGTGATATGACATTGGAATCTCTGACTGACTCGCAACCATCTTCGCCGCAAAGCTTGAACAGTCCCGTTGGATGCGTTCAATTATTGAATATTAGCAATAATAACAATGAATCGAAGAAAGACGAGAATTCTACCAAGCATATGAACGGCGAAAATCAGAATTGGATATCTGATTCGTTGGATTCTTCACACGGTCTTGATAATTCTAACGAAGTTGCGAATATGATCAGTAATAATAATTTGAAGAATACATTGATGAATCACAATTTGATCAAAATCAATGACGGCGACAAGAAAGATCCGATTGTGGAAAGCGCAACTAAGATCATTAATGGAGTAAGCAATATTAAAACGGACGATAAAGAAATTAATTTAAAATTAAATTTAAATTTAGTGCAGGATAAAGAGAAATTGTCCGCAAACAATAGCAATTCAAGCTCCGGCAGCAATGTATCTGAAAAGAAATATGTTTCCAATTACAGGCACTCGGACACAAAGTAAATTGATTAATCTTACAATGCCTTTCTAAATTCAGTTCATTATGATGAAATTCATGCTTTATTTTCAGTTTCCAACCGCCGACTGTGATATCTAACTTAACCCATTACATTTCTTGTGATGTTGTGGACACATCGGCGAAGAACTGCATGGTGAATAACGAGCCGTACAACGAGGAAACACTGCTGGCCGAGTTTACCGAAGAGGAAAAAGTTGCACTGTTTAATATACCCGCAGCTCACAATCCCGACGATCTGAATTTGATGGCGACATTATATAAAAAGGGTTAGGTTTATTCTTTGATTGGTTGTTTCGATCGGTTTTATATGTTGAATGGTTATTTTTTGTGTGTCAAAGGTTACTTCCGAGGCGAACAGCATTTGGAGGAAATTATGTATATGGAGAATTTGACGAGATCTCAAGTGCTGCAACTGTTGGATAAGTTCAGAGATGTTCTAATCACTTATGAGACTGAGGATCCGGCTATTGCCATACTTTATTCTAATATATAAATTCATACACGTGTTTGATTGCATGTCGACGTCCTGACCTTTTCGAATTTGTTTGGACTCTTGTTTAATACCAATCTATCTAATCTGTTTTAATTTTTTATTTATTATAACGATATCATTGTATAGTAAATACCTCTAGTGTTTTTTTTCAAGATCTAATGATAATTTTTGCATCTGGGAAATTTATGCTTGTTGATTGATAAATTGCTATGTTAAAATGAACTGCATTTTCCTGGAGCAACTGTAAATAGATTTTATAATATTGTAGAAAGAATTATAATGATATTTAATACAGTTTTTGTAAATATATTCAGTTGTTTTGTAGTATAATTTTTTTTTTATTATGATGTTTTTGATATTAAAGGTTTATTTAGAAGTTTTGAATTTTTTTCATCAGCCTTACTTACATATAATATTGAATGGATTTTATTATTTCTGATGAATGTTAATTATGTCACAGTGAAATTATAATTTTTTTACATTTTCACTGGGCATAGTTCAGTGAAATCATATCCAATTACATTTTCACTGGCCCCTATTAGTGAAATTATAATTTTTGACATATGGGGAGGGAAGGTGTGTTGACCATATTCCGGCCTATAAAAACACGGTTGTGTTTGTAAGGGTTTTTTTATTTATATTCAGTTTATACAATAGTTATTGTATGTACGAAGAAGCTAGTTGCTCACTTCTCAGAAGTGAGCTGGCTGAACTCCATAGGTTCACTCTGACGTCTGGAGCTGGCGCGGTGGTTTATATACGATACGCTGTACGCGGCCATGTGCAAATGTCATCGTCTTTTCTTTGATGATCTTTTCCCGTTTGTTCTCGTATGTGGAATGTTCTCAGCGTCTGCATGTCACGTGTTCTGCTTGAATGGTTTTTAGTACCTATTGTTCTGCGGCGTCTTTTGTTTTGCAGTTGACACGTGGGATTTCGTGCAGTTACAATGTATTCCTACCAGAGAAATGTAATATTTAAAGCCCGGACCCTGAGGGGGCTGTATATTGTTCAAATGTTGTAAATGCATTGTTAAAGCTTTGCCGAACCTTTTTTACAAAGGATTTACAACAATTGAACAATAAAAAGCACGCTTCCGGTCCTACCTCTAGTAATATTAATAGAAGCGGCTTTAAGGTCTGTTCATACTTAAAAGCACTGCACTGCTTCAGCACTGCACAACTCCGTTTCAAATATGTCATTTTATTACATTTCTATTCATATCTACCTACACGTCGCGGTCACGTCACGATTACAGCAATTTGGTCGAGTGCAAGGCAAAATCGGCTTACTTATACATTAGAGGCCATGACGATACGGCGCAATATTGCTTACGTTGTATTGTCGAGCACTTGCAATATGAATGCATACACGTGCATTCGTAGCTACGCGTTAGAATACAAGTCAGAAAAAATATTTCGACGTTTATCGAACGAAAAATGATGTATAATCGCGCTGTTGTTGGAAGAAGAAGCTCAAGAAGGCAATAAAAAAGCACGGAGGCGTTTTGATGTGCATCCCATGTTAAAAAATAGAAAAACCGAAGGAGAGTTTTGGACACTGTATAAGGAGCTTGTGGATGATGGACAAATTTTTTTGAAATATTTCCGTAAAAAAATTTTTTTTTTTTTAATATTTGCGCCAAAACCATGTCGACAGATTGAACAGCTGTCAACTGTCACTATCGATAATTGGTCCAAAACAGCAAAGCGGCAGACTCATGGCACGTAATTCGCGTGTATATTTCCACGATGGCCAAAAAAATGGATACGATGCGTTGACGGATGTTGCTGTAAGGTATGAACAGGAAATGTCGGGTACTGCTGAAAGCCTGCCGTGGCGTAAACGCGACGGTTGGTATGAATATACCCATACAAAATGTACCAAAGAATACTTTTCGTACGGCCGGATACCTACTGAAGTCGGTACGTGCTGACTAGGTATGAACAGACCTTTAAGTGTTCTTTTGTTGTCAAGTGACATTCTGTCCACGGACAGATCTAAATAATTTTAGCATCAGTCGTATTTGACGCTTGGTGCTCGACGTATGTCCGATAAAAACTTCTCTGTTTGTTTATATTACTCGCAAGATGGGCAAGCATCGGTAAAAATTGCACAATACATTCAAAAACACACAATAAACATCATGGGATACATTTTTATAAGTAAATTGATCCGTTTGTATTCCGTGCGATGTAGCGTATTTATAGAGACGTATCGCGTAAAATTGACAACAATTATTTATTCGTAAGGGCCCCTCTATTCTTATTACATCTCTCTGATTCGCCGATACGAATCGCACCACCCCACGTCATAACCCCGCTCTTCTCCATCCCCACTCCGATGCTGAAATCGCGCTCACACGCCTTCCCCGCAACCCCGCTCCTCCCCATTCCCACTCTCCTCATAGTCCACTAACTGTTTCGATTTGGGTTTTTTTTATGCCACATGTGTGGGACTGGATGCGGAAGCAAACACGTCATCATATCTTAGCAGCCAACACTTATTTATTTATGGTTAGGTTAAGTTAGGGTTGGTTTTTTATTTATTTAATACTAGCTGAACCCGGCATGCGTTGCAATGCCACAATAACGCATGCAATTCCCGTTCCCGTTCCCGTTCCCGTTCCCGTTCTCGTTCCCGGTCCCGTTCTCATTTGTCAGAAAAACGCAGGCAGCGAACACGTTGGTCGCGGCGCGAAAACATTTGAAATTATAGCGTTGCAATGACACTCATTCCCGTTTCCGTTCCCGTTTTTGGGCGATTTTTTTTCACAGTAATCTTCCCGGACATGTTAACAACAAATCTAGAAAGTTCCACCGTAGTCGGTTCAGTGGCTTAGGAGCCTATTGGAGACACACAGACAGACATTCATTTTTTTATATGGGTTTGCTACAAATGATTGCAAACCACTCGGCTGCATGCTCATTTCGATTGAATTTTAACTGTTTGAATTTCAGCATGTACGAAAGACGAGATATTCATGGGGTTGCGCAGATGACATTTCGATGTACATTGATGATTGGCAATTCTTAAAATTGAGTTGGATCTTTCTGGCTTAAAGTTTAAAATGGCAAAAGCCAAGACAAAAGTATGAAATGAGCATGCGCCCGCTTGGTTTGCAATCATTTGTAGCGCAGGGTTTTTTTTTTATATATATAGATTAGGTTGTTAGGGTCGGTAGTACGTTGTAATTTGAATTCGTATGTCGTAATTCACTGATAGCGAGAAGTGAATTTGTAATTCTATTGTTATATCCGTAGTCACTGCTTGAGTCAGTGAAACTATGGTGGTAGGGCGAGTGAGACGACTGTGTTGGTAATGCACAACTATTTATTTCGACGGCCGGGAAGGAATTAAATGTCTACCGGCGAAGCATTGGCCGACCAATGGTTTTACGGCCAGTACCTCGGGGTTGCCACAAAATTATAATCTCACTATTGAAATTATCATTTCACTGACAATAACAGTTTCACTATATATTAAACATAGACCCATTACGTGTATGTAAATTCGTTTCTGATTGGCTGTTGTCAAATTCGTTTCTAATTGGCTGTCGTGAAATATTCATTTTTTTCGATTATTATTTTGAATAAAAATACCAATATTTTTTTTTTACTACCGCCATCTATGTATAAAATTAATGACTACCAACTGTCACCGAGATTAAAAATCTTCGGACGTGAAATGCTTCTTATGCTGCGTACGGACCAAACCAACGACGAATTTGGTCCAACGATTTAACCAGCAGGATTAAACCAGTAGCGTACAAAATATCGAAATAAAAATTAAATTTAAAAATTGAAATTAAATATCAAAATTAAAAATATTATTATTTTATTAAAATTAAATTCAAATATCAAAATAAAATTATAATCAATATATTAAAATTAAAATAAAATATTGAAAGTTAAAACAGAACATGCCCAATTTAAATAAATTTTCGAGATTGACCTAAAATTAGATCATCAACAATCACATACAGATAATCCTCGACTTTTGTTTGTCGAAGATGTTTTGACTTACGTAGATACGCCTAAGATCGAAAAAAAAATCAAAGAATTATTATTTTTACTTCCCCGTAATGCGCAGCTACTGAGCATATATCATGTGTAAGTATGGGTGACCGAGTTGATGTTTTCAACCCGAGACGTTGTCGGTTTTATCAAAGGAAATTTTTTTGTCTTCAATTGTTTCTCTCGTCGAAATAAATCAATTAATTAAATCATTTCAGAGGTAAATTTTATCGGATAATGTCTTCAATTGTTTCTCTCGTCGAAATAAATCAAATAATTAAATCCATCTCAGAGGTAAAATTTATCGGATAATGTGTGATTATTAATTTTATTTCGACGAAAGAAAAAAAAACCCTTTGACAAATCACCGACATTTTTTTTGTTAAATATTTCATCGACGGCGAAACACATTGGTGTATCGTGACGACTTATAAGAAACAATAACAAGGTTTTTTTCGCTCGTAATTATAATATTTCTCTGGTTGTAATGCATAATATAAGCATTTTCTATCAAAATGTACGAGGCCTTAAATCTAAACTGGATGAATTAGGTTCTAACTCGGCTATTCAATGTGCTGACATCCTGGTACTAACGGAAACCTGGCTTGACGACTCTGTGCATGATTCTTTTTAATTTACATTAATGACATCTCAAAAATAATTAAGTATTCAGACTATCTTTTATTCGCCGATGACCTTAAGCTTTTTAAGACAGTTAAGTCTCATAGTGACGCAGCCCTTCTCCAATTGGACTTAGATGCGCTGTCAAGTTGGTCTGTCGATAATAAATTATTTTTTAGCATTCAAAAATGCTGTGTTCTCAATGTGACAAGATCTTTAAATCGCTTGATTTATCCATATCGCCTAAGTGGTGTTGAATTAAAGTTTGTAGATGAATATTGTGATTTGGGGGTCTTGTTCTCGAATAATTTTCAATTTAAACGACACATAGACAATATTTGTTTGCGTGCAACAAAAATGCTGGGATTCTTACTAAGAGTTAGCAAACCTTTCCAGAGTACGTTGGTGCTTAAAATTCTTTATGAATCTTTAGTACGTAGTATTCTAGAATTTTCTTCTATTATATGGAATCCTACCCATATAACTCATTCATTGAATATTGAGAGAATCCAAAAACGGTTTCTCAGATATCTTTATTTGAAACAGTGTGGTTATTATCCTTGGCTATATCCTAGTGCATTCCTATTAGGGGCGTTAGGTTTCAACTCATTGGAGTCTCGTCGGAATATGTTACTGGGAAGACACTTTTTTAAGCTGTTGAATGGGATAATACACAATCGTCAGGTTCTAAAGGAATTTAGGTTTAATGCACCTTGTAAATTCAGGGACTTGAGAAATCGTGATTTGTTTGTTCCTCCTGTGGCTGGCACAAATATGTTGTCAACGGCTCCTATATCTAGAGCGATATATCTGCTTAACAGGATTTCTGGTGAAATTGACCTCTTCAATATAAAATATACTAATCTGGTTGAGTGGTTGTTGAGGAATGCCAGTGGTTGATTTTGCCTATTATAAATATTAATGATTGTTATTACTTTATCTATGTTTTTTCTTTTTTTTATGATTTTAATGATGTTGTGTTAATATTGTTATTATTATAAGTTATTATTACTGTTATCATGTTATTATTACTGAATGACCGGCCACAGCGACGCGTTGGAGATCTCTGTAATGTCACTGTGGCTAATATGTTAAATAAATAAATAAAAAATAAAAAAAATATCGTCGTAATTCAAAACATTGTTGTAATTCAAAACATCAACGATGATCTAATTTTAGCTCAATCTCGCTCGTTAGCTTAATTTTGATATTTAATTTAAATTTTTTTTATTTCATTTTTATTTCGATATTTTGTACGCTACTGGTTTTAAAAGTTGGCCCAAAATCTTCGTTGGTTAAATATTTCCGAAGGGGGAAACACAGTAGTGTATCGTGACGACTTATAAGAAACAATAACAAGGTTTTTTTCGCTCGTAATTATAATATTTCTCTGGTTGTAATGCGTTTTGTCGTAATTCAAAACATTGTTGTAATTCAAAACATCAACGATGATCTAATTTTAGCTCAATCTCGCTCGTTAGCTTAATTTTGATATTTAATTTCAATTTTTTTATTCAATTTTTATTTCGATATTTTGTACGCAACTGGTTTTAAAAGTTGGCCCAAAATCGTCGTTGGTTTGGTGCGTACGGACCATTATACGATATTTTATCTCTCCCGTAATGGCGGAGGCTCCATTTACTTATATTGATGACCAAAATGAGCAATATGGCAAAGTATGAAAACGATCGGATAACAGGCAAACTTTTTCCTGAATTGTAATCGTAAGTGAAACGTAAAGGAGGTATGTAAAAAAACAAATGAATGTTTACTATTAGATAAGCCACGTTTAAGCGTTTATATTACAAATACCAAAGTTATTTAGCGTTGAAAACGGATGAATAAATCAATAATGCATAATATCCAATTTTTTATTCTATAAGAATGCACTTTTAGGTAAAAGGTAACATTTGATTTTTTTTTTACACAAATTGACTTCGATCTATATAAGAATTACTCACTTACAATGTTGCTGATCACATTACGAAGCTTGCCCTATTACATTACATAATAATATATTTATAAATATAAAAGCGATATTCATTGAATACGATAAATAAAGTAAGTACAATATCTATGACGAGAATCAATACCAAAAATATATCATAAAAATTTATATTGATTCTTAACAACGAATTCACATAATATGGATGGCATCATATTTTCCCACTCGTATGGTTACGTATGTATAATACGTTAAATTTTAAATACATATATGTATATACATATACATATATACTTCCAGATAAACGGGGGATGTTTTTATATTACAATAATTTACATTTCAAGCATTCTTCAGAAGCGCAAGTATATTTTTGGTACGCAATGGCAATTCGAATAATTCTATACTATATATACATACATATGTATACATATATATATAAAAAAAATCAGAGCTTTTTTGAAATTAATTTACATATTATTTAAACATCGTCTTGTGCAATGATTTATCACACTAATTTGTGCTGTTAAAATACGGGTCTACGTGACGAGACAGAATGTTAAATTACAGAAAACACAAATATCGGAAGGCAAAGATCGAAAATCAAAAGATCTTAAGTCGAAAGATCAAAAAAAAAATGATGCATGGTAAACGGTACATACTCACGTACATACTCACTTAATTTGCGCGAGCAGGATACAACAGGAACAAGAGGAACATGCTTTTCCTCCCGTATTCTGCGCGCGCACATTAATACGGGAGGAAAAGCCTGTTCCTCTTGTTCCTGTTGTATCGTGCTCGCGCAAATTAAGTGAGTATGTACCGTTTACCATGCACCATTTTTTTTTGATCTTTCGACTTAAGATCTTTCGATTTTCGATCTTTGCCTTCCGATATTTGCGTTTTCTGTAATTTAACATTCCGTCTCGTCACGAAGACCGTTAAAATACATACATATATGTATTTAAATGGTTAAAATATAAACACTGATAAAATGTATAAGGGCGAAATCACACAGAAAGGATTATTTTTTTAAATACTTTTAAACATGCGAAAAAATGTTGCATGCTTTGCACATATTCATGGAACGCCCAGCACACACTGTCCCAAAATCACACCCTGGAGTGTTTTCTGTAAAAATTTTTCCTTGTATTTATCCATGCTTGACAGTGATCGATAACGGTGTATCCCATATTTGAAGAAATATAGGAGAACCCTCATAGCGGGGAGCCAAGCAACGACGTGCCGTTCTTCCCTGTGTGATTTCACCCTATTGAATTTATACAAATGAGAAGAGTTCATACGTTTATAATTTTTACTCGAATTTTTGTATTTACTTATTTGTGTAAAAAAAGAGACGGTAAAATGTATATACTAAAAGAAAATATTTAATTTGAATGAAAGAATCTTATTTAAAAGCACATTTTTTTCAAAAAAGTGCTTGGCCCAAAAGATTTCATACAAATTACTCTAGCAATTCCATGAAGTATAATTTAATGTCATGTATGTATGTATATATATTTTTTTATACATTTGTCAACTTAAAATTATTATTTACATTAAATTTCATATACTTTATATCAAAATCATTAAGGCATAATTTATTACAAAAAAAGCATAGTCGACAATTATAAAATGGTACTTTTCAATTTTTGCATGCACATGTATTTGTATGTATGTATTTATTTGTAAATTTATTTGTTGTATTTAATTACATTCGTAATTGATAATATTATAAATTTGGATAGTAAAAACTATAAGATTGCATTACATTATTTAACTTAATTTGAAAAGTATCAATTTATGTTTATCCAACTTATCATTAATTGGTTCATTAATACTTAATATACATACTGCAAGCAGTTCATAAAATATTCAGAATCGATTCTAAATACTTTATAATATCAATCGAGTTCTTTTTAATGCGTTTCATTTTACAGTTACTCTCGAAATTCAAATCTTTAAAATAGTTTGCATTATTTTTGAAGTTTAAAAGCAATTGATTAAAAACAGGACTATATTTACTAAAATTGAACGATTTTTTTTCTAAAAATAATACAATAAAATATAAAAGGATTAGGGTTTTAAAATAAATTCAATATTTCTGTTTTTCATATAAAACTAAAAGCATTTCTTCTCTAAGATTTAAACATCTTTCAGTAACTTGCTTCAAAATTCAATTCTTCCCTCAATTTTTCCATCGTTTTATCTAAAGAAAATATTTAACACTATGTATTTTTATGTACATATGTATATATAAGATTACAAATACAAACATGAATAAGTACTTATTTGCATTTCATCGGAATAAACATAAATATCCTTTCATTTATAACATACATACATATGTATCTGTATATTCATATGTACATACATACATATAGAGACCAATAGCTTTCTTCGTCAATATTGAAGAATCTTTAATAAATTTAAAATGATCTGCATCACCATTCAGCTCAAACCAAAATATATTTTAAAACATAGCACACTATCGAATACCATTTTTCACAAATTGGTTTCTACATCACCATCAGTTTTACCTCTGGTCGACAAACTATTCTCCAACAAACGCACAGCGTCCGTTCCAGACACGACATTGTCAACACACGATCTTCTATTCAGCAAGGTGTCATTGATGAAAGCTCTAGATTGTCCGAAGAGTTCCCCTCGATCAGTCACTGATCTTGTAATACGCCTAAAAACAGGTAGATTAACAGCTACGTCGTAAGGTGGAGGATCTTCAGTAGGTGTAGTCTGGACTCTTCCACCGAAAGGATCAGCAGGGCAGAATTTCATCAAAGGACTTGCGAAGTATAGATTGTTGCCTGGGGCCTCTTGTTCGTCTTCTTCTAGGAGGTTTCTATCTATTGATTCTATTTGAGAAATTGGCAAGGTGCTTTCGACGGCCATCTCTACATCATTTGGTACTGCTGTTTCTGAATTTCTTCTATTCTCTACCAATTCATTCGAGGTCGTAGCTACACCTCCTTGATTCAACAATGAATCCGTTAAAGAATTCTTTCTACAACTCAAAAGTGGTATTGGTCTGATGCGAGCACTACCATGACCTCTACTAGTACCAGAGAAATGATTCGGCTTCGATAAGAAACCAGCCCACGATTTTCTATTTTGCCATTTGTAGTGACTCCCATTCTTATCCCTTTCTAGCAAAATATAGTTGTTATTTGTCTTGAGGCTGTAGTTTGACTGAGTAGCGTGGATTCTGAGAGGAGATCCTGAATTGCTTGGGAAATCTTCATCACTGTCGTCCACCACATTTGAGCAATTGTCCTCAGAGTTGGTCGCGCGGTGTTCCTCGACAATGCGAAGCTTCCTCTTTGGCGTGTTATGCCCTATAATTGCACTTTGGTGGTTAGATTGACACTCAAAGTCTATCCTAGTCTCTGGATTAGAGTTGCTAGTCGAAGGTGCTATCCTCTGATTAGGATCTAAAGACTTTCTCCGGCTGGAAGCGTGTCTAGTGTTCGTTTGGGTATCACTATTCAACACCATGGAGCGTGTCAAAGCATCGTTAGTCTGATTTTTGACTGAAGTCAAGAGTAGAGCTTCCGAATAGGACGGAACTAGTGCACAATTTTCTCGTATAGTGGCGAAGAGCTCCAAGCTGTCAATGGTACTCGTATGGGACATCATCGTAGCTTGATCCAGATTGTTCCTACTCCTAGCTAGAGCTAAGATGTTGATTTGTTGGTTTGAACTATTGTTGCTGCTCATACTGCCGCCATATTGGTTGGCTAAGATGGCCGATTGTGTGTTGAGGATGGACTCAGTTGGCGGAGGAGGCAATGGCGGGGGACGTCGAGTACATTGAGAAGTGTTAATCGATGGTGAATATTGACTCATGGTGTTCTCCATCTCGGAACGTCTGGTATTTTCGATGTCGTAGTTGACTCCGAAGATTTTAGTGACCTGAAACGTCAATTGGATATAATTACAAACTATGAGATATCAAATGTGAGTGAAAATTGTTGGTTTTACTACCGTGTAATGGACGTATGAAGTGTTACATTCTATCAGGATTCGAAGTGGCCAAGAGAGTAGTAAGCAAGATAGTACCCAAAACAGGGCATGACTCGAATACCAAGGAAGACTTTCAGTGTCTCTGAAATTAATTAACATTTTAAATAAGCTAGTAGAAGTAGTTGTATACTATATATGTATGTACATATAATATGTAGGGCAAGTCTTCATCACGTCTGAAAGTAGCTAAGAGGAGATAAAATATATGTATGCAAAATTTTGGCTCTGAATATCAAAATGTTTGCTAAATAGTAGAAATAAATGGATACATTGTTTGATTAGAGTACTTAGTCGATATGGTGAATCAATTGAAGAGATTAAAATGTCAATCAGTGGTCGTTTCTCTTCACTCGAGTGGTACCCAAAAGAGTGTGAAAGGGTGTGAAGAAAACCAAGAACGAGATATGCGTAGAGATATGAGTAAGGAAAATGTGTGAAATTAAGAGGGCTGGACCCCAGCGCCTTTTTCATACAAACGTATTAGACTTCTAGACAAATTAGATGTATGTATATATATATATATATATATATATATATATATATATATATATTTTATTTTATTTTTATTTTATTTAAAAAAAATCAATACCACAGAGACTTGACAGGTTGCCCCAAAGCGTCAATGTGATTATAATACAAATAATAAAAATCATAAAAAAACCTCATAAAAAAAAATAATAAAAATCAAGTAAGAAATATATGTACACAAAATAAAAAGAAATAAGATTGAAAAATTATATCGTGCTATGTATTTAGGATGTGTTCCACCAACTCAACATAACTGGTATCGAAGAGGTCCAAGAATGTGCCAGTAAGTTAAGGAGTCGAACAACTCTCGAGAGGGGGGAGTTCATGAGCACGTTTGATTTAGCCCTAATTGGCAAAAACATATCATGTTTTCGTAAAACTCTATGATTTTCCGGGGCCCAGAATTTTGGTCTCTCCAGGATAGCGGGATTGTGAATCTCTCCTCTAAGTAATTTTACGATATGTTTCCCAAGAAATAAATCTCTTGCCAGGGAGTTGAAACCAGAAACAAGACAAAGGCACTAGGGAACAGATATAGATAAAATCCAAATGTCTTCAGATATAATAAAAACCTAAAGAATTGCCTTTGGACTCGTTCCAACATTAGAGAGTAACGAAGTTGATAGGGAGACCATATAATGGAGCCAAACTCGAGCACACTGCGAACTAATGTACAATATAAGAGACGAATGGCAGTGAGCCCTAGATCGGACGAATTACGGATTACGAATCCAAGGATTTTTGTTGTCCTATCACAGATATTCTCAAGGTGGATTTTGAAAAACTCCAACTATTATCGAAGACTATTCCCAGATCAGATTCTATTCCCAATTCTCTCTGAAGAAGAGAATATATATATATATATATATATATATATATATATATATATATATATATACATATATATATATATATATATATATATATATATATATATATATATATATTTTGTTGTCCTATCACAGATATTCTCAAGGTGGATTTTGAAAAACTCCAACTATTATCGAAGACTATTCCCAGATCAGATTCTATTCCCAATTCTCTCTGAAGAAGAGAATATATATATATATATATATATATAATTTAAACAAATGTGCAATTATGAGCTATGGACGTGCACATTCACTCTATTGTCACGGATATTCCATTAGATCCGTCTTGTTGAAGCGTGTGGAATCTATTGTCGATTTGGGTATCACTTTTGATCCTCAGCTCACCTTTCACAACCATATCAAAAAAGTCGCAGACGTTTCCTTTAGTCGACTTGGATTTGTTTTGAGATATGCAAGATTATTCTCCAATCCTTTGTCTTCTCGCTTGCTTTTCAATTCGCTTGTGAGAAGTAAGCTAGAGTATAATGCGATTGTGTGGAATCCGCATGAAGCAAATTACTCTCTGATGATTGAGAAAGTGCAAAAAGCATTTCTTCGTTTCCTATATAGGAAAGAATATGGGTATTACCCATATCTCTACCCCACTCCTTTCCTTTTGGGCATGCTTGGGTATAATTCCCTTGAACTTCGGAGAAACTTCTCATTAATTCGTTTCGTTCTCCTGCTCTTACGTGGTAATACGTCATGCCCGTTGTTGCTGGAGCAGTTGGGGCTTTATGTCCCTAATCACTATGTGCGTGGTAGACATCATCATTTGCTGGCTGTACCTCCTGCCCGCACAGTCCTTTTTCGAATGGCTCCTATTCCAAGAGCTATCCGACTTCTTAATGAAATCGTTGCTGCCGAGACTGAATGTGATATTTTCCACCTTAGTGAGCGTAAATTGTCGGAAATTACTCTAACCCATTTATCTGGTAGTCTGCGCTCATCATTGTTTTCATGATTGATTGTGATTTATGAGTGAAATTTTGATTAACTCTCTTCCATTTGGGCCTTACAGGGATGTTTTGTATTTGTAGTTGTTTCTTACATATTTATTGAAACTGGCTGTAGGTGCAAGGCATTCCTTATGCTATATTTTACTTTATCTGTTATTATAAATGCTATTTTTAATGTATGTATGGATGTATTTATGTTTATGTTTAATTGTTATTTTGTTTTTTTTTCTTTTTTGTGTTATATTTTTTGACCATTGTGGCGCTTTAGGAATTCCTGTTATGCCACAATGGTCTGTTTAAAAATAAATAAATAAATATATATATATATATATATATATATATATATATATATATACATATATATACATATATAGAAGGTGAATTCAATAGAGTGATAAATTATTTATTATTAGCACAATGAAATATCGGACATATATTGAGTGTCACGAAAGCAATAAACGGTTGCTATGACGGGACCGGTCACCCAGAAGGGCAATACAAGTCGACTACGTGGCGGATCAACGGGTATGATTACAACGTTTGTTGACGTTAATTTGCCGGGGATAAATTGGGTTGCCACATATTGGGAAACGGTGGTTTGTGTGCGTGCGTTGTTTTGTTTATATCCGGGGCGAGTTGTTTGGGTTTTTCCGCGCGTGTTTGTTCTGTCATGATCGCCGCAGGATTTATGCGAAGCCACACAGGATGTTCCGAATGCTGTTGATTGCTCTCATTTTATCACAAGGTTTTTATAAGTTTTAAGCTTGCCTGCTCAAAGTGGTTCATTTTACACACAAATTCGATATGTTTTTGTTCGAGATTACTCTGCGCGGGGGAGAAATTCGATTGGATAACCCGGAACTGAGTGGACACAGACTCGATTCGCAGTTCGATTGCTACTCTCATATATGTATATGCATATATATACATACTATGTATAAGATGAAATAATTAATTTATTTTGCTGTTGAATTAATTTTTATATGCTAAATAGTCTTCTTATAAAAATATGTTGTTTTCGAAATTTAAATTGAATTATAATACCTATAATACAATGTAAATTGTACAAGCTGTGTGAAATTTATTCTGAAACGATTATTAAGAATATTTATAAGAATCTGCATATTTAGATGCTTTTCGTTCGTTAAATATATGATAATATTTTTCTTTAGAATATTAAATAATTTTCAATGTAAATTAAATTGAATTATTTGTGAGAAGCTTAAAATTTTTAATGTAGGTGGTCGTTTTTTGTAGCATTTCGTTTTTTTTCATATTAATTTATGGCAACAATTCTTAAATGGTCTTTTTTTTCGATAAGCGGTCAGTAACTTTGATGAAAATTTGGTACTATAATATGTAGATAAAAATGAACGGTCAGTAAACCATTTATTTTTTGACAGTCAAGCAGTCCATGACTGAGTAACAAATAAAATCACGTTTTTTGCCTACAATTAATCTTTACTAAATTTGACCCACTAAATTCAAATATAACAATGACTTTTGTTGTTTTCAACTCGTTTATGACATACATATGAGCGTTTAAAAAATGCGCAACTTTTTACAGATTTTTGGCTTTTGCAGTCTTTAGCTCCATATCTAGTATTGCTGTGCTAAAAGTAAGTACTGGAATCAGTAGTCATATATGTTTCCTATTGATTGTAATTTTTTATTGTTTTAAAATACGTATAATTAATTATCTAATGAATTTTAAAAGTCAAAAATATGTATTTTTTAGCCATAGCTGCCATACATTGAAAGAGAACATGTTAATAACATATAATAGTTCGTATATATAATGAAAAATTTAAATTTTTTTAATAAAAGCTTTCGACATATTTTAAAAGATTGTGAAGATCATTGTGAAGATGTTGGCCTAAAAGTTTGTATTTAATGGTATATGTACAATCTCTCAATTTACGCGAAAGATATATTATCCCTATTAATTCAATTCAGATTCGTGTAAATACGAGTAAACACTAGTACGAGCATTTTGCTCGCAATTTTACCGATTTAAAGTTCAGCACACTTCCAATTAACCCTTTTAAACGAAAACAAAAAACAGTGTGGTCAGAACACTATCTCAATAAACATGTTTCAATAGAAAAAACTCATTATAAAATAGCAATAACAGTGGGAAAAAATCCCAAGTGAAAATACGTACTTTTGACTTTTGATTTGAACTGGATGACTACTTAAAGAGATTTGAATGCTGAAAAGTACTACAAATAGAAGATAAAATACCCGACTATAGATTCCAATATTCATTTTGAACAGGAAATTGACAGATTTTGAGACATCGACCGAACAACACCAAAATATAGAAAAATCGAGCGATTTAAAAAACACATATGTATATCTCCGAATCTCGAGCCAATCAACATTTTGTAGTACCAGATCTGTGTTCACTGGGCATAGATCTATAAGAAAAGTCATATCTCGTCTCTGAACCAAAAAAAGTCGTCATTTGTCGATCAGTGTTATTGTCTATTTTATACATAATTTTTCTTGTTAGTATTTATAGTACAAATTATCTTTCTTAATGTATTTAATGCAAACAGCAAAATAGGAACAAAAGCTTAAAAACCTATTTACATATTCAAAATTCTTAAGATATACGAGATGAGTCAAAAAAATTGTCCGTACTGAAAAAAAAACATTGAGAGATATATGTATGTATGTATGTAATTACATGTGTATAGTATTTTAAAAATAAGCAAATTTGAAATATGATGTTTGAAGTTATAGATTTTGAAAAGCTTTACTATTTGGAGTCAAAAATGAAAAACTTGCTACAAACTTAAATCTTTTAAAATATTTTCATAATAGAAATCACATGACATTTTTAACAGACGACAGACTTAAAACTTCCCAAAACAAAATCCACCAATCACCCGATGCAAATTTAGCCGTAAACATTTTTTTCAAAAGACTTCCCAGACCAGGAACCACCCTACAGTGCGGTCTACCATATCGAAAAGTTTGGAAAACACGATTCTGGATTGTTTTGTCTGAACGAAACCGGGCGTAACACTTGGCCCGTGCGCTTCGCGTTGACCTCAAAAGGCAAATCAATAACGCACAGGTAAGTCTACACATCAAATAGCTCAGGGAACGTCAGAACACCAGATCGGACCTTCGATTGGCGTTCGAAAACTTCACCACGGTCTCGCCAGCCTTTCAGCAATGTCCGTGTCAAAGCGCCATTTTGCCTACGAATTGCTAAATTCCGGAAATGCTCGACGCGCCACTCGGAAAACCGGAAAATCACTACAGGTGAAGGTATAGCCAAAACCTCGCATAACTATAATATAATATATTTACCTGTAGGCCACCATGTACTCCTTGAACGAGCTGACTCCAACCAGATCGAGACCTTCTCGCATCTCCATGCAGTCGTCGAATCTCTCATGCTCGGCGAAGAACCTTGAACGCTGGTCTTCGAATTCTGCAAATGCGAAAGCATCATCAACAATGGCGGCTGCGGTTTAGTAGGCGAGGTTCGCGATTAATGTTGCGGTCTAATAAAGGATTTGGCAGCGATGTTATGAAACAGATGCTCTACTAAATATGCACATATAAACCAAATTTATACTACACATATACAATATAACTGAAAGCATTTTTGATGTAGACTACGTGTCGAGGTTCGTTTATACCAGTACAGCCCAAATCGGCAACTACACGTTAACAGCATTACGAAAAATATTATGTTGTACAATATATATGGACACATTCATATATTCCGTCAAATTTACGTGGCGTATGCGTAACAGCAGTAACCGACACTATGTATTCGTATTATACAGCAGTATATGTCACCGAAATGTATCTCGACGCAAGCAATATTGCGCCGTATTGTCGTGCTTTGTAATGTATAAGTAAGCCGATTTTGCCTTGCACTCAAGGCAAACTTTCAAAACAAGCATGAACGTGCTGAAAACGGGTGGTGCTGTATAGTATGAATAGAAGTAGTTTTTTCGTGCAGTGTTGTACCGAGCTGTTAACATGCAGTGCCGGATAATATAAACGTACCTTAAATTGATATACATTTCTAATTGTGTTTTATATGGTAATAATTATTAATATCATTGAATAAAGGAAGAATTTTGCGTTGCCCAATAAACTATTTTACTTGCAGTCAAAAAAATGTATAAATATTTAAGTATAAAAAATGTATATATGTACATACATATGTATATGTATGTATACACGAATATTTATTTTTTCAATTTATACGGGTATAAACCCATTTATTTTATTTTACATGACATCTATGGTCAAACATTGTATAGGTATAAGTATTGTAATTATTATTCAAGGCCAATTAAAAAAAATTATTAACAATCATAGAGACATCCATGGACAAATTTGCATAATTTTATAAATCAGCCAATTTTTCAAATTGGCTGAACCACTTCAATGCAATTAGATAAATTGGAAAACTCTGATAGGAAACGATTGACCTTGGAGTTACATATCCAAGGTCTGGTCAGTAGGACAGCTAGGGATTGAACCCATGACCACACAATAGAAAGCATTAAACGCTAACCATTGATCTATTCTGATGGTATACATATATCGTTAATTCTATTGATTTTCACAAAGCAAATGTACAAGACAATAGTAGCAACATTAAAAAATATAAATTTTGAAATGTACAAGTCTGGCATTTTTTATATTAAAATATTACGATTTGGGGCTTCTTATTCTGTAATGATACTTTTAAGTGAACATACCACTGGCAGCCTCGATATTTGAAAAGGCGAATCCTTTGCTGAATCGAATCTTAGTGATGGGTCCACACGAGTCCAGAATTAAATTCCTGGATACGTCCTTGAAGCCGCAGTAAGCATGGGCAAAGGTTGCTGAAGCACTATACGAATTCACCCTTTCATAATATACCTGAAAATTTGAAATACATATATACAATGTATTTATGTAACATGCTATCGTATAAAAATGATGTATATAATAATATAAATGATTTTTTCATACAAATAGGACTGAGGATTTGACGAATTTTACCCAACATTTATATAGAAACATCAAACAAACATCTTTCCTTTGAGTAGAATTAAAAATATACGTATAAATATATTTATTGAAAGGAAGCCTAAGCCTTATTTATAACGATATAAATGAAGGTAAGTACCATTTATATAAGTACCTATAGGTACTATAACTTGTAGTTTTGTGTATTCAAAATTAATAACAGGTTATATAACAAGAATGTGAGAAGATTTATCTTCAACGGTCTTGTTTTAAGAGTAATGATTTTTAAACAAAAACGTTTAAATTTTAAGCAGAGATGAGTTGAAATTAAGCTGTATGAATTAAATTATTAATTTCATTCAATCAATCATGCGCATTTGTCTCAACGGATTTCTCCAATGCGACAAGTGTGATATACAGATTAGGAATTATTAATTATATATTACATTAAACATGACATCTATGGCCAAACATTGTACAGAATTATTGTAAGTGTTATACAAGACAAAAACAAACATCAATTAACATCCGCAGAGATATCTATGGACAAATTTGTAGCATTTTTATACAAATCAACGAAAATCGAGATGTTGAGTTACTCAAATATAGGACAGGGATGCCAATTTGTTGGAACCGTTTCAATGAAATCAGATAAATTGGCAAACTTTGATTGGAAACGATTGACCTTAGAGTCACATAACTAAGGTCTGGCCAGCAGCACACACCTGGATTAGCTCCCGAGAACACATAATTGAAAATATTACATGCTAATATTAATATCACCTATATATTTCCATCTGTTCTTATCGTATAAAGCTATCAAACATTAATATATATATATATATATATAATAGCGCTATTCTGTGTGTGTGTGTGTGTGTATCTGTGTTTCTGCGATAACGCTCACCGTACTTTAATAGTCGTTTCGATTCGACATATGTACGTCACAGTTAAAACACTGTCAACAAAGTATACGATATTATAAAAATCAAGAAAAAACCTGTATATACTGTTTGCTACCAATATTTCCTCTAGAAAAATATTCTCACGACATATTTAGCGCCATCTATTGAAAATTAATTGTTCTATTGGTGTTTTATATTGTTTATATGTAGGTAGGGAGGTAGTTTTTACTTATAATATACTCTATTTTCATCGGGTCTATCACTTTATTACAGGTCTGTTACCGAGAGTTGGCGCGCTCTTATACTCATGCACATGCGCGTGAAAGTGACACAGCGTCTTTCTATCATTGAAAGCAGTGTGACAGCATGCTATGCTCCTATTCACAGACACTGCACGAGCGCATTTGTTCGCGCCAACTTTCGGTAATAGACCTATAATAGAAATTGCTTACGTAACGTCATATAAAAAATACGGGTCTACCTCACGGGCCGGGATGTGAAATTACCGAAAACGCAAATATCTGAAGGCAAAGATCGAAAATCGAAAGATCTTAAGTCGAAAGATAAAAAAAGGGTGCATGGTAAACGGTACATACTTAAGTACATACTCACTTAATTTGCGCGAGCAGGATATAACAGGAACAAGAGGAACAGGCTTTTCCTCCCGTATTCTGCGCGCGCACATTAATACGGGAGGAAAAGCCTGTTTCTCTTGTTCCCGTTGTATCCTGCTCACGCAAATTAAGTGAGTATGTACCGTTTACCATGCACCTTTTTTTTTTTTGATCTTTTGACTTAAGATCTTTCGATTTTCGATCTTTGCCTTCAGATATTTGCGTTTTCGGTAATTTCACATTCCGGCCCGTCACGGAGACCGAAAAAATACATGACTGTGTTTTGAATTAGCGAGGTTTTGAACCATTTTTTTCATATTAAAGAATTAGATATAAATATTAAATTTATTATATTTTAAAGATATTAATAAGATAGAACACATGACCGACATGTTTATTTTAATTTTTTTTATCGAATAACTTAATATGCTATAACCCATTCAATGATATTTCATATTTTATCATATTTTGATAATAATATTTCTAAGTGATAGACATGACTAAAAATGTAGAGAATTGGTGTCATAATTCCTGTATCAACTCCTTTTCCGAAATCACCCGTTGAAATATCAACGGACACAACACTAGTGTATTATATTAATTAAGTTTTTCCAATAACCCTATCGTAGTAAAGCCTGAACAATAGGAGATTCTATTTTCATGTCTGCTAATAAAGTCATATCAGGTTCAACGCCCATTACAATAACCATCGTTTTATTGACGGAAACAAAGCCCGAATTTAATCTGGCCTTTCCAAATATTACACACACGGAATAAAAGGTACCGTAAGATACGTCCACTATAATAGGGGCGATAAGCTCTTAATATCCTTACAGTATGTTACTACATATATATGTGCGTACATGCGTCTATTCAATTTATAATGTTCTCAGGTGGTGATCGAGATTATGAGTCTTGACGCACCCTAGCAGGGGCGCAAATTGAATATCAGACGAGGGTCAGTACAATATAGAGCTGGGGAGGATGAACGGCCTTAATGCAAAACGAAGGGCCTTTCAGACGTGCCGATGTACTCGGCACTAATTGAAATATGACAATTTCAATTTGGAGATAGGGAGGCAGACGTGGCTGAAAGATTTCGGGCCATTTGTTTGCGAACAGTTTTCCTCGGGCGATAATTGAAATTCGATTCGAACGAGCACTTTCTTCTTATGGTTGTATACGATGACGTGCCTCTGCGTCATATTCGCTGAAAGTTGGTCCATAGTATAGGACTAAGCTTCAGGCGATTTTAGGATATTCGCTTGAGATCGTTGATAGCAAGCCAACAGCTCGGAGGACCGGTTTAAATCACTTGAAGACTATTTGATTAGGGTAGGATTTCTGTGATTATTTTTTGGGAAAATGTTCTTCTCATTGAATATACATAATATGTATGTAGGTATGGAATACTAGTCTTATGGAATACAATTAATATCTTGGGGAAAGTTTCTTAGCACATGCTTAATGTGAGTTAAATATTGAAATGGCCATGAGTGCGAGGCGAGTCACACGCCTAGAAGAATGGATGAAAGGACAAAAGAAGTGCTGGAATAGTACTTCTGATAATGTAAAAGTGTGTAAGGAAGGTCGCAAGGGTGATCGGTGAATGGAATTAGAAAAATGTGTAGAGTGAGATGGATGAGAGTTGTGCAAAACAGAGGCGAATGGAAGCATATTGTAGAGGTCTTCATCACTTCACATATTTTCTTAGCTTCCTTGCGGCCTTCTTTTCACCCTTTTTTATTCTCTCGGGTACCAATCTAGCACTTATCTTGTCCATCTTTCGACCCAACCATTGCTTTTTAAATTTCTTCACTCTTTCCATGTATGTACATACATATATCATTGTCATACTTTTCAGCCACGTATTCCGTTACCTATCTCTCCCCGTCATACCAAGCATACAGCATATAAATAATTTTTATCCGACATAACCAGCAGCGTGGTCTAATGGTCAGTATCGAATTCTTTCGTGCTTGGTGTCACGGGTTCGATTCCCACTAAGAGTCTCGTTGTTGGCCAGACCTTGGTTTGTCGAGGTCAATCGTTTCTTATCAGAATTTTCCAATTTTTCTGATTTTCATTGTAACGGTTCCTGTAAAATTGGCTCTTCCTTCCCAATTTTCTGTGTTGCAAACCTTGAGTTATTGTTATATCCCAGGTTTCGCCAGATTCTCACCATAGATATCTCTGTGGTTGTTTATCGAATGTAAAAATTCGTATTGTTACATGAAAAATGTTATTAATCGTATTTATACGATGTTTGTAATATCTGACCATAGATGTCAGGTATTGTTTCGATTTTCATGTGTATGTATGTAATAATTATATATTTAGATTTAGTTTCGTTAATCATGAGTGTTGTCTTGTAATAAATTAGCCATAGTGATGACCTGGAGCTAATCTGTAATATCACTATGGCGAAATTGTAAAAAAAAAAATAAATAAATAACCATTTTACATGAATTGTACATCATATTATTGGATGCGGTGCATCCGCTCTAAAATCGCCAGACAAATTGAACGACAGATTAACGGACGGCTGCTTTAAATGCAATTCTCATCTTCTCGAATGATAGATTGCACGTCAGATGACGGGTAACCTTTCGATGTGCACAGATGCAATTATTAAAATTGAGTTGGATCTTTCAGGCGAGTTAAATAAGGCAAGATTCGATAAGTTCCGAATCTTGCCTTATTAAACTCGCCAGAAAGATCCAACTCAATTTTAATAATTGCATCTGTGCACATCGAAAGGTTACTCGTCATCTGATGTGCAATCTATCATTCGAGAAAACGAGAATTACGTTTAAAGCTGCCGTTCTGTTAATCTGGCGATTTTAGAGCGGATGCACCAAACCCCATATTATTATAATATAAATTTTTGTCCGTCATCTAGACGTGTTGGACTATTATTTCATTCAACATTAATGAATTATTGAGTACAAATTAAACAGCCTTCTTCCATTTATGCACAATACCTTTTCTCAAATTTATTGCAGGAAAATTCGGTCGACTCAAGCGCGGTTCGTTACACTATTATGAAAATAATAAAAGTGCTCGAGGGGAAATTGCTTCACTAAACGAGATCGTTATGTCATTCAACGCATACAAATTACACGCGGTTACACCGAGAAAATATTCATTTTTTCCACGCATAATACGAACATTATCGTAAATAATATTTCCGCTTTTATTTTTACATTGCGAAACGGAACGGTAATTACATTACTCTGAAGTTTTCCGCGGCCGAATTTGCAATATATGTAGGTATTAAAAGTGAGGACGCAGAAGAACATACGCCCGAAGCACCACAATGGTACGCACTTTTCTAATGAAAGGTAATCAAAACGCGTGTTCGTAATGCGATATTGAATTATGCATAAATCATGTTTTCGGGAAAGTACACGCTCGGATAAGCCACAAAATTTGAACATAATGCGAATTATGTGCCCGTTCACGTCGCTTTGGTAAATAATCTCGTCGCAACCGGATGAGAATTCGAGATATTCTCATATGAAATTGAAATGGTGAAATTGAACGACGAATTGGCATTATTAAATACGGAATGTAATTTAAAAATCGATATATTCAAATTAGTCACGTAATTGAATATTACCTACGTATATGCATATGTATTTATATGTGTAATATATTGTTTAATTCCATTACAAAAGTTTCAAGCTTTTGTTAAAATTCATGATTAATCCAAAGAAGTCAGACTGATTAATGATGTATATGGTATTAAACTTGTAAATAAATAAATTTATAGATTATAAATTTGAAATCATATTCAAATAGTGGTAACATAGTCGTTTGGATGTTTTTTTTTATGGGGAACCGTTTCAACAATGAAATCAGATAAATTGGCAAACTCTAATAGGAAATGATCGAAATGTTGAGTCAAAATATCCAAGTCAGCATGGCCAGCATTTCAAATAATACTCCGAATAATTTTTTTTCAATCGAGGTCGGCCCAGTGCTTGAGCCCGGGAACCTCTCGGTGGTTAGCATTAACGCAACCACTGAGCTACATATTCTACTGGCTGTATATGTAGTATATTAAATACTATGTAGGTATGTAAATTAAATTTTCATTAACAAATATTGATCATTGATTGCTATAAACAATTGATCTATTAATTATTTCATTTATTATCTATTTTAGAATTAAAGACGGGTATTTGAAGAGAAATAAATCAGATTTAGAAATATTAATTTATAGTATAATTTTAATACATAAACAAATAGCTGAAGAAAATTTATGAAGTATGTATATAGTATGTGATGATAAATAAATCGAAAACAACATAAAATGAAAACCAATAAGAAAAAAAGTCTAAAAAATACATTCGTAAGCGGATTTATCGTTTTTTATTGCGGATTTATTGTTACCTATTGAACGTTTAATAGTATTTTTTTACAATTTTTGTTTTGATGAAAAATAATAAATGAAAGGAATTTACATATGGAAAAAAAACTAGAATGGTAAAAGCGACTTGTGAAAATATACTGTTTCTTTTTTATTTATATGTATCGTGCGCGGACTTTTGGCTGAATGGACAATTGGTCGAGGGACTCTTGGTCAAATGAACATTTGGTCGAACGAACATTTGGCCGAACGGAAATTTGACCGATTATGAACCGAAATTACTCAGAACTCACTGAAAACAGATACATTATTCAGAAATCATTAAAATTTTATATGTTTGATAAATTTATACAATTATAAATTTCATTCGGTCAAATGTCCATTGGCCTAATTTCGTTTCGGCTTAGTGTACGTTCGACAAAATATCCGTCAGCCTACACCCATTTGGCCAATCATTCGTTGGCCTAGTGTCCATTCGACCAATAGTCCATATGTATATGTAGGTATATAGATTATGTTTCAGTACAAAGGACCTTTTTTAATATGTATTTTTATTTCAAACTGACCTCAAGTAAGGCTCAAAGTTAACTACAAAATTTAATACATTTACATACATATTTAAACACTTGATTATAATAATTTTACAAGAAAATATTACTTTTTTAATACTGTAATATCGTAACCGAATACTAAAGCTTTCAATCTAATTTGCTTTAGTGTAAAATCCAACTTTAATTTAAAGTTTTCCTGTCCATTACGCACGTGCTAATTACATATATTTACGAAAGTGTTAAAGCTTACCTGTAATATAAAACAATTCGTATGAAATATTGAACGAAGCATACATTTTCAAATGTGTTCTGTACGATTATAGATTTTCACTGGAGATAAAAACTTTTTGTTATGGCTTCAAAGCCGCTCAATTAGAGATAATTTTCGCGGTCGGAAAAACGACGAGTCGGCACGCGACGCCCCGGAAAATTCGCATCGCGGTACCGCACACCGCGAAAAAAATCATAATGGAACGATTTCTAAATTATCAGTCTCGCGCGAATGTTTTCGAATAATCTCGTGTATAACGACAGCAAGACGGGCCCGTTTTTATCGTATGTAAAAAGTAAAAAAAATAAAATAAAAACTAAACAAAAACGTTGTAAAACCGCGTGGGAAAAATCGCAAGGCGTCTTACCACCCGCTGCAAAGGAAAATTATGGGGCCGCGGGGACTCATATTGAATTTTCTGTTTTGACGAAAGACGAGACCCAAAAAAGAAATTGAACTGCGGCTCAGGTGGGGTTGGCATGCGCACCCCATTACACAGGGTGTTCACAAAAGGTCATGTGGAATATATTGTCAGGAAAAAAACCCCCATTCAACCTTGCCTATTGTATAATGCATTAATTTATTCGACGTGAAACCGAATACGCACATAAATAAATATATATGTACATATGTATATACATATTTTGAATGAAAAGCATATATACACAAATAAACATTACTTTGTACATAAAGAAGACATTGTACTTATTGTTATCAAACTGTCTTTTAGAATTAGAATTAGACAATCTTTGACAAATACAACTAGAAGATGGATGTTCTGCATTACGATCAATTTATGATAATTTTAAATGGCGTAATAGTATTCTGCTTTTACGTACGAGATAAGAACTAATACGAAAGTGGTTTAGATACAGTGTATCTGATACACAATAGAAGAATAGTATCCTATTTATAGAAAAAAAAGCTTTTGAATAGATTCTTTGTACTAGATATGTTTACTTTATCCCACAAGTAAAGAGAACACATTCTTATGGCCTTTATTGTATTTGTATATACATATGTACATATGTACATATATATATATATATATATATATATATATATATATATATATATATATATATATATATATATATATATATATATATAAATACAGGGTTACCATTACTATCGCCTGATGACGCGTTCGCGACAAAAAGTCCTCAGCGTATGAAAAACGATCGGATAAGAGATAAAAATGACCACTAACACGAAAGCCATGTGAAACGTAAAGGAGGTATGTAAAAAGCTGTATACAACAGTCGATAAGGTCTCGCTACCCATCGACCATTGACCTCTCGATGCTGAGAGTACAATCTGTGTATACATATTCGGCGGATTTGTTCCGTGCTTCATTCGGAGCTGGCAGGTTAACGGATCAACAACAATAAGTCTACCACTACTCCCCGCATCTTTCACTTCGATCTCAGAAGCTCCTCTACACGTCCATGCTATGATATTTAAACTATATATGTATGTATATAATAAAATTAGAACAATCGTTAGAGACATTTTCTAACTTTTACATAGCCACTGCAGGAGTACCGCAGGGAAGCGTGATAGGACCTATAGTGTACCCGATATACACTGCTGACATCCTGACAAGCCAAGAGACATTCATTGGAACATTTGACGATGACAAAGTCATTATTTTATTATTATTTCATTTCATGACAAATGTCATTATTTTCTGGCCACAGTGTCATATTGGGGTGACATGTGAATACACTGTGGTATACTTGTATATTAAAATAAATAAATTATGTCATCGAGTGAGTCGCAAGCGGAAGTGGTTGAACGCTTGCAGCGTGCACTGAATAAAATCAACAAATGGACCAAGGATTGGAAGATAAAACTGAACGAGCTCAAATCAACACAAGTCATATTTACACTGCGACGAAATGATATCAGAATTTCATCAACGGGATACAAATTCCACAAGCTTTCTCATCCAAATATTGAGGACTGCATCTCGACTTAAGGCTTACATGGAGGTATTATATTAAGAAAAAAAATTTAATTCGAATCAAACAGAGAGAGATGTATTGGCTAGTAGGAAGACACCCCAAATTAGACATGCACTGCAAAAGATTAATATACCAGGCAATTGCGAAGCCAATATGAACATATGGCATACAACTGTGGGGGTGCAGTAAGCCATCCAATATCGAATATGTGCAAAGATGTCAAAACCCGTTTCTGAGGATCATTACCGATGTATATAGCTTTGTCACAAACGAAGAGATCCACAAGGACCTCAAAATCCAAACCGTAGGAGAAGTTATCCGAAACTACAAAGCTTCTATGTCACCCTAACATAGAAGCTTTGTAGTTACTGGACACAACTCACCAGCAGAGACGTTTAAAGAAAAAAAAGCCTCACAAATTGATGGTCTGAATGTGAGATATTCAGAAGCCCAATTCACAATTTTGGGGGACGGAGTGGTGATTCCGTAGTGCCCGTACATGACCTGAAGAACAGCGATATCACTGGTGATGATTTATCGGGAATTGATAAGATGGCACTAAATAAAAAATATTAACAAAATAACACAATTTTAGATTATGTATGCATAAATATTGAATATATTCATGAATTTTGATCGCAAATTCCCATCAATAAATTTTAATTTTATGTGTAGGATTTCTCGCGGGGGCCGCGAAAATATTCAATAGAAAGTACAAATATTCATTTATGAATATTTTTCCACATTACATATTTAGGGAATGTATATATTTAAGGAAATATTTCTTAAACTTGAATGAGGATGAAAGGAACAATTGGATAAGAACACTTTTTGCCAAGTCCTTAAAATATGATCATATAACGTGGACAGCCCAAGAAGAGTTGATATATCAGATCAGATAATTTGCTTGAAGTGGAATTTAATGAAAAAAGTATTTCAGAATTTTGGTTAAGGTGACAGCAAGAATATCCTGCTATTGGAAAAGAAGCCCTGGTAACTCTTATTCCTTTCGCGACTACGTACCTATGCGAAACAGCATTTTCGTCATTACTTATTTTAAAAAATAAGCAAAGGTCATGCCTTTCCACGGAGACTTTGAAAGATGATTTGCGAGTTAGCATTTCTGACATTGAACCCGATATCGATTTGTTATGTAAAAACATGCGACCTCATCTATCGCATTAAATTGTTTCATGTGTGTATAGTTTTTATTTAAAAAAAATATGTTTTTAAGCAAGTTTCTATAATTTTGTGCTGAATATAAATATGTGTATTATTATTGTAATAATTACTGCCAAATAAACCTTTTAACCAGAAAAAAAAATTTTTAGGGGCCGGGAATTAATTCTTTCAGATTTAGGGGGTCGTGACATGAAAGTAATTGGGAAGCACTGGTCTAAACAACCGTCAGCCTATATACCGTTCGGCCAAACGTCCGTCAGCCTATATACCGTTCGGCCAAATATCCGTCGGCCTAGTGTCCGTTCAGTCAATAGCACGGGCTATTTATTTATTATTATAATGTATGTAATTTGATTTAAAAAATGATCGAATGATTATATAAGTTCATACTCGATTTTCATACGTTTTTAACGGTAAACTGGTATGAACTCATGCAATCATTTAATATATGTACATTTATTTATATTAGAAAAAAATGCCTTACTATACTTGTATGATTGTATGGATGACACGACTTTTGTAAGACACAATAAATACGTGAATCATAAAATAATAATGAATAAAATTTGTTGGATTTACCTGAGTGGTTGTGTACGAGTCTCCATTCCTGTACCGGGTCACCTGACGTTTTCTTCTCACGTAGTGGTAGCACACGGCCTTCCACCTGAAAATGGCGATAAACCTCTCAGTTTACTGGGTCGTTGGCTCGTCCTGGACCATAAAAAAGGGGACACCTACACGCAGAGGCACCGGGATTATAGTCCGGTACCTGTCATAACGTTAGTAATCCTGGATCACGAGCAAATTCACACGGTGCATGTACACAGCTGACCGCACCTACATATGTACATATGTACATACATACATGGTCTTGTGACGTAATTGTGACGTGCTCTTGGATGTAGGGATTTTAATATCGACAGTACCGGTATTTTACCGAAAATAAGCCTTTTGGTACTACCGGTATCTAATAAAGAAATACGAATAGTATCGATTTTTCAAATTCGTACATTTTATTTGTCGAAAATGATATCTCCATGGCTAAAAACTACAATAAAAAACGACCATTGTTTGAAAGCAGGAATAAAAGGGGAAAATACAATAAACTAAATAAAAGCTTTTAAAAATGCTCATTGTAGGGGATTAAATGTATTATTGGCGTAGGATTTCAATGTAAAATAATTTTATGCAGTATTTACGGATTTATTTTTTGCCATTTCTAGAGAAGTTGCAGTTATAAATCATAGTAGTTTGACCGCTTTTTTTCGCAACCATATGGTGCGGATTACTCTATTTCTAGAACAATTCTAAGCGATTTTATATAAGTATGCCAATAGCGAGTGTATAATCCTCCACGTGCGGATTTGTCAAAATTACGTTTTATTAATTAAAATAGAGATCCTATATAATAATAATAATAATAATAATAATAGCTTTTATTCCAGACGATGAGGAGAATAGTGCAATCCCCAACGCCCATATAAATAATATATAGATAATAAAAAAAAAAAAAAAAGTATTGAAAAATAGTAAACAAAAAATAAATAAATAAATACATAAGTAAATATATAAATATTACTGATAATAAATAATATTAATAATAAATAATAATAATAATAAATAATAATAATAATAATTATAATAAATAAATAATAATAAATAAGTCTAATAATAATAAATAATAATAATTTTATGTCTATTCAAGGCGGTCGGTGTAGCAGTTCCATCCATCGAACATTCAATGAAGAATGCAAATGAGAAGATGCAGCAGCAAGAAGACAATTAGGCGATAAAAATATACGAAGACGTAGAGAGGCCGCTCTCATCCTGAGAATGGCTTCAAAATGAGGCACATGCCCTTCTACAAACATTTGCGACGCGCTACAGCTCCTAGGTAACCCGAAAAGAGCACGGTAACAGTTGTTGTATTGTACCTTTATCTTCCTCATCGTCTCCCGCTTGTATCTGGTCCATAATTCACCAGTATAGAGGCTAGTACAAAAGGACATAAATAATTGTCTCTTAACCTCTACACTGGAGTGGAAAAATCGTCTAGCCAGCATATTTGCCCTTACACAAATGGCTCTTCTTTGTCTTTCGATGTCACGGTCATCAGATAGATCCTCCGTCAGCAAGTGTCCCAGATACTTGACTTCCCTAACAGTTTCAAGATTACGCCCATCTAAAATAATGTTGGGGACGAAATGAGGACCTCGACCGTATCGGAAAATCAGTACCATGGATTTACTCGTATTATACCGCATATTATGTTCTGCAGCATAACTCGAGCAAACTTCCAGGAGGCGATTCAGAGCTGACGGAGAAGGCGCCAAGATCACCATGTCATCCGCATAGCTGATGTGGTTACTGCATATTCCTCCTATGTGGCAACCAACTCCAGTCTGTCGAAGGCGATGTGAAAGTTCATCCATGTAAAGGTTGAATAAGCCAGGAGACATTGACCCACCCTGTCTAACCCCGCACTTCAAAGAAGCGGGATCAGAGTATGAATTCCCCCAGCGTACATGGCTGAACTGATTCCGGTGCCAGGATGCTAAAAACCTCACGATTTGACTTGGAGCTCCCCTTTTTAACAGTTTGGACCAAAGTAGATCATGATCCACTCGATCGAAGGCCTTGGATAAGTCTAGAAAACAGGCGTATACGGAAGTTTTTCGCGATGTATAAAAATCCACTACCTGTTTTAAAGTGTAGATGGCCATGTCCGTCGACGAGTGCTTCTTGAATCCAAACTGCTCATCAGCTGTCAAAAGGTAGCCACTTAATCTGCAACTCAATATCTTCTCTAGAATTTTAGATAAAATGGTGGCTAGAGCAATAGGACGATAGCTGTCAATGACTGAAGCATCAAGCTTTGATGACTTGAGGACAGGAACAATAGTCGTCCTTGAAAACTCTTCAGGTACATGTTCATGCAAAATCATCACATTGAAAAGCCTTGCTAATATGATGAAGAAATTCTTACCACTATGCAGAACATGATCCGTACTAATGCTGTCCCAACCAGTTGCTTTCCCTCCAGACATTGACCTTAACGCAGTTTCAACTTCGTCGCCAGTTATGACGAAAAACGAATCTTCTGAGATAGACATAACCACATCAGCCCTGCCCATCAAATCCGAAACAGACTCTTTGAAATGCTTGCTAAACATATTGGCAATACTCCGATGGTTGTAGATTCCATTAATATGTACCGGGATAGTACTGTTTACTGCTAAAATAGCATTTGTAGCATTCCAAAATTGCTTGAAGTCTTTATTTCTATGATATAGAGCTATCTTGTCCATAACACTTTGATTAGCGTTGCGTTGACATACCTTCAGTGCAATTTTAAAAACATGCCTAGCATGACGACGTCGGTCGGCAATTTCTCCTGTAGAAGGGCGGCCCGCTGCGACCCATTCTATGAATGAGTTCCTCGAATCTAGGTAGCGTGCCGCTACCTGATCGTTCCAACCAGGAACCACCTTAAACCTCTTATCATTATACTGATGCGTTGGTGAAGAAAATGATGTCGAAGCGGCATTTCTCAACACATCTACAATCGAATGATAGAGGTAATTAATGGAAGTCCTATGCTCAGTATCAGTGCATTTTCTCAAATTGCAATTTTGAAGATTATTATCACATACAATACGATCCAAAGAGTTAATTATTTCTAGTGAATATGCAATTATGTCGGAAGGGTTGCGTGGCATCCAAGTTGCAATGTCGCGATGACGATAATTGTGATATGGTCTCGAACGATTCAGACCATTCGAAGCAATTATAACAAAAAGCGGACGATGATCTGACCATACTACGTCAGTATGGACTTTAAAATCTTGAATGGATCCTAAAATTCCTTCAGATGTGATACAGTGATCCAACCACCGTAAGGAGCCGTGTGCGTCACTAACATATGTAAATGTATCAGATGGAAGACACGCATAATCTTGAATCCTCAAATGATTTTCTTCACAGAAGGATAGTAGTTCGTTCCAAAATAAAGAGCCAGGATGAACATTAAAATCACCCATGACAATAAAATTCGAGCGACTATGATCTTCGATAGCGGCATTAACAATGCCCAAGCAAGTAGTAAAATCTTCAAAGTTTTCTGGTTTTGCCGTCGGCATATATACATTAATAATTAACAATTCAATATCACCTTGCTGAAGTTTAATGCAAAGTAATCTCGGATTATGAAGGTCAATTTGGGTGACTGTAAAAGTTTTTTTGTACAATATACCAACACCACCATAGGGACGTCCAACTAAAGGTCCATTACCGCTGTCCACTGCAGATGTACCAGTGCCTTCAAATGATGGATGGAATCTTCTCAGGTATACAGTTTCAAATTCTAAAAACCATGTTTCTTGTAACAAAATAACGTCGGCCTCATTACATAGTTTGGAAATGTAGGATTCAGTACGTCGAAAAGAGCGACAATTATAGCTGACGATTGTTATTGTTTTGTCCCCCATTAATATAGTTTTTTCGGAAACGTCGGAAAACAATTCCGGTCTGCCATAAATCTTGCACGAGCAGTTTTGTTGCATTCGTGGCTTCAGTTGCAACAATGAAAGACTTGAAACCGCATTTTGTTCGAGATGGTAGTTCTTTTAAGGTGAATTTGAAATTTACTTTTTTCTTTAAATATGTACTAATTATTTCGACATTCGTCTCTAACGAGAATCTAGAGATGTAAATTTCAGATTCTGGAATTACAGCTTGCAATTCAGAATCCTTGCAAGTGCCTCTTAAGTTGGCACTTCGTCTAATGTTTTTTTTCGTTTTAACTAATTTGAAATTATCGTTGTTATCATTTTCAGCTAGTGGAGCGCCAGCACTGGTTGACACTCCCTGATTGTTTGCATCGTTCGATGTAACATTTTTCGAAGCGCCGCCACTGGTTGACGCTCCCCGCTTGTTTACATTATTCGATGTAACATTATTCGATGCGTTCGGCACAGGAGGTAGTTTCGATTGGCTATTATTTTTGTTGGTTTTATTAGTCTGCTTACGTACGGCATCCGCAAAGGTTCCGGTTTTTTTTAATATCTCTTCCACCAAGTTAGACGCATTCAAATCGCGATTTGAAACATCGGAAGTGATCTTGTTCATATCTTCGCGCAACTCAGCTATTGCATCCTTAATGAGAGAAATATCATTCGCCCCACCCTGAGACTTCAGTACTCTCACCTCTTCCTTCAAATCTTGAATGGCACTCAGTAGTGATGTAACATCAATCGAATCGAAAGAAACAGGAGGCAAACGTCGCAGGTTGACAGCGCCAAAATTTGGTAGAACAGACACATCTGTCTCTTTAAACATTTTAATAATGTCTTGAATACATCTTAACTTTTTTAGATCACCTTGTCGTCGTGTATCTCGCACATCAGGCAGAAGTGAAATGAGCACGTTTCTCGCCACCATCATTTCATCCTCAGTAAAGAAGTCACATATTTGGACAAGTGATACTTCATCTAGGGTGTCGATCTTGTTGCGTATGAACGCCAGAACTTCGTTTATCACCACTCTACAGGCACAAATCGTGGCCATATCGGTAGAAAGGGATGTAGGTAAACACGTCCGTCTGTGTATACCACACAACGCGAACTCCCAACGCGAAATCAATATATATATATATATATATATATATATATATATATATATATATATATATATATATATATATATATATATATATGGATTCAGGAAACAGATTAAACAGATTAAATTAAGCAAAATTTCAGCGGAAACAAAAAACCTAATTAAGCATAAAAGGAATTTAGATAGGGATAATAATAAGCAAGAATACAATCTAGTAAATAAGGAAATTAAAAAGAGAATAGTCAGGGATGTCAGGGATTTTAACAGCAAGCTAATAGAAAATACCATTAAGAATAACCGTAGCCTGAAAAAGTGCAAACAGGATCTTTTCTTAGGCAAAAACCAAATGATCGCAATCAGATCAGAGAGCGGAGTAATAATTAGGAATAGAGAAGAAATCATAGACAGAGTTTACACGTTCTATGCAAAACTATACGAGAACGACAACGGCCAATTCCCCGCTCTGGAATCGACACACGGCCAAAGGGTTCCTGCAGTATTGCCTAGCGAAGTAGAGGCCGCGCTAAAAACTGCAAAGAACGGTAAAACCCCAGGGGAAGATAATATTCCCATTGACTTACTAAAATGTGGCGGCCCCCCCCTAATTAATATCTTAGCTAGGCTTTTCAGCAAATGCATCCAGAACCAAGCTATACCAGAAGGATGGAATAACGCAACTATCATTTTAATACACAAAAAAGGCGACAAAAGCGATATCAAGAACTACCGACCCATTAGTCTACTTTCAGCGGTCTACAAGCTCTTCACGAAGGTTATTACAGAAAGGCTGAAAAATATCCTCGACGAGAACCAACCTATAGAGCAGGCAGGGTTTAGGGCAAATTTCAGCACAATGGACCACCTCCAAGTAGTTGGCGAACTAATCGAGCGCGCCAACGAATATCAACGGCCATTGTGCCTAGGTTTCGTCGATTATGAGAAAGCCTTCGATACAGTTAGTCATAATGCAGTACTTAACGCTCTAAAAACACAGGGAGTGCCGGAACCCTATGTGGGACTGTTAGCTGCAATATATAAGAATGCCACAGCTTCGGTTAAAATTTTTTCAGGTACAGATAGATTTAGCATAGGAAAAGGAGTAAGACAAGGAGATACAATCTCGCCCAAGTTATTCAATGCGGTGCTTGAGGGAGTTTTCAGGAAATTGGATTGGGATACAGCCGGAGTAAGCATCAATGGTCGCTTTTTGAGTCACCTTCGGTTCGCAGACGATATAGTTTTAGTAGCTCGTGATTCAGCTGACCTACTTATCAGACTAACACAGCTGGACAGGGAAAGTAGAAAAGTAGGATTAAAAATTAACGTAGATAAGACTAAACTAATGTTCAATAGTTATTGCATGCCTGATAGCATCCCCTTAGATGATAAACCAGTAGAAGTAGTAAATAATTATTTATATTTAGGTCAAATAATTGACATGTCTGGTAGTAAAAATGAAGAGATAAAGAGACGTATGAAATTAGGGTGGAGTGCATTTGGACGGATGAATGCTGTTTTTAAATCAAAAATGCCACTCTGCCTGAAGAAAAGGATCTTTGATCAATGCGTTTTGCCAGTGATGACGTATGGATGTGAAACTTGGACACTGAACGCCAAGATGCAAAATAAAATCCAATGCACTCAAAGAAGTATGGAACGCTGTATGCTTGGCATAACGAGGAAAGACAGGAAGCGGAACACGTGGGTGAGAAATATGACAAGGGTAGTGGACATAGTGGATAGAGTGAAGAGATTGAAATGGCAATGGGCGGGTCACGTAGCTAGGAGGATGGACGAAAGGTGGACAAAAGAAGTGCTTGAATGGTACCCGAGAGAAGGCAAAAGAGTAAAAGGAAGACCGCAAGGAAGATGGGTGAACGAAATTAGGAAAATGTGCGGAATGAGATGGATGAGTGTTGCGCAAAACAGAGACGAGTGGAAGCGTGTTGGAGAGGCCTTCATCCAGCAGTGGATGGCGAATGGCTGTAAATGATGATGATGATGATATATACATATATATATATATATATATATATATATTTTTTAACTGGCAATTTTTTTTTACTTTTAATTTTGAAATATAGCCCATATGCGACTTTTTCATAATTTATTCCCCATTTCTCAGCTGACAGTAGACTTTTTTGAATTCGGAATTGCAAAAAAAAAACTAAAAACCTAACAAAAATACACAAATTTCTACGAAACATTATAATTCTTTATACCTGGGACGTACCTACTTCACAGTTTCATACCCGAATTCTCTATATATTAATGTTTGGGTTTGGCGTATTTTTCAAAAAACATGTTGAAACATGGAAGGTGGGGCTCGGGTTATCGGGAGCATTGGTTTTTTTTTTATTAAAAATGAATTAATTAAAAAATAAATAAATACTGAAAGTACCGTTAATTTCGGTATCGTCTTTTTTTCTTTCGATAATACCGATGTCGGAATTTTTGGAATACCTACATGCATTCAAAACCTATCCTTTTCATTTGTAAATTTGTACAGAATTATCGTTCCACATTGTCTAAAGCGCTCCTGAATATATGTAAATATAAATTACATTACGTGTTTAAAGCCAGGTGTGCATATAAAGTAAGTAAAATTTTGACCTCTCGAATGCAATAATTTAAAAGTATGACTTAATATTGAGTGTGTGTTTTCCAAATAGAAGTTTTGTTAGGAAACTTTGTTATGATGATGCAGATCTACGGTAGATTTATTACAATGATTCCGAAAGTTTGTATGGTTACTGAATAATAAAGCGCTCAACAAATTTTGCGTGTCTATTTTCGTATACGTATACTCATTTTGTGTTAAGGACGCCTCTGAAGTCCAATTGAAGGAGTTTTTGATGAATTCCCAGAGGTATAATTCTAAATTAAAAAGTGTAAATAAATTTTAATATTCTTAGCATGACTTCTCTCTCCTTCTTGGAAATTGCATTACATCTGAAGTCCTTTACAGGAATTTAATATAAAACGAGACTTCGTCTCAATTATAGCACATAATTATTCCGGCTAAAGAAAATAACTCAAAATTTTGTGACGTGAATTGAAAAAAACCCCAATATTTTCCAATTTTCATTTATTAGTATTACATAATATGCACTTTCATTTTTTGTTTACATATAAAGGTATGTATGTATGTGCCTGAAGAAAAATATCTTCGAACAATGTGTTTTGCTAGAGAAGACGTACGGATTTGAAATATAGACATCAAACGACAAGATATGAGACAAAAAGATCAATGCACTAAAAAAAATGAAACGCTGTATGCTTGGCATAACGAGGAAAGACCGGAAGTGAAATAATGATATATATATACATATACATATGTATGCATATGTTTAAAAATAAAAATATACAAATGTTTTATAAATATAAACTGAATTATCAATTTTATTAATTTAATTTAACTTATGGAAATGATATTTTTCCAAAGATATTTAAAATAAGATTTCTGTATGACATCTTATACCACTTAACGTAGTACTCGAAACAATACGAAATTAATTTCCAAACACTATAAACCAACATAAGACGAGCACTTAAGTCGTATAAAACAGTTTAAGTCAGTGGCGTGGGTAGATATTTTGGGCGTCACAGAAAAATATTATATATCTTCTTTAAGCAAATTTTGAAAAATATGAGATGAAATAATTCTAATCATTTTTTGATACACGTTTACTTGACTGACTTTAAAAAAAGCTATTTGGGTTCAAGTGAGATGATTAATCACGTAACGCTAATATTAAAAATGAAAACTTGATGGGAAATATATCCATAAGACTCATTACAAAAATTTGCAAACCTAAATTCGAGACAGACGAATTTTTAAAATCGGTGAGTTAAATTAAATTCATTTTTATAGAATTATTATATTAATAGTAATTATTTCATGTAATATTTTTGAAAATCAGGCAATGGCTACATTTACGACGGTCATAATTAAAACTGATAGTCTACATTATACAATATAGGGAAAGGGTTGAAAGAGAGAGTCGTCAAGGAGCACTCCATTATGTTTTGAAAACTTCTCAGATAAACCTACAAGCGATAGAAAAACCCATATAATATACATAAGTATATAAACATGTGCAAATATTCATGAAAGTGCTCAAACATTTCTAGGTTTTCTGCAGCGAGCAAGCCTCAAAGCAAACAATGCACACCGAGTCCTGTAAATACACCCTGTGAAAACAGGATCAGTCACGTTTTATGAGAATTATACTGTTTTGAAAGTAAACAAGCATTCTGTAGGCTTTAACAGCGTCCCTCGGAGTGCATGCCGTACGTGAGTATTGACGAAAATCGAATTGATACGATGTATATACAATTTTATTTGCTCCCGGCTAAATCTAGCAAAGCAAATTACAAATTTTGATATTTTTGGCCTTTAAATATTTTTATATAGATACATACTGCAGCCATATTCACAGTACGCAGCCTTGTTTTTCGATTTAAGGCTTGACAAAACCTTTGAACAATTGAAAGTGAAGCAAAATAGTATACATATGTACATACGTTGCAGTGAATTTGTAATTCCAGTGAAATGTTAATAATTGTGAAACAATAATAATTACCGGTATACACCCAGTTATTTTAAATACCGGTATACACCCATTTATTTTATTTGAAATGGCATCTATGATCAAACGTTGTACATAAGTGTTAGTCAAGGCCAATTACAAACATTATGTATTTAACAATCATAGGGACATCTATGGACAAATTTGCAGCATTACATATATAATTCAGTGAATTCAATATGCTGCTAACTCGAATTTTGTGAGAAAATAGGACAGGGTTGCAAATTCGTTGGAACTGTTTCAATGAAATCAGATAAATTCTTAAACTCTGATAGGAATCGATCGATCGATCGATCTGGAGTCACAAATTCAAGGTTTGGCCAGCAGTTCAAAGTCAGGGATTGAACCCGAGACCATACAATTGAAAGTATTACCCGCTAATCATTGATATATGCTGATGGTTAATCGTATACATATCTTTGAATACAGAAATTAAAATGAGTTATTTGTATCAAAATCCATAAATTGCCGTCAAAATGAAACACGTGTTAAAGAAAACAGATGCAAAAAAATCAATCATACTTACATATGAATTATAAATACATAATTGGGAATATGAGAAAGTATGAAAGCTTCTAATTTTAAGTTTATATGATATGAGAGTGAAAAAATAGCTTTACCACTGTTTCAATGAGTTGCAAAGGGGTGGTAGATAGAGGCGTATGGAAAACGAGCTATCTGACACAATATTCCGATATAAATTTCAACGAGTTCGTTAATGATTAAACTCATTTAGCTTCATGTCGGAGACATAAGCTTATATCCCTGTATGTCAGTAAGATATCAAATTGACCTAAGGAGTGGAAGTGGTTCAAAATCAGAACACAATTTTTGGACGGGCAGGAATATCACTGAACTAACCGAGTGAAGCTAATAAAAAGCAATGTAAAAAATAGGGCATTCTATTCAGGTATTAAGCGGTCTCCATTTGAAGCTGTATTTATAAAGATTATTTATACACTGAAGAATGTATCTGATTCGATAAAAAATGTTATTAACATTAATTGAGTGTATATAAATTTGGGTTATATTGTTTGCATGATTTTGCTATGAGGTAGCTACGCCACTGATGTAAGTATACACATGGGTCTATGTTTGTCGAGACGGGCCTATCAACGGCTATTAATAACCTCTCAAGCAGTTTGTATCGACAACGGGAAGTTGGTGAGGACACGGAAGGATGTTCAAGCTTTTAAAGGGACGACATGAGGTTGACCGGAAATCGGGTTATGTACCTCTCCATCCCCTCACATCGGACCAAAATGACCCGGCCGTCTTAATTCACTTTACGAGGGCCGTGTTTTCACCGCTCTTCGCTTTTCCCCAATGGGAAAATTGTTTTTTCCCCCCGTCGCCATCGTGCGTAATTGCCGAAAGAGGAAAATACGGGGAAATTCCACGGTTAAAGGTGGGCGCGTTTACATGGCGACGCGGAAAATCTGAAGGGTGCTTCGATGATTTCCTTTGAAGTTATTGTCGCAGCAGCGTTTGAAAAGCAGCAGGGGAAAATTGACACTTGTTATACGATGCGAAGTCTGTTTGTTTTCCCGTTTGGCAACTTAATTGAAAACGCGAGCAAATAGTGTACGTATAATAAAAATACGCCCGAGAATGTTTGGAATGTTAAATTAAACAATGGGGTAAGTCCACTTCTGTACAATTTATTCATGTCCTAGTCCGTCTCTCGTGTTGTTTAAAGTCTCGCCTTTTTATTTTACACCTTTTGCCGTTACGAAGGAAACTTTATACTATAACAAAGAAAGGGTTAAAGTGCACTCTAAACATAGCAATGCTTTTAAGGCGAAATTTCGCATGAGGAATAAATGCCTAAGTAAAATTTATATAACAAATTGCTCCGGTCTAAAATTTAATTTCATCAACTCGTAAAATATTCGAAGGCTTCGATTTGTAATCGAAACACTTCGAAAATCATTAGAAAACAATTTAAATTTTCTGATTGAATATTTATTTTTAGACATATTATAATGAGAGTATTCGTATTATAAAATAAATTTTATTATAACGGTACTCTTTGGCCTCCAGAATCGCGCCGGAACAAAAAGATAAACTCGTCAAATCAGAGTTTAATTAAAAGTTTGAATGTTGAGGGTGGTTTTTACCTGTGTGGAAAATTCCCTCTCAGCTTCAATCTATACCGTTTTTCCGGTAAACGCTAATTATTAATTCAATGAATAATTTCGATTAATCTCGTCCAAAATAACAATATAAGTTTGACTTTGTCTCCAAAAAAACATACAAAAATTAATCTAAATACATATGTATTACATATATTTTATAACGCAAAAACAACTTTTCATAAAGATTTGTACTTTTATACGCAAGTATCATACAGTAAAAAGAGTGAATTGGTTGAAATACAATAATGAAATACGTTGGTGAGAAGTATGATAAGAGTAGAGGAAATACATAATGAAGAGAGTGAAGATATTATACAAAGGAAGTGTTAGAATGGTACCAGAGAGACTGTTAAAGTTTGAAAGAAAGATCGGTGGACGAAATTAGAAAAATGTGTGGGTTGATTTGGATGAGAGATGCGCAAAATAGAGACAAATGGAAGCGTGTTGGAGAGGCCTTCATCCAAACAGTGTGTGCTCTAAATGATAATGATACTATATTAAATTGCCAATTTGAAAAACTTTTTATAATAGATGAGTTTTGTTTAAAAACAGCTTGCCATACGTATTCTAATGAGCTTTATATGTAGATTAATAAATAATTGCACAGTAATAAAAGTTAATGTTTATTATTTTCGAAGTGAAGTTACTTATCGTAAACGGAAGTATAATTTGAATGTTTGTCGGTTTGAAATTATTCGAACCGAAAAAAACAGGCATAAATCACCCAGCATATGATTTTTTTATTATCATATCTTCAGGAAACATTATTTTTGCATTAGCAAAAGAAAACTTTCCGCGTCACATTCTAAGGTCACATTTTAGACATTCCATTTTTAGCCGAAGGGTAAAGAATCGAAAAAATAGAATATACTTACGAGAACCCACCATCGGGAAAAACAAAAGGTAATGTATAGGTGAAGCTTGTATACACAATGCTTTCGATAACGTCGTTAGAGTGAGCGTTGTTTTTATTTTTATTTTTATCCAAAACACGCTTTCTACCTTTGCCTTCGATATGTTTGGGACGTGTAGAGGGGGAAGAATAGAGGGTTAGGTGAGTGAGTGGGTAAGGAAAAGAAAATTCACATATTCGACGACACAAAATAACACAAAACGGGTCGCCGCCGGTTCACTAGAAGAAAAATCCGCACAAATAGAATTTCAAATAATGTGGACGAAAATCAAGTGAAAAAACTCTCATATGAAAAAGGATTGTACGCTTTTTTTTATTCGCGATCGTCATCATGGAGAAACGTCACACACAGACATTACCGGGGTGAAAACGTGACGTGTGTATATTGAAGGAAAATTTCGCGTCAACCGGAAAACCATAAAGCGTTTTTGACGTTATTAGAATAAGCTTTTCCGAATCACATTTTGAAATTTGTCAATCCTTTGAGGTTAACATTTTTTTATTAAATAAATTTTGTAATGTTTATTTTATTATACATGCATTTCTATAATAGGTTCCATGACAGGTTGCCTCAAGGCGACACCTATGGTAAAATTTTTGTACATAACTCCTTAAAATTACAATAAAATATGTAGCATCATCTATCGAGAAATCGGTTATCATCAATATATTACTTTAATTAATGTATTAGTGATTTGAAAACGTACGTGAGAAAGTGTAAAAGCTTATATTGTTAAGTTTATATGAGATGACAGTAAATGAGAGTGAAAAAAGTAACTTTTAAGACTGTCAGTTGTGAAGGGGCGGTAGAAAGATGTGTTTGGATAGCTAGCTTTCATTGCTTCAATCTTACGCAAGATTACGATGAAATTTTTAATGAGTTCGTTAATGATTAAACTCCTCTAGCTTCATGTCGGATTCATTAATTTAATTCAATGTTAGCTATGTATGTAGCTCCCCTATGTTCATAAAATATCAAAGTGACCGGAAGAAGTAGTTCAAAATACATGTTACAATTTTTTGACGGGCAGGAATGTCAATAAACTAACAGAGTGAATCTAATAAAAAGCTTTGTAATATAATATGTAAAAAAAAAGTTTTTTAAAAACATACCTCTTGTATAATTTGTATATAAAATTATTATTTTGAATAAAAACACCAATATTTTTTTTTACTACCGCCATCTATGTATAAAATTAATGACTACCAACTGTCGCCGAGATTAAAAATCTTCGGACCTGAAATGCTTCTTATACGATATTTTATCTCTATCGTAATGGCGGAGGCTCCATTTACTTATAAAATGAGCAATATGGCAAAGTATGAAAACGATCGGATAAGGTGCAAACTTTTTCCTGAATTGTATTCATAAGTGAAACGTAAAGGAGGAATGTAAAAATAGATAAGATTATATTTTAGTGTAAAAATATTGTTAAGTATAGTAAAATTCATCAACCCGATAAATAGAGAAGACACGCTATACTAAATATAATGAACCTTCAATATAATAAAGTCGAATTGTAAGAATATGACGAAAATGACAAACTTCAGCTAACAAGTTCGTACTTTATATTATATGATGTTTTTAAAGAACCGCTTGGCCTTTTAGTAATATTTTTCACGTAGAAACCAGTAATTTTCCCTTTCTGAAAGGCGAGAGAAATTTTCCCGGAAAAAATGTCGATGAACAAATTTCGAAGTAAGCAACGAGTATAATTATACTGATTGTTCGCAAAAACTATGGCGGGAGTATATGCGAAAAGAAAAGGAGAAAAATTGGGCTAGGCGAGAAAGGCCAGCCTCTCTAACAAGAAAACGCATTTAGGACGAAAGTTTAAAAATAACTTTTACCATTCGAAGTTAACGACGAGTTTCCGCGGAAAATACGTGACGCGAAATCAAAAACCGACCAACACATTGTTCCCACTGATAACAGGTTTCCCACACAACCGATTCGAGTACTATCAGCTACCTCGATTTAAATGTCAAGTCCAAATATACCCATTCCAAACTAATCCTCTGGAGAGTAAATCTCTCGAGAATACTTCTCACGATGAAGCTGCAACTCTCAGGATAGAGAATTCATTACACCATGATTTACTCGAATGGCCAATTTACTCGAATCGGAATTGGAGCGAGTGTCGAGAATCAATAGATAGATGGCTGCTGCGATCGTTCTGAATTTCCCCACTTACCAAACTTTCGGTTTTGCCATTCTCATGGCTCTGACGTGATCTGCAACCGTATTGACGTCGACCCGATGCGCTAATTGCAGTCTTGCGGTGCAGTGATAGCATTCGACCAGGTACACCAGGTAGAGTAGACCCATGAATGCGACAGGTATGTAAATGTAACCGTCATCGCACGGGGACATCTGACGGGTCCTTTTGATTGGATATCTGTCAACAAATTAACATTGGAACATTAGTTGATATATATGATATAAGTACATTTATACATCGCAGATAAGGGATAATGTGGCATTGTATTGAAAAAAAGTGGATAAATATATAAATACTTAGTAGCATAAGAAGTTGAAAAGTAAGTTGATATTATGCGACATACATACATACGTTTCTTTTTGAGGATACATATAAGCTCCTATAATTCTGAAATTATCTCTTGAATAGCAATAATATTAGTAACAATATTAATTAGTTGACCTGGTGACGTCAAAAAATGTATGAAATTTTGTTTGAAGTTCTAACCAGCAACATGGCTCAGTGGATACCTTATAATTAGAGACCCGTATTTTGGGCATCTATTTTTGTCAATTTTAGCATGTTCATTTTGCATTTTAGCGTTTTAGGGCATTAAAAATGTTTCGATGAATTTTAATAAAATGTATATACATATATGTTTATATACATACACATATGGGTCTAACTCACGAGGTGGAATGTGAAATTACCGAAAACGCAAATATCGGAAGGCAAAGATCGAAAATCGTAAGATCTTAAGTCGAAAGATAAAAAAAGGGTGCATGGTAAACGGTACATACTCACTTAATTTGCGCGAGCAGGATACAACAGGAACAAGAGGAACAGGCTTTTCCTCCCGTATTCTTCGCGCGCACATTAATTCGGGAGTAAAAGCCTGTTCCCCTTGTTCCTGTTGTATCCTGCTCGCGCAAATTAAGTGAGTATGTACGTGAGTATATACCGTTTACCATGAACCCTTTTTTTTATCTTTCGACTTAAGATCTTTCGATTTTCGATCTTTGCCTTCCGATATTTGCGTTTTCGGTAATTTCACATTTCGGCTCGTCAAGGAGACCGATAAAAATATAATAGAAACCGGAGACCGATATACATTTAAAAGACAACACAACAATTAAAATATAATAAAATTCAAAAATGTTTTAGAATTAAAATTACAATGAAAAAAACATGAATATAAAAAAACGAAGACAAAAAACATGAATATAAAAATACAAAGACAAAAAATATGAATATAAAAATATAATACCAATTAAAATTTATTAAAACTCAACATGGCGCATATTTCTAAGATTATTTTTTGAGATTCGTGCGACGATCGGTAACAATTATATTGTATTTACTAAAATACCTTTCAGCATCCACACTATTGACGGGACGCCAAATAGATTTTAGAGCTGCACAACCAAACTCTTCATATTTAATTTTTGTTGTCATCAATAAAAGCAATATATCCGGCGTGGATTCACTTTTTATATTCTGTATTAATTGTCTAAAAAAGTGCTGATATCCTTCCAAACATTGAGTATTAATACATTAAACAATGGCAGGTTTCTAAAAAATAAAACTGTTCCTTTAACATTAATATTAGATTTTGAACCTGCCACAGATGGATTGAATAGTTTACTCAATGCTTGGAGGAATAGATTTGTCTCATTTAGTCTTGAGTGCGAGTCTAGTTTTAAGACGCTTTTTTGAGCAGCCTTTTGGATACACAGCTCCAACTGTCTTATTTTGTTTACAGTAGTAAACAAAAGCAGTTGCTTGGTTTAGACAGGAAAAACAGCGTCTATGGTAAACTACAAGCTCTGTTTTATCCCCTCAGTTTCTTTACATAATAAATGGGCAAATGAATAGGAATACCCTTCTAAATTGTCTATTAATTTTATAAATTTTATGCAAATTTCACTTTTGTTTGTTATTTTAGCATCTATTCGCATATTTTACGAATTTAGCGTAAAATATGCGAATAGATATTAGCATCTATTCCAAATTTTAGCATCAATTAAGCATTTTTAGCAAAATTCCCAAAATACGTGTCTCTACTTATAATGCTATCAACTGCTATGGATTCTGGGTTCAATCCTTAGCCCGATGTTGCTGGACAGATCTTGGATATACATATGTATTTCGATCGTTTCCTATTAGAGTTTGCAAATTTATCTGATTTCATTGTTGAAACGGTTCCAAACAAATTGGCAACCTATCTTCATTTGTCACCATTATTTGAATATAATTTTTAATTTATAATAATAATGTTATAAAATTATTTAAATTGCATACATATATATCTACGAATTCAGCCATAGGTGACGCTTTGAGGCAAAATATGTAATTGCACCATAGTAAATTTCAATAATAAAAGAATCAATGTTTTTTCCCAGTGATACATTGATTGAAAATCGTATGGTTATAAAACTTGGTCATTGCACGACAAGATGCTACGTCAAGTCCAATGCACTTAAAGAAGTATGGAATGCTGTATGATCGGCAGAATGAGGAGAGATAGGAAACGGAATACGTCGGTGAGAAGTATGATAAGAGTAGTGGAAGTAATGAAGAGAGTGAAGATATTACACATATCTATTAACATGGACAAAATAATTGCTAGAATGGTAACCAAGAGACTTTTAAATGGTGAAAGGAAGGCCACAAGGAGGACGGCTAGACAAAATTAGGAAAAAGTGTGGGGTGAGATGGATGAGAGTTGCTCAAAAAAGAGAGGTCTTCATACAGCTATGGATGGTGAGTGGCTGTAGGTGATGATGATGTGATCGTAATGAAGCTAATTTTAATCTAAGCATGTTCTAATATAGCTAATATGCATTACAAACGGCAATACGCTACAGAATCCTCTTTATCTTTATAGTGGAGAATTATGAACCAGATACAAGCAGTAGAAGTTGAGGAATATAAAGGTACAATATAACAACTGCTACCGTGCTCGCTTCAGGCTACCTAGGGGCTGTAGCACGTCGCAAATGTTTGTGTAAGGGCATGTGCCTCACTTTGAGGCCGTTCTCAGGATGAGAGCGGCCTCTCTACGTCTTCGTATATTTTTATCGTCTAATTGTTTTCTTGTGGCTGCATCTTCTCATTTGCATTCTTCACTGTATGTTCGATGGATGGAACTACTCTACCGACCGCTTTAAATAGACATTAAATTGATTAATTAATTAATTATTCTTATTATTATTATTATGTTATTTATTATTATTATTATTATTTATTATTTATTATTATTATTATTGATTATTATTATATTATTATATATTTATTTATGTATTTTTTTTTACTATTTTTCAATAATATTGTCTTTATTATCTATTAGTGATTTACTGGAAAAACGAGAATGAGTGTTATTGAAACGCTATAATTTCAAATGTTTGAGCGTCGCGACCAATGTGTTTGCTACCTGCGTTTTTCCGACAAATGGGAACGGGTACGGGAATTGCATGCGTTATTGTGGCATTGCAACGCATGCCGGGTTCAGCTAGTTTTATATAAAATTATTTGAATATTCATTTGTTTTTTTTTTATTAAATTAACTGTCACGAATAAACAAACATATATACTTTCTCTTTTGAAATTATATGTATACCAGAATCCGGCGCTTGTGCCCCCGGCGACTGCGCCCCCGGCAACTGCGCCCCCAGCGCCTGCGCCCTGGAGCCTTCGGTGCCCCCCGGGGCCGGGGGCGAATTTATTTGAACCGAAAAGAAAATTTATCGTCATAGAAACTTACCTGTTTACAAAGTTCCCAACGACAGTTACATATAAATATACATGCAAAGTCTCTTTCGTAATTATATATTAGATATATTATTTATATGGGCGTTGGGGATTGCACTATTCTCCCTATCGTCTGGAATAAAATTTATTATTATTATTTAATCGTTGTAAATTTTAACTATTTTCACTATAAATGTTCATTTTTAGAAAACTGATATAATATAAAAGAAATAAAATATTTTATGTGTAGTAATATAGAATGGTTAGTTCAAATATGGTGAAATGGTTTAAATTTATGACCTCTGCATTGAAAATGCAGATGCAGCTCTTAGATAAAACGTACCGCAAGCGAAAAATATCACATTAAACTTTCTGTAATAGTTAAGGAAATAAAAATATTTTTAAAAAGGAAATTTTTATTTGAAAATTTTTTTTAAATTGTTTCGATATTTGCTATTGAAGACGGTGTGTATTTTATTTCATTTACGCAAGTAAAAATATAGCCGCAAAAGTTTGTCCGAATGCTAATTTTGACTTGCTCGAATTCCGCACTGAATATTCGAAGCCTGAAATTATGTAAATAGAGCAGCTACAATTTTAATATAAGCAGAGTGATATTCTTTCCAGCACAAGCATTTATGATATAAAATTCCGAAATAAAAACGGGATGTTTTTGAACGCTAGCCAAGATTTTCATACATTTCAATTTCGCCCTGATTTAAAAGCCACACATAATTCGAAAAGTCAATTTATAGAGTCCACATGTATGTACATACATATGTATATACTTTCATACGTACCAGTATATAAACGTGATTGAAGCTAAGGCTAATCGAGTTTTTGAAGCTTTTAAGCTCAATCGAATCGGACGTACATATGTACATACGAATACCAACAGGGAACTAATTTAATAGCATTATTATACTTTCTACTTTATATATGTATGTAGTAAAAATATATGAAGTTTTGTAATTATGCGAAAATTCGAACTCGAGATTTTGACTGATTCCAACTCAGAATCGATCACTGATCTCGTTTTCAATCACTGATCTAGAAGAAAAATGTGTGTGTGTGTGTTTATGTATTTAGGAGATTTTTGGAATACCGTTAGTCCTATCGAACTGAAACTTAGTATCGATTACTAAAATGCCAATCAAAACGACTTATATTTTTGTCACATTTTTAAGATGACCAGAAATGGGGTCTACGTGACGAGACAGAATATTAAACGACAGAAAACGCAAATATCGGAAGGCAAAGATCGAAAGTCGAAAGATCTTAAGTCGAAAGATCAAAAAAAAAAATGGTTCGATTTTTCTTATTTTTTTTCGACCCTTTAAATATGTGTAATCTCCACGAGAAAATTCAAATATAATCATTGTATCATTGTGATGAAGATAAAAAAAATCATCAATAATTTAATAAACTGGAAGTGGGATTTTTTTCTCTTAGAAAAGTCAAATGTGTTGGGACCACACAATTTTTTCCACACCGGTGAAAATTTATATTTGTATTTTTTATGTAATAACTTAGAGTTGATAAGGTTTTGGCTAGAATTCGTAAAGCGGATATTGTAAATTTTTTTAAAACAATATTTCATTATTTTATTTTGACCTTTAAAATCATTTTCATCTTCTTGATATTTAATATTTATAATAAATATAGTGATTTCAAGTATTAATTTTTTTTAACAAAATCCGACAGCCGGATGTAGAACTTTTGCTTGTGTAAGTTTCCCAACATTTACGCTCAATTTTTATCGAAAATGCTCTCATGGCCGGTATGTGTGAACATGTATGTATGTTTAACTATCGATTTTTTTTTTCTTATCCTTCTTATATTCCTCAAATACTTTGATAAAGTCGTAGGTTGGTCACATCCGAATTTTTATGTATAAAACCGTATTTTTTTAAACTGTGTTGTGTGACGTTGAGTGTATTATTCTTCTGTACTTATTGCTGTTGAATAAAAAATTAAATATCAAAATGCATAATTGAGAAGGCAAAGTTGTTGCTTTGTTTCACGAAGTTGGTCTACGTCGGCAAAATATGGAAAAAGTAAATTATAAATTACTCTAGGGATATGGCAAAAGACTGAACACCCATATAAGGTATGTAGAACAAAGAAAACAAGCGTCGAATTGGGAATATTTCATAGTGTATGGGTTGTTTTCGTATAATATCAGTATAAACATCGGCAAAATATATCATTATAATATAGACTCCACTAAAAGCTTTTCGCTTCAACGTACATATTATATTATAATATATCATATAAGTTAAAAATATTTTTTTTGCACGCAATACGTACTAATTTTGAGCATTTCCATTACAAAGTATGCATTAAACTAATTATTTTTTATATTGTATATCAGTTTTATACGCTCCGTTTCACTAGCTTCACGATCGTATAACTTTAAATGGAGAGCTTCTACAGCAGCGATATAGCGTAATAGAGCTTTTTATTGTAGTCGTACTAAATTGCTTCATATGTAATAAAAATGAAAATGGTATCATATTATATAACACAATATACGAGTGCGTTCACTAGCTATAATGCAAAGCGTATGGTTTAAGGGGAAAATACCACGTTAGGATCCGTTGAAATTCAACGAATGGTTTTGGTAATAGCATTCAGATCACATTAAGAGTGAAAGTGGAATCATATTATGCCTAATTACATTATAAGCCGTTAAAATTGAATTGGAACGAATGAAAATGGACCGTATTGAATTTTTTTGGGGTATTATAATGAATGGACAAAAATTAAAGTGAAATTTAAATGCATGTTTAATTTCAATAAATATAAATTTTTATGAATACAATAACAATATTTACTTTAATTGATATATTAACTAAAATAATTCGTATATCTGTATATGTATATCTACAAACATTCGTATATATTGGATTTTAAACGTTTTTTTAACCAAAAATGAGCACTAAGTTATGCAATCATCTAATACATCTATACATACATAGCAACAATTTATTAAACAATGAATATTAAATATTTTGATGAAAGTTGAAAAAAAAAACAACAAATGATTTAAATTGTAAAAAATTTGATAGTCCCAATTTTTATAGAGGAATGTAAATTTTAATTTTCATTAAAAATGCTTCTACGTTTACTTTAATGAATCGAAAAAAGCTTAGAGATTATATGAAATTACGAGAAAATTCCTGGCCGTGAGAAAACGTACACCGCGAATTTTCACAGTAGTGAAAATACACTGAGAGGAATCGAACGAGAATTTTAGAAATTTCCTCGATTACGTTTGATCAAAAAAAAAAAAACAAACAAGAGAGGGTGCAACGAAAAATGCGGTCACCACCTTCGAGTGACCTGGAAAACTGGCTCGGCTCATTCAAAAATTTCCATTGTATTCGAACCAAGTCGAGCGGAAAATGCTCATTGCGGCGACTCTTAGTGGGATTGTAGAGGAAATCATTTTTTTTGGTCGACAATCAAAGCTCATACGAGAAGAAAATAAATCAGGACGATTTCACACGGCAAATGGGGTATGAACGTGTATCTTTTGTATCCTTTATACTGAATTATGTACTGGCGAGGGGACGGCCGACTTTCCCCGAATTTCCCGACGCCTTGGTGTCTAGCCAAGAGCAAAACATCCCCCGTCATGTAAATACTTATGTACATACATATTATATATAATACGCGCACCCGTGTGTAAATTCAGAATACCGCAGAGCGAACGAAAATTGAACGCTTATGTAATATAACGACTGGGGAAAACGATCGAAATTTTAATTTTCAAAGTCGCTCGAGGCAAGCTTTTCCGCAGTACTATGTGACATTGTAACGACCAAAAGCGTTGTATTGGCTGAAATTTTGTACCATTGCGAAATGCCCCTAAGCCGACTACCATTCTTGTAAAAACTGTTTCCAGAGTTTGTATTTGCAGTACACATTACATAGAATGGAGAGGAAAAACACTGTTTCCCAAATATAATTTGGTTCATATTATATATGTACATATATAGAAAGACATCGGGAATTATTAAGGTAAACAGATAAACAATTACATGTGTAACACTGAACATCAAAAAATCACGTTTTATTCTTACCGGAGCGAAGACTAATCAATCTTTACAAAATTTGACGCACTGAATCCAAATAGGACAATGATTTTTGTTAATTTTTTTATCATTTACGCGATATGGGTGTTTGAAAAAATGCACGTTTTTACAGATTGTTTGCGTTTCGCAGTCTTGAAAATCTAGTATTGCTGTGCTAAAATTGAATATTGGAAACAATAAATAGCCCAATGTTTTTTCTATTGATTGTCATTATTTATTAAGTACATATTTGAATTTTTAAAGTCAAATTTGTACTTTTTTGCTTATTTTTTTCATTGAACTTTGAGCGGGTGAGACCGAATGATGCACTCTCTATTCTTCATCTCATTCTTGCATCATGAAAACGGTTATTACCAACATCATTTTTCAACTCAATTTAAAATCATTTGCCGCTCGAATTGTACATATATGTTCAGATAAAATTCGGTTGATAATTAATTATACGTATTTCAAAACAAAAAAATGGCAATCAATATAAAAAGCATATGACCTATAATTCCAATTCTTACTTTTAGCAAGAATATATTTTGACTTAGTTTATGTATCTCATAAACGAGAGGAAACCAACAAAGATCATTGTCATATTCAAATTAAAAGGGTCAAACTTAATAAAGATTGATTAGTTTCCACTCCGGTAATTTTTAATGAATAATCAAATATCATATATTTAAATTAACAATTAAATATCATATCCTGAAAATGTATTTAAATATTGAATAATTACAATAGTTAATCATTTGTTTATTAATGTATTGTTGTAAAAATCAGCATTTCGTTAAATTTAGCCTAAAATTTTACCTTGCACATTCTTCTTAATGAAATTATCGAATTGTTGTAAATTGAATAAAGTTGATTTAGGTGAGGTGTATTAGATTTGGTGAGGATTAGTTAGTTTAGGACGACCCAGCAAAATAAATTGTATTACAAATACGTTCAATATTAAAATTCAATTTTATATTGAATCTAATATAATAACAAATACAAATATTTTAATTAACATTCATTATTAATATTTAATTACTTTCATCAATTACGCATATAAAACGAGCGGAACCAAACAAACAACTAAATGTGTACATAATTTCACAACGTGCATTATTATTTTGACCCAAATAGCAGCTTTACTCAATATAATACCACGAAAATGAATTCTAATATTCCTATGCCGGTAAAAAATACTCTTTTTGTAAACATGTATCGAATCAAATATCTCGATACGTAACTACATTGTTAATAATACAATACGACGGCCGTAATGCGAGGAAAGTCATAATTGAAAATCGAATCGAAAATCGGCGAAAACGAATTGAAAAGATCCTCGTTACAACGTTAATGGGAAATTCGATAGGGAAACAAGCTCAAGAGTGTTTTGCTCTGAGACGACATGTTCGCCGAGATTTATCTCCAGGAGCTTTCCGAGCGAATAACGATTTTTTTTCAAAATTTATTTTCTTTTTCTCTTCTTGCGGCAAAAAAGCACTTCTTTTGATGTTTCGCGAACGTTTCAGGTCCTCGAGTTATTGCTATTCAGCGTTCGTACAACGGAAAACGTCGATTTGTTGATTATACCGGTTATCTCTCGCGCATAACAATCTTGTTCAAACACAGGGTGTATGTAGACGCCGGAAAACATTTATTTATACGATTTTTATTACAGAAGCATACGTCATACGTATTATGACTGGTATTATTTATACGATCGTCTTGAGAACGTTTTCTTTATGGAATAAGTAAGTTACGATCCACTATACATATGTACATTCCTAAATAATTTTAACATCAGTCGTATTTGATGCTTAGTGCTCGACGTATGTCCAATAAAAACATCTTTGTTTGTTTATATTAACGTTCGCATGATGGGCAAGCATCGTTAGAAATTGCACAATGCATTCAAAAACACACAATAAACAACATGGGATACATTTTTATAAGTAAATTGATCTGATTGTATTCCGTGCATTGTAGCGTAGTTATGGAGACGTACGGCGTAATATTGACAAAATGTATTTATTCTTAAGGGCCTTTCTATTATTTTAACATTTCTCTGTGTATATATGACTACGGCTCAATTTTATAGATCTAAAAACACGGCAAAAAATGTACATATTTTATTTATTTTTATTTTATTACATACATACACACATATGTGCCATAACAGAAATTATCCCAAGGCGACGTATGGTTAGATTATTTTTGTACATAAGTACTAATAATTTTTCAAATATAACATGACAGAATACAATAGACATCTATGGATGGTAGCAAAAATCAATAAACAGTGTGTGAAATATATTATGTACGTAGCATTTTATAAGATTCAACTAATTTGAGATGCTTATAACTGGAATTTGTGAGAAACTGAGGTGGAAAGTACCGATTCATTAGATTTGTCACAAAAATTAAACTAGAAAAGTTGGAAAATTTTTTAATCACAAGATCTCGCCAGCAGCGTATTTGGCCGGGACTTGAACCTACGAGCTCTCTACTGGTATGCAATAGCCCTACCTGTACACTGAATTACACTACACTACAAAGTATAATAAAATTGTATAAATGTATTTTGTCTTCCTATTTCCCATGTCACCTTCCTTTGCACCCTTTTACATCTCTCAGGCACGACGATCTATCGTCCATTCTTCTAGGTACATACGAGACCTACACATTGCTATTTCAATTTATTTACTCTCTTCATTATATCAGCATAAACAAAAGCATAGCTTAATGGTTAGCTAATAGTGCTTTCGAACAAAGTGATCACGGGTTCAATCTCACCGGTTGCTGCCGGCCAGACCTTTAATATGTGACTCCAAGGTCAATAGTTTCCTATCAGAGTTTGTCAATTTATCTGATTTTCATTAAAACGGTTCAAACAAATTGGCAACCTTTATCCATTTTCTAGCAAAATTTTGATTATTTCAGCATATCGAATTCCGCTGATTTGTATAAATGCTGCAATTTCGTCCATAGATGTCGTGTTTAATGTAAATATATGGATACATATATACAGGTATTTAATGTAAATACCTGTATATATGTATGTACATATAATAAATAATTCTTAATTTGAAACAACCACCCTTATAATACAACTCACCCACGTATTCAGTTTTTTATCTTTCCTCGTTATGCCAAACATACAGCGTTGTATACTTATTTTGAGTAATCTAGACTTAATGCAGAATTCCCAAGTATCTATATGTATGTATATATTGTATTAAATTAAATTTCAGAACAATAGAAGGATAAATATGCAATAAGAACTCAATTTTATCACATTCAAGCTCATTGTAGCTAGCACGGAATTGAAATGTGTTCATTATCAGGGTATAAAAATGTTTTGCGTAAACCTTTTATATATGTATGTACATAACTATGTACATACATATATAAAACTATGAGTATTAAAATCATCGCTAAGATGAATTTTGAATGCTTTTTGATATGTTTCAATGCAAATTTGATAATAAGTTGAAATGACGATCAAATGGAAATACGAAATTTTCAAAAATAATTATGATTAGGACCCACCGAGCCCTTCACAAGACCGTTATATTCAAATTTGAATACAAAGGTATGCAAATACTAGGCGCATCCTGTGTGAAATAAACGGTCGCTTAATTCTACACATCATAATAATTACACAAACCGTCAAAATGAAGCCTGCTCAAGTTGATTTAAATAATTAACAGTGTAATTGAAATTATACGTTTGGATTAATATAAAATAACAATCCAACAGACATGAGGTATGTTTTTTTTCTACAATTATTAATCAAGTAAAGTGACTGCCGCAAAATTCAACCGAAAGACTAAACGAAAACACTCCCATTTCAATGGTATACCTAAAGTAAATTTGTCATTTTGATAATTGGCGTGAGTTTAATAATATAAAAACACGAATCCTTCTTTAAAAATATACGCATTTCTCCCCTTTTTAAATGCGAAAACGAAAACACTCGAGATTAACGAGAAGACAGAGCCACTTGAGCATAATTGACTTCAGCCCCTTTGAACATTCGCATAAATGATTTTCAAAAACGTTAACCTGCCACCGCCTAATTTGATCTAGAATCGTCTTTTGTCGTATAATTACTGACGTCAAAATTAAAGCGCTCGCAAATCGGCATATCAATTACAACGAAAATTCCCACAAAAAGGGACAAGTTTGGCGCACGGCACAAAAACAACGAATTTAAACGCAAAATGACATCACAGCATTCAATAAACGATAAATAATGCAGAACGATCGTGTTATCAATTCATATAGGTCGTTTTACCGGGGTTCTTTTTTTTACATACATTGTACATAAATGTATGGGTAAATTAGCAGCGCTTAATTTGAATAAAGGGCAAAAGGTTTCGGAGGGGTTTCGTACGTGTGTGTACGTATTTTCGAATACATTACCATATTTTGCAGCGACGATTCACCTACATATTTGAATATCAAAGTGAAAGTATTCGACCTAATTTGTTTATGCGATTTTCCCGTTTCGGGCTAGCAAGTACGTACGATTGCTTCTCGCCGTGGTCAAATCGGATTTTCTGCTGGTTAACTTTCGACCCGGTCATCCCTGCAGGTAAACGAAATAGTTTGTTACCCCTTAATCATGGTTTGAACTGGTTAATCTCGACTACTTCCCCAAGAGCGAGTCGTTAAAATTCTAAGCTGCACGTTCGTTAGATTTGTACTCGACGTTTAATATAATTAACCAAAGAGCGGACCTTTGTTGGATCGGTTATTAAAATTTGGGCCGTAGTTGTATTATATTATACATACAATAATAATAAATATACGGATAGCTACCAAAATTTGAATTAACTATAGATAAATATATACATATGTATATATTTATTGTACACATCGCTACCTTCCACTGGGTTTACAAAGGATTCAAAAATCCTTTGGTTAAAATAAAAATATATTCATAAATGAATTTTCGCTTGCTAGCTGGATATTCTAATTCATTTTATTTAGTTGCTCTATCACTTATTTTAATTCAATATGTCCAGAATTTCGGAAAAGCAGAATAAATGTACTGTAGGCCACCAATATTTTTAATATTTTTTAAATGCAAAACAGCATATTTAATGTTTTGCGAAATATGTCTTGAAATGGAAAAAAATGAACGTATAGAAAAGTGGCCACTTTCAAATATAACGGCTCATATGTTGGAATTTTTTTGTTGGAAACTATTGTTATGGAAAGCGGATGACGTTACTGATTATGGAAAGTATTTTCAACTAGGGATAGTGATTTACCGACAAATTTCAACTACCGGTAAACGGTAAATAATTTCTCCCGTTACTGATATACCGATTTTTACACTGGTAAATGAAAAAAATAAATCAACGTGGATAGATAAATGTAAGTAGTTACTTTTCCTTAAAACATTAACCTAAATTGAACCGTAAATGATTGAAAGTTAATCTCAAGTGAATAATGTCAAAAATATATATAAACCAAAAGTATAGATGGTAAATTATTTTAATTGTGTGGTCACGGGTTCAATCCTTGGCTTTGTACTGCTGGCCAGATCTTGGATTTGTGACTCCAAGGTCAATCATTTCCTATAAGAGTTTGCCAATTTATCTGATTTCATTGAAACGGTTGCAACAAATTGGCAGCGCTGTTCTATTTTTCACAAAATTTGAGTTTACAGCATTTCGAATTTGCTAATCTATAAAAAGGCTGCGAATTTGTCCATAGATATCTCTATTATTGTTAATCGATGTCTGTAATTGGCCTTGAATAATACATATATTAAATTTTTGACCATAGATGTCGTATAAAGTAAAATAAATGAGTGTATAACTGTATAAATAAATAAAGCACATTCTAAATCTAATATATAATTTCGAAAAAGACTTTGTACGCAACTTTGAAAAAAAAAACCAAGTTTCTATGGCGATAATTCAATTGGTTAAATATCATATTTTTTTTATTCAAATAAATTTAATAAAAAAACAAATGAATATTTACTATTAGATTCGCCAGGTTTAAGCTGTTTATATTACAAATACTGAGCAAAGCCGGGTCAAACAACTAGTAATTAATAATCATAATTGAAACAACCTTCTGATCGTATTTATTACGACTTGGATGGTCTCTGTTGCCACTCTTAAGCATGCATCAGTGTGGCCACTCTTATGAACGCATCAGTGGTGCTACAAGAGAACTGTCAAATTGACAAAAGGCTCACTACTTATTAAATTTATTGTAATTAGCTACTATTATGTTGCAACATATCGTATTTGTATTAGAGCGAGCTTCGAAAAATATTTAATTTAAAATTAAAATGCTGAAAATAAACAAATTTCAGACTTCCAAATCCACAATACGCTATTTGGGATGCGGTGCATCCGCTCTAAAATCGCCAGACGAATTGAACGACAGATTAACGGACGGCTGCTTTAAATGCAATTCTCATCTTCTCGAATGATAGATTGCACATCAGATGACGGGTAACTGTTCGATGTGCACAGATGCAATTATTAAAATGGTAATTATTTTATTTTTATTTTATTTATTGAAAAATCAACAGACAGGATATACATAGATATGTATAAAAAAACAAATAGTAAATAAATAAGAAATAGTAAATTGAGTTGGATCTTTCTGGCGAGTTTAATAAGGCAAGATTCGGAACTTATCGAATAATTGCATCTGTGCACATCGAAAGGTTACAAGTCATCTGATGTGCAATCTATCATTCGAGAAAACGAGAATTACGTTTAAAGCTGCCGTTCTGTTAATCTGGCGATTTTAGAGCGGATGCACCAAACCCGCTATTTGCATTGACTTTTGATGCCGGTAGTTATATGTATTTAATGGTATACGGATTATTTCTTACATTGTGATAGAGCACACGACAATCGTTGCCATGAAAATTGCAAATACGAAATATCTGGAACTCGAATTTTCATTAGTATGATAGTTGGCGTGGTTAACTCTCGATGAATGGAATTTTTGGGTGCCAGACGTTCCGTTTTCGAGATTTTAGTGACGTGCGCGATATCGATATGTGCGGAATAATCACAGTACCGTATGTAATTCGCGATAAAATAATTTCCAGTAATTACCGATGGCAAAATTTTGGTAACGCAATCCCTGTGTTCAACACAGTTGGATAAATCTTCAATCGGACTTGCTTAGAATTAGTTCTTAGTACTAAATAAGTTCTGATATTAAATAAACATATCGAATTGAGAAAGCGTGTCTGTCGTAACTAGCGTGTGCGAGCAGCATTCAGTTTCCAGTAAACGTTGAACGTGAGCTTTCCGACAATAAGCTCTCCAGTACGAATTCTGTCCGAATGGGCTCACTGTAGCTCAGGTGAGTGGTTCTCGGGTTACCTCCAGAGTAAACTATAACATTACAGCCTGTCGTCTAATTAGTTATAGTGTAGAATTAGGGGTTGACATGGCGACGCTCATACTACATACGATAAGCCCACATGATATACGACGACTAGAAACCCTCATCCATTTGATAACGGAAAAAATATACAGCACGTACATGGATATATATGCAGTGGTGGCTCGTGGATAAGATATCTGGGGGTGCTGCGGTTGATTAAAAATAAAAAAAAAACGTTTATTTGGATTATATTTTACTATTAACAACAAAATTATCAAAATTAAATATTATATGTATTTTATTAAAAAATTGATTCTTCTGTCTTTTTTCCTTGAAAAAAGGCCTATCACCTTTTCGTTAAATTTTTCACTGTTCATAATCATTTTTTTTTTCAATTGACAGCATAGACAAAGCCGTCAATCTTTCTTGAACCATTGTGTTTTATTATATATGTATGTCTTTATTCTATTTAATGATGAAAAACACCGCTCTGGCTCAGAGGTAGTTTTTAACTTTCTAAATTTTCTATAATTGAAAATGCATCGATATTACTAGATTGCAGCTTCTCTTGATTTTGATACCATCTTAAATACTTAAAGTGACGTGTAGAAGGAAGTGTAGAAACGTAGAAACTGTAAGAGGTGTAGAAGAAAAGACAAAAGGTGCAGAAGAAATGAAGAAAAGTCAGGAGCGTGTCGAGCGCGCGGCGCGCACACGAACGCAATAAGAAATGTGTACTGTTGGCAGTGCAGTACGGACCAAGCTTCTAGCTGCCCCCTCGCCCCTCCTTCGCCCACTCGGCATATTCCATCGAAAACCGTACTGCACAAAATCATAAATGATGCCTCACTTTCTGATATTAGTACCGCGATGTATGATCATTATTGGATGTATCGGTGTGCGGGCGAGCTTAATACACGCTTAAATAATATTGATATTTTCATATAATATACATACATTTATGTATATAATAATATTAAATTTTTCTCAATTTCCTTGGGGGTGCTGCAGTACCGCAGTGCGTATGGACGAGCCGCCACTGTATATATGTATATTTTTCTGATGAAATATTAACAAAGAAATCTACCCACTTTAGCATGTACTTATAAAATTTTCAATATACTTCCGATATATCAATCTGTATGCATATATGGAATTGCTAAAAAATAAATCTATCTACGCAGTATCCATTGTTAAAACAAAGACTTCGATATCGGACCGTTTGATAGTGTCCCGAATGATTGATGAGGGTTTTTCCTAAACGTAAATATTCCGACCTTTGTTATTATATTTCAGCAGTTTCGATCCGAGGGCACCATTTTTATTTTTAGACCTTTGAAAAATTGCAAACACACGTACACACACTAAAACAAAGTAAAACCTTGACGTATACTAACGCGCGCGTCAAACTCGAGCATCGACTTTTATGCGAATTTATTTCAAATACCGACCCGTTCATTACGCCATTTTAATCTCAGTACCCTCGAGTGCCATCGGCGATTTCAAATGTGATTTTGCGATTGGAATTCCTAAGGAAAATTATAATTGAGTCACGTACTATCGGAGCGGGCTAATTCACCAGGCGCGCGTTCGATTCTGCATGTGCCTTGTAATTACATATAGACTAATTAGAACATCTCTCTAGCATCAATATAATAATAAGTAGTCATCGAATGGAATCGGAAATTCGTATTAGACGCTTGTTTATCCGTCAGCGTTGAAAATGTAATTTCGAGACTTTAAGTCATTCGGCAAACTTCAAAATAATATTATTCTGGAACAACGTACAAGTTTGTTGCGAGTATTGTTTCTGAAAAGATGGGTCTCTTTCCCATTTCCCCCCCTCTCGCCTTTCTCGTTCTATTCCTATGAATATTTAATCTGAGATATACGTTTCTATGTGTGATTATAATTGCCTTTCTTTAACTTTCACTGTAATTATTTGTATATTTGAATACAACAGTTATTTGAATAACTGTTGAATTATTTTCGAAGAAACAAGTTGAAGGTTTCTTAATCGAAAAATGAGGCTTTCAGTTTTTCACTTCTTTTAATCGAAAAAAAATATTTTGAAATAAAGCAGATTACAATTTATCTTTTTAATTTATTCTTTTCAGAACAAATAAATTAAAAACGTGTACTTTGAAAACCACACACGAATTTGCGTTTAATCTTATTAAAAGTACGCAACTTCCATACTAAAAACGTGACCAGACAACATTTTCAGTATGTAGTATAATTTCATCAGTAATTTAATTCATTCAACATATGTATGTAAATATACATAAATGAATTTACAAAGCAGAGCAAAAACCATCATCTGGCTTTTCATTTGCTAGTAACCGATTATTTTTTCAAATTTAAATAATACAAAAAAATCAATAGGTTGACACAAAAACATTACATCATACAAATTTTTCAATTATTCTATTATAACTGACAAAGTAAAAGCTTTTCTTTGTTTAACACTAATAAAAATCTTGTTTTCAAAAACTTTTTTTTCCATAATTATTTTATTTCATGTTTTTCATAACCAAAGTTTTGTCACTTAATTCAGAGCAGTCTAATTCTTCAATACGCAGTACATTTAGTAATTTCACTATGCTAATGAAAAATAAAAATTTAAAACCGAAGGATCAATTGCAAATATAATAATATATCCAAATATGTATTTATAGATCTGATATGTTATTCAACGTTTGCTTGAATAGCAAATATGTCATTAGAACTTGTGTTGAATTATCGGGATAATCCTGGATACACAATTTCGCTCGCTTCGCGCTAATCCCGAAGAAACCAATGTTCAACGTTTTCATGTCGGCTTATACGCGGAGATATAGCTTCAATTCACCGATGCAAATACACACTACATAGATATAATTTATACCTACAGAATTTCGGCAATTCATTTATAAATTACGTAATATTCATATAGTATATATATATATACATATACAAATATATATGTATATAGCGAGTCGTTTTTCAGGCCGAATACTTATTTGAAAGTTGTTCAAATTGAGTTTCGGGGAGCGCTTATCGTAATTACTGGGCGTCTGAGTTTGATCGAACTTTGTTTTGTCGTGTCAACCTGGCTTTTGTACAAGTTGCCTTATCTTGTTTGGCTTGTAAATAATATATACGAAATTTAATCGATATTCGAGTAGTTTTCTCTAAAAGTGTCTATCATAACTCGATGATGTATTGTCGCCTATGTTAATTTTCTTATCTAAAATAATACCAATGTACAAACTATATATGTTTGTAGTTACAAAAAATGAAACTTTGTTCAAGTTAGTGCTTATCTATAAATGTATAATGTATCAATTTAAATTCAATGAAATCATATACATATATGTATGTATATGTAGTACATTAGGCCTGAGAGAAAGACGCTAATTTTGGATTTCCGTCAATGAACCTAGTGGAAAAGTTTGATAGTATCAAAGAAACTTTACATAAAAAATTTCATCGATTTAAATAAAATGTCCTATACTTCCAACCAATCGATTTATCTCGACAAAATTTTCGAAAAAGTGGATTTTTTTCATATTTATCTTTTTTGAGAATAAATTTTACTTTCGAAGTATTAACAAAAAAAAAAAATGTATCAATAAGCAATCTATTTCTGTTTAAACGAGTCATTTATGATTAGTTTTGTCTCCATACAAAGCTCGCCGCGCTGGCAATGGGTGTTTTGTTTTTGATTTTTAAATGCTTTTTATTATTACGAAATTATGTTCACAATACATCTTATATCTATTTTAATAGCTACTGATCTACTGATCATTTTCTATTTTACAATTTAATTTAATTTGGTTAGTAATCATAGTATTATATTATTCTAATGTTAATCTACAGCATAATAGGAAAAAGAGCTCAAAAACCTATTTACAATCCTTATAAATGTACATAATACATCTAATACATAATATTAATTAAAGACTCTCTAAAGTCGATGACCTAAAGCAGATTGTGTTTAGGTAATCTGTGTTTATACCTGAAGGGTATAGATATTTTGTTGTAATCACCGAGACTCTTCACAAGTGTGTTAGTATGGTTATTAGTGATTCTGTCATAGAATCTACTGGTTAGTTTGTTAGTAATGTCTGTAACAAACGGAATAACAATGGGTGTTTGAGAGAAGCGTTCTTCTCAGAAAATCGTAATCTTTTTCACGATCCCGTGATTATTTTGAAAATAAAAGTCGTTGAGAGCTTTTTTGCTTATATAAATTTAATCTGAATACAAAAAATTGACAAAAAAATATATGAATTTTATGAAATGTAAGGAGGCCAAAATGACTTGCTTCGACTTAATTTTTGCGTCAAAATAGGTCACACTGGCCTCCTTATATTTTATAAAATTCGTAAATTTCTTGGATTTTTGTATTAAAATAAAAGGTATGTACCCAAGTAAGCTCTTAACGATTTTAATTTTAAAAATAATCATAGAAACAAGAAAGAAATGACAATTTTATTAAAAAAACGTTTTCCGCATACAAAAATCCATTGCGAGCTTTGCATGGTGACTTTTGGGCGAAACGGTGACTTTCACTTCTCTTTAATCAGTCAAAACTTATCATAATTGATCCAAATATACGCCAATATGTAAATATTAAGCGTTTATATTTTTTTAAAATAGTAAAAAGTACGTGACGATTATGAAAAAGTAGATATATGAAAAAAATCCACTTTTTCGAAATGTTCGTTGGGACAAATCGATTGGTTGGAGGCATAGGAAAAATTTTAAAATTCATGATTTTTTATTTAACGTTACCTTGATACGACGGAAGTTTTCCAATAGGTTCATTGATGAAAATCTAAAATTTTCGTTTTTCACTCCGGTCCAATATATGTACATATGTAAAGTATATAATAATGGAGTCAATAAGTCACTACTGTTCATACACATATGTATTATATTGGTATTAAAATCTCATTTACGGGCAACTTAAAATTTAATAAAAGAGATTTCAGACAACAATAATTTCAGTTTACAATATGATTAATATTAGCTATATATTTGGTACTAAAAATTGTAATATTTCATTATCTGCAGAGCATAAACCTATTATAAAAGACAGTACAATTAATTATGAAGCATATTATATTATAATTGTGAGATTTAATATAATAAATCTATCTAAAGCAGTGCTTATTAAAAAGGCGAATATGTATGTATAATAAAAATCATATTAGAGCGTATCAGCCAAAGCGCCTAAATTACTATTAAGCGCATCAAATTTTGATGATTTCATAAGAGTTGATCATTTTTTCCTCATAAATTCTGGAACAATAGAGATCAAGCTCTAATTATAATCGAATTTCGATACCGGCCGTACCATCAAGTGCCCCCTCATCGTCTTAAGTGTAACAGGAGAAAATTCAATAATAATATATGAAGGATTTTCAATACATAATAAAGCTACTATCTAAAAAACAAGCAATATATAAATAAAAATGAATAGAGTAATTTAAGTTCAAAGGAATAATAAGACATGTTTAAGAATACAACATTAGTTGGAAAAAGTGGAGTTTCAAATTACAATCGGAATAATGGGGCATTTCTCAAAAGGGTTTCCCGGTACTCACCTCGTTCGAAATTTTCACAGAAAGATATTCCAAGTGGCCTCGTATTACACAAGGCACTATTGAGAACTCATCTCCATCGTTTTTGCTATTCTCCTTTGTCGCATATTTTACCGCTTTCAATTCCGATTAACTTTGAATCGTTTAATGTCGTTTAGCTTTGCACGTCGCACATTCGAAGGACCAATTCCGCAAAACACGCCCAAATACAAATAAAGATACTTGATACGAATTGAACTTTAGCATACCGAAATTTTCTTTTCATTTACTTTTTTGCAATAGTCGTATACGTGTATGACGGTGGAAGAATTCGGTCCTAAGTACACATAGCTCAAGGGTATTTCAAATAACATTAGACCAACACGCAATATTTCGTGAGGACTGATTTTAGGGTTGTGCTCGTACACGTGATAAATTTTCACACACACATACAGGGAGGATCTAGTTAGGGTTGTGCTTTGAAAAATTCTCAAGGAGTTTCTTCGGAATGGGTTTAGAGAGAAATAGTATATATATATATATGTATAAAGAGAGAGATATAGAGAGATTTGCGCAGGGCTGCAAGCTAGGCTTTATTATAATTTCAATTGAGATATCCTTACCTAAGGGTCGTTACCATTGGGACGCGATAGAGGTCCGATCTGCGATCATAATTAAAAATTAAAATATATCTACTTGATACATAAAATATAATATAATTTAAAAAAATAGCATATGTGTATTATAAATGGGGCGAGGAACTAGCGTAAGTATTTTTTTTATAAGTAATGTAAAATATGATTTATTTTAAATTATAAATTAGAATGTGGTTTTGCTGTTGCATACGACTTAATGTAAATATAAATGTATGTGTAAGAAAGAGTTTTCTGATATAAAATAACGGTATTGCAGATTTTTCCCATGTTGAAAATCACATACTCCTCGTATGTGATTTTTTTTGTATTTCTCTATATGCCACTAAACTATGCTCTTTCAGCATTCCAACAGTCGACTAGAGAGACGTTAGTGTCATTTTCCGATTTAACGGAACGCGTATTTTCTCGTTTTATTGAAATCTCGAGATATTTTCCGAAGGCGCAAAGATTCCGGCAAATACGTCAAATTCAAATATACGTATAATACATTCGTATATAAATATACAGTTTGGCATCAAAGCTTTAAATCATTTTTTATAAAATTATCTCAAAGTGTAAAAATTTGTTGAAAACGACCTATTGAAAGAAAATATAATGAGACTGATATGTAAATGTAAAACACTTTGGGCAGTTTTATATATGTACTTTGTACTTTATTTGTAGAATTTTCATTTGTATAGTAAAACTAGAAAATCCCATTGTCCCTGAGATGTTTAGTAAGCGGAATTTACGAGAAGATTTAGACCTTAATGGAACCAAAAAACCTGAAGAGGATAAGAATTTCACTGCGTACATAAATATATACATACGACTCGTATCGGAATAAATGGGTCTCTTTTCAAAACCAATTAAAATAAAATACATACTAAAGTTTATTCGTTTCGTAAGCACTAGTATATATATTTTATAGTATATGTATATATAATTAAATACACGTGTGTATGAAAAAACGTGCGGCGAAAAATATCACACACAATACTGTCGACCTGTCGAAATATTTTTACGAGCGTATTCGACATAACATTTTTTATTGTCTATGTAGGTTTTTAATGAAAATGTATAAGCTTTGACACGATTCCATTTGGGAATATAATAATTAATTTAGACGTATCGATGCGTTCGGTGTACGCTCGTAACTTTTACGGTATATTTAAAAAAAAAACCATTGAGCGATAAAATCAGAACAAACTTTTTCACTCAGTACACACGCACGCTTTTCCATTCTACCAGAGATTTTATCTGATTTCAGTGCGGTTGAAAACAAACAAATTCAACTTTCTCGACGAAGGGTTGTGTCGCTGCCAAAAGCATGCGAAAACACCAATCCTTTTTTGTAGGGAAAAGTTGAAATTTGTCACTCTCCATTGAAACTAGAACGCGTGAAAAACTATTGAGAAAAACAGAAAACGGCAATTTGCACAGATGCAAATCTATTTGAACAAAACCGACGTAATGTATAATACAAAAGGGTTAAATAAAAAAAATGCGCCTTCGAGGAAAATCTTATCTGTAAAACGACATTTGATACATTCCATTTGACAGGAAATAACCTTAAATTTCTTATATAAATTCGCCCCAAAATTCTTAATACACTTTTTCACTAAATAGAATTATAATCATACAAAAAATAATTACAAAATATTCAGCCAAATGAATTTGCGGGAAACGGATGCTGATTTTATTGAATCCGTCTAACGATTAAGTTATGAAATGCCCAACTCTAACAGGAGATGGTCGATCTGGATTTAATAACCATGCAAATCTTACCAGCAACGATATATATCGAATATAAATCGAATAATTACTCGATTCTGGCCGATATTTGTACCCTCAACCTCTCTACGGATAAAAAAAGCTTAATCAGAGAGCTACTCTGATTAAAAAAATACGGGTTTTAATCAAATATTGAAATAAATATGTACGCTTAAACTTGTATCAGTCATTTAAAAATGATAGATTGGAAAGTATTTTTCACCATCTCCAACTTGTCAACATCTAAAAAGCAAAGTATCTTTATAAATTATCTTTTTTTAATACTTGGGAAATGCGGCAAAGCCGATGGACATATGTACATATGTAATTATATATTTTCTCATGATAAAATTATCGGGTTACTCTTGAGCAAAATTTATGGTATTAAAATTGTACATATTTTCATAAATTTTGAAATCATATTCAATTATGAAAATTATATAATTTATTGAATTAATGAAGTTTATTTTGAAAAAAATAAATAAACCGTTACTTATGTGATGCATATATGTTTTTAAGTGAAAACTTCTTTACGCATGATAGAGTGAATTGGATTAATAAATCTGAATGTGTTGAACCCCCCCCCCCCTCCCCAGCCATTTGCCCAATTTATGTAATACATGAACATGCATTGTATATATATATATATATATATATATATATATATATATATATATATTTATTTACATATATTTGGAAAATGTTGGTTGGCATTTTATAATAAAGGTGGCACTCAATTTTATACTAACCCAAGAAAGAAGAAGAATATATCGAGCTGCTAATGAGTGACATCTATGGTATTAAACTTGTCCATACATATGTACATATATCAATTTATAGATTATAAATTTTGAAATTGTTTGAAATGGTGAGTAGGATGGTTTTTGTTAATTTGATGAGAAACTGTATCAATAATGAAATCAAATAAATTGACAAACTTAAATTGAAAAAAAAAGGGGTAACAAATATACAAGTCCGACCAGCAGCACTACAGAAATACTCGCAATAAATTATGTTCAAGCGAGATCAACCATGGGATCGATCCCGGCAACCATCGTTTTATAGTTAGAATAAACGCAACTATAAACCGATACTGCTGGATAATAGTGATTTTTTTTATAAATTTTCTTAAATATATTATTATTCATTTATTTATTTCAATCAAACATGTACACTGCCCCTTACAGATAGCTGAATGTACTAATACAATTATACAGCTAATGCAAGCATCTTACATATACATATGTACAATGCGAATTCAAACAAAGATCATCCACAGTGACATCTTTGGAGGAATTGGCGAACATCAAGACACTGAATAACTTGCACTGAGATTTGCAAGAGAGTTTGGAAAGGAGATGCCAATTTACAGGAACCGTTTCAATGAAAATCAGTAAAATTGACAAACTCTGAAGGAAACGATCGACCTGGAGTCACAAACCAAGGTCTGGCCAACAGCTACTAGTGAGAATCGAACCGTGACCACTCAGCTCGAAAGCATAATATGCTAACCACTAGTCCAATGTACATACACTATTCAGATGACATTCAAAACTTAACTTTTGGACCAAAGCTCAATTATTTACGTATACATAAAACCATATGTAATTCTGCAAGGCGAATCCAACTCATACGAGTGACTTTTTGAAACTGTATGTATATACAAAGTAATATTAAACTTATATAATTTGAAAGCTGTAGGCAAGTTTCAACAATACAATGTTTGTCTGTAGACAATATGCTACGAAAACTTTACTTTATCTATATACAACATATAAAATATACAATATCTAGCTATTCGAACAATCAAACGGATCGGAAATCTTTATATATGTATCTACAAACGTATATACACTCACATAAATAAATATATTAACTTGTATCCAACTAAGCCGCAACGGCCAAGGGCTTAAATATTAACACATTTACTTCGGGAGCAATTTACGTATTGTAATTCAAAATAGCGGTCGTTAACGAGTAATTCAATAGTGTTCGTTATTGCTCGATAAGCAAACACGAACTGGGCACAATTCGGCTTGCAAATGTATGCATGTATGTAGATTATACCCCACGCTAATTCAATATATTTCGGTAGCAGTGCAGCCCAGTGTGCAAATATCATAATATACTATCATCGGATTCATTTAACATCTCTCATGATCGTATCAAACGTTCTGTTTACACACTAGCTGGTGGCAAATCGGCCCCGAGGCATCTTTACGAGGAGACTGAGCCACAATTTGGGAGCGATTCAATCGAAAATTGACGATCCTGAGACATAGCTTTGGGCCATTAAAGAGGCGAAACCCTTCGCGAAAAGGTCACTTCGGATAATTAGACTGGCAGCGAATATCTCTATGGCGGGGGAGTCTGTAGCTTTTGATCGTCGAAGTTGGCTTATTAGACGTTTGACCGTTAAATTTGCGATACGGCAAGTCAGTCGCCTCGACACTAATTAAATTAAGTGTACGTATATACGTATGTATGTACATATATCGTGCTATGAATTCGTGAAAATGAAATAAATTGTGGACGTCTTACAGATATTGTAATAATCCTCGGTGGTTTTGTGAACGTTGGGGCTATTTTCGACACAATCGCTCTTAATTAATTAATTGAACAAATCAACGGAAGATCCGATCAAAAGTTTTCTAATGGATATTAACTACGAAGACAGTACCTATATTTTTGTTGCTTTATTTTAAATATAGCTTTGTTTAAATTCATTTCGTTTGATGTAATTTCTCTCATTAATTTGCCAAGTTTAATTTATGCTTGCCAAATTAAGGCTCATTTATAATAGCACAGACCGTAGTACATATGTACATACATATGTGCGACAAATATTCTTATCGATGGCTTGGTTGCTCAGATATTGTGAGTCCATTTTTGAATTTGTATCGAATTTTAAGCTTGTAGACGCTGGAATAATTAGATTTTTTTAAATGCTTTTTATTATTACGAAATTATGTTCACAATACATATTATATCTATTTTGATAGCTACTGATCTACTGATCATTTTCTATTTTAAAATTTAATTTAATTTGGTTAGTAATCATAGTATTATATTATTCTAATGTTAATGTACAGCATAATAGGAAAAAGAGCTCAAAACTCTATATTTGAGGTTTTTAATAATTTCAAGTAATTTATGCATACTAAATTAATTACCTTGAATGGCAAAAGCCTGAATTATTCCAGCGTCTACAAACTTAAAATTCGATACAAATTCAAAAATGGAAATACAATATCTGTGCACCAAGCCGTCGATATGTTTCGTAATATATACGTGGCGTACCGTGATAGTGGTAACCGACACGATCTAAGGTCTATCCAGCATATGGCCGAGTGCAAAAAAAATCGGCTTACATATGTATTTATTTCAAATTAAATTTAGACCATAGTGATTTTACAGGTTGCCCCAAAGCGCACTATGGCTGGAAGCATGTAAACAAGATTTATTAAAAAAATAATACAATCACACAAATAAGAAAAAAATAAGAAATCGGATGTGGCCGCTCGCATTAATATTCATGTAATAAATATAAAAAAAAAGTTTTTTAAAAACATACCTCTTCTATAATTTGTATATAAAATTATTATTTTGAATAAAAATACCAATAATTTTATTTTACTACCGCCATCTATGTATGTTTAAAACTAAATTCAAATTTCAAACGCGTCTTACACGATATTTTTGCACCACCGTAATGGAGGAGGATCCATTTACTTATATTGAATGAGCAATATGGCAAAGTATGAAAACGATCGGATAAGAGGCAATCTTTTTCCTGAATTGAAATTGTAAGTGAAACGTAAAGGAGGTATGTAAAAAATAAAAATAATACAATAACATGTAAGAAAATAAATCACAATAAGAAATATATTACAAAAACTTCATATTAGAATACAATTCAACTAGTAAAGTTTGTATCTACAAGTGCAAATACACTTTCAACAATGTGCGCCAGTTGTAATATAACCGTTAAGTTTGGAAAGCTCTGATGTTTTTACGAATGCTTTGGTATTCAATAATGTGTTAATATTTGCTAGGTATTACGAATAAAGGTATTGAGTATCGTATTACGATAGCTCTAAGAATGTGTCTAAACAAAAATGTGACTTTCCAATTCAATTTACCAGTCGAGTGATGTTTTCACGAAAACCTAACTTCTCCATCTAATCCGGTACCAACCTATAATCGAACTCTATTTTCAGTTATAATACATATATATTTTGACCAGTTGGAATGTAATTCGCCATACGAATCAACTTACGTGGGTTAGACGGAATATATTCCAACTAGTCAAAATATATTACAACTGAAAATACACTTAAACTAAAACGGCAGTTGGTACCAGGTGAGTTGGAATGTATTTCAACTCGTCGAAATATATTACAACTGGAAGATACACACTTCAACTGCAACAATAGTACATCAAATTCGGTGGTTCTAAATTGAAAATTGTACTTTGATTCTATTAGCCAAAACTATACATATTATTATTTATTTATTTATTTTAAACAGACCATTGTGGCATAACAGGAATTCCTAAAGCGCCACAATGGTCAAAAAATATAACACAAAAAAGAAAAAAAACAAAATAACAATTAAACACAAACATAAATACATCCATACATACATAAAAAATAGCATTTAATAATAACAGATAAAGTAAAAATATCAAATAAAATATAGCATAAGGAATGCCTTGCACCTACAGCCAATTTCAATAAATATGTAAGAAACAACTACAAATACAAAACATCCCTGTAAGGCCCAAATGGAAGAGAGTTAATCAAAATTTCACTCATAAATCACAATCAATCATGAAAACAATGATGAGCGCAGACTACCAGATAAATGGGTTAGAGTAATTTCCGACAATTTACGCTCACTAAGGTGGAAAATATCACATTCAGTCTCGGCAGCAACGATTTCATTAAGAAGTCGGATAGCTCTTGGAATAGGAGCCATTCGAAAAAGGACTGTGCGGGCAGGAGGTACAGCCAGCAAATGATGATGTCTACCACGCACATAGTGATTAGGGACATAAAGCCCCAACTGCTCCAGCAACAACGGGCATGACGTATTACCACGTAAGAGCAGGAGAACGAAACGAATTAATGAGAAGTTTCTCCGAAGTTCAAGGGAATTATACCCAAGCATGCCCAAAAGGAAAGGAGTGGGGTAGAGATATGGGTAATACCCATATTCTTTCCTATATAGGAAACGAAGAAATGCTTTTTGCACTTTCTCAATCATCAGAGAGTAATTTGCTTCATGCGGATTCCACACAATCGCATTATACTCTAGCTTACTTCTCACAAGCGAATTGAAAAGCAAGCGAGAAGACAAAGGATTGGAGAATAATCTTGCATATCTCAAAACAAATCCAAGTCGACGAAAGGAAACGTCAGCGACTTTTTTGATATGGTTGTGAAAGGTGAGCTGAGGATCAAAAGTGATACCCAAATCGACAATAGATTCCACACGCTTCAACAAGACGGATCTAATGGAATATCCGTGACAATAGAGTGAATGTGCACGTCCATAGCTCATAATTGCACATTTGTTTAAATTATAAACATATAAACATTTTACTAATTAAAGCCGCAAATATCAAACTCCCAAAACGTTCACATTTAAAATACATTACGCAGAATCATTTCAAAGGCGCATAGAAAACTTTCGAGGATTACATATGTATATACATATACATATAATACATCAAAAGAAACCCAACTTTGTATACACCGAGAGTTTCTTATTAGAGACTATTTACCGAACAAAAGACGCACACAAAAAACGACCGTGTTGAATTAGATCGCGCAAATCGAGAGCATGTCTCATTAACGTGCTCAATAGAGCGCTAAGGATTAATTTTTAAGGAGCTTTCACCGAACACACCATACATACATACATATTTGCGATGAATCGATGAAACAACATAAACACACATATAACCTTTTCATAGAAAAGCTCACACGTGAAAAAATAACTAATTATAAACATATATTGCCTCACTCGAAAGCTGCTCGAATGAAATGCCTTTCTGGGGAAAATTAGATGAGTAGTACATATTTGGAACATTTTGAACAGCGTCCAACGTAGACTCTACTCAGATATTATTAGGCTGTATGTATGTATGTATTTATGTAATTTAGCATAATGCGGGTCGTACTAGGTTGTTCGTATAATGAGTTTCGCTCTCGATGTGATCATGACATGGAAACTTTGCCCCTCTACAATGTACACGCTCGTGTGTGTGTGTGTGTAATGATGGATTTTCAAGTTTAAATATTGCGAGTAGCCCTTAATTTCAGTCCCTTTCCGATATGTCGTGGTATTTTGTATTTGTATTCGTAGGGATAAGCTTAAATAGCGAAACTTTAGGGTTATGTATGTATGTATGTTGGAGATTTGTATTACATATGTGTGTGTTTTTCAGATGAGTGCGTCATTAAAGAGCTAGGGATTTGACCAGGATTCGTATACATATGATACTTTTTCGACTTGAAAGGTTTCGACGTGTAAATTTAAATTGTCTTTGTTTACGTTTAATTAAATTTTCGATACATCGTATTGAATTACTTTATATATGTATTATTTGGAGTCCATATTGTGTCTAAAGGTCAAATGATTCCACGTACAAAGAATTTGATATGATTCGATAATGTACTTATTTATTTTAATCAATTATTTTTTTAACCAGCAGCATGGACTAGTGGTTAGGATGTCTTGCTATGGTCAGTATGGTTGTGAGTTCGAATCACACTGGTTACTGCTGGTCAGATCTTGGTTTGTAACCAGGTCAGTCTTTTCTTATCAGAAGTTGCCAATTTTTCTGATTTTTATTGAAACGATTCCTGCAAAATTGGCCTTCCCTCCCTATTTCTCTCGCGAAATATTGAGTTATTGTGTTATGTCTCAGCTTTCGCCAGATTTCTCTCCATAGATGTCTCTGTGGAGGTTTATTGTATATATATATATATATATATATATATATATATATATATATATATATATATATATATATATATATATATATATATATATATATATATATATTCGTATTGTTAAATGAAAATGTTATTGATCGTATTGTATACGATGTTTCAGCTCGTAGATGTCATGTATGGTTTCGATTTATGTAATAATATGTATTGAATATACATATGTACATAATTTCTTGAGTCTTAATCTGTTTAGTACACTCGTCGCTTTGTAGCAATATGTTAAGCGAGTGCGCATGATTAATTGATGTTATAAAAAATAGAATAAAATAAATTATTTGTTTGGTTTATTAACTAGTATATAAATATATACTCAGCATTATCCAAGTCAATGCTAAACAGTCGCGAATTTAGAAAAAAACAGAAATCGAAATGAGCCGCGTGTTTTGCAGCGATTTGTAGCACAGCGTCGAATATTGAATATCGAATAGTAGATTTAAATTATTTAGATTAATTTTTGGAAAGGTAACGACATTATTATTAGCCAGCAGCATAGCTCGGTCGTTAGGCTTCTGCTTAGCGTCGAGAGGCACCGGGTTCAATCCCGTGAGCTGACCTCGATTGAAAATAATGTTTCTGAACATATCTGTAGTGCTGCTGATCAGACCTGGATATTTGTGACTCCAGGTCGATCGTTTCCTATCAGAGTTTGCCAATTTTCTCTGATTTCATTGTTGAAACGGTTCCCGGTAAAATTGGCTAAATATCCTTCCTACCTACTATGTAATCTTTATATGAGATTGATAAATGTACAATAAAAACTATGTACAATTCATAGATGTCTCGTTATTTTGCGAGTTTTTCAGTGTCTCGTAATTCAGCGACTTGTATAATAAATAAAAAAAATGCTACAATGTTTGTAATTGGCCAGGAAGGCGCATTGGGGTTACCTGTAAGGCCTTCCTGGTATATACATACATATGTAAAAAAAATAAAAATAAAAAAGAACCCTAATCTAGATCTTCAGGTAGAAACAAATGTGCTGTAGATTGAAAATAAAATAAATAACTTCATATAAAACGTATTCGAATACACAGATTTGAGATCCCCACGTATTCCGTTTCCTGTCTTTCCTCGTTCATGTACTTCTTGTGTACATATACATGAAGTTACTCTGCATAATTACACACACATATACATTCTAATTATTCATACGAATTGGGACTGTATTATAACATATATAACAAGCAAAACTTAATTTAATTTGACAAAAGAGCGGAAAATGTCGGGCTAAAAACTTACACGGAAAAGTTGATGACAACCTTCTGCACCTGAGCAAGTCTGCACCAGATGGCAGCGGCCAGACAACCAGCAAGAAGGGCGCTCAGAAGTAAACATCTCCAGTTGCCCTCCCTCTTCAGCACACCACCGAGGGATTGCTGTCGTGGACGCTATAATTTAACAAATCAACACATATAATAATCCACATACGAAAACATTTACCACACAGCGGTCGGTGGTGAGCGAGTCCGGGCATGTTAGCGCTGTTTAACAACGCTTTCAGGTGAAAATCGAGTTCCGCTCCGTTGGAGTTCCGGCGGGTTTGAATTTCCACTCGACGGGATTCGAACACACGCGAACAAGCCGTCGCGTCGTTTCGCCAATGCAAATATTACAAAAATAGCGTACGCAACCAGCGTGATTTGTTTATTTTTTAGCTGGGTAGGTGGGGTGAGGGGAGGGGAGGTGTGGGGGGGTGGGGGGGGGGGGCACCCATTGAATTTGCGGAGGTACGTTGTATATTGAATTTGATACATTTCGAATTTTCATTTCCGCGTGCGTTCGCCACCCCGGCGATGAATTCGCACACAGTGGAAATTGGACGCAGATGAGCGAAAATCGTGTCGGAATATTTTCATTGCATTCGATGAAAAATTACGGTGGTTCCGTTTGAAAAGTTTATCAATTTTGAAAATTATCTCGCTTTTTGAATGAGATAATATATAAAATGTTTATTTACGAATGTATTAAAAGTATATGAAAATTTCTGCTGTTAATATTTGGACTATAAATGTATCGTATTTCGATACGGATGTATTTCATTGTAGTATAAATTTAAAGACATTTATCCATTACATATATCCATCTCTCTAAAAGCTTTTAACACATTTTGATATAATTTTATTTATTTCATAGAACATGAATACTCGCCTTTACAGATCGCTCCAAAGCGACGAGTGCACTTATGTATATAGATACAATGAAATCAAACAATACTATCAATATACAAATGTACATAAGCATTTTATACAATGCGAATTCATACAAATATCCACAGTGAAATGTATGGAGAAATTTATGTATGCAGCATTTTATAATTAAATTAGCTGAACCCGGAATGCGTTGCAACGCCACAATAACGCATGCAATTCCCGTTCCCGTTCCCTATCCCGTTCCCGTTCCCGTTCTCGTTTGTTTGTCACAACGCGAAAACATTTGAAATTATAGCGTTGCAATGATACCCATTCCCGTTTTTTCCCGTTTTTTTTCACAGAAATCTTCCCGGACATGCATACAACAAATCCTGAAAGTTCCATCGTAATCGGTTCAGTGGTTTAGAAGCCTATTCGAGACACACACACAGACATTCATTTTTATATATATATACATATATTGGCGAACCTCAAGACGCTGAATAGCTTGAGATTAGCAAGAGAGATAGGAAAGGAGAAGCAAATTTTTTTAGGAACCGCTTTGACTACACTGAAAATGTCACCATTATTTGAGTATGATTAATGTACAATAAAATTTATGTACAATTCATAAATGTCTCCCTAATTACGAGTTTTCAGTGTCCTGTAATTAATTGGCTTGTGTAATAAAAATGATGCATTGTTTGTAATTGGCCAAGAATTGGGGTTAACCTGTAAGGCATTCCTGGTATAAAATGAAAAAAAAATCGCACAAACTAGCACCTACATACATATATAAATATTGTGAATTGTAAGCACTTAACATAAAATGCTAAAAATACGGGTCTCTACTAATGACCCATTAAAGTGACTGAAACCTTATCAAAGCTATCAACAAAATTTTACATATAAAAATACACCAACGAAAAAAAGGGAGTGTTCGCCCGAAAGGTCAAACATAAAAGGCTTAAAATAAAGTAAACTATGTCTGATTTTCACATCCTCCAGACGTTGATTCAACTGAAAATAATAACAGACAAAAAAAAATTTAGCCAAGCTATGTACCTCGATTCGGAGAAAAGCGACCGAAACGCGATCTAAAAAGCCAAGGCCGAAATTTCAGCAAACCAGCATTGAGCGGAAATTCGACGCGTTCGCACCGTCGGACTTCAAAGGGTTAATAATAATACTAATAATAACATGAAATATAATATATATTTAAACGAGATTTGGTTTTTGCGTCAGAGCCGCCGCCGCCCCGCTCCGAATTGAATTAACGTCGAAATGGCCTTCAGGGGCGGGCTTATTAGCACCGAAACTAAAAATACTCACATACATACATATATATGTACACACACATATACACAACGGGAAAATTCGGCTCTGGAGAGGTTCTCTCAGCCCTTTGAGTCGGTCGTGATCTAATTATCTACCCGTTTGATCGCGCGTCTACCTTTGGCGGTCGTCGAAACCCACTTGTTTTCGCCTCGAGGTGAAAACAAACATAATTTAGGTGTCGAAATACAAATAATAATAACCCGGAGGCTGCAGCCGAGTGGATCGATTACTTATCGCACGAAATCAATGCTCGTTTCGGAGATGGGGGAAAGCGTGCGTCTCTTTGGAAAATCTGTACGATTTTCCGGTTTCACGGCCTAGTATTTATCGCCCATCTCCTGTGGGCCCATCCCGGGATCAAAAGGGATAACCGGCCCTGCTGCCACTGCTATAACGATTGCACTCTATTTCCACCAGCCCCTGTACCTATTTGCCAGTTGAGCTATCAAAGAGACTTATGGCCCATAACGGCCATTATCGACTCTATACTTTACCCATACATGCGAAACGCGGCAGATAAACGGGCGACTATAAAGTGACAATAAACCAAACAATCTAAATTAAAACCAAACAACAGTAAGATGGAAAGTATACGTTTATGTATACAATTTTAATACCAAACTAATCTAATATTGCATACGTGACTGCAAAGTTATGAGCTGGCGTCAATTACTTTTCAGCGTGAAAGTTTTTAATGTATATTTTATGTATCGCACTGAAACGACACAGCGTGCTGAAAATAGTGACGAATAAATTGCAAAATGGCATGTATGTAGTTTCAGGGATGCGCTTCACTGGTCCATGCACGCTTAATTCCGTTTAACATTTCCCATTTGTGAATATTGTATGTATGTAGTATCGGTAATACAATAAAGGGAAATTCAATTGAATTGTTTAAATACCTTAATTTATACGTATAATAATAAGTTTCAAAGCATAGCTACTTCATTGTGACAAAGCATTTTTATTGTTTCCTTTTGCCTTATGAGGGGACGGAATTGATAGTGGGACGATAAGTTTGTTTTAATGGGAAAATTGGGCCAATTCGTATATCACCATCACAACAACTGTCATATAAACTTGGCAAATTATTATAGAAGACGGTCGATTAGAACTACTATACCAGTATACATATTATATTTAGGGTGACCATATTCTGCAGGACTCAAAACGGGACGCTCTGCAGAAAAACTGCCTGCCCTATATATGTATGTACATATGCAATATATATATATATATATATATATATATATATATATATATATATATATATATATATATATATATATATATATATATATATACATATATATATATTTTAAATTCTTTTTTACATACATATATATACCAGGAAGGCCAAACAGGTAAACCCCAATGCGCCTTCCCGGTCAATTACAAACATTGATATACTATAATATTTTAAGAATAATTTTAACAAAGCAACATATACACATCTATGGATAATTAAATTTAAATAAATTTTCGATAAACTTACATTTTCGGAGCATTTTTTTTATAGAAATCATCAACTTTCGAAATGCTGAAAACTCGAAAATTGCGAGATATGCCAATTTTTTTGAACCGTTTCAACCGCTTTTATATCATACTTTTCTTCCGTGAGCTAAGGTTTTAAGTAATATATTTAATTACATTAATCCTCTTGTATACATATTATATCTTTATATGAAGTAATATATTGAATTACATTAATATATTTAATCGCGGAAGGAAGATATGATATATGTAAATGCGACCCACATTTTTAGTAATATATTTAATTACATTAACCCTTTAAATGAATCCTCTAGTATACATATTATATATGTATTTATATGAAGTAGCATATTTAATTACATTAATCCTTTAAGTTAATCATATGGTATACATATTATTTTTGATTCATATAAAGAAATTTCTCTTAGATTATCATTTAAGCCGGGACTTATTATATATATATATATATATATATATATATATATATATATATATATATATATATATATATATATATACACTTTTTTATATATTATCTTACCTGATTTCATTGCTGAAATGGTTTGTCATAAAATTGGCAACAAACCTACCTAATGTTTGTCAACACTATTTGAATAAAATTTCAAATTTATAATCTATAAATGTGTATTAAAAAACCATAGATGTCACTTTGGGACAACCTGTAATGGAACTATGGTAAAAAGATAATTATGTATAACTAAAGAAACAAGAAAGGTTTGGTAGTTCTAAAATATAAATTGACTATTAATGTAAGGAATACTTTCAAATCTTTATCCTAAAATATTTTTCATTAAAAGTACATAAAAAGTAACACTTATACCAGTGGAAATAATGTGATGAAAAAAATCGTAGTATACACCGTTGGATGTCAAAGGCTTAATTGTGCATCGAAAACGGCGTTTAATCACATCTTGTTTCCGCTTAAACGTAGTTCGTTAAAGGAAAAGTCTCAACAAAAAATATGAAAAAGAAACAGCTTTCATGATAAGCTTCTAGGAATGCTTTCCCGGGAAAATTGGACGAGCGCACTTGCTCAAAGTAAACGGAAGCGACATTGGAAAGCGCGTTTAATTAGTCTTAACCACTTCATCCCAAAAGAAGACGCCTATTTGTCGTCATAATTAAGTAAACACACTCACAGACAAAGAAAAACACGCAAACAGACGTATCATATTTTAAGTATATTTTGATACCATCAGCGTGTGTAAATACACCATACCATACGTAAACGTTTCTTTGATAAGCCTTATCTCGCGAGCGGATTATCTCATACGAGGTTTTCAAATCAAATACGGCGTGTATATTTAATGCAACGCTGAAGCGCTGTTTGAAACGTTGTAAAATTTTCCGAGGAAAACCGATTACAACTATCCGTCTCGTCGGATTTCCCGTTAAAAACGAGCGTTAAGCTGACTTTCGCTTATCGTCAATCATTTCCGGCGCGAAACGCTGTTTTAATTATTCGAAAGGCCGTAACAAATATTTACGTTTAAAAAGTAAATAAAAATAGCAACAACAAACGCGTTCGAGTCATTTTGGTAATTTTTCAAGCGTTGAGTTCTCATGTCGAACGAATTATGAAAAACGAAGTGCTTTCATACACACATAGGCTTTATTTATAATTCTAGTATACTGGATGCCTAAAGGTTCTGGAATATCACAAAGACATGAATATCTATCATAAGCACAGCTTATATTGGAAAAAGTAATTCGATATATTAAATAAATATGTTATGAATATTAAAACGAAAAGCTTCACTTTACCAATATTTTAATGATACTTTTTTTCCTTGTTGCCTAATGTGTAGCAATATAAATATTTGATTATAAAAGAAAATTTAAATTTATTTACATAAATATTTCAAATGTAATTTTATATTTATTTAAGAATGCTTGGGAAAAGCGGAAAAGCCGATGGACCCAAGGGTTTGTTTGTTTACGTAAAATGTTTTAATAAAGAAATAAAAATATCAAATAAGAAAAAACCGAAAAACAATATATGTATATTGTATGTATGTACCTATATATGTAGAACTCAAAATAGAGGAAAGAAATAAGCAGTTAAAAAAAGAAGAGAAATCAAATTAGCTAGAAAAAGGAGGAACTAAAAAATCCCATTTATTTTAAGGAAATCATCAAGTTAATTTTCAAAAAGATTCAAGTAACTAAAATTTGCTAATTAATTGGATAGACTAATCCAAAATTTAACTACTTTCTTTGAAAAGAAGGATTCTCAAATTCCAAGTAAATATATTTTTGGAGTCTGAGAGTTTGACCTCTCAGATGAGTGTTGCTAGACTTCAATAAGATTACCTCTCATTCTTCTCGCCTCTAAAGTGGAAAGATTCATTCTTTTCAATCTCTCATATTAAAATGTATCATTTTTGCAACTCTTCGTTGAACCTTCTCTAAACAAAGTATGTACCTATGCATATGTAATTAATGTTAAAAAAATTGAATTTAAAGCAATAGAATAACTTTTCGTACGTACGGTATGCTATTGCGAGACCGCTGTAAGTTCAGAAGTATCACTTTATAATGTATTTAATTTCGAATTCGCTTACGCGAAATTTGTTGTTTCGCTTCAAAAATGTATGGAAATATGCGTTGTTTAATTATTTATATTCCGAGGGAGCTTTTTGCAACGTTCGCTGAACTTTTCCAGTTTCGAAATTAATACACGGGGCTACGGTGAGGTATACGGCTACGAAATATACTTTTTATTACTTTGCAACTTTGGCTTAAATGGAGAATGAGAGCCTCAGATTGTGTTATAACAAAAGTAGAAATTTTTGCTTTTATTATTATAGGTATAAAAAAAGCGAGCGCTGCGCGTTGTGTGAGGGCGAAAAGTTCAGATTACTCTCGTACATTTTGCGAGATTTGCTTCTGTCGTAGTTAATACGATCTAAATGTATGAAATATATGTAAATCTGAAAGCGATGACAACACCACCACTTAGTTAAAACTAGATTACGACGTGATTAATAGAATTTTGATCTAAAAACTTTAGGTTACATGTTTATATACATACATACATAAGTCAAGTCCACATATTATAATACAAGGACGAAAGGTTTATATAAATAAACCGAGGGATTTATTAGTATACAAATTTTAAGTCTTCTATTTTACTCAGACCTTATGAATAATATATATTGTAATTAATCTAAGGTTAAAAAAATAAAAATAAATACAAAAAGTCTTTATAATTGATTGATATAAAACTTCGTAAAACAAATTGATAAATATACAAAATATAAAATCATAGATGACGAGAGCTTATATCTAGGGTTAAGCAAAAATTTGCAAAAGTTTACCATTTTGAACTAGCCCTTCTTGAACCTTAAATATACATATTTCAGCCACGTAAAGCCACATATTACAAAGTTTTCCTGACACTTGCCTTACTGTGCTTACAAAAAAATCCACTATCTTATGTGCAGGACGCCAGGCGCCCATTTAAAAATGTGTGTTTTAAGTTAAAATAATGCAAAATCTGCGAAGCTAGTTGTTGTAATTAGCTATAAATATCATTTTATCGTGTATTAAACGTCGAATGATATAAAATAAATTCAAGAAATGAAAAATATAACGGCCCAAGTCGTCATTCCAAGGCTAATATCATTCTCACTTGACGGCTGAGCGCGGTGCGTACTGCATTCCCCTTCTCTATCTCTCGCATTTTTGAGGCAAATGTGCAAAGGTCTTCCCGCGAAAATAATTATTTCTGTTATAAAATATGATGACCCTGCATTCAGTATATTAGTAGAAATAAAATAAAATAGAAGTGAGAAAAGTGACTCATGCTATCCATCAGAGTGCGGCAAGTGTTAAAAAAGTTTAGGAATTAATGAGTGAGAAGAAGTGAGACTGTTTAGCCAGAAGTATAGCTCTGTGGTTGCGTTAGTGCTAACCACCGGGGAGGCTCTCGGATTCAAGCCCTTGGTTAACCACTATTGAAATTAATGTATTCGAAATATTTCTGCAGTGCTGCTGGTCAGATTTGGTTGATCAGGTTGTACCAATTTACATATATGATTTAACTGTTGGAAACGGTTCCTCATCAAATTAGTAAAACTTCCTACCTACTATTTGTCATCCACTATTTGAATATGATTTCAAATATATAATCTATAACTTTTTACACGTACAAGTTTAATAAGCCAGCAGTATGGCTCGGCGTTTATGTTAAGCACCGAGAGTTTCCGGGTTCGATCCCGTACTAATCTTTAATACTGCTTGTCAGACTTGGATATTTGTCCAAGTAATATACATACATACATATGTTGTCAGACCAACGAGCGAAGTGAAATATACATATAAGAGGCTTGTAAAAAGGATTCACTCTACCGAATAGTCAAATACCGAATAGCCGAATAGCCAAATGAACATATGAATGTATTTCTTATTTTTATTTTATTTTATTTTATTTTACATATGTACATACATATATCTACATATATCAGGAAGACCTAACAGGTTGACCACAATGCGCCTTTCTAGACAATTAAATACAAACATCGCACCATTTGTATTACATAAATCGCTATATTTCGAGAGGCGTAAGTACATGAAATTAACAAATAATTAATTAATGAATTAATCCATTGAGACATCGTTTCTTATCAGAGTTTGCCAATTAATCTGATTTTGAAATTTGAAATGCTTCTAAAAAATTGGCAAAAATCATCCTACCCGCTATGTCACAAATATCTGAATTTGATTTACATACAATATGTAAAAAATTATGTACAAGTCTAAATCCATAGATGTCTCAAAGGATTAATTAATTGTTAATTTCGTGTTCTTCAGCCTTTCGAAATACAGTGATTTATATAATAAAAATGCTGCAACGTTTGTTATTAATTATCTAGGAAGGCGCATTGGGGTCTACCTGTCAGGGTTTCCTGGTATATATAAATATATGTAAAAAAATACCATAGGGACGCTTATGGTATTATGTTAAAATATAAATTTTACCATTGTAAAAATGGTATCATGGTAAAATATAAGTTTACATACAGCGTAAGCAAATATATGGAAATTGAATTTAAATGCACAATTTAATAATTGAAGAATGTCTGAATATTTAAAAAAAATAAATTGAAAAAATACATTTTTTATTTCAATGTGATCAAGTCCACAAATTTAGTTGAAGAAACGGTTTGCTTGACATATTTTTACTCAAAAAAATAATATTTTTTATACGAAAATTCAATGTCCAACGAGGCGTATATAATTATCATAAATGAATATGAATACACAGTCTTGAAACAAAGCTGTGAAAAAATGGCTGTAATTTTTAGTTAACGTTCCGCGACGTGTTTACGCGGCACAAATGAAGAGACGCAATTCGCGTCAAGATGACGAAAAACATTTTAATTTTTACGCAAACGACAAAAAGCTCCCACGCTCTATTTTTCCGCGACCATTTGTCACTTTTTCGGCGGCAATTGTTATATTATTTTTCCACCGCGGGTGGATAAATTATGCGCGAACATGGATTTGGAGATAGACAGAGAGAAAGAGAGAGCGTGAGGGAGAGTTCGCTACGGATTCGATTATCCGCGCGTAAATAATCACTTTATCCCCGAACTAGACGCATCGGTTTTTACATCGGGGATGGGTGGCACCGAAAGGGTTAAAACCGATAGGAAACGACGTTGGTGTAATTTACGCGTCGACGTGCGGTCGCGCGGGAAAACCGGAGCCCTGCCGTTAATTTCACTACGGGATTTTCCACAGTGTTTACGTCGTTTCAATTTGCGTCGTTTTTCCCAATTTGCCTCTTATATCTTCCTCCATGGTTGGCGTTTCCCATCCCCTCCACCCTGTCTCCTTCTCTGTCCTGTCTCCGTCGCTCCGGTCACGTGAAGTGTCTGTGAGAAACTCTATTACGTCAATTACGCATCCGAAGAGGATTATGTCAAAATTAATGGCGGGAAAGTACGAAACGGTCGAACGTCACCACTCGTTGTGTGTATATTTAAAGTTTGTTGGGTCGTGTCTACAAAATTTAACTAAAGATAAAATCGCGTTTATACTGTAGGTAAATAACTTCTTATTGAATATTTATCTCGCAGATAACGCTCATTGAAGAGATGTACTGTTATATCTACATAAGTCTTTATTTGTTTTATGTTAGCTGTATTCTATTCCCACGACCTTTAAATCAATCTGCGAGACGAATTATGTTTCCCCCAAAAATATCAAAGCCCTTCTTAAGCCTGCACAACAAATTGCGTGCATCTACTCAGCCATTTCTCGATACATTCAAGACACATATGTTAACACTAAAAATATCGTTTTTCAACTAACTTTATCGCTTTTCTGCATTATTCTCACGACTCTTAATCCGCACAACGAATTGCGTGAAATCTACCCTCAAGGGATACATATGCAAACACTAAAAATATTGTCTTTAATTAGTTTACCAGCATTTTTCACACGACTCGACTCGAATCGTATTCCCTCAAAAACCCTTTTAAAGCTGCGTAACTAATTGTGTGAAAACCATTTCTCGATACACTCAAGGGTCAAAGTATTAAAGTCTTAAGATATTGTTTTACTTAACTCGAGTTCCCCCCTATTTTATCACGAACTATGATTGGTCCAAATTGTTACGTCTATTAAATATATACTGATGTTAAACATATGGAAGGTCACTTGCGATCAAACACTCTAACTTATCACTTGCGATCAAACACTCTAACTGATCACTTGCGATCGAACCGTCTGACTTACAACCGAACCGTCTCTTACTAATCACTGACTTACAATTGAACCGTCTAACTAGTGACTCGCGATTAGACGACTTAACTAGTAACCACTAACTAGTAACGTGTAATACTAACTAATCTCGTGTATACTTACTACTATTAAAGAAGATAATCATCTTATAAAATAAAGTGAGTTTTATTTACGGAGTAGCGTTCCGCAAAAACGCTTGGTGGCAGCGGAAATATTAATAACAACAAAAAACACATCACCCACGAATGTAACAGTACTTTTAGCAGTGAAATGTCAGATTTGACATATTTGGCCAAAAATCAATATATAGTATATATCGTGTATTACATTACACGAAGCTACACGATCGATTCTGAGTTCGAATCAGTCAAAATCTCGTGTTCGAATTTTCGCATGATAGTTACTACGTATTGTTACTACGTACATACATACATACATATATAGATAAAGTAAAAATATAAATATAAAAGACAATATTACATTCCGATTTAAGTAAGCACCGCATGCATGGTTATATAGTAAAAAAAACATAGATATTATAATAATTGTATTAAAAAGAAATTGAATTAAAGAATATTTTTAAACTCAAATAAAAATAACTGAATTATTAAAAAATTAATGTGCTAAAATGGGAAAAATATTTAAATATATTAATACACTAAAATGGAAAATTTCATTCAAACATTATAATATTTCTAGTAATTTGGATTTAATTTAATTTTCTTTCCCTTTAACAAATTTCCTCCAAACAAAGTATTTCTAGTAATTTAATATTTCTTTGTTACGGGGAAAGAAAATAAAATAAAATTAAATTAATAGCAATTAGTAATTAGTAAGTTCTAACAAGAGTGACGAATCGATTTTGATATTAAATGCTTTTTATTATTACGAAATTATGTTCACAATACATCTTATATCTATTTTAATAGCTACTGATCTACTGATCATTTTCTATTTTACAATTTTAATTTAATTTGGTTAGTAATCACAGTATTATATTATTCTAATGTTAATCTAAAGCATAATAGGAAAAAGAGCTCAAAAACCTATTTACAATCCTTATAAATGTTCATAATACATCTAATACATAATATTAATTAAATACTATCTAAAGTCGATGACCTAAAGCAGATTGTGTTTAGGTAATCTGTGTTTATACCTGAAGGGTATAGACATTTTATTGTAATCACCGAGACTCTTCACAAGTGTGTTAGTATGGTTATTAGTGATTCTTTCATAGAATCTACTGGTTAGTTTGTTAGTAATGTCTGTAACAAACGGAATATTATATATAGCATGCAGTTTTTTCAGGTTAGTATATATGGGTGTATTATAAATTATTTTAAGGGATTTATTTTGTATTACTTGGAGCTTGGAAAGGTTAGTATTCGAGGCGTTATTCCATACAGGTGAAGCATAGGTTAATAATGGTAATATGAGCGCGCGATATAATTTTATTTTATTTAGCGTTGATAAAGAACTATGGCGATTAAATATTGGATATATTGAGGATATACACCGCATCGCCTTGCATTTCGCTGCCTCAATGTGAGGTGCCCATCTCATTCTTTTATCAAACGTTACTCCTAAATATTTTATTACTGACTGCCATTTCAGACTTTCTCCAGAGGGGATTTTCAGATCTGAACTTGGCTTATGTTTTCTAACACTAAAGAATATGGCGTCTGTTTTGGTTTGATTAATTTGAATTTTCCACTTAGTGAAGTGTTCAGTCATTGTTTTAATTGCAAATTCAAGATTTTTAAGAATAGTGTCTGGTTTTTTGCTACTTGTGAAGCAAGCTGTATCATCTGCATATAGGGCTATGTGACAGTTTTTTGGAATAGGTATGTCATTTATATATATGGAGAACAAGAGTGGGCCAAGCAAGCTCCCCTGCGGAACGCCAGCTGCGATTATTTTTGGAGACGATAATTCATTATTTACGCTAACCACTAGCTTTCTACGAGTTAAGTACGATTTGATGATGAGAATTAGGTAGTTTGGTATTTTGTTAATAAGGAGCTTATGAATGAGTCCATCGTGCCAAACCGTGTCGAAGGCCTTTTCTATGTCGAGACATACCATTCCGGTACTTCTCTTCATATTAAAGTTCTTCGTCACGTGTTCAGTTAGTCTTGTTAGTTGTTGGGTCGTGGAATGTCCAGTGCGAAATCCGAATTGTTCATTTATTAATTTCTTATTTACGACTTTAAGTAAACGTGTGTAGATTATTTTTTCCAGAATTTTTGAAAGCGTGCAAAGTAAGCTAATGGGTCGATAATTGGCCGGGTTTTTTGAGCTTTTATCGGGCTTAAGTATGGGAATTACGTTGGCTGTTTTCCAGTATTCTGGGAAATACCCGGTGAGTAAACATGCGTTGAATATTTTAGATAGTGAGACTAAAGCTTTAAATGGAAGTTGTTTGATTGTGATGTTATCTATTGAATCTCGCCCAGGTGCCTTTTTATTTTTTAAATTACGTATTATATTTTGGATTTCACACGGATGCACCAATTTTATATTTTTAGTACTGTTAGTGGAAGATTTTGTGATGATTTTAATGGACCGGTTGACTTTATTATGCGTTGGTATGTGATTGTAATGTTGTGTGAGTGTGTGATGTTTTTGGAAGGATTTTGATAATAGTTCTGCTTTGTCGCAATCACGCGTCACTGAGATTCCTGCATCATCGAATGGAGGAATCGAGTTTTTTGTCCTGCGAATCGCTTTAGCTAATTTCCATAGAGAGCCATCAACTGAGCTCAATTTTTCTAATTTTTTAGACCAAGCTTCATTTTTTATTTCTTTGATTCTAATTTTAATTTGATATGTGAGCTTATTAATTAATGTTTTCAATGCTGGATTTTTTGATGTTTGCCAAATTTTACGGAGTTTATTTTTACTTTTAATTAGATTTGCAACAAAGTCAGTTATCTCTAATTTGTGTTCAATGTATTGTGTCTTAGGTATGTGAAGGTGTTTGGATCGAGTTATTGATTCCGTTAGGTGTATTATGGAGCTGTCGATTTCGGTTTTGTTTGTGAGTGTGGTAGAAGTTAGAATGGTTTGGTCATTTATGTACGACTTGAACTCTCGCCAGTTAGCTCTCCCGTAATCCCAACTATGCTTGATGATTTCCTCGGGTTTCCCGTCGATTGAGAAGATTATCGGGAGATGATCAGACGACAGGGTTTGAAGGGCATTTGGTGTCGATATTTTTGGGCAGTTCTTGACGAGGACAAGATCTAGTGTGGATGGTTGTGAGTTATTTGTGGGATAGTGTGTGTATGTATCCGGATGAAGTAAGATTGTATCTGTTAGTTGAATGTATTTAAAAAGAGTTGTGCCTTGTTGGTCAGTGTTTACGCAACTCCATAACGGATGTTTGGCATTTAAGTCACCAGCTACCACTACCGAACTACCAATGTTAAATATTTTGTTAAGATCGGATGCCAATAATCGTTTTTGGGGAGGATTGTAAGCGGATGCTACTATGTGACGGGTGTTGTTAATTGTTAGTTCGATGGCGGTTAGTTCTAAATTTTTTAGTGGCGGAGTTATTACGCGACAATGTTTAATTGACGATTTTATAAAAATGGCAACTCCCCCTCCATGCTGTTCTCGGTCTTCGCGATAGCAGTTAAAGTTAGGTAGGTTAATACGGATATGAGGTTTTAAGAAGGTCTCGGAGATTAAAACTATGTCAACACAGTACTCACCGATCGCCGACTCTAGTTCGTCAATCTTATTCTTAAGTCCACGAGCATTCCAAGCTAGGATGTTCAGGCGCCTCCCGTTAATCAAAGACATCGAGATATTCGACAAGCATGAGTGCCAGCTCTAGTTTGTCGGTGCAACCGCTGGCCTTGGCACGAATCTCCTGGAGGATCTTCAACATCTTCGTCATAGACGCCATGGAAGTTAGGTCTGTTGTTGGTTGAATGTTGGGATTGGTTGGTTGGTGGGGTTTTTTAGGGATATTTGGGGTATTTGGTGAAGAAGTTTTAATGGTCGGTAGCTTTGGGAAGTTATGATCGTTAACGACCGGGATATTTTGTGGCTGCACCACTGGGAGTTTCCAAGGGTTGGCTTTGACAATTGATGCTCGATTCTTCCTCGATTCCAGCATTTTCAGATAGCTCTGTCTTTTTGGACAGTCTTTGAAGTTAGCGGGGTGAGATCCTGAACAGCCTGAGCAGACAGCAGGGGTAACTATTCCTTGATTGCATTGTGCGGTGAGGTGAGTGCCGGCACATTTGACGCACTTGGCCTGCCGATTGCAGTTTTTCGCATCGTGTCCATATTCTTGGCATCTGAAACATTGAGTAATATTTTGTGATTTACTAGTATATTTAACGACACTGACCTTTGTGTAACAGATGTACCGGATTTCTTTAATCTTCTTTGCCGATACCGATGGCTCGAAGAACACCAAGTATAGCTCGGTGGCGTTGCTCCTAGGCTCCTTCGTCTTCATCTGTATGACTTTGGTTACAGGGAATCCCTGTCTGATGATGTCATCTTTAATATCAGCTTCCGGCAATTTCGGCAAGCCACGTACGACACTTTTTATTTCCTTTTCCTCCTTCCTGGAAAAGGTATGGAATTGTCGGTCTGGTGTCAATCCATCCCGAAGTTTTTTAAAGTCTTCAAGACTTTTACATTGTATCTTGACATTATTTTGACCAATGTAAGTCATTGTGAAGTCTTTTATAAACTTCTTGATCGACTCGATCATGCTGCCGTGAGTGCCAGTAGCTGTCATGATGATGGGCGGGATTCTTCCACCGCTTCTGGGGACATCGGAAACTTCCAAGAGCCCTTCAAATTTGTTTTTCTCCTGAATTTTAAATTCAGGAGCAACATCTTTTACGTTCTTTGCCGTATGTTTTGGAAACTGCCACTCGGTCTCCATCTGAGCGGTCTGAGAGCAGCCTGGTTGAGGAGCTTCGGTTGTAGTTATCAGTGTCTTCTTAATTCGTTTTTTCAGGTTGGATCCTCGCATGGTGCCAACATGTGTTCATTTGGTGTTCGTTTTGTGTGGGGTGTTTGTGGTGTATGTTAAAAGGTGTGGGTTTTTTGACGGTATGGCGTATCGCTGTATTATGAGCGCTCGCACAGAGAGTACGTCTTCGGCACGTCCGTTCTCACGGAGCGTCGAGAGACGAGTGATTTTGATATTGAAAATGTCTTAAGCTATGTATAGCAAAATAAAATTTGTGTAATTGAATAAAATGTGACTTTTTTTTAAATCCGATTATAATCCAGGATTGAAATATGGGAAAAATTGTATTACCGGGAGCCCCATCGTTCATTTACGGAACAAAAAGAATTTGACAAAAGGGTCGTAAAATTTACTAGTCAATATTGAAAATGAAAGGCAAACAGCGAAAAAACATGTCTTTTGCAGACAATATAACGTGAAAGAGAACACAAATAGGAAGCAAATAAATATTTTCAATAGACTATATATATGTATATCCCTCTCACACAGAAAGAAAATTCCCTCGTGTCAACACGAGTCCCCTTTTCCTCACTTTATTTTATGTATAGACACACGAACTGTATTTAAACACTCTCAATCGTTTGACTAGAATCGAATTTCCACTTGTTTCGTCGAATTGAACTGATTTGATGAGCGATTTTCATAGATTGACTTTAAAAAAATTTTATGTGAAAACTTAATGTATTTGAGGAATATATGTAAGATGTATAAAAAGCAAAATTCGACAATGACGTACACATATGTACTTATTTATACATATGTTTATACATTCATCCATACAGGCTATGAGATGGCTATGAGTTTGAGAGCTAATGTAGGGAAATTCACACAGGACAAAATTTTTACTTCCGGTTGTCGGATTTTGTTCAAAATATTTTTGTTGCTTAGGATGGCTATTAGTATTATAAGTATGAAATATCAATAACATAGAAATAATTAAAAAGGTTTAAAAATAATTATGTAAATATTCTGGCTTACGAATTCTAACCAAAACTATATCAACCACTCTCGTTCACTTTGAAAATTTGAAAAGAATTAACATCATTTCGATAAGCATTTCAGTAATTGATGCCAACTTTCAGTTCGATAGAACTAACGGTGCTCAAAAAATCTCCAAAATACACATACACACATACTTATATATGTACATACTAACATTTAACATACACATTTTTTCTAGAACATGAAAACATGATCAGTGATCGTTTCTGAGTTCAAATCAGTCAAAATCTCGAGAGCAAATTTTCGCATGATCAAAAAAAATCAATCTATTGTTACTACGTTCATATTTTTATTTTTTATATTATTTTACATAGATATATACCAAGAAGGCCTAAAATTTAGACCCCAATGCGCATTCCTATATAATTAATTACAAACATTGCAGCATTTTTATTACATAAATCGCTGTATTTTGAGAGGCTGAAGTAATAATGAATTAATCCATAGAGAAATCTATGGTTTTAGGCTTTTACATAGTTTTTTTACATATTGTGCATAAATAAAATTCAGATATATGTGACATAGTATGTATTTGTGACATAGCTTGATGGAAGACCCGTTTCAACAATGAAATCAGATAAATTGGCAAACTCTGATAAGAAACGATCGACTTGGAGTCACAAATATCCAAGTCTGACCAGCAGCTTTAAAAATTAGCACAGGATCAAACCCGGCAACCTCTCGGTGTTAAACATAAACGCAACCATCGAACCAGTCTGCTGGCTGTTTGTGTATGTATTTTTGTAGATAAAGTATAAACATTGGCGAAGCGAAGCAAACACTACAAATAAAATAATCTAAAAATTTTATATTCGTGGCATAACCTCTGTAACTTCCAATTATAATTCTCAAAACTCACTTCTAAGAATCGTTTTCCTACTATCAGATTCGCCCACGTAAACTTTCGATGTTTGGATTTCATTCGTGTTTTCCAGATTTTCCCATTTAGCAGCTACTCTAAAATGGCCAACTCCAGTGGCACGCACTTTTTTTTTCTATTTTTTCCACATAAATCCTTTTTATTCCGCCCGGATAAATTTTATCTCGCATTTTACCTCGCGAATCCCATACATTATATCCCCATAGAGAGAGAGAGCGTTATCGTCTACCGGTCCGCCAATAAATATCACCGGCTACGCGATTCGTCTATATATTTTATTAATATACATATTACATAAAAATACATGACGATGATTTTGATATAGTAGATTTGAGCAAATATACCATGTGTATATAAAACAACGCGGGGAAAAAAAGAAAAACAAAATGGAAAATAGTAAGAACTGCGCGAAACGCGGATATATTTAGTGGGGCATTAAGGTTGACGTGTGCTCGTGATATATGAACACGTAAAGTAAAACAAAGTATCAAAGTCGGGTAAATAAAAATAATTTAGGGGTTTCTTTACATAAGATATGTAATCTTCTATATTCTATGCAAACACAAAATCAATTAAAATTTGATTTTTTAAGACTTTAAAAATACTTTTTGTATTTGAAATTAAAATGTTTATTAAATGATTTCTATTTTTTTTTTATAAAATACTTATGATATTATATATAAAAAAAATGAAAGGTATGTATATATATATATATATATATATATATATATATATATATATATATATACATATGTATGTTTTTATGCATGGATAAGGACATTATTATTTATTTTTTATTATTATTTTTACATAGATATATACCGGGAAGGCTTGACAGGAAAGCTCCAATGGGCCTTCCTGAACAATTAATTACAAACAATGCAGTATTTTATGATTACACAAATCACTGTATTTCCAGAAGCTGAAGAACACGAAATAAAAATTAATTAATTAATTAATTAATTACATAATTAATCCATTGAGACATCTATGTATTCAGATTTTGTACGCAATTTTTACAAATTATACACACAATAAATATAGAAGATTTGTGACAACAGGAAAGATGATTTTTCGCCAATTTTGACGAACCGTTTCAACAATGATCAGATAAAATTGGCAAACTCTGATAAGAAACGATCGATCTGGAGTCACAAATACCCCCAAATCTAACCAGCAGTATGGTGGATCGAACCCACTGATCACTTGGAGCTAAAAATACACGCTACCATTAAGTCGTACTGCTGGCTCAATGGTAGTGTATGGCTTAATGGTAACGTAAGGACATGGAGATTTCAAAAAATAAATATTACAATCATAAGAAGTACGTACATACAGTACCCAGACATATTACTTGGTACTCTTGCCATATTCGTAAACTATCACATTTTTTTTCTATTTGAGAACACCCTCGTCAACTGAATGCTTTTTTTTGTATGCACCCATTAGTCCTTAATTTATTTCATTACTTCTGGTGACCATACAAAAAAAATCAGACCCTTTTTTTTCATTATGCAAGAAATGCATCAACTGTATCGTCAAAACAGTGTTCGAGCGTCGGCTGAAGAAAACACATCTTCCTTTTTTTTCCGCGAAATCATAGATAACCAAAACACAATCTGCTTTAGATCTTCGACTTCAGAGAATCTCTAATTAATATTATGTATTATTTAGATGTAATATGAGCATTTATAAGAATTGTAAATAGAATAATATATACTATGATTACTAACAAAATTAAATTAAAATTGTAAAATAGAAAATGATCAATAGATCATTACCTAATAAAATAGATATAAGATGCATTGTGAACATAGTTTAGTAATAATAAAAAGCGTGTAAAAATCAAAATCAAATTTTAAGGAAGCGTTAAATTTTAAATTGCTTGTTTCACACTGTATATGACGGATGTAAAAATCTATATCGAAAAAAGCCGAAGAAAATACGGTGCGGCGTAATAAGTTGACACATTTCAATCTCAATATTGAATTATAAATCTATATAGCATTACATTTCAGCGTATCAAAAATGAAGTGCCAATTTAATTTCCTCGAAGTTTATTACGTTACTTCGATTCAATTTAGCATAATTGTCATGCACGGTTCGTAATCAGTTTATTATGATGCATGAAATATATATATGTATATATATATATATATATATATATATATATATATATATATATATATATATATATATATATATATATATACGTATATAAATTATTCCGCATTGTCTTTTCTCCACTCGAGAGTGGTGACTTATTGATTTTCCCTTCCACTTTTTCGACATAATGTCTGAATCGCCCGCAGCTTGTCAAATGTCATAAAACAGCGTGACTTTATGGCCTTCTAAGAGGACTGGGGACGCGAAAAATAATACAACAAGAGGAAGTGCGTCTTTTTTTACACGAGTTTTTTCTCGGCTTGTGACAGAACAGAAACCGAGGCAGGCGGGCTCAATCAAATATTCAACACCCGAAAGGGGGTCGTGTGTGACTCCAGTAATCCAATGAATAAAATACCAAAATTCGAAGTCGCACCGTGTGATGATATTAGAAGTAATCTAATTTTTCGGCACGCCAGCCGTTCGCAAAACGTACGTGTATATTATTTTTTTTTCTTCACTCCATCTTCAATATATTCGTTTACGAAAGATTCGCTCTCTTCGTTTATTTATAAGGAGCAAAAAAAGGTAGCGAAATGACGAAACATATTTCTTTGTGAAATCGAATAAAGTATTGCACGAGAGTGTCGGGATTGAACTGTAGAGGCGCTTTTGTTGTGCCAAACGAGTTGTGCCAAAAGAGAAGCTCGCTCGACACCATTTTGTTTACACTTTACATTACAAATGGCGTTCGTGCACTTTCAATTACACACAAACAAGATCAACTTCTTTATTCTCGATGGGTGTAAAGAGAGCGAAATTGCGACGTTTCGCAGCTTCGGAGGGATTTTGCATGAAAACTGAATGTTTTCATCGAAGAATCCGGGTCACAGTAATGTCTTTGACACACTTCTGAAGAGATGAAGTTGCATCTCTGCGAATGGCCAATCCGGGAATATGTACATTACTGTATGCATGCATGTTTGTATGTTTGCATAAACAATAGGTATGCAGAGATTACGATTGTGCGCCAGACTTACTGCGGATATTCAGCAAGGTTGTTCTTTATCTTTTTTTTTCGCATCGTAGTTTTTCAGGAATTTTTAGGATAGGGTCTCGCAGTCTTTTATTCGCAAGAGAAAGAGAAAAAGGTACGGGTGAACCGAAAAGAACAGAAAATCCGCGGTTTTCTTCGATTCAAAGAAACAATCCTTTGAACGTGAACGAATTCTTAAAATCTGCGATTCTTTTCGGAAATCCTAGTCGTGTTTTCGTTCCATTTTTTTACATCTACGAAATTCTTTTTATCTTTTTTAATATTGAAAAAAATATATAAAACTTCTATACAGATCGTTATTTTATATCATCAAATAGCACTAAATATATTTTACAACTACTGACTGTTTTCATTTTGATATTTCCTATCATATAAAAATTACCTTTCAAACTCAAGAAAAAAATAATAAAATAGCAATATTTTTTATTCAATCAATCATGCACACTCGTCTTAGCAGATTACTCTAACGTAACGAGTGTATTATAACGATTTGGAATTATTAATTCTATATAAGGTATATAATTACTAATTATATTTTTACATTAAACACGACATCTATGCCATCTAATTCCCGCGAAAATGAAACGCGTGCTAAAATATACTGATTAACATCCACAAAGACATCTATGGACAAATTAGCAGCATTTATATAAATCAGCGAAAATCTATGGTCAAACATTGTACAGAAGTATTGTACAAGGCTAATACAAACAACCATTAACATCCACAGAGACAACCCTAGACAAATTAGTAGCATTTATACAAATCAGCGAAAGTCGAAATGCTGAATAACCAGAATTTTTACGAGGGAGACAAAGCCGGGATGTCCATTTGTTGGAACCGTTTCAATGAAATCAGATAAATTGGCAAACTATGATAGGAAACGATTGACCTTGGAGTCACAAATCCAAGGTCGGGCCAGCAACACACACCAGGGATAGAACCCGTGACCACACAATTGAAAGCATTGCATGCTAACCATTGATCCATGCTGCTGGTAATATATGTATATATCTGTATCGATTTACATAAAAAAAACACTAAAATGTCATTTTTTCATATTTATTATTTAATGAAGTTCCCTTAGAGAACGTTTTCATTGAACTGTATCGAGATTTATAATCGTTTAATTTTAGAGATGGTCCATTTTAATTTTACTATCATTTTGATTTCTAACTAGCCCAGCTGGGCATACATCATCATCATTCACAATCATTCCCCATGCACTGTTGGATGAAGGTTATCTCAATATGCTTCCATTAGTCTCTATTTTAAGCAATTATCGTCCATCTCATTCTACACATTTTTCTGATTCTATCTCCCCCGTGGTCTTCCTTGCACTTTTTATTGACTTTCTCTTGGATACCATTCGAGCAATTCTTTCGTCTATTTTAAATTCGTGACCTACCTTTGTCCTTTTATTTATCATTTTACGAACATATGTACTTCTAACCTTCGTAGTCCATTTTATATCTCTTCTCGTTATACCAAGTATGTATTTGATTTGATTTTTAAATGCTTTTTATTATTACGAAATTATGTTCACAATACATCTTATATCTATTTTAATAGCTACTGATCTACTGATCATTTTCTATTTTACAATTTAATTTAATTTGGTTAGTAATCATAGTATTATATTATTCTAATGTTAACCTACAGCATAATAGGAAAAATAGCTCAAAAACCTATTTACAATCCTTATAAATGCTCATAATACATCTAATACATAATATTAATTAAAGACTCACTAAATTCGATGACCTAAAGCAGATTGTATTTAGGTAATCTGTGTGTTATACCTGAAGGGTATAGACATTTTGTTGTAATCACCGAGACTCTTCACATGTGTGCTAGTATGGTTATTAGTGATTCTGTAATATGTATACTTTTGGCATAATTATCTAGAAAACCAAGGCCTTCCAACCATTTTTTATCCACTGTTCGCAAAAAATACACTACATAAATTGCTGCGAAGCAATCTAATAAATTGAAAAATCTCCAAAATAATAGGTTTCCTCGAAATAAATGGCAATTTCAAATCGAATTTTATTATTTTATCAAATAAACTCGTCGACGACACAGTCTAAGCCGAATGCTAGTACGACAATAACGAGGCGTTTAACTCCCCAGACGCAAGACGAGATGAAAGTTAACGGTACAGTTAACTTTCTCTATAATAGAGGGGCGCGTGTACATAATTTTATTTTATTTCGCAACACTTCTTACCCTTAAATTCAACGTTCGCTGCTAAATTATTATGTTCATTATGCGCGCGTAATTGAAATATTAAGTTTTCCTGAGAGTGCGGAAGGTTTCGCCGTTCTCTTCGTTTTTATTTCGCCTCAAGTGAAGTCAAGTAACCTCGTTTTCCATTTATAAATAACGAGAATACCGGGAAAGGGAAGACGGCATGAAACATCAGTCGTAAGCTGCTTACGTGGAAACTTTTAACTGAGTTATACCCACCAGAAACATATTATTATTGTAGCGAACGTAATCATTTTCAAACCGATGTTTATTATACTATAAAGTATTTAATATACATCGAATTGAAGATCCAATAAAAGAAAACAACATTCAAATCAACCTCAAGTAAATATTTACCTACATACATATATTATGTAATACGTATTTTCCATATACATACATAGTTTGATATAAAAATACCACCGTTTTATTTATGGAAAGTTTTGATCCGCTTAAAGAATCAATTTCCATATATATCGGAAGCACAAACTATTTTCTATTTTAATGTTTTATTTTTTTTAGCTATTGATTGATTTTTAAATGCTTTTTATTATTGCTAAATTATGTTCACAATACAGCTTATATTTATTTTAACAGCTACTGATCTGCTGATCATTTTCTATTTAACAATTTTAATTTAATTTTGTTAGTAATCAAAGTATTATATTATTCTAATGTTAATGTACAGCATAATAGGAAAAATAGCTCAAAAACCTATTTACAATTCTTATAAATGCTCATAATACATCTGATACATAATATTAATTAAAGACTCTTTAAAGTCGACGATCTAAAGCAGAATGTGTTTAGGTAATCTGTGTTTATACTTGAAGGGTATAGACATTTTGTTGTAATCACCGAGACTCTTCACAAGTGTGTTATTAGTAAAGAGCGGACCAACTTTGCGCCGTTCATTGTTCATTGTTCGTCCTACTTAGTTCATTTTTATGATCAACCTTTTTTATGTTCTCTAGCTTTGTACATTGCTCTGTTTCCTGGAAAAAGCACGCTTCCGGTCCTTCCTCTAGTTATTAGTGATTCTGGGATTCAGGGATTCAAAGCAATTGGAAGAATGTAGGAATGTTGTCAGACTTCTGTATTCATATGTACTTTTACGACTCACCCAGCCGATATAGAGATTTTGTTGTAATCACCGAGACTCTTCACAAGTGTGTTAGTATGATTATTAGTGATTCTGTCATAGAATCTACTGGTTAGTTTGTTATTAATGGCATGCAGTTTTTTTAAAGTTAGTGTATATGGGTGTACTATAAATTATTTTTAGGGATTAAGCTATTGATTGAAATTGAAATTTTGTATGAAAATATTGTTCTATAAAAATAATTTACATTTATAATACCGTATTTTTAAACACGTTTTTGCATTTACTCTAAAAGAAAAAGGTAATAAGAGTCAGCTTAATAATATTTTTCATTTTATAATATAAATATTGATACATTTATTTAAGTTTCGGGGAAACCTTTTTGATAACATGATCTTTTCAATTGAGTACGCTTTGATTATTAATTATGAAAAAATGAAGTGAAGAATTTTCTTATAATAATAAGAATAAGAATATTCTTTTAAAGCTTCTTAAAATAAAGCGGAATTTAATTATTCGCCAGAAGAGAATACCTCATATATATACATACATATTTTAATGAAATGTCCGAATTTTGATTGTAATATGTATATCGTCAAGATATCAAAAAGTCGTTTCAGAGACGGCTAAATAACGTCAAAAGCGATAAGGAGTTTTGGCCGAATTCAATGAGAAAAGGATAGAGTATCATTTTTACGTTATTTTGGGCGTAAAAGCACTTTGTTCGACTTATTAATTTTAAAGGAGATGTCTCCGCTCAATTTGGATTAACATTTAGTCCTTAACCCTCTTTTGATTTTGGGGTTTTCTGTCTCTCCTCTTCCACGGCGGGATTAGTCGCTTTACCTTTACCTTTCCCGAAAATTCTTGAGGCTATTTTTTTAATATATTATATGTAGGTATATTTTCAAAAGCAGAGATATCCATCTTTTATACATTAATAAATGTAAAGGATCGACCTTTTTCTTTCTTCCAATAACAAATACAGAATGTAATAGCGAGCTTATTTTTATCATTACTTTTCGAACAAAAAAAAATGATCTAAGAATGAAAAAAATATCAAAACTACGTATGTATATACGTATGTACATACATTTATTGAATTGATTAATAAAAATGCCAGATAAACCCGGTTTTTTTTCTTCTGTTATTATTTAAAGGTTCCATATAAAATAAACATATCGTTATTCAAAAAAAAAAATGACACATTGATAACTGATAACTACTAGATTGACGCACAAAAATGTACACAAATAAAACTGCAAAAATAGACAATTCAAAACAATTCAACTAAACGTCAATAACCAGTGGAGCAGTGAGAATAGTAGAAATATATAATATATATTTTCCTCGACACCTCTGATATGACAATTGATATTTTTAAAGGTATTCATATGTATGCATATACAACGACAGTGAAATAGTGCATCAGCATTTGTTACAGCCAAGTATTCATTCCGGTTCTCTCATGAACATACTAGTTTGTTCAAACACAAACTATAGGTTTTAGTTTAAGTGCAAACAGTCAAAATCTATCCTCAAATAGACCCACCCCCCAGGAGTCGCACAGAACTTTTGGCTGTCAAAACTTTTGAGATGTTAAAACGCTAAGTATTTAAAAAGGAAATCCTATAAAAAACACGTAGCAATCTACAATTTTATTGGAATTACAAATATCAAAAAATAATGTCAGACATGCAATGATCATCCCTTGATCATTGATGGTCTGGTAGCTGCAATGTAAATACATATGTACATATGTACATTAGACCGAAAACCAGCTTTTTAAGGTTTTCTTTGATTAGTGTTTTTTTCCTCAAAACTAACGACGATGAATTTCAAATTTCTATGAAAGATCATAAAAATGTGTATATCCAAACATTCTTAGGGAATTGGCGTATATTTCTTTGAACAAAAAAAAAAAGTACAGCACTTAGCGGTGGCTTTGAGATTAAGTAATAGACGAAGACCCGGTCATAAACCAATAAAATATCATTGAAAGTAGTTTCAATAATCTACACAAGGCCTTTCAGAATTTTGGCAAATTGCTTCGCGTTCTGGTATAAAAGTATAGAAAACGTTATCGTAAGTTGTTATCGAAAATTATAATTGTCCGACAAGTTAAATTTAAAATAAAACAGATGTTTAAAAATAACTTTGAAAGATGGACATATTTCATAAGTTCATTACGTTTTCGAACACAAATTCATCTCAGCAGTGTTCTTATTCACGATTCCACGATTACAGTCTTTCTACGAGGAAAGAAATAATTTTTTTATATATTCTGGATAGCAGCGTATTTAAATCATTTAATTATTTGCGCGTATTCAGGATCTGCCATTTTACGGCTGTGATATACATATATGTAATACAAATTTTATTATTTGTAATAATAATATATAATAATGATCTTGTAGAAGTTTATAATGTTTATTACTCAATTTAATTTATAAGTACCTATTTTTTTTTGCATAATATAATATGTATGTATATTTACAATTTTTTTCGATATAAAAATTTAAAACTTTTTTCAGTAACCGTTGAAAGCCGGTCAACCGACTTTTTATTTGTATAAAAACCGAAAACCTTTTTTTTTCTTTCGTGCGGTTATTTGGAACCCATTGAATGAATGAGGCATAGGCCGTTATTTAAAATCAACGAATTTTTTTTAATTCACGTGCTTTTGATACGAAGAAAATTTTCCACTGGGTTCATCGATGAAAATTTAAAATTTGCTTTTTTCACCAACCGCAACCGAAATGCAACTTTCAATATTAACATCCAATTAAAAATTTTATTTACACAACGACTGTATAACATATGTAAATATGTACAAACACACAGACGTACACTTAAGTACCTCTAAAGCTACAAACGCGTAATTATATTTGCCAAGCGTTCGCACACATATAATATATAAATACCCACCCTTAATTTTATTTACTCGAATAAATGTCTCGCGGTCGAAAACATAAAATAAAACCCCATTGTGTCGGACCCGAAAGCGAAGTGGTCTCGTCGGCGAAATTTACGTTGCGAATTAAAAGAAAATTCCTTATCAAAGTGGTTTCCACTGTTCCGTCCCATATTCTGTCGTATGGGAAAAGAGGGAAAAGTTTTTTCCAAATTTTCTACACACACCCGAGGCGAAACGCTTGCACGTTCGTGCTTTTTCCCGCGCTTTATTGGGAATTTGAATAAATTAAATGTACACAAGCGCACGTGCCCGCATAAGCTTGCTTTACATCGTAATACAGAATACTCGTTACGTAGATATTTTCGCCGCATATGAAAGCTTATTCTATTACTTTATAACGTATCTATATACGTACATAAGTATTATACGATACGTACTAAGCCTACATACGCAATACTTAATATAACATCATATTTCAAATGTGAAATCCCATTGATAACAAATTCAAACGCTTAAAATATATATAGGTTTAATTACACGGTTTAAATTAGTATGTTCTCCGGAGTAAAGATAACATCGGGTGAGTAAAGATTATATATTTACATATGTATAATATATAAGCCAGCAGCATAGCTCGGTGTTTCCGTCGATACTAAGCACCGAGAGGTCACCGGGCTTGATCCCGTGAGCTGACCACGATTGAAAATAATTTATTCCGAGTATAATCTTTAATGCTGATGCTCAGACTTGGATGTTTGAGACTTCAAGTCGATCGTTTCCTATCAGAGTTAGGCAATTTATTTGATTTCATTATTTTTGCGGTTCCACCATCAAATTGGCAATAATCATCATACCTACAATGTCACCACTGTTTGCATATGATTTCAAAAATTTATTATCTATAACATAGAAGTCTCGCTAATTTTCTTATACCTATATAGTATTTGTATTATGCTTATATGTCTGGTCAAATTGACGCATTAGAGTAATCTGTAATGTCACTGTGGCTAATATGTAAATAAATATAAATATAAATATATACATATATAATTAAATATAAATATATACATATATAATTAAATATAAATATATACATATATAATTAAATATAAATATATACATATATAATTAAATATAAATATATACATATATAATTAAATATAAATATATACATATTTAATTAAATATAAATATATACATATATAATTAAATATAAATATATACATATATAATTAAATAAAAATATATACATATATAATTAAATATAAATATATACATATGTATATAATTAAATATAAATATATACATATATAATTAAATATAAATATTTACATATATAATTAAATATAAATATATACATATATAATTAAATATAAATATATACATATATAATTAAAACACTTCCCCGAACAATTGCGTTTAGAATTAAATTTAGCTATGTATATACATACATACATATGTACATATGTTAATTTTAAGCCTACATAGAAAATGAGATAAGATTTTAATGCCATTCAAAAGCTATTTTCATTTGAATTATTTTGCAGACAAACATTTTAGTTTGCACGGTCCAGACGAATCTAAATCAGGCCATTCTACTTTACATTAAGCGCCCTCAAGGCACATTAGCCGCCAGTTGTTTCATTTACTGAGATGTCATCTTAACTTTTTAAATCACATTGAAGACTTTGAGTTTTATATTAATTTTGAACATATTATCATTCCATATTCAATACAAAGCTATGCCTACACTCCTTCATTCATCTAATATTAAATTTCGAAAGAGACTTTGTATGCATGTATGTATGTATGTATGTAGGTTTTGGTTCGTAGAATCCGTGATGTTAAATTTAATAAGATACAAATGGATATTCAAATAAATTTAAATAAAATAAAACTATTCAAATAAATTTAATAAAATGTTAACTATTAGTTAAGTCATGTTTAAGCGGCTTATATTAAAAATACCGAGCGAAGCCGGGTAAAACCACTAGTATTAAATAATAATAAGTATCTGAGATTTTACGAGATCGTGTTTTGTAAGAGATGTAATCCAATTAACCTTCCTCACGCTATATATTAACAGAAGAGCGCTTTGAAATACGTCTTTCGCTTTTGAATCATTCTGTATATTTATGAATGTACATACATATATACTGATATACATACATAAGCATTCTCACTGTCAGTGAAATGGATGGATTAAAACAATAAAATTACAAATTCACTTTTCAATTTTAGAGAAGCGAATGAAATATTTAAAGTTGACAGCTATCAAACGAAATCAGAGACGTATTACTTATACAGAGAAATATTTTCAGGGATACATACATTCATATATTATACAATATTTATTTTATTTTACATTTTAGCCACAGTGACTTTAGCCACAGACATATACGCATAATACAAATACTATATATAAGAAAATTAAAGAGACACCTATGCTATAGATAATAAATATTTAAAATCATGTTTAAATAGTAGTGACATAGTGGGTAGGATGATTTTTGCCAATTTGATGGAGGAACCGCTTCGGAGGAAACGATCGACATGGGGTCACAAAAATGTACATACAATATCTGTGTTGTGAAAGGTTCCGAATTCGAGCCCTAATTTGACCTGAGCTAAAAGTAATTTATTGTGAGTGTCTCTGCAGTGCTGCTGGTCAGACTTGGATATTTGTTGGACTTCAAGTCAATCGTTTCCTATTGGGATTCCCAATTTATCTGATTTCATTGTTGAAAAGTTTCCTCACCTAACTGGCAACCAACCTACCACTATTTTAATATACTTTCAAATTTATAATCCATAAATTTATATATTTACAATTTTAAATCCACATATGTCGCTTTGGGGCCACTGTAATATATTAATAAAAACAATGAATTAATATCATCTAAAATTATAATCAAAAAATTAATTTAGGCTATTTTGGCTATTTCAGGCTATAAAAATACATACATTTCTATATATGAAGTAGAGCTACTGATACATTTAGTATATACTGTACTTTGATAGTAGCAGTACTTGATACCCAACGGTTATTCTGCCTGTTAATTGATCTAGGAATTAGCCTATTTTTTTTTCATCGCTAACAATCATCTGATATACGTAGTATCTGTACAGTACAAGCACAATAAAAAAATAAGTACGTTTCGCTATTCGCGCACGTTGCTCGTTTACATACCGCTCGTAATGAATTGCCTTGTGCCTTATCAGAAAATTCATCACGTACCCCTTCGCCACCCTCACAAAGAGAGTGGCGGGGTTGGAGGGGTCATCTGCACCCGCTTTACAACCGACCAGAGACCATGCATATAAATTCCGACGTTTCATTACGCAATTTTTCACGGCATCGCCTTGTGGTTTCGCTGAAAGACCACCATAAATGTGCGCTCAATTAGATCCATTCACGGCCGAGAAATATCAAAAGGAACGTCGGGAAAACTCGAGAGAGAGCGAGACAGAGAGAGACCTAGTATCACATTACGCGTCGGATCTAAACCAACGGTTCTCAAAATTCAACCTCACAATCTATTTTCATACAAACGCTACAGTGGAACCGATCAAGCACGAGACTTCCGTAAAATGTACATGCTATCGCATTCCTTCAACCCACCATGTCCGCGCTGGCCAATTACATTTCGTTGCAGTTTCGCATTGCATTTTGGTCAAGAAATACAACATTGTTCGTGCTTATAGCGGTCGGTAGAATTTGACTTTTATATTTTGTTAGTTTTGAGTTCCTGTTTCGTATTTTGAAATATTTACATTAAGAAATTTTAATATAAAGTATTGTTGCGTAGGGGTGGGTGGAGGATCCAAGTAAAAGGCCAAAGTCGTGTGACAGCATTTATTGGTGATTAAGGAGATACACGCACTGGCAGTGCTCCGTCCAGAATGTCTTGATATCGCCTAAGTACCACCTTATATCGGGTCGGTCGCTCAAGGCATCCGGTTATTTCCCTATTGTTTAGGCATGTACCCGGATATGTATTCCCACGACACCCAGTCCCACGGTATCGGTCACTTCTGCGAAGGGACCAAATAGCGGCCACTTCGGTCGCCATTGTTTAGCCTACATGCACTTTCTATAGAGTCTATAGATAATCCTTGAAACCAATTATAACGGTCACACAGTCTCCTGCTACTCGACAGGAGACTGTGTGGCCCGATGCTACTCAGCCTAATCCGATTGCACTTACTCGGCCTAATCCGATTGCACTTACTCGGCCTAATCCGAGTGTACGTATTATTAATTTTTAAAAAAAGTTGTTGATATTATTAATTTATTTATAGAATATGTACATATATATGTTATATTAATGGAAATTAATATTTTCTAGTCGGAAAAAGTAATTGTCAACGTCTTGCTATGGATAGCAAAACTAATAGTAATATTATTAAAGATCTTGCATTGAATTATATTGTAATAATATTATGTAGTTAAATAAGTAATAATTAAAAAAAATATATATATTTTACGTCTTTACAATGTTACAACACATTGCACGAATGCGACAGCATGCTTGGTTCTCGTAAGTTTCACGCTACATTGGGTCAACTCTAATAGAAAATGACTTCTGTCTGAGTATATACATACATACATACATACTTGACAAATAAATAAAAAATATTTTTGAAATTAATTATCAATGAATAATAATATTATATTTAAATTAATCAATAAGACAGCAACATAGCTTGGTAGATGCATTATTGCTAACCATCGAGAGGTTGTCGGGTTCGATTCTGTGGGTTGAACTCGATTTAAAAGAGTTTATTCCGAGTATTATTTGCAGTGTTGCTGATCAGACTTCTATACACCGAGAGGTCTCGGGGTTGAGTCTCGGTTTGAACTCAATTAAAAATTATTTATTCGGAGTATTTCTGCAGTCCTGCTATCAGACTGGGATATTTGTGACTCCAAGTCGACCGGTTCTTATAAAAGTTTGCCGATTTATCTCATTTCATTGTTGAAACAGTTCCTCATCAAAATTGGCAAAACCATTCCACCCACTATGTCACCACTTTTTATGTACATCAAATATGATTTCAAAATTCATAATATTTAAATTTTATATGTACAATTTTAATACCACAGATGTCACTCAAAGGCAACCCGATAACGGCATCATGGGAAAATATCAAATTGGGTCCATTGGCAATGCCGTCTTTCTCAAACTATATTCATATCTACATATATTAAATTATAAAGTTATATATTAAGATTTTTTTAATTTGATTTCAAGTCGTTTATTTAATCACAAGAACTATCCTAGTCAAATTTTAATTACGTCAAAGTTTTTTCAATTCAATTTTTTTTCTATAATCACGGCAAAAAAAAACAAAGAAAATTTCCATAAAAATCACATTTTTACAATATAAGCTATAGTACAAAATTGACCCATTTTCATAGTTTATTCATAGTAAACGTCGTCTACAAATCATAAAAGCACAATACAAAAAATAAATAAATCAACTAGTATATGGAAATTTAATTAACTCATTCCCATTACATACGAAATACAAAGTCCACTTCAATTACACAACCTTTTCATTACCATTTTGAATATTATTAGCCTAACATTGTTCTAGGAAACGCTCGCAAAAGGTACGTCGAATGAACACGGAACGAAATCAAAAACAATAACACGCCCATATATATTCAAATAAAAATTAATCAAATGAATATAAAGCAGCAACCATTATTGAAGCATAAATTTCCGTCAAAAAATCTCAACGGGAAAAACGATTCTCGACCTCAAATATAATTTTATCGTCAAGCGTACATCGACGGAATAAAACCGCAATTTATGACACACCCACGTCATTAGAACTCGAAAAATCCGAAAGGTCCGTGCGCATTTAAAGGCCCCTCTTACTCTCCTAATGGCCATTCAAATCCGATTATTCAAAAATGGCATTGTGTGTTTGTGTCCCGATTGGACAATATCCCCTTTAATATATCTACGATCGCATAATTCCCATACCCATCGGTTTTCATACTGAAAACTTGCCATATCAAATCAACGAAGCATATTTGTATTCCACGTTACTCCGACTTTTGCGCGACAGTCAAAAGCACCCCGACATAACCGCGCGGCGACAAAACTGCACGATGAAAAAACCGCGCAAGGACAAAACCACGCCTGAATATTTAAAGCCCGCTTTAAATGTCAAGGAATTTGACTCTTAAAGCCCTCAACATGAGGCCACCACCCCGCAAGAGACCCTTTCGTCGGAGAACGAGACGGTTGTTCATGAATATCGCACATCACTGCTCTAATAAAAAAACCACAATGTACATAACCAAGTACAAAATAAACAACAACGCATGAACACATAAAGCGTACATGCGTTAGGATTTAGGAATTAACGCCAGAATATATGAAAAAAATTCAATATCAATTTCGCCTTCGATTTCGACGGTGGATTTAAACTGTGATCTCAATAAAAATAAATGTTTTTGTATTACACATTTAAAAATATATGGGATTATTCATATTATAGGATTAAGGGTATGTGTATGTATTATACAGGATGTTTGGTAGCTATGTAAGTGCAAAGTCTTAAAGGGTTGATAAGCTCATGTCATTTATGTAGAACATTTTGAGCCATACATACCTCATTCCAAAGTTTTTTTTTATTTAAATTTTTAAAGATTTTTGTGAACACCAAAATCTCACAGTTAATTGCTAACACTGCCCAAGTTAAAAGTGGTATGTTAGTCAATTATTATATTTGTGTTTTTCTAATGTTTATTAAATAAAATACAATACAAACACAGCCATCTGTCAACAGAAAAATATATGGCACAATACATTTTAAAAATTTGTCAAGTTATTATTTTTTTGTATTTAAAAAAATGACTAAATTTTCTTTAAGAGGTAAAACCTTTTTAAAAACATGCCTGATTATCGCACTTTCTTTTAAGGTGTCAAAATGTTCTAAATAATATGAGCTATCAACCATTTAAGGCTTTACACTTAGCTACCAAACATCCTGTATTTCTACAATACTATTTTAATGTAAAGGTTTGAGAAATAAAAACAAATATGGTTTTAGTAAATGTATGGATTTATCAGTGGCGTGCCATGGAAAATTTTCTTTTTCTCTAGGAAACAAGAGCATGCATAATTACGTCATCGCATGCGCCCCGTTGCGTCGCTTAAGTTAAGATTGAAAGTGGGAAATCATTAATGGATTGTGCTTCAGTTATATAAATAAAATTTAAGTCGAGACTGATATTTTAATTTTTTCACACGTTCTGACGCGGTTTTATCGCCGCGCGATAATGTTGGGGCGGTTATGTTTGGGCGTTTATTTACCGAGCGATTTTGACTGGACACCGTATTTCACACATTATATAGCATAAGTTCATGTCCGTTTTCCACTTGAAAAAGTTATAAAAATTGAGCACGAACTTATGCAATCATCTAAAATATTATACGTATTACATACATATGTATATTAGACGAGACGAGTGGGAAAATGACAAGCGAAAATTTCAAATAAACTATGCTTACAAATATGAGTTTGTCACCTTTGTTGTACATATACAGGGATTGAATTTGGCTGGATGGAAAATATGTGTATAATATTCAGCAGTGTTTAGGTAATTGCCTCGGATACCTTTGTTGTCATTGTGACGAGTTGTCATTCCATTCTGGTGAAGCCATTTCAATATTTGATACTAATAAATAAGTCTGTTATTCAGAAAACAAACTCAACCTCGAAACCTTATAACCTTGCCGCACTTATGCAACTTACTATAGGTATATATGTACATAGATACATACATACATACAACATTAAATTCAATGCGAAATATCGACAATTTCCGCATGTGCTTCAAGCTATTCTAGTTAATATAATAGTTAACCTATATAATCAACCTTCATTCATATGCAAATACATACACACATATGTATGTGCATATATGGAAAGGTTCTAAAATATCAAGGTAAAATTTTGAAACAATTATATTGCAGTATACACATAATTATGTTATGTATCCAAATATATATATATATATATATATATATCAGTGGCGGGCGGTGACTTTTCAAACAAGGGATGCTGTCCCTTGTTTGAAAAAAAAAACCGACCAATTTATTTTTTAAAATTTAATTTTATTCTTCGTTCCTTTTTACAAAATTCATCGATAACCGCATCATAGAATTTTTTATTGTTTTTTAAATTTGACATTATTTTCTTTTCGATTGCAATTAAAGCAAGACCAGAGAGTCTTTCTTCACTTTGACTACTTCTGGTGAACGTTTTAATTCTTTTCATAGTCGAAAATGATCGTTCAGCCGATGCGCTCGTGGAAGGTATCGTACAAATTAATTGTATTAAACTAAATACTTGTTCCAAAACGTCTATTAGATCATCTTTCACAATTAATTCCTTTACGTCATTTATAGATTTCAAATGAAAATCTTGCGTTGAGTACATGTAAATTAATTCGCTTTTTAATTTCATAAAATCAAAGTATTTTCCATAAGTTAGGTGGAGTGATTTAAATAGGAAATCTGGAAAATTATTTTCATATTCTTTAAATTTTTTGACGTTAAAAAATTCGAGAAATTTTAAATTTTCGATATCTCGAAATCGATTGGTTGTATTTACTGAAAGAGTTTCTAAAATTTCAGAATAGTGAAGTTTATACGTTGTTTTCACATCTTCTTCACATTCAGCATATTTTCTTTTTCTATTAAAATTTTTAGTTATTACTTTGTTCCACAATGAATCAAAATCGTCTTTTTTGTTATCTAAATATTTTACAAATTTTTTAATTTCACTTACGCAATACGATATGTCAAAGGTTTTTTTATGTAAAATTTCAAATAAAAAATCTGCCGAATTAAATATTGCAGAAAATAAATGCAAATTGAAATTGAATTCAAACTCTTTTAAATAACGATGAAGGACTTCAGCATTTATGACAGCATCAGTATCCCATTCGTCTTCATCATTAATTATTTGATTAAATATTTCCATTAATTCTGTTTGATATTCTAATATCATATTTAAAATTTTGCTATTGTAGTTCCATCGTGTAGGGGCAGCAGTGGGAAATCGTTTTTTTATTTGACAATCGAGAAGGGAAATTCTTCTTGAAGACTTACAAAAAAAAGTTGAAAATGACAACATACGGCTGAAAAAACGTTTGCATCCGGATATATGTTTAACAGATTGCGACAAAACTAAATTCAATCTGTGAGCGTAACAATGGACAAATAAAGAATTAGGACAAATATCTCGAATTTTTCGTTGCACTCCATTATGCTCCCCGGACATTACAGCCGCTCCATCGTACGTTTGTGCAATTAATTTGTCCAAACAACCAAATTCTTCCAAGGTCTCACGTATGTGCTGAAAAAGAGCATTAGCTGTTCTATTGGGACTAACATCGACAAATCCAACAAATCTCTCCTGAATTTCATTGTTTTCATCTACATATCTAAAAATAGTAGATAGCTGAGCTTTGCGACTGATATCTGTAGATTCGTCCACAATTATGGAAACAAATTTTGATGCACGTATTTCAGTTTTAATCTCATCTAGCAAGACTTTTGATATTGCGGATACCAAGTCATTTTGTATATGGTTCGATAGTTCAATAAATGAGTTTTCAATTTTATGTCTGATTCACTCAACAGATACAGCAACTCAATATAATTCCCTCTATTTTCCGATTCCTGGTGTTCAAAATGTCCTCGTAAAGGTTGTTCTTGTTTTGCTAAAAAACAGATCGCGCTTATTAATTTCGACAAAATGTATCTATTTGCAGTAACTTCTTTGTTGTGCATTTCAATATTTGCTTTAAATTGAGCACTTAAAAAATTTTCTATACGAGGTCCCTTTCCAAATTTTTTAAATTGAGCAGCAGAACATATGTGAGCTTGAGAACATTCATGTCTCTTGCGCGATTTACTTAAATTGTTTAGGTCAGAAAATCCAAATTTACTCCAGACATTCACTTCTTGAGAAAATAAAATACATGGCCAACAGAATAATTTCGTTAAGTGAGCACATCCACAAATCCATGAAATTTTTTCGTATGTTTCTGTGTTAAAATACCTTTTAAATGTTTTTGTTTTAGACTGAATATTTAATATTGGTGTGGGTTTGGGGCTCTTAACAATAATCTCCTTTTCATTAAATGGGAGAGAAGCAAATCTTCTTTTCAGCACATTTTCAATTAAACAATTGCAATTATTATTGATCTCGACGACAAGTCCACTCTCATTGTTATTTTCGATATCCATATTAAAGGCAATAATGAAAACTCGTAAGTAGTGGAACAGTAAACTAAAATAAAGTTAGACGAAACTAATTTAAATGAAAACTTAATTCAAAAGTAAAAAATAACCAACTTACAGTATAAATGATTAACTTCGTCTAAAGAAATGAATCGGCTAGCTTTTTGATAAATAACTTGGGGCGTAGCGTGCGGAAATATCGATCAACAGCGGCTTCCAAGTGAAACTCAATAGATAAGCAAACAGAGAAACCGAATCCACCGTAGAGGTTAAACAAGTGTCAACGCGTCCGCGCGAATATGACAGCCTCATAGTGCGCATGCGCAAATGGGATCGGTCCGAACTCCGAATCCATGACGCGCGCGCACTTCACTCAGCGTCTACTCGCCAGCGTCACTCGCCTGTGGCCGGCCTATGCGAATGCGGCCTATGCGAATCCTTAATAAAAATTATCAAAAGATCCTATATAATGCATCATGTAACAAAAAACACGTGATATGTGAAATATATATATATATACTCATATACTACATCATAATCACGTACATCACTAAGAATACATCGAAGCGAAATTCAAATATTTATTAAAAATACTCTTGGCTTTTTAAAGTTATAGGGGATGCGCCGCATCCACCGCATCCATGGACCGCACGCCACTGATATATATATATATATATATATATATATATATATATATATATATATATATATATATATATATATATATATATATATATATATATATATATATATATGTATATATATATATATATATATATATATATATATATATATATATATATATATATATATATATATATATATATATATATATATATGTACATAGACATATAATTCAGTGTTATTGTTGCCTAGGTTTATTAATTAATATTCTATTAGAGATTGTATTACTTGCTTTCCGGTTTACTGATTATTTTATCGCGAACTAAGTACATACATACATACATATGTACATAGGTATATGTACAGGCGTACTATTGCATTAAAAATCGATGCAAATGGCGCATTGTGGATAATGTAGTTTGAAATTTGTTTATTTTAATCGAATGGACTTTATGTATTTACATACATATATGTCATTATTCACCTTTTTTAGAGATTTATTGTTAATTACATACGGTTATATGTAGCTAACATTTTTAAGAAAAGTAACCACATACATACAGTTATCTAGTTGTTACATACAGTTATACAGTTATCTCGCATTACCAGTTTAAAAATCGGTAAACTGGTAATGGGAGAAACTATTTACCGTTTATCAGTAAATGAAATTTTGCAGTGAATTGCAGTCCGTAATTCTTCCGTGTATCATATAACATGGGGGCGAAAAAATATTCAAGGAATTGCAGATGACATTTATGTAAATCTATTATGTCTTTTGATACTGGCATAGGAATGTGCAGATTGAATATAAATATGAATTTTTTACTTTTCATAGGTACGTAGTAACAATAGATGAAGTTTTGTAATCATGTGAAAATTCGAACTCTAGATTTTTTTTATATGCATATTTGAAGAAGTTTGAGATTACGGTATCAAAATGTACGCGTTGTAATTACTATATATTCTACGTATTTATTTATATAATATTATAAACATATTAAATATATGACGCTTTTATATCAATAATCGCAAATAATAATAATAATATATAAAAGGAAAATAAAGAAAGAAAGAAAAAAGACAAAAGAAAAAGGTAAATTAGGTTTTGTAAGTAGACAAACTTGTTATCCGAAGCCAAACAAAAATCCTTCCAGTATTCGACTGCTCGGAGAACTTTATTGTCGAGATTATAATCCAAAACTACCAAAGAACACTTTCGAAATATTATAAATGTATAAAAATATTAATTACGGTATGATTTATTTGTTATGTATTCAACATGATAGTTAATAAATTGAGTCTAGAAGAAAGTTCCACAACGACAAATGTCAAAAATGTTTATTATTCAAAGACAGATCATATTTAGTTCAAATATTGTATTAAAAATATATTATAGCTATGACTCTTTCAAACGATTCTGTAAGTAAAAAAAATAGATCAAGCTTAAAATTCAAATAGAGTTTAATGAAAACTTCAAATTCAAATAGAGTATAATGAAAACTTCAAATTCAAATAAGAGAATGCTTAAACAAAACCTCCTCCATTTGAGTATCTAGCGACGATGCAAATTACTACATAGAGAGCAAATGATGAAGTTTTCCGAGAAACAGCACACACACACACACACGTGCGCGCGCAAAAAGGAAAGTTCATCCCTAGCCATGACTACGTGTACGAAATTTTAAAATTAAATTGAAGCTTTTAGAGCACTTCATGAACGGGAGATAGAAAGTGTATCATAACTTTGATTTTGATGTCGCGTAATTAAGTCGAACGAGTTAATTTTCATGTAAATTTACGGAGAGGTCGCACGGATTTGCATTCATACATAATGCTGCCCAAGATACGGCGAACTCTCGGCGAACTTTTACGATAAAATCGTTCTCAAAATTTTTACCATCTCCGGATATAGATATACATACATACAGATATAAAATTTCAGACGCGCACACGGAGAAATATAAAATCGAAAAAAAAGAAACTCATTTAAAGGAATCCCCCCTTCTACCATAAATACGACCAACATTTTTTTAATAATCAAGAAAAAAGACGTTGTATAATAAGTACAAAAAAAAAAATACGCAGAAATAATCTGTTAAGCACGCACCGTTCGAAAAAGTACGAAACAACTCGTTAACAGTTTGTTCGAAAGAGTGTCACCCGTCAAAAACGAGGCTGTTTTCGCTGAACTTTTATAAGCACACGACTACGTCCTACTTAAGCTTTTTTTCTTCGGTCTTATTACGTACCTAAATACATTTTTTTTCGCCAAAAAAAGTTTCGCATAGACCATAGCCCGACCTTTTCTGCGATATCGAACGATCGCACGAACTCATCGTGCTTAGGTCAAAAAATTCTGCTTACTTTATATAATAACATCATATGAATAGAAATTTTAACACTTCATACCTATGTACATATATATACATACATTACCTATACTTCTATAGTTAACATTTCGTAACCGTTACTAAGTACCACAAAAACATTCCGATTGAAACTGGTGTAATTTAGAACCCCACATATAATACTTATCAACATAAATATACATATATGTACATTTATACATACATGTATACGTTATCGCTTATGAGATAACGAGCATACGAGAAATCTGTGCGCATTTTCGAACGACAACCATCGAATACAAATTGCATATTAATCAGTACGTGCAAGTTTAAATGGAATAGTTTTACTTTTTCCGTTCACAAAATATTATGCATATAAATATTTTCACTATGACAAATGATATCATAATCTTTTCTTAAAATAGCGTACGTAATTTATTTTTATTTACTATTAAAAAATTCTACGTTTTTTTTTAATTTAAGCTTCTATGTACATATCATATCCATATGTATCTATGAAATTTACTACAATTAAGTGGAATTTTTGCGGAAAGCTATTCTACATGTATACATACATACATATAGCCACAGCGTAGTATACTGGTAGAGCTATTGCATACCAATAGAGCTGTCTTGGGTTCAAGCTCCGGTCAAATACGCTGCTGACGAGGTCTCATGGTTATTAAAACATAGATGAAATATCTCCTATTTTTCTAGCTAAATTTTTGTGACACAATTCAAGTTATTCGCATTTTAAATTTGTTGAATCTTAGAAAATGTTACTGACATGATGCATTTCTCGCAAATTTTCTGTGTATCAAAATGTTTATTGACCATCCGTAGATGTTTCTATTGTATTCTATGTCCTGTTATGATTGAAAAACGGTTAGTACTTATGTACAAAAATAATCTAACCATATATGTTGACTTGAGGTAATTCCTATTATGGCACATGTAATTAAATAAAATATTTTTTTCTACATAAATAGTAGTATGTATAATACAACTTATGAGCGGTGAAGAAATACTTATCAAAATATTGTGAAGAAAACAACTGTAACATTTGAACATTATTTGAAATGCCTGCTGTCATCACGTTGATCTTACAGAAGATTTAGATGTAACTTTAAACGATTAAATTGTTCTACTGTTTAACGTGCCGGACACGTTGCCCATTTTATTGTCAAAGTCAAATCAGTTAGTAGTCATCGAGTAGTTCAAAATCAGCTCAAAAATTTCGTACTACTTAAAACTTCACCTAGCTAACCAAGTGAAACCAATTTTATTTTTATTACACAAATACATACATACATCATAATATGTGCCATGACAGAAATTACTCCAAGGCGATGCATATGTTTCTACACGAGTACTAACAATTATCCAAACATAACAGTACATACATTAAATAGAGACACCTATTGAAAATTCAAAAAAAAATTGATACACTGCGAATTTGCTAGAAATAAATTATGTAGGTAACATTTATAAGATTCAAAAAATTCGTGATGCTATAACTCAAAAATTTCAAGAAACTCACGGAGGGGATACCGATTTATTGGATCCGTTACAGAACTTAAACCAGAAAAATAGAAAAATTCTAACAGAAGATGGTCGATCTTTATTTTTCAATAGCCACAAGATCTCACCAGCAGCGTATTTGGCCGGGATTTGAACCCACAACCTCTCTATATTTTATGGTTCCACGACATAAGGTCCAATGCTATAAGATCCAACGACAAGGGCACCACGAAAGAAGATCCACCCGTTAGAATGCCCACCTGCTAAGTGATCCAGACAATAAAAAGCCCAGATGATAAAACGTCCAACCAAAAATCATCCACCCTGTTAAAGGTCCAGCCACAAAAAGTCCGAAAACAAAATATAAAACATAGATAAAGTAATAATGTTTAATAAAACGCTCCATATTTACATAAATCGGATATCGAGTCTTAAATGCGTTTTCGAAAATAATTACTGTATTGAAATTGTCGGCCATATCTACATGATAATTTCATAAATGCGAATAAATTTATTTGATACTCTTTGTGCCTTGAAATATTACGCAAGCAGGGTTTCTCAACTAAGACCGCAAACATTTATTTTTAAGCAGGGTTTCTAAACCGGGCAGCAAGAAACCCTGCTTAAAAATAAATGTTTGCGGTCTTAGTTGAGAAACCCTGCTTACGTTATATTTCAAGGCGCAAAGAGTATCAAATAAATTTATTCGCATTTATGTAAATATGGAGCGTTTTATTAAACAATATTACTTTATCTATGTATGTTTTATATTTTGTTTTCGGACTTTTTGTGGCTGGACCTTTAACAGGGTGGACGATTTTCGGTTGGACGTTTTATCATCTGGGCTTTTTGATGTCTGGATCACTTAGCAGGTGGGCATTCTAACGGGTGGATCTTCTTTCTTGGTGCCCTTGTCGTTGGATCTTATAGCATTGGACCTTATGTCGTGACACGATATTTTATGTATACTACCTCTAAATTATTTTTTTAAACACACGTTGGAGCATTCAATGTGAAATATTATAGATTTTTGAATCTATTGATGAACCTATTCAAATCAAATTCCGACTGAAATATGACGAAGAATACGAACTCAAAAAATATGCATATGTGCACACACAAACAAAAAGAGCACTTACTCTTTTTCCACTACGTTTAGCCCTTTTTTTCCCTTTGAATCGAATCTGCATATGACGACAGACATCCACTCGAAGCCTCTTATTTATGCAATCTCAATGGAAAAACCACCTCCTAGCCTGAATAAAAAACCGAATAAATCATTCGATCACACCGACAACTGAACCACCGACCTACATACATACATACATACATATGTACATATATACAACGAACTTATACACCAAAGCTACATTTCCATGATAAACTACATACTAGGCACTGCAATAAGGATAAATCAACTTAGACTGAAACCTCAGCGCGATATCGAAAGTGCGTGCGTCTCCATATAATATGTCACACCAACCCACCCGCCCACCCCAGACAGAATCCGAATCTCGCGAAAGCAACTCGAGGAGAAGCTGGGAAATGGCCACCGAAAAGGGGTTGAAATTATTGATGCAGGTTATACATCATGCAAAAGTGAAAGGGAGCAAGACGAACATCACCTGTGATTTACGACGGAGATACCACACGACTCGAAGGATGGTTTGGGGGGGTGGGACCACCACGCCTCACCCATATATATACACATATATCTCACTGAGGGATAGGGGGGGGGGGGTGGGTCGAAAAGGGGTGACCGAGACGTGACTAGTGACGGCAGACTCCCATCTCGGATTGGTTATTGATTACCCCTTTATTGACTACTGTTACTGGTTAGTCTTAATGAGCAACTACCGTGGGACGTCTCCAGCACATCCTATCCATTACATACTTTGATTCAAAGGGAATTCTATACTATACAGCACGTGTGTATATATCCGACCATACGTATACGAATTACCTAAATATGTTATTCATAATGTAAAAAATCCATCGGCCATATATGTATGAAAGCCTTGATTTACTTTCGCGTGTACGTACTATTATTTGGTTATATATGTATGTATGTATGTATGTACGTATTTGTAGGAGAAGTTGATGAAAGGGCAGGTGGATTTCGTCGGGATTATACGTATTATGTTATACATGCCTTCCGAGAAAATCGTTAATTTATTAACTCGTTATATCACAATTTTGTACCTAACGCAGTGATCGATCCCTCTTTTCTCATACAACATCATCGCATTTTATAATTGATAGATTAACGAAAATAAACAAACAACCCGTATAAGAGTTGGGTTATTTTATCGCCGCATATGGCGATTTCGAATATAACATAATATATCGCCTTCAATAATAATATATAGCCCGGAGCGATGTTTTAAATAATAAATAATGAAAGTCAAATATAATTTGAAATTAAGTAAGGGGCAGAGGGTTTAGCTCGTGAAAGTATGTAATTTAAATGTAATATTTTAATGATTTAAAAAGGAATCTTCCTAGATTTAAGCAGTAAAGGGTTTAATTTTTAATTATTCCGTATCATGTATTTCATTTAATGAATATTTTTTAGATTGTCGACTTTAAAGTTTTAGAGTTTTTCGTTTAAATATTGTGTTCAAAATGTATTATTTTAAGAATTGTAAACAGGTTTTTGAGCTTTTTTCATAATACGCTTACTAAAATTAAAATAAGATAATACTTTACATATTAACAAGAAAAAAAATTTGTGTAAAAGAGACAATAAGCACTGGATCAGTAGTTATGAGAATCGACTTACATAAATATGTATGTATGTACGTATTGTGAGTAGGGGCTTCAAATATTCGAATATCAAATAGTAGCCTTAAATTATGAAGAGGTCAAGTTTTAAAAAGGTAAAAATTTTAAGAGAAGCTTAATCTGAGACATCAAATAAAACTAAATGTGCGTTGAAAATAAAAAAATAAGTTCTGCAAAGATTGAAAATAAAAAAAATAAGTTCGTATAAAAGTATTTGAATATTCAGATTGGGAATCCCTAATTGTGATTTATGAACATTAAAAAGCATCTGAAAATCAATATCAATGTCGTAAATCGTCTTGTGCATTTCTAATGATCAATTCAGAATGAAATAACAGAAACTTATGATTTTTAACACCGAAATAAACAAAATGCTTTTTTTAAGACATATATTTCACGTTAATTGGTTCTTAAACGTGTTTATTGCAATTGTATTTCACCTTCAACTTAGTGGACCCATTGAAATCTCTATCGGCGGCCAAACCTCGCAAAATGGCAAAGTTTCAAAACAATCGGAAGAATGTAGGAAGTGTGTAGAAACCAAAAATTATAAATATACGTTTCTTTCGTAGTGAAAACTAAAAAAATGTTAAATTATATGTTGATCTACATACATATATTAAAAATGATTTCCCAAGGAAGGAAATAAAAAAACAAGAAAATATTTGACAAATTCTAATTAATCAAAATTTAATAGATTTTGAATCTGAAATGTTATCGAAAATGAATTAAAACCAAAAGCTAATTTTATTACTAAACAAGGATGAGTACATAATTCATCAATAATACATTTTAGTTCAACGGAAAACTTAATTAAATCAACCCATACTTTGTTATAATACATTACATAAATGAAAATTTTATCGAAATCTCCATATGCAAATACGTAGTTATGAAAAATTTATCCAATCTAAAGATGAAACTTTTTTGCATAGTATAAAAACTTCCAAACTTGCCAATAGCAACAATACAAATATTTTTTACTGTATAATTACATTTAATTAGATTAAAAAAAGGTACAAGTGGTCAAAATTTCAATTATGTAGAAATATATACATTTGCATGTACTATGTGGTTTCAATCCTTTTTGTAAATTGAATGAATCTAAACAGTCAATTAAAAAATATATAAAGAGTTTTATTTTTTTGAATGAAATCAATATATGTATATGTATGTATGTTTGTATATAGATTCGTATGAAAGCATGTCATCCAGCATACACATTTTGAAGCTTCAAAATGGATGATTGAAAGTTTGAAAAGCGACGTGTTTCACGGGTTTATCTTTATGGCTTTTTCTTCGGTGAAAAATGAATGATAAAGCTGTATCTTTTATGCACACACATACATATATACATATTTAGACGTCGTTGAAAACCCTTCTGGCTCGAAACCGTCTATCTATGATATATGACGCCAAACGGCACAGAGTTTGATATCCCTTTAAAAAATGCAAATTCTTCGACGAGAAATTGACCCACGGCCCTTCGCCGAAAGTTTCAATGCCATTTTTTCTTTCGGCATTGTTATCAATACTACATAAATATAATATATCGTGTCGTATCTCCGCTTGGCCGCGGGCGCATTTAATAAAAGCCCCGCTATGTTGACACGAGACTAGATCGATATGATTCCGGATGCTGCATAAAGATCGTCAATCTTTTTCTATAATAAAATAATATACATAAATGTAAACAGTATATGTGAGCGTTCTGGGCTTAAAATTTAATCATAACGAAACTGCAATAAAACATTACGGTGTACGGAACTATAATACAGTTTTCATTGCGATTTTGTGGAAATTGTGGCTGTTAAGGAAATGAAAATTTCGAATGAGTTATTCAAAGTGATGTTTCAAGCGCAAAATACTGAACAGTGATAGAGGCATTCAAATTGGTAGTATTAATTAAATTTTACAACAATGACTTTGCGTCGAAAAGGAATTGAATTGAACAGAGAAATATTCTTATTAAATATAACCTAAACAGGAGGAGTACGACTTGAATCGTCTTTATAAATTAAAAAAATATACTATGCAATATTAAAAATATATTATGCAATATTGGAAAGAAAAAAAATTAAATCAAGTTCGATTTATAAAAAAATGCTGCATACTAGCATTTGCATATTGTGGATAAAAAAAATAGAAAAATTGAGATCGATGAATGTATGAGTGGTTATAATTGAAAGTGTCATAAGTCCACTTTTCTTTATTTCGAGAAATATCTCGCAAAATATTTAATATAATGTTTTGCATTTAACAATATCAAAGTGCTGGTGGCCTGTAATACGTTTATTCTGCTTTTCCGAGATTCTGGACACATCGAATCAAAATAAGTGATAACGATTTGTCAATTAAGTCAAACAGAAATTGTGTTTTTGGAACTGAAAATTGAACTTCGACCACTTTCAAATATAACGACTCATATAATATGAATTTATTTTAATATACTTGGGAGAGGCAGCATTGCCGATTGACCCAAAGGGTTTGTCAAAAATCGTAAAAAATGTATACATATATAAATGAAATAAGACTAAAAAAAAGAAACAAAAACTAGAGGGAATAAAAATACAACGAGAAAAAACGAAAAATAAGAAAAACTAGAAAAATCTATTAATTTTCAGGAAATTTTAATGTTTATTTTTAAAGAGGTTTAGTTACTAGACGTTAATAATTTATTTCGTAGACTATTTGTAAAGAAAGAATCTATAATTTATCTGTTTGTCTATAGTAAGACTCTGATAGTAAGACTCTCAGACAAATGCTTTTGTTAAACGTTAGGAGGATATTGTAGTGGTTATTTAAAATTTTTGAACTTCGATTAGATTGCCTCTCATTCCTCTCCTCTCAAATGTCTCGGAGAGATTCTAATATCGAATGAAAGTAATTAATTAAAGTTCGAAAGGCATTTTTGAAATTCTTATTGGAATCCTTTCAATACATTGAATACATACATACATAATATACATCTAAAAAAGCGGCCTATGAATAATACATGCAAATTAACATTTACCAAAGCGTCATATATATTAAACATATATAAATCTTGGCCAAAAGTTTAGCATGTGTATTTCTGCACGAATACTAAAAAAGTTTTCATACCCCTGATTAATTCAAAACGATTTAAGGTATTTAATTCCACAACGAAAAGCATAATTTAATATTAAGATGAATTTTGACTTGCTTAATATATACATACATACATATGTATACACTTACATATAGACAGTAAAATTTAATCAACGTAAATTCGACAAATTTGAAACATAATAAACAAAAGTAAATCATAATGAGAGTAAACAGAATATATAGGCGCAGAGGAATCGAAAATTGAAGTACAAATAGCTTTTACATATTATCTCATATTTCAATATTAATAAATCATTTATGGAAACAAAAATACACTAATATATACATAAATGTATATATGTATATATTAATACAACAGCATCAAGAAAAGGCTACAATCTTTTACATCGCCAAAAAAGTAATGTCGAAGATTAACCTTACGGAATCCCACATAAAACATACACTCGCTGGAAATCTCGGGTTTGGCTGTTTACGGCTTAACATCGAGGGTCCCCCGGTGTAAGATCAACAAGAGAGAAAATCAAAAAGGATATTTTCTATTTAAGAAAAAAATCGCTCGCAAAAGCGTACACAGTATGAGAGCACGAGCGGCATTATCAATTCCGTTATCACTTGTTCCACGATTCTCGGATACCGAATGCCTCTAGTATACTTGTGTTTAAGTTTGTTTTTATTATGCGACTATGTACATACATATATATGCTTTGAGTACCGTAATTCAAATGAAAAGTTAAAATTCACCGGTTGTTTAATTTACATTCAAATAACTTCGTCCATTGCACGGCTTAACTACACATAATATTATGTACATTTTGCTTCAGAGGGGAAAAGTCCAACAACGCAGAGCTGCGGTCGCGTTAAAGAGCTTCACTTGGGGATCATCAAATAAGTAAAAATTAATTATTATAACTTATCATTTAGTCTTGTGAGAATTTTATTTAAAAAATTTAGAAAAAAATTCCATTCAATGACCCGACCCCTAAATCATACATATTCCAAAAATTTCAACCTATAATCACTAACTTACATACAAACCCCCCAAAAAAATACAAAACCTACACTATTTTCAAGAGGCAATGAAATTTGTTTGATCACCTTTTATAATTAGGGTGACCATACGTTGCGTTTTGGCCGGGACAGTCACATTTTTACGTGTTTTGTGTTCGTCCCGTCATGTTCGTAGAATTGTTAGATTTGTTTTTCCGTGTTAAACCGTTTTGTCCTTGTTTTTCCAAATTAATTTGTTTCCCAAAAAAAAAAAGTATTATTATATAAATATAATATACATGTTTATACAATATATTAATTTAATTTTTTTTTTACATGACCTATTTTACATGTTTCTGAAAAAAAGTCGCTTGTTACTATTATTTTCGTCATAGTTATTTTTAAATAACTATAAAATACAACATTATATTATATTCATTTTCGTCTTTTAAAGAACTGTACGTTCTAGTAAAAATTATTAAACTAACAAAATAATAATTGAAAATTAGAGAAATCAAAATTTTCAACTGCACATAATTTTTGTAATTAAAAGAAACCGAGAATATCTTTTTGGAAAATTAGTAGCTAATTTTTAGCTACATATTAGATAGCATGAACATCCAATTTAAAATATACATATTTCTTTATTTTGTTTCTATTTTCCTTGTACAACAGAATTATCATACTGAAATTTTTTGATTTTGAAATATTAATGGATTTTTGAAACTTTTCAACATTTTTTTATATGTATGTTATATAGGGGGGACAAGTTTTTTGTTGAGAATCCTGGGAAATATTGTCACCCTATTTATAATATATCATTTTAATCACGCTTTTCCCACTTTAGATTTTCAGTTATGATTATAAATATTTTGCACAAAGGTGGATTTGGAACTGGTCTAAAAGATAACACAAACACATAATTTTGGACTGCAAGTGAATTTACGATATCTACAGAGTTCGTATAAGGATACGCACATTGTTTTCATCTCATGAAAACATATTTTATATTGAGATTTGCACTAGTAAAAAAGCCCTACTTTCTTCCTTCGAAAAAAGTCTCTACATTCAATATATAAAATATTATGACAATTATTGATCATTATACATATTATACAGAATTCCTATTCAAGTGACCTTTGAAATATATACATAATACCGTACTAAATATAAAAATTCATCAATTTTCAAGTCTTTATATACGTCACATTTTAAATATAAACCTGCCTGACACGTGTCTCTTCATTATTTCGTTTTTTTAGCACTCGACTAATTTGCACCAAATTTTATCACACCACTCGAGTGTTTGCGATGTTTACACGATACAAAGATTTTTTATCGCTTAATATTTAAGTACATATGTATATAGCAAAACGTTATACGTACAAGTATAGAAATATATATACAGGAAGCTTATGAAAAAAATTTGCAAAAGGTCAAACGAGACGGCGAAATCTAAAAATGGCCATCTCGCAAAAAGACGAAAGCGCGAATTATTCCTTTGAGGGTATTTTTCACAACAGTCAGAAGGCTTTTTTTTGTGTGCCACTCTGTACACGGCCATTAATCGCAAAGTTTTCCGAGGCTTTTTACTTGTTCATTAATGGTAGACCGCACTTAAATTAATCCACGCAAAGTTAAAGGATATTTTTTTCCCTATCTAAAATCTCAGCTCTTTATGTTGGAGACGGATCGGACTATTTTTCACGCGCAGAGAATGAGAGATGGACAAATGATTTAATTAAAAATGATACGGAATTCGGAGATACATTGTATTTGGAGCGATCTTTTCCGTATTCGGCGGCGGATTGCGAGACGACAAAAATTGCAAATCTCGGAGAGCTTTCGAATATGAATAAATAAGCCTCGTACGAGATATATGTAGGTTCCGGCGTTCGCTTGCGTATTTTCTCCATTGTGCGACGAAAACCTGAAGCGTTCCATCAAAGGACGCTCTCGTGAATAATACGGGGTGGGGTATAAACGACCCGGGATAATTTCGCTCGTGGGCCGAGAAACGTCCTGTGATCTCGACCGTGACGTCATCGCACTCTGGCAAAAAATACCCCAGACTAGTCGACCGATTTCGCTTTAGTCGCACTCTGGGGAACGGTTGGACGTAGTCGAATCACAGAAGTCGACAACTAACGATAACCGTCATGGGAGAATTGTTCGAAAGCATTGTTTTCAAGTATTCTTTAAAGTATCGACCATGTATTTTTGACTAAACATCACACAAGGGAAACTTTTTATCAAAATCTGCATACATACACACCGGGTAAGACACGGGGTAGGTGTGTGGAATAATAGATAAGCGAGTCGAAAAAGTTGTAAATTTTTGTGACGCGATCATAGATATACATTTTATTTTTTATTTTTTATTTTACAAATATACCAGGAAGGCTTAACAGGTAGACCCCAAATGCGCCTTCCTGGTCCACATAATTATTACATAGATACATGTAAATATAAACAATATCTGACATCTATGGTCAGTATACATATATTACAAATATCGTATTAATACGATAAATAACGATGAATAACTTTCATGTAACAATACGAATTTTATATTCGATAAAAAACCACAGAGACATCTATGGTGAGCAATATGGCGAAACCTAAGATATAACAAATAACTAAAGGTTCGCAACAGAAAATTGGGAAGGAAACGCCAATTTTACAGGAATCGTTTCAATGAAAATCAGAAAAATTGGCAAATTATGATAAGAAACGATCGACCTAGACAAATCAAGGTCTGGCCAACAGCGAGACTTAGCGGGGAATCGAACTCGTAACATCAAGTACGAAATAATTCAACATTCACCACTAGACCACGCTGCTGGTTATATATATATATATATATATATATATATATATATATATATATATATATATATATATATATATATATATATATATATATATATATATATATAATAATATAGATATATAATACACGTAGATCCGCCCTCACGCTTTATACTGGTCTCCCTTTTGGCGCATGCAAAATACATGGCGCATGCACAGTTTCTCTCAGTAGGTAGGGAAAAAAACCTTTTTTTTCCCAACTTCCCCGCTAGTTAAACCTCCCGCACCCATCAGTTAGTGAAGACGAGATCTCCGACCAAAATCACACGTCAGGGCCCATCTAGTGTATTATACATCAATGGACGCGATCAATAGCTTAAAAACGATAGCATAAAAAAAAGTTTTTTAATAGATTTTTGCTGATTTATATAAATGCTGCTAATTTGTCCATATATGTCTCTGTGGATATTAATCCATATTATTATAACACGCGTTTCACTTTGGCGGGAATTAGATGGCATAAATGTCGTGTTTAATGTAAAAATATAATTAGTAATTATGTATCTTATATAGAATTAATCTGACTAAATAATTTATCGTAAATATTAATTATAAATAATTAATAACTAATCATTCATTATAAATAGTTAATCTGTATAGTACACTCGTCACAGTGGAGTAATCTGTTAAGACGAGTGTGCATGATTGATTGAATAAAAAATATTGCTATTTTATTATTTTTCTGATTTTTTTCTTGAGTGTGAAAGGAAATTTTGATATGATAGGAAATCTCAAAATGAATCTCAAAATTAGCTATTTTTGGATCTTTTATATATGTACGAGTATGTATATTCTGTTATGTTCCTCGATTCCCATAATAATCACACTCATACGCGAGTATACAAGTTAATAAACATTCCTGTAATTTGATATTTAGATAGGATAAGAATCCCGGAATTTGCCCAGCCCATAAGATAATAAATCACTTATATAGATCACGATTTGATCGCATGAGTCAGTCCTCACCATCGACTCCGCAGATGACAGTCGTCATCATCAAGACTCCGAGAACGCGTCCGCAAATGACGGTCAGCACAGCAGCAGAACAAAGTTCAAAGTGAACCAAAGTTAAAGTTAAAGTGAAATAGTTCTACGTATCTCATATTAAATTATCATCGTTCCATAATTTATCGTTTTTCGAATATATCTACATATAATATAAGATAAATGTAACATTTTAATAACAATAAATAAAACCTGGTTAGTTAACCAAGTAGTTTTAAAAAATAAATAAATCTTTCATTGGAACGTGACAGTGCGTAGAAATAATTTCAATTAATTTTGATACTTAAATCATGTAAAATATGAACATATTTCATTATTTTAACAAATAATTGAATCAAACTATAGCTCTTAATCATACGTATGGTTTGTAGGGTTTCGGCTAAAATAAGACAGATGTTTTATTTTAACGAGCACGTGCTCAGATGAACTAATTTGATTCTGGGTGTCGAAGCTGTCTCAGATGAGAGCTGGCTTATTTCTATAATAAATAACATGTAACCGTTATATTTGATGAATTGAATTCGAACAATTTTCCGACAACGCGCTGAAACGAGTTAATAGTTTTTGTATTTGTTGGCGAGTTTGCCTGATCTTAAGCTTAAAGGGTCAAACTGCCACAGAAGTAACTCTCTGAAGGTCGACAAGTTAGTTTACATTTGACTAAAGTACACACACACACACACATACATATTTCGACGTACGCGATTAAAATGTTGTCGATTCGCGCCCTCATCACTCCACTTCCGGTTATGTTCGAATTAATCTCGGCCATTGGCGATTCTTGTCCGGTCCGTGACGCGCGTTTTACACAATTTCAAATTAATTGTCAATTTGATGCTCGTAAAGCGAAAAACGGTCGCTAAAGCGGACAAAGGGAGGCTCGATGAATAAATCATGTCGCCATTCGTCGCTCGAGGGTGAAAGGTTTGCAGCCCCCTTAAAACTCACTCGCTGATTGCGTCATTTTTTTCGAATTTTCCCCGATCGAACCTTTGATTTTTACGTTCTGAACGCACTTGTCACCTCTGAAATGGGAACATTACATTCTAAAAATTTATACTATTAGACTCTCCTACGTAAATGATGAAAGTCGTTATCTAAAAAACATCCAGTGACACAAAAATTATGACTACGTTGTGTAATAAAATAAAAAAATATATTTTCAACCTTATTTAAATAAAGTCGATCAATATGAACTCACAAGTTTTGGATTTAAATTATATACACATCATTTTTCGTTTTATGTAGTTGTAGTGATTAACATTGATAAAAAAAGATTATCTTAATTAAAATTTGCCTCACTGTGCTAAAAAAAAATCCGCTAGCTACTGAGCTAAGCTCCAAGCGTCCAGTTAAAAATCTATATTTTATGTTAAAATAATGCGAAATTTGCGGTGTTAATTATTGTAATTCACTATAAAAATTATTTTATCATGTAGTAAACGTCGAAAAAATGAAATGAAAAAGTTACGACTGCAGGAGAGCCGTCATTCAAAGGCGGATATCATTCTCACACGGTGCGTACTGAATTACGCACGGTGCGTACTGAATTACCTATCTCTTTCTAGCATCTGTGAGGCACGTGCACAAGGGGCTTCCCACGAAAATAATTATTTCTGTTGATTTTGATCAATGATTTTGTTTCGTAATTGGCATAATTCGAATCATAGAGGTTTTGATGAGAAATACATAAAATATGAAGACCCTGCATTCAGTACATTTGAGGGAAAAAATAAAATAAAATATAAACCGTGAGCACTCGATGCGGCAAGTGTTAATATGTACATTTTATTGGATGTAGATTTAAATGCGCATATTTTTGACATTCACAATCGAATTTCTCAAATTTATTAGATTATCTTCTATTATACATAATAGTGTATGTGCATATGTATGTACATACAGCTTTAAATAAAATACAGTTTTTAGTTTTATTACTACTTTTTAGTGTCATAAAACTTAATTTCTGCAAGTAATGTACACAACTTTCATCACAGTTTCGCGAGTGGGGATAGGGGGAGGATGTCGTCGACAGAAACGTCAAATGAAGATAGAAAAGATGATTAATTTAGAAGAAAGAAAATAAAATACGATAATAATTTTATTTAATAGAAAATTTATAACAGTAAACTACTTAAATTCCTCGAACAATAAATTCTAACAATAAATTTCGTGGGTATAATAACAAGAATAAGAGACTGCAGACTCAAACAATGCCCATATTAAAAAAAATATATACATATAATAGGAAAACAAGCTGATTCAACAGCCAGAATAGGGCGAAGACGAAAAAAAGCGTGGAAACCTTCACAGTTGAAACGTATTATGAAAGCAATTCAGATCTAAAATTTTTCTTTATTGTCCTAAGCTTTTATTTCATTTCTCGAATTGGGGAGGAAAACAAGATTCTTTCTTTTGTCGTGAGACATCTCCAACAGTAGGCGCCACCCAACAGAGAAGGGGACCGTGTCGACAATGAGCTTTTAATAACACACCCCAATGCCAAAAACAGAAAGAGACATAGAGAGAGCATGGGGAGGAGAGGAGGATCGGAGGTATTCCGTATAAGAAAGAAATGAATTTCTCAACTATCACAAAAACTTTTCCCTCATTCCCCACTGCATTGCTGACGAGAGCGTTCTGGATCTGATGGGTCAATTCACACACACACACACACACACACATACAAACACACAAAAATAAGCATAATCGACGGTTACAACTTATTATATTATAAAATCCTCAGACGCGTACGTATTTACAGAGTCAACACGATAAATCTCCAGGTGTGTTATTCTGAAATTAGACCTCGTTAATACAGCGTCAATAAAACGGTGGGTCGCGTTGGACCAATATTGGCTCGGCAGTGTACTAATTATAATGACCGATGTAATACGGTCGTATTGTCTGAAGAAACCACAAGGGTGTGGTTTCGACTATGAGCTTCGCCGTTGTATATGAATGTATACGAATATATGTACATATGTATGTAGATGAACAAAATACGACAACTAACTTTCCGAACAATGTGATAAATGTTAGCCCGCAATATCGAATTCGATATATATTATTATGTATGTAATAATATAAAGGCGCAATTTAAACGGCGTGTTCGAGGAATGCATGAGAAAATGTTGCGGGGGAAACTTGGAAGTCGTATAAATTCAACGGATACGTATTATCCATTTATTATGTGAAAATTATGGCCTATGTATACGACAGGTATTTGAATTATATGTAGTACAATAATAACGGCTGCTTTTAGTGTAATATACGCGTTTCGGAAAAATTAAAAACGCATCGGTGGTTTTCAAACCATATAAAAGTAAATCGTTTAAAATATAATATACTAGTTGAACCCGGCATGCGTTGCAATGCCACAATAGCACATGCAATTCCCGTTCCCGTTCCCGTTCTCGTTCCCGTTCATATTAGTCGGAAAAACGCAAGCAGCGAACACGTTGGTCGTGACGCGAAAACATTTGAAATTATAACGTTGCAATGACTCTCATTCCCGTTTTTCCCGTTTTTTCCCGTTTTTTTCACAGTAATATTTCCGGACATGCATACAACAAATCCTGAAAGTTCCATCGTAATCGGTTCAGTGGTTTAGGAGCCTATTCGAGACACACAGACAGACAGACATTCATTTTTATATATACATACATATATAAATTAGCCTGTAATATGCAACTCTACTATATATAAAGTCTAAATTTTGATTTATGAATGCGATTGTATTGACTTTTTTTTATTTTCTTAATAAATACATTACAACCAACCCCCCCCCCCCTCCTATAATATGGTAGATCATTTCAGTTAAAAATAATTAAGAAGGGAAAATAAAAATAAATAAAAGAAAACATAAGGTAATTTAATACGGGGTAATACGTTTTCTTACAATTTTCATTAATTACTTTTCTTTTATTTTTTTTACATTTATTGCGTTTTTCTATTTATCCTTGAACGTTCATTATAATTCGCCACTTCATATTAAAATCAACGTTTATGAAAGATGAAACACGAACATACATATGTATGTACATATATGTATATGCAAATAAATGTATCTACATATGTATGTATTCCACATTAGGCCGGAGTGAAAAATGCGAATTTTAGAATTCGCTAGATGTACCTAGTATAAAACTTGCATCGTATCAATGAAAAGTCAAATAAAAAAATCATCGATTTTATACAATGTCCTGTGCCTCTGAGCAATCGATTTATGTATCTCAACGAAAATTTCGAAAAAGTGCGTTTCGTTTTTATTATTTGACAATATTTTCTATTTTCAAAGTCATTTATGAATGGTTTTGACTGATAAACGATAATTCAAAGTCCCCATGCAATTGCGATGGGTATGGGGGAAGCGTTGTTTTTCTAAAATCATCATTTTTTTTATGTTTTCGTCATTATTTTTTAAATATAAGTCATTTAGAGATTGCTTGGGTAAATACCTTTAATCTGAATACAAAAAAAAACGAATTTTATGAAATATAAGCCAACCAAAATGACCTAATTTGACGCGTGTCACATTTTATCAACGCACATCATATATATAAAGACGGTAATCTGTGTGTGTGTGTGTGCGTGTCCTTACTCTCGCCGAACATAATGAACGAATCGATAAAAATCGATAAATTCATTTTTCGACGAGACGACCTTGTCGCGACTCGAACCGATCACCCCAAATAGCTGGAATATAGGTCTAATGGTCACGTACATACATCACGCCAAATCCAATTCTTCATTTCGCCTTTTTTTTTAAACATTAATTGAAAAATTCCTTCTCGCCATATAAAAATACGTAATTTTGATAATTTCATTTAGCGAGGTTTTGAACCATTTTTTTTATAGATTTATTTTTAATTAAATTTAAATTTAAATTTAAATTATTTATATTTTGCCGATATTCGAGAAAAAAATTGATTTCATTCACCGCGGGCGCCGGGAATCGAACCTCGGACCCTCCGATCCAAACGAAATGTTCTCACGAGCCCGCACCGTACGCCATATCCTCGCCCAGAATACGTGTTGTAAATACACATCATATGTATGTATATGCACGTAATTTGTTATGTGTAATAATAATATTCAACGTTACGAGGTCAATGACCTCGTAACGAGGTCAATGAAAATATTACATTTTGTTAACGTTAACTTTAAGAATTGAAAATTATTAAAAAAAAAATTGAAAACTATGTATGAGAGTCTACGAAAATAACGGTTCCGGTTCTGGATTTTTTTTTAGTTTTATACGGGTATATAATAATTTTATACCCATGCGATGATATTTCATCGGGCTATTCACTAATACATATATAACGGGCTTACTATGCAGCTATTTTTAAGCAGATATACATTTTTATTTATTAATTTAAGTTTAAGTTTGAACCATTGTGGCATTGCAGTCCCTAATGCGCCAAAATGGTTGAAACAATACAGAGAGATTAGAAAAATAAAAATACATATATACATATATGTATATATTTTCTAATATTCATATATGTAAAATAATTTAAAAAATACATTTTATAAATATTTTAAATAAATATGATATGTTGATACAAAGCTTGTTGATACAAAGCAAAGTTTTTATCAAAAGCTTGTAATGCAAGTTAGTTTTTTAGTTAAAAATGCTCCAGTGGAATGGAATGAAAATCAATATAAATTTATCGAAATAAATACACGAGGAAAATCAGTAATATATTTTCTCAATAAACATCCCAAGTTTTTTGAAATGAAAAATTAAAACAAATTATTTGTTTTTCGTTTTTGTTATTACATATGTATGTAGGTAGTTTCATTAGCTTATCCTTTATGAAATTTGAAATGAAATGATTGAATTTTATGGTTTATTTAGTCTAATAAGTATATAAATATGAATGTGTATTAAAATACTTCATAATAATTCAAATATAGCAAAAAAAAAACAAACGATTGAACGTTGCTCGTAAAATAATTGAAAATTTTATTTAAAAAGAAAATGTAGCATATTTATATTTGAATTGAAGCGATTTTGAATAGTTTCAAGTGCATTTCGACAGTTGTGTTAAAGCCTCAACAATATGACGTTTCCGATTATTACAGGTGGCTGAATTGACTGTTTTTCTTTATTTTATTTTTCAATACTCCCCTCCCTCTATTTCACCACCTTTCTTCCTCCCCTGATGAATAATGCAAATGTGAACCGCAACGACGACGTTGTGAATAATAAAATAAAAACTCAAAACGCCTTAGGCGTTCATAAAAAATTCGAACGACCAAATCCTTTCAACCCAAATTGCAAAATGTATTATTTATATTGAAAAGTTAATTAAATTCCTTAAGACACTTGCTATTGCACACGCCAGACATGCCACATACTTTATTCAGATACAATTATACAACAAGAACTGCAAAGTTATGAAGTCCTACCTTAAAGTGAGCCTCTTCATCTACATAAGTCGTGGAATTACAATGAAATTAAAATTTCAACAAAACTTCGTAATGTCTTCTTGTAACTAACCAAACAAACAACTTTTCAACCGAAGAAAAGCAACAAATGAATGTTCATTTATTTTTAAATAAATCGATATGAACTGAAAACGAAAGTGTACCAAACCTGCTGAATCATAGATTATATTGCTAAAAACTACAGGAATGCTCGAAATTTCGAGCGTACTTTTCAGTGAAAATATTCGGATGTAAAAGACAAAATTCGATAATAAAACTTATATACACGTTCACACATTTTTATTAGCTGAAGAACACGAAATTAACAATTAATTAATTAATTAATATGGATTTAGATTATTAACATTTTTTTTTTCAAATTGTACGTACATTCAATACAGAGGATTTGTGACAGCAGGTAGGATAATTTTATTTATTTTTTGCCAATTTTGAGGAACCGTTTCAACAATGATCAGATAAAATTGGCAAACTCTGATAAGAAACGATCGACTTGAAGCACAGATATCCAAGTCTAACCAGCAGTATTAAAAATTAGCCCGGGATCGAACCCAATAATCTCTTGGTGCTAAACATTAACGCAACCACTGAGACAACATACCGGCTATGAGAGCATTTTCGATACAAATTGAGCGCAAATGCAGGAAAACTTACACATGACAAAAAATTCTAATTCCGGTTGCCGGATTTTTCAATTTTTTTTATTTACTTAACATTACTATTAATATTGTAGCATATTCTAAAAGGAGCCGTCGTTATAATTGGTTTTCGAGGATTATCTCTAGGCTTAAGTGCTGTCGACTAACAATGGAGATCCCCGAATGGACTTAGTGGTCGGTAATGGCACTCAGCCAATTCCCGCAATTCCCGCTAGAACTGACAGCGCGAAAGCGTGGGACTGCGTGCCGAGACCGTAGGACTGCATATTTAGTGAGCGACCTGCCCTTTATAATCAAGTACTTAGGCCATATGTAGGCATTCCGGATGGAGCACTGGCAATGCGTGGATCTCCTTAATCACCCAATAAATGCTGTGAAGCGACTTCGGCCTTTTATTTGGATCCTCCACCCACCCCTATGCAACAATATTATTAAAATTCAGTTTTTATGAAGATAAAAATAATAAGGTCAAAATAAAAGTATAAATAAGTCAAAGTAAGTACATAAAGTCAAAATAAATAAATCTGTAGTGCTGCTGGTCAGACTTGGATATTTGTGACTCCAGGTCGATCGTTTCCTATCAGAGTTTTCCAATTTTCTCTGATTTCATTGTTGAAACTTTTCCCGTTTAAAAATTGGCTAAAAAAAATCCTTCCTACCTACTATGTCACCTCTATTTGATTAATGTACAATACAATTTTTGTACAATTCATAGATGTCTCGTTAATTTGCGAGTTTTTCAGTGTCGACTTGTAATAAAAATGCTGCATTGTAATTGTAATTTGTAATTGGCCAGGAAGGCCGCAATGGGGTTTACCTGTAAGGCCTTCCTGATTTAAAAAAAAATTACAACTTCCGGTTTACGAATTCTAGCCAAAACCTTATCAACTCTAAGTTAGTACATAAATAATACAAATATAAATTTTCAGCTTGATACTTTCATTGGTGTGGTGATCATAAGGTTTTTGACTTTTCTATGAGGAAAAACTAAAAATAGCTTTGTACAAAATAAGGATCCTGATGATCCTTATAATTGTGAAAAGAAGGCTCTTATCCTTGACGGCTTGTAATAAAAAAAAATGTTCGCAGACCTCTTGTTTGTCTTTACGCTCAAATAAGTGCACTTTTGCCGGAATAAAAGGGGGATTTTTCTGGAATGTTCACGTGCCGTACTTCCCATCTGGCAGGAATCTCTTTATCCCGAAACGCTCTTCGAAAATGGGCGTGCAGCCTTTTCTGAATTGGCAGCATTCGAGAAAGCATAGTCATCTTCTTCGTCCGCTTTGCCGACGTACAATTGTCTTTTTGTTGAAGAAAGTTTCGGTTGAAAGTTGGGTCACGTCCCACGAACGGTTCTCCAAACAAATGGACTATTCCCGGTGGATATATATTGTGCTCGTAAAACAATATTTTCCGAAAGAGTAAAAACCGCCGCTGAAAAAATGTCAGACGTCCAACTTGAAATGATTTACCCTTGAAGTTTCTGTTCGGCTTTTTTTGTGCAAATAAGTTTATCATATTCGCGTCGAGATCGTATATTATCATATACATACATATGTATTATCACCGTGCGATATAAACATATGTATGTAAATTCAATTCCCGATTGCATCGTTATGGAAAAGTTTTCTCCTGCACGCGATAACCCCTCCAATTCGCTAAAGGAAAAGGATTATGCTATTGGAAGATATTTTAATCTTATTTAAAAGTAGGTCAAACAGAAGCTCGTTTAATTTGGATCCACCGTTTATCACAGTATCTGTCGTCTGCAAGGTGCTAATTTTTTTTTTAATTTTGAAAAGTTTGCATTGCTAAAACCCATTATGTAAAAGTTGATGAAGGATAACATCATTTTGGAATGCAGATATAATCCAAACGTAACAAACTTAAACATCACTACGCTATACAAAATATGATAACACAGTTTCTGACAATATTTTGACATGATAATTGGATTAAACAAAACGCTGATTAAATTATTTCAAATTTATTATGTAAAATACATCAATACAAATATACACACATATGTATATGCTTAATTAGTAACACATATGTAATAGAGAATATTCGAGCAACAAACATGTATTGTGGTTTATACATATTTAGGAACTGAAGGTCTAAATATGTATACATGTATAATGCTAAAAACTGAGGGGGTCACGCGTTCGATTCCTGACCGGGTGTTGCTGACCAGACCTTGGATATACGTATGCGACTCATTTCCTTCCAGAGTTTGGCAATTCATCCGATGGTATAGTTGGAACGGTTTCTATTTAATTTCAAATCTTAATTTTAATTTAATTTCAAATGTGAATTTTAATTTAATTTTGAATTTATAATATTATTATATTTTTTTTATTTTTATGAACAAAGTTGGCCATATGTGTTGTCTTGAGACAAATCCTGTAACGACACCATGGTAAAAATAAATTTAAAATATAAATAAAGGAGTATAACTCGGTGATAGCGTTAATGCTAATCACCGAGATGTCCCGGGTTTGAGCCCTGGTTTGATGAAATTTAAAGGAACTTATTCTAAGTATTTCTGCAATGTATTTGGTCAGACTTAGATATTTGTGACTCCTTGTCGATTGTTTCTTATTAAAGTTTGACAGTTAATCTGATTACATTGTTGAAACGGTCCCTTACCAAATTAGCAACCAACCTACCAACTATTTTTCACCACTATTTGAATAAAATTTAAAATTTAAAATCTTTAAATTTATATATGTATGTATGTACAAGTTTGTTAACATATGTGTCACTTTAGGGCAACCTGTAATGACACCAAGGGAAAAAATATAAATTTAAAAATTAGCACTTCAAAATTAACGCTAACACTTGCCACTGTGCTGGACGCCGAGCGTCCAGTTGAAAATGTGTGTTTAAAGTTAAAATAACGCAAAATCCGTGAGTTTAATCACTGTTATTAGCAATAAAATTCATTTTATCATGTATTAAACGATAAATAATATAAAATAAGTGCAATAAATAAAAGAAAATAACGGCTGAAGCAGAGCCGTCATTCCAAGGTGGATATCATTCTCACACTGACCGTTGAGCGCGGTGCGTACTGAATTTCTCCTCTCTTTCTCGTATCTGTGAGGCACATATATGTACATATGTACATACTAGGGGCTTCCCGTGAAAATAATTATTTCTGTTGATATTGATCAATATTTTTATTTCGTAATGACATAATTCGAATCATAAAGCCTTTGATGAGTAATACATAAAATATGAAGAGCCTACATTCAGTATATTTGGTCACTCGCTATAACAGTTCAGCAAGTGTTTAGTAGAAATGTTATGTTAGATATATTGAGAAGAGATTTGTCTCAAATAGTGGACGGAATGAAGGGGTTGATTTGATTTTTAGCTATGGGTTGAAGATGGATGAGCGAGATACTAGAATGGTACCCAAGGCTTATAAAAAGCAAATGCTACACAGTGCGATAATTTAATTTATTTTATACATTTTTTAGCAATATTTGGCTTTCATGTCTATACAACATTCACCCGTATTCGAGAGAAATTTATTGCACGGTGTTACGGAAATTTTTTTCAAGATTGCACCCCGCTGTTCCAGAACAAAATTCAAAAATACATTTAACACAATCTTAATAGCCTGGGAACAAATAATGTAAGCGCCAATATATTTTATCTCGGCATCATTATATAAAACGCCCCGAAAGTCATCAAAAGCCAATTCTTTTTTCCCGATAAAGCCTGACGACAGTATCGACAAAACGCTTAACCTCTTGAACGCCTTCGCTTAACGATTTCGAGAACAAACTCCGATACAGAAAAAGAGAGAGAGAGAGATTTGCCACCAAAACGTACCCTTGTTTGCAACCCTTTCGGTCCTTATTGTCTCTGAGAAATTCCCGTTCCCTCGGCGGCGTCTAATCGTTTAGATTTATTGCGCAACGTGAACTGCTATCTCTTTAACTAATCTGGTAACGAATTGAACCGGCTAGAGATGTAACGAAAGCGTACCACTAATTACAGACTAAGTCCTCGTCAGGGGCCGGAAGCTGCGGAAGCTTTGTGTCGCGGAGTTAAATTGACTATTGACGATTTTCCACGTCGACGAAGACGTGACCGAGTTCACAAACAGCTTCACTTTTCTCTATTTTTTGGTCGAACTTTCGATCGAACCGGAGGGCTTTCGAGCGTCATTCGACCAGAAGAATGGGGAAAAAAGGAACGTTGCGTGAGACATTGAAACGCACGGAATGGGAATCTGGCACGAAATTAAACTATTAATAACGCGAATTCAACGTCGAAGGTTTCCATTTGGCGAATTCGTTCGCGTGTTCAAGTTTTTGAAAGGCCACTCGATACAGAAACGTAATGTAAAACTGCATAACGTATACAGGACATGGCCAAACTGTGGCTGGCGAACTGTACTGTATCCGGTCCTTTGCCATAATAAATCAAATAAAAAGGAAACGATAAAATTTTAAACAGATCTAATCTAAAGAATATTTAGCAATATTTCTAAAATTGTAAAATGCAAATTTATGTACATATACCAATTATTTTTCAAAATAACTAGGTTCAAATTTCAAAGGCAGAAATATGTATATAAAATGGTACCATTTATCGGCTCGGAAAAATAGCTTTATTCCCAGACAAATTAGGAATGTATCACGACATAATATGCAGCTGACCATCTCTAAAACATTTCGCCATGCAAATAAAAAGATTGCTCTTCTCTAAAATAGCTCGCACGACCCAATTGGGGTCTGCCCGGCAAATCAAACGTCTAAGTGTTGGCTGCTAAGATATAACGATGTGTTCGGATGGATATTACGATGTGTGGACCATGAGGAGAGTGGGAATGGACAGGAGCGGGGCGACGCGCTATCATCCAACTGTCAAAAGTTATAATTTCACCTATAAAGGCGAGTGAAAATGTAGTTGGATATGATTTCACTGAAATATACTTAGTGACAATGTAACTGGATATCATTTCACTGAAACGTCAAATTTTATTTTTGTTATTGGCAATCCATTTGACGTTTGATTCGCCGGGCGGACTCTGATTGGGTCGTGCGAGCTATTTTAGAGACATATATCGTGTAATTTATTTTACAGTCGTGCAAGAAATATTATCCCTTTATAAAATACTAATTGGAACGTGATTAGAATCGGCCGTGAAGTTTAAAAACTATAAAGCTAATAAATTGTATATGTATGTATGTATGTATGTACATGTCAACTAATTGAAAAAAAAAACATTTTTGTTTCCACTTTAAGGTTTATTTAACCAGCGGCGTGGATAAGTGGTTAGCATATTATACTTTCGAGCAGAGTGGTTACGGGTTCGAGTCCCACTAGAGTACCATTGTTGGTCAGACTTTGACTCGTGGCTCCAGATTGATCGTTTCTTATCAGAGTTTACCAATTTTCTGATTTTAATTGAAACGGTTCATGTTAAATTGGCTTTTCCTTCCTATCTCTCTTGCTAATCTCAAGCTATTCGGCGTCTTGGGGGCCAATTTGGTTATAAAAATACTGCAAAAATTTCTCCATACATGTCACTGTGGATGTTTGTATGAATTCTTATTGTATATAATGCTTATGTATATTGATTGTATCTGTTTAAGTGCACTCGTTGCTTTGGAGCGATCTGTAAAGGCGTTCGTGTTCTATGAAATGAAATAAAATAAAATAAAATTTATATTATCCAGCACTGCTAGTCAACAACCTACTAGAAAAAACTACTTCTATTGGTACTATACAGTCGATTATGCTTTGGACTCGGTCGAAAGAAGTCTGAATGTGTCAAAACGTGCACTGCTGTATAATATGAATAGAAGTAGTCTTTTCCGTGCAATGTTGTGTATTACCGCTCATTTATTATATTTTACACGACATCTTCGAGTTATTCAGCATCTCGATTTTCGCTGATTTGTATAAATGCTGCAAATTTTTTCATACATATGTAGATGTCTCTGTGGATGTTAATCGATGTTTTTATTTGTCCTTTTTATTACTTAAAAAACTTCTGTACAACATTTGACCATAGATGATTGAATGAATAAAATAAATAAATAAATAAATCTACGGTCAAACATGTCTATATCCTTCAGATATAAACACAGATTGGCTGAACAGAATTTGCTTCAGATATTTTTCATATTATGCTGTTTTCACTTGTAAATCTTCAAACAAGATAATGCTATAAAAACTAACAAGAAAAATAAATAGAAAATGATTACTAGATCAGTAGCTATTAGAGTAGACCTATGATATATTGTGAACATAATTTATGAATAATAAATAAAGATTTAAAATCAAATGAAAAATGTTTACAAATGCTTATTTATTATATCTAAAATATTTTATATCAATATTGAGGGTAAAATTTTGAGTAAGGTTGACAGCCCCTGCTGTATACAATTATATAAAGCTGTTTAAAGTCGATTTTTGGTTGTGGAAATTAGCTAAACATCTAAATGCAATCTTGGCTGGAAATCCCACGAGACTTTTGCAACGTTAATACAAGCTTTATAATTAAACTCTGAGCTCAAAAGCTCAATTCGTTCAAACAACTAACAAATAAAAGTGAATGCGCTAAACAAACTACAGTGAACTACAAAAGTAAAATGACAGGATTAATATTTTTTTTATCATTTTTTACTAAAAATGTAGTATAAAACGTTTCCAACGGCTGAATTATTTACCGGAAGTCTTCAAAGTCACCATAGAATGAAAATTCTCGAGGCTTCCGGCGCTTTAAGGTCGCCAAACCTTGACCTGACGATAGAGGGGCGGTGGTCCGAGCCTTCGGTGTATTATTTATTTATTGCAACCGATTCTGTTAATCGATCCGTAGAAAACTTTTTTTTATATTCGGGTAGGTAATAAAAACCACAAAGACCCAACTTATTCAAAACTAACCTTAACGAGTGCTGAATGGCAAGTAGATCGAGTACGTGGCGTGAATTCTTCAAATTCACTATATATTGAAGTCCTGGTGGGGATTTTCTCAATTTTCCCCCTGACTAAACAATTTATTTTAGGTCCGTGTAAGTAAAATGTTAGAAAGTAATTTTCACCTGAAAGATACGTGATAAATAATACATAAATATACATATACATATAGCGTGAAGAAAAAGAGCTTCGATCAATACGTTTTGCCAGTGATGACATATGGATGTGAAAATTGGACATTGAACGCTAAGATGCTACACAAATCCCAATGCACTCAAATAAGTATGGAACGCTGTATGCTTGGCATAACGAGGAAAGACAGGAAGCGGAACATGTGGGTGATAAGTATGACAAGGGTAGTGGATATAGTGGATAGAGTAAAGAAATTGAAATGGCAATGGATGGGCCACGTGGCAAGAAGAATGGACGAAAGGTGGACAAAATAAGTGCCAGAATGGTATCCGAGAGAATGCAAAAGGGTAAAAGGAAGACCGCGGCGAAGATGAGTAGACGAAACGAGGAAAATGTGTGGGGTGAGAGTTACAAAAAATAGATACGAGTAGAAGCCTTCATCCAGCAGTGGATGATGAGCGGCTGTAGATAATGATGATGATATATGTACATATATGTCACCTTTTTATTTATCCCATATTAATTGTATTGAGAAAGTTCAACTTAAATTTATTAAATCCTTACGCTACATTTTTCCTACCTATACCCATTCTACTGTTTCCGACATTTTAAAAATCCTTTCTTTTGACAATCTTTCTGTCAGGCGACGACATACTGATGCTATATTCTTCTTTAAGCTCATAAATGGTTTCCTTGATTGTTCTGATTTACTGAATAAGGTTAATTTCAGAATCCCAGTTCGTTACTCTAGACGCGTTGCACTCTTTTCACTTGATCCTTTCAATACTAATTCCCAAAAATATTTTTATCTGCAGCGCGTTTATCGTATGTTTAACGGAGAGCTGAATGAGGTTGATCTATTTGGTATTTCCCTACATCAATTCAGGTCTAACATCAAGAGAATCTTGACCGATTGATTCATTTCTTCTCCTATTCTATTTTTCCAATATTTCCAATATTTCTATACTTTAGTTTAGTTATGTAATGTGCTATTTAATCATATTATAGCTTTCATTCTTTTCCTTTTCATTTGTTTATTTTGTATTTACCTTTTTCATTTGTTTTATATTTGTAAATTTCAATTTCTTCTTATATTCTATTTTATAACCTTTTCCAAATATTTTAATACTATAGTTTAATTATGCAATGTTCTACATATTTTGTCATGCCTTTATTCTTTACTTTTTAATTTGTTTTCCTTATATTTATCTTTTTCATAATAATAATTCGATAATATTTGTTCAGACTAATTGTCTGATGGTCGGCTTTCGTGGCAATACGGAACGGGTATTAATACCCTTTACGTTGACTGATAGTTATGTATGTACTTGCGGGAAGGGTATTTTTACCGATTACGTAGTCGGGTAAAGTGTAAATACTCTTTTTTTTTCTTTATTTTGTTCAGTTAATTGGATCTTGATGTTCGGCTGCTCCGAGATTTGGTGAGTTTGATATTGAAAAAAATATTTAAATATATTAAAAACTGAAAGTTATGACATTTTATGTAATTTGCATATAATTGCGGGATTACGCTAATATGTAATTGCCAGCGGTATGTCGCAAGCGATTAGTCACAGCTCCCCGCATACAATGTGTTAAGACCAAGCTCACGAAAGTGCGACTTATCTACTGGCTGATTAAAAGCGCTCGATTTGGATGTTTGACGCGAGCGGAGCTCACCCTTGACATCATCAGCTCTCGCATGATGCAACTCCGGATGATTCCTGGAGACGCAATCTCCATTATCTGGCGGGGCTATATAGTGAGTACGGTTTGGCTAGTCCTCGAAGGACTAGGAAGGACTTCGAAGGACTTTGTTAGGGAAGAACAGACTACACGTGGACTGGTAATGAAACCTCAACCACATGACTCGCCCTACCTTTCCTCTGTCTTTCCCTTTCCACCATTTATAGCAGACCGAATAAATACATAATATAGTAACCTTGCAACCTATTTTCACTGTATTCAAACTATTCCTGCACACCAAACACGATTGAGCACGATTAAAGCAGACATAGCCACCATATATAACCGCTGCGATTGAAATGGAGAAGCCCCAACAAGGAGATCCCCTGAGGATGCTCCAGCACCGCAACCTCTACGCTGAACTACTACACAAGTCTGCTGAGGCGTCCGTACAATATTCCATTTGATAATTTCAAACTACAATTTATATCAAAGGGCCAATTAATGCCTTTTAATGATGACTTCATTTTAATTTTAAATTCATGTCATTTTGACGGCTAAAATGTTGGTATATGAAATGAAGTAAGCTCTTTAGATTGAAAAATTCCAATTGACCTGGTTGGAATACGTATTGAGGATGTTGGAAGATTGTTTCTCGGATAGAATGTTCAATGAAATGCCTAGGGGAAGACGTCCCATTGGAAGATCAAGGAGCACATGAATCTGGCGTACAAGGGGACTTATTGTAGACAGATTTGCTCTCGAGATGGTCCAGGATAGCTCTACATGAAAAAGTGAGCGATACTTTTCCGACCCTTGACGAATAAACGGTGGAAGGAGATGGAAAAGATGAGTTAGTTTTATTATATGTATGTTTGTAAAAAAGCACATGGGTATGAAATTGCTATAATTACAAAAAAAGGTTAATTTTTTGAAGCTGAATTATGTGTGTATATTTACCACGAACCGAAAATATAAATTAAACCTACTTTTTAATTAATACATATGTATGTGCTGTTTATTTAGTTAGGTACGTTTCAAAGCTCTTAACCAAAATCTGGCATTTGTTTTTTATTTGATTGTTTTGTTAATTATTTCTTTCTTTTTTAGTTGCCCATAGAATATAGATGAATGCGTAATTAAATTGAAAAATAGAAAATGATCAGTAGATCAGTAGCTATTAAAATAGATATAAGATGTATTGTGAACATAATTTCGTAATAATAAAAAGCATTTAAAAATCAAAAAAAATATTGAGATTATTCGTAGACATAATAATTTGATTTTATTTATTTACATACACAAGTGTGCTTTTGATTGTTTTGTATTAGTTTGCGCCTATTAAGGAAAATTATTATGGAATATTGCATAATTTCATGCCTGATTTTTATATTATACATTATGATAAAAATCAAATGTTTAAACTTTTCTTTTTCTTTCACCTACATACATACATACATATATGCGAACATTTTAAAAATGGTTTTTCTTCTTATAATTATTTTTTTGTTATCAATTTTGTAATTAATAAAACTGTAAAGTTTCCTAACAAAATAAAATAAATTTGTCCATATAGAATAAACTAAAGAATATTTTTCGTACTGTTGTTTACGTGCAGTTGCCGTTAACTAGTTTGCCAGTGTTTCAGTTCTATCAGTGTTTGCCAGTTTATTAAAAAATTCGAGAATTCGAATTATTCAGCATCCCAATTTTTGCTGTTGATTTTACATAGATGTTGTGTTTAATAAATGGGTTTACCTATACCTGTTTTAATCATTCTAAATCTGTTTATCACAGCCAGCAGCATAGCTCGGTCGTTAAGGTTCTGCTTAGCGTCAAGAGGCGCCGGGTTCGATTCCATGAGCTGACCTCGATTGAAAAGAGTATATCCGTAGTGCTGCTGGTCAGACCTGGATTTGTTACTCCAGGTCGATCGTTTTCTATCAGAGTTTGCCAATTTTTCTCTGATTTCATTGTTGAAACGGTTTCCGGTAGAATTGGCTAAATATCATTCCTATCTACTATGTCACCACGGTTTGAGATTGATAAATGTACAATAAAATTTAATGAATAAATAAAATTAAACTAATGAATGATATTTGATTCGATAAATAGTTGCCTGGGCGGTGCCGAACGTTTTAAAACAATAATACTTTTATATAAAATTAGAAGCTGTCGATCGAAATGGACGAGCCGCAATTATCTCTTGTAGACTTCGCGGTCACTGTTATATCGATTGTGGTATTTTCAGTCGCTGTCGAGGCTTCACGTTACTGCAATGCGAAAGCTTCAAAATTCGCCGAAAACAAAACAAGGAAATGCACACAAAACAGACCGAAAAGGATTTTTATTTGTTGCCAAGTCGACCCAATTTTCCACCGGGGTGAAGGTCATCCTAAATCCCCATGAAAACTCATCGTGAAAATTTCCACTACATACTAAAAAGCCTCGTTTCGCAACGAAATAAAACAACTAATTAAAAACACACACACAGACACACCTGTGCACTTCGCATTGCGTCACTCCAAAGATGGAGAGCGGGGTTGAAATTTAAGGGTGGGGATAGAATGGGGTGTGTATCTTATGACGTCACGCACGCAAGAAAGCTCTAAAGTTAAGGCTCTCACGCGAGCTTCTTCTGGCCTATCCGGGATTTTGTATTCGCTTTGATTGCGTCGCTTAGCACGCCGTGTAAACCGAGTACGATTTATGGAAGGGGGGTCACTCGTTTGGACAACTTCTGAAGTCGTATTTTGATACTCTAAAAGCTATTTCATGTTAATAGGCAGTAGAAGAAAATTTGAATCTCGATTCGATTTTGAACCCATATATGTATGTATGTAATTTCCTAGGTATCTAAAAAGAGAGTATGTAGTGTTTATTTTAAATTGTTGGAACGGTTTCGGAAAATCAGGTATATACTGCAGTTTATTTATTTATTTACATAGATATATGTATGTATATACCAAAAAGGCCTAACAGGTAAATCTCAATGTACCTTTTTGGCCAATTACAAGCAACGGTAAACAATTTATAGAGTAATTTTACAGAGCCATCTATGGATGAATTTGAATTTGTGCAACATTTTTTTAAAATAAATAAATATAAATCACTGAATTTCTGAAATGCTGAAAAACTACATATTTATGGTAAAATTTGCATCATTTTACAAAAATCAGCGAATTTGAGATGCTCTTAGCTCGAATTTTACGAGAAATAGGTCAGGGTTGCCAATTTGTTTCAACTGTTTCAATGAAATCAGATAGATTGGTTCTGACTGACGGCTTTAATTTTGAGATTTCCTATCTAATCAACATTTCCTTTCAAACTCATGAAAACAATCAGTGAAATTATAAAATAGAAATATTTTTTATTCAATCACACATACACACTCGTCTTAACAGATTACTACAATGTGACGAGTGTGATATACAAATCAAGAATTATTTATTCTATATAAGCTACATAATTTCTTTAGTTATTATTTTGTTTCTTTTCTTTTCTGTTATATTTTTGACCATTGTGGCGCATTAGGAATTCCTAGTCTAAACTTTAAATAAATAAATAATTACTTATTATATTTTTACATCAAACACGACATCTATGATCAAATATTGTACAGAAGTATAATAAGTATTGTACAAGGCCAGTAAAAACAACGATTAACATCCACAGAGACATCTATGGACAAATTAGCAGCATTTATACAAATCAGCGAAAATCGAGATGCTGAATAACTCGAATTTTTGCGAAAGAGATACGACGAGGATGCTAATTTGTTGGAACCGTTTCAATGAAATCAGATAAATTGGCAAACTATGATAGGAAACGCTCGACCTGGAGTCACATATCCAAGGTCTGACCAGCAGCACAGCTAGGGATTGATCCCGTGACCACACAATTGAAAGCATTACACGCTTACCATTGATCTATGCTGGTTGAGGAAGCATCTGGTACATCACGCGGATCAATTTTCCTGTCGGGTATTTGAATAATGTATCGTTTGCCAAGTGCAATGTTGATTAAAGTACAAACACATTTAACCGGTGTAGACAAGTATGTAGGTAAAGTTAAACAGCAAAGTTCTGCATTGGATCGATATAGTACATTACTAAAGAGTTGGTCTTTTTCATGGTGCTCCAATTTTCATTAAATTGAAGACATCTGCTGTTGATATTTTCACTCGAGATGTCGACTCTCTCGATTTGAAGATTTTTTTGGTTCAATTTCACGTTCATTCGTCCGTTTTATTAAAAAGTTATTTTTTGGTTGACAGGTTTTTGATGAAAAATCTATTTATGATTACCTACGCTTTGAATGGTGTGATTATATTTTGTGACGGTTATATTATTATTATACAATAATATCATTAAAATCGCATAAAATAATGATAATATTTTTTTGCATTTCAAAAATTTAAATATTAAATATGTATATACATACATATGTAGTTGGTAAATATTCCTGAAATAATATCTGACAGATCTAAGCGACTTTTTCGTATGTCATCGACAACTAAAATAAAAATAACTGAAAATTTAGGCAGACCATGGCCAATTTGAACTTATTCATACATACATCTGTACACTATCGGTCAAAATTTGGGGCACTCATATTTTTGTAAAATTTCACTGTTAAACCTATTTTTTTTTTCCTTTTCTTATAGATATAATCCCAAATTTTCCCAGTTTGGCCTCCGAAATGCCGTGCCGAAATCCTACGTGGCTCCGGTATTTATTCATAATATAATAAATGGATTATAAATTAAAATTGTCAAAACTTGAATAGAAAATATTATACAATATATTAATTGATATCGTATGTGTAATAAAATTATCCTGATAAGCCAATAAATATGATAATATATGTACATCATATGTAGGTTTTTTTCTTTAGCGATTTAATATACATACATATATTATACGAACCTTCTTGAAATAAAATAAATTTTAGCTTTCATCAATTTCAATATAACACGTGAATATACACATATGTGTAATACTAACATACATTTTCATTCAATTTCATGAGATACAGTAATTTAAAACGTGTCTAAATATCAAATAAAAGTTTTCCAACATAATTTTACTACAGATTTTTCATGCATGAATGAATATAATATGGGAATAATAAAAAACTCATATATGTGTCATAGGTATATGTACATATGTATGCATGTATATATGAATGATATAAACCACCGTCTCAGCAATATGGTTTCAAAGTTTGATTTACATTTTAAAACATTGTAAGTGCGATTATTTTTCCACATCAAAAAAATAGCATTAATTATATAATCTACTAGTGGCTTTACCCGACTTCGCTCGGTATTTGTAATATAAATCACTATATTATATTATATATTCTTTTTTTTTTAATTCATTTAAATCTGGAAACGAAACGAAAATCCGTATCCGGAATTGAAAAATGAATCCGGATCTGGAACTGAAACAGGAATCCGGATCCGGAATTGAAACAGGTGTCGGAAACCAGAATTGAAAAAGGAAACCTGATCTGGGAATGAAAAAAGACCTAAATCCCGAACTGAAACAGGAATCAGTAACCAGAACTGAAATAAGAATCTGGATCCGGAACTGAAAAGGTGATCCGGAACCGGAACTGAAACAGTTATCAAGATCCAAGACTGAAACAGGAATTGGGAACCGTAACTGAAAATAGAATTGGGATCCGGAACTGAAACAGGAATCCGGAACTAGAACTGAAAAAGGAATCTGGAAACGGAACTGAAATAGTAATCCGAGTGGGGTGTGAAAAGTCAAACAAACGCGGCTACTGGCTATTGAAAATGGGTTGAAAAGCTGTCACCGTCTCCAAAATTTTTGAATTCTTCAACGTATTTATTTCGAATATATTTCACCATCGACTTGGCGGACTCAATTAAAATCTCTATCGGTGATTGGAAGAGTGTAGGAAGTTTTTCCATACTTTAGGATGAAGTGAAGCTTATATAAACCTTTTTATAGTAAAAAAATAAAAATATCCCTAGAATTTTATGAACGTATATATGTTCATATTATGCATATGTATATATGTATGTACATACATACATATGTACATATGCATAAGCTGCAGATATTTTCGTATGTAATACGTATCCACTTCATAACCTTTTACGGCCCAACCCTCCTTTAAAACAAAGCGTAAAAAAGAACATGATAGACCTGAAACTTGCAAGCTTAAAAAACATTTTCATACAATATCGATTTTATCGCAAAAGCCTCGCCCATTTTTCCAAATAAAATAATGTAAGGATACGCCGGGTGATTCACCTATACTTCGATGCCCAGTGCTACAAATGTATACCTATGTAGTTCCAATCAGCTAATTGAACAACAAATTAATTCAACCTGGGTTGATTATATCTGCACAATAGTGAATTCAACACACGATACTAACGTCTCTACATGTAATATATACAAAAATTCGATATTTCGAACAGAAATGAATTGCCTGCCGAAATTTTCTATAGGTGCTGTATTCACAGAATGATTACCTACAGGAAGATGTCGATAGGGAGAGGGATGTTGTTGTACCTCTGGTTTTAGGAGGTTACCATTCAGTGAGGGGCAATCAGTCGAAATGGGCCGATAGAAGATAAACGATTCCACGTAAATAATGTCATTTTCCTCTGAAACGGGCGCAGGCACGAGATTAACGATCACGGTTTCGCCACCCTCCCACTTTGGCGTACCAAACGGAACTCGAAGGTTAACCATTTGAGTGCACGATCGTGTCTGTTCGATGGGAATCGTATAATTCGGCTCATTTTTATGAGAATTGTTCGATTAATCTTTCAAAATGAGTTTTTTTTATGATATTTCGGTACGCCTATTCTGTGCGGCAAAGAGTGGGCGAATTTGTAAGTCGACACAAATTAATCAAAATATAATCCGAGAAAAAAATAAAAACGTGCATTCAATATATAATTAATTTCATTTTCTGTTTTGATTATTATTTTTGTGAATTTATTGTTATAAAGCTTATATACTGAAAATGTTATGATTTAATGCGAGCCTCTCATACGGAACTTTTTCGTATTGTTGGGCTATTTATACGCTAACCATACGTCCTTTATTTAAGAGTCAGTCCTTTATTTTATGTCCTTTACATATATTTATTTTATAAAATTGCCTTTTTGTGCTTTATTTTGTAATATCGACTATCGCTAAAAATCTTAATGCTGAAGATGAAATTCATATAATATATTTTATCAAACCTGTATTGATTACTCTGAAAAACGAAAAAATATTACCGGAGCTGAGATTAATCAATCATTATTAAGTTTAACCCATTAAATTCGAATATGACAATGATTGCTGGCGGTTTCTTTTTGTTTACAAGATATGATTGTTTGAAAAGAATGCACTATGTTTACAGTTTTTTGGCGTTTACAGTCAAAATCTGGTATTGATATGCCAAAAGTGAGTATTGAAATCAATAGTCAGATGTTTTTCCTGTTGATTGTGATTTTTAAATACTTATAAAATTCACTTGATAAACTTACAATTGTATGTACATATATCCAGTGAATTTTAAAAGTTAAAAATGTATTTTTACACATTCGTGATTACTATTATTATGCTCATTAGAGCTATTATTGTTAGTTTTTCACTTTACTACGTTTATAAGTAAGGATAGGTTTTCCAGCTCAATATTTGGTTTGCCAATTTATCTGATTTTCATTGAAACGTGTGTAAAAATGTATGTATGTATTATATTATAAAAATAAATTAAATAAAACGAATCAAACATTTGAGTGCGAAATTTTAAATAAAGGTCTTGGAATGAGGCTGAAAATAATGAATTAGGAATAATGCTATTTTTACTAGCCTCTTCTTACTTCACTTTCGATTTTTTCGTCTGACGAAATTTTTTCCAAATGCTGTACTAAATCAAGGGAAAATAAAAATAAATAAAAGTATTAAAATAAATATAAATATGAGCATTTACATATACCATAATGCGATTGGTGTACACATGCACTATGCTATTATGTAAAACAAATATACATACATATGTACATACATAGGTACAAATTTTATAATAGATATATTTTTATAAAATTTTCCACTAAACGCTGGCGGGCAAAACGGCTATTTACATATGTATGTATGTAAAAAAAGGATATGAAAACATATGTGCCATAATTAAAATATATATTACTGGAAAAAGTTAATTTTATAAAAATATTCCTCATAAATAAAACTGTCACACTCGCTTGACCGATCGCCGAAAATTACCCAGTATTAAATCAAAATAATCCGGCATAAAATCCTATAGGACACATAACGCGTTCAAACGAGAATAGTAATAATAACGACATTCCAAATATGTAATTTACATATCAGACAACACTTTCACGCAAGTGTACGTATTACGTTGCGTGCCAATAACCGATTCAAACAATGGAAATATGACAAAGTATAAATTTTAACAACTACATATGGACATATACAAAAGCTTTAAATTTGATATTATCGAATATTAATCACCCCTCACTCGAGTCGTCGGAAGTTTGATAGTAGTCCGCGAACTTTACCCATCACACGGTGTCAACATTAGCCCCATCCCTATGGCCAAACCCCATCCTCCTCACACGCGCTTAATTGCTCGCGAGCCCTTTGTCTATCGTGATAATTAATGACGGGAATGAAAGTTCGTTCTATCCATAATCTCGGGGTGCTAAATCGCCAAAAATTGAACGTCGCACGTTTAGGTAAGCTGAAAATAGCATACAATCAGACGTAACCGTTATCAAGGCTGTGTGGGGGGGAGGGATCTATCATTACCTGAAAATATTTGAAAGCACGTGTGAAAGGGAATCTTTGACAAAGGAAATTCTCCACTAACACCCGATGGAATGCTGGAGAATGAAGAATAGGTCACACACGTGAGATGGGTTGACTCGTTTAAGACCGGAAGGTATCTATCAAGGAGCCTTTACGGGCTTTTATCACATCGCAATAATTTATGGTGGGCTAGATTAGCCTGGTTTTATGTATACGAGTATGTATTGTATTTTTGTATTAAAAATACTAAAATTAGTTCATATCCCGTCAAATATTTATATGACCAATGCAGATGGCAACATACATAACATTCAGATTTTCAGGAAAATTGATTTTTACACTACTTTTTTCGGCTATCTATAAATCCTCCCTCTCTGTATGTATGTATGTATGTACATACATAGATATGGATATGCATTATACTTTCATATGAAATCACCGTTCTCTATCCTTCTTCCTTAATTGCTCTTACAAAAAGACAAAGAGAATCAGTTTCTTTGAAACCTTATGTACATATAATACGGCGATGGTGAAAATGAAAGCTATTACGAAAATATCTTTTGAACTTGTATTTACCATTTTGATATTGCTTTACTCTTATATTATTTAATTAGTTGTATGATGTTGCAGAAAAATGTCTGTTATAAGTAATTTCTTTGTTATAACACAGTTGACGTCTTCATTTTCCAAAATTGACATTTGTTTTGATTATTATTTTTGTTTATTTATTTAAAGTTGGAGCATGGTGGCATTACAGGAATTCTAAATGTGCCACAATGGTCGAAAATGTATATAAAACAATAGCAGCAAAATTTAAAACAATAATAGAAGTAGTTCCAAACATTAGCCAGCAGTATGGCTTAATGGTAGCGTGTATGTTTAGCACCAAGTGATCAGTAGGTTTGATCCGCCATACTGCTGGTTAGATTTGGGGGTATTTGTGACTCCTAATCAATCGTTTCTTATCAGAGTTTGCCAATTTTATCTCATCTTTGTTGAAACGGTTCCTCAAAATTGGCAAAAAATCATCTTTCCTGTTGTCATAAATCTTCTGTATTTATTGTGTGTATAATTTGTAAAAATTATGTACAAAATCTAAATACATAGATGTCTCAATGGATTAATTCTGTAATTAATTAATTAATTGTTATTTCGTGTTCTTCAGCTTCTGGAAATACAGTGATTTATGTAATAATAATAATGCTGCATTGTTTGTAATTAATTGTCCAGGAAGACGCATTGGGGTCTTCCTGTCAAGCCTTCCTGGTATATATCTATGTAAAAATAAAAATAAAAATATAAGGAGAAAAATTGGGATTTTTTTTGGGCAACAGTCAGCACCTATGCATATACATAAATACATATTTATATTCGAGAATCAGCCGTGCATACAAAACATCTCCTCACTCACTCATACGTCACATCCAATTATGAAAATAATGATGAACGCAGGCAACCAAACAAATTAGTTTAAGCATGTACGCTGGGGAATGCCTATTCCGATCCTGCTTCTTTGAAGTGTGGTGTTAGACAGGGTAGGTCAATGTCTCCTGGCTTATTAAACATTAGTATATGGATGAACTTTCTTATCGCTTTCGACAGACTGAAGTTGGATGCCACATGGGAGGAAGATGCGGTAACCACATCATCTATGCGGACGATATGGTGCTCTTGGCGCCTTCTCCGTCAGCACTCAATCGACTTCTGGAAGTTTGCTCGTATCATGTTACAGAATATAAAATGCTGTATAATACGAGTAAATCAATGGTCTTGATTTTCTGATACGGTCTAGGTCCTCATATTGTACCCAACATAATTTTGGATGGAAGAATTCTTGAAAGTACCCGGGACACCTCCTGATGGAGAATCTCTCCAATGACCGTGACATCCAAAAGCAAAGAAGAGCAATATGTGTTAGATCAAATATGCTAGTGAGATGGTTTTACCACTCCATTATAGAGATAAAAGACAATTATTTGTTACCTTTTGTACTAGCCTCTAGTGGAGAACTATGGACGAAATACAAAGCAGGAGGCAATGAAAAGGGTTAAGGTACAATACAATATATATATATATATATATATATATATATATATATATATATATATATATATAATTATAATAATAAATTAGACATAACAAAAACAAAACATGTTTAATAATAATAATACTATTTTTTTCGAGACGATAGGGAGAATAGTGCAATCCCCATCGTCTATATATGTAAATAATATATAGATAATACAAATGAATGATACAATAAATAAATATATATATATATATATATATATATATATATATATATATATATATATATATATATATATATATATATATATATATATATATATATATATATATATATATATATATATATATATATATATATATATATATATTTATTTATTGTATCATTCATTTGTATTATCTATATATTATTTACATATATAGACGATGGGGATTGCACTATTCTCCCTATCGTCTCGAAAAAAATAGTATTATTATTATTAAACATGTTTTGTTTTTGTTATGTCTAATTTATTATTTTGTTTCTTGTCTTTTCTGTTATATTTTTGACCATTGTGGCGCATTAGGAATTCCTGTAATGCTACAACGGTCCAAACTTTAAATAAATAAATAAATAAATTAAAATATGTTAAACTAATGTATCTCTCACTATCTACGCTTACTGATGTCGAAAATATCACATTTGGGCACGGCAGCAACGATATTATTAAAAAGTCATTGAAGAATTGGAGTCATCCGATAAAGGACCGTGCGGGCAGGAATCATCATATTATAATATCATCAAATTATAATATCTACCACGCACATAATTACTAGGGACATAATGTCCCAACTGTTCCAGCAACGAAGGGCATGACATATTTTTACGTAGAAATTGGAGAACAAAACAAGTTAATGAGAAGTTTCTCCGAAATTCAAGGGAATTATAACCAAGCATGCCCAAAATTAAAGAGAAGAGTAGAGATACGGGTAATACCCATACTCTTTTCTATATATTTAGGAAACAAATAAATGCTTTTTGCACATTCTCAATCATGTAGATTCCACAAAAAGTCATTAAACTCTAGCTTGCTTGAGTTGAAAAGTAAGCGAGAAGGTAAAGGTTTGGAGAATAATCTTGCATATCACAAGACAAATCTGAGTCGACGACAAAATTTAATTGAATTACATATATACATAATTCCTTAGTATTGAATCCTATTGATATTTTCATTGAGAGTTCACAGTTATGTAGTTAAACAGACTGCAGAATATTTCGTATGAATAAAATAAGGTTTTCTAGGAAATGTTTTTTAGTAGTACCAAAAGGGAAAAGATCAGTGGGTTTGTTCAAAAAGATTGGAAAGGTCAATTGATCCCATGGATTTAAATGTATCATATATTTCAGAGGCGATCCAAAACCATCCTGAACGGAATACCTCTAGCCGAAGAAGATGAGGAGACGTAAAAGTAATGAAATAATTATGAAACTTATTTTTATATTTCATATTTTACATTAAGCTCAACTCCAACTTCCTATACAATGAAAACTTTTTTTGACAAAAGTAAAAAAAATTTAAACTTTCCTTATAAGAAATTTCTAAATAAAGTGACTTAAATTTTAATATATGAAACTAGTATTATATAAAATGTAGATGTAGTTTACATATAGTCGTGAGTTCATATGTATATTTTCATATGCAATAAGCAAGTTTAGGGGTGAGCGTTGTACAAAGTTACGATATTACAAACTCGCGCCACGGACATAGCTATCAGTTTAGAAAGAACGATAAAATTGAACTCAATTTTAATCAACGTCTGCGAAAATTGAAAGATTAAACTGAAATGTTTTATCCGCACATTAAATGTATGGACGGGGAAAGTTGGACGCGTTATATAAATCTTCGCACTATTTCACCGCGACGAAATAATTTTCCGCCGTCTCTTGGGTGAAAAGTTCCACTTAATATTCGTTATCTTCCGCGTTGGACGAGCAAAAACACGAAAACCCCTCTAAAATTTCACTCGATATTTCAACCCATTAATGTTGGGATCCGTTTTCATATTCAAATTCGCCAGTATACACATTCGAAGCCGTGAAAAGGTTTTGAATATGCCGTGATTTTTTTTTCCAACTCCCTTTTGGGACTTTCTGCGAACCGAGAGGAGGGAAACATACACACATGAAAGTCACTGAGTGACAAATGAGAACTATAAAGAAGATAGAGGAGGGAACGTTCGGAACGCGTGGAGCTTTTAAGCAGCCAAATTTACCCTTTTGCGAAATGTCGCTCTTTGTCGCGCCGAAGATAAATAACTTTTTGTTATAAAATAATTGCCGTTAGGGTCGACGTCGAGTTTTGACATTTACGAGCTTTCAACCGCAAACAGTTGACGACGATTTTCGATATTAAATGTCTTTGATAATATTATATTATTCGAGCTTTGAGTTCGTTCCTTTGCGTCATCTACGCAAGAATTCTAAAGCAGAGTTAATGAGTCGCGCTTCTGAAAGTGTGGCTCGGCTAATTTCCTCGCCCTACATATATAAAAGATGTTAATCAGTTGCATAATGCGATATTATTATTAAACACAATGTTAGCTCAGATAGTGGAGGGTTTGCTTATGTACATATGTACATAAGTAAATACATATATACAGTGGTGTAGTCGGGCCAGGTCGCCGACCTGGTACTTCATATTGAGCCAGGTCGCCACCCTGGCACTTTGATTGATATAAACATTGTTATTAATTGATATAAACTATAATTAAAAAATATTTTGACTAAAATTTCATATAAAATTTTGTATTCCAAATATTGTGAGCAGACTCTCGTTCTAACACTCGATGACCACAATCGAATAGTAATCTGAGTACATTCAAAACTTAAAAGATGTTTAATGAACTTTATAGGATTATTTTATCTAAAACCACCCAAATTTTTGAAAGAAAACATGCTTTGAACTATTGACCATACGCACTTGAGAATAGATAAAATGAGAGAACTCAGCTTAAATGAATAATCATCTCTAAATTCACATGTTAAAATTTGAAAGTTTTTTGACATACATATGTATTTATGTATACATATGTACATGGTTTTAGCATTGCTAAAAGAAAATGTTGCTGTTGACACACAAATACGGGTTTCGCACTACACCACTGCATACATACATATATGTAAATATATCTACTGAAGTTTCCATAGAGAAAAGCTGGGAAGATTTATTTTTAAATAAAATTTTAGTGTAAATCTATATAATCAGCATTATAGATCGTCTACCAGATTCCAGACGATATACTCTGATTAATCAGCAGCATATATAGATCAATGGTTAGCGTGTAATACTTTCAATTGAATGGTCACGGGTTCAATCCCTGGCTGTACTACTGACCATACTTTGGATATGTGACTCCGAGGTTGATTTTGGAACTGTAGTATTTTCAGGTTAATTGGCGTGTTACAAATGATTTATTTTGAATTACTATGAGTAAATTTCCATTTCAAACTGTCCTACAAATATTTATTTTCAAAACCTTTCCTTGTTGGCTGGAAAAATTATCCAGATTTTTTTTACCTCAACTTGTTATAGCTGATGTCAAAAGTTCTTGATCTATTTTGAGTAATCCATACATATGAAATCTCACATCTAATATATAATTTCGAAAGAGACTTATGTAAGAAAATATTTTATGTTGATCGGGATCTTTGTAAACAAAATAAAGTTTCTATGACGACAATTCGATTGGTTGAATATTATATTTTTTTCGATTCAATTAAATTTAATAATAAAACAAATGAATATTTACTATTAGATTCGCCATGTTTACGCTGTTTATATTACAAATACTGAGCGAAGCCGGGTAAAACAACTAGTTTAATATAAATTTAAGATTTAAATTGTATATACTTATATTTTATATTATTTATTATTTTAACCAGCAGCATAGATCGATGGCTATCGTGTTAATTTTTTAATTGTGTAGTCATAGGTTCAATCCCTGGCTTTGTGCTGTCGGCCAGACCTTGGAAATGTGACTCCAAGGTCGATTGTTTCCTATCAGAGTTTGCCAATTTATCTGATTTCATTGAAATGGTTCCAACAATTTGTCTGAGTTTAAAACATCTCGAATTCGCTGAGTTACCTCTATAATTGTTAATCGATGTTTGTCATTGGCCTTGAATAATACTTACAATACTTATGTACAATGTTTAACCATAGATATCGTGTTTAGTGTAAATGTATAATTAATAATTCTTAATCTGTATAGAACACACGTACCTTTGGAGCAATCTGTTAAAACGAGTGTGCATGATTGATTAAATAACAAAAATATACATAATAAGCTATATTATATATAATAATATAAGATAATTGTTATAACAATGATGAAATATATGAATCTTTGTAAAGCAGCAACTTTGGGGGATTCATTATTATAAGACCAATTATCATTATGTAATCCAACGTGCCTTTTCATGTTCACTTATTGTCTGGCCATCATCTCATGATAAAAATAGCGACTTTTTATGTACCAATTTCAGTAAAGAATAAGTTTCTCAATACAACAAGTTAGTGCCACATTTCTATAGTGAATTCATGTTTAATTACACAAACACATTCCATATGAAGAAGAAGAATACTAAATAATGAAGTATTGTTCGCGTTTTGCTCGAAACGCTTAGAGCCGTCATCGCGTTTCTTATTGAATCGGAATGCTGTGTCATTCATCCCCACTTCTGAGCTGAATAAATCGACGATTCTCAAAATATATCGGGAAAAATGTGAATCCACGTATTATGACAAAACGAAATGATGATAAAAATATTAATTTTTCTGGTAATGAGTCTCCAGCCGCCAGCCTTATAATGCTTGTCTATGTATTTCTGTCATCATAATCACTACTCATTGTTTGATGAAGGACTCTCCAGAACAATTCCATTATATGAGAACTATTTTGGGCTACATTCATCCATCAAAGTCCGCACATTTATCTTACTCCTATGTACTATATACAAAACAAATGCAGACTATCATGTGTACTTCATTTAAATTGTCTCGGATATCATAGTTTCGTCAAATCTTATGTTTTCTCTGTTTTGATGTTTTCAACCTTTAAATTTTGTACATATTTAATTCAAATTCTATTTTATAATAATTCATATTAAATACTGCACATTTTTGTTGAAAAGTTTTAAATGCCTTACGAATGGTTTCGGGAGCGCTTTGTAAAGAATACGGAAAACACAATTAACTATGAAGACGTAAATATTATACGCTATGAAATGCGCTGATAATTTAAAATAACGACCGAAAGCCCCGAGAAACATTAGGTGGTATTAAATATCAAAAGTAAAAAAAAAATAAGGAAAAGGTAAAGAAGAAAAAGAAATGGAAGAATACGGCTTGAAAAAATTGAAAATTATACACGTATAACAAAATATTATATGTGTATAGCAGCTATTTCCGGAAATTAAAATCAACGAGTTTATACGACGGCTTTTGAAGTATGATAAGTATCGAAAGCGAAACCCGCATATTTTGCGCACTTCAAACACGGTATCAAAAGCTTCTCAGAATTTCCAAATGCCTCAGTTGAAGCACACTCAAAATTTTTGATTGGCAAAGTTTCCCCGACGGATACAATATTTACTTGTTATCATAACAAATACCGATCTGAAACCATTTAAATTCAATAAAAGTACCCATTCGAAATGTAAAAGTGGCGTGTTGACACATTCGCTGAGCCGCAAAATCGCTTAAACTTTAACGTATATATGTATATATGTAACCGCTCGAACGCAACGGTTAAAACTTCTTAAACCGCTACTGGGAAAATTAACCCTGCAACACACTTAAATATATTGAGTTATATTTTACCTGCTCTTCGACACCGTCGTCAGGGTTGTCCAAGCCGTTCGTCATCATCATTAAAGTTTTCTATCATTTTACGTCACAAAGTTTTCCATTTCATAATTTCGTACGTGAATTTTCAACGTGACGAAAATTCATCGCTATTTTATCAACACAAGTCACACACTGGATACACCTTGTATACTGCTTTCACTTGATTTCTATAATGAAAATATTTTATTTAGAATTTCATTGCAGTTTTTTCGTTATAAATATTTAAATCATAGCTGATTGTATTTATATATAAAATATAATGACCAATTATACATATATGTATATTATACGAGTTATGTAAAAAATGTATACTATGCATAAATCGATTGCATTACATCAGATACGCGTTCAATAAAAATACCGAAGCTCTTTTCAAAAGCATATTTAACTCGTTCAAAAACTGTACGTCAACTTTAGCTTGTTTTAAAAAGTTAAAACTTTATAACGGAAGTTTTACAGTCGACTCGAGAACCGATTATTTTTTACTTACTATACTTGTCGACACAACAATAACATTGCGTGCAATGTTAAACTACTTTTGCATAAACTGAACCGTAATTTTTAGCACTATAATTAATCTAGAAAGGTTTTGCAATCACTTCACATTGATTTTAATCGAAAATTAATATTGAACCGTTTGTTGTGACAGTTTGATCAGAGGCATTCAAAAACTTTGCTACGTCAACTTTGACGCTCACTTAGACGGATGAAATTTCGAGGTAATTTTAATTTAGACAAATCAAAATGATCGTTACATCCTGCAAATTTATTTTCCTTTGAAAATTACCGCGATTTCGTATTGCACACGTGTACATTTTCGAGAAACGCGCGGTGTGAACGCGCGCGAGCGTCGCGACGCCCCTGTCGCGAGTGTCGTAGAGGCGTCCAGACGCGCGCATGCGCCGCGTCCTCGTTGTCATGGAAACGCATGCACCAAAAACGGCCTGCGCTGCATCTGAAAACCGGAAGTGTCGTCGGAAAAGTGGCCTGAAAACCACCCTGAGGCGTAATTGAGATAAACCGCTAGCGACGTGACGTTCCCACGTAGCGGAAAATTTATTTACTCTGTATTTATATTACCTTCATATACATATGTACATATGTATATGCGAATGATAGAAGAGTTGACAGGCCCGTATTATATGGCCGTAGCCGTGTATGATGTATAAGATTGAAACAGTGATCCATCATTTATAGACGGAGGAGGCTTTTAAGGCTGGATACGATTCTGAGAAATCCCTAGGGCGGTGCTGGAACGTCTTCGGCTTTTAATATATGCGTATTTTGATATATAATATGTTTGGAAATACTTCCGAGTATGCGCTTGATGTTGTATGTTTGTAAATATATTAGATATTATGATACAATTTTTACTTAATTTATATTTTCTTCTAGATAAAATGATACGATATATTACTTATCTGTATATGTATATATATATATATATATATATATATATATATATATATATATATATATATATATATATATATATATATATATAATTGAATGCCTGTTTGTCTGTCTATCTGTCTCGGGTTTGGTGCATCCGCTCTAAAATCGCCAGATTAACAGAACGACAGCTTTAAACGTAATTCTCATTTTCTCGAATGATAGATTGCACATCAGATGACGAGTAACCTTTCGGTGTGCACATATGCAATTATTTAAATTGAGTTGGATCTTTCTGGCGAGTTTAATAAGGCAAGATTCGGAACTTATCGAATATTGCCTTATTAAACTCGCCTGAAAGATCCAACTCAATTTTAATAATTGCATCTGTGCACATCGAAAGGTTGCCCGTCATCTGATGTGCAATCTATCATTCGAGAAGATGAGAATTGCATTTAAAGCAGCCGTCCGTTAATCTGTCGTTTAATTTGGCTGGCGATTTTAGAGCGGATCCACCGCATCCGTCTGTCTCGTATATTTTCCTAAACCACTCAACCGATTCTGATGGAACTTTCTGGATTTGTTGTATGCAAGTCTGGAAAGCTTAACTGAAAAAAAACGGGAAAAACATCTTTATATTAATATTTTTTACGTATTTACGATTTTACCAACGCGAAAGTATGAAGTGTAGTCAAGGAAATGTGTTTATTGGTAACCATGTTACCAGTTGGTTTATGACGACACGGCGTTGAAGAGACGTTAGTTGAGTTAGTTAGTTCCAACCATCACTTGAAACGGGAACGGAAAAATCGTTTGAATTTAATTTTAATTATCTCAATATCTCAACAACTGCTTATTGTATTGATTTTGTATATGTTACTATGTAGTGGTGCTACCCGGCTTCGCTCGGTTCCACTTTTGACGATCTCTTCCGTTTTAGTACGGATATAATAAAAGGAACTTGAAACGGAATGCAGTCTAGTAGTGAAAATACCGTCGAACCATAAAAGAAAACTTCATTTGTTTTTTTATTAAATTTATTTAAATAAAAAAAAAATATTAATTAACGTCCAACCAATCAAAAACGTCTTTGACCAATCTAGCCAATCAAAAACGACTTTGACGACAGCCAATCAGAAGCGACTTTGATGATAGCCAATCAGAAACGAATTACAGACGCCGTTTCGGTTTTTATATAAGATAAATGGTATTAAACTTTTACATATATAAATTTATATATCAAAAACAATGGTGACATAGGAGGTAGGGTGGTTTTGCTAGTTTGGTGAGGAACCGTTTCCATAATGTAATCAGATAAATAAACTCTGATAGGAAACGATCACAAATATCCAAGTCTGACCAGCAGCACTACAGAAATACTTGTAACAAGTTATTTTCAATTGAGGTCAACCCAGGGATCGAACCCGGCAACTTCTCGGTGGCTATAATTTTATTTTATTTTGATTTATTATTATAATAAATAAATTAAAAATGGACAAAGAATAATAATTACAAATTAATGACCACTGTGACCTGACAGGTTACCCCAATGCATCATACCAATCATACAAAAAAAAACCGCTTGCTAAAATTATTATCTGAATTTTTACAATTAATGTTTAATGAAATAAGTATTTACGAAAATAACGATATTCCTCTTTTAATTGAATTTATTTATTGCTACTATTAAATCTGAAAACAACTCATTTTGATATAATAATTTGGAAATGGTGAATAAAGAATAAATAAATGAAATAGGAAGGGGGGGTGGCGCTAGTAACACGTTTGCCCTCGAGCGCAAACTACCCTAGCTACAGCTCTGTATATACATATGTACATATGTATAGCATGATTAATTTAATAATTGTTTATACAACCATTATCTATCCGCAGTACATTTTTTAAGAATTTTAAATTAAATATTAAAGATTAATATTTGTTTAAAAAAGTTAAGGGTACTTATTATCAAAAAATATTATAATATTAATATTTTAATATGTACTAAGTACTATATAAGGAAAATCTAATACCTGCTTACGATCATCCTCGTACTAAAGATCTTAATAAATTAAAAATGAAAAGGAAAATAAAAGCAAACTAAAAATAAATGACTATTTAAATCGCACTTATATCTTGAAAATTTTATTAATTGCAGTAGTATAATCTCACTCAATTAGTTGGTAGTAGTTTTTTAATTATTTTTTAGCCTTTTTTAAAAATAAGCCAGTCTTTAAGCATTGAATGCTTAATTAATTAGAAAGCGAGGTTTGATCTGTCTGATTTTAATTAAAATTTCATTAAAAGTCTTAATATGTATGAAGGTTAACCTTAATCTTTACCATGTTTGATTTTAAATATGTACATATATAAATTAATGTGACCCAACAAAGCTGCGAATGACATTGCCGCGCCGACAAAGCCGCGCAAAACAACCCCGTCAATGCCACGCAAAACAAAACTACAAAATTAAATTATATGTAATAAAACATTCGTTATCTTTAACTTTATGCAACCGAATGCATCTATTTTTTGAGCTCAAAATATTCAACAATCGGACGTTCTTGCCAAAGTTTTATGAAGGTCTCGCGAACGTTAATTTTTGCCTATTGTCGGAATTTACTTTATGTTCCGTTAAAAATATCTATTTTCAATTATTTTCCTTGCAATATTTTATTAACATAATAATATTGCAACAAATATCATTTTATAATTTCGTGAAAAGTAAGAAGCCCCCAATTAGGCTATTGCAAAAAACTTTGTTTTGTTAATAACCCACGTAACTCTGATGTATAAATATGAGTATGTTTTAATTTTTATTAGATAATAAAATAAAATATATAAGAATTTAATTTTGTCCTACGTGGCTATGTCGGCGCGGCATTGTCGTATGCAACCTTGTGGAGTGCCGTATATTAATATTCTCATACAACAACATACTGGGCAGCTTTGAATAGAAATAACTTACAATAAAAATACATTTGCTTGGTATTTGGAAAGTGAAAGTTCGTGTGTAAAAATTGTAAACATACCTAGTTTGGATTGTGATTTAAAAACCAATGAAATTCATTCAACAGTAAAAATCTTGAAGAGAATCTAGATGGACGTGCTGTGAATACGAAACTTTGTAGGATACACTGAGCTCAAATCTGTATGTATGTAAATAAGAAACTTTTCTAGCTATTATATTTTTCATTATTTATATACAGAAAAGTTCAATTCACTTTACATAATAGTTTTGTCATATGAAACAACTAAGCTATAAACATATTGTTACATTCGTGGGTGATGTGTATTTTGTTGTTATTAATATTTCCGCTGCCACCAAGCGTTTTTGCGGAACGCTACTCCGTAAATAAAACTCACTTTATTTTAAAAGATGATTATCTTCTTTAATGGTAGTAAGTATACACGAGATTAGTTAGTATTACACGTTACTAGTTAGTGGTTACTAGTTAAGTCGTCTAATCGCGAGTCACTAGTTAGACGGTTCAATTGTAAGTCAGTGATTAGTAAGAGACGGTTCGGTTGTAAGTCAGACGGTTCGATCGCAAGTGGTCTTCCATATGTTTTACATCAGTATATATTTAATAGACGTAACAATTTGGACCAATCATAGTTCGTGATAAAATAGGGGGGAACTCGAGTTAAGTAAAACAATATCTTAAGACTTTAATACTTTGACCCTTGAGTGTATCGAGAAATGGTTTTCACACAATTAGTTACGCAGCTTTAAAAGGGTTTTTGAGGGAATACGATTCGAGTCGAGTCGTGTGAAAAATGCTGGTAAACTAATTAAAGACAATATTTTTAGTGTTTGCATATGTATCCCTTGAGGGTAGATTTCACGCAATTCGTTGTGCGGATTAAGAGTCGTGAGAATAATGCAGAAAAGCGATAAAGTTAGTTGAAAAACGATATTTTTAGTGTTAACATATGTGTCTTGAATGTATCGAGAAATGGCTGAGTAGATGCACGCAATTTGTTGTGCAGGCTTAAGAAGGGCTTTGATATTTTTGGGGGAAACATAATTCGTCTCGCAGATTGATTTAAAGGTCGTGGGAATAGAATACAGCTAACATAAAACAAATAAAGACTTATGTAGATATAACAATATGTACATTAGGACGGAGCGAAAAACGCGAATTTTATTGATGGACCTAGTGGGAAACATTCGTAATATCAAGGGAACGTTAGGTAAAAAAAAATCATTGATTTTAAAAAATGTCCTATGCCTCCAACCAATCGATTTATCTCGATAAATTCTTTGAAAAAGTAGATTTTTTCATATATATCTCACAGAAATGTATTAGATGTTGTGTGAAAAAAGCTTACTTATCGATTGGTGATAGAAACAGGACACAGTTTAAAATCAATGATTTTTTTTATTTAACGATCCCTTGATACTACAAAAGTTTTCCCCTAGGTCCATCGATGAAAATCCAAAAAATCCTCATTTTTGCTCCAGCCCAATATATAATATGTGGGTCTACCTCACGGGCCCGAATGTGAAATTACCGAAAACGCAAATATCGGAAGGCAAAGATCGAAAATCGAAAGATCTCAAGTCGAAAGATCAAAAAAAAAGGGTGCATGGTAAACGGTACATACTCACTTAATTTGCACGAGCAGGATACAACAGGAACAAGAGGAACAGGCTTTTCCTTCCGTATTAATGTGCGCGCGCAGAATACGGGTGGAAAAGCCTGTTCCTCTTGTTCCTGTTGTATCCTGCTCGCGCAAATTAAGTGAGTATGTACCGTTTACCATGCACCCTTTTTTTTTGATCTTTCAACTTGAGATCTTTCGATTTTCGATCTTTGCCTTCCGATATTTGCGTTTTCGGTAATTTCACATTCACATACTCACTTAATTTGCGCGAGCAGGATACAACAGGAACAAGAGGAACAGGCTTTTCCACCCGTATTCTGCGCGCGCACATTAATACGGAAGGAAAAGCCTGTTCCTCTTGTTCCTGTTGTATTCTGCCCGCGCAAATTATGTGAGTATGTACCGTTTACCATGCACCCTTTTATTTTGATCTTTCGACTTAAGATTTTTCGATTTTAGATGTTTGCCTTCCGATATTTGCGTTTTCGGTAATTTCACATTCCGGCCCGTGAGGTAGACCCATATAATATGTACATGCATACAACGTCGAATGCAATACTCATTGGATATTCGCTATCGTTCCATATTTACGTGTATACAGAAGATAAAATATAACAAGATATCGCAAAACTCTTATGTGAGCATCTTCTCCCCTAGATACACACATACATATGCGAAAATGGAAAGAGTGTGAGGGTGGAAATTGGATGTGTACATCGTACTTTTCAGTGGGGTATAAAATTTATACGTTTCGCGATTGAAAAATGATGTAATAAAAGTCTCAATTTCGAATCTCTCGCATTTTACCCTGACGTATGAATATTTACATGCCCACCTGCGTATCTGTGATGGAACTCGTCCAAATTACAAATGTATCCTCAGGTCTTGGGAGAGTTCTCAGCGGAGGGTGGTCGGTGCAGCTGCCGTGTATCAATCTCCAGTGCATACTCGTCGGTGAATAGTTTATGGCTGTGGATGCGGTGCTTGGACAGGGTTGGTCAATAAAATGGTTCAGAGGGTTGTTGTGGGGGCCACCTGTGAGGCCACGGTCGTTACGTCATTCTTCGCCAATGCGGCATTTCTGTTACGGATGCTGCGCGTCTGCCGCTTCCAGCTTCTTACGTCATTTTTGCCCCTCTCCTCTCTGTAAATCCTCAGCATTCACCTTACGTCATCCCTTAACGGTGAGAAAAAGGGCAGCGTGTGGGAAAACTTTCATAATTCAAGCACTTTCATGAACTATCAAAGCACTTTGCCCGCGTAAGTAATACGACTTGTGAAGTATTGCCGTAGTTGGTACTCATTTTTTTGCCTAGTAAATTATTATACGGCTATATTATACTTATGCCGTTTAGTAGGGTAGGGTCTGGTTCGTTTTTGGGTCCTTGTCGTTTGCGTGCCCGTTTTAAGCACCGGCCTTTGTCAAGCGAACGAGAATTTCAGGATCATTTGCCTTTCGGGGTCACTAAGCTAATTATCTTCATTTGACCGCTACTTAATCCCCTAAATACCCCAAAAAAAAAAAACTTTCTAGATAATAACGATCCGATGCTGACGTTAATAAGTGTAATGCCATATTATTATAATGCAGACTAATTCAAATTAAAAAAGGTTCTGGAAAAAGGTCATTGTAACGTTTCAAATTATGTAAAATAAACGATAACTAATGAAAGTACAAAGCCCTGCTTTGAATGTCTTATAAATATATATGTATGTATTTCATTGCAGACAGATTCTTCTTGGTTGAAAAGCTTTGTTACTCAAACCTCAAAATACGCGATTCCTATTGGTCAGAATATCTTAGCTGACCAATAATAATCGCCTATTCTTCTCATTGACTAGTTGTTTTACCCAGCTTCGCTCAGTATTTGTAATATAAACAGCTTAAACATGGCGAATCTAATAGTAAATATTCATTTTTTTATTAAATTTATTTGAATCGAAAAAAAAATCAAATCGTCGTCATAGAAACTTTCCCAACAGTCCCAATACTTACATACAAATTCTCTTTCGAAATTATATATGTATTAGATTCACTTCCAAAGCTACTAAATAATTGTAATTTTCAAATGTGAACGCTTGATCCAGGGTTGTGGAGTCGAAGCATTTCAAGCGGAGTCTGAGTGGTAAAAAAAATCAACCGACTCCGACTCCTTTTTATTATTTTCTTTAATTAATAATATTACGGTATGTGTCAACGAGAGCCTCCAGAGTAAACAGTGGTTTCCGATTAATCGGGTCAGCCGACTATTTGGGGCACATCTCAGGGATTTTTTTAAATTTTCCAATTTTATTTAAGTAAATCGGAATTGGAATCGATAAATTTTGATCCGACTCCACAGTCCTGGCTAGATCTAAAGCTTGTTCCAAAAAGAGTAAACAGTGGTTTCCGATTAATCGGGTCAGCCGACTATTTGGGGCACATCTCAGGGAACGAAAACCAAATGAAGAAACTCTTAGCCCGGCTATACACGGGCAGGATGGATTAGATTGGCCTCGTGTCTGCGCCGGTTACTAGGTGCTGTGTTGTATGGGTGGGTATGCAATGTTTCAGACGGAACATTGCATACCCATCCATACAACCCAGTGCCTAGTACCCGGCGCAGGCGCGGTGCCGGTCTAATACATCCTGCCCGTATAAAGCTGGACCGTATAAAGCGCAAACGCACTGAAACGTAAACTGAAGGGCGTTTCTTCAGGCCATTGTAAATTCGTACGATATTATTATTTCGACAACTTTCTCCTACATTTCTTCAAATATAGGAATCACCGTTATCGATCACTGTCAAACTTTTGTCAATACGAGGATAAAATATCACCGAAAACACTCTAAGGGGGTGAGTTTTGGCCTGGGTACCATAGCATAGATCAGGCGTACCAGCATTTTTTTTTATTTATGTGCGAAACTATCTAAAAAAAGCACGTGCTGCGTACCTCTGTGTATGGATGGGTATGCAATGTTCCGTCTGAAACATTGCATACCCATCCATACAACACAGTGCTTAGTACCCGGCGCAGGCGCGGTGCCGGTCTAATCCATCCTGCCCGTATAAAGCTGGACTTCAGGCGCAAACGCACTGAAACGTAAACTGAAGGGCGTTTCTTCAGGCCATTGTAAATTCGTACGATATTATTATTTCGACATCTTTCTCCTACATTTCTTCAAATATAGGAATCGCCGTTATCGATCACTGTCAAACTTTTGTCAATACGAGGATAAAATATCACCGAAAACACTCTAAGGGGGTGAGTTTTGGCCTGGGTACCATAGCATAGATCAGGCGTACCAGCATTTTTTTTTATTTATGTGCGAAACTATCTAAAAAAAGCACGTGCTGCGTACCTCTGTGTATGGATGGGTATGCAATGTTCCGTCTGAAACATTGCATACCCATCCATACAACACAGTGCTTAGTACCCGGCGCAGGCGCGGTGCCGGTCTAATCCATCCTGCCCGTATAAAGCTGGACTTCAGGCGCAAACGCACTGAAACGTAAACTGAAGGGCGTTTCTTCAGGCCATTGTAAATTCGTACGATATTATTATTTCGACATCTTTCTCCTACATTTCTTCAAATATAGGAATCGCCGTTATCGATCACTGTCAAACTTTTGTCAATACGAGGATAAAATATCACCGAAAGCACTCTAAGGGGGTGAGTTTTGGCCTGGGTGCCATAGCATAGATCAGGCGTGCCAGCATTTTTTTTATTTGTGTGCGAAACTATCTAAAAAAAGCGCGCGCTGCGTACCTCTGTGTGTCTGCGCTTATAGTAATCCTTCATCTTTGTAATTAGTAAAGGGCGGATCGGAAGCGTGCTTTTTCCAGGAATCAGGGCGTTTTGGGTCTATTTACAAAGCTAGAGTGCAAAAAAGTTTCTTCATGAAATTAAAACAATCAACTAAATACAAATCAGAAAATGATAGTTTTATAATTACTAAATTTGTTGTCAGCCAAAGTTGCCGCGCTGCGGTTGTCACGTACTTCAGATCCTAGTGCGTGATGCGTGAGCGTGGTATAAATGCGTCACAAGTGACGTCACGATAAGTGTCGCAGAGCACGGTCACGGATCGCGCATCCTTGAAAACATAACTTTTGACCCCACTAATCGCTATGTACATGGCGTCCAAAAGGCTGGCACACTTAAACGCCAGACATTTCGTCGCCGAAATATCTAGCGAGCGTAAAAACCGCGCATATTTGGAAACGTGCCAAATATTGTTCCAACGAAACGAAAGTATGTGCTCGCGTCAACACTTGTACAAATATATGTAGAGCATTCACATCAAAATATTTTACTCGTTGTATATATTTTATTGTATATTTCTATATTGTTTACATCGCAGATTCGCAGATTGAAGCGAATTCGGGATGGGTTTTGGGGGAAAAAATGTGTGTAATTGGCGGCCATGATTGTTTTTTTTTCTTGCTAGAGTGATTCGTTTGTGCGCGCTTTCATCGCTTTGGGGTTGGAAAAACGCGTTGCGATGATGAATCGTCGCCATTTTTGACACGCGAATGATAAACTGGCATTGTTAACGTGCGGCCTGCGGTTACTAATTATTTTCTCTTGTTAAGCACCCCTGACCGCAGCATCATCAATCATAGTCGGTTTCTCGTCGTTAATGGAGGTTTCTGGTAGACACTCTGCGAGATAGCATCCCAAAATATTATACCATCGAACATAAGATTCGACACCCAAATTACAGTGTTAAGGCGAAGTAAATTTTCAGCATGATCCAATACATATATTATTAATGGCTGAAAATAGTGGTTGTATTTCGGAAAAGTAATTATATATTATGTTACATGTATACATTATAAAGACTGTAATCATGATGAGAAATGAGAATGATTTATTTATTGTTTATTTTATTGTAAATATTTATATGTATACACTTATGCGTAATATTAGTACATTAACATTTGATCTACCAATCAAAATAGTATAAAAAATTATTTTACATAAAATTTTTGTACATCATCATCATCATCATTTACAGCCATTCGCCATCCACTGCTGGATGAAGGCCTCTCCAACACGCTTCCACTCGTCTCTGTTTTGCGCAACACTCATCCATCTCATTCCGCACATTTTCCTAATTTCGTTCACCCATCTTCCTTGCGGTCTTCCTTTTACTCTTTTAACTTCTCTCGGGTACCATTCAAGCACTTCTTTTGTCCACCTTTCGTCCATCCTCCTAGCTACGTGACCCGCCCATTGCCATTTCAATCTCTTCACTCTATCCACTATGTCCACTACCCTTGTCATACTTCTCACCCACGTGTTCCGCTTTCTGTCTTTCCTCGTTATGCCAAGCATACAGCATTCCATACTTCTTTGAGTGCATTGGATTTTATTTAGCATCTTGGCGTTCAGTGTCCAAGTTTCACATCCATACGTCATCACTGGCAAAACGCATTGATCAAAGATCCTTTTCTTCAGGCAGAGTGGCATTTTTGATTTAAAAACAGCATTCATCCGTCCAAATGCACTCCATCCTTATTCATACGTCTCTTTATCTCTTCATCTTTACTACCAGACATGTCAATTATTTTACCTAAATATAAATAATTATTTACTACTTCTACTGGTTTATCATCTAAGGGGATGCTATCAGGCATGCAATAACTATTGAACATTAGTTTAGTCTTATCTACGCTAATTTTTAATCCTACTTTTCTACTTTCCCTGTCCAGCTGTGTTAGTCTGATGAGTAGGTCAGCTGAATCACGAGCTACTAAAACTATGTCGTCTGCGAACCGAAGGTGACTCAAGAAGCGACCATTGATGCTTACTCCGGCTGTATCCCAATCGAAGTTCCTGAAAACTCCCTCAAGCACCGCATTGAATAACTTGGGCGAGATTGTATCTCCTTGTCTTACTCCTTTTCCTATACTAAATCTATCTGTACCTGAAAAAATTTTAACCGAAGCTGTGGCATTCTTATATATTGCAGCTAACAGTCCCACATAGGGTTCCGGCACTCCCTGTGTTTGTAGAGCGTTAAGTACTGCATTATGACTAACTGTATCGAAGGCTTTCTCATAATCGACGAAACCTAGGCACAATGGCCGTTGATATTCGTTGGCGCGCTCGATTAGTTCGCCAACTACTTGGAGGTGGTCCATTGTGCTGAAATTTGCCCTAAACCCTGCCTGCTCTATAGGTTGGTTCTCGTCGAGGATAATACACAAAAAAGGCGACAAAAGCGATATCAAGAACTACCGACCCAAAATTTTTGTACATTTGTACATATGTATGTATATATTACATGCGTGTAGGTTTGGTGTTTTGTAATAAGGATATTACTGAAAGAATCTTAGATTGTTGTTGATTTACCTAATTCCTTCTTCTCAAATAATGTAATGAAAGATTTTCTTGCTTATATTTTTCTGTTTCATATTCAATTCTTATTGAAAATTAGTTTTAATGAAATAGTAATTTTTTAAGACCAAATAATAACTACAATTTGGTTGTAAATGGATGACTAATTAGTATCAGATTCATAACCAAACTTAACTAAAGCTAGTTCATCAGAATTAATGTAAAATTTTTATCAATTTGTCAGGTATATAATACATATATTTCATATTCATTCAATTTTTTTTCTTTATTTAAGTTTTAAAAAAATTGATAATTTTTTGTTAGTTTATCAAAATTTCAATAGCCATTGGTAATTCATTTTATAATTAATTTTATTATAAAATATATACATGGATATATGTATAACCATAAGTATATTATGAAATAAAAATGTCAAAAAATTGATGAAAAAAATACAAGTTTTCGTCTTCATGGTTGATTTTGTAGAATTTAATATTTTTTTAAAAATAAGAAAGACATCCAGGACTTGTATTTGAAAAATTACATTCACCCATATTAATATCATCATCATCATCTACAGCCATTCGCCATCCACTGCTGTACAGTGCCGGCCTTACACCCAATGGCGCCCTCGGGCAATTTTTTCTGAACACCCTTAGAAAGAACTTTCGCCTTTGGCGCTCTAATCTAAAATTTTGAATGGCTTTTGGCGCTCTAATTTCAAATTTTAAAGCGCCTTTGGCGCATCGTTCGACGCCCTTAGTTGACTTATTTGGCGCCCTCGGGCGCCACCCGACCTAGCCCCCCCTCTAAAACCGGCACTGCTGCTGTATGAATGCCTTTCCAACACGCTTTCATTTGTCTCTGTTTTGCACGGTTTGGTGATTACTGGTCACAAATTATTCGTCACAAAATCACTAAAATCTCTATAACGGAACATCTGGCAGCCAAAAAGTCCATCATACTAACGATAACTATCATAGTAACGAGAACTTGAGTGCCAAATATTGTGTATTCGCGATTTTCATGGCAAAAGTTGTCTTTGTGACCACCCCAATGTAACGAATAGTCCAATTACCGTTTTGCACAACTCTAAAAAATCTAAAAATAAAAAACTGGAGCAGAAAATTAATTATTCAAATTGCCTCTAGTCAAAATACTATTGCTCCCAATGCTTCGTTTTGAAGAAAAACAAATTAAAACCCTAATTTTGTTTTGACATTAAAACCCTAATTTTGTTTTGGCATTAAAACCCTAATTTTATTATTCGATATGAAACAATAAAAAAATACAATTTGGCCAATGGCCAATATTAAGGCCTACAAAAAATTACTTTTGAAAAGTTAAAATAACTAACGAAATATTGACATAAAACATTGCGTTGGAAGATAAAAATGCCCCTCCTCCTTATTTGGTGGGGGAAAAAAGTAAAATCAAATAGCGTCGATAATATAATATCAATAATACTCAGCGAATATAGTCAAAAACATACATAAATGCCAAAAACAAATCGAGGTTTGTCTAGGAAAACTTTATTTTTTCGAATTATCGAGGTTTTTCGTAATAGGAAAATAGAAACTAAAATTTATTTACGCACACAACGAAATGAATATTCCGAAATGAGAACCCTCAAATTTTGACATCACACCGAAATATAATAAAAACACGCATTTTTTTGCAAAATATCGTCAACTGTCATTTTCAAACGGAATTTCATAAGCGTAGTGGGGCGCAAAAGAGCAACAGGCAGTGGATATCTCTGTCCCTGTCTAGCGCAAGAGTAAACCGCGGTGCGAGAGCGAGAGAGCAGACGGTGCGCGTCACTGTCGCTGGTGCCGCCAGCTGTGCTGCATCGCGTCGAGCCGGTCTCGATTGGGGCGCAGCCGCCTGCTCGGGTGAGTCGCCCCCCTGTGCGCCCCCTTTTACTGTTGCCCCCCTCGACCCCACTTTGTGTGATCACCTCTCGCTCTGACGTCACGAACGCACCCCTCGCGTCTTTGGCGTCGACGCGGCCGCTGCGTCCGGGTGCTCCGCCCCCTCTCCCCCCGGCCCCATTTTACGCCACTCTATCCTCACTCCGCATTCTATTCCTCGCCGTGATGTTTATTTTTATTCTTATTAGAAGCCATTTTCGCGTCGTTTTTTATGGAATAACGACACGCGTCCGCTGTCATTTTTCGCGCCAAATTCACGGTGTTTCCTGAAATTTTAGGCTTGTGCATTTTGTACACTTCAGTTAAGATTCTTATTTAGATTCTCTGGATGTTTGATTCGTACTGGAATATTTTCCCATTCACATTCACTTTATAATTGCAAGCTCTCAGGGAAACTTTGGCTTACAATACAGAAATATTCATATAACCGTTTCTGTAAATTAAACTATTCTTCAGACGAATTTTTCACTGACCACAGTAATTTATTTATTTATTGAAAAATTAATGCATAAAAATAAATAATAAATGTAACAAAATATCCGAGTCCAATTATAGATTTTTATAAATTACATAAAATGGTACATAGAGACAAACAATTGAAAAAGAAAAGAATAAAAACTAAAACATGACTAAATAGAACAGTGCATAACTAAACATAAAGTGATATAATATTGTATAAAGATTATATAATGGAAATAGAGATGGATCAATCAATCAAAACTCTCCCGATGGCAGTCCTGAATTGATGCAAGGAAATAACGAATAGATCAACGTCATTCAGCTCCCCGTTAAACATACGATATACACGCTGTAGATAGGAATATTTTAGGGAATTGGTTTTGAAAGGATTAAGTCAAAAGATTGCAACTTGTCTAGTATACCTAACTGGGATCCTGAAACCATCCATACTCTGTAAATCGGTACAGTCAAGGAAACCATTTAGGAGCTTAAAAAAGGAATGTAGCATCAGTGAGTCGTCGCCCGACAGAAAGATTGTAAAAGAGTAGGAGTTTTAAAATATCTGGAACAGTAGTATGGGCGTAGATAGGAAAACGGTTGCGTAAGGATTTGATTAATTTTAGTTGGACTTTTTCAATACAATTATTATGGGATATATAAAAAGGTGACCAGATAATTGAGGCAAATTCAAAGTGAGACCTTACAAGGGAAAAATAAAGTAATTTAAGTAGATGAGGATCATTAAAGGGTTTAGTTGAGCGGAGTAGGAATCCAAGAGATTTATATGCTTTATTAGTAATGAAGAAAATATAGGAAAGAATATGGGTATTACCCATATCTCTACCCCACTCCTTTCCTTTTGGGCATGCTTGGGTATAATTCCCTTGAACTTCGGAGAAACTTCTCATTAATTCGTTTCGTTCTCCTGCTCTTACGTGGTAATACGTCATGCCCGTTGTTGCTGGAGCAGTTGGGACTTTATGTCCCTAATCACTATGTGCGTGGTAGACATCATCATTTGCTGGCTGTACCTCCTGCCCGCACAGTCCTTTTTCGAATGGCTCCTATTCCAAGAGCTATTCGACTTCTTAATGAAATCGTTGCTGCCGAGACTGAATGTGATATTTTCCACCTTAGTGAGCGTAAATTGTCGGAAATTACTCTAACCCATTTATCTGGTAGTCTGCGCTCATCATTTTTTTCATGATTGATTGTGATTTATGAGTGAAATTTTGATTAACTCTCTTCCATTTGGGCCTTACAGGGATGTTTTGTATTTGTAGTTGTTTCTTACATATTTATTGAAACTGGCTGTAGGTGCAAGGCATTCCTTATGCTATATTTTATTTGATATTTTTACTTTATCTGTTATTATTAAATGCTATTTTTTATGTTTATGTATGGATGTATTTATGTTTATGTTTAATTGTTATTTTTTTTTTTTTGTTATATTTTTTGACCATTGTGGCGCTTTAGGAATTCCTGTTATGCCACAATGGTCTGTTTAGAATAAATAAATAAATAAATATTCAAAGTAATCAAGTTTATTTATTACACATTAGATGAGATTTCAATAGTTATGCTTCGATTTTGATCAACCCTTTGAGTGCTGACGTCTTTTCTGTTGAAATATTCGCCAACATTTCCAACTAGAATTATTTCGAAATCTAATAGAAAGCCGGTATAAAAATTCTAGCTAATCCAAACAAACCCTAGATAACTACCGGAGAGGATTTCGAGTTATGTAAAGGTGTGGTTAGACTATTATATCTTACAACAACATCAAATAAGCAAAAGAAGTCAATTAATGTATTTTTCCAAAACTAGTTCCATCTTCTTCATTGTTGTTAAAATGTAAAGCCACAATCTAAATGCCAAGCCACAATCTAAAATACTCAGCAGTTAAAAAGCCTTAGCGGGTAGTATTCTTGTTTACTTTGTACTCAAAATACAACGCCTATCGGCGTTTTTCAGGCCTATGGACTTGTTGACAAAACGCCAATCGGCGTTAGTCAGCATCAAAGGGTTAAAAATTAAAAATATATTTAAATCTACCAAATTTCTTATATTTTATAAATGAACATGTTTGTAAATTTTAGAATTTGTCTGATACATTTTACTGTATGGGATAATTTGAACCAAAAGAAAATGCAATACTTTTAAGCGGAAATTCTGTAAACAATATTTTAAATAGTCAAACTTTTAGTTGGTTACATTACACATATGTATAATAATAATATTTGAAAATAAATTTAATGATGTAATATGTACATTTCAAACTTTGGACATTTACAGTATTATTATAACGAAGTTCATATAAATGTTTTAATTTTGGATATTTGAATTTATCTAAATTTTATTTCATACACCTGATATGTTATGCTAATGACTTATCAATGATATGGGGTATAATTTCAAATTTGGAATAAAAATTGATATCATTGAATTGAACCTTGAAAAAAGATTGCACTAATGCATACATTGGTACACCCACTCAATCCGGAAATACTATATGTAATGTCTCCTTTCAACTGAAAGCGACTACGTGGGAGTCAAAGAGAGACTGACGCATTCAACCACATTTTTTATGGTTGTCCAGCGGTCTGCGTGATTTGCATCTATATACAAAGTTGTGACGCATGCAAGACTTCCAACCTTCAGAATCGTATTTGACTTGTCATCAATCGGTAACCACGTACTCAATATTCCTTGAATTGATTTCAGCCAATGATACGATGGAAGAAGACGAAGCAGGATGGAATCGGCGAAACACTCGTGCCGCTCTGGCCGAGATACCGCTGCATATAGACCAGATGCTTGTATCGCCTTTGCCATGGGCTCCCATGACGGCCATACCGACGCCTCCGTCTCCGGCTACACCCAGATATGCTCTGACTCCGAACACCCGCGACAACACACCTCCCAGCTTACCCTCATCGGCTAACATCAGCCCCACGCTACCTCCAGACGAACTTGTAATTCAACAAAGAGGTATAAATATCGGCATAGTAAACATTGAATAATAATGCGTAATACAATAATTTGATGTGTTGATATTGTTAATTGTAGGCCGGAAACGTATGCCGGTTGCTTGGTCTCCCGATATCGACTGTCGCAAATCTCCGTTTGTTCCATCTAGCCGTACTCCTCCGAAGTCGGCTCTTGGTTTAACAAATCCGACTAGGAATAGCATCGTTCTGCGTTCGTCGCCGAAGAAACGGGTCCTCTTGGCGGAATTTGATACGATGACTTCGGCTAGAAGATCGGACGGGCCGGATTTTTCAACTCCGACTAAACTGCGCAACCAAAGTCCGACCAAAGCCCCATCAACTCCGAAAAAGATGAAGCTTTGTTTAAATGACAACACAAGCCCACTGGACTTGGTGTTGAAAGGCATGAGTCATGAGCAATTGGTTGATATTATTAAGAATGTCGTTCAGAAGCATCCCAATTTGGAGCAGGAAGTCCGTGACGAACTTTCGCTGCCTGATTTGAAGCCGTTCGAAGAGAAGTTGGTTTATTTGAAGCGGAATATCTTCCGCAGTCTTCCCTCGTCTAGGCTCACTTCTAAGACGGATTCTCCCGCGTTCGCTAGGGCAGCTACCCACTTGGTCGCTTTCAAGAAACAGTTGGTTGAACAAGGACGAGTGTTGGTCGAGTCTCAGCATTGGAAGTCGGTGTTGGAGTATTCAGCCCTTTCGTGGACGTACGTTAGAGCTACCCCGCTTTGGGATAACCCACCCCATAACACCGTGCGCAGACAAAGCTTCAAGTATTTGGTCGGATTATGTATGAATGCACTGAAGAAAGGTCAATTCGAAAAATCATTTTTAAGGGATATTAAGGGGAAGATGGAGAATATGGCCTCTGACAGCGATGATATACAATTTTGTGTAAAATTGATAGACTCGCAGCTTAAATAAACGTAGCGGACTAACTAAACTTCTTTTTCGTTTACGAGCAAACATACCCGAATGGTTTAATATTCATTTTTTATTATTATTCATATATTTTCGTAAAATTTTAAAGGATGTGTGTTTTTTGTCTTACGACCGTTATTAATTTGTTGTCATGATTATTAACTTGTTGTCTAATTGTAACCTATCATATTTTTAAAGTGTGCATACCGTATATATGCCCGAACGATTGCTCAATAACTGTGGCCTTATTTTGTAATGATACATTTGGGTGCCATTATTTGCTTATTTACCAAGGTTGAAAGTCGGTTTAAGGTTCGCGTGTGCGGACCTCAAATGTCCATATAGTTTATGTAAAATATGATATTTGTATTTTGATAATTAATGTCATACACTTGGAATTGAGATCTTAATTGTAACTTAGAAATGCATTTATCGTGTTGCATTTGGAGCTGCCAATTTTCATCGTGGATAATTATTGTTTATTTAAAAAAAATAATTGTATGTTAAAGTCTAGTTATTTGATCAGGATGTATGTATATTGGTGAATTTTCCTAAATCCTGAGATTTTTATTTTAGATTTGGTTTGTTTTTGCACAAGTATTCAAATAGAACATTATTTTTTTTACAACATCTAACATACTTAATATGCATTCTGCTCTAATCCCATTTCAACCTATGATAATTGCATTGCATTGATTATTTATTTATAAGTTAAAATCTCTGTCGATTCTTTTTTTTTCTCATATCGAAATGTATACATTTTTGAGTTTTCTTAAAATGGTTGACATCCAAATTTAACTCTCAAATGTTCTTTATTAATAACCATATATTTAATATTATAATGTAATCATTACAATACCCTTACTAATTTAAGGTAAAATGAATAATGTTATTTGTAGATTTATGTGCCTTTGATGACTTCAACTAATGTTGTGCCTTAGTCCAGTAGAATAAGGAATTTGTCAAATAGTTGTCCTCGAAGGAAGTATTTTTTTTTTTTGTAATCTTGTATTTCTTCTTTTAAATTTCTATTTTATTTTGCAAGTGCAATGATTCATATTTAATAAATATTTTCTTGGCATATGTACTGTTGATAAAATTGACTAAATTACTTCTGTATTTCTTTCTCTTTTTGATTAAATGTTTTAAATATTTAAACATTTTCTTTATAAATATTCAATAAGTCAAAACTTGGCTCTAATTCTTTTCGCTGGTTTATTTATTATATTTAAAATTTTACATGGTAAAATGATTTTTTTATGTACCACTTTTATTTTGCATTTATTAGTTAATTTGGAAATTAAAATATATTTTCAATTTTAGCTCAAATTTTACTATGGCAAGTATAATTTTTCTTTGAAAAAAATTTATTTAATATTATTCTGATACAATAATTTATATTTGTGTAATGAGAGAGAGAAAGAGAGAGAGCAATGGTAAGGCTTCATTTTTGTATACATATTGCTGCGTCTCATATTTCCTGAAATTTTACGCTTTCATTATTATTACCTATATAATACAAAAGGTTGTAATTATTTAAATAAAATAAAAATTAAACATTTTTATGGCAACCTGTTTTTTATTTTCAATTTATATCAAAATAACAAAATGGAGGGAGGTAGTGATGTGTGTATGAAGTAGAGAGATGACAATTATATGGCATAACTAATCCAAAATGAGCTAATCTAATTAAAAAAAAGGTTTAGTATTTTGAAGAAAAAATTGGTTTTAGGCCAACAAAAAAGTAAAAAAGTTTGTCTATTAGATTAATGTTTTATTCTTTGATCATTATCTACTTTACCTTGAATGAAATCCACTAATATGACAAGAAAATAGCAGTCATGTGACTAAATTCTTTATACGTTGTGATCAAACGATTGGGCGATATCGTATTTTGCGGAATAATTCGTTTACCGTGAAATATAGCCAGTAAAATTTGGGGTTATAAGATCAAAAATTAGCAATTTATTAAACGATCAAATACACCGAACCCTCGATAAACTGATTTTATTTATGTAATATAAAATGTTGGCTTTCGTTATATATGTTGTTGTCATACATGTTGGTTCTCGTTAGCACAATTATTATACATGTTGCATTATTATACAAATACATGTGCAAACAGACCGTATTTGTACAAGTATGTACTTCATCTACCCATATTGAACAGTTGTATTTTTTCGCAAAAATACTTTCATAAAGCATAATAAAATAAGTGAAAAGAAAATAAGCATTTGACTCCAAATAGATGTTTCATTAAAGGGCCCACTTGGTCGGTCCTAGTCGTCTATATTGCCCCAACATGCCAGGACGTATCCAGAGGGAGGGCGATGGGAGCAATCACCCCCCCCCCCCCTAAATTTCATTGCCATTTGAAAATTATATATTGATTTAAAATACTTTTGTCGCGGCGTACAAAATTATCGTCTCTTTGTTACCTACAACTGGACAATCAATGCGCCAAACAGTTATTTGTCAGGTGTCAGGTACAACCTGGGTGATTCCCAGATTCTAGGAAGCAAGGACGGAGACGGATTCTCAATAGTATTAAAAAAGTGAATCGATACATTGTTTTTAACAGTCATTTTTATATATATATATATATAGATTTTCATTGTGTATTCATTGAATTTTTTTTATCACCCCCCCCCCCCCCTAGAAACTTTGATTGTTCGTTTGTGGGCCCCTTTACTAAAAGTTTAGACCAGTAGAAACTTAAAGATTTCGATCAGAAGTTTTTATATAAACAACAGGTTTCATATAAACAACTACAAATTGGCCTACTTTGCTTCCCCTCTGGAAAAACCTGAAATGACGTTCGTGAAAATAAGTGTACTAAGCAACATATTTAACGACAGCGACTTTTATCCATGCTAACAGCTGTTTTAAATGGTAAACAGACTACTAGTCATATGTAAACCATAAATGAAGATAAATAAACATAAATAAAAATAAACATAAAAAAATAAAACATAAATAAAAATCGGTCACGAGAAAATTGGTTGACCGATTTTAGGGTGTGACCAGTTTTCTCGTGACCAGTTTTAGTGTGACGGGTGATCACGTGTGACCGATCTAGAGCGACCGGTTGTCCTGTGACCGGTTCACATTTGACTAGTAATCACCGAACCATTTTAAGGTCTGTTCAAACCTATCCAGCACGACCCGTATCCTGCAGGTGTCATGCAAGTGCGGATAGTATTCTTTGGTACATTCTATATGGACGCGCATGAATGCGTAAATGCGCATGCGCGAAGGGGGTATGAATACGTCCATATAATGTACCAAAGAATACTATCCGCACTTGCAGGACACCTGCAGGATACGGGTAGTGCTGAATAGGTATGAACAGACCTTTAAATGTATTTTTTTAATTCAATATTTTATTTGTTTGAGAGCTCAGTAGCTGGCCGTGAATGTCGTTATCTGTTTCTGCGCAGGTAGTAGATAGATGTAAAATTGTAAACAGAGGCGAGCGCGAGCCGTGAGGTCGCCTCAGCTGTCAGTGGTCGCGGCTGTCGACCTCAGATGGTGATATCTGGCGACTTTCGCATGCCATTTCAGTGCCGACAAGCTGGTGGGTACTTCCAACCCCCTTCGTCCCGAATCGCCCCCTGTATCCTTTGAAAATTACCCCCCTTCTCTTATTCCATTGTCTGATTCACCTCGACCCCCTTCGCACGCCATACTCACATGCCTATTAATACAAATATAAACTGTATGATAATCTACTCACACACGTCTATAGGAGTAGCTAATGAAGGATTATAACTATATATTTATCTTGGTTCTTTGTCATATTTTATTCGATTTGAAAATACTGAATAATTATTCTATCGAATGTTTGAGAATTCTTAAACAGACACTATCCTGATCAAAATTTCAAGCATAAAGGCACATGACTATTCCCTATATATGTATATATTTAAATTTGACTACATATAATATATCAGTGCATGTCTACATTCTATTTATTCCATACAAATAATACACTCAGCTATCACTTATATACTTTGATTATTAGAAGTACAATATTATTATTTGTTCTATTTACATATGATTCATCAGACACCATTGTATATTCATTTCATATTTAGGTTGAAAGAAAACCTTATTTAAAGACCTTGAGCATTGTATAAAAAGACAATATGTTACGATAATTTGTCTATGCATGTAATTAATTTCAACAAGTGGGTGCTTGACTTTTTGTAAAGACTCGGTAGTCATAAAAATACATATAATATATAATACATTTCATTTAACTTGACAGTAAGAAGAATTTTTTTTGAATTCCTATAGAAATTATAATATGAATACATCTATTTATAGTTTTGAGTATAATAGTATATTTGAGCAAAACGCTATTAACATATGTATATGTAGCTTATCATCAAATAAGAGTCAAGATTCAAAGGCTATCTACTTCAGAGTCAAATGAAATAGGATGTATTGAAAAAACGCAAAGTAATTTAAAGGACATTTAAAAAAAATGCATTTATGTATGTATGTATGTACAAATATGAACGATTTTTCCGTCTGGTGATATCTTCATTGTATGGAGTCAAGATATGGACGCTGAAAAATAGAGAAAGGGACATTTTAGATGCCTTCGAAATGTGGTGCTGGAGGTATTCCATGGACACTTGACCATCTTCATCCTTAGAGAGATGGCAGTTTCGGAGAAACTCTCCACAAAATGTAGGAAAATAAGGATGTGGAGAGTCTAGAGAAGCTGATAGTCACCGGAACACTATAGGGAAGGTGAGCGAAAGGACGGTCTTCAAATAAAATGATCAGGCCGAATTAAAGAACTGACAGGATCGTCCCCAAACACTGCTTTCAATTTTGCATAGGATTTGGAAGAGTGGAGGCAGATCGTCTACCAGATTCCAGACGATATACTCTGATTAATCAGCAGCATAGATCAATAATTAGCGTGTAATGCTTTCAATTGTGCGGTCACTGGTTCAATTCCTAGCTGTGCTGCTGGCTTTTGGATATGTTACTCCAAGGTCGATCCTTTCTAAACAGAATTCACCAATTTATCTGATTTCATTGAAACTGATCCAACAATTTGTCAACCCTGTCCTATTTCTCGTAAAATTCGAGTTTACAGCATCTGGAATTAGTTGAATTATAAATAAAATGCTGTAAATTTTTCCATAGATGTCTCTATGATTGTTAACCCTTTGTGGCCCAACCTTTTTTTTGACGTATTTTAACATATTTTCTGGGATTTATGGGTTCATAGGAATAAAATAAAGATAAAAAATTATTTATTTATAATAACATAGAAAAATGGTGGTTCCACAGTGGAACCACTGGGCCACTGGCCACTTTAAATTATTTGTGGAATAGCTTGAAACAATTATTTTTATCACTAAGACATAGTCCCATTAATATATTAATCCCTTTTAATTGCTTCATTTCTGCCATATTCGTTTGCAGAGTCTTCTGGTTACCAATTTTTTTTTGTATATCATACAAATTTGTTTCAAAAACAATATTTTGAATCAACTCTTCGGGAAAAAATTGAAGAAACACATCAGTGGGTGATTCAATATTATTGCCTCATTTTTTGGCCACAATGACAACAAATTTATTTTGGATATTATTCCGAGCACCTCTTCCCCATATAATTCGTTGCTCACCACATATCGACTTTAGTGGAAGTTCATCTTCGTTTTCTCAAATTTCATCATCTTCATCATGCTTCTCGTGCCCGTCATCACCCCTGTTCTCCAAAATAGTGGGATCACCTATCTCACCTATCTAAGTCCATCAGATGCCAAAAATTCACAATCAGATGTATTTCTGCCAAAAGGTCATTCACACAAAGATTCTCAAATTCAGTAAATGACCATTGCAGTTTAACTGATATAAATATTTGATAAACATGCCGTCAAAATAGAGATAATTGTAAAAATTCAATATGGGGGTCCCACTGTGGGACCCCCATATTGAAGCTATGAAATAGTTATAAAATGTGCGAGGTATATGTATTTATTTGTATCATTTAGTTGACGCTAATATAGAAGTATAAAAACACATAGTAACATACCTGCCATCTTTGATAATAAAGTAATTATTAATGTTTTTCTTAACCGTGATATTCACTTACGCTCTTGCCGAAAGTCAAAAGTCAACTAACGACAAGTTTTTTCTTGAACGAAAGAATAAATATTTCCCACGAACGCTAAATGTCTCTGGTAACGCTAAAATCGAAGTGGTATCGAAATGCAACCATTGGGACACTAGGAAAAAAATAATGAAGTTGTGGTTCTTCCACGGCACCACTGGGACACAAAGGGTTAATCGATTTTTGTATTTATTTTATTTTTTACATATGTATGTACATATATACCAAGAAGCCCTGACAGGTAGACCCCAATGTGCCTTCCTAGACAATTAAAAGCATTTTTATTACATAAATCACTGTATTTCGAGAGGCTGAAGAACACAAAATTAAAAATTAATTAATCAATCAATGAATTAATCCATTGAGACATCTATGGATTTAGACTTGTACAAAATTTTTTACATATTGTACACAAATCAAATTCAGATATTTATGACAGCGGGTAGGATGATTTTTGCCAATTTGAGGAACCGCTTCAACAATGAAAATCAGATAAATTGGCAAACTCTGATTAAAAACGATCGCCTTGGAGTTACAAATATCCAAGTTTTACCAGCAGTATTAATTATTAGCACGGGATCGAATTCGTTAATCTCTCAGTGCTAGAGGTTGTGATTTCTCGACTTTTTTTGATTCTCGAGATTCGAGAATCTCCTTTTCTCGGAATATTTGAATCTCGAGATTTGAGAATCTTATTTTCTCGAAATATTTGAATCTCGAGAATTCGAGATTTTCTTTTTTTGTTTCTCGAGATTCTCGAGAATTCTCGAGAAAGTATGATTTTTTTTTTTAACGTCTTGAACTCTGAAAGCCACTATAGTGGCTTTCGGATATTCGGCTGCCAGCTCGGAAAGCCAGTATAGTGGCTTTGTTAAGCGGCTACTTTGGAGCTTTATTTTTAATATACATTGGCAAATTTTTGAAGGTTTTATTTTACAATAGTGTACTTAAAGGATACGAGATGCTAGAAAATGTATAAATAGGATAATTACAGTAAAGGGCTAGCGTCTATATTGTTTCTAAGAATATTTGCATTCTTTACCTGCTTCTACATTTGAGTGTGCCGTTTTATTTGGGCAGTCGGTATCGATACATTGTGCTCTAAGAAGCTATTTTCGGTGGGGTGACCATAATTTTACATAATGATAAAAACGCGAAATATATTTTGCACCATGAATCAATTTAATTAAAGTTCTACGGAATATACATATGATGTGATAACGACGTGCTCGGTAATATTAGTGCATATGGTGAAATAATAAATACTAGTGTTGGTAACATTGAAATTTCAGTTTTTAAACTGTTAGTTAAAATCACATTTTCTATTCGTTACCTACTAGAAAACTTCCAACACCTAGAAGACTTCCAAAATGATTGTGATAGTGATGATAACTATTTTGTATTTGATAATGTAGAAAATTTTGACAGTGGAAGTGACATTCAACCACAACCAAGTAAATAAAGCGCTATGTTGATACCGTTGAGCGATAGTGAAGATGATATCAGAGATACAAACAGTGATTTTTTGAGTAATCATATTTCGATAAGATAGGTCGATTTTAAGTAATCATATTTTCAACCAAAAAAAAATTATTTTTCGGTTGAAAATATGTTTTTTAGGAGTGTCTTCAAAAGAGATCGTTTTTACAAATATTTCGGATATTACAACTCAAAAATAATAATGTAGAACACAATGGCTTTTTGAATCATTTAGATGCTAAATGCAGACAATTAATTATACCGTGCAGAGACATAGTGGTCGATGAGTCCGTCGTGAACTTCAAAGGCAAGATTTGTTTGAAAAGTGTAAAAAAAATAGTGATCAAAAACACCGTGTATCTGTTAAATCTAATCTTTTCGTCTTTGCCCGCCTTCTGGGATGATCCAGCTTTTTTTTTCGATGTGTCCTACAAGTAGGTAACGAATAGAAAATATGATTTTAACTAATGGTTTAAAAACTAACCAATAGACACTTTATGAGGGTGGGTACGCATTAAAATACAATGAGTAAACAGACAATAGCTTTGCATCCTTGGACCCAAACTGCCTAACGAACTATAGGGTAGGTATGAAAACATTTCTATAGGCATATTTTAAAAGTTTCTAGTAATAAAACTCATTTATTATACAAAACTGCTGTCATAAATAATACAAGAAATGTAAAACTCATCATTTAGTTCGATTTGGTAATTATGATGGTTTGAAATAATTGAATTTAGTGACTATATTCGAAAAATGCTATCCCAATTCAACATCATGTTATTATGGTCACAATTGAAGACGAACAGATAGTCCCAAAATAACTGAGCATAAATTTTAGTTATTATCTAAACAAAAAATTGCGTATTTTTTGTTAAAATTAATTCACCAATTTGATCTTCGACATAATTTAATAATATGAACAAATAAAATTAAAAAAAAAATCATATAATTTTTTCCATCCTAGAGTAGACTAGTGGTGAAGAGAAATTCCAATAAGAGTGCAAAGTGTTAATATAGTGAATTGATTTTTTTAGCATATAAACTTGACAACATACAAAAATCAAAAGAACACAAACACTACATACATACATATGTATATTATATCAGGGGTTTACAACTTAATTAAAGACATGATGAAAGAAAGATATAGAGAGATATAATAGAACATTGAAAAGAAAAAAAAGTAAAATTATATAAAAAAAATATTATAAAAGAAGGCATGAAAAGAAAATAATTAGTAATAAAGGAGGTAAGTGAAAATATACAAAAGTAATTTAAAATAGTAAAAATAACAATATGTATAAAAGAATTTTATAAAATTCCCAGTGTTGCTACCCGGCTTTGCCCGTGTTTTTGTGACCGGACAAATAATAAAAATACTGACCTTCTATGCATATTAAAATACTGACTATAAATTGATTAATATCTAAGGAACAAATACTCGAATAAATAAATAATAAATCAAAAATCTTTGTTTTATGTGTGTTAAGTGGGGTCATATTGTCAGTGAAAATATATTTTCACTAGCGTTTTAGTGATATCATAACCGAATACTTTCGCACTAGTGACTAGTACCTACATGCACATACATATGTATATGTAACTTAAAAATGGTGCGATTTCGTTGTAACATGTGTATATGTACTTATATGATGACCGAATAATAACTTACCGGACAAATAATAAAAATACTGACCATCTATACATATTACAATACTTCACAAAATTATTTACGAGTTAACAAGTATACAAATCAGTCAGTTTATTGAGCAAAAATATGTAGTGATAATTTAAGAATATTCTCGATATTTTCGAGATTCTAATAAACGATTTCTCGAGATACGAGAATCTCGAATTTTCATAATAAAATATTATCGAGAAATGAGAATCTCTAAATTTTACAATAAAATATTCTCGAGAAACGAGAATCAAAATTTCTCGAGAATTCTCGAGAAATCTCGAGACGAGATTTCTCGATCACAACCTCTACTCAGTGCTAAACATAAATGCAGCCACCGAGACATACTGCTGCTTACGTACAATTTTTGACCATAGATGTCATGTAGAATAAAAAATGGGTGTATACCTGTGTAAATAAATATGGTTCTGGCTATTTGCAGGTACTATATCTGCGAATCATTGGCTATTTGCAGGTACTATATCTGCGACAGGCGCAAAGCATTCTGCGCATGCGCGTGAACTGACACTGTCAGCGTGTTTACTGTTAAAATTTTGTTTTAAACCTCTTAATATTTAGTTCGAACTTGTAAAGTGACGTAGAGTAAAAAAATATAATCCAAATTAGTTAATATTATTAATTGTTAGAAAATTATTATCATATACAATGCATAATACCTACATACAAGTACAAGCCGCGAACTAGCTAAATGCTATAAATTTATTATAATAACGTGCGAAATTTATTGCGATTGATTAAACAAGTCTAGCATACATTAAAAGTAAGAAATTATAATCGGATTATAAGTTCACGCGCATGCGCAGAAGGCTTTGCGCCTGTCGCAGATATAGTACCTGCAAATAGCCAATAATTCGCAAATATAGTACCTGCAAATAGCCACAACCAATAAATATACGATTTTCAGCGTTGAGCAAATGAGACAGAAAAGAAGATGGGATGATTTATGTTGCATACAATGTTACATATACATACATACAAATTCAAAATGCAATCACTTTTTAAGTCTTGTTGTTGGGTTTCTCAAAAGTACCAAACAATTCACATCACATTTATTGACTTAGTTATATATAGAACTAGATAAGTTCAAATGCTCTAAGATTTTTCTCTATAAACTGATTCATAAGTATTCACATTTGAACAATGCATAGTATAATTTTTAAATCTTATATATGTTTTTCTTTAGGCTGTATGCTAATTTTTCGGTACAATGGCGATCAATTATTGATTTGTTCAGCGCGCGTGAATAACTTTCATCACTTTCTACCGTTAATCGTGTTCCATTTTTGTTGTAAATCAACGAGATGATTGTTATAGCATTGTCGACTGTAATGTGATTTCACTTTCTTCGTGAAAAACTACTGGAACATTCGTATTATGAATTTTGTTTTTTGTTTCAGTATAAGCATGTTTGCATTACGACAATAGCGTTAATCCATTATGGAACGTTTATCGCATGATTTGAATCTCGCTTTAGAGGAAAGCAACTGCGGTAAGCAAGGACGTAAAAAGTTCGGACTCAGACGGAGGACAAGATCCACTGGAAATTTGCGTTAGTTTTTATTATTATCAATTTAATATATGTCGTACGAAACTGTTTCATTGATTGAAATTTTATTTGATTTCCAGCCGCTTCTTGCGTCATCGGCATCGGTGAAGACGGAAGCTCGAGTAGTCCACATCAACCTGCCATAGTTTCAAACGTTTGTTGTTGTCACTGCTTTGGAATGTTGAGAATTCTAAAGATCAACGTTTTATATGTTTGTATGTTTGCAGGTATTATCCGATTCGGACGATCCACAGTTGAATCAATTGCAGCAAGGAAATTCAAAAAATAGGTCGTCGCACTTTTGCCCTGGTGGTAACTTCGAATCTGATTCGTTCAATGAGAATTTTTCTCCGGCCAAACCCCCGAATGCTCGTCGTAAAAGGAAATTCAAGAAAATGGCAATAGACTATCCGGATACTTGTAATGGAAAATCCTCACCGCCGTTGATTATGGCCTCGTCTCCACATGTAAAATATGCTCTAACCCTTTGAATGCTGACCGAAGTTGATCGGCGTTTTGCCAACAAGTCCATGGGCCTGAAAAACGCCGATAGGCGTTGTATTTTGAGCATGTACAAAGTAAACAAGAATACTACCCGCTAAGCCTTTTCAGGTAGCATTGAATATAAAATGCATTGAACATGGGTTGTGTAATCCGTGTCATTTATTTGTCAATGTTTATAAAGTCTCGTTTACACTGGAATTTTTGAATTTATAACCATAGCATATAACTGCTGATTATTTTAGATTCTGGCTTGGCATTTAGATTGTGAGCATTACATTTTAACAACAATGAATAAGATGGAACTAATTTTGGAAAAATACATTCATTAACCGTTTGCCCGCGGCAGTCTTCTATGGAAGCTTTGCACGACAAGTCTGTAGCGCGGCTGTCTTCCATAGAATTTCTGAACTTTGCACGGGATTTTGAGCCTTATATGCGCCTATTTAACTGTTTTAAGGTTCAAAATTGCTTGAATATATTACTGAGAGTTGAATGCCATCTATTCAATTTGCTTAAAATGCATATATACCAGTCAAACTTAGTTTTTTGTGGAACCATACTGAAACCTCGTTTATGTGACGTCACGTTTGTTGAATACGTCTCAATTGTACGAAGAATGATTATTTGACAATTAAGCCAAAACTACGAGATATATTATGTATTTTATTGTTTAAAATAATACTTTGTGTTAATTAACATATCTGGTTAGTTGAGTAAATATTAAATCTGTATTTAAGGTCGAAAACTCGATTGCCAAATTCGCGAAACAGGTGCCGCGTACTGGGTTTGTTCACTATATTTATTGCCGCGGGCAAAGGGTTAATAGACTTGTTTTGTTTATTTTATATTGTTGCAAGATATAATAGAGAGTCTAAACACACCTTTACAAAACTCGAAATCTTTAAGTTATCAAAGGTATAGCTACAATTTTTATACCTGCTTTCTATTGGATTTCAAAATAATTCTAGTTGGAAATGTTAGCGAATTTTTCAGCGTGGTGGGCTTTCAATATAAAAAACGTCAGCACTCAAAGGGTTAATTTAATCATTTTATAATTAACATTATATAATGTAATTTATATTATTTTTGTTTTTTAGATAAACGTTGTTCAGAATTGTTCTGTTTTGAATCTGCAAGGCTCTACACCGTTTACGCTTATAACAAAAAAGAAAAGAATATTTAAACATGGTTGTCAAGATGGGTTAGTTCATATTTAATAAATATATTGTAACTATCGATTGTTGTTTTAAATATTTAATGTGTGTTTTATTTTTAGACATCGATCGAATATGTTCTGCGGTAAACGTAAATGGTCACACAGAGAGAGGAGTGAACTCGGCGAAATGAGAGAACGCTCTTTCAGCGGAGGTTGCGCTTCAAAATCGTATTTTTGCGGAAAGTCAACGTCGAAATCGTTTTTAGATTTTAAAAATTCCAAGAAATATTTACCAATTGATAAAGTTCCCAAATTTAAAGACAAATTTTTGGCGCCTGTTAAGAATGCTGGTGTTAAAAATGAATTGGAATCGGCTCTTCAGAGTATAACGTTGTCGTCGTTCGCTCCGAATCATTTGCCGGGAAGCTCTTCTTTTAATTTCGTCTATCGACCTCCGGCCACGACCTGTGAAAGTATTCCTATTTTCGGTAAACCGTCTGACAAACCACTGTCAGTCTTCACTGTTCCTTCATTTGCTCTGCCTGAAAGCGATGCGAAGAATCAAATCGTCAAGTCAACGAAGAAACACGACAAGTCTCACGGCAGGAAACATAAATCACACCATAAATCGTCCGAAGGCAAACTGCGAAATCCATTACAGTTCGATGATCCAAACATTGATATGGATTGTTCTATCACTAACGAGGCTGTGAGCTCGAGTTCTATAAGCAGTAGCGATTCTGAAGGCGTCGTCACGAATGATAGTGATAGAGAAGGCGACGATGAGTTGACCGATTGGCCAGGAAACGAGGAAATATCTTCATTTAATAAGAATCTAAACATCAAAGTGCAAAAACCAATCGTCAACGGGCCGTTGAAGATGACCTTGCAGCAGATAGTAAAACCGTTTTCGAAAAAGGAAAAGTTCCTGCCAAAGCTAGGACTCAGCAGTTGTAAGAATAAGACTGATACGATGGTACAGAGGACTGTGCACGTCGAAGTGCACGCTGAAATGGATTTGATGGACGACGATACAATGATGTCCAATTCCGGCTCCGTCTTGGACACATTCTCGAATTGCATCACGTCGCTCAACGACTCGACCCCATTGGCTTATACGAGTTTTGCCGATGTGAAGAACGCCGGTCTGTTGAATAACAACGCCAATGAAGCGTTTTTTCATTCGTTCCAAGCGCTCCAAGACACCGGGAAGCTACACATGAACAAAGACAATGAACAGTATATACCGAGGACGAATTTCACTTTACAAAAGACATCTTCGAGTGATTTAAACCTGAGCGAAAAGTCGCCTCAAAGCGATCATTGCTATAGTGAACATTCGGCGTGCTTCGGCACGCCGGCCGTTCGAAAGCTAAGAGCCGGATGTCGGAGGTTGAGAGACGAACGTCCCGGTTTTGCCATCACCAGTGCAGCTAACGAACAATTGTCTAGATTCCTTCAAGATTCGTGTCAAGACGAGCTGAAGCTTCCGTGTTTCAATAACGATCAGGAAGAGAGGGAAAAGTTAGCTTCTTTGGCGAAGTTGTATTCGTTGGATATGAGCGTAGAGTTAGGAAGGCCCGTCTTGAGAAAGACAAGGTACCTTGAACTAAAACATTATCAATTTGTATAAAACCAATCTTGTTTATTTTATTATACTTTTCGAATTTTTCAGCAACACTACTCAGTCGGTACGTGTTGAACATTCGAGACTTCACTGCCAGCGGTTTTTATCATTTTCTAAGTTCAAAAGGCGTTGCTATGACCCAGACTGCACGTCGGAGCAATTGTTTGCCTTGCCGTTAGACGTGTGCCAACCGGCCATTGAGGCGAACAAACAACCGTCGCTGCCCATCGATCCTGAAATGTGTGGGTCTTCGACAAATAAAAGCGTGATTTACTCCCAAGAGCCCTTTCCGGCTTTGGCCAAAGCGCCGACACTAAACGACTTATCCCAGTCCCAAGACTACGATCAAGGTTTCTCCGAACCCAGTCTGAGAAACAGTCCTCATTTGGACGTGAGCGACGAACTAAAATCGCATAACAAAAGCGACGGCGGCTTCTCAAGTGATTAATTATATTTTAAACATGTGATTTTATATTCGGAAAGATTTTCAGTAGTATTCTAGAGGTTTCGATCAATCTTATATACATATATATATATTATACGTAATACTAAAATAACACTTCTTTGATATTTGATAGATGATCTATACAAAATATTTGGAGATTTCTAACCGTGACGTTTTTACTAATTGTAATATACATATATACAATACACTCCACATAATTTATATAAAAGTTATTAGTGTTGAAATATCAATTTTGATGCACCGATAAATTTTAATTCATATCTGTATACGTTTCCAATTTCGAATAAGTCAATGTGCGTAGAATCTGTAGTGTCGATGGTGTGTATTAATAACTATTATTTTTATGTTGTATGTTTATTTGATATATATTCTATACGTAGCTTACTTAAATACTTACGTTCACTCTCTCATCCGTGTCGAATAATGTGATAGCAGCAAGAACTGTGATAATCAGTTTATTTTTATAAATAAACACTTGCAAAAATATTACCGATGAACTAACTTACCAAATTTTATTTAGTAATCTGCCAATACTCCGCTTTTTTGTAGTAATGATAATTTTGTTTTTGTATTTTATTTACAGAAATACTCTCCGATTCAGTCGATTAATAGCGCTAAGGAGGCAAATAATTTCCTTCGGAATACATGATGGTTGATTTGATTGTATGTAATAATGTGTGTTTTCAGTGTATTATGTTAATTGTATTTATTTCACGTGTAGTGGAAGTATGATTGTTTGAATAAATGATGTAGTTTTAAATGAAACTGTACTGATGCTGTCGCTTTTTATTTTATTTTGCCATACAATATGATCAACGTGTACTAAAAACACATTTTATATTCTCACTATGAATTCTGTGTTAATTTATTTTATTCGATGGAAAATAAATCTATATTGATGTTCTAAATTGATTTATTTTTTATTTTTACCATTCAAACCTTATACAATCATGTCATATATGTAATATCGCTATTCTGTGTGTCTGTCTGGGATAACGCTCGCCGTACTATAATAGTCGTTTCGATTCGACATACATATGTACTTCTTCTTCACGTCCTCCCAGAACGTCGGCAACTAGATGTCCCATTCGTACTTTGTCAATAGTGCCCAGGTGCTTAGCCGTACCACTGCCGAAGATTATCTATCCAAGGTGTTTTTAACATATGTACGTTACAGTTAAACCACTGCCAGTAAACGAATATAATAACAAAATAAATAAACTTCTATATATACTGTTGGCTACCAATGTTTCCTCTAGGCGTATAGACGGCGCTAAATCTCTGAGCGTTTACCGCCATCTATTGAAAATTTAATTAATTAATTTTTCTATTGGTATTTTATACTGTTTATATTAACAATTAAATATATTTAAAAGGTAAAAAATTCGACCGGGTGCAGATCGAACACAGGACTGACACTTTTATTTAATAGCTTAATATGCTAACACCCATGCGATGAAATTTCATCGGGTACAACACTAGTCTTATTTATAAAATAAAACCTTTGTGTGTAATTCGTTTCTGATTGGCTGTCATCAAATTCGTTTCTGATTGGCTGTCATCAAATTCGTTTCTGATTGGCTGTCGCTAAATATTCATTTTTTTCGATTCAAATAAATTTAATAAATAAAAAATAACAATTGAATGCTTACTATTAGATTAGCCATGTTTATTCGATTTACATTAGAACTACTAATAATAATGAAACTATAATATATTTTCAACAATTTATTTGTACAATAAATAAATAATGACTTTGAAACATTGAAACAATTTTATTCCCATGCGTTATCGATGAACTATAAATGTACACAATTACCATTTCCTTCGATATAAACATATAAATGCATTATTGGAATGTTAAAAACTTAATTAAACTGTTCTATATAACAATTCTAATAACATAATATGTATATAGGAATGCATTTACATACATATACATATAATAATATAATATTAAATTAAAACCAACAGACTAGGAATTTATTTAAAATGTGTATATATACAAACCTATGACTAAATAATCTGACTTATTCAGAATGGTATTGTGCTTTCATGATTTCTTAATCAGTGGGCCATTCGAGAGCACGTTTCATACTTAATGATTTTCGATTTGATTAGCTCTCGGTGCGGTTCTAAATCCCATATGCGTCTATTGGTGTTTCTTCGCTTTTCTTTCAGTTGTACTTAGAAGCTCGGCTAGCTCTCATTGTAGCTGACGGGCTTGACGGGTGCTCCGGCTCCGCGAAGCACGCTGCCAAAGGGTTATCAGATCCTTCAGAAGGAGACCTGCGCACTACCTTGGACCGGTGCGCGTCTCTCCAGCGGCACTGGAGCCAAAGAAACTTGGCTCACCATGGTGCGGCTGTGGTTGTAGCTGTATCCGAGTTGCTCTTTCGATTTCTCTACAACAAATTCCAAAAAAATCTAAATAACACAGTACATATGCTGTATGCAATTATATCATAGCGTGTATTGAAATGTGATTTTGTTTATGTGTTTTTCAGGTTATTTCAGGTGACGAGTATGCGCGTCTGTAGTGATAAATACATTTGGAAGTCTCCGATAGTGCGGGGGCGACAAAGGGACAGACGTGAAAGAAAAACCATCAATCATCGCCCGACTGAAATCTAGCACCGAATAGCTCAGATATCTAGTAAATGTACAAGAAAATGTTGAAATGCGTGCTATATAATGATAGTTTTCAGTTGAAAAGTGTGAAAGATGCTTTTCAGAGTGTATTACATTAAAAATTCAATGATTTTATTTGAATAGGCTACAATTTTTTTACGAAATATCTATATAGATTTTTATGTATACTGTTTATATTTTGTGTAAAGATATTTTTAAAATTCTAATAGGTCACTTTTTTTTGGTGCCATTACAAGTTGCCCCAAAGCGACATCTATATCTTTAAACTTGTATATATGTATATAAAATTGAAATTACATATGTCCTAAAAGTGGTGATAAATAGTAGGTTGGTTGCCAATTCGGGAGGAACCGTTTCATCAATGGAATCAGATAAATTGGCAAATTCTGATAGGAAACGATTGACTTGGAGTCACAAATTTTATTTATTTTATTTTTTTACATATATATATATATATATATATATATATATATATATATATATATATATATATATATATATATATATATATATATATATATATCAGGAAGGCCTGACAGGTAGACCCCAAGGCACCTTCCTAGTCAGTTAATCACAAACATTGCAGCATTTTTATTACATAAATCATTGTATTTTGAGAGGCTCAAGAACACGTAATTAACAATTAATGGATTAATTAATCCATTGAGACATCTATGGATTTAGGCTTGTGCATAAATTTTTACATATTGTACATAAATCAAATTCAGATATTTGTCAATTTGAGGAACCGTTTGAATGAAAATCAGATAAATTGGCAAACTCTGATAAGAGACGATCGACTTGGAGTCACAGATATCCAAGTTTAACCAGCAGTATTAAAGATTAGCACGAGATCGAACCCGGAACCTCTCGGTGTTAAACATAAACGCAACCACCGAGCCATACTGCTGACTCGGTGTCTTGAGTCTTACCAGCAGCACTGCAGAAATACTCCAAATAAACTATTTTCAATCGATGTCAAACCAGAGCTCGGAGTTTAGCATTAACGCAACCATCGAGATATACTACTGGCTGTTTTTAAATGTATAAACTGAATAGTGACCAATAAATGTAAAATTCCTTATACATATATTATTGCATTGACGGAGGTTTATTTTGAAGGGAGAAACTATGCTCCTTTTAATAGTAAGTTAAAATACGCCATTGTGAAATAAAATCACACTTGGGAAAGTGTGTTGCAAATTTTAACCTATTTAGAGTTAGTTAGTGATATATTCAAATTGGGTTTGGTGCAAACGATCGAAAAGCGCCAGACAGATTGAACCACAGATTAACTGGATGGCTGCTTTAAACGCAATTCTCGACTTCACGAATGAAAAATTGCACATCAGATGACGAGTAACCTTTCGATGTGCACAGATGCAATTATCAAAATGGTAAGTATTGAAATTGAGTTGGATCTTTCTGGCGAGTTTTTAATAATTTAATAAGGAAAAATTCGGAACTAATGTATCAGAAGCACAGAACGTATACAAGGTAGGTGTATGTTGGGACTTCGGGTAGATTTCACTAAGTGTAAGTGCGAGCAGTGCGCACGCATAAGGTACACGTGTCGTTAATCTGTGGTTCAGTCTGTCTGGCGCTTTTCGATCGTTTGCACCGCATCGATGTACCTTGTGTGAGAAAAGTACATACTGCGTGAAACTATTGTCAAAATTGAAAAAGAGGACATTATTTTTTTTTTACTATACAAGTCGCTGAATTACGAGACACTTAAAAACTCTGAAATTAACGAGACATCTATGAATTGTACATACATTTTATTGTACATTAATCATACTCAAATAGTGGTGACATAGTAGGTAGAAAGGTTTTTAGCCAATTTAATCGGGAACCGTTTCAACAATGAAATCAGAGAAAATTGGCAAACTCTGATAGGAAACGATCGACCTAGAGTCACAAATATCCAGGTCTGACCAGCAGCACTACAGACATACTCAGAAAAAATCATTTCAATCAAGGTCAGCTCATGGGATCGAACCCGGTGCCTCTCGACGCTAAACAGAAGCTCAAGAGGGCTGTACACCCGAAACCTTAATTTTGTTACCGTTCCTTTCTTCGATATATATATATTAAGTGTATGTATATATTGAGTGAATGCGACAATATATATCAATATATATATTGAGTGAATGCGACAGTTGCGCTTCGACCAGATAAAACGTATTTGAAATTGACAAAATCGAGGTTTCGTATTCTACTATTTTCTCCTCCAAAACTGGACCAATTTTTAAAAAAATTTCATCATCGGTATGAGAAAGATACTTTCTGTGCATCTATCGGCGTATTTTTTTAAAATCGACCGTTAAATAAGCACGCTGGACTCGTTTCGTGGGTGTAAAAAAGAGGCGATTTTAAAGATGTTTGGCGGCTCCTAGCTCATATAAAAAATAATTAATCAAAAAAATAAAACGATAGATGCACCCCAATGGTGGATATCCATAGCAAATTAAAAAATAATTTGTCTAGTGCCATAATTGAGGAAGGGAGAAGTATAGTACGTTTGTATGGACAAGGCGCTGCTGTCCAGCCCTCTTAACGACCGAGCTATTCTGCTGGCTATTATAAGTATAATATAAAAAAAAGATAGAGAACAAAAGAATTGTGTTAAAAAAGAAAACATGTTCTCTTATAAAGAGACCTGTTGGCAACCCTACGTTTGAAAGCTTTGTATCAATTTTAGTACTGATTATTTGTTTTAATCTGATGCATCAGATTTTGCAGGCAATATATGCATATGCATAATACATATACATATGTATGTACAGTGGCGGACTGGGACTGAAATTAGTGCATGCCAGGAGTCAAAGGGGGCCCCCACCCAGGGTTAAAAAAATTTGTCCCCCCCCCCCATATAACAAAATTTTCTTCTTTCCATAACGCTAAAAATCAAGGGCAAAAAATAAATAAAATTTTCAAAAACAATTTTAGTTCAAAAACAAATTTAGGTACAAGAAAAATGGCAAAAGCAAAATAGATCCATAAATTACATTGTATATTTCGTTTTAATCCTTGTCATATAATGCATCATAAAAGAATGCGGCATAAAAGCGGCTTTTACTTTCAGAAAACAATCAGGGACGTCATTTCAGCTTTTTCTTGGGGGGACAGGCAAATATTGGTCAAATTGATTTTTTTTTCAAAAAATCTTTTTTATATCGGAATAAAAATGGAAAATATAAAATATGAAAAAATTAAGCTTATTTTTGAAAAAATAATTATAAAAAAATATTATGTAAAAATCCAAAAAAGCGCCGTAGGCGAAAATTTTTTTCCAAAAATCTTCACATGGTTAACAAAAATCGACCATCAAAATGTATCACTATATCAAAAAATATACGAACATTCGGAAAAATAAACGATACACATCTGTTTTTGAGACAAAATAAAGTAAAGGGGACCTTTCTAACGATTCGCTCCATGGGATGAACAATTTCTAAGAATGTTACTAATGGCATACCACTTAAAAACCAAAATATACTTGCTTCAAAATAATAAAATTTCGGGGGGCGAGTGCCCCCCCAAATTACGTCCCTGAAAACAAAAAATGCATAATATTTTCAATTAATGTTGATCGAAAATCAGGATTTTGGGGAGGGGGCCCCTATCCTATGTTTCTATATACATGGATTTGTCTAGATTAGGAATAGATTTAATATTCGGAAGCTGTTTAAAATTGTGTATTTAAATCTTACTATATCGTCGAAGTATAATCAAATGTTATTTTGAAAGTATGTATGAAGTAAATTTAAATCGCTGGTTGATGATGAATCGTCCTATCAAAATTGTTTTAAGCAATTCAGTTTATATTATTCAGGGAAATTTGTTTATTCCCATTTTTATTTCAGTAGGTAGTTGTTACATAGGTATTGGTATATGCATAATATTGAGGTTGGAAATGGGCCCGGTAAAAGGGCCCACGCAAATGTTGAAACTTACATTTCGAGCCTAATAAAAAAGTTAACCGATCCTTGGGCTGTTAAAGCAGGCATTAGTTGTTTGTGTATATCGTAAGAAATTTGTTTTGTTGAAATACCCAAACTCTAGGTCCCAAAGTGCAATATCCAATAAATTTTTACACACGTGAAATAGTTAAATTAAAAAGTTATTTAATTTTACTGAGGGCCCATATTTTCTAACGGATAGTGGGGCCCACATGCCATCGGGCATGTACGCTTGTATGGCCAGTCCGCCACTGTGTATGTAGATAAATTGAGACTGAGCGATTGACTCCATTGTACCGTATCGAATTCAAATTGATACATGGGAGTCTTCTAGCTGGGGGGGGATGTTTGATGTGTTTTTCTGGTGTGATTGATCGTCCGGCGTTGTGCCATCTATGTTCGTTTTCTCGACGATGCGGAAAAATCTTTCACACTTTCCGTTAGTTTTCCATTCGTTCTATACGCCCCCCGAAAACGTTATGAAAAATGACGAAGTCGCGTTAGGCGCCAATGGAAAATGTCTGAAAGCGATATTAAATGGTCCTGTTTGGTTATTTACTATGTACATTGTACATCAAAGGGTTAGAAAGGCGTCATTATTCACCGGAGAAAAGTCGAAGTACGTTTACTATTGACGCTGCGATGCTGTGGGCGCTTTGTGACGTTCTTAGGACCACTTCAGACGGAAAGGAAAATCGCACGAATTTTCGCATAAAGAATTTTCCATACATATAGAATCCCGCCTTGTTGACCGTCTGAGGTGGCTCTTGAAAGGGCAAACGGGCGTTGAAATCACTGACGGGTTAAATCTTTTATCAAAGAGGCTTCTCTATTTAAAATTATTTCATTGAAAGTATAATATAATAAAAACTAAAATATTAAGGGTTAAATTAATAACCTTTCTACATCATATACATATGTAGGATTTGATGTGTAAAGGTCTGTTCATACTTAACAGCACTGCACGGCTTCACCACTACACGACTCCGTTTCCAATATGTCATTTTATTACATTTCTACACGTCGCGGTCACGTCACGCTTACAGCACTTTGGCCGAGTGCAAGGCAAAATCGGCTTACTTATACATTACAGGCCATGACGATACGGCGCAATATTGCTTACGTCGTATTGTCGAGTACTTACTATATGAACGCATACACGTGCATTCGTAGCTACGCGTAAGAATACAAGTCAGCAAAAATGTTTCGGCGTTTATCGAACGAAAAATTATGTATAATCGCGTTGTTGTTGGAAGAAGGAGCTCAAGAAGGCAATAAAAAAGCACGGAGGCGTTTTGATGTGCATCCCATGTTAAAAAATAGAAAAACTGAAGGAGAGTTTTGGACACTGTATAAGAAGCTTGTGGATGATGGACAATTTTTTTTTAAATATTTCCGTAAAAACCATGTCGAAAGATTGAACAGCTGTCGACTGTCACTATCGATAATTGGTCCAAAACAGCAAAGCGGCAGACTCATGGCACGTAATTCGCGTATATATTTCCACGATGGCCAAAAAAACGGATACGATACGTTGACGGATGTTGCTGTAAGGTATGAATAGGAAATGTCGGGTACTGCTGTAAGCCTGCCGTGGCGTAAACGTGACGGTTGAAATGAACATACCCATACAAAATGTACCAAAGAATACTTTTCGTACGGCTGGATACCTGCTGAAGTCGGTTCGTGCCGACTAGGTATGAACAGACCTTAAATGGTTATAATAAGAGAATATCAAACAGTTGTTACACATGAGTGTTAATTATTAAGAGTTGGTACCCCAGACACCGATTGATGTGCGGGCCACTGTGATTGGTCGGAGTAGTAGCGAGTTAGTCAGTGCACCATGTTTGGTGCGATGGAGTTCTGGATTTGAATGTATCGATATATGTACATCGAATAAAAGATTTGCCGTATAAAGTCTTTTTTAATTTCTCCCTCTTCACGATCTTCCCTTACATGAATTCCCACACATATGTATGTATAGGAATTCCAAAACTACCGACATTCGTCACTACCGGTACTACTGGAAAAAACTTGTATCTACCAGTTTTGGTTTATTTAAGCATTTAGTTCAATAAAATTTAATTAATCTAATATATAATTTCGAAAGACACTTTGTATATATATATATACATACATATATATATATATATATATATATATATATATATATATATATATATATATATATATATATATATATATATATTTGTAACTGTCGTTGGGAACTTGGTCAACAGGTAAGTTACTACGACGATATATTTACTTTTCGATTGAAATAAATTCACTCCCGGCACCGAAGGCTCTAGGGGGGAGGCGCCGGATTCTGGTATACATATAATTTCAAAAGAGACTTTATATATGTATGTTTGTTCGTGACAGTCAATTTAATAAAAAAACAAATAAATTTATATAAAATAAAGCTATTCAAATAAATTTTACTATAAGATTAGTCATGTTTAAGGGGTTTATATTACAAATACCGAGCGAAGCCGGATAAAACCACTAGTTACCAATAAAATATGAACTAATCAATTGTAAAAAAAGTGGGTGCCACTTTGGTATGCGGTATACCTTGACGTTTTTACTTTAATATGCGGTCTCACTGTCTCAGTTCTCGCGTGTGACAGTGAGGCTGAATAATACCGACCGTTACAAGCTAATCTTAAATGAATAGGGCCAACCCTAACTTAACCTAACCTAACCTGGCCTTAAATAAATAGGTGTTGGCTGCTAAGATATGTTTATTTTTGTGAAAATATTGATGAAATAAAACTTAAAAAAACATATCTTAGTAGCCAACATCTATTTATTTAAGGGTCAGATTTGGTTAAGTTAAGTTAGGTTGGCCCTAACAACGTTTTCTTCTAAATATAAAACGATTGAACTACTAATATAAAATTGAAATTATGATATTTCGGTACTACAATTAGTCTATTTTGTTCTACCGACAGTACTGAAGGCCGAATTTTCACCAAAAACTGGTAAAACCGGTTTCGGTAGTACCGGAATTGGAATCCCTAATTAAGTGCAGTACATATGTACATATAATAGTTTACTTTCATTTTCAATTAGGGTACTTTTAAAAATATATGTAAACTACCTGTTTTTATTGGAACTACCTTATATTTAATGTTGATGCTATTTCTATTTTGTATATAATCAGGTTTCTCAATCTTTTTCAATTACGAGCCATCTAACAAAATATTTGCCAGTACATTTTATGTACAGCATTTTATGTGTAGTATTATAAAGTTAATTCATAATATATATTTATTTATATCTAATATATATATATATATATATATATATATATATATATATATATATATATATATATATATATATATATATATATATATATATATATATATATATATATATATATATATATATATATATATATATATTAGATATAAATAAATAATATTATATCGTGTGCTATCGTTGTGTCTGGACGTGTTAAATCGTTCGCATTCTACCATGGAGGATATTGTTACTATAAGCCAGAGAATACTCGCGGACCTTTCAAAAAAAGGATCTGGTGCCAATGTCCTTACCAAGGACAGGGTGCGATACATCAGCGACGAAATTAAAAATATAGTATCCATCGCACGCGTCGCTTTTAATAACCTGGCCTCGCTAAAAATCGCTGTGGAGTCCCTCCAGACTATCCACACTGATGTCGGTGAAATAAAGAGGATGATGTGTCGTCCCTTTCCAGCAGCTCTGGCTCCAGCTGTTTTTGTTGAACCTACAACTCTGCAATCGGGCGAGGTAACATTACGAGAACTCTCCACACTGTCAACTGAATGTAACAATACTACAGTACATAAACAAACACCTGTCAGATGCCCGTATGACGTTATAGCGGCATCCTCTACCGTTTCACCTCCGCCTTATTCAGCTTCAACTTCACTCGCGTCTGCTTTAGCTTCAGCATCTACTCCTGGGTGTGCTACTGTTTCTGCTTCTACTGTTTCTGTTTCTGCTTCTACTGTTTCTGTTTCTGCTTCTCCTCCTTCTCCTATAAAACCTGCGAAATCTTACAGTCAGGTCGCAGCGCTATCTTCTACTGCTTCACCTCTGCCATCTTCATCTTCAACTACACTTACATCAGCTTCTGCTTCAACGTGTTCCTGTCTCTTGTGCTCCTCAAGTTCCTGTCTCTTGTGCTCCTGCTTCTGCTTCTACTGTAGATCCTTCAAATTCGTTCAATCAGGTCGCTGGGACTTCTTCCGGGAGACTGCCATACACTCGTGGATCTGGAGCACCTGATAAAACTTTACAGGTGGCCACTATTCCGAAATTGAAGAATGTACACGTTTTTAATTTGGCAAATAACTGCACTTGTGATACTGTGAAACAGTTCATATTAAATAAAATTAAAAATAAAAGAATCAACGTTTCTCAGGTTGCTAAAACTGACATGTGCTCGTCATTTAAAATTAGTGTAGATACTGAAACTTTTAATATAATTATCAATCCTGAATTTTGGCCTATAGGTACTGGCATAAGAGAATGGTTATTTCTCAAAAAAATCTCTTCGAAACCGATTGCCCAAACCCGTGACCCGTAACATTAAACTTTATTATCAAAATGTGCGGGGTTTAAATACAAAACTCAAGGAATTCTACAACAACGCCGCTTCTAGATCTATTGACGTCCTTGCTATTACTGAAACATGGCTAAACTCATCTGTACATGATGCCGAAGTACTTGACAGCAGTTTCAATATATATCGCCATGATAGATCTGCCAGAGGTGGTGGTGTTCTTCTAGCAGTTAAAAATACAAATATTATTTCGGTTGAAAGACTTAGTCATCTTGAGGACATTCATGAATGTGTATGGCTAAAACTAAGATTTGTTAACATTCCTTTTTTTATATACATATGTACTATTTATTTTCCACCAAGATCTCCACCAAATATTTATAAGCGATTTTTTGATTTAATTATATCTAATTATTCACATTTTAGTAATGGTCGCATTTTTATATCTGGAGATTTTAATCTGAATTCTTCTAACTGTTTTCCTGATGACCTTAATTTTTTTATATCTTTATTCAACTTAAAACAAATTAATACTATTCGAAACTATTTTAATAATTCCATGTTGGATTTTCTATTAACAAATTTAGATTGTCAGAATATTATTATTTCAAATTCAGTTGATTCCTTGGTTCCTGAAGACAGCTATCATCCTGCTCTTGATATTCATTTAAAATTAACTATAACTTATTCCTCACTTCGTTTAATAAATAACTGTCTTAATACCTCTGTCCTAAATGGATGGTTATTTACAAATGTTGATTTCAAATATTTAAATGATATTCTTTGTAATTGTCAATGGGAGCGAGTTTATGAGTGCAAAGATGTTAATTTGGCCCTCTCTAATTTCTATGACATTATATATTCTATTTTTAATGATTGTTTTCGGTTGAAAGGATTAGTGACGAGTAAAAGGATTTATCCGCCTTGGTTTACTAAAGAAATTATTAATCTCTTAAAAAGTAAATATCAAACACATAAACTCTGGAAGAAATCGAGCAATCCTCTTATCTTAAATAATTTCCGTATTTTACGTACGGAAATTAAGAAATTAATTAATAATGCATATAATGTTTATGTAGCTGATTGTGAAAGTTCCATAGTTAAAAACCCTAAGAAATTCTGGAACTTCATCAATTCTAAACGTGTAAATCGTGTAAAGTCGACCATTATGTACAATGATTCTGGATTGTTAGAGGGTGATCAAAACATTGCTAATGGATTTGCCGACTTTTTTAAATCAGTTTTCAATAATCCTACTGATTCCATGGAACCTACCAATGACTCGGAATTTATTTTCCCCACTTTAGCGATTAATCATCTTGACTCTTCCGATCTGAAATATGGCTTTCTAAAGTTAAAAATTATTTATTCTTCCGGTCCTGACTCCATCCCTAATTACATCCTAAAAGGATGTGAGGTTAGTCTCTTAGAACCTTTAAAATTCATTTTTAATTTAATTCTAAGGAACTCTTCATTCCCCAATTTATGGAAATGCTCTAAAGTAACTCCTATTCATAAGAAGGACGATAAATCTTGTGTAAGGAACTACAGACCAATAACTATCTTGTCAGCGCCAGCCAAAATGTTTGAGGTAATATTACACAGATACATTTTTAATCACTTTCAAAGTATGCTCATTGATCAGCAGCATGGCTTTCGTCCGGCCAGATCACCCATTACCAACTTGTTATGTTTCTCTAATGACATAACCAGCACTTTGGATTGTAATAATCAAATGGATGTAATATATACTGATTTTGAGAAGGCGTTTGATAAAGTTGATCATAAAATTTTGGTTAGTAAATTAAGTTTTATTGGATTTACTTATAATCTTGTTGGTCTTTTTATTTCTTATTTACAGGATCGACGTCAATTCGTTAAGTTTGGGAGTTGCTTTTCTTATGAGTATGTTGCCACTTCTGGGATTCCCCAAGGATCAAATCTTGGCCCTTTATTATTCCTAATATTTATCAACGATATTCAATCTTCTATTCACCATTCTAAATTTTTATTATATGCGGATGACTTAAAAATCTATAAGAGAATAATTGATTTACCTGACGCTCTTTATTTGCAAGAGGATTTGAATTCTATTTATGAATGGGCTAATGTTAATAAACTTCCCTTCAATATCCTAAAGTGTCGGGTCATTTCTTACTCTCGTTCTCGTTCTCCTATTAAATATCCGTATAAATTTCATGATTCTCTTCTTCAGAGAGAATTATTTATATCTGATCTGGGAATAGTCTTCGAAAATAGTTGGAGTTTCAACATTCACATTGAGAATATCTGTGATAGGGCAACAAAAATCCTTGGATTCGTAATCCGTAATTCGTCTGAACTAGGGCTCACTGCCATTCGTCTCTTATATTGTACATTAGTTCGCAGTGTGCTCGAGTTTGGCTCCATTATATGGTCTCCCTATCAACTTCGTTACTCTCTAATGTTGGAACGAGTCCAAAGGAAATTCCTTAGATTTTTATATCTGAAAACATTTGGATTTTATCCATATCTGTTCCCTAGTGCCTTTGTCTTGGGATCTTTGGGTTTCAACTCCCTGGCAAAGAGAAGAGATTTATTTCTTGGGAAACATTTCGTAAAATTACTTAGAGGAGAGATTCACAATCCCACTATCCTGGAGAAACTAAAATTCTGGGCCCCGGAAAATCGTAGAGTTTTAAGAAAACATGATATATTTTTACCAATTAGGGCTAAATCAAACGTGCTCATGAACTCCCCCCTCTCGAGAGCTATTCGACTCCTTAACTTACTGGCACAATACTTGGACCTATTCGATGCCAGTTATGTTGAGTTGGTGGAACACATCCTAAATAGCACGATATAAATTTTTCAATCTTATTTCTTTGTTTTTATTTTGTGTACATATTTTTTACTTGATTTTTATTATTTTTTTATGATGTTTTTTTTATTTATGATTTTTATTATTTTCTTATGTTTTTTTTTTATTTATGATTTTTATTATTTTTTTTTATGATGTTTTTTTTGTAATTTTTATGATTTTTATTATTTGTATTAAAATCACATTGACGCTTTGGGGCAACCTGTCAAGTCTCTGTGGTATTGATTTTTTAAAATAAAATAAAAATAAAATAATATATATATATATATATATATATATATATATATATATATATATCATCATCATCATCATTTACAGCCATTCGCCATCCACTGCTGGATGAAGGCCTCTCCAACACGCTTCCACTCGTCTCTGTTTTGCGCAACACTCATCCATCTCATTCCGCACATTTTCCTAATTTCGTTCACCCATCTTCCTTGCGGTCTTCCTTTTACTCTTTTGCCTTCTCTCGGGTACCATTCAAGCACTTCTTTTGTCCACCTTTCGTCCATCCTCCTAGCTACGTGACCCGCCCATTGCCATTTCAATCTCTTCACTCTATCCACTATGTCCACTACCCTTGTCATATTTCTCACCCACGTGTTCCGCTTCCTGTCTTTCCTCGTTATGCCAAGCATACAGCGTTCCATACTTCTTTGAGTGCATTGGATTTTATTTTGCATCTTGGCGTTCAGTGTCCAAGTTTCACATCCATACGTCATCACTGGCAAAACGCATTGATCAAAGATCCTTTTCTTCAGGCAGAGTGGCATTTTTGATTTAAAAACAGCATTCATCCGTCCAAATGCACTCCACCCCAATTTCATACGTCTCTTTATCTCTTCATTTTTACTACCAGACATGTCAATTATTTGACCTAAATATAAATAATTATTTACTACTTCTACTGGTTTATCATCTAAGGGGATGCTATCAGGCATGCAATAACTATTGAACATTAGTTTAGTCTTATCTACGTTAATTTTTAATCCTACTTTTCTACTTTCCCTGTCCAGCTGTGTTAGTCTGATAAGTAGGTCAGCTGAATCACGAGCTACTAAAACTATATCGTCTGCGAACCGAAGGTGACTCAAAAAGCGACCATTGATGCTTACTCCGGCTGTATCCCAATCCAATTTCCTGAAAACTCCCTCAAGCACCGCATTGAATAACTTGGGCGAGATTGTATCTCCTTGTCTTACTCCTTTTCCTATGCTAAATCTATCTGTACCTGAAAAAATTTTAACTGAAGCTGTGGCATTCTTATATATTGTAGCTAACAGTCCCACATAGGGTTCCGGCACTCCCTGTGTTTTTAGAGCGTTAAGTACTGCATTATGACTAACTGTATCGAAGGCTTTCTCATAATCGACGAAACCTAGGCACAGTGGCCGTTGATATTCGTTGGCGCGCTCGATTAGTTCGCCAACTACTTGGAGGTGGTCCATTGTGCTGAAATTTGCCCTAAACCCTGCCTGCTCTATAGGTTGGTTCTCGTCGAGGATATTCTTCAGCCTTTCTGTAATAACCTTCGTGAAGAGCTTGTAGACCGCTGAAAGTAGACTAATGGGTCGGTAGTTCTTGATATCGCTTTTGTCGCCTTTTTTGTGTATTAAAATGATAGTTGCGTTATTCCATCCTTCTGGTATAGCTTGGTTCTGGATGCATTTGCTGAAAAGCCTAGCTAAGATATTAATTAGGGGGGGGCCGCCACATTTTAGTAAGTCGATGGGAATATTATCTTCCCCTGGGGTTTTACCATTCTTTGCAGTTTTTAGCGCGGCCTCTACTTCGCTAGGCAATACTGCAGGAACCCTTTGGCCGTGTGTCGATTCCAGAGTGGGGAATTGGCCGTTGTCGTTCTCGTATAGTTTTGCATAGAACGTGTAAACTCTGTCTATGATTTCTTCTCTATTCCTAATTATTACTCCGCTCTCTGATCTGATTGCGATCATTTGGTTTTTGCCTAAGAAAAGATCCTGTTTGCACTTTTTCAGGCTACGGTTATTCTTAATGGTATTTTCTATTAGCTTGCTGTTAAAATCCCTGACATCCCTGACTATTCTCTTCTTAATTTCCTTATTTACTAGATTGTATTCTTGCTTATTATTATCCCTATCTAAATTCCTTTTATGCTTAATATATATATATATATATATATATATATATATATATATATATATATATATATATATATATATATATATATATATATATATATATATATATATATATATATTAACATAGATATATACCAGGAACGCCTAACACGTAAACCCCAAATCACTCTTCTGGCCAATTACTAACAATGCAGCATTTTTATTACACAAGTCGCTGAATTACGAGACACCCAAAAACTCGAAATTAACAAGACGTCTATGAATTTTAAACTTTTTATTTCTATTTTTTTACTAAATTTTATTGTACATAAATCATACTCAAATAGTGGTGACATAGTGGGTAAGATGGGTTTCTAGCCAATTTTATGGAGGAACCGTTTCAACAATGAAATCAGATAAATTGGCAAACTCTGATAGGAAACGATCGACTAGGAGCCACAAATATTCAAGTCTGACAAGCAGCATTAAAGATTAGCACGGGATCGAACCCGGTAACCTCTCGGTGCTAAACATAAACGCAACCACCGAGCTATACTGCTGGCTATAAACACAAATACCTGATTATCAGCAATGCAAGTCTGTAGTTTTTAAATTATAGCTACCAAATTTTGAAAACTACATCATGGTACTTACATACGTCAAATTAATATGTAATTTTTCTAAAATGTTATATATGTAATATTTCCGTTTATGATTTGGCTAGCTATAAATTACAAATTTAAATAAACCATTATGTAATCTAATGTAAATATTGAAATTTCATATTTATCCAATAATTGGTTTTTGAATTGTATAAAACTTCATATTACGACAAATTTAAATCGGACATTGTTCGATAAGCATATTTTAAATTTATTATCACACTGTTATTCTATGCGTGAAACAAAACGACACCAATTATTGTCATGTTGAATAATAATAAAACTCTTTATAAGTTTTTAAATTATATAAAAATTCATAAAAATGGCTATGCATATTTGAATTCGAAATCTTTTTCAAGAAAATATTAATACATATATTTTTATATTACTCTGAAATGAAATATCGTTTATTCCACATTGAAGATATTTAATAACACGTCTCGCATGAGAAATTTGTACGCGTCTCTAAAAAAGTTTCCCTCTCGGAAAATGTATCGCATTATGCCTAACACCTTTCGTACAGGGAAATCTTACAATATAACATGTACATACATATGTATATATGTACATATGTAAATATATGTATTAATATGTAGCCAGCAGCATGGCTTGGTGGTTGGGCTTTTGCCTAGCACCGAGAGGCGCCGGGTTCGATCCCGTGAGTTGACCTCGATGGAAAATAATTTATTCCGAGTATATTATTTGTAATGCTGCTGGTCAGACTTGGATATTTGTGACACCAAGTCGATCGTTTCCTATCAGAGTTTGCCAATTTTTCTGATTTCATTGTTGAAGCTAAAACCATCCTACCTACTATGTCACCACTATTTGAGTATGATTTATGTACACTTAAATCTATAGACAAAATTCATAGTTGTCTCGTTAATTTAGAGTTTTCATAGTCTCGTCATTCAGCGACTTGTGTAATACAAATGCTGCATTGTTTGTAATTGGCCAGGAAGGCGCATTGGGGTTTACCTGTTAAGCCTTCCTGGTATATATGTATTAATATGTACATATATTAATTACCAGCAGCAGGGACTAGTGGTTAGCATTTTTTGCTGTGGTCAGTGGGTTGTGAGTTCGAGTCACAACGGTTGCTGCTGGCCAGACCTTGGTTTGTAACCAGGTCGCTCGTTTCTTATCAGAGTTTACCATTTTTTCTGATTTCCATTCTAACGATTCCTGCAAAATTGGCTTTCCCTTCCCATTTCTCTCGCGAAATCTTGAGTTATTGTGTTATATCTCAGGTTTCGCCAGGTTTCTCTACATACATATGTAGATGTCTCTGTGGATGTTGTGATCTACTATATAAAACACTAAAGTTTGTTCGTATATGTACATATGTATTTAAATACCTACGTATTTTTCGTCAACAGTCTATTGTTCTGACGTCATCGAACAAATAATTCGCTTTTTTCCGATTCAAATGATTCGAAGTTCTCGGGGGCTTAGGCACCGAGGGCGAAGCCCTAGGACTGCGCCCCCTAGGGGGTGCAGACCCCAGGGGTGTACATATATTCTTTTATAAGAGACTTACTATATATGTATGTTTGTTTGTTCGTGACAGTCAATTTATTAAAAAAAACAAAAGAGTATTCAAATAAATTTATATAAAATAAAATAATTCAAATGAATTTAATAAAATGTTAACTATTAGATTAGTCATGTTTAAGCGGTTTATATTACAAATACCGAGCGAAGCCGAGTAATAAAGCTAGTTGTATATAAATTCGTATTTTTACATGAAAATGTTATTGACGTATTGTATACGACGTTTATTGATCGTATTGTATACAATGTTTGCAATGTCTGACCATTTCGGTCTGACATTGCAAACTTGTCTGACCAGTTTCGAATTATGTATTAAAATATATAATTGGCTTTCCCTTCCCATTTCTCTCGCGAAATCTTAAGTTATTGTGTTATATCTCAGGTTTAGCCAGGTTTCTCTATATATACATATGTCTCTGTGGATGTTTATTGTATATAAATTCGTATTTTTACATGAAAATGTTATTACGTATTGTGTACGATGTTTATTGATCGTATTGTATACGATGTTTGCAAAGTCTGACCATAGATGTCATGTATGGCTTCGATAATTTATTGCGTATTAATCTGTTTAACGCACTTGTCGCTTTGAAGCAATCTGTTAGGTGAGTGTGCATGATTAATTGATGTAATAAAATAATTGAAAATTTTTATGTACATATTTATGTGAGATTCATCAAACGATTCGCGTTATCGACGTGTCTTAGCTTGATATTAATGCGATTTTATGGCATAAATAATTTCGTTACAAATGATTTAATCATCTACACACACATTCAACAACACAACGCTTATCTTAAAACATCTTGTAGGTGTGTGTGTGTGTGTGTGTGTGTGTGTGTGTGTGCGTAGCCATTATCGCACTGTCAGGTTAAATTTATTCAGTTATCGCACAGGTACCGTATGATATCATTTAGTTGTTTATAATTTGCTACGGTGTACGGTCTTGTTTTCAACTTTTCGGTGATACTTTATTATATATTACATGTTGTCTGTCATATTCTGAAATTTTTACTGGATTTACAATTCATTTTGATAGTGTTATCTGTGAATTTTGCGGTTGCGGTGTATTGAATTTGACGATAGAAAGATTGTAGATTATGACGTCGATTTTAATCGGCCTCGTATTCATGTGTTGAATCCAATGTTGCATCGATAGAATTTATCGAACACAATTCAGGTCTAATATTGAATTAGTGCGATGATTCACTGTGAAATATATGTACTATATCTGTATTGTATATTGGTATGCATATTTTCGCAGTATCAATTTATATATTTTATTGATTATTTCAAAAGGTTCAACTTGTTACGCCATTTTGATAAAAACAAATGTTTTCAGCAGCAATACGATTTTAATTCGAAACATTTGAATTTTTATTCTGTTTCAAATGATTATACATAGTTTGTTTTAAATTTAAGCTTTCAAGAGAATTTTTTCACCCAGTTTTTACTTTATCTATGTATGTACGTAGGAACAATAGATACAGTTTTGTGATTATGCGAATATTCGAACTTGAGATTTGAACTCGGAATGGATCATCGATCACGTTTTCATGATCTAGAAAAAATGTGTCAATGTATTTTGGCGATTTTTGAACACCACTAGTCCTATCGAACTGAATCTTAGTATCTGTTACTGAAATTCTTATCGTTACGGCGTGAATTTTTTTCAAGTTTTTAAGTTTACCGGAAATGGTACCTCGCCTTATACATACATAGGTGTCCTCTTTTTTTTTAAATGATAGAAATTATAAATTTTATACCTTAATATTTTTTTAACTGAACCGGAAGTAGTACTTTTACTCTAGAGAATCGAGTTTTTTACGTTTTCTTAGAAATATTTTGGTTTGTTGAAATGAAATTTCAAATCTAGAAGTTTAAGATTAATACCAAGTTATGTACAAAATTTGGTAAGCATCCGTCAGCCGGAAGTGGCAGTTTACTCCTGTTCGATTTTTCTACCACTATTTTTTTCGACCCCTTAGCCAGCAGCATAGCTCGGACGTTAAGCTTCTGCTTAACGTCAAGAAGGTGCCGGGTTCTATCCCTGAATGAAAATGAATTTTTCAGAGTATGCTGTTGGTCAGACCTGGATTTGTGACTCCAGGTTGATCGTTTCCTATCAGAGTTTGCCAATTTTCTCTGATTTCATTGTTGAAACGGTTCCCGGAAAAAAAAATTGGCTAAAAATCCTTCCTACCTACTATGTCACCACTATTTGAAATTTGATGGATGTACAATAAGAATTTATGTACAATTCATAGATGTCTCGTTAATTTGCGAGTTTTTTCAGTGTCTCGCAATTCAACGAATTATAATAAAAAATGCTGCATTTGTATTTGTAATTGGCCAGGAAGGCGCATTGGGATTTTCCTGTAAGGCCTTCCTGGTATATATGTAAAATAAAAAAAAAAAAAAAAAAAAAAAAATGTGTGCGCTTCACATAAAAATTCAAGTATAATTCTTGTATCAATGTGATGAAAAAAATAAAAAAATCACTAAATTTTATAAACCAGTAGTGAGATTTTTCCCTGTTATAAAAGCCAAAAATACCTCTGAACGTATCAAGCTGAAAATTTAAATTTGTATTCTTTATGTACTAACTTAGAGTTGATAAGGTTTTGGTCAGAATTCGTAAGCCGAAAGTAGTATATTTTCTTGATATTAAATTTGTATAATATTTATTATATAATTATATATATATATATATATATATATATATATATATATATATATATATATATATATATATATATATATATATATATATATATATATATATATATATATATATATATATATATATATATATATATATATATATATATATATATATATAAATTTATTATATATTATATAAATTTGTATAATAGTGATTCTAAGTAATAAAAAAATTTGAACAAAATCTGATAGCCTTGTGTAAGTTTTTCTACATTTCCGCTCAATTTGTATCGAAAATGTTCTCATAACCGGTATGTTTGAAAGTGTTTGTATGTTTAATTATCGAATTTTTCTAATAATTACCTTCGTATATTCCTCAAATACATAGATAAAGTCATGGGTTGGTCACACCCGGATTTTTTGTATTAAAAACGAATATTAACTCTTCATAATTGCATTTTAGATTTTAATTGAAAGAAAATGCCTGAACTTCGACTGAAAGTCGAACAGGGTGAGTTGGAGGGATGCGTCGAAGTCACCGAAGATGGATTTGAATTCAACTGCTATCACCACATACCGTTTGCTAAGCCACCACTGGGAGATTTAAGATTTAGGGTACAATCCACTACAAAATTTACAGCGAACGCTAATTAAAACTCTACCATAAATGTTAAAAAAATATTTCCAGGATCCTCAACCTCCGGAGGATTGGGTCGGCGTACGAGATGCCAAAGTCGAAGGACCAGCAAACGCACAAATGGATACGATGCTCACGCAAGACTTTACCGGATCAGAGGACAGTTTGCATCTCAGCGTCTATGTACCATCTTCAGCTAATGAAAATTCGAAGCTTGTAGTCATGGTATTCATACACGGCGGTGCATTTAGGATGGGATCTAACAGCAAAATGATATACGGAGCCGATCGCCTAGTCAAAAAGGATGTGATTTTGGTAACCACCAACTATAGACTGGGTGCTTTGGGATTTCTATGCATGAACAATGAAGATGTTCCAGGCAATGCCGGGCTAAAAGATCAAGTTTTCGCTTTGAGATGGGTTCAAAGGAACATTGCCAAGTTTGGAGGAGATTCTGAAAACGTGACCATATTTGGCGAAAGTGCTGGAGCAGCTTCAGTTCAATATTTGATGATGTCACCGATGGCTAAAGGATTGTTCGCTAGAGCCATATTGCAATCTGGAAGTTGCTTAAGCGGTTGGGCGAGACAGAAAAATCCCACAAGGAATGTACTTGAATTTTCAAGGGATTTGGGATTCAAGCCGAACAATTTAAAAGATGCTATACAATACCTGAGAAATGTTTCAGTCAAGGATTTGATCGCAGCTACCCACATTCCTTTTGACGTTTCATTGAATTTCAGCTTCTTGCCAATTGTTGAGAAGCGAATAAACGGCGTTGAAGGCTTTTTAAATAGCGATCCTATAGAATTGATGAAATCCGGCGACTTCAACACTGTTCCATGCATTAATGGATTGAATTCGCAAGAAGGAGTAGTATTCATGATGAAAAATATAATAAAAACCACTGATTTCAGCAAGGTGAAGGATTTGAGTGAGGTCAGAGTCGATTTGAAGACTATGGTCAAAGAGATGGTCACGACGCGAGATGAGAATAAGCTCACTGAATTGGTGCGTAACATTAAACAGTTCTATTTACCCAGAGGGAAACCTTTCATGGAAGGCTGTATCAACTTATTGTCAGACATACATTTCATAAAAGACATAGATTATTCCATCAACTTGATGAAAGATCATTCTGTAGTATACATGTACAATTTTTCATATAATGGAATAGCCAATGCCTTCCGAAGTCTCACAAACTATCCATACACCGAAGCAGCACATGCAGATGAATTGACATATATTTTCCAACCCAATTTGACTATTCCAGGGATGCCAGCGCTTGAAATGAGTGCTGAAGACAAGATTGTCTCAGATCGATTAACAACGATGTGGACAAACTTTGCCAAATTTGAGTAAGTTCATATCCGAATTTTTATAAAATTAGTGAAAATTCACACGATTCGAATGATACAATTGATTATTTATTATAGAAATCCCACTCCCGCATTGTCCAATGTTATAACTGAACTCTGGAGGCCAGTATCAATGGACGAATTCAACTGTTTGAATATTTCGAACGACCTGAAGATGTGTAAGGAGCCGTACGCCGAACGTACCAAATTTTGGCATGATTTGCTGCGAGCGAACGATAATCCCTCATCAAAAGACAGTTTCAATTCGAAATTAAGCTTTTGGAATAAAGTACACAAACCTTAATAATAATGTAAATTGAATTTTATCGTTTTATTTATCGTATCTTCGTGTGTCGAGCGATATAATTGTTGTATTGAAATTATGTACATTTTTCAGCGTCCGTTATTGTTTAAGAATATTGATTTTATTGATTATATATTATACAGATATATTTTACTAATAAATAAAATAATCTAGACATTTCGTTTTAAGCCCACATTACTTATCGTCAACTGGAAATCAAAATTCTGGGAAAAGATAATTTCCGACCGCAGTGTGGTTTTTTATCATTAAAATTTGACACGTTGAACACGATACGGTATGAAATGTATTCAAATGGATAAATAGTTATTAAATTATAATAAAAACTTGTTTCATATAATTGTATTAATTAATTGATGGTACAAAATTTAATATTAAAAAATTATCAAAACTTTACTTCCTTTTATTTCATGAACGTTAACATTATTTTTACACTTTTTGCGATACATTCTTTACGATATGTAAATTATTCACGATATCTTAAATATTTTCACTTTTACCAATTATTTTGTATGTAGTTATTCTCTATTTCTGAAATGACATTATAATCTAATAATGATAAAATTGACATTTATGTATTTACTTTTGAATACACATTAATTTACAGAACTAGATAGAAATATTAAATACTAGTAGTTTTACCTGGCTTCGCTCGGTATTTGTAATATAGTAAACCGCTTAAACATGGCCAATCTAATAGTAAACATTTTATTAAATTTATTTGAATAGTTTAATTTTATTTAAATTTTTTTGAATATTCATTTGTTTTTCTACGACCCAACAATAGTTACATTAAAAGTATCTTACCCGGCTTCGCTCAGTGATTGTAATATAAATAGCTTAAACAAGGTGAATCTAATAGTAAATATATTTTTGTTTATTTATTAAATTTATTTGAATTGAAAAAAAAATAATACTCGACCATATCGAATCGTCGTCATAGAAAATTTGATATGTTTTTCGATTACCAACAAAGCTTACATACATACATACAAAGTCTCTTTCGAAGTTATATATTAGACTAGTGTTTTTACCGAGCTTCGCTCGGTATTTGTAATATAAACCGCCTTAACACGGCTAATCTAATCTAACAGTAAACATTTTATTAAATTTATTTGAATAGTTTTTTTTTATTTAAATTTATTTCAATATTCATTTGTTTTTCTATGAACCAACAATAGTTACAAAGTCTCTTTCGAAATTATATATTAGATTATATAAATCTATTTACATATATAAAAATCAATGTCTGTCTCGAATAGGCTCCTAAACCAAAGAACCGATTACGACGAAACTTTCAGGACTTGTTGTATCCATGTCCGGAAAGATTACTGTGAAAAAAAAGGGAAAAAATCTCTTAATAATAATAATATTCGTAATTACGATTTTATCGACGCGAAAGTATGAAGCGCCAGTGTGTAGTTAAGGAAATGCTTACGTCAGCAACCAACTTGCGCATTGCCAACGTACAAATACATTACGTACCACTCATACCAACCTGACATTACGTACCACTCATAACAATCCTACATATCTATATAAATCAATGTTTGTCAGTCTGTCACGTATGCGTTCCTGTACTTAACTATAATTTAATTTGATTACTAAGAACTAGCTGTGTTACCCGGCTTCGCTCGGTATTTGTAATATAAACCGCATAAACATGACTAATCTAATAGTAAACATTTTATTAAAAAAAAATTAAAACCAAATTAAAACAAAATTAAAATAAATAAAAAATAAATTTATATTTTTAAAATTTATTTTTATTTTATTTTTTATTTTTTTTACTATTAGATTAGTCATGTTTAAGCGGTTTATATTACAAATACTGGGTGAAGCCTTATTTTGAAGATTAATTTGAAACTGAAACATTCACTTATCGAAACGCATCGAGAAACGGAAACGGGAACGGGAATTGCATGCGTTATTGGACGATGGAACGGTGGAACTTACAGGATTTATTGTATGCATGTCCGGGAAGCTTATTGTGAAAAAAATCGGCCAAAAACAGGAACGGAAACGGGATAAACGGGAATGAGTGGCATTGCAACGCAATCATTTCAAATGTTTTTAGGGTAAAATAAACAAATAATTGAATAATTTCAAATTTGTCCGCTGCCTGCGTTTTTCCGACAAATGGGAACGGGAACGAGAACGAGAACGGGAACGGGAATGCGAACGGGAACGAGAACGGGAACGGGAACGGGAATTGCATGTGTTATTGTGGCATTGCAATGCATGCCGGGTTCAGCTAGTATATAGATAAATTTTGATGAAAATATCATATATGTACGTACATACATATGAATGTACATGTATATCATACATGTAGATGTTATATCATACATGTAGATGTTATATCATACATGTAGATGAAAATATCGATAAAAGTATGTACATAAAATGATAAAATGATAAATCGTTGTAGTTATTTATTCCAAAAGAGATGCAATCTCAATCACAAGAGTAAAGAATTATTAAGCTGTGATTTTCTGTATAGAAATTTCTCCTTTGAAGCATTATATAAAAGGAATGTCTCATTTTATATGTGAAATTTATAGCCAAAAATGTGCTTTGGGATGATTTGAGCATAGTTTATCAGTTTTGGGTTCAATCTTTAATACGAATTTTTGATAAATCTGCAGTGCAACAGTATAAGGGTCAGGGTCGACGACCGACAAGGAAAGATTTTCGACCGAAAGGGAGAAATGGGCCATTGTGAGTATGATGGATGGTTGACGCTTTGATGAGAAATTAGGCGCACATCAGTGGTAGACAACCATTGTCGCGGTGTAAGCGCTCGAGTTCGCTGGTTTCCTTCCTCGGCTTGCCACCATAATCTTGTAAATTATTCATAGTCATTTTCCACTGCGAGCAGATTAATCTACCTTTGAAAACGAACCAAACGTCTCCCCCCCCCCCTCCTATCCGGAAAATCCCTCGCGGTGTGTGGTTTGACGCAATTTTTCATTTGAAATTAATAATTGTCCTCGTGTAATAAATACCCGATGAATATTCAACAAAATCATACATATCTAATATATAATTTCGAAAGAGACTTTGCACATATATATGTAACATTGGTTGGTTGGTTGGTTGTTGAAGCCACCGGGGGCGAAGCCTCCTAGAAGGCGAAGCCCTACCCGATTTATTTTCAGATTCTGGTATACATATAATTTCGAAAGAGTATATATGTTTGTTTGTTCGTGAGAGTCAATTTAATAAAAAAAAAAACAAAAACAAATGAGTAATCAAATAAATTTATATAAAATAAAATAATTCAAATGAATTTAATAAAATGTTTACTATTGGATTAGTCATGTTCAAATACCGAGCGAAGCCGGGTAAAACCACTAGTAATATATATTAAACAAAGCCCGTTCGTTGTTTGTGTGTGTAATTCGTTTCTGATTGGCTGTTACTAAATATAATTTTTCAAATTTATTTAATAAAAAAAAAACAAATGAAAAATTTACTGTTAGCCATGTTTAAGCGCTTTATATTACAAATACTGAGTGAAGCCGAGTGGTTCGTATACAGATTGATACCAAGTTTATTTCAATATACTAATTTAATAAGGTAATTCATTGGAAAGAGAATCCATTTGATTCTCATGAAATACATATAATAGTTTCCTTTTAAATTGATTCAATTTAGATTTTGATTATAGTACTACATATCTGGTGGAATGAATGGATAAAGCTAAAACCACTTTTAAAAAAGCTCATTATTTGAATGTATCCTATCATACTTTTCAGACTTATAAAAAAGTATAAAAGGAAAAAATTATCCTCTTCAGAAAACTTTTTGCGATTTTTTATCCCACTTATCCTAATTCAAATCATTTTAAACTTTCTTTAGCGTATGGAACACTTAAAATTTTATATTAAAATTTTTTACATACGTATTACAATAGCTCTAGTGAATTTTGGAAAGTATAGGTATGTATGTAAATATGGGATAAGAATTGAACAATTATGTCTTTTCCAGGCTTTTAATCATATGCATTTGACCGACTTGGATATTTGTGACTCCAAGCCAATTAATCTGATTTTCATTGAAACGATTCCTGCAAAATTGGCTTTCTCTTCCCATGTCTCTCGCGAAATCTTGACTTATTGTGTTATATCTCAGGATTCACCTGGTTTTTTTTTCGATATATCGTGGCATTTTGTATTTGTATTCGTAGGGCAAGCTTAAATAGCGAAAATTTATGGTTATGTATGTATGTATGTTGGAGATGTGTATTACATATGTGTGTGTTTTCAGATGATTGCGTCATTAAAGCTAGGGATTTGACCAGGATTCGTATACATATGATATTTTTCGGCTTGAAAGGTTTCAAAGTGTAAATTTAAATTGTGTTTGTTTACGTTTAATTAAATTTTCGATACATCGTATTAAATTATTTGGAGTACACATGTCTAAAGGTCAAATGATCCCACGTACAAAGAATTTGATATGACTCGATAATGGGCTATATGTACTTATTTATTTTAATCATTTATTTATTTAACCAGCAGCATGGACTAGTGGTTAGCATATCTTGCTATGGTCAGTGGGCTATGAGTTCGAGTCACACTGGTTGCCGCTGGCCAGACCTTGGTTTGTAACCGGGTCGGTCGTTTTTTTATCAGAGTTTGCCAATTATTCTGATTTTCATTGAAACGATTCCTGCAAAATTTGGCTTTCCCTCCCCATTTCTCCATTTAAATTCGTATTGCTATATAAAAATGTTTATTGACGTATTGTATACGATGTATTGCAATCGCTCCGCTACAAATCGCTGCAAAATACGCGGCTGCATGCTCATTTGGTTTGGGTTTTTTTTGTCTCGACGAAATTCGCGACTATTTGACCGCATGTCCACTCGAACTTGTATCGATGTCGAACGTATGGATGTCGCTTTCGCACGCATATATTTTGCCGCGAGTACTACTCGCACTTATTTATTTATTTAAGTTTGGACCGTTGTAGCATTACAGGAATTCCTAATGCGCCACAATGGTCAAAAATATAACAGAAAAGACAAGAAACAAAATAATAAATTAGACATAACAAAAACAAAACATATATATACACAAACAACTAAAAATAATAATTATTATTATTATATATCGTTTATCGTCTTTATTTTATTTATTTATTTTTATTTTATTTCATACCAGGAAGGCATTACAGGTAAACCCCAATGCGCCTTCCTGGCCAAATTACAAACAATGCAGCATTTTTTTTTATTATATACATAAGTCGCTAAATTACGAGACACTGACAAACTCGACAATTAACGAGACATCTATGAATTGTACATACATTTTTATTGTAATATTTACATTAATCATACTCAAATAGTGGTGACATAGTGGGTAAATATAGCATAAGGAATGCCTTGCACCTACAGCCAGTTTCAATAAATATGTAAGAAACAACTACAAATACAAAACATCCCTGTAAGGCCCAAATGGAAGAGAGTTAATCAAAATTTCACTCATAAATCACAATCAATCATGAAAACAATGATGAGCGCAGACTACCAGATAAATGGGTTAGAGTAATTTCCGACAATTTACGCTCACTAAGGTGGAAAATATCACATTCAGTCTCGGCAGCAACGATTTCATTAAGAAGTCGGATAGCTCTTGGAATAGGAGCCATTCGAAAAAGGACTGTGCGGGCAGGAGGTACAGCCAGCAAATGATGATGTCTACCACGCACATAGTGAATAGGGACATAAAGCCCCAACTGCTCCAGCAACAACGGGCATGACGTATTACCACGTAAGAGCAGGAGAACGAAACGAATTAATGAGAAGTTTCTCCGAAGTTCAAGGGAATTATACCCAAGCATGCCCAAAAGGAAAGGAGTGGGGTAGAGATATGGGTAATACCCATATTCTTTCCTATATAGGAAACGAAGAAATGCTTTTTGCACTTTCTCAATCATCAGAGAGTAATTTGCTTCATGCGGATTCCACACAATCGCATTATACTCTAGCTTACTTCTCACAAGCGAATTGAAAAGCAAGCGAGAAGACAAAGGATTGGAGAATAATCTTGCATATCTCAAAACAAATCCAAGTCGACGAAAGGAAACGTCAGCGACTTTTTTGATATGGTTGTGAAAGGTGAGCTGAGGATCAAAAGTGATACCCAAATCGACAATAGATTCCACACGCTTCAACAAGACGGATCTAATGGAATATCCGTGACAATAGAGCGAATGTGCACGTCCATAGCTCATAATTGCACATTTGTTTAAATTAAGTTCAAGGCCTAAACTAGAACTGAACTCCAAGACAGCGTTAATATCAGCTTGAAGGAGAGAGGCTTGCCTCTCATCTTTGACAGCAAAAAATAATTTAACGTCGTCAGCAAACAAGAGACATGATGCATTACATAAAACTCTAGGGAGGTTATTAATAAGAATTGTAAATAGTAATGGGCCTAAAGTGGACCCCTGAGTAACACCAGATCGAGTAAAAAATGAAGGAGATTCATAAAGACCATATCTAACAAATTGCTTCCTATCACTAAGATAAGAAGCAAAGAGTTTAAGAAGACGCGTTGAAAAACCCACTTCAGCTAACCTGATCAAAAGAGCGTCATTATTGACTTGATCAAAGGCTTTACGAAAGTCAAAGTAGGCTACATCAACTTGCTGACCAACGTCAACTTTAGACATGATCAAATGTGTGAAGCAGGCGAGATTAGTGGTAGTGGAACGACAGGGTGTAAAACCATGTTGCTCATCACACAATAATCTTTTAAACTGCGCAAGAATCAAACGGTGAAGGATGATGTCAAAAATTTTGGGAACTGTATGTCAGATTACCAATATACCTCTCCACTCGTCTTGTGATCCTGATTCTTTTGTCTCGACTTTTGCCTTTTTCAACTTGCCAGAAAGATCCAACTCAATTTTAATAATTACCAATCACACTGAGCAACAAAAAATCACGTTTTTGAGTTACCAGAGCGGAGACCAGCCAATCTTTACTAAGTTTGACCCGCTGAATTGGAATATGATATTAATTTTTGTTGGTGGGTGATCGTTTACGAGATATGAGCGTTTAAAAAAATCCATGATTTTTACAGTTTTTTAGCTTTTGCGGTCTTTAACTCAAAGTTTAGGATTGTTACGATCAAAGTGAGTATTGGAATCAATAGTCAGATATTTTTACCATTAGTTTTTATATTTCATTGCTTTAAAATACTTCTAATTAATTGTCTAGCTAATTTTAAAAGTCAAAAATATATATTTTTTTCCGTGCTATTTTTCATTTATTTGGCAAATTTTTTATTTCTCCACGTTTATAAGGATTGGTTTTCTATCCCAATTTTTTTTTATTATCTAAACGTACTAACTCGAGCGGTTTTTGCGTAAGAAAGATTTTCATTCAGATCCCGTAATAACTACACACTGGCACTTCATACTTTCGCGTCGATAAAATCGTAATTACGAATATTATTATTGAGAGGTTTTTTCCTGTTTTTTTACACAGTAATCTTCCCGGACATGCATACAACAAATCCTAAAAGTTACATCGTAATCGTTTTAGTGGTTTAGGAGCCTATTCGAGACAGACAGACATTCAATTTTCAATATATAGGTGTGTATATGTATGTAGATACAAATTCAGTTCATTTCCCTTTTAGTTTTATGGATTTTTACATTAGAAAACAAAAGCGTCTAAAACACGCCCTCACCGTCGCCGATTCGATTATGCTCGTTCTACGAATATGTTTACGACTCCTGGCTTTGGTTATTTATCACTGTCGTTTTTTCCGGTTCCGGTCTCGGTCCATTGACGACGACTAAGACGACGACGACGTCGGCGTCTGGATGCAGGTCGGGCGTCTCTTACCCCCGTGGTCGTAATGGAACCATTCATCAAGCGTATTTATCGTCGAGACGGGAGTAAAGAAGCAGGGGGGTAGAACCAGTGTTGCCTATTATTTAGCGGGAAAACATGCTAAGAGAGGGGTCGTCAAAGCGTGCAACGACTGCCGAACGCGTCTATTTTCCCACCCTTGAGAAAGGAAAAGCGACCTGAGTGCCTTTTCCGAGAACTTTCGTATGTAATACATCATCGAATAATAATAGGACGATTGTCAAGTTGAGATATATTACATACATACATATATACATAAATTATATTGTATACAAATATATTATGCATACTATGAAAAGTTCGGAGTATTATATAAAACTTTTTACACATTGATTTTAGACGAATTTTCCGGGATTGCATGTGAAGTTAAACGTTTTCACAGTGAGCCATTTAGTAAACTTAGCCAGTAGCATAGCTCACCTATATCTGGCAATTTTCAAGTTTTCAGTATCTCGGATTTCACTGATTCGTATAAAAATACAGCAAATTTGTCCATAGATGTTTCGAAAATTTCGAGTTTTTATGTATCTCGAAATTAAAAAAAAAAATCAGTGAATTTGCAATCATTGTGTTTACCCGTTAGGCCTTCTTGGTATAAATAAAAAAATCAATGCATAATGCGATAGTGCATTATTAGTATTAAATAAATAAAACATACCCTATCTAAACCTAACCTAACCTAACCTTAAATAAATAAAACCAACCCTATCTTAACCTAACCTAACCTAACCTTAAATAAATAAAATCAACCCTAACTTAACCTAACCTGTGGTTGCGGTATCGGAGTGGGGATGGAGAGGAGCGAGGCTGTGACGTGGGGTGGCGCAATAGTCTTAAATAATTTTAAAATATTGGCAATTTTCTATCATCCAACTGTCAAAAATTTTAATTTCACTAATAGGGGCCAGTTGCTATGTAATTTTCGTAGTTAAACTACATCTATACCCAGTGAAAATTTAATAAGATATGATTCCACTGAAAAGTCAGTGTAATTATGAATTCACTGTAACATATAATATGCACAAACAGATTTTGGTCGACAAATTAAAAATACAAACAAAAAAGCATAGTTTTTCAATGTAACAGCGGGATCCTTTCACAAGTGAAAAGTGATTGGAAAATTCGATCCTGACAATCCCAAGTGCGTCCAAATTTAAAATGCAATACAATTAATCACCACAGCTTCATTTTAAGCTGTTAAAAAATAATCAAACTCACTAGTTCGGCAATTAGCGAAACACATGCGAATTGTTCAGGGGTGCGGAATTTCCCGAACGCGCTCGCACACCTGGTTTTCCCGCAGCCGTGTTTATTTATTATAAATGACCGGTGTTTTCACCTTTGTTTCCCCACTCGTGACTAATTTTCGCGGCTAAAATTCAAAGCCTGATTTATGAACACGCGTCTAAGAGTGAAAAGCCCGTTATTAATTAAACGCGATACGTTTGAGAACAGCCGGTAGGCAGGGACGAAAATTGCTCAAGACTACGCTCAATGTTCGAATTTCACCGATTAAACATTGAATTAAACATTAATACCAATTTTTGCGAAAACGTTGTAAAATTTCAAGTGCACCCACGCTTTTATCTCGGCGAGATTAACGTTCGATGATAATTCACGTTAACGACTGAAAGTTTCCATTTTACGAGCGGTTACTAAATATTTGACGATATTAATTCCCGCCGAATATCAACGGTAGTTTGTATTATAAATTTGGTGTGTTTTAGTTTGAACAGAAGCGGCTTTTATGGCGTCAACAAAATATTTTAAACGATTGCTTTTAGCGTGACGCCAAATTTATTTCTATGTCATTTTAAACCGTGCAATCAGCTGAAATAATATAACTCTGCACGTTCACATTCATCTGAATATGTTTGCTTGTAATTATTCTGCTTAGCTTTGGATATTTGTTCTGAGCTTGTTGAAATCGCTCAACTGTGCTTCGCAGACAGTTTCAAGTACATACATATATTTAAATTTATGAAAAATTCATTTTGATTTTAGCGTCGTTGTGAATGTATGAATAAATCATTTTTACGCCGATGAGTCGGTTAGTCTACCTCTGGACCATTTACGACGCCGTCACGATGACACATGCTAAATGCTTAGTTGAAATTTTGATATAACTTGTCAGATTTGATTAAGGAAACATTATGAGCGTTCTCTTCATGTTCCTTCATCACTCACTTTGTTGCCGTATGATGCAATGTAAACATTTCGACATAGTGGCTGAGGTAGGGCTAAGCCTACAAAGATGTTTTTGAGCTGAAGCATGCTAATACTATGTATAGTCGTACCTAGGGTTGCCAAGTGTCATGGACAAAAAAAGACAATATTTAACAAAAAAATGTTAATTTTTACAATTTTCTTTATAATTGTGCCGATTATTATTGAAATAAGTACCCTTCAGGTATAAACACAGATTACCTAAGCACAATCTCCTTTAGATCGTCGACTTTAGTGGGTCTTTAATTAATATTATGTATTAGATGTATTATGAGCATTTATAAGAATTGTAAAATAGGTTTTTGAGCTCCTTTTTTCCTATTAAGCTGTACATTAACATTAGAATAATATAATACTATGATTACTAACAAAGTTAAATTAAAATTGTTAAATAGAAAATAATCAGTTGATCAGTAGCTATTAAAATAGATATAAGATGTATTATTAACATAATTTAGTAATAATAAAAAGCATTTAAAAAATAATAGCAGGTACCAAAAATACCATTATCTTATAAGGTAAACGTAAAATTCCACCAGTACAGGAAATATTATATCTGTGTGGCTAAGAATCATAATTTATAAATATATGTTTATCATTAATTATCAAAATAATTTTTACAACAAACTTACATAAAAGTCCAATTATCTCAAACGAAATATTGAATGACTTATTTATTCCACTTTCATAATAACCCGAACATACATATGTATGTAGTTAGGAACATGAAAAGTGGGCTTAAAAATAATTGTTGAATTTAATCATCCTCATTCTCATTCTCAATTTCATCATCTCTGTTGCTATATTTATCTACACTGCCAATTTGTTGCAAAACTTTCTTATTTTCTTTTATTTCTTTATAAAATTCTAAATATGAAATATTTTTGTTTTTATGTACTACGCTTAAAATGCCCCGAACAGTGGAAATTTTCAACTTATTTCTTTCTTTAGTCCACTGTGCGCTTATCATGAAAAATATCTAATCTATAATTTGGAAAGAGACTTTGTATGTAAATATCCTTGGTCGTCGTCATCGTCCGTAGATCGGTGACGTCATCGAACACGTGATTCGATTTTTTTTTTTTCGATCCATGGGCGCCGATTTTTTTTTTCATTTCAATGGATTCACCCCCGCGGGGGCGCAAGGCGAGTAGTTTCATGGGGCCCCGCCAGGGGCGCCACAAGGGGCGCAGCCCCGTGGGGCCCCGAAGGGGGCCCGGGGGGCGCAGCCTCATGGGGCGCAGCCCCATGGGGCTCAAAAGGGGGCGCAGCTTTATGGGGCACAGCCTTATCGGCCGCAGCCTTATGGGGCGCAACCTTATGGGGCGCAGTCTTATGGGGCGCAGCCTTAGGGGCGCAGTCTTATGGGGCGCCGCCTTATGGGGCGCCGCCTTATGGGGCGCCGCCTTATGGGGCGCCGCCTTATGGAGCTTAGCCACATGGGGCCCCGAAGGGGGCGCAGCCTCATGGGGCGTAGCCTTTTGGGGCGCTGTCTTATGGGGCGCAGTCTTATGGGGCGCCGTCTTATGGAGCTTAGCCGCATGCGGCCCCGAAGGGGGCGCAGCCTCATGGGGCGCAGCCCCATGGGGCCCCAAAGGGGGCGCAGCCTCATGGGGCCCCGAAGGGGGTGCAGCCTCATTGGGCCCCAAAGGGGGCGCAGCCTCATGGGGCGCAGCCCCATGGGGCCCCGAAGGGGGCGCAGCCTCATGGGGCGCCGCCTTATGGGGCGCCGCCATATGGGGCGCCGCCTTATGGGGCGCTGCCTTATGGGGCGCCGCCTTATGGGGCGCCGCCTTATCGGGCGCCGCCTTATGGAGCTTAGCCGCATGGGGCCCCGAAGGGGGCGCAGCCTCATGGGGCGAAGCCCCATGGGGCGCAGCCTTATGAGGCGAAGCCCTAAACGGCAACTGATCATGGGGGCGAAGCCCTTGACGGCATTTAATCATGGGGGCGCGGAGGGGCGAAGCCCTAATAGGCATTAACTAAGGGGGGCGAAGCCCTAGGCGGCATTTAATCATGAGGGTGCGGAGGGGCGAAGCCCAAAAAGGCATTAGTTAAGGGGGGCGAAGCCCTAAACGGCATTTAATAAAGGGGGCGCGGAGGGGCGAAGCCCTAAAAGGCATTAACTAAGGGGGGCGAAGCCCTAAACGGCATTTAATAATGGGGGCGCGGAGGGGCGAAGCCCTAAAAGGCAACTGATAATGGGGGCGAAGCCCTAGACGGCTTTGAATCATGGGGGCGCGGAGGGGCGAAGCCCTAAAAGGCAACTGATCATGGGGGCGAAGCCCTAGACGGCATTTAATCATGAGGGTGCGGAGGGGCGAAGCCCCAAAAGGCATTAGTTAAGGGCGGCGAAGCCCTAAACGGCAGTTAATCATGGGGGCGCGGAGGGGCGAAGCCCTAAAAGGCATTAACTAGGGGGGGCGAAGCCCTAGACGGCATTTAATCATGGGGGTGCGGAGGGGCGAAGCCCTAAAAGGCATTTACTAAGGGGGGCGAAGCCCTAAACGGCAATTAATCTTGGGGGCGCGGGGGGCGAAGCCCTAAAAGGCATTAACTAGGGGGGGCGAAGCCCTAGACGGCATTTAATCATGGGGGTGCGGAGGGGCGAAGCCCTAAAAGGCATTAGCTAAGGGGGGCGAAGCCCTAAACGGCAATTAATCTTGGGGGCGCGGGGGGCGAAGCCCTAAAAGGCATTAACTAGGGGGGGCGAAGCCCTAGACGGCATTTAATCATGGGGGTGCGGAGGGGCGAAGCCCTAAAAGGCATTTACTAAGGGGGGCGAAGCCCTAAACGGCAATTAATCTTGGGGGCGCGGGGGGCGAAGCCCTAAAAGGCATTAACTAAGGGGGGCGAAGCCCTAGACGGCTTTGAATCATGGGGGCGCGGAGGGGCGAAGCCCTAAAGGGCAACTGATCATGGGGGCGAAGCCCTAAACGGCAATTGCTCATGGGGCGTGGAGGGGCGAAGCCCTAGAAGGCAAAGGCTCAGGGGGGTGCCAAGGGCGAAGCCCTAGAAGGCAAAAAAAAATTTGATTTTTTTTTTTGATTTTTTTAAATTTTTTTTTTGATTTTTTTTTTGATTTTTTTTTTATTTTTTTTTTATTTTTTTTTAAATTTTTTTTTAAATTTTTTTTTTAAATTTTTAAATTTTTTTTTTTTTTTTAATTAAATTAGCTTAGTCATGTTTAAGCGGTTTATATTATAAACACTGAGCGAAGCCGGGTAATACAGCTAGTAATATATAATTTCGAAAGAGACTTTGTATGTTTGTATCTTTGGTTGTTTCTATAACGACAATTCACTTGGTTGAATATTAAATTTTTTCGATTCAAATAAATTTAATAAAAAAACAAATGGATATTTATTATTAGTTTCGCCATGTTTAAGCTGTTATAATTAATTATCTAGGGAATTTTTATGTCAAAAATTTATATTTTGTTTACGAATTTTTTCCCGTAATAGTACATACATATGTATGTGTTGATTGGGTCAGTTTTATATATCACTACGTTTATTAAAATTGGATTGGTGTCTTAATTTTTTTTTATCTATAGCAATTCCCATATTTGAAGAAATGTAGGAGAAACTAAGATCGTATTTTACAATGACAATAAAAAGTACACACCCTGCGCTTTAAAAATACTCCTCTTACTGCTTGAGTTTACGTACGGGTCCCGTTCCGTATTTTTAAGTGTGTTTTTAACGTTAGTCTACTATGTAAGCATAACAATTTTATGTGAAATATTATATGTATATATGTATGTATACATATTGTAAATCTTTCGATTCAAAATATACACTGTACATATATGTCTTTGTATAATAATAACTACAATATCAATGTTGGAAACGAAGTGATCGTACTTGAAACCGTCATCATAATCGTATACCTACATATGTATAATAACTCTCGATAATTATAAAATTTGTTTTTTGATATCTCTATACTTGTCGATGCCCTCACCACATACCCACATACATTCATACATCCTTTCGCTTTTTATATGTATTATTATTTTTATATACAATAGGAAACACTGAAATTAAATTAGGACCATAGACCATAGAGTACAACAGATAAAATAGGCCTATTTGACAAATGAAAATTTTGAGAAAAAATACGCCGTTGTGATATAAAGAATATTGCATCAATTTTTATACACATTATGTTTATGTAAACGAACCATTTTATTTTGATATAAAATCTAACGACGGCCAATTCAGCACGAACGTTTTCGCATTAAGCATTACTTTGAAATTAAGCCTTGAGTGGAAAACTTCAAGAATTGAATATAAAGCCGTTGAAAATTTAACAATTTTCCCGCTCGAACCGAACTCGCGTCACGAAATAAATATATAATACTATTTACGAGCAAATTATTAACTGTGAAATGGCCTATTTATGTCAATGTTAATATTGTATATAAAAGCGCGGTTTGGAATTTATGAACACTTTCCACCCCCCTCCCCATCATCACATTTCCCCCCTTCCCCAACAGTTCTTCGCCGATGGCATCGGCAAGAAAAACTCAGTTGGACGGAAAATGCCGGAAATCGCGTCAATTACGCGGACTTTTCCACAACGTTCACAATAGACAGGTCGTTAGAAGCGGAGAAAGGGGAATTTTCACGAGCTGTTGGCTCGTTTTAATTGGCCGACGACGGTTTATTATTTAATTTATTATTATTATTATTAATATTATGGTCATAATCATCATCATTATCGAATGGAGAACGAGAAGGAGAGAGAGAGAGAGAGGGGAGGGGGAGTCCGCCCCATCTGTTTGGCTTAACAATACTGAAACTGAGTCGTTTTCGCGCAAAAATATTAATTGGTGCTAATTTACTACGCGAATCTTTTCCTCGGAGTGTACTGAATTTCCTGATGTACATATTTTGTCAGCAAAATACAAATACTAAAACGCAAAATATTAAACTTATAGTTGAAAAAGTTTATCCATTAAATACACTCTCGTAAAAGTAACTGCTTTTTGATTATTTTACATGGATGGAATTTCGGAAATTTGCTCTATAAATTGTTTCCGCAATCTAAATATGTATGTATTATATATTTGTGAAAGGAAAAGTTTCGCTTAATTTGTTCGAACGCTTTCTATATGAGAAAAAGCAGCTTATTTAACATTCTTTAAGTTGTGTATACGCATTTTTGAAAATCCATACCTAGATTTCGTGATGAAATACAATCGTAAATTGATAATATGAAATTTAACTTTTCGATTCCTTTGATTTAGTATTTGTCGAAATGATATTTGAACCTAAGCAGGGCTGGGTAAATTTGCGAATACAAGATTGTTTAATATAAATATCTACGTATGTATTATGCATACAAAGTGTTCTACGTATTTATGTTTATCCAAAAGATTTTACACAAACGTATGTACATATATACATATGTATTTGATATCAGTCGTCTTTAATCGTCTAAATCTTGATTCGGTTGAAAACTTATATATACATACATATATTTAATATATAATTTCAAAAGAGACTTTTTATGTAGGTATGTCATTTTGAGGTAATTCCTGTAATGGCACATATGATGTATATATGTAATAAAAAATGTATATAAGACATTAACGAAGGTACATTATACAAATAAGTCAAAGTTATATGTATGTACATAAATAAGTTACAAAAAAATCATACTACGAATAATTTACAGGTTTTGCAAGCCCTGATTTGGAGAGACGTATTCATGATGGGAATAAAAGGAAGAGTCCAACTCACACGATTTTAAATATAATAATAAAATCGTTATTTCCACGAAAACCATGATCTGTGAATAGGCATATGTATTTTCATCATATTTGAATAGACATCCGGAAATCCGGAAAATTTCCAACGCTCGCCTATTTTGCACTATTGTGTTTATTTGTGTGAGCCGAAGGGAATTTTCCGCCGAGGCGCGCTTTTCACTCGAGAATCCGTTTCAGAAATTCCAAGAAGACGCTTCGGTAGCGTCTCGAGTGAATATCGAAAAGGTTTGACATACCTGACTTTCGTACTATGTGTTAAACCGTTCTGGAGCAACCCGGCAAACGAATGCGATTTTTCACGATCCAACGCGCACCACGCAAATTTCCCTCATCCTCTACGTAGAATTTGCGTTAATTTTCCGTGCCCTCCGGAAAATGAGACCGCCTTCGTGAACCGAGCGCTTTGTATGTAAATTTCCCACGGCGATACTGTGTGTAATTTTATATGTGAAAATAAGCTGTTTAACGAACCTCCTTTGCTGCTGGGGGCCGGCGTGAACAGAAGTCGTGGAGATTTGCACAACAGGACGGATTTGTAAGCCTGCCTGTACTGCTTATTCATGATCACGTATATTATTGGATTTATACAAGCCGACATGTATAGCAGGATGTAGCTCATGATATGCAACGCTGAAACATGCATAAAACAATAGTATTAAACTCGAATACATACATAAATTACGTAAAACAGCTTTCCAGCAAGTGGAATAACGAGATTTGGAGAGTTATGAAATAGCTATGTTTGAAAAATTTCAATATTACCAGCTCTTCTAAATATAATATTTAATCACATAAGAATTGAAAATATCGTAAAAACAATATAGAAATTAAAATTGTTTCTCTTAATCACTTCATTGCCGTGCGACCACCGGTGAGTGCTTGAGCTAGGTCACAATCTCCCCGCGTTCGCCTGCACATACATAGTCACTACACTTTAGATTCATTTTTGTTGATTTATAACGAGGTCAACAAGTAATTTTTAAAACTAATTCAGTTGAAAAAATCTGTAGTTTAAAATAATCGTAAGTGAAACATAAAAGAGGTTTGTAAAAAAAATGATAGAGGTGTTTAAAAAATGCGCGGCGATGAAGTGGTTTTTGAAGAAGGAAGAGAAACAATTTTAATTTCTATTCTAAATTAGGAAACACGTATGACGAACAAGACGAGCAGGTGGAGCACGACGAACAGAGCGAATACATACATAGACATAAAATTGGCAACAGTTTGTTTTTATTGCCAAATCCCTTTTGAAATGGTGTTCGTGCTCGTTATGTTTATATAATCTAGATGGATCTTAAATTAGGCTTAACTCAATTGTAGAATTATCAATTTTACTCGCTAAGAACTTAATATAGAGTAATTTAAAGCACTTCATTACAAATACATATACATACATACATTGTACTCATAGATGAAAATATATCAGCAGAGCTTATTCAAAGTCATATACCTATTTACTAAATTAAAATATAAAATCAACACTAGTACTATGCATAAATATGCATAGTGTAATTTTTTTTTAAATTTATATGTATTTACCATGGTTTCTTACAGGTTGCCCCAAATAGCATACATATATGGTCAAATGTGTGTATTATATATGAATTGGTTTGGTGACAATTTCGCACACGTCGCGATAATCTCGAACTCAAAAATTCCACCCATTGAGAGTAACATACGCGAACTATCACGCTAACGAGAATTCGAGTGCCAGATATTTCGTATTCGGATTTTCACGATTGTCGTGAGCGAAATTGTCCGTTTACCATATATAAATTATATACGTTGTAAATTATATTCAATAGTGCTGACAAATGGGCGGTAGGTGGCCAATTTGGAGAAAGAACCATTTCAAAAATGACGACAGATAAATTGGCAAACTTAAATGGGAAATTATAAAAAAGTCAAAAATATCATAGTCTGACCAGCAGAAATACTTCGAATCTTAAAGCGTATGATTCTTTTCAATCGAGGTCAAACCGGGGCTCGAATAATAATTTAAAATGAATTCAGATGTATTTATGTATACATGTGAATAATCACAAAATTGAAATTGCATCTATTATAAAAATTGTAAAAGCAATCCAATCTGCGACGACACGCTATACTGCATTATCCACAAGAAGAACTTTTATATACATACATAAATTGTAGTACACACTTATCCAAGTATAATGGCTAAACTTAATTTAACTGCTCTCAAAGTGAACTAGTCGTACATAAATACATATAATACATAAAACATTATACGCTTTGTTATAACTATTAACCGCGAAACGACAAAACTTCTAACGAATGCATAAATATATCGCACTGTATTGCACAAATCGTCCATTAATGCAATGCGTTCTTGTAGTGTATAAATTTTGAAAATTACGACCGTTCGAAACTGTCCAGTTACGACGCGCAGCCCAAAAATTTTATTGTATCTTATTAACGATAAAATGTGTATCGAAGCTGTGGAACGCATAAACTTTACGAGATTTCGATACATTTTATATGTACATATATATTATATAAATGCACAGGTTTATAGAGTAGTTTCCGGTTTGTCCATAATAATGCAATAAAGTTTACTTCTGCACCGAGCTATATAATATGAATATGAAATAAAACAGATATACAACATATGTACATATGTACAAAGCAGCGTAGGGGCGAGTTCAGGATCCAAATGAAAAGCCAAAGTCCACACGTAACCACCGCTCACTCCAGAATACTCTGATCTACTGTGTCTTTATAAAGGACAAGTTGCATACCACAGTTTACCCCATCAATTTGTGTATCTATTGTCTGGTAACCGTGGTAAGTCTATTGTTTACGCACGCACTCGCCCAGGTCTGTGAGAACTCCAGCGTATCCTTTGTTCGGGCACTTACTGAATCCTGTTAGCCTAATCCGGGGTCTCTATTGTTTACCCACGAATACACAGACAGTGGAATACTCTCTCTCTCATGTTCCCACGTTACAATATTATGATTTCGAGCGGAGTGGTAACGGTTCTATTCTCACAAATAGCTGTTGGTCAGACCTTGGTTTGTGACTCCAAGTCGATCGCATCTTTTCATAGTTTGCCAATTTTTTTTGATTTTCATTAAAACGATTCCTGTGAATTGGCACTTCCTTTCCAATCTCTCTTGTAAATCTCCAGTTATTCAGCGTCTTGAGGTTCGCCAATTTCTATAATAAAATGCTGCAGAAATTTCTCCATAGATGTCACTGTGATGTTTGGATGAATTCGCATTGTATAAAAATGTTTGTATTAATTGTATTATTGTATTGAATCTGTACTAGTACACATGTCACTTTTGAGCCATCTGTAAAGGCGAGTGTACATGTTCGATTGAAATACAAATAATAAATAATAATAATGTGTATAAAACTGTGGACGTATGTACATATAATTTCGATTATCTGTACACAAAGGATATGACTGATGAGTGTATTAAAAATTAATGAGAATTATTCTGTGCCTGCAATGCTACAAATACGCTCCATCATCATTGGTTTCACATTGAGCTTGATTGATTGCATTTTCAGCATTGATAAATCCACAATTCAATTCAACGCTCTAATAATTTTATAGCTGAATTTGTGCACAATGTTATCTTATATTTTAAAAATGCTATGCAAAATGAATCAATAAAAGTCTGTCCATGTGACTTTCACGATGAAGAAGAAAATCTGTCTTGCCGTAAATTTGAACGACATGATATTTCAACAAGCAGAAGAAGCCAAATATTTGGGTATGCATCTGGACCAAAGGTTGACATTGAAAAAACGTCTCGACAAAACGTAAGCAAAATTTTAAAGACTACACTGACCACGTAGAACAAACTTCTAGTATTTAAATATATACTCTCATCTTCAAACCGATATGGTTGTATGGGATCCAATTATAAAACTTATGTGGAAATTATTCAAAGATTTATTTTGGATGTCCCTTGATTCGTTCTATATTATATTATTATACATATAGCATGTGATATCGACGATCACAGAGGAAGCGAGAGCAGCAGTTTAAATATAGAAAGAGACTGGAGAATCATCCCAAAAAGGCCTACTAATTAAGCAGTTTGGTTAGCAATTCTAATGGACATTTCACTCACAAGCTAGAAACAAAGAAGACAAAGAAAAAATGTGCTGAATATCATAAAGAAGACAGATAGTATCATAAATGTATAAATAAACATAAAAGGATGACTTCACTTGGGGTACAAGGCTGGGTTACAAATCAACTCTCCCCCATTACATATGAAATATTTTCCAATTAGAACAAACATTTTGTTATATTGTTCCACTTTAAAATTTTTGTCAATTAATTCGTGCTTAATGCATTTTTGGAAATGCGTACGTGCGTGCGTAAGATCGTTTGCGATATTTATAAAAAACAATAAAAGTAAAACGTCATTACTTCAAGGTGATGGAATTTCTACCATATACATATATGTAAGTTCTGGCCAATAAGTGTGAATGGAGCTTTTTTTTACTTTATCTATGTTTTATAAAGGGATCAAATTTTGCTTGTGCGTAAGGTCTGTTTTAGGTCCTCTACTATTTCTTATTTACATTAATTATATCGGGTTCTGCTTCTTGAACTCATCTTTTCTGCTGTTTGCTAACGACTAAATATTTAAAAAAAAATTCTGTTGAAGATTGTTTAAACTTACAAAAAGACTCGGTGTCATTTACTATTTACTGTCTTTATAACCAGTTGGTTCTCAATGCTAGTAAGTATTTCCACATTACATTATCTAGACATGTGCCCCTATATTGTTTAGTTTTCTTATCAATTACTTGGGGTTGATCGTTTGAGAGACCTTGGTATTTTATTTGAGAATAAATTATCTTTCCGTTTTCAAATTGATTTAAATAATAAGCAAGGCATATAAGAATTTGGGTTTTAATTTTTAGACTATTTAGGCCCTCGAAATCCCGTAGTACTGTTGCCTTACTTTTCAATAATTCATTTGTAAGAAGCTATTTGGGATTTGCTAGTGCTGTTTGGAATCCTTTCCATCGAATATGTATTATATATATTTTTTTAAACAAATTTATATTATGTTTTAAAACTCTATCAAATCCACTTTTGTGTAAAAAGTTAAAACCACTATTGAAATATAAAAAAAGTTATCTGAATGTAAAGGTCTATAAAAAAAAACATTCTTCACTGAAAATAAAAAAAAGTAATTTTCTATTTACGAGGATAATAATAGTAACATGACAGATTTCATTTAAAGCATATAATCTTTTTGATCCAATATACATATGCCCATATGAAATTTATAGTCAATAAAACAGATACATTTGATTTAAATACAACCGAGTATGTATGTATGTACATATGTATGTATTTATCTGAACATCATTTATTAAAATATTTCCTTATAAGATAAATAAAATTTACTTTCTACGCCCATTTAAATGCCTTATGTAAACCATATTCGAATGATATTATATTTTATTTTTTAGGGGGACGCGACAATTGGTGCAAGTCCAAAATGTTCAACGACAAAATGTACCCGAAAATTAGTGCACTGACAAAATGTACCCGCGACAAAATGTACCCGCGACAAAATGTACCCGCGACAAAATGTAAACGGAAAAAATGTTCAAGCGACAAAATGTTCAAAAATCCTAAATTATCCTATTTTAATGGCAAAAGTAACTTTTTATTTTATTATATTTATCGATGTATATGGTACTTTTTATCGTATAGATCGCGGATGTTATTAAATTATTATATATTAAAGGTGTTCTCAACCGTACCAACATATTCTTATTTAAATTGAACAATTACATTTTAAGCGAATGTCATTGTGACTCATTGAATATCATTTTAAGATGTCATTGAATTAGTATAAATGTCAGGGGTTCTCAACCGTATCCAATATTTTCTTATTTGAATTGAAAAAAAAAACTTTCTAAGCGTATGAACTCCAGATTACATTGCATTAGTTTATATGGCAGGGCTTCTCAACCGTCTCCAAAATTTTCTTTATTTCAAATGAATAATTTACTTTTTATCGTATACATCGCGGGCGTTATTAAATTAGTATAAATGACAGGGGTTCTCAACCGTATCCAATATTTACGTATTTAAATTGAAAAAAAAAAACTTTCTAAGCGTATGAACTGCAGATTACATTGAATTAGTTTATATGGCAGGGCTTCTCAACCGTCTCCAAAATTTACTTTATTTCAAATGAATAATTTACTTTTTATCGTACACATCGCGGGCGTTATTAAATTAGTATAAATGACAGGGGTTCTCAACCGTATCCAATATTTACGTATTTAAATTGAAATAAAAAAACGTTCTGAGCGTATGAACTGCAGATTACATTGCATTAGTTTATATGGCAGGGCTTCTCAACCGTCTCCAAAATTTACTTTATTTCAAATGAATAATTTACTTTTTATCGTACACATCGCGGGCGTTATTAAATTAGTATAAATGACAGGGGTTCCCAACCGTATCCAATATTTACGTATTTAAATTGAAAAAAAAAAAACTTTCTAAGCGTATGAACTGCAGATTACATTGAATTAGTTTATATGGCAGGGCTTCTCAACCGTCTCCAAAATTTACTTTATTTCAAATGAATAATTTACTTTTTATCGTACACATCGCGGGCGTTATTAAATTAGTATAAATGACAGGGGTTCTCAACCGTATCCAATATTTACGTATTTAAATTGAAAAAAAAAAACTTTCTAAGCGTATGAACTGCAGATTACATTGAATTAGTTTATATGGCAGGGCTTCTCAACCGTCTCCAAAATTTACTTTATTTCAAATGAATAATTTACTTTTTATCGTACACATCGCGGGCGTTATTAAATTAGTATAAATGACAGGGGTTCTCAACCGTATCCAATATTTACGTATTTAAATTGAAAAAAAAAAACTTTCTAAGCGTATGAACTGCAGATTACATTGAATTAGTTTATATGGCAGGGCTTCTCAACCGTCTCCAAAATTTACTTTATTTCAAATGAATAATTTACTTTTTATCGTACACATCGCGGGCGTTATTAAATTAGTATAAATGACAGGGGTTCTCAACCGTATCCAATATTTACGTATTTAAATTGAAAAAAAAAAACTTTCTAAGCGTATGAACTGCAGATTACATTGAATTAGTTTATATGGCAGGGCTTCTCAACCGTCTCCAAAATTTACTTTATTTCAAATGAATAATTTACTTTTTATCGTACACATCGCGGGCGTTATTAAATTAGTATAAATGACAGGGGTTCTCAACCGTATCCAATATTTACGTATTTAAATTGAAAAAAAAAAACTTTCTAAGCGTATGAACTGCAGATTACATTGAATTAGTTTATATGGCAGGGCTTCTCAACCGTCTCCAAAATTTACTTTATTTCAAATGAATAATTTACTTTTTACCGTACACATCGCGGGCGTTATTAAATTAGTATAAATGACAGGGGTTCTCAACCGTATCCAATATTTACGTATTTAAATTGAAATAAAAAAACGTTCTGAGCGTATGAACTGCAGATTACATTGCATTAGTTTATATGGCAGGGCCTCTCAACCGTCTCCAAAATTTACTTTATTTCAAATGAATAATTTACTTTTTATCGTACACATCGCGGGCGTTATTAAATTAGTATAAATGACAGGGGCTCTCAACCGTATCCAATATTTACGTATTTAAATTGAAAAAAAAAAACTTTCTAAGCGTATGAACTGCAGATTACATTGAATTAGTTTATATGGCAGGGCTTCTCAACCGTCTCCAAAATTTACTTTATTTCAAATGAATAATTTACTTTTTATCGTACACATCGCGGGCGTTATTAAATTAGTATAAATGACAGGGGTTCTCAACCGTATCCAATATTTACGTATTTAAATTGAAATAAAAAAACGTTCTGAGCGTATGAACTGCAGATTACATTGCATTAGTTTATATGGCAGGGCCTCTCAACCGTCTCCAAAATTTACTTTATTTCAAATGAATAATTTACTTTTTATCGTACACATCGCGGGCGTTATTAAATTAGTATAAATGACAGGGGTTCTCAACCGTATCCAATATTTACGTATTTAAATTGAAAAAAAAAAAACTTTCTAAGCGTATGAACTGCAGATTACATTGAATTAGTTTATATGGCAGGGCTTCTCAACCGTATCCAATTTTTTCTTATTTAAATTGAAAAAAAAAAGTTTTTATGCGTATTGCAGATGTCAATGAATTAGTTTAAATGTCAGGGGTTCTAAACCGTATCCAATGTTTACTTATTTAAATTTAAAAAATTACTTTTTAAGCGTATGTCATTGAATTAGTTTAACACCCTCACAGAGGTGCGAAGACCTCTGTGAGGGACAGTACATATAAGATAATTATAAATTTTAGAGTTATTTAGAGTTAAGTAATTAAGATGTATTTTTAAAATTAGCTTTATAGCTAAGATAATATATAAATAAATAAACGTTGAACGCCACGTTTTATTTTGATAAAACAGTTCCCAACCAGCGGTCACGTGTACTTCGAGTTTTAACATTGAATGTGACCTTTACGGCGTCTCTAAATCAAATTCACATAATTTTTTTCCAAAATTTTGTTTAAAAATGCAATTATTTTATTTCTTCTGCAAATAAGTCTTCTAGTGTACATTCGCAAGCTATATGTATAATGAAAGTTTTTTTTAAACTTAATATTTCATTATACAATTACAAGGCAAGAATATCAAATATTAATTTAGATAAATTTAATGTATTATTTTACAGTCAAGTCTCGAATTACGACTATTCGGATTAACGATGGAGAGATTTTACTTAGTGTTTAGCAAAAAAACAAATGTATGAATCGGACATTGTATTGTAGAAAAAAGGAGGTATGTAAAAAAGGCAGACATTAGAAATTTACAGCTAAAATTATTTTTACATACCTCCTTTATGTTTCACATTAATATTGCATCATTTACAACTAACTATTATGCGTAAGGGTTGCATACAAAATTTAATTTTGACATGTAAAAGACAATTAAAATGTAAATGTAAAAAAAATCACGCGCGTTGAATAGAGATGGCAAAACAATAATATATTTTGAAATTAGTTCTATGATTGACAGATGAATTGTCTACACAAATGGACGAAAATATGTAAAAAGACAAATGGGTTATAAAATTTTACTACCCTCATGTTAGAGGCTATTGAATGCATTTTTTTCTTTGCGTAAAACCCTAGGACAATAGGCAAATGGTGGGTTCGAAATCTCTTCAATGTCCTCTTCAACGTCGGTTTGTAGCAATGGAATAATAATTTTTAGCTATTCACAGTTGATAAGCTCGATCACATTTATTATAGAAAAATATACATATATGTATGTAATTAATTTATAATTTATAAAATGTCGTGCATTGAACTATATATAAGAGTCAAGTTTTATTGTTATTGTTAAGAAATATTTTGTTGTTATTGTTTTATTGTTATGGCTAGAAAGTTTAATAATATAACTTTTAAATCAAATCGCCACCCTGGCACTTTGATTGATATAAACATTGTTTTTCGAGTACAATTAAAAAATATTTTGACTAAAATTTCACATAAAATTTTGTATTCCAAATATTGTGAGCAGAATCTCGTTCTAACACTCGAATAGTAATCTGAGCACATTCAAAACTTAAAAGACGTTTAGTGAAATTTATTGGCTTTTTTATCTAAAACCACCCAAAACTTCGAAAGAAAACATTCTTTAAACTATTGACCATACACACTTGAGGATACATAAAATGAGGGAACTCAGCTTAAATGAATAGTGATCTCTAAATTCACATGTTAAAAATTGATAGTTTTTTGACATACATGGATTTAGAATTGCTAAAAGGAAATGTTACTGTTGACACACAAACACGGGTTTTGCAAAATCAAAGATGTTGAAGAGGATTAGGCAAAATCAAAGATGTTGAAGAGATTAGTTCAAGTGAGAATATTTATTATTATTTGATTTTTTTTATAAATATTTGAACTACCAATATTAGGATACAACTTAATACTTTATCTATGTACGTAGTAACAATAGATGAAGTTTTGTGATCATACGAAAATTCGAACTCGAGATTTTGACTGATTCGAACTCAGAATCGATCGCTGATCACGTATTCATGATCTAGAAAAAATGTGTGTGTGTGTGTGTGTATTTTGGGGATATTTTTAGCACCGTTAGTCCTATCGAAATGAAACTTAGTATCGGTTAATGAAATTCTTATCGACACGTCGTAATTTTTTTTCAAATTTTTAAGTTGACCGGAAATGGTACCTCCCCTTATAGGTGTCCTCTTTTTTTTAAGTTTTTGAATTCAATTATCTCCCAAACCACTAGCTGAATCAGACTGAATTTTTTTTAAATATGATAGAAATAATAATTTTTATAACCTTATATTTTTTAAATATTTCTATCTGAACCGGAAGTAGTACTTTTACTCGAGAGAATCGAGGTTTTTTATGTTTTTCTCAGAAACCTTTTAGTTTATTGAACTGAAATTTCATATCTAAAAGTTTAAGCTTAATACCAAGTTATAAATAAAATTTAGTAAGTATTTGTCAACCGGAAGTGGTAGTTAACTTTTGTACGATTTTTCTTCCACTATTTTTTTCGACCCCTTAAACATGTGTTTTCGTCACAAAAAATTCAAGTATAATTCTTGTAGCAATTTGATGAAAAGAAAAAAAAATTATTAAATTTTATAAACCGGAAGTGGGTTTTTTTCTCTTAGAAAGGTTGAAAATGTTGTGCCCACTACTCTGTCCACACCCCTGAACGTATTAAGCTGAAAATTTATATTTCTATCCTTTATGTACTAACTTAGAGCTGGTAGGGTTTTGGTCAGAATTTGTAAACCGGAAGTAGTAGTATTTTTTTTTAAAACAATATTTCATTATTTTATTTTGACCCTTAAAATTATTTTTATTTTCTAAATATTTAATGAGTATAATACTGATAGTGATTTTTAGTAATAAAAAAAATTTGAACAAAATCTGACAACCGGAAGTAGAACTTTTTTTGTTTTGTGCAAGTTTCCATACATTTTCGCTCAATTTGTATCGCTATCATAGTCATCAGTTCAATATCGAATTTTGTTTTGTTACCTTCTTATATTCCTCAAATACATAGATAAAGTCATGGGTTGGTCACACCCGAATTTTTTTTAGTAAAAAAAAAACCGAGGGGGGGGGGTCGTAAAAATTAAACACGAACCAGGTTCTTTTTAATTTAGCACTAATAGCACCCTGAGCTTCAATGAATATAGAAAAAACCTTACCTTGCAATATGCAAACCGTACTTGACCAGTTTACGAAAAATTATTTTATAGGCTTTAAAATTATGGCAAATAAGCTAGAACCACAATATTTATCAAGAAGACTATCTTTCAAGCAATGTATTATAATTTTCAACCATAATTAATTTTGTTTTTAAGGTCATTCCGTAGTCCGGTTTTGTGTTACATCGGCATTTTAGGATGGACTGTACATATGTTAATAGATAATTAATATATCAATAATTTATATGAATATTAAAACATGGAAATGTCTACTGTCTTCTTTTTATTATATACTGATAATGATGAATTTTTAAATAATTACATTTATTATTTATTACGTATTCACTCCTTTGTAAATCAAATTCAACTTTTTGCTAATCAAATTCACACGTTGAGAAAAAAAAATGCATGGTTAAAATAAAATGATTGTAAATCGAATTTTATTTTTCAGCTCAAAAGAACCTATTGTCTTCGAAGTATTGAAGCGCATATGCTTCGACCAAATCTTTTTCTAGGAATCTTAACATTTTTTATGTAGTTAGGGTTGGTTAAATGATTTTCCAAATGTAATTAACCTCAAAATACATGAGGAAATCATCGACCTTCTGTTGGATTTCTCGTTCTTGTGCCAATAGCCATGGGTTGAGAATTTGGAGGAGTTCCTCCCAGCTTTCGACTACATTTTCTGGGGGAACAAATGCTAATGCCAATACCATTTTAAATTTAATTGCATTTTCCTGATTATCGTAAAATTCAGATAATCCCAATTCCTGGATTTTTCTGTAGGTACTTTGGGACAGATGGAAAAAGCAACCCGTTACTTGCGCATTTGGCCATATGTCAGACGTGAACCTCGTGTAGCTTCCATAGACATATGGAATGTTCGAGACCGAATATTACATAATTATGGAAAAACGGACAACGAAGTGGAAGGCTTCCATATGAAAGTTGGCTATACAATTGGAGCCCAATTTCCAAACCTGTGGAAGTTCTTGAAAGCCCTTCAAGGTTTCCAAGCCAAAACCGAGAAGTTAGTACAAGAACTAAACTCCGGAGTTATTCTCGAAACTGTGTTTACCGAAACACTATATTCTGGCAATTTTTCGCATGGACACCTTCTTCGCTTTCAAATACGAAATATCCCTGCAGCGACCAATTTCTGAAGAATCGATATTGTTAATTTAAAAATTCAAAATTAAATATTAAATCCATCAATTTTATAAAATAAAAACTATTAAACCCATAATTACCCTTAGAACAATCATACAGCAAAAGGTGTCAGCTGAGCATGATCTTTTCAATGTTTGAAAGCATTTGACGCACAATGAACAAAGGCGTACCCTTAGCAGGTATATTACGGGTTTTTTGTACCTAAGTCTGTTTTATTTTGCATACATACAAGATAACTGTATTTTGTACATAGTTAAAGAGAATTACGTTTTTTTACCAATATACAGAAGAAATAACTAAGATAAATTTACAAATAACGAAGTAATGATTAGAACAAACACGTATGTCGCAAAATTCACAAGCGTTCCGTTTTATGCTGCTGGTGGTGTATATATATATGAATTATATGTATATATATATATATATATATATATATATATATATATATATATATATATATATATATATACATATAATTCAATGACATCTGCAATACGATTAAAAAGTTTTTTTTTTCAATTTAAATACGTAAATATTGGATACGGTTGAGAACCCCTGTCATTTATACTAATTTAATAACGCCCGCGATGTGTACGATAAAAAATAAATTATTCATTTGAAATAAAGTAAATTTTGGAGACGGTTGAGAAGCCCTGCCATATAAACTAATGCAATATAATCTGCAGTTTATATGCTTAGAAAGTTTTTTTTTTTTCAATTTAAATACGTAAATATTGGATACGGTTGAGAACCCCTGTCATTCATACTAATTTAATAACGCCCGCGATGTGTACGATAAAAAGTAAATTATTCATTTGAAATAAAGAAAATTTTGGAGACGGTTGAGAAGCCCTGCCATATAAACTAATTCAATGTAATCTGCAGTTCATACGCTTAGAAAGTTTTTTTTTTCAATTTTAATACGTAAATATTGGATACGGTTGAGAACCCCTGTCATTTATACTAATTTAATAACGCCCGCGATGTGTACGATAAAAAATAAATTATTCATTTGAAATAAAGTAAATTTTGGAGACGGTTGATAAGCCCTGCCATATAAACTAATGCAATGTAATCTGGAGTTCATACGCTTAGAAAGTTTTTTTTTTCAATTTAAATAAGAAAATATTGGATACGGTTGAGAACCCCTGACATTTATACTAATTTAATAACGCCCGCGATGTGTACGATGAAAAGTAGATTATTCATTTGAAATAAAGAAAATTTTGGAGACGGTTGATAAGCCTTGCCATATAAACTAATGCAATGTAATCTGGAGTTCATACGCTTAGAAAGTTTTTTTTTCAATTTAAATAAGAAAATATTGGATACGGTTGAGAACCCCTGACATTTATACTAATTTAATAACGCCCGCGATGTGTACGATGAAAAGTAGATTATTCATTTGAAATAAAGAAAATTTTGGAGACGGTTGATAAGCCCTGCCATATAAACTAATGCAATGTAATCTGGAGTTCATACGCTTAGAAAGTTTTTTTTTTCAATTTAAATAAGAAAATATTGGATACGGTTGAGAACCCCTGACATTTATACTAATTTAATAACGCCCGCGATGTGTACGATGAAAAGTAGATTATTCATTTGAAATAAAGAAAATTTTGGAGACGGTTGATAAGCCTTGCCATATAAACTAATGCAATGTAATCTGGAGTTCATACGCTTAGAAAGTTTTTTTTTCAATTTAAATAAGAAAATATTGGATACGGTTGAGAACCCCTGACATTTATACTAATTTAATAACGCCCGCGATGTGTACGATGAAAAGTAGATTATTCATTTGAAATAAAGAAAATTTTGGAGACGGTTGATAAGCCCTGCCATATAAACTAATGCAATGTAATCTGGAGTTCATACGCTTAGAAAGTTTTTTTTTTCAATTTAAATAAGAAAATATTGGATACGGTTGAGAACCCCTGACATTTATACTAATTTAATAACGCCCGCGATGTGTACGATGAAAAGTAGATTATTCATTTGAAATAAAGAAAATTTTGGAGACGGTTGATAAGCCCTGCCATATAAACTAATGCAATGTAATCTGGAGTTCATACGCTTAGAAAGTTTTTTTTTTCAATTTAAATAAGAAAATATTGAATACGGTTGAGAACCCCTGACATTTATACTAATTTAATAACGCCCGCGATGTGTACGATGAAAAGTAGATTATTCATTTGAAATAAAGAAAATTTTGGAGACGGTTGATAAGCCCTGCCATATAAACTAATGCAATGTAATCTGGAGTTCATACGCTTAGAAAGTTTTTTTTTTCAATTTAAATAAGAAAATATTGGATACGGTTGAGAACCCCTGACATTTATACTAATTTAATAACGCCCGCGATGTGTACGATGAAAAGTAGATTATTCATTTGAAATAAAGAAAATTTTGGAGACGGTTGATAAGCCTTGCCATATAAACTAATGCAATGTAATCTGGAGTTCATACGCTTAGAAAGTTTTTTTTTCAATTTAAATAAGAAAATATTGGATACGGTTGAGAACCCCTGACATTTATACTAATTTAATAACGCCCGCGATGTGTACGATGAAAAGTAGATTATTCATTTGAAATAAAGAAAATTTTGGAGACGGTTGATAAGCCTTGCCATATAAACTAATGCAATGTAATCTGGAGTTCATACGCTTAGAAAGTTTTTTTTTCAATTTAAATAAGAAAATATTGGATACGGTTGAGAACCCCTGACATTTATACTAATTTAATAACGCCCGCGATGTGTACGATGAAAAGTAGATTATTCATTTGAAATAAAGAAAATTTTGGAGACGGTTGATAAGCCCTGCCATATAAACTAATGCAATGTAATCTGGAGTTCATACGCTTAGAAAGTTTTTTTTTCAATTTAAATAAGAAAATATTGGATACGGTTGAGAACCCCTGACATTTATACTAATTTAATAACGCCCGCGATGTGTACGATGAAAAGTAGATTATTCATTTGAAATAAAGAAAATTTTGGAGACGGTTGATAAGCCCTGCCATATAAACTAATGCAATGTAATCTGGAGTTCATACGCTTAGAAAGTTTTTTTTTTCAATTTAAATAAGAAAATATTGGATACGGTTGAGAACCCCTGACATTTATACTAATTTAATAACGCCCGCGATGTGTACGATGAAAAGTAGATTATTCATTTGAAATAAAGAAAATTTTGGAGACGGTTGAGAAGCCCTGCCATATAAACTAATGCAATGTAATCTGCAGTTCATACGCTCGGAAAGTTTTTTTTTTCAATTTAAATACGTAAATATTGGATACGGTTGAACATTTTGAACATTTTTGAACATTTTGTCGCTTGAACATTTTTTCCGTTTACATTTTGTCGCGGGTACATTTTGTCGCGGGTACATTTTGTCGCGGGTACATTTTGTCAGTGCACTAATTTTCGGGTACATTTTGTCGTTGAACATTTTGGACTTGCACCAATTGTCGTGTAACCATTTTTTAGAACATGGACACTCGCCTTTACAGATCGCTCCAAAGCGAGGAGTGCACTTATACAGATACAATACAATCAATATACATAAGAATTTTATACAATGAGAAATCATACAAAAATCCACAGTGTATATTACAATGATAGATACAGACACAACAGATAAGATAAATAAAATTACTTTCTATATCCATTTAAATGTCTTATGTAAATCTTATACTGATGTTATTATATTTTATTTCTTAGAACATGAACACTCGTCTTTACAGATCGCTCCAAAGCGAGGAGTGCACTTATACAGATACAATACTAGCAATATACATACACATTTTATACAATGAGAAATCGTACAAAAATCCACATATGTATATCAGTCTACGCCGCTGGTATATGAATATTAAATTAAACTAATTAATAAAAATTAAATAATAAATACCTGGGAATTTAACATTCTTGTCGGCCACTTTGACTATTGTTATCGGAAGATAGCAAACCAGGAACGACAAAAATATAGCCAACACCATTTTCGTAATTCTCCATTCATTTCTGCGAGCTTTCACTTCCCTTTGATCTTTCGCTTTCGCCAGAGAGGCTGGACCGCTGATTGTCGCCACGGGAGACGCCGAGTTTACCTTCTGGGCGGCTTTGTTGTGTTTTCTCATGCGATTTTCCGAACTGTCAACAGTATAAAAATAAACATATAAATTAAAAACGATACAACACGCCGACCACAATTCGCGAGTTTTTCCGACACCAAGTCGATTGAATTAAAACGCGCCGTAAAAACGTCGCGTCGGAAAAACAGTCGACTACGACCGAGGCGATTTTCCGACACAATGAGGTCAAGATAAGATCTGAAATTGTGTCGGCACTAAAGCCTCGTTGTCGTCGAAGAGTGGAAAAGTAATAAAATTCGACAAAGCGAACAAAATTGACGTACACATAAAATACGCGAGGAAATAAAACAACTTAAACGAAAGCGAGCACACGTTCGTTTGTAGTATTGTTGGAGTTTACTTTACAACGGGTTTTGCACAAACGTATTAATTTTCATAAGCATTTCAAACGTGCAAACTCCCACCGGACAGTTGGGTTGTGCAAATAGAGAAAGCATTCACTTCCAAGTGCAGTTTTGACTTTAAAATTCGTAGTATTTGAACACGTTCAATACTAACGGTCTTCTTCCTAGACGAATGACGTCAATTTGACTTTGGTTTGTACGAGGAAATAGTAAAATTCAGCGTGGAAAATCGTTCTTACTCGGAATAATCAATTATATATATACATATATGTATGTATATACATATGTAGTCGGATTTGTATGATGTTTTAGGTTTTAAATAATGCAATTTCAGCTTCGAATTTCGAAATACGTTGTGTGGGATTCTGACAAGTAGTGGAATCTTCTTACGCTCGACTTGAATAATTGAATAGTGGAATATTTAGGAAACGAAGGAATTTTGTCGTTGTGGTATTTCGACAATGTCGTCGTCTTTTGATATCTGAAATGTGACTCGTATAAACACGGCGTGTTCTAAGTTTTTAATAAATTAATTCTATTAATTAATATTCATAGTAATTTAAATATGTATGTTCTTTACGAAAAAATAGTTTTTTTGTATGTTACAGTTGAAGTTTATCTTCCAGTTGTAGTATATTTTGACAAATTGGAATATATTCCATCCAACCTGGTATTGACTTCCGTTATAGTTGAAGTACATTTTCAGTTATAATATATTTGAACTCGTTCCCCGTGACGAGCCAGAATGTTAAATTACAGAAAACACAAATATCGGAAGGCAAAGATCGAAAATCGAAAGATCTTAAGTCGAAAGATCAAAAAAAAAGGGTGCATGGTAAACGGTCCATACTCACGTTCATACTCACTTAATTTGCGCGAGCAGGATATAACAGGAACAAGAGGAACAGGCTGTTCCTCCCGTATTAATGTGCGCGCGCAGAATACGGGAGGAAAAGGCTGTTCCTCTTGTTCCTGTTGTACCCTGCTCGCGCAAATTAAGTGAGTATGTACCGTTTATCATGCACCATTTTTTTTGATCTTTTGATTTTCGATCTTTGCCTTCCGATATTTGTGTTTTCTGTAATTTAACATTCTGGCTCGTCACGTAGACCCATTTGAACTATATTTCGTCACACCCATGTAAGTTGATTCATATGGCGAATTACATTAAAACTGGTCAAAATATATTACAACCATAAGTTGATACCAGGTAAGATGTTAAGTTAAGTTAAGTTAAGAGATGTTAAGTTTTCGTGAAAACGTCACTCGACAAGTAAATTGAGTTGAAAAGTCGCATCGTTGCTTTGAAAACATTCTTAGATTATAGTAATACTCATCTAATATTGCCTATATTCGTAATATCTAGCAAATATTAACGCATTATTGAATTCTAAAGCATTCGTAAAAACTATACACACCGGTGAGATAAGATGTATCTGAAATAGTTTTAGTCCCATTTATCGATCGGTAGTTACAGTAGCTATTTACAACTTGAAACTAGCCTCCATTCGAAGAGACGTCAACCGCCAAATGTCAAATCTGACACAATTGGCCATAAGACAATATTTAGAGGTTAAATACGCCAATCATCAATATATATGACAGATAAAACTAAATATATATACATATATGAGAGATAATGAGAACCTATAAAGCAAATTTTATAAAATATAGAGTGAAAAAAGAACAAGTTATAGGCAACAATTGAAATCTGATATAGCGAGAGAGTGGCGAAAAGGGAAAAAACGATGGGAACAGTGTGGACAAATGCCCCAATGTGGACAATAGACGTCACCGAGAAAGATGATGGAATATTTTCAAACGTGTCTATTACGATTATTTTTCACCATCGTAATGGCGGACTTCATTTCCACATTGATGACCAAACCGAGCAAAATGGCAAAGTTTGAAAACGATGGGATAATAACCCAAATTTCGTCAGGCGAAAAAATCGAAAGTGAAGTAAGAAGAGGCTAGTAATAAAAAGCATCAGAGCTCGACTGTTATACACAGTACAACTGGGGTACATTGTTGAAAGTGTATTTTCGCTTGTAGAGATATAATTTACTAGTTGAATTGTCTTCGAATATGAATGACCTAAAACGTCAAAGGGGACTATTATTGAAAAATAATTAAATTATTCAATATAAGACAAAAATAGTGACTCGTAAGTATAATTTTATATATAAAAATACATATGTAGTGCGTTTTGAGAAATAAATCTTATATTCCCTAAGGTTTATTACTAACCGTACGACATATAATAATATAAACCTCTTATTTACTTCAAAACTTATGCAATTTGTATAAATTTTAATACAGTAATCCCTCGCCAGTTTTGACTTAACTTATTCGCGGTCGTATTTGCTCAATGGTTAGTTTAAACTAAAATAATTAATTTAGCTAGTGTCTGGAATTAGGTAGATAATAGGAAAGTTTTGATGAATGTTGCTTTTTGACGTAAAACGACACTATTCGCAAAAATACATTTGTGAAATCTTTATTACGAAAATATACCACATTTACATGAATCTAATATTATTATCGCATTGAATATACATAATATATAATCGGGTCTTTAAATAGAGTCAGAACTGACTTCAGTCAGTTCGTAGTGTTGCGTAGGGGTGGGTGGAGGATCCAAGTAAAAGGCCAACAGTCGTATCACAGTATTTATTGATGATTAAGGCGATACACGCACTGTCACTGCTCCGTCCAGAATGACATGATATCGCCTACATACCGCCTTATAAGGGGTAGATCTCTCAGGACGTCTAATCTGTTTACCTACTGTATAGTCACGTATTCGGATATGTATTTCCACGGTATGAGAAGTGCAATCATTGTTTAGCTTTCATGCACTTAGCTTGTCGCTAATCCTTAAAACCACTCACCCCGCTCACACGGTCTCTCAGGACGCTACCCAGCCTAATCCAATCGCAATTACTCGGCAGCTCTGTTTAGTATACGTTACAGTAGTTTTGTCAAAGTTATTGGAAAAATGGTACCCCGAATTTTCCGCGCAGTCAAAAAGCACCCTGACATAAACGCGCCGACATTACCGCGCCGCGATAAAACCGCGAGAGCCAAAAGTGCGACAGACATAACCGCGCGGCGACATAATGGCGCACCGACAAAACCGCGCCAGAAAAAATCGCTCGGCGATAGAACCGCTCCAGAATCCGCTGTCAGGTGTAAGTTGCGCTCGCGCGTTATCTCGGTAGGGAGTAGTATCTGTTTCGATTTGGCTTTCTTTGATTGATAAGACTGCTGACTTGATAAGTCTGAATATAAATTATGAAACATCCGTATAACGTTTATGTACTATATATTGCATTATTTTAACCGTTCAGTAAATACGAGTTCGATTCCATATATACAGTCCCACCCAAACGACATCAAAGAAAGCCAAATCGAAACAGATACTACTCCTTACCGATATAACGCGCGAGCGCAACTTGCATCTGACAGCGGATTCTGGCGCGGTTTTGTCGCCGAGTGGTTTTACTGGCGCAGTTTTGTTGGCGTGCGGATATATCGCCACGCGGTTATGTCTGTCGCGGTTTTGTCACGGCGCAGTAATGTCGGCGCGCTTATGTAGGGGCGCTTATTGACCGCGCGGTTTTAACTGTACACCGGAAAAAATATGCGGTGTCCCAAAAATGACCATGATAAACGAAACGAATGTTAAACAGGTTCAAATATATCGGATGAATTCTGCGCGCGCACATTAATACGGGAGGAAAAGCCTGTTCCTCTTGTTCCTGTTGTATCCTGCTCGCGCAAATTAAGTGAGTATGTACCGTTTACCATGCACCATTTTTTTTTTTGATCTTTCGACTTAAGATCTTTGCCTTCCGATATTTGCGTTTTCTGTAATTTAACATTCTGTCTCGTCACGGAGACCGCGGATGAATATACGATTAAATAATAACGATATATTTTGAACAATATGGTCATGGTTTTCCGAAATTTCATTAGTCGGTAAAAAATATTCGTGTCAAATACTTGAGATGTGTTATATTACGTAAAGTCGTATTTGTTCCGAGTCTATATAATTTATAGGAGCACTCTGTATTCGAAGCACCTCTTATTTGTTCGACGCGGAGCTTTTTGCCGCTGTCAACCACCAAAAGGGGAAAGAGTTGCGAGCCACACTTTGAGCTTTTCGCCGGAAGTGAGACAACCATTTTTCGAGTATGTATCGGAGTCGGGCACGTTCTTGACGCAGGCTTTTATTATACGAGAATGTTTCTGTCTGCTTTTCCGTGGGAAAATCTGTCGTCACGTCGCCACACTTTTATTGGAAAAAGCCTGAAAACGGTAAAAGGTGTGCGCGTCGTTGCTCGCACCATGATCGTTATCCTTTCCTCGAGAAATAAATACTCCTTTGAACGAACGGTAACAAACGTAATACCTATGTACATATACATATGTAGGTATGTGCATACTATGGAATGAATGGCTTTGTTAAAAATTTTATATGAGAAATAGCACTTTTATGATAACAGATTTTTTTTTAGTTATCGTAGTCCAAACAAAAAATGACAAGTATCAATGTACATAAAGTATATTTATATACCTACATATATATGTATGTACATATGAGTATATGTATGTATATGTAGTATTTTGATGTACAATCATTTTCATACAATCCGTATATCAAATATTTCTTTATATTTGTAGGTTTTTTTGCTAGCGATTTTATCTTATTTGACTTCCCAGAAAGAGTAATATAATAAGTGGTTTCAATTTCGTACGAAATATGTCAATTTTTTTTTAAATAAAATTGACAGTTTCTTACTAAAGACATTCTGGTTTTTTCATATTCTGATTTTTTATAAATGATTCAGAGCTTGTCAGCAGCGGATAGACATACTCGTAATCATTGGGAAATTCAATGATTTTTTTTTATTTAAGCCGGGATTGATATTATATTTGAAAGTGGCATAGGTCCACTTTCCTTCATTTCGAGAAATTTTTCGCAAGAAATTAACTATAATGATTTGCGTTTAACAATATTTAAAAATACTTGTGGCCTGTAATACGCTTATTCTGCTTTTCCCTGACTGGACATATCGAATTAAAATAAGTGATAAAAATTTGTGAATTAAGTCAGACAGAAATAATGTTTTTGGAACTGAAAATTGGAATTTCACCAGTATCAAATAAAACGGCTGAATTCTTTAACTATTTTGTTTGGTTTATAACATTTTACAGATAAATTTTCCCAATACCTTAGTTTTGGGTATTATTGATAATTGAAATAGTATATCTATTAAAAAACTTTCGGTTGCACACAAAAAGTTATCTATTACTATTATTTACTATTGGATTTATATTTATTTAAAAAAAATACTTGGGAGTGGCAACGTAGTCAATGGGTTTGTCAATAATGATAACAAATAAAAATGATAAAGTAAAAATATAAAAATAATAATCGAAATAATAAACAAAATGTAAAAAGAAAAAAAACTAAAGAATCAAAAAGAATAAACAGAAGAAGAAGAACACTTTTTTTGAAAACAAGGAATGTCTAATTTTTTTGGAAGAAATACGTTTTATGAGTCTGATGACCTTTTAAATGAGTGTTTTTGTCAATCATAAAACAATTATAGTGGTTATTAATAATTTTGTAAACCTTGATAACATTGACTCTCATTCTTATCGTCTATAATGTGAAGAGATTCACGCTTTTCAATCATTAATATCTTAGCCAGCAGCATAGCTCGGTCGTTAAGCTTCTGCCTAACACCGAGAGGCACCGGGTTCGATCCCATGAGCTGACCTCGATTGAAAAGAATTTTTCTTAGAGTATATCTGTAGTACTGCTGGTCAGACCTGGATATTTGTAACTCCAGGTCGATCGTTTCCTATCAGAGTTTGCCAATTTCTCTGATTTCATTGTTGAAACGGTTCCCGATTAAATTGGCTAAAAAACTTCCTACCTACAATGTCACCACAATTTGAGTTTAATTAATGAACAATAAAATTTATGTACAATACATAGATGTCTCATTAATTTGTGAGTTTTCAGTGTCACGTAATTCAGCGACTTGTGTAATAAAAATTCTGCATTGTTTGTAATTGGCCAGGAAGGCATTCATTGGGGCTTACCTGTAAGGCCTTCCTGGTACAAAATGTAATACTAATAAAATAATATAAAATATACATATATATAATAAAAAAAAAAGTGAAAGTTCTGAAGGCATTTTGGAAATGCTTCTTACAGTTTTATAAATTTTAGTTAAAAGCTTCCGTTCATCTTTTAATTTCACACATTTTCCTTACTTAGGTCCACATATCTCATACGTGGCCTTTCTTAGACCATTTCAAACTTGGGTAGAAGAGAAATGACCACCGATTGTCATTTCAATCTTTTCAATCACTTCACTATATCGACTAGGTATTCTAACAACACTTTGATATTCAGAATCAAAATTGAACATACAAATACTCATATTTTTTATTTAAAAACAGCATTCATTCGCTCAAATGCACCATATCCCATGTACATACATATATATGTATGTAATTTCATTCGACAATTTAACTCCTCGTAGATACTTTCAAACATGCTGAAAGCTTGCTCTAAATATTATACATACATACAGATGAACTACTTCTACTAACTTATTTAAAGTGTTTATTAATTTAAGATACACTGAAAGTTTTCTACGGTATTTATGTCTTATTTAACTAAACAAATCAGTTCATTGCCAAAAAAATCGAGTAATAACTGAGTGAATCAATATTTATGTTTTTCTTTAGTAATAGCATTAACGTATGACTCTGAGTAGACTCAGATCAAAAGAATCGCCGTCGAATATGACGTAAAGAAGCCTCAAACCGTAAAGAAAAACGTCGTGAAAATCTAGCGCTTTTTTTTCAGTGCTGCGAAATCGAAGCGTTTCCTAAAATCGGGTCATACATGGAGATGAGTCGATCTTTCCGACTTTTTTCTATGGCAATGACGATGAAAAAAGTGTATAAAGACCGGATACGTTCTTTGTACGATGGCGGGTAAAAGGGGCTCGTTTACATTTATGGATATTTTCTCGCGGGCATCTGTCTTGAAATACGACGCCGTAAAACGGAGATTTTCGCTTTGTTTTGACAATCGTTTTAAACGCTCACAGCTATGTACATAGTGATTTCGGCACTATAATACCGTTTCGACATAATAAAATTCGGCGATAAAAACTTGCGAATTTAGTAGCCTGAGTCTTCAAAAACCGGGAACCGAGTCGGCTATCTATCCCCCAGTGAATTTACGTTACTGCTGCTTTAAGACACTTTAACAAATTGATAGAACAGCTTACGAGTATATAAGTCGAACACTTTTGCTATTCTCCACCGCCTACTGCTATTTGCATATGTACGTAAATCATATGGAAATCCTATTTACATTTGTTTATGTACACTTTATATATACACTGTGTACGAACGTTAGTCTGGAGCGGAAAATGCGAATTTTCGATTTTCATCGATGAACCTTGTGAAAAACGTCATATCAAGGGAACGTTAAATAAAAATTAGCGGTTTGGGAGATAATTGAATTCAAAAACTTAAAAAAAGAGGACACCTATAAGGGGAGGTACCATTTCCGGTCAATTTAAAAATTTACGTCGTGTCTATAATAATTTGAGTAACCGATACTAAGTTTTGGTTCGATAGGACTAACGATGTTAAAAAAATCCCCAAAATACACAGACATACACTCAGACACACACACATTTTTTCTATATCATGAAATCGTGATCAGTAATCGATTCTGTGTTCCAATCAGTCGAAATCTCGAGTTCGAATTTTCGCATGATCACAAAACTTCATCTATTGTTACTACGTACATAGATAAAGTAAAAATATATTAATTTTAAACAGTGTCCTGTGCTCCAACTAATTGATTTATCTCGACGAAAATTTCGAAAAAGTGGGATTTTTTCATATATCTCATATGATTTTGATTTTGATTTCTATTTTTTTACTATTTAAAAAAATAAACTCTTACACATTTATTGAAGTTTTGATTGATTAATGATAATTCGAAGTCACCGTTTCGCTCAAAAGTCCCCATACAAAGTGCACTGCGCTCACGATGGGTGTTTGTATGGCGGAAAGAGTTATTTTCAGAAAATAGTCATTTTGTTTTTCATGTTCCCGTAATTATTTTGAAAATAAAAGTTGCTTAGAACCTTCTTGGGTATATAATTTTAATTTAAATACAAAAATACCCAAAAACAAAAACTTCATATATGTACATATGTATATCAAACGAAGGTAAGAATTGTAAATAGGTTTTATGCTGTACATTAACATTAGAATAATATAATACTATGATTACTACCAAAATTAAATTAAAATTGTAATATAGAAAATGATCAGTAGATCAGTAGCTATTAAAATATATATAGGATGTATTGTGAAAATAATTTAGCAATAATAAAAAGCGTTTTAAAATCAAAATGATATATGTATAAGAAGGTGATATGACTTATTTTGACGCAAAATATCATGTTTTATGTCAAAACAAGTCATTTTGACCTCCTTAAATTTTCTGTTCAGATTAAAAATATGTACTAAATAAACCTCTCGACTTCTATTTTTTAATAATCAGAGAAACATGAAAAAAGTTTCTGAAAATAATGCTTCCCTATACAAACACCCATGCGATCATGGTGCGTTTTGTATGGGAACTTTTAAGTGAAATGGCGACCTTAAATTCTCGTTAATCTTCAAAACTTATCATAATAGACCTATATGATAAGTTTTGAATATACTTCAGTGTGTGAATACAAAGCGTTTATTTATTTTTTAAATAGTAAAAAAATCATAATCCTACTTTTTCGAAATATTTGTCGATATAAATTGATTGGTCAAATCAATGAATTAATAATTTTTTTATTTAACGTTCCCTTAATATGACAGAAATTTACCACTAGGATCATTGATGAAAATCCGATATTTGCGTTTTTCGCTCCGGCCTAACCTACACATCCATACAAAGAAAAGGTTTTCATATATTTTTTTCATTTACGAAACATTTTTTCTTTAAAATATGTGACTATTTTAAATATGTGAGTGACTTTCCAACTCTTAGGAGAACATTTCAATTATTTATAGAACAATTTTAATACTTTTCAATTGGTATAACTTCGATCAAAGTTTGAAAGCATTATATTACACACAATGTCATGTATTCTATCACAAAGAATCTACACTGTCGACATTTCATCGGTACCTGTGAACGACCCAGAAGATTTTCGCATAGCAAATGATGATGATAATGCACGGCACCAGGAATGCAATGACGAAAAGTGCAGTCTTCGACGAGCGTCCCCATTTATCCTTGTTTATCGAACACGTGCCCAATTTGTCGTCGTATCCGAAAGTTCCTGAAAATAAACATAAACCACATATTATATATCGACCGGCACACGCAGAGGAGCTTAGGCAAAAGTTCGCCGGCTAAGCGATATTTATGTATTTAATAAACATTACAAGTACATATATTTAAAACGTCTAGAAAGTTTAGAATATCTATAATGCTAAGGACAAGAAATCCTCTTTGTGTGTAAGAGGGAATTTCGGCGTCGGATAAAGATGTCGTAAATAATTGGAGCTTACGCGGACCATTGTTAATATAAAACGCTCGAGGAATAAATTTCACCCTTACCCCATATGCCGATAAGGGTTGGTATTTGCATTCCGTAGCTGAACAGCCAGCTGAAAATGATCATGGCAGCTATCCAACCCTTCTTATAGATCCTGGCGTATATTCCATGATGGGCGATCATTATGTACCTGAAAAAACGCACAAAAAATGTATTTTATTACATTATATCAGCCTGAAACGAGTCGCTTCGAGGAGATTTCATTTTGAAAAAAAAAACGACAATATATTTTCACTCGTATCACAGTCGTTTATTAGAATTGACACTAAAAACAAGAGGTTAAATTCCACACAAAAATTTATGAACCATATAAAAGATACAATACGCCTAAGGGCAATGCTCCCGCATAATCGAGTATGTAAAAGACAATATTCATAAAAAAAATGTCAAATAATTTATATTTAGTATGACTTCCTATTATATTTAAAAATATGTGGAAGCGCAATTAAAAAATAATCTACTTACTATCAAACAATAAGGCTAGTGTGTTTTTTTTAGCCATTAAGCTTTGACCTTTACACATAATGTTAAGGCCAAATGCGTCATCAAAGGCAAAGTCAACGTAATAAATTTACTTTTGAACCTCAAACTATCTTTTCATTTTACATGTTTTTTTTTGGAGCATTTTATTTATGGACAGAAGCTTCGTGGTTCCATTTCCGACAGTCTAGTCCCATGTAAAAATTTGTACAACTATATTATTTTTCTCAACAATATATTACCATTTTTTGCCTATCATACCTTACAAAATACACATACATACATATGTATAATATCGTAGTAAAATTTTAATTTATAATTTATATAAAAACGGAAGGGATGTAAGTACATATGGGGGTATGTGGTGAGTGCATCGACAAGTATGGAGATTTCAAAAAACAAATTTAGTTAAAAACGAGTTATTATATTGATTTTGAATCCGATTTCGATTCTGATGACGAATTCGGTTTCGAATTCAGTTACGATTACGATTACGATGAAAATTGTTGTTTACGTTTACGAAACTATTTTTAAATTGATGTATCAATTTATTTTTCGAATCCACCTGTTGAGATATTGTAGCGTAGGCAAAAAGGGAGCCGCCGTTTTAATTGGATTCGAGGATTATCTCCCGCCTTGAGTGCAATGATGCCTTGGGGCTAACAATGGAGATCCCCGAATTGACTTAGTGGTCGGTAAGTGGTCGGTAACGGCATTCGGTCATTTACCGCTAGAGTTCTCAGAACTGAGAGCGGCATCTCCGCTATTTAACAAAATCCAGACGAGCGTGAGACCATGGGACCGTACGTGACTAAATAATAGGAAACAAACGTATCGAGGAAGATGCCCCTTATAAGCCGGTACTTAGGCCATATCAGATCATTCTGAAAGGAGCACTGACTGTCCGTGGATCTCTTTAATCACCCAATAAATGCTGTGAAGCGACTTTGGCCTTTCATTTGGACCCGCCACCCACCCCTACGCAACAATATCAACGGGCACAATACTAGTTTGAATAAATATTATTAATAGATTTAACATGCTACTAAACATTGACTTGTAAATCTCGTAAATTAAAAATTACATACATACATGTTTTACAATTTTATAACGACTTTTTGACCTTATTTTTACAATTATAATTATACACGGACGTGGACCATTGTTTTTAACCAGAAACATAGCTCAGTGCTTAGCGTGTAATACTTTTGACTGAGTGGTCATGGGTTCATTCCCTAGCCTGGTGCTGCTGGCTAGACCTAGAATATATGGATAGACCTAGGATAAATTGGAAAACTCTAATCTAAGGAAACGATTGACCTGGAGTTACAAAACAAGGTCTGGCCAGTAGCAGGACTCTAGTGGGACTCGAACCCGTGACCACTCTGCTCGAAACATAATATGCTAACCACTAATCATACATACATAATTAAAATGTATGCAGCTTTGAATTATTAAGGTTCGTATCATTTATAAAAATCAAACTTTTTAATAAGAGTAAATATTAATCATACCTGTTGACTGTGATGAGGGCAATGCTCAATAGGGAAACCCCAACATTTCCATATCTCATAAAAGGTATAGCTTTGCAAAGGGCATCCCCATGACTCCACGTTCCAGAGGTGAACCTGGAGATGGCAAACGGCAATACGACCAGACAAAATACGAAATCAGCCACACACAAACTGCAAACAAGAAAATTTGAAATTTTAAGCTGTATTAAAACTCAATCACATTGCATATTCATCGTTAGAAAATTTTTCCAAAAGAGCAAAAGTTTAAAAACACTTTACCTTATGATGAAAGCGGCTGCGACATTTCTAACTTTGGGACATCTCAAAAGTGCCACAATCGTTAGACAATTACCCAAAACTCCAACGATCATAATAATCACAGTCAGAACGGCTGCAGTTGTCAGTAACGGTCTTGAAAAACTGAAAAATAAACAATGAAATATATTATGTGTATACAGAACTTGCAATGGAAGTGACAGTAAACTAATAACAGCGTCGCATATGATGGATGCACTTTTGCACAAGTCTTAAAGAATACGACGTTTCTTCTTCGTTATACGAACGTGACACATCATTTCCTGGCGTTGGGTAGGTCGGGAATGTCCCTGAGATGTCACATGTCAAATTGAGACCTCGTTTGACTGTCGTTGGTACAAACGAGTAATCTGTCCTACCGTAACGCAATTTTTCCTCGAATCATATCTGGTCGTCTGGGCGGAGTTTTATTGATTTAAATCAGATGTAATTTCAGCAAATTAGGATTAGTCAGGAAAGTGTGGGAGCTTAAGTATGAATATTTTTCATAATCGTTATTTAAATTCGTCGGAAGCACTTTGTAAATCTGTCATAAACTAACGCACACAATTACATGTTGATGCAAATATGATACAGCATTGCCATATACATAAATTGGCCCACTTAATAAATTCGAAATACTTCATATTATTTAAAATTTTATCACATTATCAAAGTTGCTGCCAAATAGGGATATTAACCAGCTGAATAGACTAGTCGTTAGCATATAATGCTTTGAACCGAGTGGTCACGGGATCATATCTCAATGGTTTGTGCTGACCAGACCTTGAATTTGTGACTCCAGATCGATCGTTTCCTATAAGAGTTTGCCAATTTATCTGATTTGTATTGAAACGGTTCAAAAAAAAAATTGGCAACCTTACCCATTGTCTCACAAAATTTCGAGTTTTCAGCAATTTCAAATTTTGCTGAATTGTATAAAATGCTGCAAATTCACAAATTTAACTATAAATTTATCTGTGGATGCTAATTGATATATATATTTACTTTGTGTAATACTAATAATACTTGTATAAAATTTACAATATTTCTGGCCAGGAAAGCGCATTCGGGTTACCTGTTACGACTTCCTGGTATAACTTAAAATAAATAATAAGAAAAATGTATAAGTAAATATTAGAACCAAAATCATCATAATAATATGACAAACAAAATAATTGAATGTTATGTTCCAATCTTGAGATAATAGAGCGAAATGAGGCAGGTATTATGAGATGAAGAGGAAAGATATTTAGTGGTACTGTTTTTGTATTTGAGTGTAAATATATTTTTATTTGTTTATTAATATTTCAAATATTAAAGCCTTACTTCTTGCATTTTTGATAAACAAACCATTTAGCCGTAACCGGTGAAAGTTATCAGAATTTGAAGATTTTGCGAGAAAATGGGTAAGGTTGCCAATTTGTTGGAACCGTTTCAACAAAAATCAGATAAATTGGCAAACTCACAAATCCAAGGTCTGGCCAGCAGAAACCAGTGGGATTTGAACCCGTGACCACGTTGTTCAAATAATATGACAAACAAAATAATTTAATTTAATGTTCCAATCTTGAGATAACAGAGCGAAATTGGGCAGGCATCATGAGCTGATGACGAAAGATATTTAGTGGTACTGTTTTTGTATTTGACTGTAAATATATTTTTATTTGTTTATTGATATTTCAAATATTAAAGCTTTACCTCTTGCATTTTTGATAAACAAACCATTTAGCCGTAACCGGTGAAGGTTATCAGAATTTGAAGATTTTGCGAGAAAATGGGTAAGGTTGCCAATTTGTTGGAACCGTTTCAACGAAAATCAGATAAATTGGCAAACTCACAGATCCAAGGTCTGGCCAGCAGAAACCAGTGGGATTTGAACCCGTGACCACGTTGTTCAAATAATATGACAAACAAAATAATTTAATTTAATGTTCCAATCTTGAGATAACAGAGCGAAATTGGGCAGGCATCATGAGCTGATGACGAAAGATATTTAGTGGTACTGTTTTTGTATTTGACTGTAAATATATTTTTATTTGTTTATTGATATTTCAAATATTAAAGCTTTACCTCTTGCATTTTTGATAAACAAACCATTTAGCCGTAACCGGTGAAGGTTATCAGAATTTGAAGATTTTGCGAGAAAATGGGTAAGGTTGCCAATTTGTTGGAACCGTTTCAACGAAAATCAGATAAATTGGCAAACTCACAGATCTAAGGTCTGGCCAGCAGAAACCAGTGGGATTTGAACCTGTGACCACGTTGTTCAATGCATTGTATGCTAACCACTATTCTATTGTGCTGGTTTACAGTGCTTGGTTCAATAGCGTCCATTTTTCGAACATACCCCTTCTTCTTCATCCCTCCACAATTCCGATAGCCACCAACCATTTCATATTATAATTCCTCCAGAAAATGTATTCGAAGAATTCCAGAATAGCAGACAGTAATGTTTGTCTCACAGATTCATCGCATAACTCCAAGTACCTGCGATACTTTAAGTAGGAGATACCGATCGGAATTACCAAGCTACGTGAGAGAGACCTGGCGACACTACGCCACTCTTGTACACACTTTTTCTTTCACAGAAGTTTTGGAAAATAATTCGTTTAGCATATGTACGTGCACGCAACAGATATTTTTCGTTTCAGATAAAAGCGAGCCAGACGCTTTTTACGACCCCACTACGGTTTTACACGTGTGTTTTATAATGACTTGGGTCAAACACCCATCGTTTTCCAACACTTTCACTACATATGTACATATACAGATTCTGCTGTATCTCTTTTTGCCCCCTCTCCAGACTCTCTAGACACGCTTGAAATTAGACGAAATCTTGGTTTGTTTTTCGGAGAGGCCAATTTGCGACACTCTCCTCCTATTCAACCCTCACCCGGTGATAGAGGATGCATTAAATTTACATTGATCAATTTAGTACCTCCTACCCTGCGTGTCTTTGCACCATTATTACGTGAAATTTCAGAGGATTCATCCGATCGTGCGACAGCTGCCGTTTCGCAGCTGACTTACGAGGTTTGTAATCTTTGACTTTGAAGTTCTTAAATACCACGAACGTGTGGTGTGGTATGCCTCGCATATTCAGATTTTCATTATTAGGGAACGCTTGCATTTTGAGCAAAGCATGTACATACATATATATTTATTTATTTATTTATTTAATAGTTTTGGACCATTGTGGCATTACAGGATGAACCTAATGCGCCACAATGGCCTACATTTGAAAAATATATAAAAACAAGTAAACTGTAAATAAAGGAAAAAAGCAAAAGTAGAAAACATGGTAAAATAAAATAATAAAAAAAAGTAACAAAAGGAAAATAATACATCATTCAGAGAGGAAAAAAAATAACAAAAGTGTAAAAATTAAAAATAAAATCCATAAATCCCATTCTTTGTTTACACTGAACAAAATTAAAATAGTATATAAAAATGTACAAAGGAGAAAGAAAAAGTAAAATAAAATAAAACAAAATATGAATAAAAAATAAAATCACAGCGAGGCCCAAATGGAAGAGAGTAGATTAAGATTCCACTCATTCATCACATTCAAATTAAGAAAGTAATGATGAGCGCAGGTTACCAGATAAATATGTTAAGATAATATCCGATAATCTACGCTCCCCAAGGTGGAAAATATCACATTCAGGGACAGCAGCAACGATTTCATTGAGAAGTCGAATAGCTCTTGGAATAGGAGCCATTCGAAAAAGAACTGTGCGAGCAGCAGGTACAACCATCAAATGATGATGTCTACCACGCACATAATTATTAGGGACATAAAGTCCCAATATGTCCATATATGTACCTATGCATAGACCGGAGCGGAACATTACAATTTTTACTTTAAATATGTATTTTTATTAGTTCCACTCTTTTAGTTCAGTGACATTCCTGCCCGTCAAAAATTTGTGATCTGATTTTGAACCACTTCCACTCTTCAGATCACTTTTATATTTTATCGACATGCGTTGGTTATCTAACATTGAAGTAGGCTAATGTCTCTGACATGAAGCTAGAGGAGTTTAAACACTAACGAGTTCATTAAAAGTTATATCGGAATCAGATCAAAGACAAGATGGAATCATAAAATTTTAAAAATTAATGATTTTTATGTTACCTTGAAAAGTCCACGTGGGAAATTTAAATTGTACATACATTTTTGAAATTGTAATAAACTGCATACACATGTGGCCTTCTGTTTGTCTACGTATTATATCATGTAACACATTTTCATACACTTAGATTAAAACATAGTGAAAATTTCAAGACTTTTACAATACTACATATTACGTACATGTGAATACAGTTTTCGTAAAATATAAAAATAAAACCTATATAATGAAATGTTTATAAGCAACAGTATATTGTTACAGCTGTTGCATATAAAACTTTCCTATTACTATGCATATCCACATACTACGGTCTTTGTATTGCTCTGCTTAAAATTTACCGAAATGCATATGAATATAATAAATTAGTATATGTATGTAATGCATATTATATAAATAAATTCGGAACAAAGTGAATATTTAAAATCTGTTCAGCATCGTATATTTGATTACAACTCAACAATTTACATACAAAAGTAAACATCAAACGAGACGATCTTATTACTTCATCATATAATATATAAAAAAAGAAAACACTTTATATTATAATGTACTATGAATTATTAAAATATTTCTTTGCTATGTGACGCGTTAAAATGAATATCAATCTCAAAAGAAATATATTCGTTATTGTTTTTTTCTTCGCCATCACTCAACAAAGAAAATTTCCTTTATTAAAATTTTGCTCGGCGCCATTGTTAACAAAAAAAATTTCATATTTAATACGAACCTTCACGTGCGCATTCTATAGTTTGGACAAAAACTGAAAGCATCATTTCAGATAGGTAAGCGAACCATGTCTCGTATAAAAAAATAAACTGCGGCAACATCTGGTGAGAGGCATTTAAAAAAATCCGTTTCAATTTTGAAAGCCTTCGAAAATTTTCCCAAACAAAAAATCGCATAATCCACACTCCAACTGCTGCCTATTGGACCACCAACACCGCAAACATCTAAATCCGTGTAATTGAACGGCTCATTTCAAACAAGTTTCATAGGAATATAAAGCTTGCAATGCACATGTGGCACATTTTTTTTAAATCGTATAGCATATTATATAGATATATATATATATATATATATATATATATATATATATATATATATATATATATATATATATATATATATGTAATTAAGAGTTACTACAAAGAAATAAACGAACAAAAAATTATATGAGACAGTAAAAAATGCAAAAAAAAAAACTGTTTAAGTAAGTAACTGTTTAAGTAAGTAAAGTTGCGAATGAGCGACGAAAATACCATCACGACTATAATAAAATTGTAATGATTTCGTTAGCTATCTATAGTATTTGGTCACCGTGCGCCCACCGGTGGGCACTTAAGTAAGGTTTGAAATCGCCATGCGCCCACCCGTGAGCACATATGTAATCCTTGCATATTAACACACCTATACACACCCTAAATGTAACCAAATTAATCTCAGTTTCTTTTCAACAACATATATGAATTGTTTTCAAAACTTATAAAGTTGAAAAAATCAATATTTTTATAAATTTGTATTCTGTTTAAAAAACAAAGTAAGTGATTAATTTCCACTAGCGTCATGCCACTAGATAAAATGTCATAAACGAAATGTCAGAGACATTTTATTACTTTAAAAACAGATAGCCCCCGTATTTTGGTAAAATATCAAAGTGATTGAAAAAAATGGAAGTAGTCACCAACAAACATCTAACGAAACTAATAATAAAATATGAAATAATGTGAAAAAGTAACTGTTATAACCAAAGATCGGCGTTCGATGGATGCTTTTCGCACAAAAACTATGTATTTTCAATTTCTTGCCAAAACTTGCTTTGAACACTAGAACACACGAAGCGGTCTATTGTTATTTAAAAAGCATCCACCAACCGCCTAAGACTGGTTATAGCTGTTAAATTACATACCTACTATATGTGTATGTAGGTAACCTGTGAAGTTAAATAAGAGTTGGCGAGCAGACGCACGTGATAGCGAGCTGTCATCACGTCGATCTAACAGTCAATTCTGATGACTACGTTAATCATTAAATTTTTCTAGCGTAATGTCGGAGATCTTGCTTACTTTAATGACAAATAGCACCCATATATCGATAAAATATCAAAGTGATCGGAAAAATGGAAGTGGTTCAAAACCAGCTCACAAATTTTAAGCCACGAATAAACATCTAGCGAAACTAATAATAAAATAGTGTGAAAAATTAACTAATATAACTATTCAACTATACAGTAACGGTGAGCAGGCGTATCTGATAGCCAGCTGTCATCGCGTAGATCTGACAGTCAATTCTGATGAAATTTTTTGAAGATTTCATGATTAAATTCGTCCAACCTTATGTCGGAGATATTTGCCAACGTTAATAATAGCTAACTTCCGTATGTGGGTAAAATAACAAACCAATCGGAAGATAGAAAGTGGTTCAAAATCAGCTCACAAATATTGCGTAACATACTCACTTTTCATTTTCTGCACCACTTCCTAGGTTACGGAGGTCGCGACTAATTAGAACTGTTGAGTTGATCACTTTTTCACGTTTAGAATCAAGAACTTTTTAGATTTTTTACTTATCTCCTTTACGTTTCACATGGCTTTCGTGTTAGTTAGTCATTTTTATCTCTTATCCGATCGTTTTCATACTTTGCCATATTGCTCATTTTGGTCATCAATATATGTACGTTAATGTATCGTCTGCCATTACGTTGGAGATAAAATATCGTATACAATGCGTAACAAATATCCAGAATCTCGGATACGGTGACGTTTATGACGGTACGTAAGGCTACCATAATTTATCTTCAACCTTTTCGCCTTGATATGCTATTTCAGATTTTAATTGTTTAAACGCCTATAATTCACTCCATATTTTATAAAATTTGCTCTATAGGTTCTCGTTATCTCTAATATTGAAATATTTATAGTTTTAACGCTCATATGTATATATAAATTTCAAATTTGGCGTCTAGCTTCATGTAACGTAATACACGATATATATTGATTTTTGGCCAAATATGTCAAATCTGACATTTCACGGCTAAAAGTATCTGCGAGATAAGTATTCAATAAGAAGTTATGTTGTATCTAATTGTTAATATGATTTACAATAAGCTTACATACATTTAGTTTTTTACAATAAGCTTACATACATAAATCACATACAATTATTTTTAGTTATCAGCTGATTTAAATTATTTTAGTGATATTTATTTATGTTTCTTTTTTTTCTTTTCTTCTATTTATTTTACTTGTATTTCATGTACCCTTTCTTAATCTGTTTAGCACACTCGTCGTTTGGAGCAATCTGTCGTCAAGACGAGTGTGCTTGATTAATTGATGTCTTATAAAAATAAAATAAAATAAGCAAAAATCAGTGAGTTTAAAACAGACGGAATTGAACTATTCTGCCACCGAAAAACACTCGACTTCCTGACGGTCCAAATCGTGCTAGTCAAAATAAATAGTAAATTAATTTAAAAATGACACTACATTCTGTACCATGCTTAACAAACTCCGTCAACAATTCTCATCAAAGGCGACAGGGGCGCTCAACCGCAGCACGCGCACTACATACATATACTACACAGTACGCAATTATCGACATAGAAGCCCGAGGGCATAAGCGCTTTAATAGCTCACACAAGCGATATGCCGGAGAGATAGAGGGCCAAAGTTTATGAACTATTATGCGAGTTTAGGGCGATAATTAAATTATGCGAATAACTTGGAACAATGCGTACGGCCAAGCCGTCACCGGAGAGGCGTACGATACGCCCGAAAGAAACAATCACACGGGTCGATGTCGTTCCCATGATAAATGCCGATTGAATAAATAGTTCCCCGTGTGTTTGTTGGTATGTACAAGCACTTGGGAGAGTGCTGGCGACAGGAAGTTCCGCCATTGTAAATTGGCGCGAAACCGTTGTGCCATTGCATCCGCTTTGTGGGCCATTGACAATGCTGTTCGAGCGTGCACACTTAAACGATACTCGATTCCGATCGATCCTAGGCCACACAATTAAGCGGGAATTGATCGTTTTCAATTGAGAATCACTTCGGTCAAAGATCGCCGGCTATATGCTCGTCGGTTGGAAATTGAAGTACTTATTAGTTATAGGGGAAGTTGGGGGTATTTGACAGGACGTGCACGGCTGAAGTTTTTGAATTTAACTATACAGTGTGAGAATTGCTGTTATTTGAATGCATTGCATTACTGTTAAATACAGTGGTCGGGGAATTTTATGTTATTAAAAGGTTTTTACAAGGTTTGTCTTAGTTTCACTTTGTGAGTGTTTTGGACAAACCTCCTTAAACTCTTCCATTTTGCGAGGTGTGCCCCCCCTATAGAGATTTAAATTGTTTTTGATTACTCAATAGTGAAATATAGTCTTCATAGACGGGTTTGAAAATTTGAAAATTTTGGAGTCGATGACAGATAGCTCTTTACTTCAAGACCGTAGCCTTGTCTGTTTGACTTTCCGCCCCCCACTCGTTTTTGTCATTTTTTAATTGTTTTAACGCCCATAGTTTTATCGTTTTCATAATATCTAATATATAATTTCGAAAGAGACTTTGTATATATGTATGTACATATGTATATACATATGTATTGTTGGTTCGGAAATCCGTGACGTCATCGATCAAATGATTCGATTTTTTTCGATTCAAAGGATTCTAAATCCCCGGGGGCAAAGGCGCCGAGGACGAAACCCTAGAGGGCAGAGCCTCCGGGGGCGCAGATATCGGGGGTGCAGGCACCGGATTCTGGTATACATATAATCTTTTATAAGAGACTTACTATATATGTTTGTTTGTTCGTGATAGTCAATTTAATAAAAAAAAAACAAATGAGTATTCAAATAAATTTATATAAAAAACCGGGTAATACAGCTAGTATCTTATAAAGATATAACAAAGTTTCAAAGCAAGCGGAACAGTTTAGGAAGTTTTTCCATAATAACGAATGAAGAGAAAATCCCCTCTGGAGAAAGTCTGAAATGGTAATCAGTAATAAAATATTTAGGAGTAACGTTCGATAAAAGAATGAGATGGGCACCTTACATTGAGGCAGCGAAATGTAAGGCAATGCGGGGTATATCCTCAATATACCCAATATTTAAGTGCCATAGTTCTTTATCAACTCAAAATAAAATAAAATTGTATCGCGCGCTCATATTACCATTATTAGCCTATGATTCACCTGTATGGAATAACGTTTCGAATACTTATGTATAAGCTTCAAATAATACAAAATAAATCCCTAAAAATAATTTAAAACATACCCATATATGTAGACTAACTTGAAAAAACTGCATGCCATAAATAATATTCCGTTAGTTACAGACATTACTAAGAAAATAAAAACAGGAGATTCTATGACAGAATCACTAATAAGCATACTAACACACTTGTAAAGAGTCTCCGTGATTACAACAAAATGTCTACACCCTTTAGGTATAAACACAGATTACCTAAACACAATCTGCTTTAGCTCGTCGACTTTAGAGAGTCTTTAATTAATATTATGTATTAGATATATTATAAGCATTTACAAGAATTGTAAATGGGGTTTTGAGCTCTTTTTCTTATTATTCTGTACATTAACATAAGAATAATATAATACTATGATTACTGACAAAATTAAATCAAAATTGTAAAATAGATAATGATCAGTAGATCAGTAGCTATTAAAATATATATAAGATATATTGTAAACATAATTTAGTAATAATAAAAAGCATTTGAAAATCAAAAATCAAATTAAGTAAAACCTTGTAAAAATAAGCTATTTTTCAAGTACTATCTTACTATTTAAGTAATATAAACGTAGTATGTAGTTGTATTCCTATACGTTGCATGAAAAGTTACTGAAGGAAAAGTGGGTTCCAAGAAAAACCTCAAGGGCTGATTAATAATTCAACTACATACTTCTGAAAATTTTCTCACGAAACACGACAATTCTCTTACTAGAAATATCTTTCGTATAATTACATATATATGTATAATTTATCATATTGACACTGAATTGATGATAAGTTTAATATAATTACAAAATATTTAAAGGCCAATTAGAAAAATTAAATAATAACTGAAAACATACATATGTATATCAGTTTTGTATTCCGTATATTGAATATAATACTATATTGATCATTTCGATAAAAGTATTAACATCAAATGCATTAAACATTCCGTATTTATTTACCTACATGTTTAATATACTGGTTTTACTAACAAAAACACGCTATACTTTATTCAAATGAAAACATTACATATAAAATGTTCGGAAATGACCTGACAGAATTCATAATATAAAACGAAATTGCCATTATTAACCATTTCGATTGGACATTATTTATTCCATTCGACAATATTTATTACTCATTATTGGACATTATTTATATCGATCTAAAAAAAATACATGTTTGTTTGTGTATTTTAGGGATTTTTTGAACACCGTTAGTCTTATCGAACTGAAACTTACAGTATCGGTAACTGAATTTCTTATCAATACGACGTACATTTTTATCAAATTTTTAAGTTGACCGAAAAAGGTACATTGCCTTATACATATGTAGGTGACCTCTTTTTTTAAGTTTTTCAATTTAATTATCTTCAAAACCACTAACCGAATCAAACTGAAATATTTTTACATGTAATAGAAATTATAAATTTTATATCCCAATATATTTAAATATTTTATCTCAACCGGAAGTAGTAGGTTTACTCTAGAGAATCGAGGTTTTTTATGTTTTCTTATATTTTTTATGTTTATATTTCATATTTAGCCAGCAGCACAGCTCGGACGTTAAGCTTCTGCTTACCGTCAAGAAGGTGCCGGGTTCTATCCCTGAATGAAAATGAATTTTTCAGAGTATGCTGTTGGTCAGACCTGGATTTGTGACTCCAGGTTGATCGTTTCCTATCAGAGTTTGCCAATTTTCTCTGATTTCATTGTTGAAACGGTTCCCGGAAAAAAAATTGGCTAAAAATCCTTCCTACCTACTATGTCACCACTATTTGAAAAATTTGATTGATGTACAATAAAAATTTATGTACAATTCATAGATGTCTCGTTAATTTGCGAGTTTTTTCAGTGTCTCGCAATTCAACGACTTATAATAAAAATGCTGTATTTGTATTTGTAATTGGCCAGGAAGGCGCATTGGGATTTACCTGTAAGGCCTTCCTGGTATATATGTAAAATAAAAAAATAAAATATCTAGAAGATTAAGCTTAATACCAAGTTATGTATAAAATTTGGTAAGCATCCGTCAACCGGAAATGGCAGTTTATTCTTGTTTTTAGTACAGGTGCACTCGCCACCATGGCATCACGTAATGTGTGAATATTTCTATAAAGAAAACCAGTTCTGATTGATACGTTTCATTGATATGCATTTCTGTATAATATGAATAGATCGTGTCGGTTGCTGTTGTAATGGATACGTCACATACACATTATGGAACATTTCGCAATGACAGCAGTTGCCGGCTTGAGTTGTGTTTGTATAAATGTACCTTTATACGGATATCGCAAAACCGGACATACAAGCAACAAAAAAAATTAAATTACTCGATATATGTATTGGTTAGCGGAAAACAAATCGAACCGCCCCAAACGTTTCCCGACTTTCCCTACACAGACCGTTCAGTCATTGAACTTTCCCAACTCACACGAGGCAAATTCAAATTTTCCTGCAAGATCGCTTTCACAGATTTGTACCAATCCAAAGGCACTGTCAAATTGACGCCTACACCGAGCTGAAATGATCACCCTCAGCATCGTCTGCGACGCCTATCTCGTCTGTATGCAAATTGGTGATTCAGATGCGTTATTATGCGTCGGCTGGCAAACCCTCCCTCTCCTTCCGCCGGCTCCAGAGGGTTAATTGAACGTAATTAGGCGAATTTAAGAGCCAATAATTCCGCGTGTACAATTGCCGCCAATTATTTGCAATTGGGACTCCGAAACGAGACCTCACAAAGCGGACGCAAGCGACCCACCCGTAAAACGACATCATCAATCCCGCCATTCATGGTGCACACACAATGCACTTTTTGAATTTCATTCTGCATCGTATCTCAATACACACAACTTCTTTATAATATATCAAATATACGTGTACATATATCCCTGCACTATTGATTCGTATTCGAAAGTTGTTAGACGCAATGCACATCGTTTGTATCATTTGTCAGCACTCGATACAAGTATTTCTGAATTAAAACATGGAATTCTTGAACACAGTACGATGTTGATTTCAGCTCATTAAAAGGTTATTAACTACAGATCCTCTATACTATGGAGTATATAGTGTATCGATCCCTAAAATGTCTGCATTGTACTCAAGTTAAATCAATACGAAATTGTAAAATACATTCATCGAATGATAAATTATAAAATATAATCAAATATACTGTCACAATTAGTATTGAAAATATTATATTTGTGCTTTTGAATGCGCATTCGTGTACCTGAAAAAAATCTAAAATATATATTTGTTGATTTTTAAGAAAAAAATTGACAAAATGAAGATCATCCTAGTGTTATACAGGTTTTTAATTCCAAATTGACACTTTTTCATTTAAAATTTACCCCTTTTCAATGTCGATTTGAAATGAAAAATTGTCAATTTGGAATGAAAAACCTGTATATACATACATATATGCTTGGGTATATCACTTTCATTTTCATGTGTGTCTGTGTATTTTGGGGTTTCTTTTAGTGCCAAAAATTAAATTAAATTAATTATTTTCTAAGATCTTTTGTTTATTTAATATTATTTTCGACGATATTAAAGCTATTTATTTTTATATTAAAACTTATCAACCACATCATGAAACAAAATCGTCATTTCAACCACATCCTTCTGAGCAATTTCCGTCAAGAACAAACCGTCATCTTTGAAAATGACTGAGATATTTAATATGAAATTTATTTACATATATATGTATGTATGCATGTTTGTACATATTTTCATTGAAATCTCTTATAAAACATGTGTACTTTTCTTTATATATATATATATATATATATTTTTTTTTTTTATTTTATTTTATTTTATTTTATTGTCACAATCAATACACACTCGCCATTACAGATTTGCTCCAATGCGACGGGTGTACGTTAATGAAATACATAAACAATCAGAAATCAGAAATACAGTAATACATACATATAGAATCAGAATATATAGAATATAACAATTAATCAGAAATAATAATCATAGTGACATCTATGGATTTCAGATTACTGTGTATAATTAATACAAATTATACACAGGCAGATTTTTGTGACAACAGGATTAGATTTTTTTTTAATACCAATTTTCAGGAACCGTTTCAGCAATGATCAGATAAAATTGGCAAACTCTGATAGAGAAACGATCGATTTGGAGTCACAAAACCCCCAAATCTAACCAGCAGTGGCGAAGACACGAACCTATGACCTCAGTGATGCTAAATATATACGCTATCACTAAGCCAAACTGCTATATATATATATATATATATATATATATATATATATATATATATATATATATATATATATATATATATATATATATATATATATGTATATATATATATATATATATATATATATATATATATATATATATATACATACATACATATATTCGTGGTAGAAAAAAATTCGACCACGTGCGGATTGAACCGACACATTTCTTTTATTTTTTTTTATTTAATAACTTTATATGCCAACAACCATGCGAAGTTATGTCATCGGGTAGAACACTAGTATACATATGTACATACATATGTATGTTCTTCATACTAGCCCTTTTGAGATATTCTCGAATTTACTACTAAATACAATGTAAACGCGAGTGATTAACACTTTCAGACAGGACCGAAACGCTCAACCCGTTAATATCCTCGGATATTAAATTTGTTTCATCCAGTTTGGTGTGTATGCGGCACAATAAAAGGCAGTACGTAATTTCTGACAAAGCCTCACCACCGGCATACAGAACAGCTTCCCGGAGAGACCAAGTTTGCACCCCCCCTGAATCTTCACAAGGGTATGAGAACAACAAAAGTAATTACCAGAGACGCGGCCGTGCGATGACCACCACGAACTTTCTTGCGATCGTCAGTTGACGACCCCTCCGAGCAAAAACCACCATATTCAGCTAACGATATATACGTGTTCATGTCTGCGATCTGAAATGATTATTGATTAATTGCGATATCGCTGACCATAGGTTGATTACGAAGTGTCTTGACCGCAATGGCAGTTGTGGAAGTGCAACGGCTGGTGAACTCGGACGAGCCATTCAATCTGCGCTGTTGATCGATTCACAATCGAATAGCTAGGTATTTGCAATTTCGTGGAAAGGGAAAAAATCCAGACTGTAATAATAATTACGGGACGATATGACGCTTTCTTTCTCTCGGGTCGCATCAATTTTATGGCGACGGTAATAAAGTTTGGTTGCAAAAACGAACGTGAAGATAACTCGCAGATTGGCATTGGTTTATTATGTATGTATGTATGTTTGTATGTGTGTTTGTATGCATTTATACGCAGACTGGTGCTCGTTTGGTAGTTCTGATCGTAAAAAGTCTAAGATTGAATGATGGAAATATTTATATAGTTATCTGTAAGAATGAATTAGATTTAATACAATATCAGCAGAATTCTGTTCAAAATTCGCAATTTTCTATGACAAAATTTCATTGTAACAAAATGTTTGGCCATTTATTATAAAACTTTAATTTTTCCTACTTATTCGTTTATTTTTCGGATTTTTTATGTATTATCTTGGAAAACATAGGGAAAATATATATATAAAAGTATATTTATAAATATTCCCGGATACTGTGCTTTTAAAGGAAGATTTTTCAATAACACATGTGTACGTTACAGTCCAAGTTTACATTTCGTTCGTTCATGAATATAATAGTTTATTCATACACGAACCAATCTGGCAGTTATAGTGTACACAAAAGAGTTCAGGCATAAATTATTAGGTATAATTTTAAGTACTCTCAATCGTTTGTCCCATTCGTTATGTACATATTTACATACGTACGTATGCTTACCCTAGGTTTCAATATACATTGTACATATGTATGTGGTGAATGCATAGACAAGTATGGATATTAAAAAATAAACTATTTTTGAATTATCAGGAGTTACTATATCGATTTCGATTTCAATTCCGATTCCTGTTCCATTTCCAGTTTCGGTTCCGGTTACTATTCCTATTTTAGTTCTGATTCCCAATTTCTATTTCAGTTCCGATTTCCGATTCTTATTTTAGTTCCCATTCCGATTCCGATTCTTATTTCAGTCCCGATTCTCGATTTCTATTTAAATTCCTGTTCCGAATCCAATTGCAACTTCGGTTTGGAAGCCACCCATTGAAACATCAATGCGCACAACACTAGTTTTTAATATTAGCAGAAACGGAAATTATAGCAACGTTATAATGCGGTTTCCATAGAATTTCCTATTTCAAATATTTATATTTGGCGTTACATACATATATATATACTTATATTGTAAAATACATTTATAAACTAGTGTGTTTATGAACGAACTGGAGTGAACACTTGGATTTTAACATATATGTACGTATATAGTAAAATAAATACATGATTATCTACATAAGATGTATCAAATTAATTTAAACCTAGTTCAAAAAGATCATAGTACAATTTTTTTATGTTAAAATAACATATATATTTTTTCCAGAATTATTGTTAATTAATATACAGTTTTGATGTATCTTTAAATGTTTTCTATAAATTTACAACCCGCACAAATTGATACATAGTTAATAAAATTCATCTCAAGAAGAAAAACACTGTAAATTTAAATATGAATTATTTATATTCGCGAAGTCTATAATATTGTATATATAGTCATTTTATATTTAGCTCTGAATACAATCAACTGCGACTGAATTATTTATTAAAGTAAACCTAACTATAAAATGATCACTCAATCAATATCGCAGACTATGTACTTCAAGTTCTGAGTTTCAGCATATCGCTCGAAAACATTTCACTTACCATGAAAATATTGTAACTATAAATCTTTCAACAAATGAAAACGCCTAATAAACCACTGGTTTAAAGATTTAGAGCGGCGGTTTCGTAAATCTCCTTTATGGGCCTAATATCTCAACGCGAAACGGATTGTATAGATTAATTTCTGCTGTATTAGATTCATGAAAGGCACTAAATCAATACGAAACATGCACACGTACATTATAATATTATATATCTTTCAATGAATTAACGTCTGAAAGAATCGATTATATTGTAAAACGAATGTTAAATTTAATTAAGAGAAATTTTATAACACAACGGGTCTAGGTACAATCAGACCGCTGCCTTTGACAGTTGGAAAATTGGGGAAATTTTTCTATTATACGATTCCAAATAATAAAAATTCTTTTAATCAAGGATTTTTCATGGAATAAGAAAGAGTTGGAAAAGTATGCTCACCTAGAAAGCTCGGAAAAGTCAGTCTGCTGAGAATCGTTGCTGTTGGCTACGTACGGTGAATAGCCGTGCGCTGTCTCCATTTTCGGCGAATTTTCACGAAATCTGCAAAACAATGAAAGTGAAATTAGCTTAATTGACGAAGTATTCGAACGCCGTCACCGTTATTAAGTAATAAATTGATTCGTTTGAATTTATTATCATAAATTAATTCTAGTCTTCATTGCGGTGTCGCCACGCTTCCTGTTTTGTGGTGAGAATAATCCAAAAGACGTATTTATTAACTAAACACAATTGAATTTATGAATTAGAAACACATTTTGTTCAACGTTTAAATCTAAAAATGGCAATATACTTCATACATATACAGGTGTAACATTTTCGATTCCACCTAACGTGTGAAAAATGACGCGACGTTTGCAATAAATTGCAAGGAAAACCCTTAATCTAATACAGGTAATAATTCATTGGGAAAATCTACATGGTAAATCCTTATGTTCCACTTGTTTTTCTTATCATCTGATGTATGAAGCTCTAACGGCAAATAATTGGAAAAAAATTTGAAACTTTACACTAAGCGAATGTTGATAACGCTCATTATTCTTTGCATACTGAAAACTGTCATACGTACATATATAAATAACCGAAGTTTTTTGCTTTATTTACTTTTCGTATAAAACTCATATTATACGAGTACATTCTAAACTAAATTAAGGTATCCAGTAGGTACGCTCCAGGGGAAGACCATATTTTAATTATAATAGACTAGTTGTTTTACCCGGCTTCGCTCAGTATTTATAATATAAACATCTTAAACATAGCAAATCTAATTCATGTGTTTTTTTATTACATTTATTTGAATCGAAAAAAAAAATTAATCATATCGAATCGTCGTTATAGGAACTTTGATTTGTTTTCGATGCTCCCAAAAAACCTTACATACATGCAAAGTCTCTTTCGAAATTATATATTAGATATGTACATACATACATAACAGTTGGGCTGAAAAGTTCGTAGGCTAGCATAGAAAAAATCTTTTTTTTGTTAGAATTTGATTTTATTATTCAATATAGTTGCCTTCGAGGGCGATACAACGATTATAGCGGTCATACAATTTTTCGATACCATTTTTATAGTACAATTTGTCTTTAGCCTCAAAATAGGCTTCGGTTCTCTTCATCGGCGCAAAATTTCTGTCCATCGAGCATCCTCTTGAGGTCTGAGAACAGGAAAAAGTCGCTGGGGGCCAGATCTGGAGAATACGGTGGATGCAGAAGCAATTCGAAGCCCAATTCATGCAATTTTGCCATCGTTTTCATTGATTTGTGACACGGTGCATTGTCTTGATGAAACAGCACTTTCTTCTTCTTCAAATGGGGCCGATTTCATCCTTCAAACGCTCCAATAACGCTACGTAATAGTCGCTGTTTATGGTTTTTCCCTTTTTAAGATAGTCGATGAATATTATACCATGCGCATCCCAAAATACTGATGCCATAACCTTGCCAGCCGACTTTTGCGTCTTTCCACGCTTTGGAGTCACTTCATCACGTGCAGTCCACTCGGCTGACTGTCGACTGGACTCCGGTGTGAAATGATGGAGCCATGTTTCATCCATTGTCACATATCGACGCAAAAATTTGGGTTTATTATAATTAAACAGCTCCAAACACTGCTCAGAATCATCAATTCGTTGTTGTTTTTGGTCGATTGTGAGCTCGCGCGGCACCCACTTTGAACAGAGCTTTCGCATACCCAAATATTCATTCACGATATGTCCAACACGTTCCTTTGATATCTTTAGGGTCTCAGATATCTCAATCAATTTCATTTTACGGTTATCCAAAATTATTTTGTGGACTTTTATGATGTTTTCGTCGGTAACAGCCTCTTTGGGGCGTCCACTGCGTGCATCGTCCTCGGTTCTCATTTCGCCTCGTTTAAACCTAGCAAACCACTTCTCAACGGTTGATTTTCCTGGTGCAAGGTCCAAATAATATTTATCAAGCCAAATCTTGGCTTCAATAGTATTTTTTTTCGCCGAAAAACAAAGCTTTATTAACACACGAAATTCCTTTTTATCCATTTTTTCAAACTAATAAAAGTTGCTTCACTCAAAATGCTATAACTCACAAACTAATAGTACGACAGCTGTCAAATTTATACACGTGTCTTTTTAAGGTTAGGACTAACTAAAAATTATGGATTTAATACTAGTAGCGCTATCTATGTGTCAGCCTACGAACTTTTCAGCCCACCTAATATATTCATAGGTGCCGAGAGGAAATTCGAGCTCGGGGGAAATTTATTATTGTGACCAAAAAAAAAGAAGACTTTATGGAGAATGTGTCGACGAATTCATCACCGCTGGGCAGACGGGAATTTGCAGGCTTCGTTTACAACGCTTACTATTATGGATCGGGCCCTTAATAGGAGTTGGGAATAATTTTTACCGTCTCCCCAATCAAATTTAGAGAAGTAAAAGAAAAAAAATAATAAAAAAAAAAATTTTGGTTCGGTTTCTCCCCTATCCCACCTCCTCCATCTTTGATAATTTCCTCATACATCTAATCTCTTACTTACATGATTTGTTTTGCATAAGGAAGTTTCATTTTTATTACAAGGTTTTTATTAGCTTTATTTTTACAACGATAAGTGTTCCTTTCCTTGGACTATTCCCATCGCTTTGAAACTTTGCCATTTTGTGAGGTTTGGCCCTCAACTAGGATTTCAATTCTGGCCACTAAGTCTACAGGGAAATATATTCGTACTAAATATTTAGCTTCACTCTGTTAGTTCAGTGATATTCCTGCCCGTCAAAAATTTGTGATCTGATTTTGAACCACTTCCACTCTGTAGATCGCTTTGATATTTTGCCGACATACTGGGGTTAGCTAGCCTTGAAGTAAGCAATGTCTCCAACATGAAGGTAGAGAATTTTAATTACTAACGAACTCATTAAAAATTACACCGGAATCTTATGTCATATCGAAGCGATGACAGCTGGCTATCCAAACGTGGCTTTCTACTGTCCCTTTGAAACTTATATATTAAAAACTTGATCAGTAGTAAAAGCCACTTTTTTAATTACCATTTACTCTCAAACGTAAATCGCTACCAGGATAAGCGCTGCTACGAAAATGTAGATGCCGTACAGAAAAGTGCACAAATATTGCTTAGTGGAATTTTTACGAATGATACGACAGAATTTTTCATTGATTCGTTATAGGGATCCCAAATATTCGTCGACTTCTACTATTCGAATATTAAATCAAGATATACTAAGCATAAATTTGAATGAATCTTCTTATCATAGTTGCCATTGAATTCCATCTCGTTTTTACAGCCAATAATAATTTCAATCTTTTATTTTCTTTTTTCATTATGATGTCTTGTAAAAATGTATATTTCGCCGGTGACTTCTTAAATATTCGTATTATTTTTCTGATGTTTTCTAAAATTTCGTAGAGATTATCGATCGAAAAGTGATTTTCTTCAAACTTTTCCGTATTTAATGAATAAAAATCCGTTTCTTAACATGTAGACATTTCATCTTCTCCATTATCTTCATTTTTACCTACCTCCTTTACGTTTCACATGGCTTTCGTGTTAGTGGTCATTTTTATTTCTTATCCGATCATTTTCATACTTTGCCATATTGCTCATTTTGGTCATCAATATACTTTAATGTATCGTCTGCCATTACGTTGGAGATAAAATATCGTATACAACGCGTTTTGAAAACGGGGCACGTAGACATTCTTGACGTTTAACAAGCGTTCGTCCCGTATCTTCCAACTTTTTCGCCTTGATATGGTCATATCACATTTTAATTGTTTAAACGCCTATAATTCACTCTATATTTTATAAAATTTGCTCTATAGGTTCTCGTTATCTCTAATATATAAATATTTATAGTTTTAACTCTCATATGTATATATAAATTTCAAATTTGGCGTGTAGCTTCTTGTAAGGTTATAAACGATATATATTGATTTTTGGCCAAATATGTCAAATCTGACATTTCACGGCTAAAAGTATATCTCTTCACGGAGTTTTATCTGCGAGATAAGTATTCAATAAGAAGTTATGTTGTATCTAATTTTTAATATGATTTACAATAAGCTTACATACATTTAGTTTTTTACAATAAGCTTACATACATACATACATCACATACAATTAGTTCAACAGCAACCCATAACCTCAAATTTCATTGTTTATTTCTCCAAAACAAACTTTCTAACCAATACAAGCTTCTAATCAATACACAGATCAATCAATGATAGTTTTATTTTTAGTTATCAGCTGATTTTTATCACAATTATCCACATTATATGATAATTTTCTTCATAATCGTCGGCTTCTTCGTCATCACTATTTTCATGTTAATTTTGTGTATTTAGTTATACACGGAAAATATATACACGAATAATATTCGAATAGTTGATGAAATATTCTAATAACGAATGGCTGAAAAATCAGACGAATAATTTGAATACTCGAATATTCGATTGGGATCCCTAGTTGATATATATACGTATGTACATACGTTGTATATACGGGAACGAAATGAAGCAATTGGAAAATTAAATTATTCAAATCTAAATGGAAATGAAATGAAGCAAGTGTTTCAAAATGAAATTCACACCACGGAGCTTTGAAAGCTGCAAGTGCCTCCACTGTGATGCACGTTTTTATATTATTGCTACCCTGAGGTTCCGTATCGAGAGCCTCTCGCTGCACTCTATTTACTTCAATTGCATTTTATTTTGCTCGCATTATTGGTCCTGTGTCACGGATGCAACGTTGCACTGTAACGTCACCAGGGAAGAACCGACACAAAAGGCTTTTCCTTGCTCGTGCTTCCTATCTAATAGAGGAAACTCGCAAGGGAAAATCTCTTATGCAACACGCGGACTATTGATAGTATAGGTATATTGAAAGATTGAAAAAAAGCTGCCTTATATTCGAATGATTGGACACGAAATATTCGATGTCTATCTACAAAAAAAAACCCCCTTTAATATGATTCGTGTCTGTTTCAATTTATATATACATATCATAAGATTAAAAAGGTCATAGTTTCCTATTCGTAATCCTACCACACAGTATTTCATTGTTTTTTTTTTTAATTTAAACCCCATTTAACAAAAGTACATCAAAAGATACTGCATTATTCATTCACTTAATTAAAAAAATTCCTAATCTACGTAATTAAGTATTAAAGTGAAATAATTACTAAGTACACCGGTTGATTTATTGCTTAGAAGTTTGTTTTTATCGAAAGTTCTCGATCTTTTATTTATTTTTTGGAGAATATAATCAAGTGGTTTAAGAGAGCTTAAATTGGAGAGATAAATTAAACAGGATGATCGCGCAAAGTTTGCCGTAATTGATTGAGTAGAAGAAAAAACATATTTTTTAATATACCTAGAATTTCATTCAAACCAATCAGACATTTTAATAAAAAGCACACATTTTTAATATGAATAGAACGAAATGTTTTCCATCTATTCTTCTATTCGCAGTATTAAAGTGTGCTTTTTATTCACATTTAATTTTTATTTTATTATCTTATTTTCAACAGATTATTTTCCCTCAGCAAACAACACGCAAAAGAGTGACGCTCGTTTTGTCCCAGCTCAAACTATCTAAACGTATCATTTTCGTGAAAATTTCGGTTCAAACTCTCTAGCATACCAGAAAAGACAACTTGTTATTATTTTTTTCGATATTATACATACAAAAAATAGATAAAATTTTCAAATGCGATATCATACATCAGCCTAATGTATCGTAAGAGACGACCGATCTGGCTCGGACGCCTGCGAATCATTGTCCTTTTGTAAGTTTTTCATTCTTTTGGACATTTCAGTGAGTGGGTACGTACACACAGAAGCCTTACGAGGGACAAAAGACGAGACAAAGCCTCCTCGGGAGCGGAAAAAAGGTCAAATGTTATAAATCAAGCGTCGGACGCCCAACGACAAAGAACGAGCAGGTCGATACGATCCAAATAATCAACCGCACCCACAAAGAGACAAGTTCTAGTGTCTAAATTTTTAATTTTTTCATACTCATATTTGCACAGCGTCGTGAATAGACGTAACTCTGCGTCGAAAATACAAATTGGGGATTATTAATATAATTAAACTTTCTTTTCCTTTCGTTCGCATCGTTGCGTCATATCTATTTGACGTGTAATTAGCGGCTATTAAGGCACGCACACAATTCGTTACAATTTAGCCGTTTGTCCATCCATTCATTTAAGGCCATTCGTGTGAAGTCTAATTAAACAAAAGGGTCGTGAACTCAAACCCACATGCCGGTCCAACTTAAAATATACCCTCTTTTCAGATTACAAAGCCACACTCGATAACCTGAACATCCATACACATACATATGTAATACGAACACAGACTGTGTATGTGCGACTTGCAGGAAATCGACTAAGCATCCGATAGACTATTTAAATAAATTTATAGGACCATTCATAGCATCTGTATTGATCTAAGCATTTTTAAACATGTACTATAAAACTCTAAGGGATTTTATTCATTTTTAAATTTTCAATACAACTATTTAAATTAACACGAAGAGATACGCATGTTGAAAATTTTGATGTGATCAACCTTGGTATGGTTTTTTTTTACTTTTTTTAGTCAATTTAGCCATTGTGGTCAATGAATTTTTTTATTATTTAAGAATACTTGGGAAAGGCGGCATAACCAATATATCCAACAGGTTTCTTAATAAAATAAAAAGTTATACAAAAACTATAATATATGATAAAAAAACAAAAAAATATATAAATAAGGAACTCAAAATAGAGAAAAATAAAATAAACAATTAAAAAATAAAAAATAAGATAAAATAAACAATTAAAAAATACAAAAAAATAAACTGCAAAAATCCATTTATTTTAAGAAATCGTCAGGTATATTTTTAAAAAGGATTAAGTACCAGAAGTAACTAATTCATTAGATATTCCGCTGGACTATTCCGCATTTTATAACCACTATATTTGAAAAGAAGGATTCTCTAATTATTTTGAAGTGAATGCGTATCTTTTTGTAGTCCGAGAGTTTGACCCCTCAGATGATTGTTATTTGGAAATGCAAGGAGGATTATCAGAGGATAATCATTGCAATTATTATTTATAATTTTATAAACTTCAATTAGATCACATCTCATTTTTCTCGTCTCCAAAGTGGAAAGAATCATTATTTTTAATATTATATCAGGTCATCTTTTATGTTTAATTGAAATTGATAATATTTTTCATAAAAAAAAAATTAAATATTGTATTTATTTTAATATAATACGCGTTATAGTCGACACGATCGAACCGATCTACTAAAATAAAACTTTGGCGATTTTGCTTCTTAGAGACATCTTCTTCTTCTTTTTTATTCCTCTCCTCGTAGGAGGTTGGATATCATGACATATATCTTCTCTCTATCCATGGTTGCCCTGAAAAGTGTTGTGGAGTCACATTGGTACTATCCACGGAGATTGCCCATCCATGAGATGCGTCTTCTACCAACGCTTCTTTTCCCTTGTACTTTCCCCTGCAATATGAGCTGTATGATTTCATATTTCGGATTTCTCATCACATGACCCAGGTATTCGAGTTTTCTGCGCTTCACGACGCTTAATAACTCTCGTTTTATTTTCATTCGTTTCAACACTTCTTCATTTCGGACTCTGTCCACCCAGGGGATCCTCAACATTCTCCTGAAACACCACATTTCAAATGCTGCCAGCTTTTTCTCTGTAGCTTGAGTCATGGTCCAGGATTTGACCCCATAAAGAAGTACTGATAGAACGTAGCAGTGTAGAATTCTCATCCTTAGGTCAAGATTGAAACCTCTATTGCAGAGGAGATCACGCATCTTGAAGAAAGCGTTTCGCGCCATCTCTATTCTGATTTTAATCTCTTGTGAATGGTCCCATTGGTCGTTCAACCAGCATCCTAAATATTTATATTGATGCACTAGTTCAATGTTTTTGTCATTTATTTTTAGTGGCGTGGGAGGCATTTCCAGTTTTTTTATAATACATAATTTGTGCTTTTATATATGGACAAAAGGAAATGGCAAATGATTGTAATAGCTTGAAGCCCTTACTTGGAAGATCAAATACTTAAAATTGGAAAGAGAAGGATAAGAAGAAGAGGAAATTAAAGCATAGTATATCTTTATATCCTAGGAAAAGTTATATAATTTTAAATAATATAAAAAAAAAACTTTTGTAGCTGACAGTCCCTTCCAAAGTAATGACTTATACATTTTTATATTAAATTAAAATCATTTTTATCATTACTCCTTTGCGTTGTTAAAAAATATTCAGGCAGATTTTATGTAAAAATGAAAGTATATATTTTATGAATTTCACTCACTTTTACGATTCGATTAGAAGTTAATTAAAAATATATTGAAAATTCATTACTAATATTGTATATATAATAAAGGTACGTCCTTTCATTATCAATTCATTAAGTCTCAAACAACATATTACTTTCTATTTGCAGACTATTTAGAAGGGCAATTAAAACCGAGGCGAGAGCACGCACAAATTGCTTCCTTCTTAAAGTATTATGAAATTTAATTGCATCTAATTGGATGCACCAATTGTTCAGAATTGACTGTAATATCTTTCAAAACCAAAAAAAAAATCCTAGTACATCTCTGCTGGCATCTGAACGTAATATTCTCTTACAAAGTACATATAGGTACATACATAGGCGACACGTCATGCAATTGACTTAATTGATAAACGTCTGACGGTTCATTCCGAAAGAAAGTATGTAACAGTAGGTGGAGATGATGATGACAATTGGACGGTAAAAATCTCCTCAATGAAGCGTAAAAGTGGACAGAATTGAATTTACGATTTACGAGATATTATTTACACCTATTAAGAGTAGCACCGAGTTGATCTTAAACCGACGAGTGGGTTTTATGCCACCGTGAATTTGAATACAATGAACGGTTCACAAAATTTACAATGTGAACGTTTTGAATGGGCTTTTTTTAGAAGGCGATTAGCGTCATTGTGTTTGGAATTTCAATTTGATACTGCGATCAATTTCGACGCTACTTAAATAGACAGTGTTGACAATTCATTAGTACCTTAGCGTGTCTATTACATTGAAAGAAGTGAGCAATTGTTGATTTTACAGTGAGTGAATTTAAAATTAGTGTGTGGATTTTCGTATTGTTGTTTTGTGCAAGGAAATGCTTGGCACTCAAAAAGGTGTGGCGCGGCTTTCAACATCAATATCATAATTGATGTTGATATCCACGGCTGGTTAAATGACCTATCCAATATCATATATCCACCAATTATATGAGTATGTATAATATGCTCGTACTTTTCTAAAAGTCTCTCCAGTAATTTTAAATATAAATTTTATATGTAATTGAAATTTAAGCGTCTACAAATTTTTTTTGTAAATATACAAATATAAATATAAATATATTTATGGGCAATAGATCATTGCAATTACAGACTTGATTGGAAAAAAACATTATTTTCAAACCAAACGCCGGATGTTGCATATTCATAATGTACATATTTATTAATATTGAAGATATGAATACAACTGAATACCTTATTGTTTTTTTTCCTAATATTAAAAATTCCCACAACCTTGTATTATATGTACATACATACGGAAGCAAATTTTCCAAAATTACTATACATATATATTATATATCTTCATAGTTTCATTAGATGAATTATTTGATTCAAATTTTATTATTTTATTAAATATTTATTTTTTTATATATTTCACTATACGTATATTTATTGTTAGGTATACTGTTTAATACAATATGTATTTATGTATGAATGTACATATTATATAATATATTAGCCCGGAAAAACATATACAGGATGTTATTAAGCTGAGTGCAAAGCCTTAAAGAGTTGATAGCTCATTTCGTTTAGAACATTTTGAGCCACCCATACTCTTACCCATTCTCGTATTTAAAAGATAACTAAATTTTCTTTAAGAGGTAAAACCTTTTTACTTACCTCTTATACAGTTCACATGGTTTTCGTGTTAGTGGTCATTTTTTATATCTCTTATCTCTTATCCGATCGTTTTCATACTTTGCCATATTGCTGATTTTGATCATCAATATACGTTAACGTATCGTCTGCCATTACGTTGGAGATAAAATATCGTATACAATGCGTATCAAATATCCAGAATCTCGGGTACGGTGACGTCTATGACGGTACGGCAAGCTACCATAATCTATCTTCAACCTTTTCGCCTTGATATGGCCATCAGATTTTAATTGTTTAAACGACTATAATTCACTCTATATTTTATAAAATTTGCTCTATAGGTTCTCGTTATCTCTAATATTTAAATATTTATAGTTTTAACTCTCATATGTATATATAAATTTCAAATTTGGCGTCTAGCTTCATGTAATGTAATACACGATATATATTGATTTTTGGCCAAATATGTCAGATCTGACATTTCATTAAAAACTGCCTGCTTAATGCCATTTATTTTAAGATATCATTTATATACATATGTACATACATATATACGGTATAATATACATATGTATAATAGGAGAGATAAAAAAATTAAATTATTTTATTACTCAATATGAATAATTACTACTCATACATATGCATGTATTATATGTTCAATGTTACTCATAGCCATCTCGACGTTTGACTCATCAAATTTTACTTTCTTATCAATTGCGTTGTAAAATATTAAACAATCTCTCCACAGTTCAATGCAATAATCAATATTTCAAACAAGACTAAGACACAGTGAAAGGCACGATTGAAACTGAGGAATAATGTTCGATTCGAATACGTGACATTGTTCAAATTATGCACGCGTCAGCTTTTCATTACAATTTTACAACAACCTGTCACCACACCGATGAATCAAATCGGCAAAAAAAAGCGGAAATATTTGTAAGACATATCACAATATTATAATAATAACAGCAACAGCGCATAAACAAAAACACACAATATAATCAATCATACAATTTAGCAATCGACAGAGCGTAAAGCGTAACATTATAACAAGAGATGCTACATCGATACATACATATTTAAAAATAGAAACTAAAATCGTCATAAGAGAACACGTACATATAATAAAACATAGACTTTATACAACAAGTGTGTCAAAATCGAACGAGAATGTTATATTATATTTATTCAAGTGCTTGCTTTCAATCGCGAACAACATCTAAATCCAAACGAAATAATTTAAATATTTAATCATAAATTTACCGACTTGTTTTATATTACATTCACAACACGTGTGTGTATTTTATCGACCAAATACAAACTCATCAACAAAATAAAGCGTATTGTATGCAATGTTTATTGTTTACAATGCGAGCAAATGTCACGTTTTCGCTCTTGACCCGAATCGATTAGCCTCAGACTGCTTTCGATATCAATTTAAATCAGTTTTTTTCAACATTTTTTCCCAATCATCAATTATATACAATACGTTATGTAAGAACAAACAGGAAACCGTCTTAACAATAGTTCAATGAAACTCTTAACTGAGGTTAAATGGACTCGTAAAGATTGAGTCACACTTCTTAGCCGGTTGGTCGGTTACCTTAGCTAGTGTTTCGTGATTCATTCGTATGAACGTAGGTAGTGGAATTTGTGATTCATTTTCTACGAGAAATAATTATCGTACAGGTAGTTAGTTACATAGGTGTGTGTTTGAATTAATCAATTGATGAATGGATGCTGGTATGTGCTGTGCGTATAAATCGAGAAATTCTTTACAGAGTACCATTAATATTAATCGATGTAATCCCGTCAGACTGACAAGCACTAGTTGACCCATTTAACCCGATTATATTATAGGTACTACATATGTACATCCCAGCACAGTTCTAGATTGGTACAAATTTGAACTTATAATTAATTTGGAATGTTACATATACTCTAGTTATGTATACAACTCCTCTTAGTTTATACTCGCAATATATACGAAATATATATTTAGTACATATTTCGTATATACATATTTAGTAAATTTACACGAAAAAAAAGATTAGTAAAATTAAATCTTATATGTATTATGTATTATAATATTTCAAATGAAAATAAGTGTATAAATGTACTGAGACCGAAATTAGTACTCGATTTTAAATGTATACGAAACCTTGAACTCGCTGTCAAAACAATAACGGAACACTTCACTAAGTGGAAAATTGATCAATCCAAAATAAACGCGATCTTCTTTAGTGGCAATCCAAAAATGGCGAAAATGAAAATTCCGAAATGGCAATCAAAAATAAATAAAATAGTTAAGAATAGTGTTAGACAAGACAATACAATGGGCTCCTCACACAGAGACTGCGAAATGCAAAGTCATACGTGGCATGTCCTCAATATACCCAATATTCAATCATCATTACAAAATAGAAAAAAATGCAATGCCTTCAATACTAACTACTCAAAATCTAGAGTAATCCGCAATTAATTACAAACAATCATTATGATCATATTAAATAAATTTTATATTTTCCCATGATGCCTTTACGGGTTGGCCATGAGCGACACCTGTAGTATTAAACTTGTATATATATATATATATATATATATATATATATATATATACATAAATTTGTAGATTAAAAATTTGAAATCATATTCAAATATTGGTGACATTGTGGTTAGGAATGGTTTTGAGAGTTTGATGACGAACCGTTTCAACAATGAAATCAGATAAATTGTCAATCTCTGATGGGAAACGATCGACCTTAGAGTCACATATCCAAGGTCTGGCCAGCAGCATAGCCAGGGATTGAACCCGTGACAACACAATTAAAAGCATAACACAGTAACCATTGATTATATTCGATCATTGTGGTGCATTGAGAATTCCCACAATACTCAAAACTTTAAAACAAACAAATAAATTGCACAAATTACTAAAACACTATTTGCTTTTAGGCTTTAGTTAAAAAAATGTATTTATAAAAAAAGTATTATGAGGTTTAAAAAAAATCCTATTATACCACAAACACTAACGTTAAAATAATAGAAGATATAGAAGAACTAACACGAAAAATAATGTATTAATTACATAGATAATGGTCATTGAATTAGTATCTATTAAATTGATAACTGGCTTCCCTCGATAAAATAAACGAATTTTTGTTATTAATCCACAAGAATTTACCGATTTAAAGTTCAGCACACTTCCAATTAACCCTTTTAATCGAAAACAAAAAATAGTGTGGTCAGAAGACTATCTCAATAAACATGTTTCAATAGAAAATACTCAATAAAAAATAGTAATAACAGTAGGAAAAAATCCCAAGTGAAAATACGTACTTTTGATTTTTTATTTGAACTGGATGACTATTTAGAGAGATTTGAAAGCTAGAAAGTACTAAAAATGGAAGATAAAATACCCGACTATAGATTTCAATATTCATTTTGAACAGGAAATTGACAGATTTTGAGACATCGAGCGAACAACACCAAGATATAGAAAAATCGCGCGATTTAAAAAACACATATATCTCTGAATCTCGAGCCAATCAACATTTTTTATTACCAGATTCGTGTTTACTGGGCATAGATCTATAAGAAAAGTCATATCTCGTCTCTGAACCATTTTTCGTGTCGAACAGTGTTATTAGAAAGATACGACATGCATACATATGTATATATACATATATATGTATATATAATATACAAATTCACTTCAGAACAATAATTTAATTCACAGTGCAGTTCAAATTTACCTCCAAACCGAACTCCATTCGAGACGATTTTAATTAAATTATCACCACATATGCAATAACTCATTGTAGATCGAAATGCCTCAGCTTTTAGCGCCTGAAAAACGATAGACATGTCTGAAACATGTGTCAAGACAGTTGTCATCGCACCGGACGACAAACGAGACGTCATTCTACGAAAAGTAAGAGTTTTTTCTACCACGCACATAAAACATCACGTTGATATTCTGATTTTTTTACGTAACACCATAAAAAACCCCGAGCTAAACTTTGGCAATTAACCGAGACATGTCTTGGGAACTTTCATAACCGAGCACATGTTCTATGTAGACTTTAAAACTCGACGGACGATCCATCATGCGATAATAAAATTTCAGTACATTCATCCTCGCTTCCGAATTCGACAACCGGAAAAGCGTGACAATATATTTTTTATAAATTTTTAAAACCATCTTTGGGCAGGTTTCCTTTGATGCTTTCCCCGTGACAAATTGATATTCCATTCGCGTAGTACGAGCTACCGAATAATTGATTCGCAAAACGAAGCAAATAAGTATATGCGATGACGTTATATTACTCTTACGGAATGAATTACAAATTAGACTAACAAATTTCAAATGAATCTTTACACCTACATATGTATACTATTCAAATCCTAGTAAAATTATTATTAAAATGAATCATTGTATGCATATTAGTAAACCATATTGAATGCTTCCTTTCATATTTGTTATCTTTTTCGGAAAATATATTATACATATGTAGATAGGCATTTTTATTTTAAATTTTTATAGAGTTCGCATCCGTAATGTTGTTACTTATTATATGTATCTATCCAATCCCAATATTTATTATACACACAGACCACAGTATGCCGATAAACTATCTTTAATATTCAAACAGTAAATGTAGACATTTTGACAGTTGTTTTCGAAATTTCACTTATCTGTCACATACATATGTATGTATATGTATGTACATATATTGTAATATGAAATCGGAGAAAAGTCGGCATAATTAATTTAAATACGTGTTATAAACAACGAAATTATCTTAATTACATCCGTATAATTAACAGCAGTCGGAAACTTTTGCAAAATTTAATTTAAAATTTATTTCAGAACGTATCGCAATATTTGCTTCTTATTAAAATAAAATAAGCGGTTTGGGAGATAATTGAATTCAAGAACTTAAAATAAAGGACATCTATAAGGAGAGGTACCATTTTCGGTCAACTTTAAAAAATAAAAGGAACCGATAAGATTTTCAATTCTTTCAATTTCAATAAAGAATTTCAATAATCGATATTGAGTTTTTGTTTGATAGGACGAACAGTGTTCAAAAAATACCCAAAATACACAGACACACACATTTTTTACAGATCATGAAAACGTGATAAGTGATCCGAGTTCGAATCAGTCAAAATCTCGAGTTCGAATTTTCGCATGATCGCAAAACTTCATCTACTGTTACTACGTACACAGATAAAGTAAAAATATATATACATATACATATATGTATACTGGATTTGGGTCACTTAATAAATTAAAGATTACGTGAAATTATCACAATGGAATATTATTAAAATAAAGTGAAAAGATTCGTAGAATAAAATAAATTGAAAAAATTTTTATACAGAAATATGGAAATTATTACGAAAAAAACAGTTCAATGTTTGTATTTTAAAGAGCAATAATAAATTCCACCAAACGGAAGCGGAATTTCACTCCGCTTTTATTTATCTTCCATTACATTTTCCGTTCAAATATTGTGTTATTTACAATCGAATTCAACCGCGATAAAAATTGTATAAAATAATCGTTCCAACGACCAAACCTCGACGTGCAATAATAAAAACTAACATTCACAAGTGTCGCTCATCGTAAACGAGCGAATTAATATTATTCAAATTCAATATCGATAAGATAATCTCTACTGACCTTTTCTTACGTAGAAATAAATTATTTATATAACGGTAATTAAGTCACTTGAACACACTGACACAGACACACAACACGCGCGTCACTCAGTTCGCAATTTTATCGTAGAAAATTCGCGACACGTTGATCAACAAGTAGAAAAAAGCAGTCAGAAGAAACAGCTTGACAGCGTACTGCATTTCACACGGTTGTAAACGATGATGTTTTGAATTTGGCGCGGTTTTTGTGCGCACGCGCAGCACAACGACCGGAAGACTACTTTGCCGGTCGACAGCAACAACTACAGTGATCGCAACAATACTAAAATCCCACTCCAGCAGCGGCTTTGTAATGACAGTTGGGTACATGATGATGATTGCAAAATGACACATATGTACATGCATATAAACGTATGAGCATGATTGTATTGTCGCGATGACGAGGACCGGGAATACAGAATCGCTCGGAAAGTATTGTATATAAAAGTTGAGGGTTTGTGTTGTGAATCATTGAGTTTCATATCATTAAAGAAAAACATTGACTTATTTTAATTTGTATTATGTTTTAGAGGTATTTTCAGGGCGTGGGTTCAGAATTTTTAATATGAACATTGCATCATTCTTGGCCTTATAATAAAAAATGATTGTTTTCTACTATGCAAATCAACGTTAAATACCATCAAATTTAATTTCCAACATATTTATGTATAATCCATATCTTACACTAACCGTAGATGGTTTTTGAGATAGCTCGAAACCATTTTTTTTTAACTTTCATAACCGAGCAACGCCGGTTAGTGAATTTTTTTTTTGAATTTATATATTAAATACCTCAATTCCGCAACGCACAGTGAAAGGCCGATACGTATATAGTAATTTTTTTTTTAAACTTGAAAGGCAACATTTATGAATAAATTAAAATGTGCATTATCGCAGAATTTTCTAATTGATAGTACATAGTCATCTTTTGTACGGAAATGTTAAGGATTTATATATATTCAAGCATTTTATTATATATAATACTAGCTGAACCCGGCATGGGTTGTAATGCCACAATAACGCATGCAATTCCCGTTCCCGTTCTCGTTCCCATTCCCGTTCCCGTTCCCGTTCCAGACAGACAGAAAAACATTGATTTGATATACATATATCTATATATATATATATATATATATATATATATATATATATATATATATATATATATACATAGATGCATAAATCTATGTATACATATGTACAAATATAGCTAAAATAAGTAGATCTAATGTTGAATTAGGATTAAGAGTCCAATACCGGTACTACCGGTTATTTTTTAACCAAAATCCAACCTTCGGTACGATCGTTAGTACTGAAATATAAGACTTTCTACGTATTTTATGTTAGTTTAAATTTTTTGAATTAAAAAATTAAAATAAAAAGTTATATCGGCTAGTTTGCATAGATTAGTCAAAAAAGGAGTCAAAATTTTAATTTAAAAATAATGTTTTATGTTTAACAATATTTAAACATACTGGTGGCCTATAATACGTTTATTCTGCTTTTCCGAGATTTTGGACATATCGAATTAAAAGCAGTGATAGCAATTTGTAAATTAAATCAAACAGAAATAGTGTTTTTGGAATTGAAAATTGGACTTTTGCCACTTTCAAATATAACGGGTCATTTAACATTATTTTTAACCTCCTGTTCAAAGCGTATCATAATTGTAAAATCAAAGATAAACTATGCTGAAAATATCGTATAGGAAATAAAAAAAATACGTAAGTGCTTTAATACTTAATTTTTTAGTTTATGTCAATACATTGTACAACGAATACAAACTTTCTGGTAGCAAACACAGTTGAAAAACGACTTTGGGGACATGGACCATATTTTAAAAGATTGTCGTTTGCATATATGTACATACATACATACATACATATGTGCATGTATTATATAGCGTATTTCTGCTATAAAACCGATTATTGATTTTTTACTAGGGTCTTTTTTTACTTTCGGTATCCAAATATTGATTTATAACTGTCTGCTAACAATGAAAAGCCTCGTCGCTTTCCGATTTTATCGGAAACCTATATTTTCACTTAAAAATTATATGAAATTTATGAATATGAATATATAATATTTAAAATCTAAAACCATTCCTTCCACACAAAAAATCTTCAACGCAAGGAGCACGCAAGAATTCATTTAATTTTTTTTCATAACATTTTATATAAAAAAAAACTAAAATAAATAAAAGCATTTGATTAAAACAATAAATGATTAACATTTATAATTTTATTGGTAATTACTGAAATTTTACTGCACCAAATGTTTGAATAAACCAATGCCGGTAAGTTTTTCGGTAGTACCAGTAGTGACAAGTGTCGGTATTTTTGGAATTCCTTATAGGGATGAAATGCATTTGGGAAAATTAATGCCGTGAAGAGAATTTCCGGTCAATGTACTTTGCCACAAATGATGCAAAGCTTTGCATTGAATGAAAAAAAGAAGAAACATAGAAGAAGAAAGACAAACAGTGAATAACCATGTCTGAACCATGTTTGGTAAGACTATAATAGCTATTCGGTTCGAAAGGTGGACAAACATTCTCAAATTGAGTGTAAAATAACCCTTGGATATCCAGAAGTGAGATAGGCAGACGAATTAAGGAATATCTAGAAGAGCATTTCTCCAAAAAGACAAGAATGAAAGCGTGTTGGAGACGCATTCAGCCAGAAGTAAAAGATGAATGATGATAAAATACATAAACATATAAACATTGAATAATCTAAACAAATTTTTAACATTCCATTAGCATTGAACCGTACTGTATCACATTTTCACACCATAACATCTTAAAATCGTACACACATCATAATAAGAAGAAAAAAAAATTATACATTGAATTGAAACCGATTGAAATGATGACGACAATTAAACAAACATTAAACATTAATCGAGCTTTAATCATTCGAGCCTCGACCATTCTCATACGGAAGAAACAATAACACAAAACACACACACACACACACATAAATCTGACACACATTCTGTATTCAATTATAAACAAACTACATAAATAATAAACATTCTACAAACTCACCTTATTTAGATTAATAAACCGTACAAGGCGAAACACGACTATCTCAGTCAGTCCCCTTTCAAAACTATCGCATTTACATTTTGTAGTACATATAATACACAAATATATCGCACGCTCACATTTACGACTTACCGTGCACAGAAATGAGATAAGTGATGTCAAGGTTAAGATGTACAGTTTCGTCACACCGGGTACGTTAACCATACAGTTAACCCTCAAGCAAAAAAACATAACCAAAACCCAAATATTTATTGAGAGACCTCGATCGAATATGGTATCGGGTGCCGATAAAAGGTAGACGTTCGTCATCATCATCATCGTCATCATTTCTGGCCGGTTAGTCATCGAGCAAGGCCAAATGCGTTCACCTTCGAGACTCTTCAACGGATCCAGCCGATGTTCTGATTGTAAAAATGACCTAGAAATCGTTCGGAAGCGTAATAGAGATTATTTATTTGTATGTAACGGCTAAAGTGGCATGAAAAGCACGTGCGAGCATCCAAACGTAGAGACAACATTTATCGATGTAAATTTCCGCCATATATGAATATTCAGAGGTTCTCAAAGTGCACGTCGCGTATGCTGTGTGTGTATACTAATCTAACGATTGAATTACATATGCATAATAGCTTTCTACATTGTATAGTCTTAGTCAAAGTCAAATTTCGAAAACCATATTAGCGCCTATTAAATACACCAAACAGTATCGAATTCGGAGCTTCATCCTTATATATTTTCAGTTTTGAAGAAATAAAGAGACGTATAAAATTAGGATGTAATGCTTTTGAGCGAATCAGTTCCGTTTTTAAATCCAAATGCCACTGTGTCTGAAGAAAAAGATCTTCGATCAATGCGTCTTCCCAGCTATGACGTATTTTTAAAATTTATTTATTTCATAGAACACTAGCTTTTACAGATCGCTCCAAAGCGACGAGTGCACTTGTACAGATACAATACAATCAATATACATGCATCAGCATTTTATACAATGCGATTTCATACAAACATCCACAGTGAAATCTATGGAGAAATTTTTGCAGCATTTTATAATCAAATTAGCCAGCAGCATAGCTCGGTCGTTAAGCTTCTGCTTAGCGTCAAGAAGGTACCGGGTTCAATCCCGAATGAAAATGAATTTTTCAGAGTATGCTGTTGGTCAGACCTGGATTTGTGACTCCAGGTTGATCGTTTCCAATCAGAGTTTGCCAATTTTCTCTGATTTCATTGTTGAAACGGTTCCCGGAAAAAAAATTGGCTAAAAATCCTTCCTACCTACTATGTCACCACTATTTGAAGTTTGATTGATGTACAATAAAATTTATGTACAATTCATAGATGTCTCGTTATTTTGCGAGTTTTTCAGTGTCTCGCAATTCAACGACTTGTAATAAAAAATGCTGCATTTGTATTTGTAATTGTAATTTGTAATTGGCCAGGAAGGCGCATTGAGGATTTACCTGTAAGGCCTTCCTGGTATATATATATATATGTAAAAAAAAATAAATAAATTAGCGAACCTCAAGACGCTGAATAACTTGAGATTAGTAGGAAAGATAGGAAAGGAGATGCTAACTTTACAGGAAATGTTTCAATGAAAATCAGAAAAATGTGCAAACTCTGATTATAAAAAATCGACCCGGAGTCACAAAACAAGGTCTGGCCAGCAGTGGGACTTGAACCCGTGACCACTCTGCTCGAAAGCATAATATGCTTACAATTAGTCCATGCCATATTTTACATATGTACATATCTGAAACTTGGGTATTGAACGCTAGACTGCTGCATAAAGCCCAATGCTCTCAAAGAAGTATGGAACGCTGCATATTCGAGAAGAGAGATTGAAAATGGAATACGTGGGTAATAAGTATGACAAGGCTAGTTGATATAATGGAACGAGTAAAGATAATGAAATGGTAATGGACGAGTCACGCAGCTAGAAGAACAGACGATAGATGGACGAAAGAAGTGCTCGAATAGTACCAGAGAGAATGTAAAAGGCAGGGCAGATGAGTTGATGAAATTAGAAAAACGTTTGAGATTAGATGGATGAGAGTTGCCTAAAACAGATATTAATGGAAGCGTGTTGGAAGGTCTTTATCCAGTAGTGGATAGTGAATGGCTGTAAATGATGATGATGATATTCAACTTAGTGTTTTTATATTAAAAGGTTTTTATTATTAATAAGTGAACGTTTGAATATTGTTCTCATTCATCATACATATTGTAGCCGTTCATGTTTAGAGTAATTAATAGCACTTTCTTTTTGTCAAAATATTATTGATATGAACTACTTTATTCATATAAATTTGGTTAACTAAAATTCATTCTATAATAATAAAAAATATAGTCAGAAATTAAATAAATTGATAATAAACATATATTTAAACCGTCTGAAAAACTAACTGAATAAAATTTTGCATAGTAGTTCTAAATAATCTTACAGGTTTATATATATTTTAAATTTATTTGAACTATTTTTTGCCAGAAAGATTATTTGGTTTGAAGAAAAGCAATTATTATTTTTAATAATTTGGTGGATTAAAATAAAACCTTAGACCACTTTATAAAGCTTAAACACCAGTAGCATAGATCAATGGTTAGAGTGTAATACTTTCAACTGTGTGTTCATTGGTTCAATACATGGCTGTGCTGCTGGCCAGACCTTGGATATGTGATTCCAAGGTCGACCGTCTCCTATCAGAGTTTGCCAATTTATCTGATTTCATTGAAACGGTTCTTACATATTGGCAACCCTGACATATTTCTCGCAAAATTCAAGTCCATAGATGTCTCTATGATTGATAATAATCGGTATTTGTACATATGTGATTTGGCATTGAATAATAATTTTAATATTTATGTCAATGTTTGACGACATATGTCGTGCAAAATACTATATAACCTTTCTTTATTTTCAATAAATATATAACATTTTAAACAGTATACTATATCCCAGAATTTGAATGAAGCTCGGCACTTAAACTTAGTAAGGCTATAAAACGCATCTGTCTCTTAACTGCTTAAATTGTCAAATTAATTAAAAAAGTATTACTTTTTCTATATAATTTAATCCGCAATAAGGCTAGCTTCCTTTGTGCGAAGGATCTTCAAAGACAATAGAAAATTTGACGGACAATAAAGTTCGTTATAAAAGCGATTAACCATTTTAATTTCTTTAGACGTATTTTCATTATTATTATTTTTTAACTCAATCGTTTATAATATAGAAAATTTCATGGGGGCAGTATGGCTTCATTTAACCCATAATTGCCGCCATCGCCAGTCGCTAATTAAATCATCATCGGCATCATCGCCGCAATTTGGATCGTAACGGCCAGCTGCCGCTAGCAGCTCACACGAAATTCGGTGCCAAATGAATCATCCCGACATTTTGCCGCAAAACACCGGGAAAATTTAACTTTTTTTCCGAGGCGGCTCGTAAAAGATAACCGACTGAAGAAAAGTCGTAGACAAAATATAAACAACGGGAAAAACATTGAATAAAAGTTCAAATGAAAGTGGCCGAAATCGCGCTACTGGTCATAACGGGGTTATATAATACACATTCCCAAACTATTTTATTAAAAATTTACAACCGCAATAAAATGAAAAATAGATTCGCTTTTGCGGAAAAGACTTTAGTGCGACATTTACTAAATGCTATTCTTTGTCTAGTGTTGCAATCAAAAGTGAGAAGGAGTTTTATGGAAAAATTAAAACGTTCAACTATTCGGCGACCTTTTCTTTATGGAGTGAGACAATCTCTTGCATTTTTTTTAAATTTAATCGCTTTGAAAAACGATTTGATGTCGAAAATATTTGATGACGATATTATAATAATGAATAAACAATCGTTTTTCTTTCAATAATATACAAACATATACACGGTGACCGGAAAAATGCACTCGAGATAGTTGCACTCTCGAGACATCCAAACTTTCAAAGATGCTCAAGAAAAACTAACGCAACAGAGTTCCACAAAAAAGCGTCAAGGGGTAATCATAATTCACTTGGTAACCTTAACATTATTTCCTGTAGGTCGAATATCATGCACTTAAATTGTAAAAAATTGACCTTGTATCAAGAACTTTAATTGAATATAATTCAGTTGGCAATTGAATGTTTTAAATATTTTTGAAGAAAGATGACATAGTTTTGTTTAAAACTGAGTTGTCATGGGTTGTCGTTTCATCTTAGCCTTACGTCTATTGTGAAATATTTCACTTGCTTCCTTATCATATTCCGAATCATAATGATTGGTAAGTTCATTCAAGAAGATAATTCATTTTATATCTTCCATCTATGATTCAATATGAATGGATGTTATTTAATTAATTGAACTAATTTTGACTTAAACATTTATTAGTCACTAATAAACAAAGCTTTATTACCTTACGCCTACGGTAACTAACAAAGTGAGGTTTAATTTGACAGACAAAGAAAGGAGGTTATGGACACAAACATACTTTATTGGAAATATAACGTTGCCAGTTAAAAAAGTGTGACTCGTCAATTTAAAGTGCAAATTAAATTAATTCCAGTGATTACAATTTTTCCATGTGCAATACACATATGTATTTGTTGAATGGTGGAGTCATTTTTAATGTTGAATATATTCAATTAAACTTAAATAATTTGTTTTTTGTGCGATATAAAATTTATGAGTGTATGTAAATACATATATGAAAGTAAAAATGGTCAAAATCAAAGTTCAATTAATAAGCGCCCCCTTTTCGTGCTGCTATTTACATGCAGTTGCCGGTCTATGCTGTGCCAATATGAATAGACCTTAGCACGTAAAAAAGTTAAAGCCCAATACATTGAGATAATGTGTAAATGAGATAAGCGAATGAAAAAAAGCTTGTAAAAAAAGAGGAGATCTATTAGAGAAGGTACCAGTGAAACTAAAATTTTAAATTGGAACGATAAACATGTCAGTAACTGATACTAAGTTTCAGTGTGATAAAATAGACGATGTTCGAACTATCTCTAAAATACACAGATAATACACACATACACATCTACTACTTTTTTTCTAATCCATGGAAACACTTTTTTTTAATCCATCAGTAAATCGATTTTGAATTAAAATCAGTCAAACTCTCGAGGTCGAATTTTCGCATGATCACAAAACTTCATATATTCATATTATTTTCCTAGAAAAATTAAAGTCTTATGGTAAGAAGCTAAGAACAAACTCGAACGTGTGACACAGGACCTGCTCGTAGTTTCCAGCTGTGATGGGTGTATCTTCATGTCGTTATAAATTGATACGATCTTATTATTTCGATAGGTTTCCGTACATTTCTTCAAATGTAGGAATCACCGCCATCGATCACTGTCAATATAAGGATACAATCAAAATTTAACCAGCAGCGTGGATTAGTAGTTAGCATATGATGCTTTCGAACAAAGTGGTCTCGGGTTCGATTCCCACTAGTTGCTACTGATCAGACGTTGGCTATGTGACTTGACGATCGTTTCCTTTTAGAGTTTGATATATTTGATCATATTTTCCTTACATAATGCTTACAATGCTTATATATAATGTTTGACTTTATATGTCGTGTTTAATGTAAAATATATATAAAAAATATGTATTTATAATTCATATTTCTTGATCTGTATTGTACACTCGTTGCATTGGACCGATCTGTAAGACGAATGTGCATTATTTATTGAAAGAAAAAAATAAAAAATAAGAAAACAGGGCATAAATACAGATTAAGCGTGCAAGTTTTTTTGTAAGTGTAAAGCTATCTAAAAAAAAAAACACGTGCCACGTACCACTCTGTGTGTCTGCACATTAAAGATTTAAAAAAAGTTACAATCGATGATCACTCTAAGATACATAAGTATTTGGAATACATATACGATATATTATTTTCAATTTAATATCTCGTTATTATAAAGATCACTGTAACGTACATATGTTGTTATAGGTAAAAAAATTCAAAAAATATTTTGTAAATATACTTTATATCAAATCGAATCAAATAAATCTCATAGAAAAGTTCAACGAACTATGTATGTAAACACTAAAATGATTTTAAATATACTGTAGAAAAAGCTTGAGTTGACACTGTCGAATCTTATCTCGAGCTCGTTTATATACAAACAAACGACATCGTTTTCAATTTATTGCCGAGTAAATTTAATATATCGAAAAGGGCATTTTTATACACACGTACATAAATAAAGGGGGTTGAAAGAACGAAACGAGACAGACGGCATACACATTCGTCTTGCTCACACACAAACAATGCAAATATCGGTATGAAGAAAATTAAATTTGCAACAGTGACGTGCGAAACACTGTGATTACAATTTACACAATGTGACGCTGAATAATGTATAGGTTAATCGAAACCAGAGCCCGTCAACATTTCACCGATGCAAATCAATTACGAATCATTACTTCATTTTAATATGCAAAATTGAATTTACAATACGCAACTTCTGTCCAGAGTCTGTGTACAAATTTCGCGTCGATTCGCCGCAGTTTGGCAATTAATTACACTTCGACCGTGGGGACTTTGAGCCGTTGAATCCCGTTAACCCTTTACTCGCCGCACAATTAATGCCCGACAACCCTTAAACTTGAGACTAACGTCGTTACTCACCATCGCACGATGTTTTTATCCAATTTGTATGAAACTCGATAGAAACCGCATTAAATCTATAACGGAACATGTCAGATCATTACGAGCGTCTATGATTTTATTAAAAAAATATGGCTGTACATAGATATGAATATTTACATATGTATGCACATTGTTTTAATGATAGGAAGTATTCAGTTCCGTGTCACAATTTAAAGTTCCTCATACAGCTAAGCGGTTCGTTTTAATGAGGATGTCAACATTTCATATTGTACCTATCGTACTGAGTTTTGTATTCAATTCATACAAAATTTAGTTTATTTATAATTGCTTAGAAAAAAATGCAATTCGAAGAACTCCACGTGCGTTTACATATGTACATTTCCGTTAAATACGTCACCAGTAAGAGTATAAATAATGTACGATTAAGGATGTGGTTTGAACTAGATAAAATAATGTTTGATATGTAAACGTTTCGAAGAAATATATATTGGTATATAAACGGAAATTTTTATCTTTGCACGTACGTTATTAAATGTTTGTAAATATGTACAAAGAAAAATCCCCGATAAATAAAGTAATAAAAAGTATAATATTTTTATATTAAAAATTTAACGATTGATAAGATTAAAAGTAGGCCAGACACGTAATTTAATATTTAATAGTTAAAATTTATAACCATACGATATACAAATATCTACATATGTATGTGTTGAATTTAATCAAAACACTCATTCGCCTGAAATATGATAAGTTTAAACGTTATGTAATGCGTATTGCATTACATAACTTACAAGGCGCAAAAATATTTATGAATTATAAAATTAAAGCTTTTGAAAATATTCATGCATTTTAACACAAATCACTTTAATATGATATGAGATTGAATAGAATGCATTTGAATACTTTGGAGGTGAGAAGAATGAGAGGTGATTTAATTGAAGTCTAATTATAAAATTATAAATAACCATTACAATATTGTTCTATGATAAAACTCCTTACGTTTAACATTAACACTCATTTAAGAGGTCATAATTTCAGACTCCAACAATATATTTACTTCAAATTAAAATCCTACTTTTCAAATAGAGTGGTTGAAATTTGAAAAGTCTATCCTTCTTATTTGGAATAGTAACTTCTTGTAATTTAATAAGTTACACCTTTTTTTTAAAGTTAAGTTTATCTTTCGTATTTTCTCTTGTTTATTTTATTTTCGTCTGTTGTGAGTTGTTAATATTTTATTTGATTTACTTTATTTGTATTTATGTACTGTATGAATGTATTAATTATAAAATTGATATAAAGATTTGGTTTAAGACCAACTTTGAAATTTGAATATAAAATTAAATTATAACATACTTGTGGTTTTACCCGGTTTCGTTCGGTATTTGAATTAAAAACCACTTACATGGCTGATCTCATAGTAAACATTCATTTGTTCTTTTTATTAAATTTATTTGATTCGAAAAAAAAATAATTCAACAACAGCAAATCAGAAACGAATTTTTTTTTGTGAAATCGGAATGGGAACTGAAACAGGAATCCGGAACTTGGGAAACGGAACTGAAAAAGTTATCCGGAACCGGAATTGAAAAAGGATTCCGGAACCGGAACTGAAACAAGAATCTGGATCCAGAACTGAAACAGGAATCCGGATCTGGAACTGAAAAATGAATCGATATCATCGTGTATAGAAAATTGGATTTTTTCGATAACGTCACAGATTCTACGAACCAAAACTTACATAAATACATACATACATACATACAAAGTCTCTTTCCAAATTACAATATATATTAGATGTATCAAAAATATGAATAATTCTTTTAAAATAAAATACACTTGCAGATTTTAATAATAACGTCACTTTAAATAAAAAATGACCCTTTGCCCGAAGATAAAGATCTTCGAACAACGTGTTTTGCTTGTGATAGCGTATGGATGTGAAAATTTGACTTTGAACGGCAAGATGCTACACAAAGTCCAATGCACTCAAAAGGAGAATGGAACGCCGTATGCTCGGCATTACGAGGAAAGATAGGAAGCGAAATACGTTGGTGGGAAGTATGATATTAAATGATTTTATATATTAATAATTGTAAAAAAAATATTAATAATTTATTGATAAGTTTATTAAAAATTATTATTCATTTATTAAAAATTATTAATATATTGGAGATAGTGAAAAGATTGAAATGTAAAGGGGCGAGTTACGTAGGACGATAAAGGTGGACATAAGATGTGCTAGAATGGTACCCGAGAGAGTGTAAAAGGGTAAATAGAAGACCGCAAGGAAGATGGGTAGACGAAATTAGGAAAATGTGCGGGGTGAGATGGATGAGGGTTGCAAACAGAGACGAGTGGAAGCGTGTTGGAGAAGCATTCGTCCAGCAGTGGAAGGAGAATGGCTGCAAATGATGACTCTTTATTTATTTAGCGCCATTTACATTGTATTATAAACGCATATGTGTAAATTTGGTATTGCAATTTTTTTAATTAGCTTCAACGCAAGTTTATGTATATAACTGAATAAATATGGTATTAAATTATACATATAATATTTATGGTTTCAATATATGAAAGTGGTTGCCACATGAATTAGTTATTTTATGAAAATGTGGTTCACACATGTTTTCAACATAAATATTATATATTCTATGTCCATATATGCAACTATACTTCTTGAAAATACACGTTTAAAATGTTATTTACGGTATAAAACTTTAAATTGAATTTAAAAACATTCATATAAATTATAATATATGAATGTGTTTCATACATACACAGTGGATTCATATATGTATATTTAAGCACGTCTTGAATGAAAAACTTTCCCCTTCATAACCCTCTCGTTTTTTATTTCCGCCTCGACGACTACTCTTCAAAGTTAACCGAAAATCCAAAAGAGAAAATAAGCTTCTAGTATAATATAATATTATGATAGTATACGTGTATGTGTGTGGGCAAAGAAAAGGAGTCGATGAACTCTCATCACTCTCCCTCTCTTTCGCTATTTGGCGAGATATATCGAAAAAAAAAAATGAACGTATACAAAATAAACATATAATAGGTCTGTATATGTAGTGAATTTAATTCTACCTCATTCAAAATAAAAAAGTACGAAAACTATGTACCCAACAATAACAATAAATATGAGAATATTTACGAAAGCTCATAATCCTACCATCCAAAGCGGGTTGAACACTCTGAGGAAACAATAAAAATTATATTAGAGAATATTTCACGAAAACAACTATCATCGTATAATCTTAGATAGCATATAGATATATTTGCTAGGCGAAACGTTCACATTTTCATTACAGGAAGCACATTTATCATATGATATTATCCAAATGTGAGTTAGATTCAATTGAATATTAAATACACCGCATCTATACATGTATATGTAGGTACATATATAACCATAGCGTCCAATTTTAATATTAGTCTTACAAACAATAAAGTTAAACGTTGATATTGAAAAACTTTTATCATCTTTGCAATATTAATGTAATAATTTTCAGTGCAAATTTTTAGCAACATGTGTTGAAGTTATTGTTTTATTTTTTCAATGCTCTGTTCAACTTTCAAGATTGATGATATGAATTTCTAAATGAATGTATTAAATATGAACAGAGCAGCTTTGGAAATTATCGTTGAAAGCTTGAAACTTTACGAGCGAGCGCGCGCAAGCTTAAACGAATCTGGAAAAGCGGTCGGGAAATTGTGAAAACTTTTCAGTCGTCCGCGAGCTTTCGGAGCGTCTCGACGCCTGTTTCGAAAGCTCCAAATCTCGTCTTCACTTACGCGAAACGTCAAACCACATGCAGCATCGTTCAATGCGTATTTCATTCGACGAAAATGATTTGAAATCGACTTCAATACAATGCATATGAAGCTGACATTTGACATATTGCAATTTTTAAATTTAATTTAAACACAAACAATAAATACTCTGTGCTTTTTTTTGTAATAAATTGAAGAAAAGGCTCATCAAAACACTACATTCTACATTCTACACATATAATCGTAAGTAAAATTATTTAACATTCCTTTTTTGTATAAAATGATTCATTGTTGGTTGACGAGCGAGTTTCAAAAGTGCTCTCCAATAACATAAGAATAATATGTATGTATGTTTGTATATAATAATATAAAAAGAAGAGTCATTAACCGTATAGCCGATGAAACTTTTCTTATCATCAATCACGAATTCTTCGAGTACTGTTGGGTATAAAAATAGCTTGTACGGTCGAATCTTCTTTGGTAAATACTTCGTCATCGTCACCCGGAAAAGTGTCAGTAGTTAAAAGTTTTTCCCAAATATTCATACATACGTAGTATGTATGAATATTTATATTTTATAGTATTCATACATTCACACATACATACGTAGTTGTTGTGTGTGAATGGTATGTTTGCGTTGTTAGCGTGTTTCCCTTTGAAAAATGGTAAACTTTCCCGCTTGTCAATCATCGAACGCAGAAATTTTGAAAGTTTTCCTTCTACACGATTATCTTCCGGTGGAAAAGTTTGCACGTTATCGCCTTATCGCCTAACCGTCGGTTTTTCTTGTTAACGTCTTATTATTTTCCGTCTTGTTTGCAAAATATTTTTGCTTTCCCTTTGATCGCCATAAAAGTTTAATTTTAACAGTTCGATCACTTCCTTGATGGTTACGACGAGATTCTTTTCGAATTTGACTAATATCGACTTTTAAAATGCATAATTAACATTTAAAAGTATAATACAATATTACGTTTGAATACGCTTTGGAATATTTTATAATCTCTTGTGAACAATCAAATTTAAATACACACATAAAGAATAATGAAAATTTTCCTTTGTTTGTTTTTAGGTTGTTATCATTCACAGGAAAATTTAAGTACTTTCATTTCATTATTATATATGCACATATATTATAATATGCTAATAAATACTCATCATAAAATAATGTAAACGTAATGCCTACAACATTAATTTCTTTGGTAAATAAAAAATATGCTTTTGTGTCACATTTATCGAAATTCAAATAAATTACACTTAATCAAGATAAGATTTAACATCCTTGCCAGTTAAACATAAGACAATGCGAGCTTTTATCTCAATGACAATGATAGCCAGTAGTAAAGCACGGTGGTTGCGTTAATGCTAACCACCGAAAGGTTCCCGGGTTCAAGTCCTGGGTTGACTTCGATTGAAAATAATTAATTCAGAAGTATTTCTGTAGTAATCATGGTCAGACGTGGATATTTGTGACTCAAATTGGCAAAAACCATACTACCCACTATGTCACCACTATTTGGATATCATTTCAAAATTTATATATTTACAAGTTTAATACCAGTCGCTGCGGGGAAAATCGAGAGATAAAGTAAAAAATAGAAATATGAGACTTCATTCTTATTGAAACAACAAAACTCTATTATTGCTCCAAGTCGCCACTATGACAAAGCTTGAAAGGATACAAGAATAACACGAATGCAAAAATAAAATGAAATAATAAACAGAGATAGGATAAGATATGGAACAAATAGCCAGCAGCATAACTTGGTGGTTACAACCATCAAAAGGTTGTCAGGTTCATTCCCGTGGGCTTACCTCGAAAAAAAAGAATTTATTTAGAGTATTTCTGTAGGGTTGCTGGTCAGACTTGAATATTTTTGACTTCAAGTCAATCATTTTCTATCAAAGTTTGCCAATTTATCTGATTTCATTATTGAAACAGTTCCTTATCAAAATGGCAAAACCATCCTATCTACTATTTGTCACCACTATTTGAATATGATTTCAAATTAATATATATAAACAATTTTAATACCATATGTAGGTGTCGCTCAGGGGCAACCCGTAATGGCGTCATGGGAAAATATAAATAAAAATCACGTAGCTAAAAAAATAGTTTTTAAAAACAAGCCTCTTCTATATTTTGTATATAAAATTAAGACAATATATAACAAATCAAATATCTCGACGGGCTCAGGGGAAAGTCATACGAGTCGCGATGAGCGATGGTACGCACACAGGCAATGCAACCAAAAATACGTTTTAGGCTTTTCGATGCACACGGTTAATGTGCATACTTTAACCAAAAACTTCCCATGTCAACGAGTTGAAAACAAAACAAAAAGATCGACCGATTCATAAAGCGAGATGTCAGTATCAGAAATGTCACAATGACAGTTGAGCCTGACGTATTTGGTCATAACGCGCATATCGAATGACCATTATAATATAAACATTTTAACCTATGAATGAATTTAAAAATATATGTATATGATAGATAATGAGAACCTTTAACGTAAAATTTATAAGACAGTGTGAAAAGGAAAAAATTATAGGCGTTTAAATAATTGAAATCTGACAAAGCGAGAGGGTGACGGAAAGGAAAATTAACACAGCAACATAACATTAGCCGTCAAGATGCTCAAAATTGTAGCATTTTTAAAACTTGTCTATTACGATTATTTTTCACCATCGTACTGACGGATTTGATTTCAATATATATTGTTGACCAAACCGCGCAAAATCGCAAAGTTTCAAAACAATCGGAAGAATATAGGATATCAAATCCAAATGTTGTCAGACGAACGAGCGAAGGAAAACATACTAGAGGCTTTTCACAAACTAAAAAAAAAGGTTTCTCACAAACTACATACATACATATGTATATATGTAGATCTTGATTATGTTCCCATTTAAAATCAATACAATCAAGATTTCTATTCAATCAAAAGTACGAAACGATATATTAATAAGGAGCAGGTAATGGAGTAGTTCCCTTAAAGGCGCATAATTAAGTTCAGAAACAAATAAATCCACCGGAAAAACAACTTCGCCAAAGTTGCTGATGAAATAGAAATGTCCGATTCTAGGAACTTCGAGTTTTCCAATTGTATATCGACTGTTTCCAAAATTAGCTCTATTTATACGCGCACAAAAGTTGAACACGCTTTCAACAAATACTAAAATATACCGCTTTCAATTACAAAAACAGACCTTTTTCACATACATACATATGTATATACGTACATATGTAAGAATACATGTACATAAATCCTACAGTAGCACAATAGTCAAAATTGAAAAAATCAGACACAGTTCGAAGATCACCGTCGTCTGCGGTTGTTTTTCACTTTGATTCAAGATCGTGTGCGTCATTTTCGGGAAATCCGAGGTGTGGGAAAATTGGTTGCGAGCTGATAAATTGATATTGTATTACGAGTCAACGGCATCTGGGAGGGTGGATTTGGGGGAGGTGGGCGAAATTTCGCGACTTTGGCGATCCGCAATAGAAAGAGAGATGAGAGTTTGCTATGGGGGGGGGGGGAAGAGGCAGAGGTGGTGTAAATCAATTATCCCGGGAAATGACGGGATATATCGTCGAGAGGTGGTTGAATCCAATTAATATTCTCAACGATGAAGAGCGTACGCCCCCGTGCAAAACAAATTTACCTTTCGTATCGAGCAATTACCGACCAAGATTATTAGCCTCCACACCATCGTCTATATTTGCCGTCGTTTCTTACTTGCTTTGCCGATGATGACACATATTACGGGGGCGGCGGTACGAGTAAGCTTAAGCTAGTTGTAGGAAACCATTTAATTAGCGAAAGTTAAATTAGTACGTCGTACAATACTTCCACGCTGGATTTGCCTGTAATAAATACCCACTTTTGGCGTTGCCTGTAATATATGTATATGTATACTGTTGGCGTCAACAGTAAACCTCGGTGGTTGCGTTGATGCCACAACCACCGAGAGGTTCCTGGGTTCGAGTTTTGGGTCGAACTCGATTTAAGAGAATTTATTCGGAATATTTCTGCAGTTCTGCTGGTTCGACTTGGATAATTCGCCTATTCTACTAATTACCCCTGCGCTACAAACGATTGCAAACTAAGCGGGTGCATGCTCATTTCATACTTTTGTCTCGGCTTTTGCCATTTTAAACATGCCAGACAGATCCAACTCAATTTTAAAAATTGCCAATCGTAAATGTACATCAAAATGTCATCTGCGCAACCCCATGAATATCTCGTCTTTCGTACATGCTGAAATTCAATCGAAATGAGCATGCAATCATTTGTAATCAGGTGGTTTGCAATCATTTGTAGCAAACCCACTAATTACGTATGTGTTTTATAGCCATAAGCATAGCTCGGTCGATAAGCTTCTGCTTAGCGTCGAGAGGTTCCGGGTTCGATCCCATGAGCTGACCTTGATTGGAAAGAATTTTTTTGAGTGTATCTGTAGTGCTGCTGGTTAGACCTGGATATTTGTGACTCCAGGTCGATCGTTTCCTATCAGAGTTTTCCAATTTTCTCTGATTTCATTGTTGAAACGGTTCCCGGTAAAATTAGTTAAATATCCTTCCTACCTACTATGTCACCACTATTTGAGATTGATTTATGTACAATTCATAGATGTCTCGTTAATTTGCGAGTTTTTCAGTGTCTCATAATTCAGCGACTTGTATAACAAAAAAAAAAATGCTGCAATGTTTGTAATTGGCCAAGAAGGCGCTTTGGGGTTACCTGTAAGGCCTTCTTGGTATAATGTATATTTAAAAAAATAAATAAAGTTTTTCACACATATGTATGTATATACATAGAGAAAAAATACATTTATACATAATCATAAAAAAAACAATAACATTATAATAACAGCAGAATGTCTTGCAACTATGTATAGCCAGCACCAATATATAAAAACATCCCTGTGAGGCACTAATGGAAAAGAGAAGATCTAAATTCCATCCGATATCATAGGTGTTGCCCAGGGGTAAAACCCGTAATGGCATCATGCTACAATATAAATTTATTATGTAAATAAATATACATATAGTGCTAAAACCAAGGGTCTTAAAATTTTCTCGATTCCTACCCCAAAATATATTGGTTTACAACGATTTCAACGCCTTATTTTTATTAAATTCTACAGATTCTGAAAAAGACCGTTAAAATTCATAATATTGACTCCATTTACATAAAAATATATATGGAGAATACACAGCAATAAGTATGAAAAGTACTTTTAATGTATGACAAGTTTGAACTTTCTTTACCCCCAAAATTTTCAATTAACCTCGATTTCGGATAATTCCGCTTTAGACAATACTTATTCTTTGTGTTTCAAATTAATACAGAAACTAAAATTTCTATATATGAAACCTTTATAACATTGATCGTCCAGTTCAGTCCAATCGATTTTCGAGTGTTTCTAAATATGAGCAAAATTTCGACTTCATAAACGAGCGATGTTTTGATACAGGAGCAGTACGCACGTGATACGATAATAAAAAAATTTACATCGTGTCGATAAGAATTTCAGTAACCGATACTAAGTTTCGGTTCGAAGGACTAACGGTGTTCAAAAAATCCCCAAAATACACAGACACATACACACACATTTTTTCTAGATCATGAAAACGTGATCAGTAATCGATTCTGAGTTCGAATCAGTCAAAATCTCGAGTTCGAATTTTCGCATGATCACAAAACTTCATCTATTGTTATTACGTACATAGATAAAGTAAAAAGGAGATGATCACGATAGAATCGAAGGAGAAAATCATCTAGATGCACCAATTAGGGTGACATCATAAGATTTTTAAAAATCTACGACGCCAATTGTACAATTTGATAATGTTTTGGATTACGAACACGTTACCAAGACGAATTATGGCCAGACATACTCAAAAGTGCGGCACAGCACACCTAAGTCCAACTGCAGCTTTGTCTTCATGTCATTATTGATTTGTACGATCTTATTATTTTGACAAGTTTCTCCGACATTTCTTCAAATATGAAAATCACTGATTTCGATCACTGTCAAATCTATGCGAGTTTTGCCTACGATCAGGCGTGCTAAAATTTATTTGCGTGTGAAAAACCATCTAAAATAAATGAGTCTGAAAAAAGTAACTATTAATATTGTTAACTGAGTTGTGAAGGGGCGGTAGAAAGCCGCATTGGGATAGCGAGTTGTCATAGCTTCGACCTGAAAAAAGATTCCGATGTATTTTTTAACGAGTTCGTAAATGATTAAACTCCTCTAGCTTCACGTCGGAGACATTAGCTTACTTCAATTTTAGATAACCCCCGGTACGTGGGTAAAATATCAAAGCGATCTAAACAGTAGAAGTGGTTCAAAATCACATCAAAATATTTTTGGCGGACAGGAATGTCACTGAACTTGTAATATGTATAGTGAAGCTTGTAATAAAGAACTCGTGCCGTATACCACTTTTTATCTGCACCTTTATGCTCGTAAATCGAGGTCTTACTGTATTTTTTATTAACATATATATATTTTCACGATTATACATATGTATACAAGACTATCTTCAAAACAGCTGTAAGAATAATTTCTCGAGAAAGTACCATGCAGTCTCCATATCATTAAGTATAATAAAAATGAATTTTGAGGCATAGTTTAACATTATACTATCGAATCCCAATGAAATGCACACAATCATTTGAATAATGTACATACATATATTCAATACATTATACTTAAACGCAAACCATTGTTTACATTACATATTTTTCCATAAAGTAAATAAAATTTCAAACCGTTAATATGCATAAATTGCGTATATGGAAACAAACAAAGGGTATAGAATTGGGTCTAAACAGCGCGATAATATCACAAATGAGTTTGAATCGACCCATAACATACTATATATTATACAAATAATATCGTTCATTTATATTGCATAATAATAAAAATATTCAATTTTAAGTGCACGTAATGAGGTCTGCTTGTTCAAAAGGCATTAATGGCGACTAAACGATCTAAACATTTACATACGAATCTCGTAAATCAATGTTTTCGCATAACTGAAACGATCACTCCCAAACACGCACCCATACATACACATAAATACAAAATTCAGTATACATATACGACTACATATCTACGCAATAAACAGATTTATTTTCGCCACAATTCACCGAGAAAAAAATCATCAAAAAACGATTACAAAGAATACAATCACGCAGATGTGAAAAATCAGGTGGAAAATTCTCATACAGGTGAACAATCGTCGTCCACGTGGCGCCCACATCCTTTTGTGTACCATTTCTAAATATTCTTCCCTCCATTCAGAATTTCCCACGCATGTTATTCTATTTTGAACGACCTTCCCCTCTCGTATTTTTTTTATATTCAACGCCACTTCAAAAACAATTTGAACGTTTGCGGAAGAGCACAGATCAAAAACGACGATTTAATAATAATCCAGGTATTTATATCGAATTATGTTGTTGGGCTTCATCCAATAACAATAAGCACATAGCACGTTTTCGCAATACGCAAACAATGAACTTTCAGAATAATATGATATCTGAAACACAATACAACACAAGTATTTTTGAATAAATTCGCTCGCTTAGGGGTATTTTAAATCCTCAGAGACAGATTGGGCGGTAGAATAGATAGGAATTTGAGACTTTATACAATTTGACTACCCAACAGTTGAGAATAGCGAACGATACGACATAATTGAATTTTTCAATTTATCTGATTTAATTTCGAGATGAGAAATTTTCAGGTAAAAATTAGCTATTCCACAGTATCATCTCGTAGAAAATTCTCAAACTAAATCAGAACTTTACATTGTTTCGATAAAACTATAGCACCAATTCAATAAATCTGTGTACCATCGTCTCCACTGGTATCCATTGAAAGATCTCAATTGGAATATCGACCCATGGTATATACATATGTATGTACATACATACATACATACATATGTATATACCATGATACAATATCCTTTTTCAACAAAATTTCACCAATTGACCTTACTAAGTACTCCTAAACATCTCCACTATCCCTTTACCTTCTCCAATCGGCAAAATTTCCTTCGAAAGCCTGCGTACTTTCACTAATACCTCAATCGGCTTAATTGATACATCTTAATTGATTTCAGCATTTCTGCGTTTCTAATTGACATTGCTATCTTGTGACCGGTCCAGACTAGTCGAACACGAGCACGACGAATACTGATTTTAAAAAGGAAATTTCTTTATCATATTCGTTATGTACATACATACGTACCTCAACTTTGAATACTCAATGAAAATATTAAGACATGTGTAAAAGACGTTTTGTTTACAGAAATCCTTGATATAATGAAATTAAAGGAAAACCATATTTGTGTGACCAACCAACTAGACACATTACAAAATATATAAATAAATTAAATCATACAATAGGCACCTGATTCAAAATTAATGAGAATTATTTACGTATTAAAAATCATAGCTTACGATTTCGTATATATTATAATATGTAATTGAAATAGAACAAAGGTTCCTCAATTAGATAGCAACTCTATTTTTAAACATGTACGCAATGAAATCAGTATAAAATGAGATTATTCATATAAAAGTTTGACTATATATATTACGAATATATTTTGTAACATTTCTTCTATACGTATTTTATTAAATTTAAAACCTGGGCTTTTAAAGTCGTGACTTTTTGGTTGGATTCAAAGCTGTTAAAAATTGACCGCCTACAATTCGGATTTCGCGTTTTAATCGCATTTATTTTAACTTAAAATGTAAATAAATATCGAATTACTGAATTAAATTGAATGCTTAATTTTAAGGATTGTGTTTTTATATTCGTCTATTTCTCATGTTTGAGTCAAATTGAAGAGAGACAATTATTTATTAAAAAATATATATTTAGCATTACGGGTTTTGTTAGAAAATGCCCCCCTCCCATCGCCAAATTTGTACACATGTACTTTATATAAATTTATAACATTATTATTATAAATTTAATTATATTATATTCAAATAATAGTGACAAATGAGGATAGGTTGCCAATTTGCTTGGGACCGTTTCAACAATGAAATTAGATAAATTGGATAGGAAACGATCGACTTTGTGTCACATATATCTAAGGTCTCGTAAGAAATACTGGGCCAAGGATTGAACCCACGACCCCTCAGTTAATACGGTAATGACTGAGCCATTCATGTTATTGGATACATACATATGTATTGATAAATAAGTAAAATGTTGTAAGATATACATACATATGTATATAATATAGAAATTATTAAAGAGATTAATTTCTTAATTGAAATTTGATGATTTATACCAGTTAATTATTTATTATTACATACATACATCGTGCGTAATTATTACATACACCAACGTGAAAGATATGGTTAGATAATTTTTGTATATATGTAAGTTCTAAGAATTTTTCAAACACAATGATATATTCATAGAATACAATAGAGACATCTATGGACAATCAACAAATATTTTGATGTACAGAAAAATGCTACCTACATAATACATTATGTAGGTAGCATTTATAAGATTCAACAAATTCGAGATGCTAATCACTCTCGTTTGCGAGAAATTGACGGGGAGGATACCAATTTATTAGATCCGTCACGAGGATTAAGCAATAATTAGAAAAAAATCAAGAAATTCTAACAGAGACGGTCGATCATTGTTTTAATACAAAATCTCGCCAGCAGTTTTTTTGGCCGGGACTTGAACCTACGACCTCTCTGCTGGTATGCAATAGCTCTACCAGTGCACTATGTTGTTTCTACATGTTTATCGTGTCTTATTTTTTTAACGATTCCACTCCATATCTATTATAAACTAATCAAATTATTAGTTTATAATACATTATTTTCAATACAATCAGGCGTATGTATGTATATCAGCTGAATGTGAATAAAACAAAAATTATGTGGTTGAATAGTAAAAATATATTTAATTAAGTTAGAATTGATGGTAAAATTATTGAAATAGTTGCTAGTATAAAATATCTAGGAATCCACATAGAATCGAGACTGAATTTTAAGGTGCACGCTGAATACAATTTTAGTCTACATATGTATAATACGATTGTCTTGCCACACGTGGTTTATTGTGCAATTGTGCTTAACATGTTTAATGGTCAAGATTTAGGAAAAATACAAAAATTACAAAATAAAGCTATGAGAGGTATTTTGAATGTGGGTAGCTTAAAAAGTATTACAAGTATGTTAGATGAATTGGGATGGATGAGTATTAGAATTATGTAGTTTAAATTTAGTACTGTGGATACATTCTTGGACCGTGGATGCATTCTTACGAGGTGCGAGAAGACACCTCTGTGAAGGACAGTGCATATAAATTTATATATAAAATTTTAAGTTATTTTAACAATAATAATTTTAATTTGAGTTAAGTAATTAAGAATGTATTTTTAAATTAGCTAGAAAGCTAAAATTATATAAATATAAATCTATAATAAAAAAATAAATATAATAATGTGGGATTTTATGTGTGAGTGAATTATGTAATGAGTAATGTTGAGGAGTGTTGTACAGGCAGTGGTACACATTGTTGTATAGTGTTAACAGTTGGTACCCCAGAGACCGGTTGAGAGTAGTAGAGTGGGGTCGCGGGTTATAATAAACGTGGATCATTGACTCAACATCGCCTTTGATTTATCTCTCCTGCAATCCTCCCCATATCTCGAACTCTACAATAATATAAATCTAAATATATAGGTATATATAGGTATAATAGACTGCATACATATATATATATATATATATATATATATATATATATATATATATATATATATATATATATATATATATATATATATATGTATATATGAAAATATACATATATGTATGTATGTTCGTAGACAACACATTCGATTTATTTACATTAGTTTGTTTGTTCGTGACAGTTAATTTAATAAAAAAAACAAATGAGTATTCAAATAAATTTATACAAAATAAAACTATTCAAATAAATTTAATAAAATGTTTACTATTAGATTAGTCATGTTAAAGCCGTTTTTATTACAAATATCGAGCGTAGCCGGGTAAAACCACTAGTAAATAAATTAATATAAAACACACCATGTGTGTATATGTATGTATTTATTTACCTACATATATAATACAGACACAAACCTCAAGCACCGTATAAATAACAATGCAACAAAGACCTTTGCCTCGTCTCACACTGACCGTCCATTAAAAATCCTCAATTACGACCGGGTTTATTTAAAAGCAAAACGCGGAAAAGATTTACGAGCGCTCTGCGCAAAACGTGTAAATATTTTCGTCCAAAACGGTCCATTTTTGAACGACACGCGCGTAAACTCGACTCGACGTCTCACCGCGCCGAAGGGGTTAAATCGTCCGAATCTCGGTCGTCCGAGGGGTTAAACCCGTGACGTTTCGTTGACGCATTCGCAAAAAGTGGCGCATTGTGATTTTAAGCGGCTGCCGTAAATATTTACGCGATTTGCGCGCACGTATAGCCACAGCGTTTATTCTCAGAGTGGCGATGAGGGGCCTCTCTTTTCGACAATGTGATGTAACGCGAATAAAAAATATAGGTGTAATAAATCATTAGAGAGAACACCAGTGAAAAGAAGGAGGAATTGAAAAAAAAGACGATCGCAAGCGATCAATCACGCCGGATTAAACCCTACCCTATGTGAATTTCAATTTTGTATCACTTCGTTTACAATGGATTAAAGGACGCGTGGAATGAGAGCACAGACTGATTGTACTAATACATACTAATGTGTATATACATATATACTAATGTATGTATATACATATATAAACTTATATTTTTAAATAATGTAGTATCAGTCTCATTCGGCATTTTTCAATTTATGTTTTACAATTCCCGTTCCCTTTTTCGTAGTAGTGCAAAGTAGGCGCGGCGCGATTATTTTCACACTCGCGGCGTGATCCGTTGAAGGCGGGGGGATAGCTTTACTTTCGCGTCAGTAAAATCGTAATTACGAATATTATTATTAAGAGGTTTTTTCACAGTAATCTTCCCGGACATGCATTCAACAAATCCTGAAAGTTCCATCGTAATCGGTTCAGTGGTTTAGGAGCCTATTCGAGACACACATGTTGCAGTTGAAGTGTGAGATTCTGACAAGTAGTGGAATCTTCTTACGCTCGACATGAATAAATGAACAGTGGAATATTTAGGAAACGAAGGAATTTTGTCGCTGTGGTATTTCGACAATATCGTCGTCTTTTGATATCTAAAATGTGAAGTTTTTAATAAATTTATTCTATTAATTAATATTAATCGTATTTTAAATACGTTCTTTACGTAAAAATAGTTTGTTTGTATGTATGTGTTAGTTGAAGTTCATTTTTGTTTCAACACATTCTTAGATTTATCGAAATGCGGTACTCAATACATTTTTAAGTATTGAGTACCGAATAATTCCGTTCAAATTACGAGTGAAATATGCATTTACATATATAGCTCGGCCCCCCGATTTGACAGGGGCCCCGAAGTAGTCAGAGCATTTTTGAAAAATAAATTTTTGGTAAATTATCATAGTTTTCTCAATACTTTCTGAACAAAAACACTTTCTCAACAAAAAAAATTTCGTTCGTCTGCACAAGAGCGTGCGTTATTTTACTAAGCGCATCACATTTCCGAGAAGCTCCATGTTTGAACTTACATGTAGGTCAGAACCTACATACATACATACATACATATTAATAACAGAAATTTCAGCATCTTCGCTTTGAATTTGGTTTGAAAATAACGTATTACTTCATTTTAACTGCTAAAAAAACATATAATTGTTTTCTCAAAATATTGCAGACGGTAAAAAAGTTAGTGGGAGTGTTTATGCACGCACGTACGTATTTCCGAAAATGCATTAAGCGCGGCTTTTGTATTCATTTTGAAACCGATACAAACATTTTGGCCCAAAAGCGACGTGAAAATTGAAAAGCATTGATTTAAACAGTCTAAATCGGACATTCTAGCTTCTCATGTACCTTCGACTTAAATAGCTTTGTTCATACAAAGTTGCTTTTCTGTCCTAATTGGAAAACATTTTAGTTGTAATGGGGAAAGAGTAGGCTTGGAAGCTGGCTCAGTATACACATTTGTATATATGTATTTATATAACCCTTCCAAAAATTTGTAACGCCTCGGGCCCCTAGCGAAGTAAATCCACCACTGCTTCTTTTGATAACTAAATTCTTTAAGTTGGATTTTATCTTAAATTTAAAATCTCATTAAAGTTTAATACGCTACACAATATAAATAATAATACGATACATAGTATAACAATAAAACTAAACTTAACTTAAATATTAAATTTAAGCGTAGTCTTAATATTATGAATCTTTTCTATTCAATAAAATAATATGTTAAGGCTATGAACTGATGTATTATTTAAAAACGATTTTATAACATTACGATTAAATTGAACTATACATGATTTTTTTTTAATATTGACCATTTCGTTGTCGTTTTAAAATCGGTTCTATTATAATATATTCTTATTGCTATTTCTACTTGAGTGATTCCAATTACTCTATACAATCATAATACTTTACATATTCAGGAATTCAATAATCATTACTTTAGATTAAATACCACTCAACTTGAAAAAGGTCAGAGTCCCAAACCTTTGAATAAGCTCCTCCGGATGATTATAATTTGACCTCTCCGAAAACCCGATCCAATTGACGATTCAGCGCTTTCTTGCATTTCCTTCTTCACTTTCTGGAATAAAATTGAATAATCAATTATATAGAAAAACAACAAAAGAAAATACGAATAAAACACAATAAATTTATTCCGTATCAATTTGTTTTCAAACTCTAATTATAATACACAACTTATATATACATGTGTACAACAAATTAAATGAACTAGCACAAACTACTAAAAATCGACAAACTTATTCGCCCCCTATTTAACCATTTAAAACTATGCGTAGGATCATCTATCAAAAGTGACACGCTCAGTGCTTACATTTTAGCGAATTTCACCAGGTTAATTATTAACGACGCGTCAAAATCAGGAGTTGCGCGAATCGTATGCGATTTCCTTTGTGAATTTCCCGCAGGTATGTAGAGTGGGTGTCGTAGAAAGTTCTCTCCGACGAATTTTCCCACACACACTATGACATAGCATGCATGTATGTATGTATGTTATATCATAAAAATATTATATTGAAAGTTTTATTCGGATTTTATACGCGACCGTTCGATTAAAGACAATTCGAAAGAATGCTCAAAGTCTCGCATGAAATTTCGATCGTTCAGGAAAGTTCGTAACTGCAGTTGTTGGTTGTTTTAATGGTTTGCAGGCTATTTGTCGAATGCGTTTCTCCATATTCAATTCGTATGTACCTTCGCAATAAGAAACAATATCATGTTGAAAAGAGATAAGGTCGTATCAATGAAACAGACTAAAGACATAAATATGCGAGAGAAAGATACATAGAACCGTAGTTACTCTCATTTTATGTACAAAATGACACATTCAATTACGTATGAGACAAATTATACATATATATGTACACATTACATGTACACATTATAATTTCATGGTAATATATTTCCAACAACTTGTATTCAGCAACTTTATTCATATTGAAGTATCCTTACTTTGTTTACATTATTATATTTCCAAATGATTATATATGTACATATTATTATACATAGCTAACATATAAATATGTACATACATTAATAATCTCACAAAATAAAATTCTTTTCCGACTACTAACAATGCTTTATATGTAGACATTTATTTGTTTTTCCTGACCTTATATATGAAGATATGGAATGCTGTATGCTCAGCACAACGAGGAGAAATATAAAATGGAATACATGGTCGATAATTATTTCAGGGGTAGTTGATAAATTGGTTAGTTGATAATGAAGAGCATTGAATAGAGGATGGGCAGTTATAGTTGCATTTACCGTCTCATTAGTACTAAAAGCAAGGGAAAAAAAATCACAATTTTTTAAATAAATTAGCAATAGTGACCCTTTTTTGTGTGAAAAAATCATTGACTACCAAAGACTTGTAATGAGATTGAAATGGCAATGGATGTATCACACAGTTATAAGAGCGGACTATAGATGGACGAAATAAGCGAAAAAAGGGGGAAAGGGAGGCTACAAGGAAGATGGATGGACGAAATTAGAAAAATTTGCGGAGTGAGTTGGATGAGAGCTGCGCAAAATAGAGATGAATGGAAACATGTTGAGGAGCCCTTCATCCAGCAGTGGACGGTGAATGACTATAAATTTTGATGTAGCCTAAATTTAAACTCGAAAAAAATATATTAAAAGCTCAATAAAACTTCATGTAAAAATATATTCATATATAAAAAATGCTTTAAATAACACTTCTGTTACTATGTTGAAAAAATCCGCTATCCACTGTGCTGGACGCCAAGCGTCCAGCTGAAAATGTGTGTTTTAAGTTAGAATAATTCAAAATCTTCGAGTTTATTTATTGTATTTTGATATAAAAATTATTTAATCATGTATTAAAAATAGCATATTATGAAATAAGTGCAAAAAAAGCTTTGGGACTACTTTTTTCAAACCATTATATGTTAACCACAAGTCATATTAACCATCATATTTTATTTCATCTTTAATTTGTACCAGGAAAGACTTACAGATAACCCCAATGCGCTATCATGGCCAGAAATACTATACATTTGATACAAATATTATCAATATTATACAAAGTACAGTCCACGGAGACAACTATAATCAAATTTGCAGTATTTTTAACAATTCAGTAAAAACACCCACAGAGACATATGTACATACATGGTCAAATTTGTAAATTTGCAGTATTTTAAACAATTCAGTGAAATTCGAGATCGCTGAGAACTCGAGATTTGCGAGAAAATTGGTAAGGCGGTTGCCAATTTGTTGGAACCGTTTCAACGAAAATAAGATGAATCGGCAAACTCCGATAGGAAACGATCGACAAATCCAAGGTCGGGCCAGCAGAAAGCATTTTGTATATGCTAACCAATTGTCATATTAACCATCATATAATATGATCAAATACAAGTCTGGGGGTGCACATTATTATATTACCTTCAAATTGTGTCCGTACATAACACCTACACACTTACCCGAATCTCGTATACCATCCGAACAAAATCTACCTACACGGAAAAAAATCTGAAACGACAAATTTCCACGTGTAAACACGTCAAGTGAGATTTTCCGACTCCTGCGAGACGTCCGCGCAACATACATCTTCGTCACCGTCGAAACCCGGCGGTCTCGCGGGGGCGTTTTCCCTGAGATTTTCCCAGGATTTTCCGGATGCGGTTTTCGCGTTTAATCCCATTGTCTCGTTATCTCGGCCACACGGCCCGTTTGAGGCTTCGAACGATGCCCAAGATTTGCACGCAATGTTGCAGAAGACACTAGACAAACACACAAACATCAAACACATACACACGTATCGAATATCACACACACACACACACACACACACACACACACACACACACACACACACACACACACACACACACACTCGACATATTCGATATCTAACCGTCTTTTATCGCATTTGTTACACAGCCTGAAGGGTCACGATTCGCATCCTCGAGGGTCGTATATCAACGCTCGATTTACTTTCGACGTCTACTTTATTTTTTACCGCGATTATTACTAGAAGAAATGTACCTTTTTCATTCGCTTTTCTTCTGTGCATGGAACGGGAAGCCCTTTTTGTGGTTTTTTCCGCGAGGGATTCATATAACAAATATATATGTATGTACATATATATACATGTATACATTAGATACAATGCTCTAGCGATTTCATTCTGATTATACTTATCCTTGAACAAACGAATCGTACATATAAAGTGAAACTTATAGGTATATATGTAGGTTTATACATATATACATATGTACATGCTAAAAAGTTGTCTCAAACTATTTTAAAGCCTTGCTTCTATAACGGTGAAGTATCTTGTACTAAATTATGCAGAATAATTAATGAACTATCTAAAAATACCCGCATTTTTTAACTCTAGTTAAATTTAGCTCTGAAGTTTCACACTTAAGCTTTTATTATAAGAGGGAATTTTTAATTAAATACTTTGAGACACAATTTAAATTTTCATAGATGCGATTCAAGTAAATTTTTATTTACACTATACTCTCAATTGAAAAGCAGTTATAATTTTAAAGTTTTCGTTTATGTGTGAAATATTTAAAAACAAATTTCGTTTATCATCAAAATCAAACTTACCTTATTTTATTTTTTTATAAGCATATACCAGTGACCAGTGTCTTTACAGGTTATCCCAATATGACACTGTGGCCAGAAGATTATCGTACGAAAATCATGAATGAGTGCAGGCAATTTATTTGTCTATAAATTAAACACGCCATGACAAAAAATCATTCAGAACATACAATAGTATACACATCTTCACTAGTCTATACTAAATACAGCTTTTAAAACGTTCTACGATTAGATTTTCTTGGTCAAAAAACGGTTCAAATCCTACAAGATATGCTGACGAGTAATAATATCATGGAATTTTGAAATTTAAGTTTTTTTGAGCATTTTTTGTGTACATTGTTTTGAAATGCTTCAATTTTCATCTCTCGACTATTGGAAAACACGATATACATACACATTTATTAACAAACTAAATACATAAAATACAAGTACTGAATATCAATTAATTGATATGGTAATCAAGTTATTAACATTATACCACTTTCCAACGTAGTTTACATCACTTTCGCTACCGATTCAAAGACTTTCTAAAGAAACTTTCAAAGAAGGGGAGGGGGTCAAACCGCCAAATTTTGATAGAAAATTGCATTGTCATCCTAAATTATGTATATCAAAATTGATTACAATAATCGGCAAGTATAATAAACACAATTTGCTTCAAATAGATCGTCGACTTTTAAGAGTCTTTAGTTTTAATATACATATATTATATAAATATGTACATATATAGAATTGTATAAAGTTTTATAGCACTGTATGACATTCATATATTGATCAAATTAGATTTATTTCATACATACATATATGTATGTATACCAGGAAAGCCCAAAAGGTAACCCTTTCCTGTTAGGCTAATTATAAAAATCAATCAACAATTTATAGAGCATCTTAGAGATTATGCATAATTTGCATTAACTTGATTTTATAGAGCATCTTAGCATCTATGCATAATTTGACAAACGTTTGTGCAGCATTTTATAAATCAGCAAATTTGAGAAACAAGACAAGATTGTCAATTTGTTGGAAGCGTTTCAATTAAATCAGATAAACTGGCAAACTATAATAATAAGAAACGATTAAACTGGAGTCACATATCCAAAGTCTGGCCAGCAGCACCGGGGCGGGGATTGAGCCCGTGACCACTCAGTTGAAATCATTACACGCTAAGCACCGATATAGATCGGCTACTGTTAAATGTATGTATGTATGTATGTTTGTAGATTGTGTGGATGTACGTAGATTGATGTGTTTTTATGCAAATTTTGAAAATCTACGTTTTTTTTACAAGCCTCATATCAGCTTGTTTGCCTCTACGTATGTAATGTATGAATATGCAATTTCTAATATGAACTACATATATAAAAATCAGATATCAATACAATATCTCATCTATACAATTTTATCTACATACTTATGTAATGTACGTATTATTTACTATTTTATGTTCTTTATTTTTTACTTTATCTATGTACGTAGTAACAATAGATGAAGTTTTGTAATCATGCGAAAATTCGAACTCGAGATTTTGACTGATTCGAACTCAGAATCGATCACTGATCACGTTTTCATGATCTAGAAAAAAATGTGTGTGTGTGTGTGTGTCTGTGTGTGTGTCTGTGTGTGTCTCTGTGTGTGTGTCTGTGTGTGTGTCTGTGTGGGTGTGTATTTTGGGGATATTTTAAACACCGTTAGTCCTATCGAACTGAAACTTAGTATCGGTTACTGAAATTCTTATCGACACGACGTAAATCTTTTTCAAATTTTTTAGTTGACCGGAAATGGTACCTCGCCTTATAGGTGTCCTCTTTTTTTAAGTTTTTGAATTCAATTATCTCCCAAACTACTAACTGAATCGGACTGAATTTTTTTTAAATATGATACAAATAATAGTTTTTATAACCTCATATTTTTTAAATATTTCTATCTGAACCGGAAGTAGTACTTTTACTCTAGAGAATCGAAGTTTTTTATGTTTTTTTCAGAAACCTTTTGGTTTATTGAACTGAAATTTCATATCTAGAAGTTTAAGTTTAAAACCAAGTTAATTATAAAATTTAGTTAGCATCCGTCAACCGGAAGTAGCAATTTACTCTTCGATTGTTCGATTTTTCTTCCACTATTTTTTTCGACCCCTTTAACATGTGTGTTCGTCACAAAAAAATTCAAGTATAATTCTTGTATCAATTTGATGAAAATAAAAGTGGGATTTTTTCCTCGTAGAAAGGTCAAAAATGTTGTGCCCACTACTCTGTCCACACCCCTGAACGTATTAAGCTGAAAATTTATATTTCTATCCTTTATGTACTAACTTAGAGCTGGTAGGGTTTTGGTCAGAATTCGTAAACCGAAAGTAGTATTTTTTTTAAAAACAATATTTCATTATTTTTTCATTATTTTATTTTGACCTTTTAAATTGTTTTAAGCTTCTTGATATTTAATGTGTATAATAAAAATAGTGATTTTAAGTAAAAATAAAAAAAAAAATTACTTAATTTAATGAACCGGAAGTGGGATTTTTTTCCTCGTAGAAAGGTCAAAAATGTTGTGCCCACTACTCTGTCCGCACCCCTGATCGTATTAAGCTGAAAATTTATATTTCTATCCTTTATGTACTAACTTAGAGCTGGTAGGGTTTTGGTCAGAATTCGTAAGCCGGAAGTAGTATTTTTTTTTAAAACAATATTTCATTATTTTATTTTGACCTTTAAAATTATTTTTATTTTCTTGATATTTAATGAGTATAATACTGATAGTGATTTTTAGTAATAAAAAAAATTTGAACAAAATCTGATAACCGGAAGTAGATCTTTTGTTTTGTGCAAGTTTCCATACATTTGCGCTCAATTTGTATCGCTATCATAGTCATCAGTTCAATATCGAAATTTGTTTTGTAACCTTCTTATATTCATCAAATACATAGATAAAGTCATGGGTTGGTCACACCCGAATTTTTTTTTAATATGTTTTAAATTGCAACTTAAGAATTTTCACAAGAAGTATATATATATATATATATATATATATATATATATATATATATATATATATATATATATATATATATATATATATATACATATATATGTAGATCGCAAAAAGTTAGGGATGCCCTTTTCTACCTATATATCTATACACTAGCATTAAAGCAAGATCATAATTAAATAATTACAAGAAAAATAGTCAATAATCACTGGATCAGTAGCTATTAGAATAGACCTCAGATGTACTGTGAACTTACATAATTCATGAAGAACAAAAAGCATTTAAAAATCAAAATAAAACCGTTTCATATAAATTAAAGGAACATTTAAAGTCGTTGGGTCAGTCATAAGCGTATGTATGTATGTATGTATATAATATATTATATTCAAATTGAAAAATGAAATCAAAATCGAAAAAAAATTCGACGTAAATTTAATAACCGAACACCATATTGAAAATGGTTAAGGTAAAAGGGTTTCTAAAACGTTTTTCAAATACGCAACCACATCGGGTACGAATTTCATAAAAGAACCCAACCGGCTTAGATCACCACTATTGAGATTTCTAAAACGGAAATTGACTTATTCGAGCGCTCAAATATAATATCACACACCACATACATTCATACGCAATTTCTTTACAAAGTTCCAAAATAATCATTCTAATTCCGGACACCGAATAATGGGGATTTGCTAAGTGTACAAATGAATCACGGATCCGATCGAAATAAATACGATTTTACGTACGTAGAAATTTGCGATCGACCAATTCGAAGTTCAACCTTCATTTTTATTTTAATTTGAACCCACGTGATCTTTTGCGCACATATGAACGTACATACATAGTACAAGTGTATGTACATTTGTATGTGTGCAAACATTCGATTTTATATAAGCTGTCCTAACCGCATTTTATACGTGGAAAGTTAACGACCCGCTTGAATAATCCTGGAAGCTGCGTAAAATAAAATTCAAGCTAAAATTTACGCGTAGGTATAAAATTGTTTGATTTCGATTAAATTTGATATACGCACACGCAATGTATTTTGTCGACACATCGAATGATAATATTATACATATTTACTCGGTTTGGATTAGTTAGCGTCGACGTAAGTAAGTAACCCATTAAAATTAATGCATATGTATGAGACGCGATATCAATGTGTATCTTCGAAAAATAGCGTTATCATATTTTCCAATTTAATAAAAATACGTGTACATAAACGAATGTACTTATTTTGAATTATCTGTTATCGACAAATCCACACATTATTAACAATCTACATGTGTACATACATATGAGCCGTTATGTTTGGAAGTGGCTGAAGTCCAATTTTCATTTCCAAAAACATTACTTGTTTTTGATTTAATTCACAAATTGTTATTACTTATTTTAAGTCGATATGTCTAGAATCTCGGAAAAGCAAAATAAATGTATTACAGGCCACCAATATTTTAAAATATTGTTAAACGTGAAAAATAGGTTTTTGAGCTCTTTTTCCTATTATGCTGTACAATAACATTAGAATAATATAATACTATGATTACTAACTAAACTAAATTAAATTGTAAAAAAGAAAATGATCAGTAGATCATTAGCTATTAAAATAGATATAAGATGTATTGTGAACATAATTTCGTAATAATAAAAAGCATTTAAAAATCAAAATCAAACTTGAAACATAATATTTAATTTTTTGCGAAATATTTCTCGTAATGAAGAAAAGTGGACACAGACTTTAATATCGGATCTATTTTTATTTGAATTTTTTTAAAGGTATTTAAATTTACATATGTATTATATTTAATAAGTCAGTGGACACGATTATAATTAAATTTTTTTATATAAGTGAACTAAAAATGTATATGAGAAATTTATATCATATAGTGTGAAAGACGTAACTGTTCACCTACATACACATACATACATATATTTACATATGTAACTTTTGAAGCTAAGTAGCTATTGTCAGTAGGTGCAAATGATAGTCAGCTGTCATCACGTCGATCTGATGAAATTTTGACCGTTAAAGCTGTGATTAAATTCCTCAAACATTATGTCGGAAACATTTGCTTACATACTTCAATTCGAGCTAGCACTTGTATGTCGGTAAAATATCAAAACGATCGGAGGAATGGAAATATTTCAAAATCAGTTCACAAACGATGAATCATGTACACATAGTCAGCAAAACTAATATAACATATTTTTTCAAGTATCGTCGACTAGAAGTGGTAAATTTCTTAAAATAATTATAAAAAAAAGAAATTCAACGAACTTAACATTAAAATAAAGCATAGGTTACTAAAAATACAACTCCAGTGAACTTTTCAAGACGAAAAAAAATTAAACCTAATTCATTATACAACTAAAAATCAAAGTTCATAACAGGATATGTCTGACAAAAATAGAAACATATTGAAATTACCAAAATAGGTCTAATTTATAAAAAATTCAAGTAAATGCTTTTATTCTTATAAAACCAAATATGTACCTTATTTATTTATTTTATTTTACAAATATACCAGGAAGGCTTAACAGGTAAACCCCAAATGTGCCTTCCTGGTCCACATAATTATTACATAAATAGATACAATATCTGACATCTTTGGTCAGTATACATACGATGAATAACTTTCATGTAACAATACGAATTTTATATTCGATAAACAACCACAGAGACATCTATGGTGAGCAATATGGCGAAACCTAAGATATAACAATAACTAAAGGTTCGCAACAGAAAATTGGGAAGGAAACGCCAATTTTACAGGAATCGTTTCAATGAAAATCAGAAAAATTGGCAAATTCTGATAAGAAACGATCGACCTAGACAAATCAAGGTCTGGCCAACAGCGAGACTTAGCGGGGAATCGAACTCGTAACATCAAGTACGAAATAATTCAACATTCACCACTAGACCACGCTGCTGGTTAATGCTTATATGTATACACATCAGGACCGGTACGAGGGTGAGGCGAGCGAGGCACTTGCCTCAGGTGAACGGTGGAAAGGGCGCCGAATTAGTATAAACAACGCAACGGCTTATAAAAATGAAAAAAATTATAATTAAATTCAAAACAAAGTATATCAATTTTTTTATTTTCCTATCAAAATTACAAGAAGTCCTTTCAAAGTTTTTGTATTGTTATTTAGGATTTCATGTGTGAATGAATTGATGTGTAATGAGTGTAATGTTGAGGGGTGGTGTGCAGGCAGTGGTACACATGTGTGTTCACTATTATGGGTTGGCGGAACTGGTGACGCCAGCAAACAGTTGACAGTAGAGTTGGAGTTGCAGTTGTGCTGCACATCGTGTATATTCTTATATTTTACAATAAACGTATAAGGTTGAATAAAGATCGCCTTTAATTTCTCTCTCCTGCAATCCTCCCTATATTCGAACTCTACAGTAATGTTTATTTATTTTTACATACCTCCTTTACGTTTCACTTACGATTAAAATTCAGGAAAAAGTTTACCGCTTATCCGATCGTTTTCATACTTTGCCATATTGCTCATTTTATCATCAATATAAGTAAATGGAGCCTCCGCCATTTTATCCGATGGAGATAAAATATCGTATAATGCTGCGTACGGACCAAACCAACGACGATTTTGGTCCAACGTTTTAACCAGTAGCGTACAAAATATCGAAATAAAAATTAAATTTAAAAATTGAAATCAAATATCAAAATTAAAAATATTATTATTATATTAAAATTAAATTCAAATATCAAAATAAAATTATAATCAATATATTAAATTTAAAATAAAATATTGAAAGTTAAAACAGAACATGTTCAATTTAAATAAATTTTCGAGATTGACCTAAAATTAGATCATCAACAATCACATACAGGTAATTCTCGACTTTTGTTTGTCAAAGATGTTTTGACTTACGTAGATACGCACTAAGATCGAAAAAAAAATCAAAGAATTATTATTTTTACTTCCCCGTAATGCGCAGTTACTGAGAATATATCATGTGTTAGTATGGGTGACCGAGTGATGGTCCTAACCCGACACGTTGTCGGTTTATCAAACGAAATTTTTTTAGTCTTCAATTGTTTCTCTCGTCGAAATAAATCAATTAATTAAATCATTTCAGAGGTAAATTTTATCGGATAATGTGTGATTATTAATTTTATTTCGACGAAAGAAAAAAAACCCTTTGACAAATCACTGACATCCGACACCGCGTTTTTTTATGAATTGTTTTTTTTTATCGATCGTCGACGGTAGAAATACAGTAACATCTCGTGACGACTTTAACAATATTTTTTTTTCGCTCGTAAGCAGAGAAATTATAATATGTCTCTGGTTTTAAATGCGCATTGTCGTAATTCAAAACATTGTTGTAATTCAAAACATCAACGATGATCTAATTTTAGCTCAATCTCGCTCTTTAGCTTGATTTTGATATTTAATTTCCATTTTAAAATTTCATTTTTATGTCGATATTTTGTACGCTACTGCTTGTTAAAAAGTTGGTCCAAAATCGTCGTTGGTTTAGTCCGTAAGCACCATAAGAAGCATTTCAGTTCCGAAGATTTTTAATCTCGGTAACAGTTGGTAGTCATTAATTTTATACATAGATGGCGGTAGTAAAAAAATAATATTGGTGTTTGTATTCAAAATAATAATTTTATATACAAATTATACAAGAGGTATGTTTTTAAAAAACATTTTTTTTTTAATTTATACAAGGAAGGCCTAACAGGTAACCCAAATGCACCTTCCTGGCCAGAGTCATTGCACATTTGATACAAGCATTATCAGCCGACTTATATAAAATGCTGCAAATTTACAAATTTGACCATAAATGTCTCTGTGGATGTTAATTGATATGTATTATATTTACTGAATTTCTCTGAATTGTTTAAAAATGCTGCAAAATTACAAAATGTAATCATACATAGATGTCTCTGTGGATGTTAATTGATATGTATTTACTGAATTGTTTAAAAATGCTGCAACATTACAAAATTTAATGATACATAGATGTCTCTGTGGATGTTAATTGTTATGTATTTACTTTTTATAATACTAATAATACTTGTATCAACTTCAATCACTTTTTAAGCCTTCCTTGTATAAATAAAAAAAATATATACATATATGAATCATTCATCTACTACCTCGAATCCTCCGAACTCGTCAATTTGTCGCCATAAATATTTACCAGTTCATCATTATTTACGTCTCGCGGAAAATCTCTTTGATGTGGCCTCGACCGCGTCGATACACATTTTTATGACTCTTAACATGCATACTAAATTAATTTTTATTTCATTTTTTTTATACGAATTATTACAGATAGCACATATGTAAGGCAGCCGAAGTCGGCTTTTAAAAGCCAATTCGCGTTTATTTTCGCTTCGATTACGCCACCGGAGCCGTCGATATTTACGATTCATGGAATAATATTACCGGCTCCGACACGCGGACAAAGTTAGATTGGATGAAGATCTCTCTTATCGCGACCCCTCTGTGTCTCTACGAGGTTTATTATGACAATACACACACACATACACCCGGAAAATGTGTGTGTTTTTGTACGGATTGTTCTACGGTTAAGGGTGATGGGAAATAGGGAAAGTTTTCCAGATCGCAATGTAGATTTTGATAATGGTACGCGAAAATCCTATGAAGATTAATTCAATCGACCCGTTCATTGCACACTCTTTGTCTCTCTCTATATAAAATATATCGAGTTCGTCCCAGGTGAGAAATTCTCGGATGAGTTTTAAATTGGCGCTGTGGAATGTTAACGTGCATATTTTATATTCAAAATGCATTGCTGTGAATTTATCGCGCCAACTAATTTAAACTTTTGCAGCTTGAATGGCTATTTTAAATTGAAAATTAAATATTTTATATTTGTTTGATCAACTCTATAGATTGAAGTACATTGTTGTTTATAATAAATATTAAGTATTTATATACAAATTATTTAAAATTAGTGAAAGTTTCAATTTACTTCAATCTTTGTCTTTTTATAATAACGGTTGTGCTGTAATAAATTTCCCCCTTTGAAGAAGAAATAAGAACGAAAAAGTTCACAAATTCGATAAAAACGCATACAGTTTTATTTAGCTTGATATTTCTGCTCTCTTGACTCTTGTAACCAGTTATTTTTTACCCACTTTCATATAAACGATTTCTTGTTTATATGGAATTATTTTTTGATGACAATACGATATTATATCAAAATTTGAGTTGACCTTTTTGCACTTACATATATAAATTTACAAGTCTTTGAATCATCAGCGAAAGTTTATAGAAAACTACGTAAAATTCATTGTACATATTTTCGATCGATAAATGGTATCAACATCGAGTATCATGTTTTTCGAATAGTCGAATGTACAAAAATGAATAACTTGCCATATAAAAATCAATAAGAATGTGTCTTATATGATATTTATTACGAAAGGATGCGCTTATTGAAAATTTAAACAAAAATAACAATTCATCTCTACATATGTAAGCTGACCATACGTCTATTATTTAAGAAGACATTTGTTTTTCACTGCTGTCTTTTAGATATATTTATTTTCTAAAATAACTCATTTGTCATTTATTTTGTAAAATCAACTATCGCTTAAAATATTAACACCAAAATATTTAATGATGCAATTCGTAAATTTAATCAAAACTTTATTGATTATTTAAATAGCCCGGACAAACGTTTCGTGGAAATGGATGTATTTTAATGGGTTCTATTACAAGAAAACCCACTTTGGATGAAAATCAAGAACTGCTATTTGTTCATTTTTAGTGACTGGTTCTTAAATATACTTGGAAAGTTATTCGATGATGTTTCGCGTCTTAAAAAATATGTCACAATTGAAAAGATTGAAAAATGGTGACAAAATGACAAGCCCTGCCAACATATGTATGTATGTAGGTGGGTTGAATGTTACATATATACATATGTAGATAAAAAAGTTCCCTTCCTTTTTAAAGCAAATATTTAAAGCAATGCAATGTCAATTAAATTTCAATAATTTGTAATTAATTCAATTTTATTTTATTCTTCGAAACTTTGTCATAATTACATTTATTAAAATGTATTTGATGTGTTTTCGTTTTTGAATGAATATTCAATATTGGTGTGGAATTTGGGCTCTTACCATTAATCTCGTTTCATTATATGGTAGAGAAGCAAATGTCCTTTTTAGTACATTTTTAATTAAACAATTGCAATTATTATTAGCAACGACGATAAATTCACTTGCATTGTTATTTTGGCTATCTATATTTAGGGCCGTAATAAATAATGATTTAGGACGCAATAAATTACAATAAAATAATAAAAGTAAATAACTTAGGACGTGACGTACGAAATGTCAATCAACGAATCAAGCGAAAGTCCATATATAAGCAAAGTCCATACGGAACATATTTATAAAACATATTTATATAACGTCCATATTTATAAGTTTATTACAAAGTCCATATTTATAAGGATTGTAAATAGGTTTTTTCTCTCTTTTTCCTATTATGCTGTAGATTAACATTAGAATATGATTAACTATGATTACTAACCAAATTAAATTAAATTACAAAATAGAAAATAATCAGTAGATCAGTAGCAATTAAAATAGATATAAGATGTATTCTGAACATAATTTCGTTATAATAAAAAGCATTAAAAAAAAAAAACATAAAAATCGAATCAAGTCCATACATATGCAAAAGGAGATTTTTCTTCCAGGGCACAGCTTCAGCAAGTGTCCCGCGAGCGAGACGACTGTAGAGTCGTCTCACTCATGCGCATACGAAAGAGTGAGAGCTCACTTGTGCGCATGCGTAAAAGATTTGTAGTATCCTACAGCATCCATGGCGAGAAACGAGTACCGGCCGCTCAGTCCGGCGGCTTTTGCCTTTCAACGGGGATGCTTGTTTATGTCAATTTTTGATCAGACAAAAAAATCGTATATGTCATAATCACGTAATCAAAAATTAATGAAAGATAAATAAAACTAAGAAATTCAGAAAACAAACGGTATGAAAATATTATTGACGTAAATTTTAAGGGATGCGCAGCCTCCGCAGCATCCATGGACGGCACGCCACTAGTATGTATATAATTCGTAATTTCTATTATCGTTTCTTGTCGGTATAACGAATATAATAATAAGCACACAATTCACCACATTCAGATTACATTTAAGCCTCGAAATATATTTTCTCATGTGTGTATATTATACGAAGTACACATTGTATTATGTACGCAGTAAAAAAACATTGAATAAAGCGAGAAGCCCAAATTGTAAATATTAGCCTATCGAGCATTGGCTACGTGAGTTTTCCGTATATTCCCGGATTTTCCACACGGAGCATGACCGGCGGCATTATCGCCTTATTATTGTAACGAGGTCGTTGCAAGATAACGAACACAAACGATCGAGAGAAAGCGCGAATTTCTCACTACATTTTCCGAAACGTTCCACGGAAAATGTAGTGGGCGCCGGCCGGGATGAAATTCTCCAGATACTCGCACATTTTCACGGATATTGATTGCGCGACAAAAGATCATCTTATATTTGTACATTGTACACGTGGCGAGATCGTAAATATTCTATCGAACCGGTTAAAACAACCGATCGCCAATTTTAAATAAATTTAAAAATAATAATAAAAAAAATCAAATCATTCGAACAGGTGTGAAATTCGCTTTAAACAAAAATCTCGCTACGCTGGTAATTTTCTACCGAAGCAAACCCCGATACAAAAAAATATTTGGAATATTACAAAGCATACAAAAGCCGCGAATGTCTCGTGCGAAGTGTTATTATTGCAAAAAATCTAATATCGCAAAAGTCTAGTACTGCGTGGAAGGCAATTCAGTATTTTCTTTCGGGTAAATTTGCCAGAATATTTAGTCTGGGAAAACTCGACGTACAGTTATTTTTTTTCATTACATTTCCCGACCGATTACATTCCGGCCCATTGTCAACGTTATATCCGTTGTGTTCTATCGACCGTTACTCGAGTAGTACAAATAGTAAGAATTAATTAAATATACATATAATATCTAGAAATCTATATGTATATTTATGTATTAAATATGTAAAGAAAATTTAATCTTAATATTTTTTTACCCAATTCCACACGTTTTGATACATACGGTAGACAGTGAAGCCACACAAGTCATGGACCCAAAGATTTATGGTCCACTTATATTTATTATCTAGTACTGCAGGTCAACATCTCCGCACAATACTGTACGGCAAATAATACTTCTATTCATACTATACAGCACCACCAATTTTCAGAAAGTTTTCGTCTATTTTGGACTACTGCTAGGCAAAATCGACTTATACATTAAAAAGTGCAATGATACGGCACAATATTGCTATTATCGTATCGTCGGCTCAATATTGTCACAATATGACGTTTCAGAAAATTTTCAGCAATACCTTCAAAAACAGGTCTGCTTGATACGTTTCGGTGCCTAGTCGTGTCGGTTACTAACTTGTTACGGAAGAGTACATTCTACATACATATATGTTCATACATATATGTACAGTGTACTAAAGATTATTTTTCGTACTGCTATTAACATGCAGCTGTCAGATTCAGCTGTACTGATATAAAGGAACCTTTATTCGTAGTCGAATTCCAGAAACCACATATCAACAAGATAATACAATAAAATAAAATATTAAATGCTAATCAAACGAAAACTAGCTTATACTTATTCAATAACGATATAAACGAGGCCAAGATATAAAAAAATGTGGGCAGAAATCTAATTGTAGAACAGGATTTTAGTATAGACATACATACATACATACATATATATCGAGAAAAATTGTTTACAAAGAGTTATATGTAAATCGAATAATGAATTTTACAGAGAGATCTTAGAAGACAACGAAACATGATGTATGTAATTAAAGAAATATACATATACATTTTTTATATTGAATTTGGAAAATATCTAAAATAAAATGTGATCTGTTCGATTCATAATCACAATACTTCATGTAATGATAATAGATTCGCTAGATAATTAATTATACGTATTTTAAAGCAATTAAAAAAAAAACAATCGATAGAGAAAACATCTGACTATTGATTCCAATACTCACTTTTGGCACAGTAATACTAGATTTTGAATTAAAAAGAATTATTTTAAGCGCTCACATCTCATTTACAAAATAAATCAACAAAAACCATCACCATATTCGAATTCAATGGCTAATACTTAGTAAAGATTGATAAGTCTCCGCTCCGGTAAATAAAAATGTATTTTTTTGTTGCTCAGTGTAATCAGCAACAGTTCGTCAAATCAAATTCAAATCAAAAGTTCACATTTCAAAGTTTGACCCCGATTACTCAACAGGTGCGTATCTAAGCTATACATCCAGTACCAAATAAAATTCAATTAAACCAAGTTTGAGAATCTCCGACGTATTTATAGATTCGACATAACTTATTCGGAATATATTCCGAGCGAGTCGAGTGAGTTATGCGGGGGCAACAGGAAAACCAATAGAATTTTATGTTTCGGTCGTATATATGTATACATACATACAATATTTATAATAAAACGAAGCCACCTCTAGTTCAATAAGCTCGTACAATTTTCCTCAAAGCTCAATCCATCATATCGGAGGGAGGAAAAAACGGGGGAGGCTGCATCGAAAAACTCCCACGCGCAAACTTTTTCAGATACAGAACACAATTTGTGCGAAGGAAAACGAGCGCGCTTTCATCACAATCGGACAATCAAAGGAACACGGTACTCTTGAGAAAAATTCGGCCATTTCCATTTTAAAAAGGAAGACACTGCGCCATCCATCAGCGGTGAATATTTGTATGGCCTGCATATTTTATGACCGAGCCAGCAGCGTGGCTCGGTCGTTAAGCTTCTGCTTAACACTGAGAGGCGCCGAGTTCGATCCCTTGAGCTGACCTCGATTGAAAAGAATTTTTCTGAGTAAATCTGTAATGCTGCTGGTCAGACCAGGATTTGTGACTCCTGGTTGATCGTTTCCTATCAGAGTTTGCCAATTTTCTCTGATTTCATTGTTGAAACGATTCCCGATTAAAAATTGGCTAAAAATCCTTCCTACCCACTATGTCACCACTATTTGAGTATGATTAATGTAAATATTACAATAAAAATGTATGTACAATTCATAGATGTCTCGTTAATTGTCGAGTTTAAGTCAGTGTCTCGTAATTTAGCGACTTATATAATAAAAAAAATGCTGTATTGTTTGTAATTTGGCCAGGAAGGCGCATTGGGGTTTACCTGTAATGCCTTCCTGGTATGAAATAAAAAAAAAAAAAAAAAAAAAAAAAAAAAAAAAAAAAATAAAATAAAAAAATATTTAAGATAAGATTGTCGACGTGAACGTCGCGGATATTTTTTCGGGTGAACCCGGCACTCTTTGTAAAATGGATTTGATAAAGAGAACAGAAAAAAATGTAAAGAGGGAATATAAAATACATACACATACATACATGTATATCTATATAAAAAAGACGGACGGAAAAAATATTTCCGTCATTTTGCGGGCGGACGTGTCGTCTCGGGATTTGCAAAAAGCCCATTCGCAGAGCGGATAACAAAAAGCTCCAAACCCGAAGCTTAGAAAGTCTAAAATAAACGAAAACTACTCCTGCGAGACATGCCTGTCTTATCCGCAACTAATAAAATTTAAATAACGCACACTATATACTCATTTTGATTTAAAAATTAAAAAAAAATAACAGCTTTTACGATACATAAAAAATTGAAAATAATAACATACATTACTTTAATGTTGAATTTTTATATTAAGCATAATGGATATTGTATTTCTTTATACTTCATGTACTTCATGCAAAGTAGAGTTGTATTATAATATTAATATAAATGAAATTTTCAACGTAGAAGGGTATCGAGTTCGCGAAACAATTCGCAATGTTTCAAACTGTTTTGACATACGAGTACGTACAATGCACTTACAACGATATTAAAGTTTCATTTTATATGCACACGGTTTTATTATCTTGTTCTCAACTTTATGCCAAAGCATTCAGAGTATTTATTTTTATTTTTATTTATTCAATCATGCACAATCGTCTAACAGATTGCTCCAACGCAACGATTGCTCCAATGATATACAGATAAAGAATTATTAATTTAACCCGACATATATTTTCAAACAACGTACAGAAGTATATGATTATACAAGGCAAATACATCTATAGAGACATCTATGGACAAATTTGCTGCATTTATACAAATCAGCAGAAGTCGAGATGTTTGCTGAATAACTTGAATTGCGAGATAAATAGGACAGGGATGCCGTTTCTGTTGGGACCATTTCAATGAAATCAGATAAATTGTCAGACACTGATAGGAAACGATCGACCTTGGAGCACATATCAGATGTCTGGCAAAAACAATCCTACCCGCGATTCCCCGAAAAATGCACTAAATTTTACCGAATTTTGGCGCAGTTTCGAGAAGTGCTAGTTTTACGGCGGCCAAAAAGAATTTACAAAGAATTCTATTGCGATTTTTTGTGGAATTCTATTTAGTTTTCCTTGAGCATCTTTGAAAGTTGGATGTCTCGAGAGTGCAACTACATATGTATCTCGAGTGCATTTTTCCGGTCACCCCTCTATGTCTCCACTATTTGATAATGATTTCAAAATTTATAGGTATACATATGTACATGTTTACTACCATAGATGCACTCAGGAACAACTCGATAGGGACATCATGGGAAAATATATATTATAGTGTCCACCTCTTCCGAAGGATAAATAAATAAAATATTAAAGTCCACATTAATATTATATGTTATCTATGTATGTATGTACGTAGTGGCATAGATTATTTTTTGTGATTTTACAAGCTTTTTATTAGCTTCACCGACTGTGCATTCGGCCCAGTAAATTTGTGATATGCTTTTGAACCACTTTTACACTTCCAATCGCTTTGATATTTGACCCGCATACGGAGGTTAGCTCTCATTATAGTACAAAAATGTCTCAGACATAGCTCTAGAGGAATTTAATTATTAACCTCAGAGTTACCTGTCAGATCGACGCGATGACACCTGGCTATCAAATGCAGCCTTTCTGCTGCCACCTACGCAACTCATATGTTAAATATTATAGTTGAACAGTTATAATAGTTACTTTTTCCACACCATACTAACAATGTTTATTTATTTAAAAGTTTAAGACCATTGTGGCATTACAGAAAGGACCTTATGCGCCACAATTATTATAACGAAGCACGATATCAGTTATATTATATTAACTAAAGAAAATACAAATTGAAACACGATATCATTTTTATTATTAACTAAAAAAATATTAATTTAAAAGAAACAAAGATACGACTTTGTGATGAACAACCTTTTAAAATTTAATGAAAAAAAAGAAACACCAAACACTAACTAAGAATCACATTTAAATAATTCTCCGACTACAATTGAAACATTAATAACATAATATACGTATGTATAAAATGTATTCAGAATATGCTTTGAAAGTCTTAAAAACCATTTAAGTGAAAGTTATTTTCAGTGAAATTAGTTTTCATTCAAGTCTGCGTGTTGATAGAGAAAGAAGTTTCGCAGGAAAATAATTCCATTATACGGAAATTTAAAAAAGATGAATGAAAATCTAACAAAAGGTTAAGTTTAAAATTAAAAATGCATTATTTTTTTATGGAAGAAGATAGGTGGGCGGAGCCGCATACGATAAAGCCTTTTTTTCAATTTTAAATATTGACTGTTCTTTAACGTGCTCAGAGCGTACCTCCCTCGAGGGTTTTGACCCTTTGAAGATTTAATTACAGTCCTTTTTCTTGTAATGGACCTCGTCGCGGAAAAGCGGGATAAGTTTGCGCCTTCCCCGACACTCACCCCTCCCCCTGCCGACACCAAATAATTAATTGCTTTTTCGGTTCGAGGAATTAAATAGTCCATCCCTCGACCCTCCTCCCCCCCCTACCCCACCGGAGATCCCTAACGCCCTTGAAACAAATTTGAGCGCGAAAAAAGCGTGGGTTTTGGCTTAAGTGCGAAATTTGCTCGCCATTTAGTTGGGCGTCTAGACAATTGTGACCACTTCGACAAATGTTCCTCCCGGAGAAAATTTAAAGTTGAATAGTTTAATTTATTATAAAATTCAATTACTAAGCAGCATGAAGATTAAGCAGTATAAGCCCATTTTAAAATTACAAAACAAAACATTGACTAATTTAAACGAATCAATTCAAAAAGCACTTACAACTGTCTAATTAGAGCTTTTTACTTTATCTAAAATATGTACGTAGTAACAATACATGAAGTTTTGTGATCATAAAAAAAATTCGAACTCAAAATTTTGACTGATTCGAACTCATAATCGATCATTGATCACGTCTTCATGATCTAGAAAAAATGTGTGTGTGTGTCTGTGTATCAGTATATTTTTTGAACACCGTTAATCCTATCGAACTGAAATATAGTATCGGTTACTGAAATTCTTATCGATACGACGTTAATTTTTTTTAAATTTTTAAGCTGACCGGAAATAGTACCTCCCATTATAGGCGTCCTCTTTTTTTAAGTTTTTGAATTCAATTATCTTCAAAACCGCTAACCGATTCAGACTGAAATACTCTTATATGTAATTGAAATTATAAATTTTATACCCTTATATTTTTTTAATATTTTTACCTCAGCCGGAAGTAGTACTTTTGCTCTGGATAATCGAGGTTTTTTATGTTTTTTTCACAAACTGCTCTTTTAGAAAACGCTCTCATAGCCGGTATGTGTATGTATTTTTAATTGTCGAATTTTGTTTTGTAACCTTCTCATATTCCTAAAATACATAGATAAAGTCGTGGGTTGGTCACATACGAATTTTTTTATATACACTAGTAATCGGGAGAAGTTTTCAACCACTGAGACAAATAGTTGCGATTAAAAATATAAATACCCGGATTCTAATTTTTCTTTCCATAAAATTGAGTTTGATGATCGTTTTACATTTTCATGCAACGTGAAAATAATGATATTAAAATCGTCACTTTGTCATGCAAAGACTCAGCTTCGCGACCACTTATGTAACTGAAACAATACATTGTCTTGATATACTGTTAGCTTTTACACTAGGAATGGAAGTAAATTCTAATGTATAACATTTTCACAAATAAAATTCCTCGTAGCGATAAATTTACTATATGACACTTAGTATTAATAACAAGAAAGAATATCCCGAGAGATTCGTGCAACACGTTTCCTTCTACATACTATTCATCACATTGCGTTAGATCGAAACGAGAAAAAAAAAACAGCGTCTGCTGTAACAATAACAGAATCATAATTCGCATTTTTTAGCGTTTTCTCGTCCATAAATCACCGATATAAAGTTTTCATACTCTCTGCGACAACCAGGGGGCAATTTTTCACGCGCAATTTCCGGCTTTGATTCTTCGCCCCAAAGCATGGCCGACAACGAATCTCTGTCAAAGAAAAATTTTAATCTTCGTATTTTTACGATTGCTGTGTGATTTACGCGTTCCGAAATTACCGCGTGATTAGTATAATTTTACGACCGAAAACACAGTTTTCGCATCATTTTAGCGGTTTATTACCGTCCATTAAGGTTTTCACGGCAAAGCGATCCTTTTGTGTAGTAAATGACAATACCGAACATACAATGTATGTATCTATCCAAACTAACTTTTCACCGAAGATATTACCCGAGTACATCTCGGAACAATCGAACATTCTATGTATACATGTGTGAACTAACATACATACATACATATGTATGTCCATATACAATATATAATCTAGCAAGTAGACATTAAGCAACCTGTAAAAGACATATGAAAAATTTATATCAAGTAGATTCAAAACTAAAGATTCACAGAAGTGGAAATAGCCACATAAAATTCGATTTAGATTTCACTTATGTATGTTCAAGCGAAATGGCGAAAACTTTCAGTTTATTTTACAACTAAGAAATCACAATGAATTTTGATGTTTGCCTTTTAAAATTCACAAAGAATTCTCTGACATTTTAATGGCTTCATAGTACATCAGTATGAAAATATAAATCAAGTCGAGTAATACATACATACATACATACATATATAAAAAGCTTGTTTTTTTTTAATCTTTTATTTTATGCTATTTAGGGTTCTAGAACTTTGTGTTTTGTCATCTAATGATATATTTAGGATCAAGAGTCTTGATCCTAAATATATCCTTGTCAATACCCTCATCCCTGAGGATCGCGAACTCCATTGGTCTTTCAATGAAGAGTCTGGATGCTCCGGAGCATCTCTCTCCAAGTGAAAGCTACTTAAATGTTATAATTTGGCCAAAACATTTCAAAAGTTGGACCACAAATTTCACCAATATTTTAATTTATTTGATCTATCAGTGAATTGAAAACGTATTTTAGAAAGCGTGTAATATTAAGTTTATATGAGATGAGAGTAAATGAGAAGGAAAAAAGTAACTATTATAACACAAAAACTATTTACATATAATGTGAGTTGCAAAGGGACAGTAGAAAGACCTATAATGAAAACGAGCTGCCATCGCTTCAATCTGACACTAGATTCGGTAATTTTCAATGAGGTCGTTAATGATCAAACTCCTCTAGCTTCATTCTAGGGGACATTAACTTACTTCAATGTTAGAATAAATACCGTATGTCGAGAAGATGTCAAAGCGACCTGAAGAGTGGAAGAAGTTCAAAATCAGATCAAAATCTTTTGGCGGGCAGGAATGTCACTGAACTGACAGAGTGAAGCAAATAAAAAGCTTGTAAAATTACTTTTAACAAGTTTATTTCTAAAATCGTTCTTATTATTCATGTACATAATTTCTATATTCATATCAACAAAATTTTCATTACACACATACATATATAGAATCAAAATATCATATAAATTCTTTATATATGAATTATATAAAGGTTTTCTCAGATGAAATTAACCACCTATGCACAGATATTGGATATCTTTAAATTGGATCAATTTCACTTGGACAAATGCAATGTCATCACTTTGAAACAAATAATAAAAATATTACAAGCACAGCCCATGTCTTATACGGCAAAATAGCGATATTGAAAAGATTAGATTTTTGCCGTGTACGTAATTTTCACAAGGCACGAAGAAAAAGTGGACGGAAATACATATAATACCAATCTTCAGATGTGGTGGAATTATGGCACATTCTGGGTCACTACCATCTTACAAAGCCATAAAACGCGATTGAAAAATGTGAACTTTTCACCTAATAGAGAAGACTTCGAACACTCACAGCGTCGTAAAATGAAATATTCCATAGCCAGTAATAATATTTTTCATTATTAACTTCGTAGAAGAATTTCCAACTCGCAACAATACACAATATTTTTATAACCAGCAGTATACATACATTTATTTTTTCGCCGATGACCTTAAGATTTTTATGACAGTTAAGTCTCATAGTGACGCAGCCCTTCTCCAATTGGACTTAGATGCGCTGTCAAGTTGGTCTGTCGATAATAAATTATTTTTTAGCATTCAAAAATGCGGTGTTCTCAATGTGGCAAGATCTTCAAATCGCTTGATTTATCCATATCGCCTAAGTGGTGTTGAATTAAAGTTTGTGGATGAATATTGTGATTTGGGGGTCTTGTTCTCGAATAATTTTCAATTTAAACGACACATAGACAATATTTGTTTGCGAGCCACAAAAATGCTGGGATTCTTACTAAGAGTTAGCAAACCTTTCCAGAGTACGTTGGTGCTTAAAATTCTTTATGAATCTTTAGTACGTAGTATTCTAGAATTTTCTTCTATTATATGGAATCCTACCCATATAACTCATTCATTGAAGATTGAGAGAATCCAAAAACGGTTTCTCAGATATCTTTATTTGAAACAGTATGGTTATTATCCTTGGCTATATCCTAGTGCATTCCTATTAGGGGCGTTAGGTTTCAACTCATTGGAGTCTCGTCGGAATATGTTACTGGGAAGGCACTTTTTTAAGCTGTTGAATGGGATAATTCACAATCCTCAGGTTCTAAATGAATTTAGGTTTAATGCACCTAGAAAATTCAGGGACTTGAGATATCGTGATTTGTTTGTTCCTCCTGTGGCTCGCACAAATATGTTGACAACGGCTCCTATATCTAGGGCTATATATCTGCTCAACCGGATTTCTGGTGAAATTGACCTCTTCAATATAAAATATACTAATCTGGTTGAGTGGTTGTTGAGGAATGCCAGTGGTTGATTTTGCCTATTAAATATGAATGATTGTTATTACTTTATCTATGTTTTTTTTTTTATGATTTTATGATTTTAATGATGTTGTGTCAATATTGTTATTTTTATAAGTTATTATTACTGTTATGATGTTATTTTTACTGAATGACCGGCCACAGTGACGCGTTGGAGATCTCTGTAATGTCACTTTGGCTAATATGTTAAATAAATAAATAAATATGTAGCTCGTAAACCGAGATGTCCCGAGTTCGAGCCCCGGTTTGACTTCGATTGAAATGAATTTATTCGGAGTATTTCTGCAATGCTGTTCGTCAGACTAGGAAATTTGTGACTCCGAGTCTACTAATTTGTCTGATTTTATTATCTTAACTGTTCATCACTAAATTAGAAAATAAACTACCTACTATTTGTCATCACTATTTGAATATACTTTCAAATTTATTGAATTACTTGTATATCTGGTGAATTTATATACATATGTATGTACAAGAACAAAACCAAATATGTCGCTTTGAGGCAACGTGTAATGGCACAATGGAAAAATATAAATTTTAAAAATAAAAATATCTATCTGATAAGCGATGCGGTGCAAACGATCGACAAGCGCTAGACAGACTGAACCACAGATTAACGACACGTGTACCTTATGCGTGCGCACTGCTCTCACTTACACTAAGCGAAATCTACCCGAAGTCTCGACATATCTACGTTCTGTGCTTTTGATACTTTAGTTCAGAATTTTGCCTTATTAAACTCGCCAGAAAAATCCAACTCAATTTTAATAATTACCATTTTAATAATTGCATCTGTGCACATCGAAAGGTTATTCGTCATCTGATGTGCAATCTATCATTTGTGAAGTCGAGAATTGCGTTTAAAGCAGCCATCCAGTTAATATGTGGTTCAGTCTGTCTGTCGCATGTCGATCGTTTGCACCAAACCCATCTGATAAAGTACCTACTATGTAATTTATGTTTTGATTCATCTGTAAATATCAATTTCAATTGAAAATCATATTTTTTTGTTTCTTTGGAATAATAGTGCCGCCTTAAGTTAATAGATTTGAGTTCAATTCCCTTTATATTTTATCTATATTTATTTTAGATATAATATAAAATGTTCCTATTGTATGTCGAATATTGCAGGCATAGATAATGAAAACCATTTCATCAAAAAGAAGAAGGATTTTTAATGAAATTGTTAATAATTATATGCATATACATACATACATATGTATATTACGGTTCAAGTGTTCTCCGGTTCGTTCATGAACATACTAGTTTGTTCACACACGAATTATTGGATAAGTGCAAACGGTCAAAAGCTATCTTGACTCATCAGGTGTCGCATAAAACTTTGGAGCTGTCAAAACCATTGAGATGTCTAAACGCCAAGTATTTAAAAGCGAAATCCCATGGAAACCACATAAAACGTTATTTAATTCCAGTTTCCGCTAATATTAAAAAAGATTGCAACCCAGGTACATAGAGGATGGGACAAACGATTGAGAATACTCAAAATTATGCCTAATAGTTTGTTCATGAACAATTTGTTCTTTTGTATACACTAACACTTGCCAGATTGGTTCGTGTATGAAAAAACTAGTATGTTCATGAACGAACAAATTTTACACTTGGACTGTAACATGTAGATTTGTATATAGAAATGTCTCAAGTATATAATTTCATGTGCTACTTTAGTATGCGGTCTACCTTAGAATGTGATCTACCTTTGAATCGTAGTCGACTATTTATTTTTATTTGTATCGTAGCAACGAAATGTTTACTACAATTTTTGTTTTTTCCTGCCGCCCCATAATGTTGTCGAAGCATTTCGATCAAAATATCGTCAGCAGATACATATCTCTTAACCAAATCTTAAATGAATACGGCCAACTTAACTTAACCTAACCTATCTTGACTCTTAAATAAACAGCTGTTGGCTGCTAAGATATGTTTTTTTTGTGAATATATTGATGAAATAAAACTTATATGTAAGCAGCCAAAAATATATATGTTAGCAGCCAACACTTATTTATTTAAGGGTCAGGATAGGTTAGGTTAGGTTAAGTTAAGTTTTGCCCTATTCATTTAAGATTAGGTTGTTAGGGTCTGGTATTATTCAGTCTCAGTATCACACCCGAGATCTGAGACAATGAGACCGCATATTAAAGTAAAAACGTGAAGGTAGATCGCATATTAAACTAGGGTGACCGGAAAAATGCACTAGAGATAGTTGCACGCTCGAGATAACCATATTTTCAAATATGCTCAAGGAGAAATAACGCAATAGAATTCCACAAAAAAGCGTTATCGGAGTTATGCTAACTTTTTTGTGGAATTCTATTGTGTAATTTATTTTTGAGCGCCTTTGAAAATTATGACTTCTCGAAATGGCGCTACTATTCAGTGCAATTTAGTGAATCTTCCTGGAAACCCTAAAGTACATATACATAGATATGTGAAGGTAGACTGCATACTAAAGTAACACCTAATTTAAATTATAATCAGAAAATATAGCAACACTCACCAAATACTCGAAAGTATCGAGAGTTGATCCTTAAACATTTGAAGCTAAAAGGTCTGGAATTAAACACTCAACCATTATGCATACAATAATATTAATTCAACAACAATAATACAATAAACATAATTCGTTTATTTTATCGAGGTAAGCCAGTTATCAATAGAATTTTTGTTATTAATCCACAAGAATAGTCGAAATATGATTTTTCTAAGTGGAATTATATTTAATTCTCATATAAAGACAATTTAATATATTATCCCTATTAATTCAATTCAGGTGCGTGTAAATACGAGTAACTACTAATAAGAGTTTTTTGCTCGCAATTTTACCGATTTAAAATTCAGCAATTAACACTTCCAATTAACCCTTTAAAACGAAAACAAAAAATATTGTGGCCAGAATATTATCTTAAAAAACATGTTATAATAGAAAATACTCAATATAAAATAGTATTAACAGTGGGAAAAAGTCCCAAGTGAAAATACGTACTTTTGATTTGAACTGGACGACAACTTAGAGAGATTTGAAAGCTGAAAACTACAACAAATGAAAGATAAAATACCCGATTATAGATTCCAATATTGATTTTGAACAGGAAATTGACAGATTTTGATACATCGACCGAGCAACACCAAGATATAGAAAAATCGTGTGATTTATAAAATCACATTTAGATATATGTGATTTAGAAAAATCACATATATCTCCGAATCTAGAGCCAATCAACATTTTTTATTACCAGATTCGTATTCACTGGGCATAGATCTATAAGAAAAGTCATATGTCGTCTCTGAACCAAAAAAAGTCGTCATTTGTCGAACAGTGAATATATAATGATAAAAGTTCATGCCCAATTTTCACCGGTTTTTTTAAGATAAACGGGCATGAACTTATGTATCGTATAATACACTGCGATAATTTCGTTAGATAGCTTTATATTGGAAAAGTTTGTATTTTAAAAAGGAAATTACATTGTTTTAGTTTGTGTAAAATATTATACAATATTTCTAGCGGAATATTTTAAAACGTTATTGTCGTATGATAATCGCCCGTTTCTGCGTTATATCAAAACGTTGAAGTTGCCGGCTCGTTCGAAATCCACTCGGGTAACTTAAATTGATTTTATATTTGCAAAACTTCTTCAAACTCGCTGGGGTAGCAGCAACTACGTTTTCAACCCATTATCCGACCTTGTTTGTTCTCGCACTCATCGCAATCACTCCTCGAAGGGTTTAATACTGTCGATCGACCGTTTTTTGGTGACCTTCGTGGGAAAAAAAATCACTCGTGTACCGAATTTGCAAGCGCATCGGAAAATACTATTCTCTCAATCTGTACACGAGACCAAAAAGAGTCGGCATATAAAATAGCAGTAAAATTTTCAAATAAAAATAACAAATGAATCTTATTTGTTTTTCATAAGTTCATTTGTATAAATATCGATGCTAAAATTCAGTAATAAAATAAATCGAATGCATGCATGTATTGAATCATATGTAAGAACAATAAAGTTTGGTCCAGATTGCACTTGTGTATATGTAGATTAGATATGGACTTTGTTAAAATGAAAAATTCGTTTGTACATATGTATATATAAAATCAACGCGAAACAAAATATATACAAAACGGAACCAAAATATATAATGATAAATATATAGGTATAAAACATAAATCTAGAACCAACTGCATAACATAATATTGAACGTAATAAAATATATACAAATGAAAATACGTACTCACGCTTGATCTGAACTGCATGCTTTCAAATAAAATATTTGACTGAATTTGTATTCGATTGTTTACTTTAATAATTATAATTTAAATTTTTGTTTGTGTTTCTACATATGTAATATATTAATTATAAGTTAATTCAATAGTGATATGTTCATATGTTCGAGTTGAATTGCCCGGCATTGCTCGGGTGGGTGAATTATAAAGAAAAGGAAAATTTTCTTCTTTGATTTGACTTCTATCAAAAACTGCACACAGTTTAATTTATCATAAGATTTTTTATTAAAATTTGACGATTCAAAGTTAGAAGCTGTAGATTTGTTTAGCGAACAAATAAATAAACATTCGTATATTATATAAAATGTAAATATATGTAAAATAAACATGAAGATATTTATTTATTTAATGCAAACAGAATAAAAAAACGTAAAAGAGTAAAGAAATACAATGAATTGAATTAAGCATAATTGTTTGCCTCCCTAAATAGTTAATAAATACATACTTGTATAACACAAAAACAAATGAATTTTTTAACTAAATCAAAATGTAATAAAAGATTAATACATATATGATTCTTTATAATTGCCCTGTATTTATTTCGTCAGTAAATTCGTTTCATTTGGATAGTAAATGGATGATCAGTTAATTATATTATTGGTCATTGACTCCATGAATATTGTCTGTTTGTCAAAACATATTTAAAACAATAAGCTATTTAAAAATCCTTAATTTTTTATTCATATACATAGTCCACTATTATTTGTACTGACCATTTAATTTGTTGCATATAAAAATCTCATTTTTATGAACATATGTAGAACTTTGCTTTTATCGATCGTTCATTTTTTATGTACGCATACACAATACACTATTATCTGTACTGACTATTTATTGAAAAAAAAACTAACCATTTGACTTGAAAAATCGTATTTTTTATGAACATATGCATGTAGAAATACGCTTTTTCGTGAGAGAAATCATATCTCGCCAAGCAAATCATACCTTTATGGTTTAATAAGCGTACTATATATGTACGTAGTACACTTTTATTACAAAAATTTCGTAAAATTTATTGACCATTTATTAAATAAAGTAAATATTGGCAGTAAAAATACTTTTGAATCAAAGATTGAAATGGCAATGGGTGGGTTAAGGTGAAGAACGGACGATAGATGGACGAAAAGAGGGCTCGAATGGTACCCCAGGGAGTGTAAAAGGATACAATGAAGGCCACATAAGAGATAAATGGATGAAATTAGAAAAATGTCTGAGATGAGGTGGATGAGAGTTGTCCAAAGCGGAGATGAATGGAAACGTGTTGGAGCAGCAGTGGATGACGATTGGAGGTAGATGATGTTTTAAAAAATCACGTATCTTATATAAGAACGTTTTGCGAATATTGTTTTACCAAATTTTAGATTCATCTGTAATGAGAGTATATTTCAAACGGCTACAAAAAGCATTGCGGAAGATTTTAATTAAACAGATAGAACTTACGCAATCATAACCGTTCAAGTGATTTCATACAATTCGAAAAAGTTCGGAGGCGTATCGGAGGCGGTCGAATGAGCATACAAAAGCGGGGAAATAATTGAAATGGATTATTCAAATGCCTCTGTGAATGTTTTCGTCGAGAAATCTGAACGGGATCGGTGGAGATATTTATCTCTCCCCGTTGGAAAAAGACGAGAACGACGATAGTGAATGTTGAGAGAAAGGACTGGGGCGGGAAGAGACACGAGAAACGCTATTCTTGTTATTCGCTTTTCCATTTGCGCACACGATTTTCCCGCTGGAAAAACAATAAGTAACCGAAGGGCGGGGGTGAAGAGGGGAGTGGAGGGAACACAGGAAACGGAAGAGAAAATTTCCCGCAGGAAAAATTACACAAAATCGCAGCGGTGCGTAATCAGTGGACCGAAAGGGACATAACTCACGGTGACGCAACTACTTAGATATATGTAATAGAAAAAATATTGTATTATACCTCGTGTATATTATTACCATTATACCTATTTATACGGGGTGTTTCGAATGTGCCAGCGAGCAACTATCTGATTTTATCGCCACAACACGTGTCGGGTGTTAGAGCAGTTTTTAGAAGGCCATAAAGAGTTTCTCACAGTTCCTTTCAAATGTATAGGTTTTATAGGTAAGGCATTAAACCGATTTTAGTTGTAAAGCTCGCCTTAAAAAAGTGGGTGCTACCAGATGTAATTGAATGGGGCAATGAGACGTTTAAATTTAACGTTGATGTGTTTACATTTGAGAGTTATAGCTGTATCGTTAAATCAACGTGCTACAATTGTTGTCTAGCTCTGAAATTATTTATTTATTTATACTAAACAGACCATTGTGGCATAACAGGAATTCCTAAAGCGCCACAATGGTCAAAAAAGACAACGCAAAAAAAAACAAAATAACAATTAATACATAACGAAAATAATATACTAATAAATTAAACATATAAAAAATACATTTGAACATAAACATAAATACATCCATACATAAACATAAAAAATAGCATTTAATAATAACAGATAAAGTAAAAATATCAAATAAAAAATATAGCATAAGGAATGCCTTGCACCTACAGCCAGTTCCAATTAATATGTAAGAAACAACTACAAATACAAAACATCCCTGTAAGGCCCAAATGAAAGAGAGTTCATCAAAATTTCACTCATAAATCACAATCAATTATAATATGTTTATAAGATGTTTCGACTTAGGTATGATTTAATTACCAAAAAAAATAAAATTTTTTATTGAAAACCAGTTAAACTTCTGAATTTTAATCCATTGCATATATTTTTTTTAAATGGGGTGGAAGAAAACGCTTACTTGCGAAAGAAATTATGAACAGCTTAAAACTTTTCGTAGTTTTCTTTTTAATATTGAAATTCGATAAAATAACTTTTGTAAAAATACACTTAGCATATGCGTATAAAACTGAAATAATTTTTTTCATATTATATATGTATATATGTATGTACATAATTCAATAACATCATATGTATATATACAAAAGTGTGACAAAATAAATGGAACACTGCACTTTATTTGAAAATGTTTTGCATTCTTTTAATTTTAAAATTAAAGATAAAACGAAATAAGACAAATATTTATGATAGGAAAACAATCCCAAAATTTATTGTACATATTAACAATTTATTTAAAAAGTCTTAATATTTTGTAACAATACCCTTTTGACAACTTTAACCCAACTCTTTCGTATTTCATTAATTCTTACATTTTTTTTATATTTCCTTTTAATAAAATAAAAATTGGATTATAACAGTTACATATACACTGACATAAATTGACATAAATTTTCAAATTTCCCTTTTTTTGTTGATTTTTTGGTATAAATATTTTTTTTTAAATCTACTTTCAGATTTTCCACTATTTTTCAAAATATTTTGTCACACTTCTGTATATGTATATTATATGTACATACAAATTTATGTTAAAATTCCGTATCATAAGAAAATTCCGTCTCTTGGGAATGGCACGTCTATAGTAGGTGAACAATAATATAAGTAAGATGTATTGACTTTTGATTAAATTTTATTATATATAAGTGATTTTTAAATGCTTTTTATTATTACTAAATTATGTTCACAATACATATTATATATATTTTAATAGCTACTGATCTACTGATCATTTTCTATTTTACAATTTAATTTAATTTAGTTATTTATCATAGTATTATATTATTCTAATGTTAATGTACAGCATAATAGGAAAAAGAGCTCAAAAACCTATTTAAAATTCTTATTTATATTAAAGTAAATTTACATGTATGTACTTACATAAGTTCATTCATATCATATTTGATGACATTTGAAAAGTATGATGTTAGCATATACATATGTATGTACATACCTGCTTTGAAATTTTAGTAGTGTTTATGTGTGATATAAATTTCTGCATTTAATATACATATATATTATATACATAGGATTAATTTGAAGTCTATTAGAAATGCTTTCAAAAGTTAAGTCACATTGATAATTACAGCACAACATCAAAAGAAACTTATTATGGTGGGGTCTCCGAATAAAAGTCGATCGTAAAATTCAAGATTAAATGATTAAAAGAGACATAGAAGCATTATGGAAAATCCACATGGACACTGTATATAAATCAATATTGAAATTAAACAATTTCGCAAAGGGAGAGTGCTTTGGTTATTGCATTATCGGCGAGGGTATGAGGCGACAGTGGACAGTGACAGCTTACAAAGCTCGCTTTCTGTCTACGACAAATGTGTCTCGGTCAAATTATTCAGGACAGACGACGACGGAGAAAGGGATAATGTCCTTCCCAGGACATCTAGAGTCTGGTGAAAACATCGACATCGGCTCAGGGTTCGATACATGACTCGCTCAATCGAATTACCGAACTTAAATCAAACGAATCCGAAGTCTACGTAGTGTGTTTGTCCATCGAATCCGATTGCATTATCGGTGCGAATCAATAATGTATTATATACGTTCTTTGATTTCGTACGAGTGTTTGATAAACCGCTATCTAATGAACCGAGACGTGATCGAAATTTTGCCCGTTTGATATACGCGCGAAATTCGATTATTTTTTGCGCCTAATCGTAAATTTGATTTATCCAACTATTAAATTACTTACCACCCTAAATCTGTCTGTGCAAAATATGATACGTATGTATGAGCCGCTTATAAAGCAATTTTACTTTTTCTTTGACTAATATTTACACTCAAAGTAAACAATATTTGATGTTCATACATATTAATCGGCATTATTGTATTACTTTAGAATTTTTTTTAATTCTTTCTTAGGTTTTCTATACATTAATCGATAAGATAAGTACCTAAGGGACATAAAAGTCGACTTAAATTAAATGTAATATTAATTAATATATTATTATACAGAAAGTTTTATTTTCTCAATCAAATTATAAGATCAAATTAAAAACTCATTTATCATTCGGTTGGTCGCTAGGTTTCAAAAGATTTTTAAGCTTTTCAGCGGAAATCTAATCTTACAAACTTTAACTTTTAGTTCAAATTGAGCATTTTCTTAATTTAATTTCAAAATAAAATAAAAATTATATACAAGTGCAAAGTAAAATTCAGCACTGAAATCAAATGAACAAAATGTATGTAGAGTACGCAAATATATTAATAAAAAATAGTTTTTTTCATATTGAATACATTTAATCATTTACCCTATATTTACTATAAATATTATACATTACTTAGAATGAGAATGCATCAATCATAATCCATCTACGTCTTTACATATATCTTGGAACAGTTAGCCTTACATAATACATACATATGCATATGCACCTACAAATGTATTTTGTATAGTAGATTAATGGTTCCAGAATACAATAAGTACATCCTTACACTTTTAATATAATTAAATACACCCACAAAAAATAAAACATCTTCAAATTTTCAAAAAAAATCATAATGATCAGTAGATTTTTCGTCAAACCATGACCAATTTACAAAATCACACATTTAATTTTACATTTGATTTATTTGTATTTGAGACTGTTTTCCATCAATTCAACATCTCAGATATAAACATATGTCCACTATTTTATTAATAACTATTTATTATAATTTGATATATCGATAATGGGCAATATTTAATTGTTTATGTTCATACATAATTCCTTAGCGACGTGTTATTATTTATATAATATTTTATATTGAAAAATTTAAACCAAAGTCCGATAAAACAAAAGAATAAAAACAAACTACCGAATACTTTTTTTCATCGGCCATTAAAATGTAAGAGACCGATCAATCGCTATTTTCCATTTTCGCGAGTGAATAATTAAATTTCAAGATATCTACTAAACAAAAAGACCGTCGAAACGTATCCAGAAGCCATTGAAGAATGAAAATCATTGGGTTCGTGGTATTATATTGTACATGTGAGTATTTCAATTTTCGATCGCTTCGCGAATTAATGAAAAGCGGTAAGTTATATAATTGCATTCGACGACGTCGGTACGCCTAGCGATTTAAATTTGTTCGGATTCAATTTAAGTTATACGAGATGTAATTAGTCTCGGTTTTATTATTATTATACAGTTGGAATTTACGGAATCGAATCGTTAATTGAATTTTCAAATCGTTGCCCACCAAGCAATGTCCGTTGGAAGTTTGAACGGGCCTTAGTATTTAAATCGCTTATTCTCGTTTGGTTATTTGATACAGTGTGATATATGTATTATGCAATCAATGCCTATTTAATATAGATTATGTTTGTTTTAAATTCATATACTTATGTACTTGTTATATAAAAAATTTACATTTTTATAAATAGCAATGTCAAAAAGAGTTTTCTTTGAGGGACATCAAATTTATTTGATAGTTAGTAATAGATACATGTACATACATTAGGTAATAGTGAAAAACGCTAATTTTGGATTGTCATCGATAAAGCTATTGGAAAACCTTTGTCATATCAAGGAAACGTCAAATAAAATAAGCTTATTGTAAAAAACTAAATGTATGTAAGCTTATTGTAAAAAACTAAATGTATGTAAGCTTATTGTAAATCATATTAACAATTAGATACAACATAACTTCTTATTGAATACTTATTTCGCAGATAAAACTCACTGAAGAGACTTTTAGGAGTGAAATGTCAGATCTGACATATTTGGCCAAAAATCAATATATAATATATCGTGTATTACATTACATGAAGCTAGACGCCAAATTTGAAATTTATATATACATATGAGAGTTAAAACTATAAATATTTAAATATTAGAGATAACGAGAACCTATAGAGCAAATTTGATAAAATATAGAGTGAATTATAGGCGTTTAAACAATTAAAATCTGATATGGCCATTTCATGGCGAAAAGGTTGAAGATAGATTATGGTAGCTTGCCGTCACCGTCATAGACGTCACCGTACCCGAGATTATGGATATTTGATACGCATTGTATACGATATTTTATCTCCAACGTAATGGCAGACGATACATTAACGTATATTGATGACCAAAATGAGCAATATGGCAAAGTATGAAAACGATCGGATAAGAGATAAGAGATATAAAAATTAACGCTAACACGAAAACCATGTGAAATGCAAAGGAGGTATGTAAAAAATCATTAATTTTAAACATTGTCCTATGTTTCCAACCAATCGATTTATCTCGACAAAAATTTCACAATTCTAGTAGGTTTTTTTTCATATTTTTATTTTTTAAGAATAGTTTTTATTATTATTTAAAAAAAATTAACGCTCAAAATTCATGTATTTATTTGGATTGATTATTGTGTATAATTAATGACTGATTAATAAAAATTCAAAGTCGTCGTTTCACTAAAGGCCGCACTTGCAATAGTTTTTTGTATGGGAGAAGCTATGTATATTTTCGGAAAATCGATATTTTTTTCATGTTCCCGTGATTATTATAAAAATAAAAGTAGTTGAAAGCCACCTTGTGTATATACATTTAATTTGAAAATAAAAAATTACGATTTTATGAAATATAAGGTGGCCAAATCGACCTACATATGTATTTAGACGCAATAACCATTTTGTTAGTGATTTTATCGAAAAGCAATTGACATAATCTTTGACTTAAACTCTTATTAAATAGAATTTTGAAAATATTTTTTATCGATTAATTCTTAGTGACATTTAATAAGTATTTATTGTGTGAAAGGTAGCGGTAAATGTATTTTAACGGCATCTAATAAATCATACGTACATAACATATACATATATGTATGTACGTCTACATGTTAATTGGGATGGTCCTGGTTTTATCAGAAAACAATGGTTTCGTATTTGCCAATGAGTAAAAGTTATCTTAATGAAAATCTCATAGTCTCATTTATAAAAAAATTTCAAAACTTTTATTCTTTCTACATCTCCTAAAACAAAAAAATCAGTCAAAATCTCAAGGTCGAATTTTTACATGATAGAAAAATACTTTTATTTGTTACTACGTACATATATGTATATGTTTTTACACACATGAGCCATTGTCATTGGGAAATATCTCTCGAAATAATATTTAAAAATACTGGTGGCTTATAATACGTTTATTCTGCTTTTCTGAGATTCTGAAAATATCAAATTAAAAGAAGTGATAACAATTTGTGAATTAAGTCAAATAGAAAAAGTGTTTTTGCAACTGAAAATTGGACGTCCACCACTTTCAATTTTAACGGCTCACATATTTACGTATATATGTATATGTATGTATGTATGTATGTATGTAAAAAAAGAAATATGAGACTTCATTCGTATTGAAAAACAAAATAAAAACTATTATTGCTCAAAGTCGTGACTATAACTAAGCAAAAAAATGATACAAGAATAACACGTATGCAAAAACAAAATAAAATAATAAAAAGAGATAAAATAAAATATGGAACAAATATTTTGCGTTAATTCTAACCATCGAAAGGTTGCCGGGTTCGATCTCGTGGATTGACCTTAATTGAAATGAATATATTTCGAGTATTTCTTGAGTACTGCTGATCAGACTTCGATAATTGTGGCTCCAAGTCGATGTTTGCCTTTCAGATTTTACCAATTTATCTGATTTCATTGTTGAAACGGCTCCTCATCAAATTGGCAGAAACCTACCCAGTATGTCACCACTATTTGAATATGATTTTAAAATTTATAATCTATAAATTCATGTACATATGTATATACAAGTTTAATACCATACATTTCATAATGTATGGTATGAAAATGGCATCATGGGAGTATATAAAATTGCGACCATCGGCAATGCCGCCTTTCCCAAGTATTATACATATTTAATAAAAAAAATCAATATGTAAAACAAATATTATGCAATATATATGTATGACATATTTATGATCTCACATTAAAAAAAAATCCATTACCCAGATCAGCATTTTTTAGATTAAGCAAATCCAAGGTGACTAATCTGGTTAAAAAGGTTAATGCCCCTTGCGACACGTGATGAACCCATCAAGTTGGTACATGCCACAGGAGAAGAGAACAAACTGCGGCATCTTATGTACATACGTTAACTGAATATAATGTACATGAACATGCACGATTATGTGAAGATTTTTCCGTTATTTTGATATATATATGTCGGCAGTTTAGAAACACAAATTCAATGTACATATTTATACATATATTGCCTGATTTCCTTGAATCATTTTAAAATTAAATGATAATGCTTCATATTCATAAAAAACAATTATTTTTATTTTTCGATATATTATGGGTAGTGTTTGCGACTTTCGCATACATATGTACATATGTATCTGCGTACATATATGAAAGTCGAAAGGTGATTATCGTAAATATACCAATTTAATAGTTATGACGACGAAATAATAAAAAAAAACTTTTTCGCACAATATGCCCCCGGAAAAACAAGGAAATCGGTGAAATCTTCCGCTTTTCGGTCGGGTCCATCTTTTTCCGGTCCCCCTCCCCCTCATCCCGCGCGCCGATCCTCCGCAGTATGTCATCTTAATGGTCTCCCCGCTGGTCATAAACCTAAGATGATATATATATAATATAATTATTTATGTATGTTTTGGCCGGCTAGGCAGTGGCTGCCTGCGATACGTCGGCACTTCTCGCATCCGCTTGATTTATAGTTGTCAAAGACAACTCCCACCCTTTTAAGAGCGCTGGGGAAAATTGTTTTTCCGATTTTTTTTCTGCCTACATCTCCGCGAGAGAACGTCACCCTTCACCCCGTCGCTTGTGACGTATCGACTCAAGCGTCAATTTTGAGGCTTTCCAACAAAGCTTTTAGCATGGTTATTTTTACGAGACAGCTAATCCATTAGGATAATAATCTTACACTCATTTTCATACTCAAATATTTACACGTTTTGACAAAAAATAATATTTTAGAGCAATTTACATATATTTTTTGTAATCTTTGGATATATGCATAGTGTTTGATAAAAATACAAACATGTATTCATAGATAAATAGTATTATCTACATAGAAATTAGAGTGTTCTTAAATTAATTCGAATTTAGCTGGAGTCTCTCAAGAGATCAAATAATTAAAACTTAAAAAAGCCATTATTCACTTATTATTTCTTAGTTGGTTATATTAAATTATAACACTGTTCGACATGAAAAATGGTTCAGAGACGAGATATGACTTTTCTTATAGATATATGCCCAGTGAATACGAATCTGGTAATAAAAAATGTTGATTGGCTCCAGATTCGGAGATATGTGTATTTTTTAAAATCGCACGTTTTTTCTATATCTTGGTGTTGTTCGGTCGATGTATCAAAATCTGTCAAATTCCTGTTCAAAATGAATATTGGAATCTATAGTCGGGTATTTTATCTTTCATTTTTAGTACTTTTCAGCTTTCAAATCTCTCTAAGTAGTCGTTTAAATCAAAAGTCAAAAGTACGTATTTTCATTTGGGATTTTTTCCCACTGTGAATACTATTTTATATTGAGTTTTTTCTATTGAAACATGTTTATTGGAATAGTGTTCAGGCCACACTATTGTTTGTTTTTGTTTAAAAGGGTTAATTGGGTGTTCACTGGGCATAGATCTATAAGAAAAGTCATATCTCCTCTCTGAACCAAAAAAAGTCTTCATTTGTCGAACAGTGTAATTAATTGCTTATTTTTTATTAAAATATATATTTAGCATTATGCTATTACGGGATTTGTCCAAGGCGACACCCACGGCTGAATTTTTACATACATGTGATTTATATTTTATTTTTATTATTTACATACGTACATATGTAGGTCTAACAGGTAAACCCCAATGTGCCTTCCTGGCCCATTACAAACAATGCAACATTTTTATTACATAAGTCGCTGAACTTTCATAATACTCAAATAGTAGTGACATAGTAGTTAGGAAGGTTTTTACCCAATTCAATCGAGGAACCGTTTCAACAATGAAATCAGAAAAATTGGCAAACTCTGATAGGAAACGATCGACCTGTAGTCACAAATAGCCAAGTCTGACTAGCAGAATTACAGATATACTCAGAATAAATTATTTTTCAATCGAGGTCAACTCACGCGATCGAACCTGGTGTCTCTCGGTGATAAGCAAAAGCCCAACCACCGAGCCATGCTGCTAGCTTATATTATATATATTTTAACGAGTACTCGAGTATCCGATATTCCGTATTCGTGATTTTTGTGGCAATAATTGTCGTGCACGCGATCGCAATTTGCGCAATAATCCATTTACTGGTCAAAACTTACTGCTTTTCAAGATTACCATTAGTCTTTCAACTGAACTTTGTTGGACGGAAATTACTTTTTTAATTATTCTCGTTCATCGACAATAAACGTTGAAGAAAAACTTTTCCGTGTAATTTTACATTTTATTCATTTAACACAAGTTTTACAACGGAGAGAAATTTTGATTCATATAATTTTCAGAATCGGTAATTCATTCGCACACACTTGATTAAATCAAAATTTAATGTTATTTTCTAGCTTTGTGCTTCCTGTAATTTACTTCTACTCAATATCGGTTTATCATACATTGAAAATAAGAGCGCGCTTATAACTTACAACTTACAAATTATTACACAATACGTTCGCAAACCAAGAATAAATAAAATTAATACCTACTTTACATAGTATTTTGTAATAGTATCTATTTTATTCCAAAAACTGTTAGTGTTTTAATACAATATAGTTTTGTAAAATCTGTAAAGTATGGTAAAAAACGATGTAAATAAAGGTTTAACATTTAATCAACAACACCGGCCAAGGTATTGAGCCCATTACCCCTCAGTTAATAGCATTATACGTTAACCAATGTGCTATGTTTTTATAAATAAGAAGATTATAATAATACTGACAAAAGTTTTATTTATTTGGTTGAATAGTATTATGTCTAATAGTATTATATTCTTTTCACACCTTTCTTCAAATAACGAAAGTTAATTTCTTAAAATTACGTTTAAACAAAGAACTTTTATTTGTATTATATATATAATATATACACTGGAAAACTCTGAGTATTCTAGATAATGTATTGGTTTGTGCTTTTCGATAAAAATAAGGCATACCGCTTACAAAAAGTAAAAGCAATTACAAAAGTCTTCTATGTATATAGGAAAGAGTTCGCAAATTGTATCGGTCGGGAGTGCTTGTATATGAATAATTTATCGAGTTGAAATTGATTGGCCACGCTCACCGGAATGCAAAGGGTTAACGTTGTCGAAAAATTCTATATAGAATATAAAAATAATAATATAAAATTCCCTACAGCAGTAGATACTCTCGTATACTGAGAATAATATCGTATTGTGTTCGACACGGTTAGATAACGATCGTTGTCCAACTTTAGGCATAGATGTAAAAGTTTTTTGATTGATTGCCGTTGTTATGGTGAACGAGAAAAAACGCGGATGGCTTATGCCTCGTGAATTTATCTCATTTTTTTATATATGATACATGTATATTTTACGTGCTTATACGTATAGATTTTTCGTATTGCACGCAACGTACCGAGTGCAGTTGGTCGGAAAATGGCGGGTGAAATTAGGTTGAAATTTGGGGGGGGGGGGGAATTGCAAGCTATCTAGATTTCTACTCGCGTGACTGTTCGCTTTAAATTGAAAAGATTGTTACAAAATTTACAATTGTTTTCTTTTTTTGTTGGTGGAAAATCTCGTAAATTTTGACGATTCGTGCGCTTACACCGTTTCGCCTTTTCTTCTGTGCAAATCGTATCGGTTGCGTCAACTTTTCCAACGATTTTCCGGTCCACTTTAGGCCGCCGTCCAAGATGTTCAGATTTTCGTCGCGAATTTCCACTAAAAACTTTTACGACTGGGAAAGGCGAAGGGTTTTTTGAAAATTGTCAATAGACACGCCACGTCTGAATAATAAGTGTATTTTTTGACACTTCTCGCTTAACTTTGAGGACGGAAAGATCAATGAAAAAAATGTTTTTCTTTTCATGAATATATTTTTTTAATATAATAAACACACTTTTAAATATGTACATATGTTGTCATATGTCACATGAAAAAGTTATGTATCCGTCTGATTTATTTATTTATTATGGCGGTCGTGTGTGTTACACATCCGTATTGATTACGTTCTCAAAGGTTTACAAACATACGCCCTCAGTGAATTCGATTTCGGAGATTTCGGGATAACACGACATAATCGTAATTGGAAACCCTACACTAGAATGAAACTCCTGAATTTATAAGTATTACAATATTACGCTCCGAATTCATGACAAAAACGGAATTGCGAAATGTTATCTGTACCATACATATAATATTTATACCTAAATATTTTAAGTTTAAAGTTGTTCGGATAGCCATTAAACTGATCAAATCTTCATTAGCATCTGCGTATTGTCACGATGTAATCATGTTAACATGATGAACCAAAACAATCGCCTGAATGAACCTACATATACAATATACATTCACTATACAAATTTCCCGAATCATTCTCACGACTATGGTAGGCTAATGATGTCGTGACCCATTTTCCGAGATCAAACACGTCTTCCAGCGGTTATTTAACCGGGATAACGTTGAGGAAAAACACATCTTTGACCGATCTGGTTTTTATATATATGTATAATGTATATACATAGATATGTACGTATGTACATATGCATGTATGTGAGTCGAATCATCAGCACACTTTGTTATGATTCAAGCGGGAAAATGATTTGCTTTTATCTTTAATTCTATCTATGGTGGTGAATAAATATCTACATATGTGTATATTTACGCAGTATTTAATTAGGCATACGCTGTGTAAACATTATTTCGTTAGTTGGGTAATTTGATTAGGTGCGTATAAGCAAGTATGTAAATATCGGTCATGAATTAATGGTAAAAACGTGTATCTTCGTACCCTTGTAACGACCCTTCTCCAGGCAACACGCTATTTTGAATTTCATGTGTTTATATCGCCGGCACTTTCAACACTTCTCGGTCTAAACACGTTCGTATGTCCGTACACGTGGCGCGAATTTGCTGAGAATTTTGATTTTTGATTTAAAGACTTTTTTTGATTTTTATTAACGATGTTGTTTTAGTTATTTGAAATCAAGTGTTTCCCACGTTTCGTCGCAAGACAACGTTGTCCAAGACAAAAGGTGGAAGGTAAGCCCAACCGGCCTTGTTTTGTGCAAATTCGGGCAGCGGGCAGAACCTTGCGGTCCAAACCAGGCGAGGTTGGGTTTACTTTAATAACGAGTACATTGAAAAGCATTTCTACTTTTCTGAAAAACTATTTAACTCATTCATACTTTTACGCATAAAATTTCATAAAAAATCATTACCTAAGTGCATATAGAATTTGTTGTTTTTATAAGTTTTTCTACAGATGACGCTATTGTATATTAATTATATAATAATAATTAAAAAAACAAAAATTCGACTGAATGTGTCGCCTTAGAACAACCTCTCATGACACATATGGTAGATATATATGTATAATAAATAGATATAATTTTTTATTTTGAACGATAGAAATGCTTGCAAATATAAAGTACTGTTGTTTTGTGTCTACCCAATATGGAATGTTGCAATATTTATATTTTTACGATTCTCGATATTTCATATTATGTTTTCATATATAAAACCCATATGTTGTCACGATGTTTTCTTTGATCACACGGAATAAAATTCACAATTCAACAAATTTCGAACGCTAGTCGATGACACGCAGATGTCAATGTTTCCATTCCTAAGCCCATAGTGGACAACAAACATTTCATATGAAAGCGAAAACGTGTACGAAATTTCCTGACAAGCGATGTGTTTACATATAGCGTTATTTAACAATTTCAATTGTATCAAACAAAATTCGAAAGCGGTTCAATACTGTCTGTTACACGTCAATCTTCGACATTCTCATTTAAACATAGACCGAATCGCAATATCCGTCTGTTTGGGAAACGGTCCGTTGCGGAGCATCGGCCACGATATATATTGCTTTCGGCTGTTATATGTAATATATATAAGACCGGATGTAATGACCCTTAAGATGAGAAAAAAAAATGTATACAAACATATATACGAGTGTATAAAGAAAACTAAAAGCGTAATCGCCTTATCTATCCTTTCGTGCTCGGCGCGAATAAACCTGAGAAATATTCACATTATCTGAAGCAGGTGAAAGTGTGTAGTGGCGGGTTTATTGTCGTTCAAATTGGGTTATGGCCGTTTTAATGCGGGTTTTCGGACCGCGTAGGAAAAACCTCTAAGGTGAAGGTCGCCGATTTTCCGGCAACGGGTGATTTCAAACGGCGAAAATCTCTCACTTTGAGTTTAAACACGGCATTCTTACGCGAATTATTTTCGTCGGACAACAGATGCTCTGTCCGAATCGATAAATACGTCATCGTTTTCGCCCGAGCACGAAATCAACACGATGATTTTTCGTTTCGAAGCTTGGGACTTTGGGAAAAAAATTCGCGTACGCCAAATATAATGTATGTATGTATGTAATTAGCAAGCTGTCGAACGTTCGAAACGCTTGTGTCGATTTTGATCAAAGTCGTCTCTCTGCGATTGTGTGTTTGAACATTAACGAACTATCGAACGTTTGGTTCGATTCGATTTTATCACCATTTCCGCGATTGTGTAATATGTATTCAAAATATGGTTATAAATTCAACGAGGCTTTGTTTTTGTTTTGTAAAAATTAATTAAACAAATTTCGCAGTCGTGTATTTTATTTATGTAAATAAAATCGCTCGACTCGTAAAGCAAAATATTTTCGTAGAGCATAAATCGTCGCTTTTTATTAATATTCTTATATTTATATAAAGGTTTTATGTAAAAAATTTCATTATATTATACATATAACATGAGAGAATCTTCACACTTAATTGATTTTGCGAAAATATTGCGGGAGACTGATTTGAATTTTTTTATGTATTATATTTTATAATATTATATTTTATACAAGGGAAGAAATTAATTCTGAGAAATTTATGAATGTGTATTTTAGAATTAAATATTACTTACAACGTTGATATCGTATTTCTTTGCAGGTCATACTGCCATAATATGTTTATTCAATTTAGTTTCTTAATTATATTATGAGAATTATCTTTAGGAAGGAACGGCTTCTTTATATTCTATTCCAAAGAAATGTTGAATTAAAGAAAATCCATAAAAAATGTGGTATTAAAGAAAAATTCCTTTGGTAAAAAAAAATGCGAAGCCTCAAACTGAGCACCCACTCGATTTACATATATTTGAATATTCATATAAATTAAAAACATGCCTTTATTATGTAGGCGAGAATACATCGTATAGCAGCTGATGAACGGTTCTTGACTTTTATTAAATTTTCAGAGCAAATTTCTAAAACTTTAGCTTGCATAATATTCCGTATCATATTTATCAATTTTTCAGCGTGACACATTAACATATTTTTCTGCATGTATAATATAACATTTCAATATTAAAATCTGTTTCGTTCGTTACAGATTTCCAGAGTTCCTCCGCCAAAATATTTCGGTGAGTACCCATTTTATTTTTTTCACGTAGCTTTCACCTTCTGAAATTTCACCTGTCGAAAACGCTTCGAATTTTCCATCAGCTAATACAATTAAAAATCAATCGCGACATCAAAGCGCCGAATTTTCTCAAAAGCATTAACGCTCCACGCATTTATTATGTATAAAATCAATTTTCACTCGATTAATTGAAGTGGAATTATACCAACAGTATATACTACATACAAACTGTGTATTTTTTTTGCAGACGGAAAAAATCCAGTACATTCTTCTCGTATTTTATTATTTGCTTAAGGATATTTTTATATCGCGTTCGATTTTTCGGTGGGTCTGCCGCCAAAAACTGCACTTGACAGGTTTATGGAAAGCGTACACTTCTCGTGTATTACTTGGACTTATTTACGAATATATGTACGTACATAGTGTACGTTTCTCGATAAGCAATATTACAGATGTGGCCCTAGAATGGTTGGTTCGTCAGTCGGTTGGTTATTCGAATGCGTGAATTCGATTCCCGAAGCGTTCGGGATGTCGCATAATTTATATCTCTAATCAACGCGTGGAAATTTCACAGATGAATCGCTGTATTCATAACGAAATGAGCTACAATTCGAAATCGAATCGTGATTATTCAAACAGCTCAAATCACAAATGGAATCTAGTCTATATGTATGTATATGTATGCAATATCGATACGTTTCAAATGATATTCCTATGTAGCGTAAAACGCTTTGAGTTTGGAATTTTATGTATGTATGTATGGAACGTGTGTATTATTACAGGAATAACGTTTAACGCAAATTTTGTTTATCCAAATATTTTTCTTACGAATTCTTACAGTATTTTTGAATGTTGCTTTAAAATTATTGAATGATTGTTTGATTGTGAATGATCATGTTCGCAGAGCTTTCATACTTTAATGGTTGAATGTAAAAATAATGACATGTTGGAACAAAAATCAGTGGCTCGATGATTTTAAGTCAGTCAGCTATAGTACGTCAAAGTTGTGCAAAAAAAGTATTAACGATTTTGATGTACATATAAATCTATTCTAATTCAGATGATTTTTATAAATAGAATGTACAATAAAGTTGTGGGTAAAGAAATGTATAAGAAATAAAATGGGGCTAGCAAACATTGGAGTGTTAGTGTCTCCAACATTAGAGGAGTTAAATCATTAACGAACTCATTAAAAATTACATCGGAATCTTGTGTCAGATTGAAGTAATGATAGCTAGGTATCCAAATACGTCTTTCTAGCGCCCTTTCACAGCTCACAGGCTAAACAGTTAAACAATTATAACAGTTAATTTTTTCACTGTCATTTTTAAGCCCAATTTTCTTATTAAGTTAAATAATAAACAATGTAATATAAATTCCATAATATATATTACATTGTTTTCCGTATGAATAAATACCATACATTCTACCCTTTGGACATGAGGTCGTTTTATAATGTGATGAAGGAGGTCTCTGAATATCGCACATGTGAAAGTTTAGCGCGTTCCGGTGCGATGAATGCTCAGTCTCCTTATCTTCGGGTTATTTTCCACGTTCAAATTAACGCTTTCTCTCTCCTCTCTCGCCGGCTAACCGAATATTTTCCCCGTGTTAAGTTTAGCAGCCCCTGTACAATTTGCAAAGTAATGCGGCCGCAAATTGGGAACCACTTTGCGAAAGTTCATATTCAAATTAACCGCAAGAACTCTGGTGGGATATCGTTCTCAGACTCGGATTTGCACGGTCGTATGTCATTTGGTACAATACATTATATTATGCGTGTATTCAATGCGATCACCAGATAAGTCTGTTAAGTTTCACTTGTTACTAAAGTAATTAGAGTACATAAATCACGTTGTAGTTTATAAGTTCGATCGGCTTGGGGGTAGGGTAGGTAGGAGACGCAAGCGCTATCTGCGAGTCCAGAATCTACATAACTTGATAAGATTTAAACTTGGTAAAAAAAAATATATGCATATATGACTAGCAAGTTTTTAAATTGAATTTAAAATGTAGAAGTTTCTCTAAAAATTGCATCAGTTTTTTTTTATTTATTTAAACATTCCTATTATTTACTAAATATTTCTGTTCAATAAATTCGTTTTGCTTTGAACCTTGAATGTCGATACTCTTTTGGAATAATATGTCTATAATAAAACGATTTTTATATGCTCCAGAATACAAAAATAGATTATCGACATTGAAATTAACGTTCGCCATCGTATTTTTCGTTACAAATGGACCCAGAATACGCACAATCATCGTATATGTGTATGTACATACATAGGAAGTTTAGTAGGCATATTTAGTTTTAGGGTTGCCATATGAACACTTTAAGAGCTTTGAATTGTTTATTTCTTTGTGATATTTGGGAAATTTGGGAAAGTCTTCTCCGATCTCTAATAAGTTTTAGATGCTATTTTTTGATACGTGAGATAGCCTCAAAAATATATTGAACGCTAAGTTTGTTTGTGCTCTTGTTTAATTTGCCTTCATAATGTTTCACACAAGTTTTGGGAAGCAAACTTTGATGAACTATTATGTATCTGTTGCTAGTAAATATGATACTTTTCAATTGGAAGGTTATACAAATTATGGTTAATGTTAATTTTATATACTATCGGTTTCAACAGAATCTCACCAAGATCCCCTCAAAGTTTGGAAGTTTAATTATAAAAACAATAGTTTGGCTAAATCTAGTGTATTTGTATTCGCATGTTCGTTCAGGATTTACATGCAATAGATATGCATGTTGGAATGAAGTCTTTCTGTTTGAAGGGTTATTTAAGTTTGTGGTTTGGCTAGACGAGTCGTTCTTTGTACACATACATACATACATACATACACGTACAGTTGTTGCCAGCTAAATTTTCAAACGAGAAAGTTATCAAATTTTACGTTTGACATTAGTGCGCGTAAAACGCCCGCAATTTTATCTTTAGTCCAATGACCAGAATACATAGTCCCTGAGCGAAATCGGAATATCACAGTGTCGACGTCTGGGTTCAATTGTCCGAAAAACTGACATCTCGCCAACTTAATGTAGAAAGTTTCCCCTCAAACAACCGCCCATTTTCGCCTTAAAGCCGTAATGGGATGTACGAAATTGACGTATTTTTATTTCATTGCTGGATTTAAGTATCGGGCTGTAATTTTGATACTTTGCTAGTGGAAAGTTCGAGGAACGATTGTGAGGGATCCAAGGTAACCGATCTACTTGTTAGTTTTAGGTTTTTATTTAAAGAAAAAAGGTTTTAAATTGTTTCGCAGAACAGATCGTCTGTTGCCTGTATATTCGTGATTATGTTTATGTTTCATTTGCGACTATCGGACGTGCAACTTTCGTGGAAATTGTTGATTTTCCCGTGCAATAAACTAAAAGAACGGACTTATCGGTTCTATTCCTTTTTATTGTCTGAACACCTGAAATTTACGACGTTGTAACTTATTGTACGGGGTTCAAGTTTTCCTTAAAATTTTCTTAAACGAAAAACGAGTTGGTGTATAATATGTAAAATGTAATATGAACTTATTCGTATATATATGTACGTATGTATGTATGTAGCTAAATATTATGTTAAGATATATGTAGATATGTATGTATCTGTTTTTAATTTATTTCAATGGGATTAGAAGTGTTTTTATTTATTTATTTATTTAAGAATAATTGGTAAAGGTGGCATAGCCGATGGGCCCAAGGGGTTTGTTAATACAAAACATACAATATATACGATGTCAAATAAGAAAATAAAAATCACGAACACAAATTGAAATGAAATATAAAGTAAAAATAAAATAAAAAACCCAAAATGAGGGGAATTAGAATTAAAAAAAAAAAACAATTAAAAAAAGAAAATAATATACCTACTGAAAAAGAAAAACACTACAAAAACCCATTAGTTTTAAGGAAATCAATTAGTTTGATCTTAAAAAGGTTTAAATTACTAGAAGTGGCTATTCTAAATTTAACCCGCCCTAATTGAAAAGAAGGATTCTTTACTCATTTTGAAGTTTATAATTATCTTTTTGGAGTATGAGATAATGGGCTCTAAGATGAGTTTTTTTTTTTTTTAAACGTAAGGAGGTGGATCATAGGACAATTGTGATGGTTATTTATAATTTTACAGACTTCGATGAAATCACCTCTCATTCTTCTCGTCTCCAAGGTGGAAAGATTCATTCGTTAATTTCAGAAAGTTTGAAATTAACTTTTGTAACGATTCTTCGTCGGACGATTTTTATTTGGTTTAGAAAATTGATAGAAACTATAAATGTTAATCATTTTAAAGAATCTATTATACATGGAAAAAGTAACTTTAAGTATCTAATTTTTGACGTAGAAATACATATATGCATATATGTACATATTAGGTATAAAATTACTGTACATAAATTAGATATATGTACCTAACTATTTCCTATATTGCAAAAATCATTCAAACATTGAATAAGTTTAGATATTAAGTTGGCCTTATTACTTATAGTCAGTCTTCAGTATGCCAACCACTTACAATATTTTGTCTGAAGCACTACAAATGACTGCAATAAACGAAACTATTGTGAATTCAAACAGTGTTCACGAAGAAAATGTAAAAGATTATAGTTATAATGATGAAATACGTAAATGAATCTTTATAAAATAGTGAAATTGGACGAATTTGATTCGGCCTTGGAAATTCTTAACCAAAGCATTGTCAGTTTGTCAAAACTTGCCATATAAGTTAAAGAGTCTAACCACGGATATGGTATATTAGTATTCTATTGCCGGTGTTGGGCAGTGAGCTTTAATTTTCCCCGATCTAGAATGGCCGCTAGTCACCGTGGTCGCATACCTGACCCCTAGATCCCTTAAGGAGAGTTTTCCTCCCGCCCGCCCACTTTTCCGAATAAAAATCCAATAAATTCACATCCCCCCCCCTCACTCCCCCCCCCGTCAAGGTCATCCGCGTGGAACGAGATAAATCCGCAAGAAAGCCCGTAACGATTTTCAGACGCCCCATTCAAAGAGAACGTTCATTCATGTCTGGTATATACATAGGGTGGGGCCGAAATTAAGCCACGACAATAACGCAGCCAGTCGGATATTTATTATTTGTCGAATGGGATATACGGATATTGCCCGAACCTTATATTTATGTAATGTGAAGAATTGAAAGCGTGCAACACATGCTATTGTATATTATCTATTCGGTTACAGTCGTGTATACGAGTGTATTCATTTCGCCGTTTGTATTATTAAATTGGTAGTAAATATTGCCGCGATTGCCATTTTATTGTCTGTGGTACGAGTTATTATTTTAATATATATATATATATATATATATATATATATATATATATATCATCATCATCATCATTTACAGCCATTCGCCATCCACTGCTGGATGAAGGCCTCTCCAACACGCTTCCACTCGTCTCTGTTTTGCGCAACACTCATCCATCTCATTCCGCACATTTTCCTAATTTCGTTCACCCATCTTCCTTGCGGTCTTCCTTTTACTCTTTTGCCTTCTCTCGGGTACCATTCAAGCACTTCTTTTGTCCACCTTTCGTCCATCCTCCTAGCTACGTGACCCGCCCATTGCCATTTCAATCTCTTCACTCTATCCACTATGTCCACTACCCTTGTCATATTTCTCACCCACGTGTTCCGCTTCCTGTCTTTCCTCGTTATGCCAAGCATACAGCGTTCCATACTTCTTTGAGTGCATTGGATTTTATTTTGCATCTTGGCGTTCAGTGTCCAAGTTTCACATCCATACGTCATCACTGGCAAAACGCATTGATCAAAGATCCTTTTCTTCAGGCAGAGTGGCATTTTTGATTTAAAAACAGCATTCATCCGTCCAAATGCACTCCACCCCAATTTCATACGTCTCTTTATCTCTTCATTTTTACTACCAGACATGTCAATTATTTGACCTAAATATAAATAATTATTTACTACTTCTACTGGTTTATCATCTAAGGGGATGCTATCAGGCATGCAATAACTATTGAACATTAGTTTAGTCTTATCTACGTTAATTTTTAATCCTACTTTTCTACTTTCCCTGTCCAGCTGTGTTAGTCTGATAAGTAGGTCAGCTGAATCACGAGCTACTAAAACTATATCGTCTGCGAACCGAAGGTGACTCAAAAAGCGACCATTGATGCTTACTCCGGCTGTATCCCAATCCAATTTCCTGAAAACTCCCTCAAGCACCGCATTGAATAACTTGGGCGAGATTGTATCTCCTTGTCTTACTCCTTTTCCTATGCTAAATCTATCTGTACCTGAAAAAATTTTAACTGAAGCTGTGGCATTCTTATATATTGTAGCTAACAGTCCCACATAGGGTTCCGGCACTCCCTGTGTTTTTAGAGCGTTAAGTACTGCATTATGACTAACTGTATCGAAGGCTTTCTCATAATCGACGAAACCTAGGCACAGTGGCCGTTGATATTCGTTGGCGCGCTCGATTAGTTCGCCAACTACTTGGAGGTGGTCCATTGTGCTGAAATTTGCCCTAAACCCTGCCTGCTCTATAGGTTGGTTCTCGTCGAGGATATTCTTCAGCCTTTCTGTAATAACCTTCGTGAAGAGCTTGTAGACCGCTGAAAGTAGACTAATGGGTCGGTAGTTCTTGATATCGCTTTTGTCGCCTTTTTTGTGTATTAAAATGATAGTTGCGTTATTCCATCCTTCTGGTATAGCTTGGTTCTGGATGCATTTGCTGAAAAGCCTAGCTAAGATATTAATTAGGGGGGGGCCGCCACATTTTAGTAAGTCGATGGGAATATTATCTTCCCCTGGGGTTTTACCATTCTTTGCAGTTTTTAGCGCGGCCTCTACTTCGCTAGGCAATACTGCAGGAACCCTTTGGCCGTGTGTCGATTCCAGAGTGGGGAATTGGCCGTTGTCGTTCTCGTATAGTTTTGCATAGAACGTGTAAACTCTGTCTATGATTTCTTCTCTATTCCTAATTATTACTCCGCTCTCTGATCTGATTGCGATCATTTGGTTTTTGCCTAAGAAAAGATCCTGTTTGCACTTTTTCAGGCTACGGTTATTCTTAATGGTATTTTCTATTAGCTTGCTGTTAAAATCCCTGACATCCCTGACTATTCTCTTCTTAATTTCCTTATTTACTAGATTGTATTCTTGCTTATTATTATCCCTATCTAAATTCCTTTTATGCTTAATTAGGTTTTTTGTTTCCGCTGAAATTTTGCTTAATTTAATCTGTTTCCTGAAACCACCTAATTTCTTACCTGTTGAGGTTAGAACCGAACTAATTACAGTGTTCAATTCCTCGATGTCTGCTTCTGGGTTTAATTTCCCGTATCGATTTCCAAGTTCGAGTTCGAATTCCTTTTTCCTAGACCTTAGTTGAGCGAAATCTGGAGAGTTACTGCATCCTTTTATTAATTTCCTACGTTCGCAATTTATATTAATGGCCATCTTGGCACGGACTAATCTGTGATCGCTGCCTATATCTACTTTACTTAAAACACTAACGTCTTTAACGGAGTGCAGGGCATTTGTTAGGATGAAATCGATCTCGTTTCTGTCTCCTTTAGGACTCTCCCAAGTCCACTTATTGTTGGTGTTTTTCCTGAAAAATGAATTAGTGATGAAGAGCCTGTTGTGTTCTGCGAATTCTATGAGGCGATCGCCTCTGTCGTTTCTTTGGCCGGTACCAAAATTGCCTACTGCTCTTTCTGTGTTTGCCTTTTGTCCTATTTTTGCGTTAAAGTCGCCCATGATTATTTTAAAGTGGTGGCGGCTATTATCGTATGCGCCCTGTAGTTTTTCGTAGAAGTCTTCTATTTCCTCGTCTGGGTGGCTAGATGTGGGGGCGTACACTTGGAAGATTTGACAAGTGTACCTGCTCGAGATTCTTAATACTACATAGCATATACGTTCCGATATGTCGTTTATTTCTATAATATTTCTTTCTATTCTCTTATTGATAAGAAACCCTACTCCTCCTATTCTACCATTTGGTAGCCCTCTCCAGTAGAGACAGTTACCACTTTTTAGGATTATTTGGTTTTCCTGTTTTCGTCTTACTTCGCTAAGTCCTACTAAATCCCATTTGATACTTTCTAGTTCATTCTCTAATGCAAGCACACTTCCTTCACTCGATAACGTTCTTACATTGTACGTGGCTAAATACAGGTTTCTATTAGCTAAGCTATCATCCATCGTCACTCTTACCTTGTTGGAGGTTTGGATATTATTTTTCTCGCATTTATCCAAGATGTGTTGAGAAAAAGGCGGTACTTGAGAGAGATTTCCATTCAAGGAGTGAGTTCTTACCGCCATAAACTCTTCTCTGTGGTCAGCTTTGACATATAGTCATCCTAGGTATCACTTGGATCACTTATGAGTTATTACATGCCATTTAACAGGGTTACTTTGTAAGTGAAAGTAGTTAGTTATGATAATAATAGATTAGCAATTGTTATACTACTTTTTTACAGATCTTTATCGTGAGACGCCTCTTTGGAGACAACGGATTTATATATGTGAGTGCGGTTTGCAATTTAATATTTTAATAATAACTTTAGTAAAGTATATAAAATTACACGAATTACTTTAATATAATTTAAATATGAAAAAGAACTGATAGACAGTTGGGAAACACCGTTTCTGTTTGCTATTATTCTATTAAGTAAAGTTCGTTAAAGATTTTTGGCTGGAAGCAATTATGTGGAAGATTTATTGCTTCTGTGGGACCGACTTGGCTGGCGAAGGACCCTTTTTTTGTATTCAGGTAGGGAGATGTATCTCGTTTGACACCGATTTGACACAAAAATTAGCACAAAATTTTTCGAAATAACTGATATAAAACCGCTTTTTACGACCGATTTGCTGTTTATTTTTACACTTAAATTATACTAGGATGCAATTAGTAAAATAAGTGATTAGATGGTTAAGTTAAATTTCGTGCAATAGCCGGGTTTAAGCGAGTAATAGCGGGAGGAACGCAGAAGCACGCCCTCCTCACATGACACGAAAGACCGAACTCCTATATATATATATATATATATATATATATATATATATATATATATATATATGTAGTATTTTTGCTGAGGTATATTTATGTTTTTATTGAGTGCATATGTATGTGTGTACGTTGGTGCTCTCACGTTGAAAGTATTGAACCCATGATATATCGAGATTTTTTTTCTGTGTTTGACATTTCAAATCAGTTTCCTCTTCTTTGCACTCGAATGTTCGGTGTGTTGATACGTATGAATTTTTATTGGTTGGTACACATAGATGCACATATGTATGTATACTATTGTTATGAAAATCTTGATAAAAATTTTTTTAAATATTTATTTCAGTTAATTATACTGAAAACGTACGTGAAATTATAAAATAGCTTTGAGTTATTTTTATGCTGTTTACACTAAAATTATATATTTTCTTGATCAATTTTACGACTTTCAATACTTCAAATGATTTTTCTTCAAAGTGTTTATTGATTTTAAACGACTTTGAATGTACTTTGTTTTGACGAAATCAAATTGTATTGTTTTTGTCTCGCATGCGTATTTCCGATACTTGCTATTGTTGAATTATGTATGTTTTCGCTTTTATCGTTTGTTTTATGTTGATTCGATTTAAGGGAGTAAAATCGTTACATGTAAATATTAGATCAAAAGGTAACCGGTGTAATAAAAGAAAATTCATCGAACGAACCAAGTAGGATTTAAAAATTCCGTAAAAATCAAATAAATTTTCATATAATGTTTTAAGTCGTATTTCTCAATGTTGGGTACGCGTACTTGCTTTGAAGGAGCACTCGAGAAAATCAAAATATCGAATTGACAAATTGTAAAAACATTGATTATTTTTCATGTCTTCGTGAAAACTCGCTTGACGAACTTTTTAGTGGTGTCTTACTAACTGTTGAAAAACACTTTTTATAGCGTACATATTTTCTACACTGTTGAATAATCAAGAAAAATTGTAATATAAATACAACACTTTTCATTGACAACACAAACACTTCTTTATATTGAAAACCTTAAAAAAAACAGGACGTTTTATGTATGGAGTGGTTTACAAGAAACGGTTGGTTATAAATTAAACAGTACTTCTTAAACCTTAATGCAAAAATTATTTATTGACATAGAAATACAGGTAAAAATATGTGATTTTGAAATCTTTATGAGCATATAATTATATCACTCAAAAGATTACGTTCCGTTTTCGGAAATTCGACTCTAGTATTTCCACTGTTTGCATTAGTTCAATTTAAATTTGTAATGCGGTCTTCCACAGTTCTTCCAGTGTGGGTGGCTATCCTTTGTACAAGTGTGATTTAAAATACCTCCACGAATAAAAATCACACTTGGAAAGGTCAGGTGAACGGGCAGGTCAGGAGACATTACCAAAGCGTGAAACAACCCTCCAATTGCAGCCAATGAAGCTCTGGCTGTATGGTTAGTGTTGCTGTCTTGCTGGAACCATACATTTTTCTGCTGATTATATTCATGATTACAGGCATATGTGACTAAATGGCATAGAATTTAAGTCGAAAAACCATCACTACAGGTTCTTCTTATCTGTTTCCCGTAGACCACCCTCTATATATGTTATGGGAAATAGCAAAAACAAATCTCTCGACGAATTAATCTTATCTAAATACAATGTACATTTATGTATCAAGTACAATTATTCGTACAATTAAAATGAACCTTACATTTATATCAATCGAACAAGTACACTCGTCTTTACTGCTTGCTCTAAAGCGACGAGTGCACTAATACAGATACAATACAATACGATCAATTAAATCAATACATTACAATACGATCGATACAATATAATTTATAGATACAATCAATAAAAGCATTTATACAATACGAATTCATACGAACATCATCCACATTAACATTTATGGAGAGATTTTTGCAGCATTTTTATTATACAAATTACCTCAAGATGCCGAATAACTTGAGATTTGCTATATACAAGGAACCGATGCCAACTTGCAGGAAGCGTTTCAATGAAAATCAGATAAATTGGCAAACTCTGATAGGAAACGATTGACCTGGAGTTACAAACCAAGGTCTGGCCAGCAGCTTCTAGTGGGAATCGAGTCGTGACCACTCTGCTCGAAAGCATAATATGCTAACCACGCTGCACATTGAAATAAAAAGTAGGATTTATATATATACATAGACACAGTGGTGTAGTCGGGCCGGGACGCCGTCCTGGCACTTCTTTTTGAGCCAGGTCACTGCCCTGGTACTCTGATACAAAAATTGTTTTTCGAGTAAAATTAAAAAAATATTTTTGCTTATATTTCATATCAAATTTTTTATACCAAATAATGTGAGCAAACTCTCGTATTATCATTTGGTGACTACAACGGTATCCTCACTCAAATGCCCGTTCGAGTTCAGAAAAAAATTTAAAAACAGCTCAACAACAACGCATTGAAAAAATTATAGATACTTTGAATGATGCCGAAATCGAATCATCTAACAAAATTTTCAGAACTGTATATTATATGTATTGCAAAAAATAATAAACCTCACTCGGGTCATTTTGATTGACTTTTCAAGTTAATTAGTATTTGATTTTTTTTAGAAATATTTGTACTACCAATATTAGGATACATATTTTTTAAGTAACGAAAAAAGTGGGGGGGGGGGTCGTAAAAATTAAACACCACCCTGGTACTTTTTCATTTAGCACTACACCACTGCATACACATGTACAGTGCCAGCTGTTTAATTTTTACGACCCCCCCCCCACTTTTTTCGTTACTTAAAAAATATGTATCCTAATATTGGTAATATTAGGATACATATTTTTTAAGTAACGAAAAATGTGGGGGGGGGGGGTCGTAAAAATTAAACACCGCCCTGGTACTTTTTCATTTAGCACTACACCACTGCATACACATGTACAGTGCCGGCCTTACACCCTATGGCGCCCTTGGGCAATTTTTTCTAAGCGCCCTTAGAAAATTGTGACATATTATTTTGTGACATTGTAGACCGGAGATAGGTTTCAATTTAAAATATCAATTTAAGTTTCGCCTTTGGCACTTTAATCTAAACAATTTTAGGGTCTTTGGCGCCCTAATTTTAAATTTTAAAGCGCCTTCGGTGCATGGAGTGGCGCCCCAACATACCCCCCCCCCTAAAACCGGCACTGCACATGTACATATATATTATATTGCAAATAGACTCGTGACGAAATGTGCGTCCGGTATGCATGCCAGATATGTTAGCACTTTCAAATGGATACACTTTAATTATTGCGATAGGACAGTAAGGACCGTTTTAATGACGCCGACTTGTTATGTGTAGTCTTTTGGTCGTAAAAGTTTAGTGTTTCGGCCTTCGCCCCGCGGCGCATAGTTTTACGGCCACTCTGTTCCGGTTTACGGACGTTCGACTTCCGGTGACTTCCGCCGTTACCATCTGACCATAACTCGACAGCCCGATAACGGTCAGCATATCGCGACACCATTGTGCTCATGCTCAGATTGCTCACTGCATTTACCACACCTTTGCCATCATCTTTCTTCTTTGTTCAGATTCCAATCAGAGGCGACATTGACTGCTTGAGCTTTTATAGCGAAAGGTGCTGAATGAATTTCTCATTTAATTTTTAAATGCTTTTTATTGTTTATGAATTATATGTACATATATTCGCAATACAAATTTGGGTTCTAGGACACTTACACTCCCCTGGACACATAACCCCCGGACACATACCCCCGGTTAAAAACCCCCTGGACATTAACCCCCCATGCAAAAAAACCCCCGTGCAAATAACCCCGCCTTCCCCCGTCAAGGATAGAAATATTTTACAAAAATTTACATTATCTTTAATAAAATGTCAGTATCAATGCTAATTTATTTCAGTCAGAAAAATACAGATTCAGAAATACATTTATTAATAATACATATATCAGACTTTTTATAAATAATCAGTAATCAATAATAATAATTTATAATAAACAAAACTCCAAAATCAATCTATTTTTCTTTTCCTTTTCTCGATTTTACACATTCCATCATGGATAGTCTAAAGTCTAAACATATTTCAAATATAGTAATAATAAATAATACTGCTATTAAAATTTACTTTCAATACGACAGAACGCAAACGCTAACTGGTGACTAAAAGTTTTTGAAATTGATATGTATTCCATTTACAATAATAAATTGAAAATAAATATTTTATATAAATTGAAATTCTCTTGAATGCTCTACCACCCTCAATTTATTCTTATTTATTTCTTTACTTTATTATTAATTATTAATTATTTATTACCAATTTTAAATAATTTTTATCCATGGTGGCGGTTATTTGCATGGGGGGGTTAATGTACAGGGTTTTTTGGCCGGGGTATGTGTACGGGGGGGTACGTGTCCAGGGGGTACATGTCCGGATACCCAAATTTGGTCTCTTCTATGTAATAGTTGCTGATTCGGTGAAATTTTTCCAATTTACAAATTTATTTTTGTTAGTATTCGTAGTTTTATCTTATTACAAGGCTCTTTTTACTTTATCTATGTACATATGTATGTATGTATGTACGTAGTAAAAATAGCAGATCATGCGAAAATTCAAAATCGACATTTTGACTGATTCGAACTCCGAATCGATCACTGATCACGTTTTCATGATCTAAAAAAAATGTATGTGGGTATGTGTCCGTCTGTGTATCTGTGTCTATGTATTTTGGGGATTTTTTTAACACCGTTAGTCCTATCGAACTGAAACTTAGTATCGGTTACTGAAATTCTTATAATTACTAAATTATTATTTTTTTAATATTTATACCTGAACCGTAAGTAGTACTTTTATTCTAGTTTTTTTTTTTTAGTTTTACTTCGCCTTTTGGTCTGACACTATTTCTCACATTCTTCCGATCGGTTTGAAGCTTTGTCATTTTGTGCGGTTTGGTTACCGTTAATTACTCAGCTCATTCTCCACCAGTGGCTTATACATATGTTTGGCTTTCCGCCACCCACTCGTTTTGTCAGATTTTAATTGTTTAAAAATTAAACGCCTATAACTTTATCTTTTTCCCACTATAAAATTTTATTCACACTATTAAACTTTATCCTTTTCACTCTCTAAATATATCTTAATATATTTTTACTACACTAATAGGTTATATAATGAATGCTAAAATCTTTATAATATAATGCTGATATATGTATGTACATACACGTACGTGTTACGGCCAAATTTTAAACGCTGCATTCTGACAGCTCTGACTGATCTTGTATTTATTTTAATGTTAGTGTATACAGAAAGCATGATAGGAAAAAGGTCAAAATCTTATATATGTACATACAATCATTTTTATAAATGTTCATAATAAGCTATATATTATACATACATTTAAAGCTAGCAGCATAGCTTGGTGGTTGCTTTAATGCTAACCACCGAGAGGTTCCCGGGTTCAAGCCCTGGATTGACCTCGATTGAAAAGAATATTTATTCGTAAGTATTTATGTAGTGCTGCTGGTCGGACTTGGATATTATTAACTCCAAATGGATCGTTTTCTATCAGAGTTTGCCAATTTATCTGATTTTATTGTTGAAGCGGTTCCTTATCACATTGGCGAAACTATCTTATCCACTATTGGATAGTTTCAAATTTATAATCTATAAATTAATATATATTTGTACAAGATTAATACCATAATTGTCGCTCAAGGGCAACCGGTAATGTCATCATGGGGAAATGTAAGTTTTATTTTCAAAAAATATATAAATAAACATTATAATTTCGATTCAATGACGCAAAGCTCAGAAAGAAATTAGCATTGGAATTTTTCAATCAAAAGTTTTATAATTAATTCAAGACCCATTTTTTCTTAATTGCCAAGTAATATTATCCATTTTGCTAAAATGGAAAAAGGAAGTTTTTTTAATTTATTTTTTTATGTACATATGTATGTATATATGTAAGTAGAATTTATTATGTGTATGTACATACATACATATAATAGGCAAGAAAATAATGTTTTTTTATTTCAGGGACGTGTAGTTGTTAAAAAAACACAACTTCACATTTTACTGTAATCCGAATCCAATTCCGAAACCTATTTTAAAAATTGAAAAATCAAAATTTTTTTTCCATTTTACGAATAGCTCTGAAATACATTATACGATAACAAATTAAGCTTCTTCGTGAAACTTTCTTATTCATTCAATATTTTGTATTTGTATATACAGATAAAAGCATTTGATATGACGGATTTTTCAAATATCAGGCCTCTCCTCAATTCGATCTACACATGAGAAATAAACAAATATAGAAATACTGTCTCAGATTTGCATACATTGGGTATTAGCGAGTCACTCTTTGGTTTGTAATTCAATATTTATATACATATGTATATTATTAAGTAAATAATTAAATACAATTTAAACGCGTAATCGGAGTCGGAGTCGTTTTTTAGCGACACTGACTTTGGCCAAAATGCCACGATTCCACAACAGCGACTTTTTTTCCATAGCTTTTACGTAAAATGTATTCCGTTTACACTAGGGATATCCGAGCTGTTAATTTGGGTATGTATTGGTTTGGGCTTTGAAGCGTGCTCAAATATGTTTTAATGATGAAAAAATTCCAGGTCGAATTTCAGTCGTGCAAATGTTTGTTCAAGCTGAATGAAATATTGATTCCGTATTTTCTGTGAATTTCATATTGAAATCGATTTAAAAATTTCGAGATCAGGTCCCAATTACGATAGAACTAATTGGGATCGGAATTTTATTGCGTGATTAATTGGAATTTGATTAATTAATTAATTAATTAATTACGATTGTACGTAAGTGCTAATATTCAAGTGAACGTTAACAATGTGAAATTTGAATTTGAAATTGGGTTCGAAAAGTATTTCAATTTCATATTTAACTAATTTGAGACAGCCTCGCATTTCAGAATAAATACAAATTTAAATGTCAAATTCATGTCGGATTAAAATATTATCAAGTCCTTACGAAGTGAGGCTCGTAAGCGTTTTGATACAAATAAAATAAATATTATTTAAAAAGAAGGTCATGGCTTGTTTTAAAAAATACATTTTGACTTTGCCTGTAAAACATTAGACATACGGTAGTAAACAACCTTATCGTTTTTATTCATCTTCGTTTTAAACGGAAAATACAGTTGGCCTAAATAGTGCAAGGCCCGATATTTTACAATAATTAATTACAAGTACATTCATTGCACGTAAAATGGCCATTTTTAGTCCGGAAACCGTGTACATACATATACATATATGTACATATGTATATGTATGTGCTTTATAAGGTTTCGTGATTGCCTCAATCGGGGAGGCAATGAACTTTTTTCAACGGTTTGAATTTAATATTATATTAGAAATAATATACCAATTAAAAAGTTAATCTCATTTTGATGGTATTTTTTATTATTATTATTTTCAACTTTTCGGTGTATAAATAGGCTGCAGGAGACATTATTATCTTGGGAAAAGTTTCCCCTCCCTTTTCATTCAATATCCGCAGCTTTTTTCCGTCTGTTTGGAGAGTTTTCTCTATCTCTGAAAGTAATTTGAGCTTTTAACCACCTTCTTCAGTTCGCTTGCTTAGTGCTAATTCCAAACCGGTGGGCTGATCCTCGACTGATGAACCCCGTTGATTGACCCCTGACAACCTCTAACTATTTCGATTAATATAAGCCGTGGATTCAGACATACACTAGATATTTATTTACACAAATACATACAACATACATACATATATGCTCCTCGATATAATGTGGCAATTCTTCTCGTTTGAAATTTCTTGTAAACATATTTAAAATTGAGTTTTTATCTTGATAGAACACTTTAAATATTATGGTAAATTAATCTACGAAAAAATTTTAAATTTATATCGATCTATCTATTCAGACATGGTTTGTTCTTCTCTTTTTTTAAATTTTTGAATTATTCTATGATTCTTATACACATGTATGGAAATCAACTGCATTAAGTATTTTTATAAAAATTTAATACAACCAAGTTTGGTATATAATCACTGAGCCAGCAGTATGGCTCGGTGGTTGCGTTTATGTTTAGCACCTTTAAAACTGCTGGTCAGACTCATTTTTGACCTTCACTGGGATTTGAATCTCGTATCTTTCAATTTATATATATATATATATATATATATATATATATATATATATATATATATATATATATATATATATATATATATATATATATATATATATATATATATATATATATATATATATATATATATAAGCTTATTTTTCCCTTTCCGTTACAACTGTCCCACTGGACGATTAAATAGCATTAGGGGAGATGCGATGGAGGAGGCGCATTACTCCTATGGGCTTTCAAGGCTACAAGGCTTTGAACTGCTTATTAAGTATTCCATACAATTACGATATAATATTATTTATGCAAAGTGTTATTGTTAGGTGGGTTTTCTCTCAGCCGATTGTCTGAAATTTAATACGTTGGGGAAGCCGTGAAATTTTGATCCGCGAAATCAATCAGTCAGTGGTAAGATTTTCCGATCATTTTTGATCCTCGAAGTAAGCCTGGAAGCGCGTTTGTAATTTGAAAGAGATTAATTGTACTTAGTTACGTTCGTAAAAAAAAAACGAGGCCGAGATAGATATCCACCTACATATGTACATGTGTACATATGTACAATGTACAAGGTATTTTAGATTATATGTAGATAGTATTAGCTGTGAAATGTTCTCATACATACATATATATATTAATATAATACGTGCTATTCGATTTGTTTTATCAAGATGAGTATTATACATTTGGGTGTTATAAATTTGGTTGTTGATGCAACGTTGAACGCAAATGTTATTGTAATTTGTATTTTATCGCGTCGGTTTTCGAAATTTGTTTATCGACAACAACTTCATTCGAAAATTCGATCGGTTCGAAAGCGTAGCGGAAATTACATATAATGCGATACTAATATTAAAAGTTTGCAGACAGTGTTTTACGGTGGGCGTATGTTATTCTACAGTATATTAAATGGCTACTTTCAGACTGCTATAATCACTGTTATCATATAAAAGCTCCCATTTATTGATGGATGAAATCGTCAAAATGATTGACGTATATTTGAAAAATAAGCTTATAACACTAATAAAAAGCTTGTTTTTTAAAAAAAAACGTTTTTTACCGTAATTATTATATTTTATGCTTTTTAGAGCTCGAGACTTTGTGTTTTGTCACTTAATTTTGAACAGTCTAATTCTTCAACGAGCAGTACATTAAGTAATTTCACTCTGATAATGTCACCGTAGGCTTGCCTGGCAGCAGTTTTGATCCTAAATATATTCCTGTCGATACCCTCTTTCCTGAGAATCACGACTTCCATTTGGTATTCCAATGAGGAGTGTGGACGCTCCAGAAGATCTCTCTCCAACATTATCTGTGCCTAATGAGAGCTACGTAGAGGCTATAATTTGGTCAATGCACTTCAATAATTGGGCCACGAATTTCACCAACTTTGATTAATCTATTAGTGAATTGAAAACGTATGTGATAAAGTATAAAGGCTTGTAATATTAAGTTTATACAAGATAAGAGTAAGTGAGAGTGAAAAAAGTGGTGGTAGAAAGATCCATAATGAAGCTGGCTGTCATCGCTTCAATCTGACACTAAATTTCGATGTAATTTTTAACGGGTTTGTTATTAATTGAACTCCTTTAGCTTCATATCGGAGACATTAGCTTACTTGAATGTTAGCTAACCCCCCGTGTGTCGGTAAGAGATTAAAGCGATCTAAAGAGTGGAAGTGATTCAAAATCAGATTACAATTTTTTGACGGGAAGCAATGTCATTGAACTAACAGAGTGAAGTTAAAAAAAAAATTATTCTATCGCTGAAAAAATCTACATACATATGTATGTATGTAAGTTTGGATTAGTTTAAAAGTCGTTAAAATAGAAGCACTCTGTGCAAGAGTACATATTGCGGGTAAAATTTGCTATACGCGATGAGACATACGGAGTGATCCGATATATCGAAATGAAATGAATCTACTGTTTTATTTCATTATTGATATCAACAGTAAATATTCAATATGGTAATATATTCTACCGAAATGTATCTATCGAAATGTAGATTCTGAAATATCGGTTCAAATAACCGATATGTTGCATGTTACATTCAAGAACTTTATGAACTATGCAGTGAAATTGTATTGCTCCACGCATATAATCCTTAAATATGCTATTCATATTTTTTTACTAAAAATGTACGTCTGTATCGATTCATATAGAAAATTGTTTGGTTAAATAATTCATTCAAAAATTTTACTGTTTTTTTTTATAGCCAGCATCATGGCTCGGTGGTTGGGCTTTTGCCTAGCGCCAAGAGGTCGCTGGGTTCGATCCCGTGATTTGATCTCGATTTAAAATAATTTATTCTGAATTATCTGTAATGCTGCTGGTCAGTCTTGGATATTTGTAACTCCAAGTCAATCGTTTCCTATCAGAGTTTAATAATTTTCCTGACTTAATTATTGAAATAGTTCCTCTATTAACACTTTGAGTGCTGGCGTCTTTTCTGTTGAAAGCCCACCACGCTGAAAATTTCACCAACTTAATTATTTATAAATCTAATAGAAAGCAGGTATAAAAATTGTAGCTAATCCAAAGGAACCCTAGATAACTACCGCCGAGGATTTCGATGTTTTGTAAACGTGTGTTTAGACTCCCTAATATATCTTGCAACAATATGAAATAAACAAAAGAAGTCTATTAATGAATGTATTTTTCCAAAAATAGTTCCATTTTCTTCATTGTTGTTAGAATGTAATGCTCACAATCTAAATGCCAAGCCACAATCTAAAATACTCAGCAGTTAGGGATTTCCATCGAGAAATTCTGCTATGGTTATAAATTCAGAAATTCAGGTGTCAAAATGTCTTTGTAAAAATTGACACGGATTACACGACCCATGTTCAATGCATTTTTTTATGCTACCTGGAAAGGCTTAGCGGGTAGTATTCTTGTTTATTTTTTACATAATCAAAAAAGCCACGCTTATAGGCGTATTTCAGGCTGATGGGCTTGTTGGCGGAACGCCAATCGGCGTTGGTCAGCATTCAAAAGGTTAAATTGACTAAAAACCCATCCTACCCACTATGTCACCACTATTTGAGTATAAATTAATTAATTAATTATTAATTTCGTGTTCTTTGGCCTCTTGAAATACAGCGATTTATGTAATAAAAAATGCTGCATTGTTTGTCATTGGCGAGGAAGGCGCATTAGGGTTCACCTCTTAGGCGTTCCTGGTTATATGTATATGTTTGTAAATAAATAAATAAATAAATATGTACATATGTACATATATGTAAAATATTTCTTTCCAAATTCAAATTTGTAGTACATATAATGTTTTCGCATTACAAGTTCATAAGCATCAGATACTCTGTGGGAGACGAAAATAAATAAGCGTATTGACATTCGTTTTTGAAAGCAGCTTAAATTTGATGGAAAAATAACATGAGCTCCGAAAGCTCCGACAAACTCTTAAATTTGCGGACAAGAAAAAAAAACACAACGCAAACTTGTCCTAAAGTGAAATTTATCATCTTCGAAATGTCGCTTGGTAATTTTTAATTCGAATTTAATTTGCATAACATAATCGCGCGTTAACGTGACTATGGTCGTTGCGGGAAAAGATCCGACTTTTTTTAACGTGAAAATATTTTAAAAATGCCCGGCACTCACACCTAATATATTAACATTTAAATGTACGATGGATGTAATGGGAATTAATTAAAGCGTTGCCCTTCTATACGTCGCGATGTTTTCACAATCTGCGCTTTGCGGGTTATCAACCCTGTCACAGATGACAGACGGCGGGAAATAAAAGGATTTTTTTACGGTAACCCTCCCATACTCGGTCAGTTGAATGGCCCCTTTCACGTGCGTGGTGCGAAAAAAAGGGCACACTGAAAAAATGAAGGGAAAAAGGGTGAGAAAAAAAGCACATATCGTTCGGCGCGTGCAGGGAGGTTTTAATGTTTGCGCACATAAATAACATGTGTCGACCACGACACAATTCTCATCGCCTGTTTTTTTTTTATTATTATTTTTTGTTATAAAAATCTATGACTTATGACCGCGGCCGGCCGTGCGCCGATATAACGAACACGCATCATCGACATAACGAGCATTCATCATAGTCGTAACGAGCGTGTCTCATCATTACAGCGAACGAGCTTCGTCTTTATGTCGATACTTCGCGAGGCTATGAAAAGAAATGCTTTCTTTTTAAATATAAAATAACATTTCCAATTTTAATTTTTGACTTAAAGTAGAACCATGTATGTACATATGCATAGTGCGGTCTCCCTCACGGGACCGAAAGTGAAACGCCCGAAAACGCAAATATCGGAAGGCAAAGATCGAAAATCGAAAGATCTTAAGTCGAAAGATAAAAAAGGGTCTCTCCCCCGCCGTCGTATATACTCACTTAATTTGCGCGAGCAGGATACAACAGGAACAAGAGGAACAGGCTTTTCCTCCCGTATTCTTTTTTTTGTTAAACAAGGCTGTATAACAAAAAAAAGAGAGATAATTTCACCGCATGCCACTCATATATATTATATATACATAGTACCGTTTACCATGCACCCTTTTTTTTGATCTTTAGACTTAAGATCTTTCGATTTTCGATCTCTGCCTTCCGATATTTGCGTTTTCGGGCGTTTCACTTTCGGTCCCGTGAGGTAGACCCATATTAGTGACGGCATACATATGTATATGTATGTATGTAATAATATTAATTTTATTTTTATATAAATGTACCACGACCGTAGCCGATAATTTTTCCAGGGGGGGGGGGGCCTTAAACACAAGGGCACCTCCTCTTATATAAATATTAGCCAGCAGTGTGGCTTAATGGTAGCATGTTTGGCACCAAGTGATCAGTGGGTTCAATCCGCTATACTGCTGGTTAGATTTGGAGGTATTTGTTACTCCAGATCGACCGTTTCTTATCAGTTTGCCAATTTTATCTGATAAAGCTTTGGCTTGTATTATGCTGCGTACGCACCAAGCCAACGAACTTTTAAATTATCGTCAACAGTAGCGTACAAAATATCGAAATAAAAATTAAATTAAAAATCAAAATTAAAACTATTAGTATTATAATAGTATTAAAATTAAATTCAAATATCAAAATAAAATTATAATCATTATACAATATTAAAATTAAAATAAAATATTGAAAGTTAAAACAGAACATACACAATTTAAATAAATTTTCGAGATTGAGCTAAAATTAGATCATCAACAATCATATACAGGTAGTCCTCGACTCGATGTTTTGACTTACAAAGAAACGCACTAAGATCGAAAAAAAATCAAAGAATTATTATTTTTACTTCCTGATAAATCACCGCTTCAAACATTAATATACAATTATATTTATTTAGTATCCAAAAGATATTTACATATGTACAAAATTCAATATACAGCAATTTTTTGCTAGAAATGCATACGTTTTACAGAGTGGGTATCATTTTTAAATAAAGGTAATAATCAACAAATTCTAGATCCTATTAACTCAGTTTTGTGAGAAATAGGATAGATTGCCAATATAATGGTATTTCAACATTGAAATTATAAAAATTGGAAAACTCGTATTCCAGCAACAGTGGGCTAAGAAATGATCCGATGACCCCTAGTTGAAAGCATTACACGCTAACCACTGGGCTATGTTGGTGGATAGAATGAGAAAAGTAACTGTTATAGCTGGGTGGTAGAAAGGCGTGTTTGAATAGCTAGCTGTCATCACGTCGATCTGAAATAAGTAATTTTTAATGATTTCGTTAATGATTTAATTCCTCTAACTTCATGATGGAGACTTTTGCTTACTTTAATGAGAGCTTATCCCCGTATGTTGGTAAAATATCATATCTATCGGAAGAATGAAGTGGATCAAAATAAACCCACAAATTTCAGACGGTTAGGAATTTTACCTAATTAACTTCAGCCTCGGTATTTTTTACGATCGGCTCTGTATCGGAAAATTGACTGTGTGTTTTATATGTAATATCTTGGGAAAAGTGAGTTTATAGTTTCAGTTAATGTAAATAAGATTGTATTTCACATTCTGTTTAGAAAAGTTTGCCGTATGTAGTATGTGTATGTATATTTAGAATAGTAATGGATGTTCTTTGAAGTAAAATAAAATGAGATTCTGATCCTCAAAGTATGTATTTCTATAAAAACTGATGCATTTTTTATGTGTATAAGAACTAATGTCGTTCCATTTTCGTTTTTATATTCTTTTAGGGGAATGTTATAAAAATAAGCTTCAAGTTACCCTCTGAAATTAATGTATCTTGACAGTGTCATTCGTGGAAACCTATAAACTATGTAGTGTCTTTGTTTTGTCATAAACATATGTACGTGTATATTATTTTGTGCATTATACATATTACAATATACTCCTAGATGCATTTCGTGCTAATGGAGATATTGAAAATGCATTTCTCTACTTAAAATATACCTATATACCTAAACATCCTCCTGTCTGATGAAAACCTTATTTATTATATCGATAATTTTATAATAATTTGTATAAAAATTTAATAACCCAATTTAGATCTACCTAATTATTGTGCTTTGAAATATGTACATTCATATGTATGTACGTACATATATCTAAGATCTGAACTTCAGGAATCTTTTTGACGTATTTACGGTGTATTGTTTATTTTTTATGAATAATAATTAATAGGTCTTACGAATAAATATGCAAAATATTTTAATGAACTTCAGGCGTAGACACGCCGAATCGTACGGCACGGTAAATAGATTCCAGTTGTGGTTGGGCGTGTCTTCATGTCATTATCAATTCGTAGGATCTTATTATTTCAACAAGTTTCTCCTACACTTCTCCAAATATGGGAATCACCGTTTTCGATCACTAGAAGGATAAAATATCATCGAAAACACTCCAGAGCGGTGAGTTTAGGCCTGGATTGCGATTATATATATTGGGTGTGCTAACGTTTTTTTTAAAGAAAAATGAAGCAGGTAAATTCCATAAGAATCCTTATGCTACTAAAAATTGCAAGTATATACAATAACGTAACAGGCTTCATATGTACATATGTTCAGTATATAACAATATGGTATCCAGTCAAAAGCGCTCATCAACAACACCACGCCAGAATATCTGAAAAAAGTAAAAATATCAATTTCAAACTGATAGGTTTGATAAGGTTTTGGTATGAATTCGAACAACCAGAAGTAGTAATTCTTTTTAAAACAATATTTCATTATTCTATTTTGACCTTTTAAATTATTTATATTTTCTTAATATTTTTCGCTTCTGATTTTTTATAGTGATATAACATATGTAAATAATAAAAAAATATATTATCAAAATCCGAAAACTGGAAGTAGAACTTTTATCTTGCCGAAAATCTTTATCGAATTTTGTTTTTGATACTTTTAATATTCTCTGAATACATACATATGTAACGTAACGACTAAGCGAGGCTCTCGTGGACCGATGGTTCACTAGCGCCGATCATCTGATCTCGCGTTGACGTCGACGTATAGAGGAGTCGGGCGTTACGGCCAATAGGAACGCGCGACTCGTCGACCAATAAGATCTCGCGGATATCTGTATGCGCTGAACGCCCGATATGTTTAAATATTGGGCGCTCTCGAACTGTGATTCATTCGGAACCTGGCTACCACCAGAGGAGCATCGTTAAAGATCTGAAACCTACCAGATTGTTTTCTTGTACCTCGACTTGACTCCCCTTACCTTTGAATACTATTCACATACATAAATAAATTCATGGGATGGTCACATCCAAATTTGAAATCGAAATCGAAATTGATATTGTAGCATATGCTAAAAGGAGCCGCCGTTATAATTGGTTTTCGAAGATTATATCCAGGCTGAAGTGCTATCGGCTAACAATAGAGACCCCCCGAATGGACTCAGTGGTCGGTAACGGCATTCGGTTACTTCCCGCTAGAATTTTCACAGCTGACAGCGCGAGACCGTGGGACTGCATGCTGAAGCCGTGGGACTTGCATATCTGGTACGTTACGTTAAATAGTGTTGAGGAAGATGCACTGAGTGACCTGCCCTTTATAAGCAGGTACTTAGGCCATACCAAGGCATTCTGGATGGAGCACTGGCAGTGCGTCGATCTCCTTAATCACCCAATAAATGGTGTGAAGTGACTTTGACCTTTTATTTGGATCCCCCACCCACCCCTACGCAACAATATTTTAATTTTTTCGTATATTCTGGCGTGGTTTTGTCTTCCGTGGTTTTGACGCTTCGCGGTTATGTCGGGGCGGTTACGTCGGGGTACTTTTGTCTCTCGCGCTAAAGTCAGGCTACCATAAAATATATAAATATGTGCATATGTACATATATAGATATAGCAACATAAAGACTCAGTGTTGCATTTTTACGACCCCATCGTATATTGCAGCCTCGCACTGTATATGTTTATTTTTTGTATTAGAAGGAAGTGTAAACACTTCGGCGTCGTGCAAACGAAATGAAAATATATAGTGACAAGTAAATGCGTCGACGCAGGCAAAGGGTTGGCACATTAAAGACACGACCCTTCTGCTCGTAACGCACATAACTCATTACGACCCACGACCCACTACTCTCGATATATGTACATGCATACATACATACACACATACAATGGGGAACACGATACTGATGTTGTGACGTGTGTTTGATGTGCCACCATCTCAGACCACCCTAGTGTGGTTTCATCACGACACGTACCGTATCAAATCGAGACAACCGCCACTTCATTTCCCACCAATGGTATACATACATACGTATGTATGTATGTGGTAAATTTCGTCCAATTCGACACTCGTTCCTTAGTGTGGTTAGTGTTTTGATGATTTCACAGCACGTGTGGAACTTTGGTCGTTGACGTATGTATTTGTAGACAGTGTAATTAATAAATACATCGCTTATAAATTCGCTAAATAATTAATTATACTTATTTTAAAGCAATAAAAATCACAATCAATAGAAAAAAAGATGTGACTATTGATTCCGATACTTACTTTTGGCATAGAATAACTAGATTTTGAGTTGCAAATGCCAAAAATCTGTAAAAAAATTCGCATTTTTTTTTTAATCGCTCATCTAATATATAATTTGGAGATAGACTTTGTATGTATGCTTGGTTCGTTCGTTTGTTCGTAGAATCGTGACGTCATCGAACAAATGATTCGATTTTTTTTGTTTTCGATTCATAGACGCTGATTAGATTTTGCCGCTGATCCGATTAGGCGTTGATTCGCCTTCACGTCGGGGGCGTAGGCGCTGAGGGCGAAGCCCTAGACAGCAAATGCTTTGAGGGTCGCCGAGGGCGAAGCCCTAGACAGCAAGTGCTTAGGGGGTCGCCGAGGGTGAAGCCCTAGACGGCAAAAGCTCAGGGGGACGCTGAGGGCGAAGCCCTAGTTGGTAAATGCTCAGGGGAAGCTGAGAGCGAAGCCCTAGATGGTAAAGGCTCAGGGGGGCGCCGAAGGCGAAGCCCTAGACGACAAATAGGGGGCGCAGACGCTGGAGACGTACATATAATTTTTTATAAGAGACTTACTATATACATTTGTTTGTTTGTTCGTTACAGTCAATTTAATAAAAAAAAACAAATGAGTATTCAAATAAAATTTATATAAAATAAAACTTAAAATTTAAGAAAATGTTTACTATTAGATTAGTCATGTTTAAGCGGTTTATATTACAAATACTGAGTGAAGCTGGGTAATACAGCTAGTATCTCATGAACGAGAAAAAATCGACAAAAATTATTGTCATATTCGATTTCAAAGGGCCTATCTCGTTCTACCAACTTGCAGTATAAAAAAACTTGGTTTCCTCATCTTTCTAGGTGTATCGTTTGTTTATATACAAAACACATACGAAAATAATTTATTTATTTTATGAAATAAACATTGACTATTAAAAAAATATAGTAAGAATTGATTTTTTAACGTTTATTTAATATGATGGAATGACCACAATATGTCTCGAATGTTAATAATATTACGTACATGTATACAAAAAACATGTACATATGTAACATCACTCAAACAAAAAATTAAGAAAACGAGTCTCGAGATACATATAGGTATATTGTAAGTAAGTAAAACGAAGCGCGACGTGTACATATATAATATATGTATACTACATCGATCAATGTGTTTTGCCAGTGATGAAATATGGATGTGAGACTTGGACATTGAACGCTAAACAAAGGCCAATGCACTCAAAGAAGTATGGAACGTTATATGCTCGGCATAACAAGGAAAGACAGGAAGCGGAACACGTGGGTGAGAAGTTAATATGACAAGGGAAGTAGACATAGTGGATAAAGTTAAGAGATTGAAATGGCAATGGGCGGGCCTAGAAGAATGAATGAAAATTGGATGAAAAAAGTACTAGAATGGTACCTGAGAGAATGAAAAATGGTAAAAGGAAGACCGCAGGGAAGATGGGTAGATGAAATTAGGAAAATGTGTGGAGTGAGATGGATTTATACATGTGTATACATATGTATATATGTAAGATTTTATCGCATGGGACACGAGGCATGGTTAACAATATGGACTCATAATCAGCCACAAGTGTTCAAGATTTCTCGCTCCAACTTAAATCAAACGTACAATAAATATTTGTCGAACAAACTGTTTTGATTATTATATCAAAGGAATCACCAGGTTTGCTCGGGAGACCGAAAACCAAAATTTTATATATGTGGCTCTCGACCTTGGATTTTGATCACTTCAAAAACCGTCTACGCTATATGTTAAAGTTCCATTAAATTTTAAATTGTTATTTCAAAAATTTCAATTTCAAAAAGTTGTAAATTGAAAACTGTAGATTTGTATAGTAGACAAACAAAAAAATGTATATAGAGATTCCACTTCATGAAGGCGTATTTTAAAAATTCTATGAGACGGTTTTAAATGTGAAGGAAATAAATATTACATACATACATATATACATATATATTTGATAATGAATTTTCGTCTTTTCTTTTGTAAATATACGGTTATTAACTACCGAATTTGATATACTAATTTATGATACTCTTACTTAGACAGCAGATCATAAGATTTGTATGCTTTATTTATTTACAACTTGAATGATGCGAATTTTTCTATTAGATATACCAATAATTATTACCAATAAATTTGATCGTTTCTACTTCAATATAGTCACGTTTCAATCGCAAATATAATTGCGGAATAATCTCAATATTTATTTAGAAGGAATAGTTTTGAAAATTGGCTCTCAATGTATAAATAAAGCCCAATAGTACCAATCCCATCGCGAAAAAATTCCACGAATCTCAAATATTCAACAGATATAATATTCAACAGAACTAAAATAATAATATAATTTCGTCGCGATATTAACCCATTTCCGGACACTCATAGCTTACTCTCCAGCACCAATTTGTTCGACAAACAGAGCTTGATTGCTTTGCTTGCTAGGGAAGTGCAACGAAAGTGCACATCTGCTGCATTCTGATGCATCTGGATGAGTACTGTGTCGAGTTGATGGATCACTTTGTACTTTAAGGATTTATTATGCGCATAATTAGCCGGTGGTGCACCGTGGGATGTTTTCGCCTCGACTTACGAATGTTTTAATTATTTTATAAAATGTAGTTCATCTCTAACTTGGGGCTAGGTTTTCGTCTGAGAGCAAACACTTGGCGGTATGCAGTTTTAATGAAGAAATTCCTTTCGGTTCTTCGGTATATGCGACCATAAAGCGGTTCGTCTTATACATTATACATTTGCATTTTCGTATATTCGTGGCTTTTCATATGAATTTTCGGCGATTTTTACTAAGGTTCCATCTCCATGGTACGATCGTTGAATTTAAATCGCACGTTTGCCCGGAAAAGCTCCATCAATTTCAAATATTATCTGAAAACTTTCTCATTTGTGCGTAAGCGTGCTCCAGATCCACTCTTCATAATGTTAATTTGATTTCTTTCGAAGTTGCATCGCAAATCCCGGCTTATTTCGAATGAAATCCTCCACACACTTTGCAGATAATTACGTTATGTGAAAAAACGAATTCTAAGGCATGGTTTCGAGTTTCAAACGAAAAAAAATGTCATTTCGTAACACAAACAAAGTCAAGTCTTGAAGCTTTCAACGTAATACGTAAAGCTTAGTCCGACAACGAGATATCAACATCCCAGTAAGTGGCTATACTTTCTAATCCACTTTTATACGAAAAATATCCAACGGAGAACAGCTCTTTTCGGTTTATATGTAATCGGCATTCTATAAAATGTATTTCGAACTGTGCAGAGCTCAAACTCTGACAGGGTCAAAGTATTTATTCGATTTTATCTATAGCTTCGTAATAGCTTTGCAGTTTATACCATTATTAGAGTGGCCAATGTTGAAATCAACCCCATTTAGATTTTTCCAATTTTATTTGATCTCTTTAAAAGATGGTTCTATGATATATTTTTAAATTTTCTACATTTCGATCTCTATTGAAAAAGAAATTGACAATATCTGTAAGTAGTTCTCTTACAAGAATTTTTGTGTAGTTATGCGACTTAAAGGTCTGGCTTATCAAATTCGAAATAAATAGATATGTTCATATACATAATATATCAATTATTTAACACCGCTTCTTAGAGTTGAAAAATTTTGTGTGTTGTCAATATACTGTAATATAGAACAGTCTAATTCTTCAATGCGCAGTAAATTAAGTAATTTTATTATGTTAATGTCATCGTAGGCTTTCCCAGCAGCAAGGAGTTTTGATCCTAAATATGTATATTCTTCTTGATGATCGCTACCTCCACTGGTCTTCCAATGAGGAGTGTGGATGCTCCAGAACATCTCTCTCCAAGTGACAGCTACGGATATGTTTATGATTCGGCCAAAACACCAATATATTACTTTATTTTATATATTAGTGCATAGTCATATTAAGTTTATTTGAAATGAAAGTAAATGAGAGTGAAACAAATGTTACTACTAAAAGTAAATGTTAATGTTTAAACTATTTAACTGTTGAGCCTGTGAACTGTGAAGGGGTGGTAGTAAGACGTGTTTGGGTAGCTAGCTGTCATCGCTTCAATCTGACGTCTGTCACGCAAAAGTCGTGGTAAATATCAGAGTTTGTATCTTTTGTCTGTCGCGCAAAATATCAAAGCGACCTGAAGAGTGGAAGTCGTTCAAAATCAGATCACAATTTTTTGACGGGCAGGAATGTCACTGAACTAACAGAGTAGAGCTAATAAAAGGCTTGTAAATAAAATATTTTAATACCGTCTTAGTTTAGATTTTTTTATCGTTGAAATACTAACATTATCTTATTTTGGGTGATATTAATCAAGAAAGATCAAATGTTAATGTGATATTGTATGATATAATGGTCACTAAATTCAGCTATTTATTATAATATTTACTAGCGAGTGATTAATTATATTACGACCATAAAAATATAATCATTTTGCTATATATAGTGCTGTGGATTAATTTGTTTCATTATCTTTTACCTTTATATGCATACGTATGTACATATATTTGTATGTATTTATATTGATATATAACTACATACGTACATACATACATACATCTAATATATAATTTCGAAAGATACTTTGTATGTATGTATGTACATATGTAAGGTTTGTTGGTAATCGAAAAATATGACGACACTTCGATATGGTTGAATTTGAATTATTTTTTTCGATTCTAGAAAACAACTAGTATAATATAATACTAAATAATTTACGTATGTACGTACGTTTTTGTATTTTCGACATGAAAATCTAATTTCAGATTATTTTCACTTTGGATCGACCAGATCTGGCTTATAATCTTATGGTACTTTAGCTTAGCTAGTATACTGTAACGATTTACACTTTTTTTTTATATTCGCGGGGTGCCAAACCATAAACTATTTAACACTTAAAACTGTTTAAACAAATAAATAATGCACAAATGCATCCTTGCTACATTTATTAATTTACTATAATTCTTCTGCGAGGTATTACAATCAATCAGTGGGAAATCAATAAATCTTAGATGTAAGAAAAACAAATTAAAATAAGCTTATTGTAAAAAACTAAACGTATGTAAGCTTATTGTAAATCATATTAAAAATTAGATACAACATAACTTCTTATTGAATACTTATCTCGCAGATAAAACTCCGTGAAGAGATATACTTTTAGTCGTGAAATGTCAGATCTGACATATTTGGCCATAAATCAATATATATCGTGTATTACATTACATGAAGCTAGACGCCAAATTTGAAATTTATATATACATATGAGAGTTAAAACTATAAATATTTAAATATTAGAGATAACGAGAACCTATAGAGCAAATTTTATAAAATATAGAGTGAATTATAGGCGTTTAAACAATTAAAATCTGATATCGCCATATCAAGGCGAAAAGGTTGAAGATAGATTATGGTAGCTTACCGTACCGTCATAGACGTCACCGTATCCGAGATTCTGGATATTTGATACGCATTGTATACGATATTTTATCTCCAACGTAATGGCAGACGATACATTAACGTATATTGATGACCAAAATGAGCAATATGGCAAAGTATGAAAACGATCGGATAAGAGATAAGAGATATAAAAAATGACCAAGATAAATATATGTTATTATATAATTGATATTTCCCAACTTTCATCCTCACAAGTAACACTGGACAATTCAACTAGTTGTAATATATTACGAAAGTAGCAGTAAAGTGTGTATATAACATATACGCTGATTTCTTCGAGAGTTTGCTTTACATAATGCGAAAATCACAATTAGAGCGAATTTCTTAAGAAAATCATCGAGCCGTTTTCTCGTCGTAACAAAAGTGGAGAAAATTTATGGTGCGTGAATTTGATACGTTCTACTATCGCGATCCGAGCACACCCCATATTAATCATCGACCCTAATTGAGGCCAGGCTCCTTGGGGAGACCATCGACTATGGATTAACGCCATATCTAATGTTTATATGTGCGTTCGTGTGCGAACAAGATGGCTTGCGGTAAAAGATTATGCCGAACCGAACCGTCCGATAATAATGGCTCAATCCGAGGGCCGTATTTTCTATAACGTTACATATCGCGGATTAACTGCGGGACCGAGGATTATAAAGATACACACACACACACACACCGACAAACATGCCCGGACATAAATATTAATTGTGTGTGTGTGTTTTGTCGAAGGCTCGATAGATTTGCGAAAAAATGTTTTGTTTGTGCGATAAAATCTCCCGAGAGAGTTGTGTTGTATTGGATAGTAGCGGGAAAAGCACTAATCGATGATTAAATTTCGGATGAGAACCTTTTAACAACGAGTTGAATATCCCTGCTCAAAGCGTTCCTTAAGTGTGTTTACCTCGACTGAAATCGCTATGTAAAGAGGAAAATCGCCATTAGATTACTTAATGGCCTCTAACAGTGTCGACTCTCAATGGGCTTATTTTAAATTATTTTTACATGTGTTTTTTAGCGGTATTATTGAAAAACTAGTGTTGTGCCAGATGAAACATCATCGCATGGGCTGTGGCGTATGAAGCTATTAATTGAAAAGAAATTAAAAGAAATGTGTCGGCCCTGTGTTCGATCCGCACGAGGTCGTATTTTTTCAAATACCTTTTAAATATATTTAATTGTTTAATATGAATAAGCTTATTGTTAAAAACTAAATGTATGTAAGCTTATTTTAAATCATATTAACAATTAGATACAACATAACTTCTTATTGAATACTTATCTCGCAGATAAAACTCCGTGAAGAGATATACTTTTAGCCGTGAAATGTCAGATTTGACATATTTGGCCATAAATCAATATATATCGTGTATTACCCTACAAGAAGCTACACGCCAAATTTGAAATTTATATATACATATGAGTGTTAAAACTATAAATATTTATATATTATAGATAATGAGAACCAATAGAGCAAATTTCATAAAATATAGAGTGAATTATAGGCGTTTAAACAATTAAAATTGATAAGGCCGTGTCATGGCGAAAAGTTTACGCCTTGTTAAACAACGCATGTTAAACGTCAGGAAGATTTACTTTCCCTGTGTTTAAAACGCGTTGTATACGATATTTTATCTCCAACGTAATGGCAGACGATACATTAACGTGTATTGATGACCAAAATGAGCAATATGGCAAAGTATGAAAACGATCGGATAAGAGATAAAAATGACCACTGACACGAAAGCCATGTGAAACGTAAAAGAGGTAAGTAAAAAAATGGTACAAACTACCTACCTACCTACTTATAAACAATATAAAACACCAATAGAAACATTAATTAATTAAATAAATTATCAATAGATGGCGCTAAATGCTCAGAGACTTATTGCCCTAGAAGAAACGGTACCCCAACTTTTCCGCGGGGTCAATAAGTGCCCCGACATAAGCGCGCCGACATTACCGCGCCGCGACAAAACCACGAGAGCCAAAACCGCGACAGACATAACCGCGCACTAACAAAACCACGCCAGTAAAAACCGCTCGCGCGACAAAACCGCGCCAGAATCCGTTGTCAGATGAAAGTTTCGCTCAAACGGTACAAATAATGCTAGTACATAAACGTTATACGGATGAAACCAGTTTTCTCAAAGGAAAACCGTATCGATTGCCAGATTTTCAATCATCGATTATACGTATTGACGTCGACTATGATTAATTTAGATAATGTTTATTATTATACAAAATATATTTCTATTTTTATTTTATGAATGTAGACCTGAATGTTCGCCATTTTTACATACCTCTTTTACGTTTCACTTGTGATCACAATTCAGGAAAAAATTTTCCTCTTATCTGATCGTTTTCATACTTTGCCATATTGCTTATTTTGGTCATCATTACGCCATTCTCCGCCATTACGATGGAGAAAAAAAATAGTTTTAGACGCGTTTGAAATTTGAATTTCTGAAAAGTGCCTGACGTTTATCCAGCTTTTAGTTTTAAACATAGATGGCGGTAGTAAAATAAAATTATTGGTATTTTTATTCAAAATAATTATTTTTTATTTTTTTTCGCGTACCACCAACCATCAACCACGTACCACCAAGTGGTACGCGTACCCGAGTTGGGTAATACAATACGATTTTAAATTAAATTCAAATTATGGTGACAAATGAGGGTAGATGGACCAGTTGGTAGGAACCGTTTCAGCAATGATATCTCTACATTTAAATATCTACTATTATACGTAATTTTAAAATCTACTCTTCACAAAAGAAAATTAGTTTTTTCTTTATATTTGATAATATTAGCATGAAGACAGTCAATAAAGCTTTTCATTTTCACTCTGTCTGGAATGAAGTTCCATTATCTTACAATTTTATTTAATTTTTTCTGCCTTTAATGTTTAATAATTCAATTATAAAGCTTTTAAAACCACTTCATAACTTTTTCATCTTTTAAATGAAAGTCTATGTTCAGAGTTTATTCAAAATATAATACATATGAATATTAATATACGTAAATATATGTATATACATATGTACTTACAAGATATAACATTTTGGTACGCTCAATGTTTTTTGGCACAGCTTTATATATTGTCGAGACCTTAACATATTATTCAGGCAAATATCCTAAAATAAACAATAAACATTTTCTATTATACAATATACTAGTAATGATTCTGCGAAACCTATCAAATAACTCGCTGTCGTTCAAAATGCCTTAATAAACATTCATTGTTGATTTATGACCTACATATTTACGAACGTAAACACTCGAATATTTTGTCAAAACACTGAAATATATATATTTTATGGGCGTATTCACATTTTATGAAATTATTAACAATAAAAATGATATTACCTACGAGTATGTCGTGTGTACATAAATACGCAATCAAAAACTGTGATTCGCGACTTGCGTTTATTAATTAAAATTGAACGCACCAGACTAGAGAATTTGTTTTTAATTAAAATAAGTAACTTGAAAGCAGTTTAAATACAATGTATTATAGTTTCGAGATTATCACGAACTATCGAATGTTTATTACAATTCGTCTGTATTGCGAGATGAGAACTCGCGTCGCGTCGAATTGAAGCGTGTCAAGGATGATAATGGAACAATAAACTGTCTGAACAAAATTTAAAACTTCGATTTGAGAATTCTTGGAAAAGTGTTAATTAAACAGATGCATAATAATATCATAGTGGAAACTTTGTCGGCACTAATCGCAAATATTGTATGCGAATCACGTACAAAGCAATTCTTATATGTAATTTTTTTTCTTCATTGATATGCCAGTCAGACTGCAAAGGTTTTTTGCATTATATATTTTATGTATATATGCTTTATGGATGTAATAAATTAAATATATTTTTCAAATTGGGTTTTATCTCACAAAAAATATTACATGTGTTTGTACAAATATTTTTTTGTGTGTAAATTCAGAAGTTTCCACGAAAGCCCTTTGTGTCCAGCACTTAAATTGATTCGATTTCGTTATATTTTTCCTACACATTATTTCCTCACGTACTACAATCAAATTAAATTCAAAAGCAATCAGCATTCAATCGCCAGATAGGTTTTTTACCGTAATCTCACCCTGTCACGAACGCCCTTTAAAATTACAAAAACGCTTAATTTGAACATTTTGATAAATGTTCGTATTGTATTTTTACGCATTAATCTATGTTCGTTTGATTCATTAGTTGTAATACGATAATTGTACAATTGACTTGCTAATTCTCCAAAGGTTGAATTCGGTTTGCTTACACGAAAGTTCAATAGAATTGGCCGTAGACTGCGAGTCAAACTATTAATTAGTCAATCAGAGTTTATACAATGCTTTATATAAACGGTTAAATATTTTGAAAAATAATAAACTAAAGACTTCATTAGAGTAATATTCAAATATGTATGGAGAGATATGTAGATTTCACATTTTGAACCTAAATAATTCTAAATTAAATATTGAGATATGTAATATATAATATTAACAGAAGGTAGCTCACAACTAGCAAAATAATTAAACTGAAAGATTTTCCAATGAATTTTCCGAACATGCTTGACGCACACTGTTCATATGGATATTCATTGTCTGAATTTTATTTAAATTCAATTTATTTTTTAACAAATGCTATTGAAAATTACTATCTTCTACATTTGTAGATTCAAGGATCTCAATTTTTCTCGAAACTTGAAACGTTTTTTTAACGATTGTGCCTTTATGCCAGCAGTATAGCTCGGTAGTTGCGTTAATGCTAACCACTGAAAGGTTTCTGGGATCAAACCCTGGGTTGACCTCGATTGAAGACAATTTATTTCTGCAGTGTTTCTTGTCAAGTTGATCGTTTCTTATCAGAGTTTGCCAATTCATCTGATTTAATTGCTGAAACAAACCTCATTGTTGAAACAGTTGCTTAAACAAAACATTGCTGAACCAAACCTCATCAAACTGATAAAATCATCCTACCCACTATCATATTCACCACTATTTAAATATGATAGTGGGTGGGATTGAAATCATATTCACCACTATTTGAATATGATTTCAAATTTAATACCATAGGTGTCATTCAGGGGTATACCCATAATAGCATCAAGGTAAAATATAATTTAAAAAATAGACATTTTTTTATTTTATTCAACCAATCTATAGGTATACCCACTCGTGTAACAGATTTATCCAACGCGACGAGTGTGCTATACAAATTAAGAATTATTAACTGTATATACAGGTGTATACCCATTTATTTAAATTAAACACGACATCTATGGTCAAAAATTGTACAACAGTATTGTAAGTATTATACAGAAACATCTATGAACAAATTTGCAGCATTTATATAAATCAGCGAAAATCAATATGCTGAATAAAACTACAATTGCCGCGAGAGATTGGATAGGGTTAGCAATTTGATGGAACCGTTTCAATGGAATCAGATAAATTGGCAAACTCTGATAGGAAACGATCGACCTTGTAGTAATATATTCAAGGTCTGGCCAGGAATAGAACCAGTGACTACACAATTAGCGTGGTAGCGTGGTCTAGTAACCAGTAGCGTGGTCTAGTGGTGAATGTTGAATTATCTCGTACTTGATGTTACGAGTTCGATTCCCGCTAAGTCTTGCTATTGGCCAGACCTTGATTTGTCGAGGTCGATCGTTTCTTATCGGAAATTGCCATTTTTTCTGATTTTCATTGAAACGATTCCTGTAAAATTGGCGTTTCCTTCCCAATTGTCTGTTGCGAACCTTTAGTTATTGTTATATCTTAGGTTTCGCCATATTGCTCACCATAGATGTCTCTGTGGTTGTTTATCGAATATAAAATTCGTATTGTTACATGAAAGTTATTCATCGTTATTTATCTATTAATACGATATTTGTCAGATATTGTTTAGATTTACGTGTATCTATGTAATAATTATGTGGACCAGGAAGGCGCATTTGGGGTATACCTGTTAAGCCTTCCTGGTATATTTGTATATGTAAAAATATGTATGTAAATAAATAAATAAATAAACAATTGAAAGCACTACATGCATACCTATGTTAATCTATGCAGCTGCTAAATGAGAAATCAATTACAAAATGTATACGAGTAATTATCACAATAGGCGAATCGTTAGCCAATGAATGTATATGTATGTATACATATGTTCCCTATGAATAGAATTCATAATACAGAAAATTTTCATAAGTTCATTGAACTTCGATATGAAAAATCCAACAAATAGAAGCTCAAACCTTAGCTGGCGATAATTGAGCTTAACATTTCAGAGCTTTCGCCGCCTGCAAAGTGCCCAGATCCAATTACCGCTTTGGCCACTTTGAAGCTTTCGTTCATATCGGAAATGCACTCGGCTAGACCGTTAGCGTCTTCTCAAACTTTGATACCGAAATTTACCACAGCTTCCTCAAAAACACCACCAGACCAGAGACGATAGTTTGACTCAAGTCTTTACCGACGGATGCATCGGTCTTTGACCCTCGTTTAATACAATATAAGACAATTCAAAACTTAAAACAATGTAAATCCCGACTCTATGGAAACTTAAGCTTAAGGTTGCGCCTAACGGCTTCACTCGTCGCTCGCAGCGAATTTATGTACACGAGAGTGTTACAGCATCCCTCAAACCCCCTTCGCATCTGTCAGTTATGGCCGTGGAGATAATGCTGACTCGTTCCAGAAAAACCCCTTGCCAACACGTACAATATTGGCTAATTCGTAAGTTCGCATTGTCTTGGCAACGAGCACCATACGCTGTCGTCTGTAGTTCAAAATTTTTCGATCGTAAGTTTCGCCATTTTGAGAATTTCATTCCTATTATATTTCTAATAATAAACAATTTTATATAACTGCATATTAAGCATTCACATCAGGTCTTGCAATGTCCAAATCCCTAGCAGACCCTTTTTTCTCTAAAAACTCCTTATCCCTTGAATCCGCTTATCAATTATGAATTATTCGGGTCAGTTTTGTATAACATATTCATACGAAAGACTACCCAATTCGTTTACGAATACGACCCACATCTTTAAATATTAAATATTTAAACAACACAGCCTTTTCACTGTTTGCTTATAGCAATCGTGCTAATATAAAACGTATACACATACAAGCACTTGTACGAAATAAGTATATTTTTTCTATGGATATTTAATTATTATTTTGGTGTATTGTTCGTAAATTAATAAAGGTCATATTACGTCTCGAAAAAATGGGTCAACCGGAAATTATTCTTCCCTCCCATATGTCATATTTTATTCAATTCCTCTTTTTCCTTGTAAATAATTTAATCATCTCTTTCTTTGACTACCTTTGTGCTCGAATATCGTTCACCAGAAGTAAACAAGGTAAAATTAAAATAAAAAAATATACAGATGTTACTTTAAGTAAATCTTACAATTTTTTTATATAAATTTGTGCTGTTGTATCGAGCTAGTATTTGGAAATAATAACATACATATATGTATATAAGCCGTTATATTTGAACGTGGCGGAAGTGCAATTTCCAGTTCTAAAAACACTATTTCTGTTCGAGTTAATTCACAATTTGTCATCACTTACTTTGATTCTATGGGTCCAAAATCTCGGGAAAGCATATTAAACGTATTACAAGCCACCAGTGTTTTTAAATATTGTAAAACGCAAAAAAATATATTAAATGTTTTGCGAAACATTTCTCAAAATGAAGAGAAGTGAGCTTATGCCACTTTCAAATATAACGGCTCATATGTATATAAATAAAATTTGTAGTACCCACTATATACGATGGTTAAATTTTATAAACTGAAGCGATTATCTATATACATATGTATATAAAATTAAATGTCTGTTTGTTTGTCTGTCTGTCTCGTATAGGCTCCTAAACCACTCAATCGATTACGATGGAACTTTCAGGATTTATTGTATGCATGTCCGGGAAGCTTACTGTGAAAAAAAAAACGGGAAAAAACCTGAATAATAATATACGTAATTACGATTTTACCGATGCGAAAGTTTGAAGCGCCATTGTGTAGTCAAGGAAATGCATTTGTTGGTAACCACATTATCAGTTGGTTTATGATGACATGACGTTGAAGAGACGGTAGTTGAGCTGCAACCATCATTTGAAACGGGAACGGGAATTGCATGCCTTATTCTGGCATTGCAACGCATGCCGGGTTCAGCTAGAATTCTTATAAAACTGATATATGGATTTATTTTAATTTTTTAATTTTTAATAATAATACAATACATCTTATATCTATTTTAATAGCTTCTGATAATTTTCTATTTTACAATTTTTTTTGTTAGTGTTAATTATAATTATAGTGTTATATTATTTTAATGTTAATGTACAGAATAATAGGAACAAGATCTCACAAACCTATTTGCAATTCTTATAATTCTCATAATATATTTTATACATAATATGTATTAACTATAAACTACGACGATCTAGAGCAGAATAAATATGGATAAATTTTTAAACAAACATACATATGTATATATAGTAAAAATAAAATCGGTATATTTAATATCATAATATACATACATTTATTTTCTAAATTATTAATTTGTTTATATAAGGAAAACGTTTATTAGAATTTAATTCTTACACCAAAAAATAATAATAGTTAAAGAATTCATAAAATTTTCTATAATATCATCCAAAGCATTGAACAAAACTAAGCAGTTAATAAATTGAAAACCTGACAGATTTTTTTTTATTTTTGGTTAACGTTTTTCCGATCATTTTCTTTCAATTTGTTGATACGTTCTGTACGACGGCAAAAGCCTTACAAGCGCCCACTTTTCGGCAACATAATGTTTCCGAGGACGTGTTTAGAATGTTACGGAACCGTTCCTTTTATATATTTTTTTTATAAATATATATATAATATTTCTCTCACCTTCAGCCCATGTGGTGTATCCGTGAAGGAAATATTTTAATGTACGCAATACCGATACGTATCGATTATCTATTTACAGTAGCAAGAGATTGGTATTCGATCAATGCGAGAATTTTACTCAAAACGGGATAGATAGGAGGATTTGTCATCGAACGCAATTGTAAAAGTCGGACTTAGCATTCAGCACACAGACACAAAATCCGGTTAAAAACGGTAAAAAAAATAACACACTCATGGTATATTGATACCTCGTGACGCACGTGCATTAGACATATTACATACATATATGGTAAATTTTATTTCACATTAAAAGGCCTCGAAAAAAATGTATCCATTAACGCGAGCAAAGTCACTTAACGTTCAATACCATAAAATATTTCCCCATCCATTAAATTTCAATTTGATTGGCTCATTAAAAATATAAACTTTCTCTTTATATTTCATTATAAAGGGATGGGCCTTGTCTTGAATTGATCGTCGCTGAAGTGTGTCGAATGTGACATGACATGAATTATTATTGGTGAATAGACAAAACTAATAATAAATGTGAGAAAATTAATATTCTTAGAATGGTGAATGCTATTTTCATTTGAAACAACTGAAATTTCATATTATAGCATCTGTTGTGCTTAAAATTATCTGTCTAATTTTAACTCCAGTATTTTATGTATTTATATCTGTACCTACATATGTGCATATTTATATACATATGTCTAAATTTAATTACATCACATTCATATCTACCTTTGTTCTTTCATGTATAAATTTAGCCTTCAGCTTATTTCTTTTGTTAGATTTTTTATTTTTACAAAATATATGAAAACATTTCAAAATAATAATTTTTATTTATTTAACTTTCGTATTTTTATACATACGTATTATTTTATTTTTTAAATACAGAAACAAACAGAATTAAAAAGTACGGATCATAAAATTTATACCAAAAAACATTCTAAAATGAATAAATAAAAACAAAGAAGAAAAGCATTCAATTGTGATAGATACTAAGAATAATAACCGAATTGTAGAAATTTAAAGCAAGGAAAGGAACAACGAAATGCATGAATATGAGGGGGAATATATTGTAAAGAAAATCATATCATATATATCAAACAAATTTTGCGTAAACAAAAAAAAATCACGTATCCATCAATGACAATTTCAAAACATCGAATAAATATTTTTTCGATTTTTTTGTAGATCTCTAAATTTGTATAGAATTGTATTTTAGATCAAAAATCCCTAGGTCACATTGTATGTATGTAAGATAAATTTTAAAAATTAAAGTGATATTTATGTGCTGTATGATTTTCAGTATCTTGTTTTTACAAGGCCTCTTCTTAGGTTTACTTCGAAAACGATTCAGTATCTTTTCTTACAGTCTTACAGATCGCTTTGAAACTTTGCCATTTTATGAGGTTTGGTCAACGATGAAAATTTCGTTTGTGATAGTTCGATGGTGAAAAATAATCGTAATAGACACCTTGAAAAATGCTACAATTTTGACCATCTTGACGTTTACTGGTAAGTAGACTTATATATTTGCCTTTCCACCACCCACTCGTTTTGTCAGACTATAATTGTTTAAGCGCCTATAACATTATCTTTTTCACAAAATATCTTATTTTATAATTTAAGTAAAAAATATATGAATACATACATATAATTATGCATATTATTATGTATATATATATATATATATATATATATATATATATATATATATATATATATATATATATATATATATATATATATATATATATATATATATATATATAAGCCAAAAGCATAGCTCTGTCGTTAAGCTTCTGCCTAACACCGAGAGGCGCCGGGTTCGATCCAATGAGCTAACCTCGATTGAAAAGAATTATCTGTAGTGCTGCTGGTTGGACCTGGATATTTGTGACTCCAGGTCGATCGTTTCCTATCAGAGTTTGCCAATTTTCTCTGATTTCATTGTTGAAACGGTTTCCGATTAAAAATTGGCTAAAAACCTTCCTACCTACTATGTCATCACTATTTGAGTATGGTTAATATACAATTCATGGATGTCTCGTTAATTTGTGAGTTTTCAGTGTCTCGTAATTCAGCGACTTGTATAATAAAAATGCTGTATTGTTTGTAATTGGTCAGGAAGGCGCATTGGGATTTACATGTAAGGCCTTCCTGGTATAAAATGTAATATAATAAATAAATATAAAGTAAATTTGAGAATCCATCAATGATAAAAGTACTACATTATTAACTTATCGTTACACTTCTTTGTAAGCTTTATAAATACAAAAGGTTAGGGGGAGAACTAAAACTGTAATAACATATTAGTGAAGTAAAAGCATATATATATATATATATATGAGAGATAATGAGAGCCTATAATGGAAATTTTGTAAGATATAATGTGAAAATGATAACAATTTAAATCAGACAAAACGAGTGGGGGATGTAAAGTCAAACAAACAAGGATGGCTATTGGCAATGGATGAGCTATCACCTTCTACATTTTTTTTGGATTCTTAAACGTGTTTATTACGATTGTATTTTACCATCAACTGCTACATAAGTCCGCTAGGACCCAATTGAAATCTACATCGGCGGCCAAACCTCGCAAAATGGCAAAGTTTCAAAGGGATCTGGAGAGTGTAGCAAGTTTTTCAGACTAACTGACAAAATGAAACTAATAAAAAACTTAAACTAGTAAAAATCACTTTGATCGGGCCATTTCGACTTAATTTTTTACGATTATTTTGACCAAAGTTGGATAAAATATGTATGTAGTACTTCGTATTTATTACATAAAAATGTAGTACTTCGTAATAATTTATCAATTTCATGACATGTTTCCTACCTCAAGGATATGATTGATATATACGTGTAATATGTACATATATAGTAATGCGAGTCATCTCTTTAATGGTAACATTCAGTTGAATTTGTGATCACCTAATTTCACATTTTCGTTAAAATGACAGGTCGAAACGGAAAAGCGACACGTCAAATTACCGTCATTTTTGACGTAGCACGGTAGTCGACCGAATTGAAAACACGTACACTTTGAATGTACGGCTTCGCACTTGAATCAACGAAAATTCCTCTTCGATGAGATGAAACGTTTTCGAGCAATTTTATTATATCTAGAACTAAATAATTGCTCTCGAGGATAAAAGAGCAGCGATTTGTCGCCTTTTGGTGATGACTTTGAGATTCGTCGGGAAACTTCTCAGGTTCTGTTTGTAATTGTGATCCCCAAAGGATTTCCGAGATTTCGTCGCGTCAAAGGATCAACTTTTCCCACAGCCACATTTCCACTCGCATATACGACTGTAATATATTCCAGTTGCATCTATCGGTCTGTCCGCCGAAAGTTGGAGGTTTTTCATTTTCGCAACATGGAATTCGCACCGTACTTTCCCTCCGCGTGGTGTCGAAAAATAAAATAAAAATTTATATCGTGCTGTTGCAGTCGGTATTATTGCTTAGCAACGACTTATGGCCGAGACGTATGCAGTTTATTTCCGCGACGTTGCACATTCGCAATTCGATAGAGGAAAATCCGATGGGGAATTTCGCGCCAAGGTTTGTCGATCTCCCCTTCAAAAATTTCGGCCAGCTTCGCGTGCTGAAAATAATTGAATTGCGTTAATAAAGGGAGCCGACCGAGAAAAATGGGGCAAAAAAGATGTTTCCGGAGTGCTCCGACATGGATCGAACAAGCCGTCGCTTCTCAAAGCTTTTGTAATACTTTTGTTCGAATTGAAGTGACATGCGAACAAGAAATAACATCATTTGAACAAATTTTTCATTTTAAATTGACTTAATTTAACACTTTTCGTATGCCTCATTTATTAGTGGATTTTATATATTTGTACATTTTTTTCGAATATTCATTATAAACAAAGAAATTCAACTTTTTACTTGTTTAAGCGATTGGGTTGTACATAGATAGAAGTATATGGCAACAAATTATTTGGTTAATTTACAATTCTAAAAGTCAGTAAAAAAAACTACTATTCGTAAACTACACCACTTTACACTATTTAAATATGATTTCAAATTTATAATTATCTAATATTTAATTTCGAAAGAGACTTTGTAAGTATTGTTGGTTGGATAATGGTTGGGAACTTCGAAAACAAGTCAAAAGTTCCATGACGACATGGGGAAAGGGGACGGGGGTGAAGGCCCGGGGGGCGCCGGGGGCGCCGGGGGCGAAGGCCCAGGGAGCGCTGGGGGCAAGGGCCCGGGGGGCGCCGGGGGTATTCGCTGGAGGGAAACTTATTAAACAAAACAGTTTCTATGATTCAGTTTCTTCTTTTTAGTCTTTCTCAATAATTGGATAGATATATAAAATTAATCATTTTATTTTTTTTAATTAAAACATTTGAGAAACGATGTATTTAAAATTACACAAAATATATTGTATTGCTTAAGTGATTTTTTTCAAGCAAAACATTTCAATTTAAAAAACAATTTTTTATAACTGTAACATAAGATGAGTCTATTAATTTCTTTCATACAAAGAAAACACGCTTTAATATAATACAATATCAGAAGGATAATTTACATTTTAATTCACATTTTTCACAACACAAAAAATTACATTTATAAAAACGTGTTATTATATTTTAGGATACAAATATTTTACTACTACGTACTATATACATACATATTACATGTATACATATACATACATATATACATATACATACATATTACATATATATATATACATACATATTATTTACATATTACTACTACGAATAATTAATTAGCTATACATATGAATTTTTAATAATTTAATAGAATCGTATTAAAAATAATCGTTTCTGTTTGACTCGATTGACAAATTGTTATCACCTCTTCTAATTCGATATCTCCAGAACCTCGGAAAAGCAGAATAAACATATTACAGACCACTAGTATTTTTTTAAATATTGTTAAAAGCAAACCATTATAATTAATGTTTTGCGAGATATTTCTCGAAATGAAGAAAAGTAGAATTTTTCCACTTTCAAATATAACGGCTCATATATGTATAGAACGGTGTATGCTTGGCATATTAAGGAATGACAGGAAATAGAATACGTGGGTGAGAAGTATGACAAGTATTGTGAATATAGTAGATAGAGTAGAGTTGTCAGATTTCATGGAAGTCAAACCGGGACATTCCCCCCCCCCCCCAAATATCAGATCAAATAATTTTAAATTTATATTAAATAATTTAATTATATTAATTACTTAAATATGAACAAAGGCAGTCATATAAAAAATTGACAATATAATATAAACCAACGAATAGGAACAAAAGTAACGATAAAAATCTAAATTAAAATAATGCAAATTTTTAAATAATATGTAGGTTTCTAAAATCTATATTTTTTATACTTGTCATTAGATTTAGCCTGTGGCAAGAGTATTTTGTTTGTAATTAGATAATCATACATTTGGCAACAATTTAAATCATAGTTTTCAATACATTTTAGAATACTTTCAACAGTATCCACAGAAAGTCTATTTCTTTCATCTGTCATCGATTTTTTGTTCATAGATTATGTTACATATTTTTTAATTCCGAGTTAAAAACTTCTGTAAGAATTTAAAAAGTAGTTAACCAGGACATTTGGGCGTCCCGAGAGACTTGTTCGGGACACCGGGACACGATACTTAAAACTGGTGACAATCCCGATCAATCGGGACGCCTGACAACCCTAAGATTTAGTGAAGATATTGAAATGGCAATGGATTGAAAAATGGACGAATGGTGGACAAAATAAATGTTAGAATGGTACCCGAGAGAATGCAAAAGGGTAAAAGGAAGCCCACAGGGAAGATGGGTAAACGAAATTAGGAAAATGTGTGGAGTGAGATGGATGAGAGTTGCGCAAAACAGATACGATTGGAAGTGCGTTGGAGAGGCCTTCATCCAGCAGTGGATGGTGAGCAGCTATAGATGATGATGATGATGATATAGATTGAAGAATATCCTTTGAAATGTTTTGTGTGTATGTAAATTTTTTACCATAGGTGTTGTTTTAGAGCAATCTGTCATGGTATAAATGAAATATATTAAATAAAATGAAATAAATTTTATATATATGTATGTATGTATGTACATATATTTAAGTATATCTTAAGCTCTAGACAAAGTGTGAACAGGATGTGGGTATTGCTAGCCAAACTATTTTGCTATAAAAGGCGAAAATAAAGCGAACGGAAACTTAAGGTTGTCTCAGTCTTATTGGACGTGGAAACTTTTCTTGTTCAACGACCGGAACTGAATTTCCAAACTGAAAAATGAAAAGTCACACATTTCCCAACAGCACGCTCTCGCTTTCAAAGTGACTGTAAAATTTCGCAATGCTGTATTTTCACATTGTATATGTATGTATGTATATAAAATATTATATTCGAGTCGGGGGAGGGTGAATGGATTCGAATGCATTCATTATTCTTGAGAGGATTACGTGATCTAATCCAACGACGACCGTTTTAAAATCGTGGTTAACTTTAACCGTTCCACCGACCTGTAGTTAAAAACTTTATCGGGCACGCGTTTTAATTCTGCAAAACATGCAGTGCGATAATTTCAAGCGAAGTCTTAACTGAGCTCAACTTTCTCGAAATCGTATTAGCCGGATTGAGAGTGTTCTCTGCGCAATCGTAAAGATCCCGATGCGAATGTGTGAAAACTCAACGAGATTATTTAAACACTGCAGAGCTCACAAGGACAACTTTTGCATTTGTGTAACACAGTTCAATGCAAAAGCGACACGTGTTGCCAAATAGACATTACAATATACGTACCTACATATATATGTATGTAAATGAGCTTCGTGTATAGAAACTTTTGGAAAATCGACTACAAATGTACTTTAGTTTGTACGCGACGATTAATTATAGCCTTTGAACTTTCATATGTAGGTATCTATAGGTATGTATGAAATTGCATCAACTCTAATGAATGCGAAAATATTTATTTTATAAGATGAAAAGAGAGGGCTTTTCCATTGATAATGTCGCGCAAATTTAAATTCACACGGCATTCATAGTGGCTTTAATTTTTCTTAGAGCTTTGTATTGAAATGGTGCTTTTTTGACTTGCGCCAAAAAGAGGACACATAATGCATTGCAAAAATTCGCGACGAGTCTTTACAATATTCACAATAGGCAAACGAGTTCTGCCCGTCATGGTTTCTTTTGGCTCTCGTAAACGATATCGCAAATTTTAATGTAAAAATTAATGCTGAACAATTTTCAGCCGTCGCAAATGGGAAAAGCGATTTTCGGCGAAGAGCCTTTCTCGTCGCGAGCATAAAATTAAAACCGAGCAATAAATATAATATAATATTATTCAGTTCTTAAAATCGTAATATTTCATTTTCAATGATTCGATATTTCAAAAGGGTATATAATTGACGGGCGCTGTGGAAATTCATTGATGTTTTCGTATTTATTTTTTAAATAGAAAATTTATTCTTGAGTGGCAAATGATTGACTGCGTCGTGTCTTTGACAAGTTCATAATATACTGATGGTATTGTTTATTTTTGTATTTTATTATTTTTATTTTTTCGCCCTTTGCATATATTTTTTTGTAAAGAACTTCGACAGGCAATTTTCCTATGGAACTATGTATGAATGTGACCCGTTCACGGCCGAATCTACAGTATATAAAAAATCCTGATATGTATGTTTTCAAAAGGCGAAGAAGCCATATTTGAATTTAATTATTGGAAGTCTCATACATTGAATTTATTTCACACCGTTTTTTTAAGGCAAAACTGTATGAATGGCTGGTTATAACTTTCTAGACATCTGTTGACTAGACAACGTTATACAACCTTAGGTAGATGTATTTCGCAGTCAAATCAAAACCCAAGAGCAATCATATATTTTATTAAGTCGATAGGGTTGAATCTTTAGGGTATTACACTTTTATATAGAAGGTTTAAGTTCCATTATTGAAAATGTCGAAAGATTTATTCGGTTTTATCGACTTTATTTTATTTGGTACTTTCAGCGTTGTATCAAATAAAATAAAGTCGATAGTAAGCACTGAGAGGTTGCCGGGTTCGATCCCATGAGGTGACCTCGATTGAAAATAATTTATTTTTGTGTTTAATCTTTCATTTTGCTGGTCAGAGTTTGATATTTGTGACTCTAAGACGATCGCTTCCTATAAAAGTTTGCCAATTTATCAGATTTTATTGGTGAAGTGATTTCTCCATCAAATTGGCAAAAACCGTCCTACACTCTATGTTCGATGTTTCCTCTTAAAATTATCTATTAATAACACTGAGCAACAAAAACTCACGTTTTTGAGTTACCAGAGCGGAGACTAATCAATCTTTACTAAGTTTGACCCACTGAATTTGAATATGATAATGGTTTTTGTTGGTTCACTCTAATTTACGAGATATGAGCGTTTAAAAAAGTCTGCAATTTGTACAGTTTTTTGGCTTTTGCGGTCTTTAACTCAAAATCTAGTATTTTTACTTACCTCCTTTACGTTTCACATGGCTTTCGCGTCAGTGGTCATTTTTTATATCTCTTATCTCTTATCCGATCGTTTTCATACTTTGCTATATTGCTCATTTTGGTCATCAATATACGTTAATGTATCGTCTGCCATTACGTTGGAGATAAAATATCGTATACAACGGGTTTCAAATTTCGAGCTCATCGAGTTGCCTGACGTCTACAACGCCGACCTCAACCGCGTTATACTGTCTTCTAACCTTTTTGTGTTCAAAATAAGTATAAGAATCAATAGTCAGATGTTTTTTCTGTGTAAAAATATATATATTTTTGACTTTTAAAATTCGCTAGATAATTAATTATAAATATTTTAAAGCAATGAAATATCACAATCAATAGGAAAAACATCTGAATATTGATTACAATACTCATTTTGAACAAAACAATACTAGATTTTGAGTTAAAGACCGCAATAGCCAAAAAACTGTAAAAACTGCGCATTTTTTAAACGCTCATATCTCGGAAACAAAAGCAAACCAACAAAAACTATTATCATATTCGAATTCAACGGGTCAAATTTAGTAAAGATTGATTAGTCTCCGCACTGGTAATTTTTTTTTATTGCTCGGTGTAATTATTAAAATCTCCAATATCTTTATTGTTTCAAGACTCTAAAATTTAAGAATTTTAATATTATCATTTGTGCCCATAATTACGAAAGTCAAGAAAAAAAATTATTCACTTATATATTACAATATAACCGATATTAAACAATAAAATCGACTTACAAAAATATTTTTTTCCTGATTCAGACCACTCTCACAATCATGGGCACAATTATAATTAATTTCGGTTTTTAATGCGTTCATTTTAAGTTTTTTTTTCACAATCTTTATATCTGCAGTTACATGTTTCTAATATTATCAACATTCTTTATCCAGAATCGTATAATTAATTATGTGATGACTCAATAAACCCTTAAAGGCTATTTATAAATCAATTATAGTCTTATACATGGATATATCTTTGTATGTGACACAATTACTTAGTCAAACCAAAAATTTTGTGATCGGCTAAAATTGTCATTCTAATTGTATAAATACTCCCGTTAACCCTGTTTAACTTCACTTGTGATAATACTGTCTAACTAGTAACTTGTAACTTGAATCTCAAAACTTGTACATGAATCTCGTTAACGTAAATTACAATTGAAAATTTAAGCATCTAAGAAATATACTATATATGTACATATATATGTTTACAATTTTTGCCAATTCCTTATCATCCCCGTAACAATCTAGCCTTTTGATCTTTTTGGTGATCTTTTTTTTGAAATTTACCTCTTAAATATTTTTTCCTGATTTAATTAGGTCACATGCTTATAAAAAAAAATTACTCTCTGTAATATATAAAAAGTTGACATCATAAAAATTTTACTAAAGATAATAAGTTTTAAAATAATTAAATAGACATCCTCCACTATATTCATATAAAGATTATTTTCTGTTTGCAGTTTGTAAAATCAACAGTTTTGAATTTAGAACCACCGAATTCAGCACATATCTTATAATACTCAAGTTGCATTTCTAGCTTCTTTTTATTGAGTTTTAACCATCTGAAAATGTTTTAATAATATTTTGTATGTAGTATGTATGTATATAAAAAGTCACAGTTGATTGTTTTATAATAAATTTGGAATATATCACCAAAATTTCCTTTTATATTGTTTAAAATTCAATCATTAGATTGAATTGCTCAAAATATTGTTCATGTCTTTTAATCGTATGTATTTATAAATTTATTAAAAGGTTATATATTTATTAAAATACATGAATGCCGCCAAAAATTTGGTCAAAAAAAATCACTAGAAATAAAAGCAGATGGTGTGACCCACCACCGCACATTTAGTCACAAATATGGATTCAATTAAAACGTCAAAATGAATAATGTGGTTTTCTTTGTGTTGAATTTCCGCTTTGGTCATTATATTAAACGGAAAATAAACCCGTTGTATCCGTATGTGTGTGTACGGTATGGTCAAAGTAATTATTTAATTCAGAGCGCGTCATTTTAGCGCGATTTAGGTCAGGTCAATTTTTGTTTTTGTCGCAAATCCGGCGTATCAAAGGGGTCCGTCTTTGTATGGAAAGATCGTAATTAAACTTTTCGGCCAGGGGTTGTTAAATCGCGGACGCCTCCGGTCCGACCCCGATTCATCAAAATAACGAAACGTAATACTGGCATATTAATCTGAGAGATTGATGGCACTCCCCTGTCATTTAGGATGACTTCTGAGCTTTTGTGGAGCTTTCACTGGCACGCCCAAAATGCCCCTAAGGGAGGAAAAGCCTGAAAAAAAGGTTTGCAAAAAAATTTATTATGTGTATGTGCACAAAGCGCACAAACGGAAAAAAAGAGAAATTCACTCAACTCCGGCACGAAATTTCATATTCTGAAAACGAATAACAAAATCAAACGGCAAACTTTTGAGGAATGTTTCCCTTTTGAAGGTCGAATTCTGAGAATTTCAGGTCTTTTGTAACAAAAGTATGGAGAAAAGTAATACAGATTCGTGAAAAGTTTCAGAATCAACTTGAGCCTGGAAAGACTTGTAAAAAATTCAAAGCTCAGTATTTACGTACTTGAGTTTACATACGATTTTATTCGATTTTTTTTAAATTCATTTAATAGTCAGAAAAATAATAATTTAATGCTCTTAATGAAAATATAATTATAATTTTCAAAACCTTCAGTCTGCATTATAAACTATGTATATAAAATTTTATCAAAAATTTCTTACTTTTTACTTTATCTGCATACATATAATATGCATGTACATATGTACGTAGTAACAATAGATGAATTTTTGTGATCCTTCGAACTCGAAATTTTGACTGATTCCAACTTAAAATCGATCACTGATCACATTTTCATTATAAAAAATGTGTGTGTGTTTGTTTGTCTATGAATTTTGGGTATTTTTCGAATACTTTTTTTACATGTAATAGAAATTATAAATTTCATACCTTAATATTTTTATCCTAACTGGATGTGGTACTTTTACTCTAGAATATCGAGGTTTTTTATTTTATTCTCATAAACCTTTTGATTTATTGAACCAAAATTTCATATCTAGAAGTTTAGGTTTAATACCAAGTTATATATAAAATTTAGTGAGCATCCGTCAACCGGAAGTGGCAGTTTACTATTGTTCGATTTCTTTTATACAATTTTTTTCGACCCCTTATTAAAAATGGTGCTCTTCATGAGAAAATTCAAGAATAATTCTTGTATCAATGTGGTCAATATGAAATTTTATACATATTTGAATTCTTTGTGTACTCACTTAGAATTGATAAGGTTTTGGTAAGAATTCGTAAGCCGGAAGTAGTAATTTTTTTTAAAACAATATTTCATTATTTTATTTTGACCTTTTACATTGTTTTTATTTTCTTGATATTTAATGTGTATAATATACATATATAGTGATTTTAATTAATTAATTTTTTTTAACAAAATCCGACAACCGGAAGTAGAACTTTTGTCTTGTGTAAGTTTTCCTACAATTGCGCTCAATTCGTATTGAAAATACTGTCATAGCTGGTATGTGTGAGCGTGTATGTATGTTTAATTATCAGTTTTTATATTCCTCGAATACATAGATAAGGTTCCGGGTTGGTCACATTTACTTTATTTTTAGTAACTTTTGAAGTATAAAATCTTCTACACTTATTTTTACATTCTACATATTAAAATAATTCAATCAAAAACACATCAATATCGAACGCATCATTATAAATTGATTTCATTTTCCTTTACAAAATGTCACTAGCCACAGCGTAGCGCACTGGTAGAGCTATTCCACACCAGAAGAGATATCTTGTTGTTATTAAAAACACAAATCAACAATCTTTTGTAAGAATTTCCAATTTTTCTAGCTTAATTGCTGGGAAAAATGCAAAAAATCCCAAATTCTGGCAATTAATATCTCAAATTTGTTGAATCTCATAAAATGCTACCTACATATGTAATATATTTCTTATATAGTATCAAAAAATATATATTTCTTATATAGTATCTACATATGTCCTGTTGTGTTTGAAAAATTATTGGTACTTATGTACAAAAATAATCTAAACATGTGTCGCTTGGGGTGATTTCCACATTTTTGATTTTGTATTTTAAATGTTTTTTATTATTACTAAATTATGTTCGCAATACATCTTATATCTATTTTAATAGCTACTGATCTACTGATCATTTTCTATTTTACAGTTTTAATTTAATTTTGTTAGTAATCTTAGTATTATATTATTCTAATATTAATATACAGCATAATATGAAAAAGAGCTCAAAAACCTATTAAATGTAATAAAATAAAACTAATCGTATATATGTACCTTTTTTTTGTTATTAATTTTACGCACCGTAAATTGTGTCATTCAATTTAAGCTCTTCAATATATTTATTATTTCATTGGTATAGTGGATTACGCGTGATTTTAATAATACAATATTCTATTTCATTACATTATACACTTCCAAGAGCAATACTTATGTACGCGCTTTGCAATAAAAAAGAAAATAAAACGGCAGTAATTGTAGGAATACTAATCCAGTTCATTTTTAATTACAATATTCTTAAAAGAAAGCACACGTAGAAGCTGAAAATATGTATGTATAATATTTATGTACCTAATGAAAATTTCCTCTCAAAGTAAATTGATACCGTCCATACATCTTTTAATTACGCAATACAATTTTTTAATTACGCAATACAACTTTGATCCACTTTTCAAATTGAAATGAATTCATTAGTATTCCGAACCCTACGCCAGAACTTTTTTCGATAAAATTTTAACCACCCGCTAACTAAATAATGGACAAATCAAGTATATTAACCCGACCCGTAACTATTGAGATTGACGAGGGTAAGCCAGCACCCAAAACTTAGCACGTGTCGATTACTTTAACGGAAATAAAATTTTCCAAATTAGTCTCAATCCATCATCGAAAACTACACTAACTGAATGAATGTGAGTGGGGATTTTTAGACGAAAATCACCTTATCGTAACTGTGAGACCACAACATAATAAATCACTCTCATCAAACGGGGTTTCTCCAGTCAATTCGCAGCAAACACCCCCCATCCCTTTCAAAACAGATAAATCAATACGCACACTTCGTACGGTCTAGGTTATTATGTATCGGAAATTACCATAAACTCCCATAGGCAATAAATCCAATTCGGAGGCTTAAAAATATTCTATTCAAATTTGACCTATGTACATATTTGCGTATCTCCGAATTCGAGATGCGTTAGTTGTGCAAACTGGTGCTTTGGGATATTAAAATGTATTATTTCGATGTTTACTCTTGTTTAGAATTCGCTTTTCAAAGGCGCTGTGTTATTGCAACTCTGTTACACAGAAGCATAAACAGCATCATTCCAAAACGAACAGATCATTCGAATAAAAGTATCAACAGTCAGACATCGAGAGCGATCCGTTACAACTGTTACGAACGACTTACGCACTAGACGACCTTAGAACTCTGTTTATTTTCACAGTGCGATCTTGAAATCGTTAAAGAATCGATCCAAAAATAGGTCGTCCCGAGTCTTAAAATACTGAATTATGAATAATATTTATATCCGAGTGTACGAAGTTGGCGCAAAAAGGCCTACGTCCAAGTATCTGGTTCCGGTTTACAAGTCAAATATTTTCTTTCGATGCTCGCGATTCGGATACGAAGTCGATCTCTCACGTTGATGTGTTTGTAATATTGCAAAAATAAATATTGATATATTAAATTTAATTTTATCCACGGTTTAAGTGAGTCAGTAGGGCATTGGATTTGTAAACTGGAAAATCCTTGATGAGATTGAAAGATTTATTTGAATATTTAGAAGTTTTCTTAAATTGATGCAAAGATCTTGGCAAGATTTTTGTACGTTTTTTTTAAACAGTTTATCGAAATATTTATGCATATGTTATCTACTCATCAATTCATTGTCCTTTATTTAATTTTATCTACATATTGCATGTACATGTTTTGAATTAAATACTTCGCTTTTGGTTTAAAGACTTTTCAATTTATTCTTTGTACATTTTAAGGCATCTTTTAACCCAATTGTCTATTGAATACATCTTAGTATTATTATCTTTTTTATTGAACCAAAATATAATACATTATTGGTAAAACATATAATTTTAATTTGTTTCTACAATTATTCATAATAAGGCAAATATCAATAACGAAATAAAAAATATTTTAATTTATAAATGAATATAAATATATAAATAATTTAATAATATACAAATAAAATATATTCAATATAAATATTAATAAAATTTATATTTTCAAATTTAATAATAAATTATTTAGTTAATCATATAAATAAACATTAGATATTAATACTTTATTAATTTATTAGATTGTTAAATGATTTAGTCAAAATGTCGGATAAAATTTGAACATTATTTAAATAATAAAAAAAATATTAATATGTACATATCTTATAAAAATTGTTATTTATTAATATTATTTATTTATCTATAAATTTATGAATGTATATAAATATATAAATAATTTAACAGTCGTAATAATTTACACGTGTAAAGCTCATTTTCCTCCAAAATATTTTACAAGTCAACATTTTTTTTTCGCATTTTAAACGTACCAATAAATTATTTTCGTATAAATTCACAAAATCTATTCAAATTCAACATTAGTTTTAATATTTTATGTATTTTACGGAAACAAATCGAGATATTTCTATAAATGTATACCATATATTATGGTTAAGATAAATAAATTATACAAACGGTTAAGAACGTATGTAATATCAAATTAATTTAATATTTGACAGTGGATTTTATTATGTTAACTTGTATGTAACTGAACCTGAAGGTTAAAATAGTGCCTTAAATATACACATATGTTAATTTAAATACTTCATTTTGATTAAATCGTGTTGAAGTAATTAACAAAACAAATGTATACGTTATACTTCTAGTTGTATTATTTGTGTGAATACCTTTTTTAAATTTTAATAAAAGCAATTGCTTTTATGAATTCGAAAAAAATTATAGAATCGTAATGAAGGAGGGTTTAATTAAATTGGAATGATTTACGTGGTACTGATCGTTCACTCGAAAAGCTGTTAAAAACAAGAATAGATAGACTTATCGGTCGTTATAAATCTTTCTTTTATTTTTTTTTGTATATACATCGTAGGAATTTTCCAGTAGACTTCATTATATGACGACAGGCTCATTTCGGTGGTAGGAAATTTCATAAATCACTCCGGGGAGAAGAGGGAAAGAGAACGCTCTTTCCGCACGAATAGCGCGCGCGCAAGTCGGATTACAGGATTGCAAGCTATTTCACGACGATGAATAACCCCCGTTAAAAAGCCGACAATTAACATACAAACACGCGAAGTGCTAGAGGAGGATTAGAGCTTTATTTTATAAGGGCCAAATCCACAACCGAGCGGATCCCCTAACCCTTTAGATCCGGCGCCCTTTCATTAGCATAAACGCCAACTCAATTTACATACATTTGTTATTCATTTTTTGAACGCTCGTAGGAATTTAGCACACGTGACGATATTTACGAAGATTGATTTAAAGCGGAAACGTTTAGGCGTGTGAAATATTACACGTGTAAATAAAAGCGTAACAAGTATTAAATACGCGTATCCAGGTGTATCAATCTTATGTAAGTGCGAGCGCGTATGATTGATGTGTATTTATAAACGAAGCGTGCTTACGCTTCGGATGTGAAAATATTTTCTTTTTAAAAAAGCGAGCGGAAAATCAGGGGATTTTCCGTGGTGGATTCGTCGCGCGTGCCCTATTGAGATTTATTAGTGATTTGAAGATGAAAAAAAACGCGAAAGGGTGATTTTTTTCGAACAAATCTGAACGTATTGTTCCTCGTGTCTCGTTCCACTTTCCGATCATGGCGAAATAAATGACCGGTCGTTCGATTTATGCGGTGAAAACCTTTCATAAATCGAAAAAACACAACGGCGACGCTCACGCCTCTTTCAGATCGTCGAAAAGCTGGAAAAAAATGCGCTAAATCGCATGTGATAAATTACTCAGAAAAGTGAGAGAGAGAGAGCAAACAAAAAACTATTTTACGTGTACGATTTTTCAATGTATATTTAGCTGAGCTTTACACGCAACATCCTCTTAATATTCTTATTGTGAATTGTGTATTTGTGTACGGCTTTACGTGTACTCACTAACCCAATTCCGTTTCATGTATATATTTGTGTGTTTTTAAATTTCATCTTAAAGCGAGTTTTTATATCCTTGTTCTTCAATTAAAGCGGTTTAAAATTTAATCTCGTAATAAATTCATCTCAAAAAAATTTCACCCCCTTTTGCAATATTTCTCTTAAGAAATGTGACAATATTTCTCTTAAGAAATGTGATCTGAATAATTATTTTTATTTTTATTTTATTTTACATACATATGTATGTATGTATATATACCAAGAAGGCACCAATTCGCCTTCTTGACCAATTACAAATATCGAACAAAACATCATAGAGATATATATATTGATAAACTTTGACGATTTTATATATGTAAATCGCCAAATTTCGTCAATTTTATATGAATCAGTGAAATGCAAGATGCTAAAAACTAGGAAATTGCGAAAAATACATGGGTAAAGGTTGCTGATTTCTTGGAACCGTTTCAATGAAAATCAGATAAATTGGCAAACTCTGATAGGAACCGATTGACCTGGAATAACAAATCAAGGTCTGGCCAGCAGCAAACAGTGGTACTCGAACCCGTGACTACTATGGTCGAAAGCATATATATATGTTAACCACTAGTCTATGCTGCTGGTATAAAATCTTTTGCTTAAATGATAAATTGAATATTGTACATTTATATTACAAATTTAATGTTCAGTTACAATTTTTTAACATGATGGTTCTTGTATAAAAATGTATACATACACATTTATTTATATTTATTTTATAACGAAAGCATTTGTACAATTAACAATTTTAAACCTATATGTAGTTTAAAAAAATCGATTCAATAAAGAATAGCAGTTTATACAAACATATATAACAAAGCTCGAAATAAGAGTAAGAATTTAAAAATATTCTACTTCTGGTGAATTAAATTTTTTATATTTTTATAACATAATATTGATACAAAGTCAATGCTGCAATTTCTTCCTGAATAGCACACATATTTAGAGCGTCGACAAAAAATAGTGGAAGAAAATATGTATGTAGGTCAACGTGAGCAGGAGTTTTATTAATTCAAGAGCAGAATCTGTGTAGAAAATTGTTATAAAGAAAAATACGTAGACATTACTTTGAACATAAAAAACCTTATTTTTAATAAACTCTATTCACTACAGTGTTTTAACGTAATACTAAAAATACTTTAATACTAAAGCTAATTTCTGGGCTAACGCAGTATGCATGTATGTAAATATGATGGATAAAATTAAAACTGATCAAAGCAATCAGAAACTGTAGAAACAGATCAATTTACAAGTTTGAAGTTATCTATTCGCCGATGACTGTCAAACGAAATCGATGACACAATACTAAAACTAATATCTGGGCATGGTTTGCATAACATTTTTTTGTACATACCTTGCAAGTTTCATTACAAAATGTGTGGATCGCACTTTCAAACTCATTCTGGCTTGTATTTCATTAACGGAATTTCGACTCTAACCTTCGACAAGTGGGATGACAAAAACCACATGGGATGAAAATGGCTTATAAAATCTGCTATGATAAAAGGTTCGTAAAATATCGCAGTTCCAAATAGACGCTCACAGTTCAAAATCAAGCCACAAAGTCGAAATCAGAGAGTTGAAAAGAAAGATAGGCCAGTCGGAATAGAGAAACGTCAAAATCTAGAGGCTGCATTTGGCCGTTACATGTTTAACAGCATTATAATATAAACATTGTATCATTCATTATATAATCTATCATTGATGTAAAAATATATATGAGAGCCTATAATACCAATTTTATAAAATACTAGCTGAACCTGGCATGCGTTGAAATGCCACAATAACGCATGCAATTCCCGTTCCCGTTCCCATTTGTCGGAAAAACACGAACAGGCAGCGAACACGTTGGTAACGACGCGAAAACATTTGACATTCATTCCCGTTTTTCCCGTTTTTGTTCCCGTTTTTGGGTGATTTTTTTTCACAATAATCTTTCCAGACATACATTCAACAAATCCTGAAAGTTTCATCGTAATCAGTTCAATGGTTTATGAGCGTATTCGACACACACAGACAGACAGACATTCATTTTTACATACCTCTTATACATTTCACATGGTTTTCGTTTAAGTCGTCATTTTTTATCTCTATTATCTCTTATCCGATCGTTTTTTACATACCTCTTCTTACTTCGCCTTACGATTACAATTCTGTAAAAATTTGTATATACATATATGTTTTTTTTTTTGATTTTTAAATGCTTTTTATTATTACGAAATTATGTTCACAATACATCTTATATCTATTTTAATAGCTACTGATCTACTGATCATTTTCTATTTTACAATTTTAATTTAATTTGGTTAGTAATCACAGTATTATATTATTCTAATGTTAATCTAAAGCATAATAGGAAAAAGAGCTCAAAAACCTATTTACAATCCTTATAAATGTTCATAATACATCTAATACATAATATTAATTAAAGTCTATCTAAAGTCGATGACCTAAAGCAGATTGTGTTTAGGTAATCTGTGTTTATACCTGAAGGGTATAGACATTTTGTTGTAATCACCGAGACTCTTCACAAGTGTGTTAGTATGGTTATTAGTGATTCTTTCATAGAATCTACTGGTTAGTTTGTTAGTAATGTCTGTAACAAACGGAATATTATATATAGCATGCAGTTTTTTCAGGTTAGTATATATGGGTGTATTATAAATTATTTTAAGGGATTTATTTTGTATTACTTGGAGCTTGGAAAGGTTAGTATTCGAGGCGTTATTCCATACAGGTGAAGCATAGGTTAATAATGGTAATATGAGCGCGCGATATAATTTTATTTTATTTAGCGTTGATAAAGAACTATGGCGATTAAATATTGGATATATTGAGGATATACCCCGCATCGCCTTGCATTTCGCTGCCTCAATGTGAGGTGCCCATCTCATTCTTTTATCAAACGTTACTCCTAAATATTTTATTACTGACTGCCATTTCAGACTTTCTACATACATATATGTACATATATATATATATAGTGTGAAAAAGCTAAAATTATACTCAACACTAGTTGTATCATAATAAAAATAATAAACAATTTTTAAATAACAAATAATTTACGTACATATGTATGTATGTATGTCTTTTCAATATAATATGTATGTACATATGTATATCTTTTATATTATTTTTACAATTAGGTAAGTTTATACATTTTCTAATATTTTTTTTTTTATTTTGAAAAGATTGAATCGTTTTACAATAAAAAAATTGACGTCTGAAATTACCATACGATCCTCAAATAACCAATCAATTTTATATAATAAACAAACAGTAACTCAATTGACTATCTTTTATATCGTATAATATACATATAGCAATCTTGAAGAAAGTATATACATACATACATATTTATGTATGTGCTCGTATTAAATTATACAGTGACATAACACTTTCTTCAGACATTCTACAATATCATAAGTAAGCGTTCCTCGTGATGTTTATTCATAAGGGAAAATCACCCGAAGGATCAAAGACATCAAGCTGAATTCGCACGCAAGGATTCCCCGCTAATATTACGCTAAATAAATATGCACATATAAATCGTAAGGACTTGTGGGGATATTTAGCAATTATTATTTCTCGGTTCTAATTGTGGGGAGGGTCATCGTCGTGTGTTGGCGCGCTAACGACATAATGACGGTTGTAATATTTGATTATCTTTATGTTTACCGAAAAGCTGTTCTGTTCTGCGTCAAAAACGGCGCGTTTAATGGGTTAACAACCCGTCTGCCGACGCGGCATATAATTTCTGAAGTGCTTTCACAAAACCGACTCTAATGAAATAAACTCTTGTGTTGTTAACGCACGCGTGTAACTATAATATTTCATGTGACAACTGCTCGAACTTCGTACTAATAAATTTCGGTTGATATTTATTTTTGCGGTTGAAAGTTGGATTAAAACTCCGCGCTGTTGAAATTTGAATGATGGTGTTTGATGCTTTTTCGCTGAATTTTGCGCTTTTCATATTTGAAAGTTGAACATTTTATTATCATGTTGATGTTTCATCAGAGTGAAAATGGATTGAAATTCATTTCAACTGCTTTATGTACCTACAAATGTACGTTGCAAATAAAATTATAAAATCCAATCTACATTGTGAATTCATTGACAATTCCAACAAATATAATATGTATGTATGTAAATTAGGCCGGATTGCCAAACGCGAATTTTGGATTTTCATCAACTGACCTAGTGGAAAACTTTCGTCTTATCAAGGGCACGTTAAATAAAAAATAATTTGAGTAAAATAAGCTTTTTAAACACAAGCTTTTATTGGTGTTAAATAGAACTAGAGTGAAAGTACCACTTCCTGTTCGGACAAAAATATTTAAAAAATATAAGGTTATAAAGATTATTATTTCTGTTACATGTAAAAAAATTTCAATCCGATTTAGTTAGCGGTTTAGGAGATAATTGAATCCAAAAGCTTAAAAAAAGAGGACAACTATAAGGGGAGGTACCATTTCCGGTCAACTTAAAAATTTATGTCGTATCGATAAGAATTTCAGTAACCGATACTAAGTTTCAGTTCGACAGGACTAACGGTGTTCAAAAAATCCCCAAAATACACACAGACACACAGCCACACACACAGACACACAGACACACTGACACATACACAGCCACACAGCACACACATTTTTTCTAGATCATGAAAACGTGATCAGTAATCGGTTCTGAGTTCGAATCAGTCAAAATCTCGAGTTCGAATCTATTGTTACTACGTACATAGATAAAGTAAAAATAAAAATTGTAATAAAAAATAAGATGATAGTACTAAAATGTGAAACGTAATGAAGTCTTAGAAGAATTTCGTTCTACATATTTGAAAGTGGTGGAAGTCCAATTTTCAGTCCCAAAAACACAATTTTTGTTCGACTTAATTTTCAAATTGTTATCAGATCTTTTAATTCGATATGTCCAGAATCTTGGAGAAGCAGAATAAACGTATTACAGGCCACCAGTACTTTTAAATATTGTAAAATGCAAACATTGTATTTAATTTCTTGCGAGATATTTCAGGAAATCAACAGAAAGCGGACTTAATTCGCATAAAATTTGAACATTATTTAAATAAATAAAAAAATATCAATATCGTATAAAAATTGTTGTTTATTAAAATTATTTATTAATCTATAAATTTATAAATATAAATAATTTAATAATCTACGCTACTTTCAAATAAAGCGGCTCATATATGAAAAACATAGATAAAGTAAAAAAACGTACTATTTGAAAAATTTTGCCGACATAAATCGATTGGTTGGTAGAAATTTTTGATTGTAACTTCCAGAGATAAAAATCCAAAATTCCCGTTTTTCGCTTCAGCTTATTTACATACATACATATATATTTATTTATGTCTTAAGGTAGTAATAGGTATGCTCTAGCATAAAATTTCTTTGTGAACCTTCTCCGTATTACAGTACATAGTTTAATGTCAAAATAAGAAATTTAAATGTACGACTATGTATATAGATATTTGAATAGAACTAAAACACTGTGATTTGACTAAACCCACAACATGAATATCATGAAATCAAAACCAAATTCCCGTTTCTTAGTCGGGTCGGTTTTCCGACGTTTCCTCCCATTTCCTCGAACGGAACCTGTCTTGAACTATCTATGAAATCGGCCTATGGGATCTTCAATCTTTTCTTCGAGTTTCTCCAATTGATTTTGTGAAATCCTTCTAGCCGTACCACTTGTCGGTTTCCCTTTTGATACATCTAATTGCCTAGTGCTTTATATTATATAATAAATTGTATACAAAACCATTGATTGTATCATTCATCGCAATTCGAGATATAACGAATGAAAAGATTTAACCTTAAGCAACCAAAAATTTAAATCTAGACAAATAGCAGCATTGATATTTTCGTTGATTTAAAATCAATCCGACTCAAATAATACTTTGGTAAGATGTCTGAAATAAACAAAAGTACACTTTGATGATGATATTTCCATTACGTAATGAATTTGTGTTTTAATTTAGACGATTAGGAATTTATTTACAAATGCATTATGACATTGCCTTTTTATATTAAATATAATTTAAAATTCTACGTAATAATACATATAGATTTTAGATGATATTGTTGCGTGGACGTAAAGAGGGATTTCCGAGATCAGAATGAAAGACACAACGAGTAGTGGTAGTGGTATTATATTGTTGTTGGTGATCGGTCGATCAGCAAGCTCCGAATGAAGCTCCAAGCTCAGAACAAATCCGCCAAATATACGGTAAGCAATGGTAAGCAACGGTGGATGGGTTGTGAGACCTAATTGGCTGTTGTATACAACTTTTTCATTCACCGATGCCTTTTTGGCCCGAACTAGTAGATTGTCAGTAGACCAGTGGTTATTAATCAGTGCTAATAGACCAGTGGTTGACGAGCACCAATCACTCAATTTTACGTTACAGTATCATATATACATACTTCGAATAGTATAATAAATTTGTGTACAGGTATAAATTATTAGATTGTATATGACTTTGGATAGAGACTTTTTTTTTAATTTATACTATACCTATAAGTTACCCAAAGGTAACACATTTGTACATGTACTTTCTTTAAAACTATAATGTTATTCATGTTCATAAATCAAATTCAGATATTGATGACATAGTGAGTAGGAAAGTTTTTGCAAATTTGATGGAGGAACCGTTTCAACAATGAAATCGGATAAATTGGCAAACTCTAATAGGAAACGATCGACTTGGAGTCACAAATATCCAAGTCTGACCAACAACATTAAAGATGAGCACGGGATCGAACCCGGTAACTTCTTTGTGTTTAACATACACGCAACCACTGAGTCATACTGCTGACATATATGTATACATTTGTATGTACATATATAATATAAATGGGACGTTTTTTATTTAATATAAAACAATTATGAAATTTAAGTTCAATATGCCGAAAGGTTTCGTGTTAAAACATACAAAATCCTTGAATCTCTAGAGTAAAAGTATTACTTCCGGATGAGGTAAAAATATTTAAATAATAATAATATACGTATGAAATTCATCGTACGTATTATACGTATTATATGTGAAAAGGTTTCAACCCAACCCGTTGAGCGGTTTAGGAGATAATTGTATTAAAAAATTATAAAAAAGAGGAGATTTATGTACATACAAATAAACATATGTACACACATGCTAACACACAAATATTTAAAACCATGAATGTTTAAATCGGTCAATAGTTTGAGGTCGAATTTTCTCACGATCACAAAACTTCATATATTGTTACTACGTACATAAAAATACAAAAACATTCTCTATGGAATTGAATGACATACATAAATACTTTTTTAATTAATTTTATTATATTATTAATAATATTAATATAATATTAATTTTATTGTATATCAGACTTTGATATTGTACTTCAGGTTCGATACATCATTAAATTGCGATTCAGACTAAGAAGACACTTATTAGTCGCTAATAGCATTATCGTCGTCCTTCAAAGGTAAATAAAGTCGTTCCGAGAAATCTACACTAATGATACAAAATTTCCATCCTCATAACAGTAGCGAACATCCTTGAGAAAAAAATAGCACGAATATATGTATCATATAATAACTATCGATATCCCAAAAGTTTCCACGACACGTACCTACAGAGTCGGATGTTGAAATTAGCATAGCGTCGCGTTTAATTGATGCGCAAGGCGGCCAGCCGCAAAATTTCAGCAAATTTCAGAATAAGCAACACACGCTGAAGGATACGTCTAATTTCTGGAAAGGAGAGACGCGCTAAGCCTCACACTTCATAATTTATTTAGTTCAGAAAGCGGAACGGAAACGGTTTGTTTCGCAGGATTACCGGATACAAGTGCGCAAGTTTCGCACAACTAACTATTCCGATTAAAATTCCCCCATTTTGAACATCCTCGCTTCCGACCCGCTGGATAAATTCAAAATAAATATAATTTAACACGTCGTATGTGTGTGTGTGTGTGTGTGTGTGTGTGTGCGACACATGCGCGAGTGTGTCTCTTCCTTTGTAGCACACGTATTTATCCCTTGTGTGGAAATTTCGTCTTCGGGTTTAGTTGGCGCCGGAGCGTCAAACGCGACGCACACGTGTCATCCACTCTGCCAATGTTTCCGAAACTTTGACTTGGATCGTAATGTAAAAAATATACTGAAGAATGTCTGCCATATCGAATGGACCACGTTGTGAACTCGTAAGACTGCAATAAGAGTCGAAAAAGTGTCGCCGAAGACGAACGTGCATAGCATGTGCCACACGAGACTTCCACACACACTTTCAGTATTGTGAGTATTCATTTTGAATCAAACATTATGACGATTTCAATTATCAAACTATATAATAATACCAACAATTTGACTATTAACGAAGCTAAAAATTATTCAATCTTATCGATGATTTCACACATTCCTACACACATATATAATATATGAGATTTGCATAACCCTCCCATTATCTTACAAATATTTGTTGATTACAAACATTATCCTTCTTTTCAAATAGAGTGGTTAATATTTGGAATAGTCAATTGAATTAATTATTAAATCTTTTTAAAAATAAACTTAATGATTTCCAAAAATTAATGGGTTTAAGTAGCTCTTCCTTTTTCTGTACATTCTTTTTTTAATTGTTTAATTTATATTCCTCCATTTTGAGTTTTGTTTTATTTTTATTTCAACTTTATATAACTATTTTGTATTGTAGCAAACCATTTGTGTACATCGGCTATGTCACCTTGCCCGAATACCTATTCTGAAATAAATAAATTATAAGTTTATAATTTATATTTATTGTCACGATCCAAGGGTTGTTAATCGTTTTCAAAAGTTCCCAATCAATATTTCTTAAAGTTCTCGCAATGAAAGGAATTCTTTTAACAATCTCTTTCATTCAACTTTCATCCGCACTGCGATGGATAGCGAGTAATTAGGACGTATATTTTATTTTATTGCTCTAATTATCCAATTATACTGAATATAGGGTATTCATATTTTATGTATTCCTCAACAAATCCTCTATAATTCGAATTAAGTCAAAAACTAAATAAAAATATTGATCAATATCAACATAAATAATTATTTTTGTGGGAAACTTCTTGTACACATGCCTCACAGATGCGAGAGAATTCAGTAGGAGCTGCGCTCAACGGTCAGTGTGAGAATGATATCCGCCTTTGATTGAAGCCTCTGCTTCTTTTATTGTATATTATTCAACGTTTAATGAACGATGAAATGATTTTTATAGCTAATTACAATAATCAATATTGATTGAACGATTGACGTCCAGCACAGTGACTATTGGATTTTTTAGCACAGTAAAGAAGTTTCTAACAAGTTATGATGAAAGAGATTCTTTTAAAACTGAAACTTTTATTTTTCACAAGATACATACACTATACATATATTCGAAAAACGATTTTGAATTTGATCTTAAAAGTTGAACTTAATATTGGAACGATGAACTTGAGAGATGCATAGAATTGTTTATTATTTATCTGATAATCTGATGTTTTGACTTGACTGGATTCTTGTAAGAAATAACTCTCACACTTCCGGTACGGTTTGTATAGTGAATCTGATGATGTTAATGTTTATCTTATGACAGCTTATTTTATATATTTTTAAGGTTTTGTTATTTCCATATACGATTCTTGTATTTGTTCAAATTAGAATCTATAGCGGCTCAGAATACATAACAGTATTTACATTTGTACGCGTTTTTGGGAAAAACCTGTTTGCTCGGTAAAAGTTGTAGTTATGGGGAAAATAATAAAATTCGATTCCAACATCCTCGTTGTAATGCTTTTATATTTAGTATGATAAAATTTTATAATCTACAAAGGGTTTGTTCCTCGTGTGTATTTAAATAGATATTCCTCGTCCGTTTTAATTAAATTCGAATGTAAATAATGCTTACGTTAAGTTCGTTACGTGTTCGTAGATGTGAAATGTTCGCTTTAAACGAAAATTCGCTTATCGCAGTGCGGGCGTGAAAAGTTTGCGAGGAAAACTTGTTGCTGACTTGAATTTTTCCTATCTCTCGCTAGATTTTTCCACTTATCACTCGGTCCGTTGCATCTTGTGGAAGTTTACGAGTTTTTCGCTTTGCCGAGGTGTTTTTTTTTACTTTATAATTCTCACTTTTTTCGCGTTTTACCGTAGAATGTTTTAACTAATCGGTTATAAAATGTCGTAAACTCAAACCACATCCTGAAGGCGTTCGTTAGAAATACGATTAACATTTTTCTGTTTATATTAATTCCAAGTTCAATGTTTGTTTTGAAAAACGCCTTATACATACATACTTATGAATACGCGTTGAATCTCCGAATACAAATATTAGCTGTGTGATAATTATTTTAAGTACCACAATTTCGACGTTTTGGCAGAAAGGGTTAAAGTATCATAAACTTGAGTGCAAATATTCGTTATGATCTAGGTATTTTACCCGAATCAGGCCACGGATATTCCACTCCTAATTAAAATGATATATTATAAGAATCTGACGTGTTTGAAGGTGCGTAAGAATTAATTATATTCATTAGTATCCGGAAACGATTAGCCCAATTTGTATGAACACACGTATTATTATACAGTGTCAATTAAATTATCATACCTTTTGAGTAGAATTTTCTGTGATGAATAAAGATGTAAAATTATCATTCCTTTGGTGTATATTTTAATGAGGATATTTTTAAAATTATAATTCGTATTCAAATCGTACACTTAAATGAAAATTTTATTTACTTAATGATATGGAATTTCTTCTTTGTAAAATGTATACATTGAATTTTTCATTTGACTAATTCCCTTCGTTTTTTTTACTTTCTAATTATAATTTCAAATCAGCAATCTCAATAGTTCGAACAGTATTCACTATTAATTGAAAAATAGTAATAACTTTGAATTTAAATAGGTACCCCGACAAAGCCGCGCACGACAATACCGCGAATGACATTGACGCGAATGACAGTGCTGCGAGTGACAATTCCGCTAACAACAATGCCGCGAATGGCAATTGCATGAACGACAATTCCGCGCAGGCATAACCACACGGGACAAAAGTAAATTCGTGTACATTATAATTTCTATATCCAATAAAAATTAAAACAAACTCATAATTTCATATCAAATCCACGTGGGCCCAACATTTACAAAAAAAAGTTTTTTGATAGCTTATTTTGGGGCTTCATACTTTTCACAAAATTATAAAATGTACTTCTTTAGTCGAAGTTTCCGATTTCAACGCTAATAATTGAAAATATCTTTTTATAAACGCCGAACTATAACGAAATATAACTTGAATGCAGACAAAAGGCAAAAATTTAACTTTCGTAAAAATCGTTAAAAATCTTTATAACGTTTATAGCTTTAGACTAGAGCTTCCGATGCTTTTTTTAATATTTCGAGTCCTTGAAGTTGCAGATAACGAATCTTTCGTACTAATCTTTTTTTAATTGAACTTTTTTCTCCTGTTTTCCTATCTCCCAAAAAAATTATCTTTTATTAAATAAAATTTAATTTTGTCATTTTTGGCGCGGGATTGTCGGCGCGGTATTGGGGGGGTTGTTCTTCTCGGCATTATCATGCGCGAGATTGTCGGCGCGGCTTTGTCGTATCACCATTTAAATCTCATACTAAATCAAAAGCTCACACATATGTACTTATGTACATGTAAAGCTTTAAAACTTGATATTTTTCTGCATGAAAACTATTGTATATATGTATGTACATGTGTTTTTAGAAAATTTTCACATATTTATTTTAACGCAATGATTTATGAACACATGCAAATCGCAATGTCCGGCGTTGAACTTTCCACCAAGTGTCCACTACATTTTATACGTTTTGTGACATTTTTAGACCATTTTCGAGTTCTATACAATTGTGACATTCAACGTCGAATTCGGTGAACCATATGATCTCATTATCAGGCCATTGCTTCCTGTAGCCATAGTATAACCATCGCCATGACCTCAAACACCTTATCGTATGGGTATATACGATAATAACAATAAAAGCGTCGCACTCGATGCACTCCGACAGTGCCATTATCGCAACGATATTATTCGGTCATAATTACCAATTTTAACAGCTATGTGGATACTTCCAGAGATCTATTAAATCTAAATTGATGCTGAGAGCATCTCGGATATTGGGTCGAGAGCTCTTGTCGATAGGAATCTTAGCGTATTCGTGGGGTTTCGCAAAGTTTCAATATCTGAACCATCGCTTGTTCGATCTACCTGTTTCTAATCATACTTATATATGTACATTGAAACAGTCCAAAATGGATAAAATACATATGTATAAATGTATAATAAAATATAATACGATCAATGAATTAATTTCAATACGGATTAAATCTAAATCTAAATACATTAGAGGTCCTTGCTTTACCGAAACATCTAAAAACTTTTGATTTACAAATAAGTATGAGTAATTGACTAATTACTTCATAGTTCAATTTTTACTTTTAGTATAAAAAGTCATCATTTGAAATTTTTACTTTGTTTTTTGAAGAACAAATAATCGAAACCATGTAATGCCAAGATATGCTATGATCTAACATACATATGTATGTATATTACGTGATATTTTATAGTACAATGATTGAATTATTAATAGGTTGAAATGATTGTGTTGCCATGAATATTACATTAATATGATTGATGTTGATCAGATAATCTCATACCGTTCAATAGCGTTTCTCAAACTGTCAAATCTAATTCTTAAGCTGTCACATGGATTAAACTTGATTAATATGATTTCGTCTTTGTTTGAAATATTTTACACGTTTTTAATCTATGTACATACATATTATTCGTTGTATTTTAAAATGGCGGAAGTCCAATCTTCAGTTCCAAGAACACTTTCAGTTTGAATTAATTCACAAATTATTATCACTTCTCTTAATTCGATATGTCCAGAATCTCGGAAAAGCAGAATAAACTTATTAACCAGCAGCATGGACTAGCATTAAATTTGATTATAATTTTATTTTATATTACTTATATATTTATTAAAGAAAGGCTTAACAGGTAACTTCAATGCGCCTTTCTGGCCAGAAACATTGTACACTTGATACAAGTATTATTATAAAATACATATGTACATATCAATTAACATCCACAGAAATATATATGGTCAAATTTGTAAATTTGCAGCATTTTTTTTAACAATTCAGCGGAATTCAGTAAATAAATCTATAAAGATATTTATGGGAAAATGTTTACATAAATTTGCAGCATTTTATTCAATTCAGTGAAATTCGAAATCACGGGTTCAAGTCCCACTGTTTGCTGCTGGCCAGACATTGGTTTGTGATTCTAGCTCGGTCGTTTCCGATCGGAGTTTGCCAATTTATCTGATTTTCAATGAAGCAGTTCCAAAAAATTGGCAAACTTTCAGCATCTTGAATTTCGCTGTTTTTTATAAAATGCTGCAAATTTGTCCATAAATTTGGCGATTTAAATTTATTTATTTATTTTATTACATTTTATACCAGGAAGGCCTTACTGGTAAACCCCAATGCGCCTTCCTGGCCAATTACAAACAATACAGCATTTTTATTATATAATACATACAAGTCACTGAATTACGAGACACTGAAAACTCGCAAATTAATGAGACATCTATGAATTGTACATACATTTTATTGTATATTAATCATACTCAAATAGTAGCGACATAGTAGGTAGTAAGGATTTTAGCCAATGTTTAATCGGGAACCGTTTCAACAATGAAATCAGAGAAAATTAGCAAACTCCGATAGGAAACGATCGACCTGGAGTCACAAATATCCAGGTCTGACCACCAGCACTACAGATATACTCAGAAAAATTCTTTTAAATCGAGGTCAGCTCATGGGATCAAACCCGGCGCCTATCGGTGCTAGACCGAAGCTTAACAACCGAGCTCATTATATAAAAAAAATGCAAATGTATCAAATTTCAAATGTCAAATTGTCTCTATGATGCTTTGTCAATTTCAAGATGTCTCTCTGATGCTCTGTTAAAAATTTTCTAAAATTGTATATCGATGTATTTAATTGGCCAGGAAGACGCATTGGGGTTTACCTGTTAGGCTTTCCTGGTATGTAGATATGTTTGTATGTATTTTTAAATATTGTAAAACGCTAAACATTACATTTAATGTTTTGCGAGATATTTTTGGAAATGAAGAAAATTGGACTTACACCACTTTTAAATATATCAACTCATATGTATGTACGTATAAATTGCATTTTACTCGTTGATATTTCAACCTATAATATTACAATACTTGCGAGTAAACACTCAATGTATACTGAACTTGATGTAATAAACGTAAGCCGATGTGCTAGCATTTACAGTCGTAAAGGCCTATTACTAGAAGGATTTAATGTACATTTGGTCGTAAAAACCTGCAAAACGCGAAGCCAAATGCACACGTTCGTGACCTGTCAAAGGGCCCTAAGTGGTTTGTATACATATGTAGATTGATAATCGAAAATATAGACATTATATGTATAATCAGTTTAAAACTATTTTAAAACAGCAATGCCTCAGAATCAAATTTATAGCTATACTATTTCCCTTGCGCATACTACGGCCAACGTAAACGTTTAAAGGCGAAATGAAAAAGAAATTTTCTCACGAATGACCCCGTTCGAATTAAATTGAAAATGCGATGCATCGTCTCGCTGCATCCACGTTCATCTATCGGACCCTCAATTTTTACGATTCGTCGTAAAAAAAACACGTATTTCACTCTCCACTTTTAAAATCGCAGTCGCCAATGCCATTGCGAAAGCTCCATTACAATCAATCGATCGTGGAATTGCAATAAAATCGCTCGCTAACTTTTACGGTCGAGAATTAAACGTGTCATTGCCTCTATAAATTGTTTCACGACACATCGGATATAATCAAATTGAAATAATACGAGATATATGTATGTATATGTATTTCACACATAACACCACATATTGTGTGTCCTTAGAGCGTGAATTTGATAACTTCACAATTTGGCTCAATCGAATTATATGTAAATGCAGCTTTGTCCATATTTACATATTTAAAAAAAATGCGTCGATAATGTATAAATTTTATCATTTTAATTTCAAATCACATATCAATTCCTATCCAAAACAAAAATCTATTATATATATGTATGTACATGCTGTATGCCACCACATCACCATCTACAGCCACTCATCATCCACTGCTAGATGAAGGCCTCTCCTAGACTCTTACATTCACCTCACACTTCATCCACCCATCTTCCTTGCGGCCTTCCTCTCACCCTTTTCCATTTTCTCAAGTATCAAATATTTATTTTGTCTGTCGTTGGCTCATTCTTCTAGCTACGTGATCATTTACCATTTCATCTCCCAACTCTCTCACCATCCAATGCTGGATGGAGGCCTCCCCTGCATGTTTCATTCACCTCTGTTTTGTGCAACTTTCATCCATCTCACCTCACACTTTTTTTATTTCGTCTACCCATTTTCCTGGTGGCCTTCATCTCACCCTTTTACATTATCTCGAGTACTATTCTAGCACTTCTGTTGTCTAACGTTCACCCATTCTTCTAGCTACGTGACCCATCCATTGCCATTTCATCTCCCCACGCTCTCATCATCCACTGCTAGATGAAGGACTCTCTTACACGCTTTCAATCACCTCAGTTTTGCACAAATCTCATTCATCTCAAATCACACTTTTTTCTAATTTCGTCTACCTATCTTCCTTGCAGCCTTCCTCTCACTCTTTAACATTCTCTCAAGTACCATTCTAGCACTTCTTTTATCTAACTTCCGCCCATTCTTCTAGCTACGTGACCCACCTATTTCCATTTCATTTCTTCACTTTCTCCGCTACATCCACTATCCTTGTCATACTTCCCACCCGCGTATTCCGTTTCCTATGTACATATGTGCATGTATATATGAACATATATACATATGAGTAAGTATATAAATTTTTATGTTTGTATGCTTGTTTGTATATGTATTACACTGTTTTCAACATTTCAACTTTCAAATTTGATTTTGAAACAATTCGACATTCAAATTTGTAGACTTGTATTCAATTATACATATGTAAATGGGTCATAAATTACCCAAACTCAATTTGCTTTCGATTTTAGACTTTAGTTAAATATAATATATGTATTTAAAATGTATTATAAAAATTTATACTAATTGAAAATAGATTGTTGAGATGTTTTTCCTGTGATGACACTAATCTAAAATCATATAATACTTACAAGAAAAATAACGTGTAGATTAGATAATCATTAATCATTGAAATATATCTAAGATGCAGGTATTGTGTACAATTCAAGCATTTAAAAATAAAAAAAATACATACATGTATGAGTTTTGAAAATTCGGTATAAAAAATAATTCTGGACATTTCCGAGCAAATGTGTTTGTCCGTTATACAATTCCACTGTTTTTAATACAAAATTGGTACAGCTAATTTGTTTACACGGGTTTTGGAAGGGCTGTAAGTGGGTTTTGAGGGATTCTAAAAGTCTAAATGACTAAAGGATACTAAAACGTCTGAGCAACGCCGGGCAAGTATATATTCCGTTCTTATTTTTAGTTATAGAATTTGAATTAATTGTGCTTAGAACGAGGTAGAAGCTGAAAAATTTTGCTTAGAACGGGATAAAAGCTCTTTGAAAGAGTCTTTCCCCAGCCTTCATTCGCCCGAATTCAGTTCATGGAAAAAAAAGGGAAACGATCATATAATTTATAGACAGCTAATTAGAGAATTATGTAAAATTGTCATTTTTATCGCTGCTCTGAACAATTGGTTATTGTGAAGTTATCATTTTTGTGCTCTAACGATATATTCTGTATGGGTGCGTGTTAGAAATTGGCGAATTTTTCCGTGACTTCCTTCCGATTGGCAATTATTCGCATCACGAAACTCGGCGGAAGAAAAAAGCGTCGACGGGATTTATTTATATTATATTATATATGCTTGTAGTGTTTGATCGCACGATACTCTGTTGTTAGCGTATGCGCATATTATGCTAAGCAGTGTCGTAACTCATTGGCATGCCAAGCATTGTAAGATGATAAGAATATAATGATCGGCTTTTAAGGACAGGAGTTGCCTTGATGCCGAATCGCAGATACAAGTGTCTAAATAATATAAACCTAATATGGCTGGGCTGAATAATTTACGACCGTGAATTCATTCAAGTGAAATATGATCGATAGGAAGTCAATTTCTGACATAAAAGTACACATAGAGAGAATATGCTCGTACTTTAGCAGTACACAAATATCTCATTTATGCTTTTATGAGCGCATTCACCTTATAAAATATCGCTTAATGGATTTTAGTATACATAAATCTGCACCGCTCAAAATATCACTAACGTTAGTTGGATCCTTTTGACGACAGTTATTCGTCAAAAGGTACACCTATTTGTGATATTACATATTAGTGTAAGGCATGACTCTAAATATATTTGTATATTTTTATATTTAAAATCAAAGATATCATGTATAGGTAAATAGTTGAATATGACGTGAATGGCGATTTATGTTTTACAATAATAACGATTATGTTTTACAATTTACTTTACTTTGACCCATTCAATTGGAATATGATAATGACTTTTGTTGATTTTCTCTCGTTTATGAGACATTTCTCGGTCTTTAATTCATGTGCTCAAAGTGAGTATTGGAATCAATAGTCAGATGATTTTTCTATTAATTGTAGTTTTATATTTTTTTTAAATATTTATAATTAATTGTCTAGTGAATTTTAATGTTTTAACACCTATTTTACCGTGATATTATGCATTTATTTGGGCAGTTTTTTTATTTCATCACGTTTATAAGAATTAGTTTTACTCTCAATATTTTCTATCTAAGCGCATAAATTTGAGCAGTATATGATTTTATGTTAATGAAATATACATATGTATATAATTCAAAAAATAATAATAATACTATTATTATTTGAAAAACGCTTTTTTGTGGATTTTTTATAAACAATTCTTTGACTAAAATTATTGCACTTAAGTACAGAAGAAAGAACCAGATTATTACTACATATATGTACGGATATTCAACCAATTAATTATCATATGGATATTAAAACAAAAACCACTTTTTGTTTCAGGTTTTTTTATTTATTATGTAAATAATCAATTATCTAGAGAATTTTAAAATATATTTTTTTACACTTAATAAGACATGTATTAAACTTTCGTAAGACATCTTATACATTTAAACAGAGCTTTAAAATCCATTTTCAATTTTATCTCTATTTTAAATGCAAATAAACAATTGAGAGTATTGTCCTTAGTTTTGTACATAAATTTTTAAATATACGCCTAACTCCCAGATTTGCTAACGAAGACGGCGTTTTAAATTAAAATAAATTCCATTTTTATAGTCTCGAGATAAAACTCAATAGCCATTAGGTAAATTGATTAAATTATCATCGCATTAATCCGTAAAACGGTTTCAATTTAGACCGAAATCGAATAGTTATATTATACTGAGCCGTGTAGGAGTAATAAAGCGTGCAAACTATTCTATTATAATTAAACTAAGTAGATTAATTAACCCTTTGAAACTCGATATCACTTTCGACACATAATAAACTGTTGATAATTTATACAGCAAGTGAACGCGACGAAATCGTGTGAGCTCGAGCGTGTGTAATAGCGAATTTTACACGCGAATAACGACAACTTTAATATGTATAATCCTAATAAAATATTGCAGACATCCCCACCTATAAATCTGCTAATATTCCACTCTCAACCCTTGTCCATACACGTTTGATTTCACGGCAGAAAGCTCTCAATGCGACACGACTGTGTGGAATTGATATCAAACTTGACAACGTTCGCTCTAGCGTGGAACCAAGTGTAATAAAACTTAGCTAAAGTGAAAATTCGATACGAGCATCTCCGTATTACACCTTTCCTTTATACGTACACAATTCAATACATACGTATAATATTATATTCCTATTTTTCCCGTGTAAATAAAATCTACTTTAGAGTATCGATGTGAGTTAATTTCTATTTTTATATGTTTTGCGTATATGTACATACAATACATATATACATATGTACATATGTAATAATATAAATGTGAACTCTTTATATTGAATAATTTTACATTAGTGGGTCGCGTGTGTCGCAATTTTGCATTTAATTGAAAATTCCCCAGAACGCTGACGGTATTTGAAGTCAGACTTTAATGCTCCAAGCTAGAGCTACGAAGTAATTGGAATATTTCTCTGAAATATACCTATGCAAAAAAATGTATTCTTATATTTTTAAAGATTTACTCATAGTTCATATAAAAAAATTCTTATAAAACTTTTATTGCCCATAATAATGAATTTTCTATTGACTTATATATGCATAAGTACATAAATCCAGCAGCATATGTAGTACAGAGGCTAGCATATAATGCTAACGACTAAGAGGGTCCAAGTACGAGCCCTACTTTGACCTCGGTTGAAAAGAATCATACGTTTCTAAAGTGCTGCTGGTCCAACTTTAATTCAATCGTTTTCTATCAGAGTTAACCAATTCATCTGATTTCATTGTTGAAACGGCTCTTTATCAGATTGACCACCTACCATCTAACAATCACTACTATTGAATATAATTTAAAACATAGAGATTCGTTGATTGGCGCTCGTCGACCACTGGTTTATTAGCGCTGATCACCTAATCTCATGTTCGCGCCTAAAAGGCCTGGACGTATGAACAAGCTGTATACAACAGCCAATAAGGTCTCGCGACCCATCGACCAATGATCTCTCTGTGTTGAGTTCATACGCTGTGTATAAACATTCGATGGATTTCGTTCGGAGCTGGCAGGCCGACGGATCAAGAAAAATAAACTAGCTCTAAAACAACTACTGCGTCTTTCACTCCAACTTTGAAAACCTTTCTACACATCCACGCTACAATATATACATATATAAGTTTGGTCATGCATAGGTGTCGCTTTGAGGTATCCTGTAATGCCACCATAGTAAAATATAAATTCAAATAATATAATATATGTATGTACATATCTATGTATATAGGTAAAGGGACATTCCTTCATTGCCACTCCAAAATGAAATACTGGAAAAATAATATCATACATATTAGAAAGGGGTTGTCATTTTTTGTATGAGAAATAACTCTTTTTCTTGTAAGTATGTAGTAATATATACAAATATAATATTTTTTTCGATTAAAAATATTATACATTTATTTTAGTTTAAATTAATATAAAAAAAGAAAATTATTCTCTTCAATAGTCTTCCAATCAGTTTTTGGTGAGGATGAAATTATAGTATTTATATTTTAGTAATATATTTCAAAACAATATAATTTTATTTTATTTCAATCAATCGTGTACACTCGTCTCAATACATTGCTCCAAAGCGACGATTGACTCTTAATCTGTATACCACATACAGATTAAGAATTATTAATTATATATATACAGGTGTATATACAGCCATATACATATTTACATTAAACACGACATCTATGGTCAAACATTGTACAGATGTATTGTAAGTATTATTCAAGGCAAATACAAACATCGATCCACAAAGATATCTATGAACAAATATTATACATTCAGTACTACATATTTGCATCCTTTATATAAAAACGTTGGGTAAATGACACTGGCCATTAGTTACTTTTTACTATGAAAAGTTAACAAGAAATCTAGAAATAACATGAGGTAGTGAAGTGAAAGATTATTCCTCTTTATAAACGATGAACTTCACTCTGAGTCCCATCTTTTTAAAAAAAAAAAACGTGTCTACTCTTCTTTCATAGAAAAATTTCAAGGAAAAGATAGCTTTGAAAGAGTTTCTTGTGTTAAAAATTTATCAAACTCATTTTATACATTGAAAACTTTTCGTTTCCACTGTATAAAGTGCTTTTGATTGATGCAAAATATACAATAGTGTTTCAACAATTAATTCAGATAAATTCAATCAGTGTATGTAATGGATATTCACACTTGAAACGCATTCAGAGATTCGAGCATTAGTCTTTCAGTTCATTAAGTCAAGTCTACTGCCTCGGCAAAGCTGTAGCACTTTTGCCCAAAAGTGTAAAATATAAGTAAGTTACAACACTCGCGGGGTTAATTTCACAGTTTACTACCGCGGATACGCAAATCCCTCGTGATCATAATAATACGACGCAAATCTTTTTAAAAACAAATCTTATTCGGTATTCCCACGTCGTACTGCCGCTCATCAACATAATCGTTTTTAATATACAACAACGCTCCTCTCATTACTTCCGCTCTCTCGCATCTCTCCGAAGGGAACTACCTAGGTTTCATGTTATTTTTTAGCTAAAAAATTAAATTACTCCACAAAACGACAGGTCGTAACTCTGGCGATGTTTTTTCATATATATTTATATATTTATTTACATATATCTATACCAGGAAGGCCTTACAGCTAACCCCAATGCGCCTTCCTGGCCAATTACAAACATTGCAGCATTTTTTTTATTATACAAGTCGCTGAATTACGAGACACTGAAAAACTCGCAAATTAACGAGACATCTATGAATTGTACATACATTTTATTGTACATACATTAATCAATCTCAAATAGTGGTGACATAAGTGGTGGTAAGAAGGATATTTAGCCAATTTTACCGGGAACCGTTTCAACAATGAAATCAGAGAAAATTGTCAAACTCTGATAGGAAACGATCGACCTGGAGTCACAAATATCCAGGTCTGACCAGCAGCACTAGAGATATACTAATAAAAATTATTTTAAATCGAGGTCAGCTCATGGGATCGAACCCGGCGCCTCTCGACGCCAAACAGAAGCTTAACGACCGAGCTATGCTGCTGGCTTAAAATATAAAATATACTGCATATATATAATATATGCAGTATATTTTAATAATGTAAATATACTTATATTTTGTTAGGGTTCGTTTCGTGAGGGAAAGTCGTCGCCGAACTTTCGCTTTGGTGTTGAACTTGAAGCTTATTTTGCGCAAAATCGAGTCACGGCAATCGAAGGATCGCTAAGCTCCCTTTCCATTGAATGTTTGATTTTTGCAAAAAAAATATATGCAAAGTTTTTTTTTCATTCAACGAAACGCTTTCGCGAAAGTTTTCGCCCGTCTCTCGCACAATTTCATTACTGCGTCGAAGAAAAACTCAAATATTCAATGCAATGTAATTTTTGCGATATTGAATATATTATTTAAATGTGAAATAGTTCAATTTTTCAGTTGAAATATTTCATAATATATTACTAATATAAAACTATTTACATTTATAGTTCTTGTATCAAAAAAGAAAACTCGTTTTGTTTAACTTTATACTTTAACTTTTACCTGTAAGCTTTTGCATTTTTATTTTGCAAACAAAACCAATTTTTTGCTTGCAAATAATTCTACGAAACTTCTAAGGATCATTCCTCATGATTCTCTTTGTACAATAGGAAGTTTTTCTTTCAGTTTAAATACTTTTATACATACAATATATATTATATGTAAAAGTTTATATATTACTTATACTATATTAAACAAATCATTACTTTCTTTACAAAAACTTGTCACAGCAGGGTACTTAAATTGTTCTTTGTTTTTTTTTTTAAATGATGTTTATATAAATTATGTTCACAATATATACAAGGTTTTCTAATTTCATTTTTTTTATATTTATATTATCTTATTTTAATGTTAGTACACAAAATAATAGTACAAATAATGAAAAACCCATTAACTATTCTTATAAATGTTTATTTTATTTATTTTTATTTTATTTTATTTTATTAATTGAAAAATCAACAGACAGGATGTACAGAGATAGGTATAAAAAAACAAAAAGTAAATAAATAATATATGTAACATCCGAGTCCAATAATAGATTTTTACAAAAATGAAAAAGATAAATATAAGGAAAACAAATTAAAAAGTAAAGAATAAAGGCATGACAAAATATGTAGTACATTGCATAATTAAACTATAGTATTAAAATATTTGGAAAAGGTTATAAGATAGAATATAAGAAGAAATTGAAATTTACAAATATAAAAAACAAATGAAAAAGGTAAATACAAAATAAACAAATGAAAAGGAAAAGAATGAAAGCTATAATATGATTAAATAGCATATTACATAACTAAACTAAAGTATAAAAATAATGGAAATATTGAAAAAATAGAATAGGAGAAAAAATGAATCAATCGGTCAAGATTCTCTTGATGTTAGACCTGAATTGATGTAGGGAAATACCAAACAGATCAATCTCATTCAGCTCTCCGTTAAACATACGATAAACGCGCTGCAGATAAAAATATTTTTGGGAATTAGTATTGAAAGGATCAAGTGAAAAGAGTGCAACGCGTCTAGAGTATCGAACTGGGATTCTGAAATTAACCTTATTCAGTAAATCAGAACAATCAAGAAAACAATTTATAAAAAAGACTCATTAATGTCGATTATCTACATCAGATTGCGTATATATATGAAGGGTATATGTACATTCACACCTTGTTGTAATCGCTGAGACTCTTCACAAGTGTATTAGTATGGTTATTGGTGATTTTGTCAAAAAATATACTGGCTTTTTTGCTAGAAATGTCTACAATGTACTAAAAAAATGTTATTTCGAGTCTGCAGCATCATAGCTTATTTTCACATAGAGATATGTGACAATTTTTCGATAGAGGTATGTCATTTATATATGTATATAGTGAGTATAATAGTGGACCACACAAGCTGCCCTGTGGGACGCCCGCTGCGATTGTTTTTGGAGTCGATATTTTAATATTTTCGCTAACTACTAACTTAGAATGATCTGGTGATGAGAATTAGGAAGTTTGGTATTTTTTAGTAATACCAAATTACAATACAAATACCGGTACAATACAAAGTAGCTTTTTAATAAATCCATCGTACCAAACTGTATAGAAAGCCATTCTTACATATATTAAGACATACCATTCCAGAACTTTTCTTCATATATTTCAGCACGTATTATTTATACTTAAATTTTAATACTTTTCATGCATAATATGAACAATGAAAATCGTTTTAACAACTAGATTAAATTCCATACCCCCATTTCATTAGTTTTATAAAACAAATACTATCACGGAAGTGCCTACTGAGCATTTCAATTACTTAAACAATGTAATATAGAATCGATGACGATGCGTAAAACATCGTAATCAAATTCAAGTGTTTCACAAATTCTGTTTGCTTGTTTCAGGTCTAATAATACACATCATCAATTCCAATGTCTGACGAATGGCTATCGTCAATATCAAAAACGAATTGTCAATTATCAGTGAAGTTTTTAACAGTGTTACCCACATAAAATACGAAACGTCTAACAATTAATCAAACAACGAAAACCAAAGATATTTCTAGTACATAAAATTTAAGCTTAATAATGCAAAAAGTCAATTTTTAAACGTATTATAATAAGTATTTATTACTCGTACGTATTTTAAAATAAAATCGAATCATAATGGGTGACTTGTGGCCTCCTTTGCCTGTCTCCACTTTGGCAACGGATACCGAGACAAACAGGACCCACGAAGCAATGAAAGACTATGACGATGGGACAGATTTGTTCGTCGATTATCCTACTCCTTTACTGCACTTCGCTTCGGCTTGCTGCATCATCTTCATGATGGTCGGAATCCCGGGAAATCTCATCACCATCGCAGCGCTGGCCAGGTGTAAAAAGGTGAGTTTGTTAATTAATCACTATCACACGAACGAGCTCCGAAGATTTTGGAGATCCTTTCAATTGAATTTATGTAGTTGTTTGTTGAATTATTTACGCGTTCGTTTTGTGTCTTTGACAAAATTTTCTCGAGCAAACTAGTTGAAGTAATAAGTCTCGCGATTAACTTTGACAGCTTTCTCTTTCGCGAGTAGAAATTAAATCAATATAATTAAACTGGAGCAATTTATCTCATTTTCTCAATTTGTGTACATTGGTATAACCGTCAGAAAATTTTTCCATTAGACTTATTGCTATCCTTCGGAAAAAATCTATTTGTAAAACTCGACGATAAAAATAGCCCCCAGCTCTTTTAATTGATTAATGTCTTCCATTCAATTAAAATTTTCCAGAATTTGAGTCATATAGTAACAACTAAAAATGTATGTGTGTATTCTATTGTACTGATTTCATAATACATTAATCATATTATGAAATGAAATAATAACTTTCACTAAAATACAAAAATATACACTTTTAACAATGAATCTCATAGATAGATAAATCTCTATGGATTTCTTGAAACGCCAAATTTGCCATAAATTTAGGCTGTATACATATACAAATATGATAAATGAATAAGTTTACGTTCGAAATTCATATTCCCTATAATGACCCAAAAACACGGTACTACTTAACTTTCATTAATCTTTTCTGCAATTTATTCCATTATCAATAATTCAAAATCACGATTATATCAAGCAAAAGTTTAACTATGAAGTTTAACTACGGTTTTCCATACTTCATTGAGTCATATTACAAATGTATGTATGTACATATGTTACATTATAAATTTTTTACGATACAACTTTTTACTTACAACTCTCCATCATCTAAAAAATATGTTTGAGCCAATTTAATTGAATATTGAATATGAAGAAAGGTTTTCGAAAACTGTCATAAACTAACTGGAAAAACTAGTCTTAAGTATGTATAGCTATTTTATAATAGTTACTAATCTAATGATCTTTATCTAAGTATGTATGTATCTATGTACCAGAGGCATGCCGTCAATGGCCTAGAAGTAAGAAATAGACTAGTCCCTTAAAATCTTTTACCGAAAATATCAACAATTGAATTACAATAAATTCAAATCGTAATCCATATTGATATGTTTCATTTAGATAAGAGAAGTTCAGAAACCGGAATCGGCCCCACTTGATATATAGTGGATTGTTATGGCATGGTCCGCCACGTCGTTCGCTTGCACGGCCTCACAATTCCGTTTTGTTATGTATAAGCGTTTCGAGGAAGCTAAAACACTTTTTTAATTTACTTGTCTCTTCAACCATTTCACTAAGAATATTCTTATTTGTGTCTGTCGAACATCATTCTGTTGTTTTTTTGTTGTTAAAATAACACACATTTACACAGATCTTCTTGAGTACAAATGTGGCAAGAGACTTGAAACGATTTTCTCCGAAACAAATAACGAGACCTTGGAATTTCGCAAAAAGATTAAGTTTTCAAGACAAACAAGGTGTTATTAAGAAAGGTAGGCTACTGAGGATATTTCTGTTAGCACAAAAATGAAAAATTATACTCATCACTTCAAGACAGATTATTATAATTAAAAAACGTATTTTTCTGTTATATTTATAAGTAAACACGTTGTTTACATTATGAAACTTATTTATGATTTTCCATCTGTTATAAAGATACAATTTTATATTTGAAACTCTCCATCGTCGGTAAAATACGTTCGAACAAATTTAATTGGGTTATTTTATTAATCACATTTTTTCGTCTTTCATTCTTCCTTAGTTCAATTATCAGTTTGATTTAGGCTGTTGTTTTAACTAATTTTGTTTACTTAAAATATAACAAAGAGAATGCTACATATTTTTCAATCTGGAAAATTAATATTTACACTCTCGCCATTGGATAGTCTCGGCCGTCGGGAAAACCCTATTTTTTTTTTGCGCAAGCGTTAAATAACGCCGTGCATAAATTAATTTTTCGACATTATCTCTGCGCGCAAATGCGAGTATTTTTTATTCATTGTGTTCAAAACCCAATTCCGACATTGTGTCGTGAAAATTATATAGAAGCAATCCAATTTAGGTCGTGCGATATTTTTCTGAAGTTTTATTTTTTTTTATATTTTTCAGACGGTCGCTTTCATTACGACCGGACATTTTTCGCACACAGCTACGTAGATTCTACAATTTTTCCCGTGAATATATTGTGTATTGATTTTATTTATAATGATATATTATATTTTATTTTTTGGTGGATTTCGTGCCTTTGCGGTTAGGTTATTCAATTACGTCGACGTCAATTCTGACATTCGTTAACGACAGTCTCGTAAGTTTACAATGAAGTATTTCACAATTAATCCTCGAAAAACCCTCTCAATTTGAAAGTGACGGTCTTTATTGTGTATAAGCTCGAAATATGCCCCATCTTTCAGCCGGTTACGTTTGAATTATACGCTTTTCAGTCACGCGGGTTCAAAAGAACCATCGCGAGCCGTTGGTTTGAGGAATACTTTAGCAACAGATAAAAGAGGGGATTTTATTTGATCCCAGATCTCCTTATCTTGACGTCTTCTTCGGACTATCTCTATACACTTGACGGACGGAAAACCCAAGGTTGAAATAAATAACGAACGTCGTCCGGGCGTAAATGAGCGAAAATCGGGTTTTACAATAAACCGAAATATCGGAGATATTTTACGATTTAATCCGCTTTTTTATTTTTTCGTTTGCAATATTAAATTTGCGGTTGAAATTGCCGTTCAATGTGCGACAACTGCGACAATGACCGCTTCGTGCGGCTAAATTGAACTACATACATATGTATCTCGATTTATAAAAAAACTCGGTAGTTAACTTGTTTGCCAGTGACGTTAACCACAACGATTACTAATGGTTTCAATTCGTGCGAAATAACGTTGTTTTTAAAAATTGTTGACGAGCTTCCTGAAATTCAGGATACGCTTTTTGGATTCTGTGAATTGTATAGAAAGATACATACATATGTACATTCATATAATATACATACATACAAGTTTTTATTCAAAGTTGATAAGGTATATATTATATATACATATGTATATAACAATCGGATATACTCTTAGGATTTTTGTCAAGAATTTTTATTTAATTATTGAATTTAAACTCATTTATTTATCATTTAGCGTTTCTCAAACTATCAAATCTTATTCTTAAGCTGTCACCTGGATTAAAGTTGATATGATTAAACTTATTATTCGAATATGATTTCGTCTTTGTTTGAAATATTTTTCACGTTTTTAATACATACATATAATATATGAACCGTTATATTTAAAAGTAGTGGAAGTCCAGTTTTTAGTACCGAAAACACTATTTCTGTTTAACTTAATTCACAAATTGTTATTATGTACTTATTTTAATTCGATTCGTCCAAAATCTTGGAAATTCTGAATAAACGTATTACAGGCCACCAATATTTTTAAATATTCTTAAACGCAAGAAATTATGTTTAATGTTTTTCCAAATATTTCTTGAAATTAAACAAAGTGGACCAATTTCAAATATAACGGCTCACATAATAGGATGTGTCCTCTTAAAGTATTGTTATTGATTTAAAATTTTCATATACATATCTTGTTAATTTTAGCTACATTTTGAATGGAAGAAAAATTGATGACGCTTCCTTAGTTCAGATAAATCAGCTGATAACTAAAAATAATTGTATGTGATGTATGTATGTAAACTTATTGTAAAAAACTAAATGTATGTAAGCTTATTGTAAATCATATTAACAATTAGATACAACATAACTTCTTATTGAATACTTATCTCGCAGATAAAACCGAGTGAAGAGATATACTTTTAGTCGCGAAATGTCAGATCTGACATATTTGGCCAAAAATCAATATATATTGTGTATTACCTTACAAGAAGCCACACGCCAATTTTGAAATTTATATATACATATGGGAGTTAAAACTATACATATTTATATATTAGAGATAACGAGAACCTATAGAGCAAATTTTATAAAATATAGAGTGAATTATAGGCGTTTAAATAATTAAAATCTGATATGGCCATATCAAGGCGAAAATGTTAGAAGACACGGGACGAACGCTTGTTAAACGTCAGGAAGGTCTACGTGCCCCGTTTTTAAAACGCGTTGTATACGATATTTTATCTCCAACGTAATGGCAGACGATACATTAACGTATATTGATGACCAAAATGAGCAATATGGTAAAGTATGAAAACGATCGGATAAGAGATAAGAGATATAAAAAATGACCACTAACACGAAAGCCATGTAAAATGCAAAGGAGGTATGTAATAAATAATAAGTGGAACCAAATTGTAGATGTGTAAATGTAATACAATTTTATTAGGTTTATCAATTGTCGTAGCTGAAGACATCAAAAACTGACCTAAAATACTTGAATTCAGTTAGAGATAATTCAGTTACAGTATAAGTGAACTAGTGGACACAATTCAAGTTACAGTATAATTGAACATATACATACAGAATAATTTCAGTTACAGTATATTTGAACTAGTGGACTCAAATTATTTCAACGAAATTTTGAATTCCATCAAAGTATGACTCTTTTCAATTTGAATAATGTCAAATATCAGATACAGAATATTGGATAATCTGTCAACCGTGTCGACAAATAAATCCATGCGCTTTTATTAAATTAGTGTATGGTCTACCGATTCATTTTATTAAATCAAATTGTAATAACTTACAACATGGCATGAGTTTCACAGTTCCCAGAAATTGTCAGTGCAAAATTTTAATAAAATATCACAGAAAAATGATTTCGAAATATACAATTGAAATTTATTTTCATTATATTGGATATGTACATATGTAGATGGATTCGATTCGATTCGTTGTATTTATTTTTTCAATAATTCGGATAGTACTATGAAAACGAGCATAGACGTATCATTTACATTTGCATTTCAGATTTTTTATCCGAAAAGTTATTTTAATATATTCGTATGATATTTTAGCATTAGATTATATTTGCGAAGTTTGTCAGCGTACTTCTAATACACTTTGCATACAATATTCGACTCGCATATTACAAAACTTTCCAGATGCGAATCCCTGTATCGCGAAATATTAACGCTGCGTTTTCATTCCGCACTCGGTGCAAACTGCATAATGAGTCTGCGGTGATTTGTAAAATATTACATTATACATATGTATTTTTATTCACACAAATGTAAATGAGTACGCTCAGAAATCCCTTTTTCCAAAGGTTTCGAGATTATATTACATTCACTTTGTTCGCGCGAACACCACCGACACGTTTGCATATTTCAACAATTTCAAGTTTAAATAACCCAAACTGACTGGCAAAGTGCACTCGGCGTGCATTTTCGCAAAAGGAAAAGTTTCTCTGTAGCGCACAAGTCGTGATTGCAATACGACGTGACGCGTTCAAACACCTCGCGAGTGGCGATCAGTGCACGTTAATGCACACCGAATGCCAAAATATCTATTTTTCAGCACTCACTTTTGCATATATTTTATTTTCGTAATATCGAGAGTGTGCTCAATATCCGAGGTAGATATTTGGAAAATTTTCTATAATGAAAATCCATTTTTTTCTCGTTTGCTTTGGGTTTTCCTCGAGCGCTGACTCGGCGAATAAGCGAGGTGCTATCGAGAAGTATAGCGAATTAATATATAATATTATATTATACGAGCTGTATTACCCGGCTTCGCTCGGTATTTGTAATATAAACCGCTTAAACATGACTAATCTAATAGTAAACATTTTATTAAATTTATTTGAATAGTTTTATTTTATATAAATTTATTTGAATCTCATTTGTTTTTTTTATTAAATTGACTGTCATGAACAAACAAACATATATAGTAAGTCTCTTATAAAAAAATATATGTACACCCCCGGCGTTTGCGCCCCCTAGGGGCGGAGCCCTAGGGCTTCGCCCCCGGTAACTTCGAATCCTTTGAATCGGAAAAAAGCGAATTATTTGTTCGATGACGTCACGGATTTCTACGAACGAAGGATACATACATACATATATACAAAGTCTCTTTCCACATTATATATTGATATTAAATAAAAATTATACGAAATAATGATGTATCGTTTTTGTTCTGTATTTGTTATGTTATGTGTTGGTAAGTTTTATGTGAAAACAACATGGTATTCGACGAAATTTTATTAATGCAAGAAAACCAATTAATTGATATAGCTACCATATAAACAACCCTTGATTATGTTGTTTGATTTATGTTGACTATCGTCAACGGTTCAAATACTAAAGACTTTTTTAGAAGGTTTATGCTTACGTTAGAATTAACAAACTTCATACACTCTTACGATCGTTTTGAAACTTTGCCATTTTGCAATTTAGCCACCGATAGAGATTTCAATTGCTTCCGCTAATTCGATGGTGAAATATAATCGTAATAGATACGTTTAAGAATTCAAAATTTTAGCGACGATGACAGCTAATCCTTTGCCACTAGCCTGTAGCTTTATATGTTTGACTTTCCACCCCAAGTTGTTTTGTCAGATTTGAATTGCTGAACGCCTATAACATTATCTTTTTCACACTATATCTTATAAAAAAAATCTCATTATCTCTCATATATATTTCGGTGATATATTTTCCTCGTTTTGAAATTCATAGGTTGTAAAATGATCGATAACGGTGATTCCCATATTTAAAAAAATGTAGGAGAAACTTATCGAAATAATAAAACGCCCTTCCCAGCTAGAAACCACGTGTATGCCGCACGATACAGTGTGTTTGTGGCTTTATCAGAGGGAGAGGGCAATTCCGATCTATAATAGGGAGGGGGCAATCAAAATAGAACATATAAAAAATTTGGCAGTACAGATTTTAAACCGTATTAAAAATCTTACATTTGTAATACATCTGTATATCAATTGCTTTCATTAATATCAAATGTATTCGTAAGGTTATTTGTAGTCAATTTAAAAAAATATATATATTAACAAAACTTTTCTGCTTTCAAACTGTACTACTTTTGATTCCGAATCTTTTGGAGAAAAACCAGAAGTTAATTTTGTCAATTATACATATTCGTTCAATCTAGTATTATACATATTCCAACTTCTAACTGTTAACGAGGAATATAGCATTACCCTCTAACCACTGATTTTCTGTCTCTCGCAAATTCGATTATATAAAATTTCGAATTGCTGATATTATACCTATACATATACATACATATGTATATATGCTACCCACTCTGTAAAAAGTATCTATTTCTCGAAATATCAATACTATCGAATTTCTCCATATACATATGTCTCTATGTTGCTATATAAACATAATTGTTTAAGATATACTTACAATACTTATGACCGTATGTATGTAGATGTAAAATGAAAATGGGTGTGAACCTGAATTAATAAATAATTAAATAGTATATAAAATAAATATTTACAGATTATAGCTAAATGTACATATGTGCATACATACATATATTACTTTATCTATGTATTGCCAGTTATTCTTAATTATATTATGTATCTATCTGTTTTAAATTCACATACTGAGATAAAACGCACATATTTTTTGATCACACCTCATACAAGCGTTGCATATTTGGATTTTTTCGCACCCTTCCCAAAATAATATTTTCCGACTAACGCCAAGAGGTTTGTTGCCATAGCTCTCAGTTATATTTCGTCCATTTCAGAAGTATACATTTGTGGTCAAGACGAATATACATTTCATCGGGAAAATAATCTCTTGGAAACCTAAAAAAATAGATGCGATATTTTTTCGATGCGAGAAATTTTCCGATGCGGCTCAGGATACGTGGAAAAGTCGTTCGGTAAATATTTGTATTTTTTTAATAAGACTTGGCGAATTTTCCTCAACTGCACACATCGTTACATTAACTGCGTAACTTGAACTCGTATTTGCGTAGGTGTGTTTATTTCAAAGACAATTTTCGCTTTGTATTTAAATAATATATTTACGTAAAAGGAGCTTTTAAATATTGAAATTTAATACCATAACACTCTTAGGAAGTAATTTAGAAAATCCACGTTTCAATCATGGTAGAATTAATTGAATTTATGAAAATATCAAATTTCACAACAGACTTTAATATTACCGAGGAGATGAACTGGCTTCTGATATCTGGGCGATGAACTATGGCTTCTGTTTCCACGAGTCTCATAATAATATATTTAGCGGGTCCTTTTCGTATTAATAACACTGTGAATTATTACTATAATTATCTCTTGTAAGGATGTGTTTTTATTGAACGTTCGGGTACATACTATTTATAGGTTTATCGGGTTGAAAAATATAATCTTATCGTGCTCAGAGAAAAATGAATCTAATTCGAAGGATGTCACTCACCCTTGAAGTGTCCCTTCGACCGTTTACTAAAAAAGCAATATTTATAAGGAACAATCCTGCGCGGAAATACGTTCGTCATGGAATGGAAAAATATTGAAAAAATATCAACCAAAAATGATGAGAGCCGTCCAATTGCGTAAAGATCTCTCTCCAATCGAATGAAACTGATTCAGAACACCCCGGGCTATCTCGCTTTGATGATATCCAACAATAATAAGACTTTTTCATTTGAACCAAAAAACCGTGCAAAAAATGTAACGAAGAAGAACTTCCTATTTTATGTTTTTTGCTTTCAACGCGAAAAATTGAATCTTCCATTACTTATATACAAGTACTCTTCTTTATTAAATTTTTCTCATTTTAAAAATATGCATATATATATATCCCTTTTTCAATTATACTTTAATCATTATCGTTTACAACTATCCAATGCCAGAAGGCTTCTCCCGCTTCCATTCGTCTCTGTTTTTTGCAACTCTCATCTACATATCTCACCCCACACGTTTTTCTTATTTCATCCATTCATCTTCCTCGCGACACTCCTTTGACTCTTTTAAACGAGTCTTGGATACCTTTCTATCACTTATTTTGTCCACTTTTCGTCCATTCTTCTAGCCACGTAACCTTTCCATAGCCATTCAATCTCTTTAAACTATCTATTATATGCACAACACTTGCCGTACTTCTCACCTACGTATTCCACTTCCTATCTCTCCTCGCAATGCAAAGTATACAACATTCCATACTTCGTTGAGTGCATTGGACCTTGTGAAAAAAGTCCTTGTCTAACATTTTGACGGTCAATTTCCAAGTTTCATACATATCTATACATCACCTTAATACTTAATACTTTTAATTACATTAATTTAATAGTGACATTACAGAGCAACAAACAAACACAGTGTTATTATGTTTGGAACTAATCAATCTATACTAAATTTGATACACTAAATTCGAATTTGACAATGATTTTTGATGGCTTCTTCTGGTTCATAAGTTTAAAAAAAATACACAATTTTTACAGATTTTTGCTTTTTGCAGTCTTTTACTCAAAATCTAGTATTACTATGCCAAAAGTAAGTATTGTAATTCATAGTCACGTGTTTTCCTATTGATTGTGATTTATTGTTGCTTTGAAATATTTATAATTAATTATCTAGGGATCAAAAATATACTTTTTCTTACACATTTTTTTCTCGAGCTATCATGCATTTATTGGACCAATTCAATTAAAACTATTTTTTATTTTATCTGAATGTACTAATTCAGTTAATATGGTTACTTACAGTCAGCCTGCAATATTACCACAATGATATGATAAAAATGTAATAATAAGTCCTGCAAATGACTGTTATCAAAAAAACTTTCAAAGTCGACAAAGATAATAGTAATGACGATGAAATAGATTAATCTTTATAAAACAGCTCTGATATTACCATTTTTGCAAGAAATTCTAAGCTAGAGCGTTAAATACATATATACATTGTTTTATGTTTATCCACTTCAGTAATTTTTAATAATATTTAAATAAAATTAATGATTTAACTATTGAAGACCCTAAGAACTTAATCTTGATCTGCAACAAAGTTCTCACCTTCGGATCAAAGTTCACCTTTCCAAATAATAGCACGTACATACATACATAATATACGCCAACACATTCTTGACACGCTCGTTTCGGCGACGAACTGACACTTGTTTCCTTGACAAAATGACACACATTTCCTCCATATGAATATGTACATTGGCAACACCAATTTGGTATGGAATATAATTCTGTACACGTTATTGTTATTCAATACGTGCCCCGGAAAGGTCCGAGAGGTCCTTTTGGTACCGACACACGCTTCGGAAGTCCGCAGCAAATAAGCGAAGCCACAAACGGGTGGGGAGAGGGCTTCGCACATTCGCGTTAAAACGTAATCGCAAATTTATGTCAAAACACACGGTTGACATGTTTGTTATACACGTTTCCGATTGCCTCGAAGCCGTACATTATGTATGTGGGAGCCGGAGAGAAAGAGGTCTCGAAAATCGCTATAAAACCGCAGGAAATATTGCGACAAGGGTCTCCTTTTAATAACGCCCACCCCGACCGTGACCGTGCTAGTGGGCGTTTAGGGGTTATTATGTAAATTCGACGTGCGTGCTTCATTTGGCGATTTCATTTTCCCGAACGAATTTTGCGAGATCGAAAAAGGGTGTTTGACCTATTATACGCGCTCGTTCTTATTTATGTGCGTGCAGAATTCGTTCGATCTATGTAATATATTGTATGAAAAAATTTCGTTCGATTCTCTACGGTAGGTTTATCTTGAATCAGGGACGGGATAGTATTTCCGATCGTTACATTATTCTGTAATTGTGTTCGTAATGTGATTTTATATTTATTTTACATAAACTAGTCGGAGTTTTTCAGGCGAATGATAGTAGAGGGAAAAACTTTCAAAGAGCTCTGACCCCTTTTAAAACCCATCTACGGCTAGGATAGTTTCATATAGTAGAATCAATCCGGTGGTCCTTAAAGGTGATTTATGTATATACAAATGTTGATATAACCAGAAACATAGCTCAATGGTTAGCGTATAACGCTTACAACTGAGGAGTGATAGGTTTGATCCCCGACCGAGTGTTACTTGCCTGACCTTGGATATATGTGAGTCCAGGTCCATCGTTTCCTATTAGGGTTTGCCAATTTATTTGATTTCATTGTTGAGCCTCATTTGTCAACGTTATTTGAATTAAATTACAAAAATTTATAATAATCTTATGACATAGCATGGGTGTTGGCATATTAAGTTATTAAATAAAAAAAAATTAAAAGACATGTGTCGTCGGTATTGTGTTCGATCCCCATTCGGTCGAATTTTTTTCTAATACCTTTTAATTATATTATTTTAAATATTTATATTAAGTTGTTTAATATGAAAAAAATATGTTAAAAACTAACTACCAACCTATATGTATATAAACAATATAAAACACCGATAAAATCTCTGCCATCAGTATATTACAGTAAAATCAGTATATATAGAAGTTAAGTTTTGTTATTGTCTTCGTTTTGTTGGATGTATTTTAGCTGTGACGAACATATGTACATATGTCGAATCGAAACGACTATTGCACTGTTCGAAAAATGACGACTTTTTTTTGGTTCAGATGCGATATATGACTTTTCTTATAGATCTATGCCCAGTGAACACGAATTTTGTAATAAAAAATGTTGATTGGCTCGAAATTCAGAGATACATATATGTGTTTTTTAAATCCCGTGATTTTTCCATATCTTGGTGTTGTTCCGTCGATTTCTCAAAATCTGTCAATTTTCTGTTCAAAATAAATATTGGAATCTGTAGTCGGGTATTTTATCTTTCATTTGTAGTACTTTTATGCTTTTAAATCTCTCTAAGTAGTCGTCCAGTTCAAATCAAAAGTTTAAAGTACGTATTTTCACTTGGGATTTTTACCCATTGTTAATACTATTATATATTGAGTATTTTCTATTGAAAAATGTTTATTGAGTGTGTTGAATTTTAAATCGGTAAAATTGCGAGCTAAAAACTCGTACTAGTGGAGCACGGTTTTGTGTTGTGCCTTTTATGTTGTGCCTTTTATGTTGCCTTGAGGTAATTCTTGTCATGGCACATATGATGTATGTATGTATGTATGTATGTAATAAAAAATAATAATGAATGAATTGAAAATTGTACAGATACTCTTTCTAATAACACTAGATTAGGAGTTCCAAATCTGGATATTTGAATTTTCATATGAACAAACTCGTAATTTCACACTTTCGATTGTGATAAAATTTTAATACTACTTCGACCCTTCCGAAACTTTATCTAGATAGATATTTTAAGACTTACAATGTCATATTCGATATCCAGTTAATATTTATATAATATTATATTATAATATAATATCAAAAAATTGGATCCCGTGCTTTAGGAATTTTTGAGTCGTAAGTCGTAACGGTATTAAACGGATGAAGTTTCGTTGTAAAAATATTCGAAAGCTCCAGTGGAGAAACTTGTGCAGTAAAGAAGAGGATGCTTTACTTTCATTGTTTTCCGTTTTCCCAGATAAATTATACTTTTGTATTAATACAAAATAATGGCAAGTCGGAAAAATATTTTGTGTGGAATCGTTTCGATATTTATGTGAGATCTGAGAAACTTTTATCGTATACAATGCTCAATGTTCTGAATAGTGAAGACGGTTGTAAATAATATACAGGTGTTTTTGTAATTTAATATTGTCGTTTTAAAGTTTAAGTCATTAAGTATGCGAATACGTTCTTTTGTGTTTCGCTTCCTGACTTGAATTTTTACGGCATTTTCGAAGCAAGAACTCTGTAAGTGTCCTCTTAATCGTACTTTTTAAAGCATAAAAAAATACTTAATACACTTTTTAAGTAGCATTATACTTTTCAGTTGTAAAACAAACACAAAATCTTGATAAACATATGAAAATATTCATATTGTATATGTTTATATTTTTACATACATACATGGATATACATATTTTATTTATTTTTATTTTTTTACATAGATATAAATATACCAGAAAGCCTAAAAGGTAAACTCCAATGCGCCTTCCTAGACAATTAATTACAAACATTGCAGCATTTTTATAATATAAATCGCTGCATTTCGAGAGGCTGAAGACCACGAAACTAACAATTAATTAATCCATAGAGACATCTATGGATATAGACATCATTTTTTACATATTGTACATAAATCAAATTCAGATATTTGTGACATAAAAGATAGGATGGTTTTTGCCAATTTGATGGAGGAAACGCTTCAACAAAGAAATCAGATAAATTGGCAAACTCTGATAGGAAACGATCGACTTGGAGTCGCAAATATCCAAGTCTGACCAGCAGCATTAAAGATTAGCACAGGATCGAACCCAGTAAACCTATCAGTGCTAAGCATAAACGCAACCACCGATCCATATTGCTGTATTTATATCGTATCCATTCAAAACCACGTCGACACAAGAGCGCGACGACAAACGCGCGCAACAAATATATAAAAAAATTAAAATACCAATAGCGAAATTTGATTAATTTATGATTGTGAAAAATAAAAATATAATTTGAAAGAATATTATCGTTATTTGTGGGTGCTTTTCAATAAAAAATAGATCGTGTTGTGTTAAATACCAACCATCGCTCTAACCAAGCTCATCATTTTTTCAAATATCAAGACTATTTCAAAATTAAATAACGATCATCGCTTAACAGCACAGTTAATGGCAGAATGGGAATATCTGCTTTACAATATATTTATTGTTTCATGACTCAACAATCACACATCCATTGCGCGATTTTGTCGGCACCCACTTTTGTCGTTGCGCGGTTTTGTCTCACGCGGTTTGATGCCGCGCTCTTACGTCGGCGCGCTTATTTCAATGCAGTTTAACTCGCGCGCTTAAGTCGTGGTACCATTTACATATACATATATGTATTAATACAAGTACATATAGCTCAAAATAGATTCTTTTTTTTTTCAATAGACTCAAAAAGCTAATTTTTGATTGAGAATGTATAATTTTTAAGTCTGCCTATCTTTTCAAGCTTACTTCATAATATTTAGGTAGTACATACGTTATACTTAACATACATAGAATAATTAATTAAAATTACACATCGTTTTTGAAACATACGTAATGGAAAAAGGATACTCCAATTATATAATAATATAATTAAATAACGACGCTATTTTCGGGGGAAATGAGTAAAATAAAATGAAACCTTATCGGAAAAGTGTTCGTTATCTCACACCTGGGACCCTTTTTGGTCTAAACGAACAATACTCCCTAAATAGCCTTTTTTAAATTAATTACAATTCAAAATTTGAGTACATATATTGTAAATTTATTTTTGACTTTTATTAGTCCATATATTTTTATTTTCTTTAAATAACAAATGTTTTAACCAGCACCATAGCTTGATAGTTGCGTTAATGCTAATCACTGAGAGATTTCCGGGTTCAAGCCCGTATTGACCTTGATTGAATAGAATTTATTCCGAGTATTATCTGTAATGCTGCTGGTCAGAATCTGTGCCGTCAAGTTGATCATTCCTATCACGGTTTGCCAGTATATCTGATTTAATTCAATTTATCTGATACAGTGTGAGCTTTTATCACAATGATAATGATATCCAGCAGTAAAGCAAAGTGGTTGCGTTAATGCTAACCACCGAAAGGTTCTCGGGTTGAGACCTTGGGTTGACCTAGATTGCAAATAATTTATTCGGAAGTATTTCTATTGTAATGCTGGTCAGACTTGGATATTTATGACTCCAAGTTCAGAGTTGGCCAATTTATCTGATTTAATCGTTGAAATGGATCCTCACCAAATCTGCATCCATCCTACCTACTATTTTTCACCATTATTTAAATATGATTTCAAAATTAATACTATACAAATGTATACATAATAACCAGCAGCGTGGACTAGTGATTAGGATATATGATTTCGAATATAGTGGTCACGGGTTCGAGTTCCACTGATTGCTGCTGGCCAGACCTTGGTTTGTTACTCCAGGTTGATCGTTTCCTATCAGATTTTTCCAATTTATCCGATTTATTTTTTGAAGCGGTTCCAACAAATTGGCAACCTTTTCCCATTTCTCGCAATTTTCGAGTTTTCAGCATCTTGAATTTTGCTGATTCGTATAAACTGCTGTAAATCTCGAAATCTGAGGATTTATATTAAAAAAATACGCCGAAAATTTAAATGTACCCAATATTTGTCAAAATTTGTCCATAGATGTCTCTATGATGCTTTGTTAAAATTATTATTCTAAAAAATTTATATCGATTTTGTAATTAGCTAGCAAGGCACAATTGGGGTTTACCTTCCTGGTTTATAGTATATACATACATATATGTATGTACGTTTATAGTATATACAAAAATATGTACAAGTTTAATACCATAGATGTCGCACAGGGGCAACCCGAAAACGGCATCTTGGGAAAAAATAAAATTGGGTCCATAGGCTATGCCACCTTTCCCATGTATAAATAAATAAAATGTATGGATCCAATCCATGCATACATATGTAGGAATGTATTTAGATATATAGTCATCCATCTCTGTAATATATGCCAGAAAATACGTATAAATGATTCTATAAATAAATAAAATTCATACGAATCGAATTGAAACTACACTTTATATACATTGGAGAACATTTTCGTACTAGACTCTTTCTTTTTAAAAAACACACAACGTATGGTACTTTCAACCACCCGTTCCGTATGATTTATAGCACACACGAGACACACATGCATGTTTGCAAAGTCAACAAACACGCCAAGGTTATCAGATGTGCGATATTGAATTCCCGTTCGCGACATGCACGTGCAATGTGCATCAGGACTGGTGCAGTCAACACGTGGCCAGACAATGCAACCCCCCACCCACCCACCCACCTGCAAACACCACTGGATTGTATTCTGTGGACAATACATGCATACAGACAAATAGACGAATTTTTGTGCGTCTACAGTATTACAATAGTAATAACCAACCGGTGTGACGCATGTTATTTTTTTTTTTTTTTTGATTTTGAAATGCTTTTTATTATTACGAAATTATGTTCACAATACATCTTATATCTATTTTAAGCTACTGATCTACTGATCATTTTCTATTTAACAATTTTAATATAATTTTGTTAGCAATCATAGTATTATATTATTATAATGTTAATGTACAGCATAATAGGAAAAAGAGCTCAAAAACCTATTTACAATTCTTATAAATGCTCATAATACATCTAATACATAACATTAATTAAAGTCGACATCTCAAGCAGATTGTGTTTAGGTAATCTGTGTTTATACCTGAAGGGTATAGACATTTTGTTGTAATTACCGAGACTCTTCACAAGTGTGTTAGTATGGTTATTAGTGATTGTCATAGAATCTACTGGTTAGTTTGTTAGTAATGTCTGTAACAAACGGAATATTATATATGGCATGCAGTTTTTTCAGGTTAGTATATATGGGTGTATTATAAATTATTTTTAGGGATTTATTTTGTATTACTTGGAGCTTGGAAAGGTTAGTATTCGAGGCGTTATTCCATACAGGTGAAGCATAGGTTAATAATGGTAATATGAGCGCGCGATATAATTTTATTTTATTTAGCGTTGATAAAGAGCTATGGCGATTAAATATTGGATATATTGAGGATATACCCCGCATTGCCTTGCATTTCGCTGCCTCAATGTGAGGTGCCCATCTCATTCTTTTATCAAACGTTACTCCTAAGTATTTTATTACTGACTGCCATTTCAGACTTTCTCCAGAGGGGATTTTCAGATCTGAACTTGGCTTGTGCTTTCTAACACTAAAGAATATGGCATCTGTTTTGGTTTGATTAATTTGAATTTTCCACTTAGTGAATTGTTCAGTCATTGTTTTAATTGCAAATTCAAGATTTTTAAGAATAGTGTCTGGTTTTTTGCTACTTGTGAAGCAAGCTGTATCATCTGCATATAGGGCTATGTGACAGTTTTTTGGAATAGGTATGTCATTTATATATATGGAGAACAAGAGTGGGCCAAGCAAGCTCCCCTGCGGAACGCCAGCTGCGATTATTTTTGGAGACGATAATAATCGACGACGACGCGTGTTATACATATTTATATGTTCATACATTCTCATACTTTTTTTTTCAAACGCTCCTATGTTTTATTTATTTTTATTTTTACTTACCTCTTCTTAGTTTGCAAACGATTTGGTCGTGTGACGAAGTTTGGGTTCTTATCCGATCGTTTTCAAGCTTTGCCATGTTGCTCGGTTTGGTCATCAAGATAAGTGGATCAATATGACGTCCGCCATTACCATGGTGAAAAATAATCGTAATATTCACGTTTGAAAACACTGCATCTTCCTTCACGGTGACGTCTATCATCCACACTGTCCCATTTGTCCACACTGTTCTGATCGTTTTTTCCCGTTTCGCCCCCCTCTCGCTGTGGCAGATTAAGCACTTTGCCATACTCATGATCAAAGTTTACAGAGAGAATTGGTGATTTCTTAATTAGGTTTTTTATATATTGCCTTATTTTATTTCATTTATATTTTCTGACCGACACCTATGTTATTGTAGCGTGGACATGTAGAGGGGGTTCCGAGATCGGAGTAAAAGATGCAGCAGTAGTGGAGAGGTATATAGGTTATTATTCTTGGTCCGTCGGCCCGCCGCCTCCGAATGAAGCACTGACCAAAACCGCCTAATATTTAAACCTATCGGGTACATTCCGCAAAAAGAGATCATTGGTCGATGAGTCGCGAGCCCTCATTGGCTGTTGTATACAGCTTGTTTATACGTCAAGGTCTTTTTGGCGCGAACGCGAGATCAGGTGCTCAGCGATAGTAAGCAAGTGGTTGACGTTACTAAACTTGTAAATTTAAAGATTATCAATTTTGAAATTATTCAAATAGTGGTAAGGAGGCTTTGTCAATTTGATGAGGAACCGTTTCAATAATGAAAAGATCAACCTGGAGTCACAAATATAAAAGTCTGACCAGCAGCACTACATATTTAAATACTCGAAATGGAGTTTTCAATCGAGGTCAACCCTGGGCTTGAAGCCGGGAACCTCTCGGTGGTTAGCGTTACCCAATCACTGAGCTATGCTGCTGGCCATATTTGTACATACATATGTTTATATACACCTGTCATAGCTTCTCAATAAAATATCTTAAATCTGCCAACTTCATCACCGTCGTCGTTGTTTACGGCCGTTTGTTATCCACTTCTAGATAAAGGCTTCTCCAATATGTATGTACTTCCAATGTATTCGTATTGTTACGTACGCCGTGGATTGAGCGAATTGTACTTAGACCAACGGATATCTGTTATCGGATTAACTAAATGCATGCACTTACATACTTCCAAAGATTATATCTGGACTCTAAGTGCATTTAGGCTAAACAATGACCGATATTAGTTATTTCTCAGAATCGGTACGGGGAGACCCAATATCGGGGAAATACATATCCGAATACGTGACTATACAACAGGTAAACAGATTAGGCGTCCTGAGAGATCTACCCTTTATAAGGCGGTACGTAGCCGATATAATTCATTCTGGACGGAGCAGTGACCGTGCGTGTATCTCCTGAATCATCAATAAATGCTGTGAAACGACTGTTGGCCTTTTACTTGGATCCTCCACCCACCCCTACGCAACACTGGTTGTCAGAAGTGGGATCCAAGATGGGCCGTGAAACAAAGTCACCAGCGAAGGAAGAGAAGCTACAGCGAAGCCATCCTCGGGAGCTGTAGGAGAGAGTTCGAGCCATGGAGACACGAAACAAAAAAATGCAGTTTTCACTGCAACACACAGAATCGGTCATCACATTTTCGGTTGTCGAATTGCAGTTATCACTGCAACTCGACTTTGACATTATCGGCGGTGGCCGCCGATAATTCATCGGGATGACGGAAGGAGGTTACGAAACGGGAGGTTTCGTACAAGTGCTGCCGGGAGAGGACAACTTGGGGCGCTGTCAAGGGCAACATCGAGGAGCAGCATCCGGCAATTGCAGAGTCATCCAAAGGGCGACCGGGACAAGTGCAGTTCACCGGTCCACTTACGCCGCAAGTACCAAGAATTAGCGGCTGTTGGGGACGACGATCCACGGGAAAGCATCGTCGTCAGAAGAGGAGCGGAGAGCAGGAATGCGGAGGAGCAAGAATTCATCGGGATGACGGAAGGAGGTTACGAAACGGGAGGTTTCGTACAAGTGCTGCCGGGAGAGGACAACTTGAGGCGTTGTCAAGGGCAACATCGGAGAGCAGCATCCGGCAATTGCAGAGTCATCCAAAGGGCGACCGGGACGAGGGCAGTTCGCCAATTCGCAGCAAGTAGCAAGAATTAGCGGCTGTAGGTGACGACGATCCACGGGAAAGCATCGTCGTCAGAAGAGGAGCGGAGATCGACTACAACTGAGAGATGTCAATTACAAGCCACTATTCCCTTCAACTGTTTGTTGACGGCAGATGTCAATAAACTGGAAAAAAAAATCTAATTGGAAACTAGTCGAGTCTAGTTGGAAGAGTCGGAAAGTAAACGGATTGAAATGGAATTCAATCGGAACCATGCAACGGCAGAGAGGCACATCTATCAGATTGGATAAATGTTGGTTGGTCAGTCGGTGGAGTCAATCAAGTCACTTTTGGGAGGATAGAGGCACCGCTTCAGAGGGAATGGCAACGGAAGTACGTTCTGGGTGGAACGTTGGTCTGCAGCAGGATGCTGGGCCACATGACTGGAAGACGGGGCCACCGCAACAAATTTGGACGTTGGGGGAAACGAGCGACTTGGATCAACCACGTGAGGGCATTTGAAACCGAAGAAACGCCAGATCGCGATTTCAACGAGAGAGAGCGGAACAATTGATATACGTCAACATCGAAAAAAATCTAGTTGGAAACTAGTGGAAACACGAGTACCTGAAAAAATACATGGACAGTTGCAGCAGTGTTTAGATCATCTCGCAGATGTAACGGGAAAATACATCAGAAAGAAATGGATTTCAGTTGGGTCAATGGAACGGAAAAGAAGCACATTCAACAGAGTGGCAGACTGTTGGGTGCACATTTACCAAGGTCAATGGAACGGAAAAGAAACACAACCAGCAGAGTGGCAGACTGAGGTGTGCACATTTTCCAGGGTCAAGGGAACGGAAAAGGAGCACCACCAACAGAGTGGCAGACTGAGGGGTGCACATTTTCCAGGGTCAACCGTCACTTTTGTGAGGATGGTGGCGATTCTTGTGGGACATGGCTTTGGAGCACGTTCTGGGTTGAACGTTGGTCTGCAGCAGGACGCTGGGCCACATGACATAGGAACACTGGGCCACCGTAGCAAATTTGGACGATGGTGACACGAGAGACGAGGGCCAAGTCACTTTTGTGAGGATGGGAGCGATTCTTGTGGGACATGGCTTTGGAGCACGTTCTGGGTTGAACGTTGGTCTGCAGCAGGTTGCTGGACCACATGACAGGAGTACGGGGCTGCCATAGCAAATTTGGACTTTGGTGATACGAGCAACATGGACCAAACACGTGAGAAATTTTGGACCGAAGAGCTAACAAATAATGATTTCCAAATGTAGAAGATCGGATGACTAATTTTAGGGGATTAGAAATGTAACTGTAACTGTTTCCATTGTAAAAGTGACGTAAAGTGAAGTGTAATGAAAGTTTTATGTAATTGTTTCCATTGTAAAGGTGTCGTAAATTGAAGTTTAACGAAAGTTTAATGTAATTGTTTCCATTGTAAAGGTGACGTAAATTGAAGTGTAACGAAAGTTTAATGTAATTGTTTCCATTGTCAAGGTGACGTAAATTGAAGGGTAACGAAAGTTTAATGTAATTGTTTCCATTGTAAAGGTGACGTAAAGTGAAGTGTAATGAAAGGTTTATGTAATTGTTTCCATTGTAAAGGTGACGTAAATTGAAGTGTAACGAAAGTTTAATGTAACTGTTTCCATGGTAAAGATGACGTAAATTGTAGTGTAACGAAATTTTAAATGTTTTTGTTTCCATTGTAAAGGTGACGTAAATTGAAGGGTAACGAAAGTTTAATGTAATTGTTTACATTGTAAAGGTGTCGTAAATTGAAATGTAACGAAAGTTTAATGCAATTGTTTCCTAACTGTTACAGAATTATTAATCTAACTGTTACAGAATTTAAATTGTAAAGGTAACGTTAATGTAACGGTAGTAGAAATTAAATGTCATTGTTTTCATTGTAACTGCAAAGATAACGGCTGTAATTGTAAATGTAACTGTGACTGATATCGGAGATAAATGTAACTACTGTAGATTTATCAGTTATGATTTGTTGGTCAATCGGGACGATTTGACCTAAGAGGGAGGCAATGTTACGTACGCCGTGGATTGAGCGAATTGTACTTAGACCAACGGATATCTGTTATCGGATTAACTAAATGCATGCACTTACATACTTCCAAAGATTATATCTGGACTCTAAGTGCATTTAGGCTAAACAATGACCGATATTAGTTATTTCTCAGAATCGGTACGGGGAGACCCAATATCGGGGAAATACATATCCGAATACGTGACTATACAACAGGTAAACAGATTAGGCGTCCTGAGAGATCTACCCTTTTTAAGGCGGTACGTAGCCGATATAATTCATTCTGGACGGAGCAGTGACCGTGCGTGTATCTCCTGAATCATCAATAAATGCTGTGAAACGACTGTTGGCCTTTTACTTGGATCCTCCACCCACCCCTACGCAACAGTATGTATGTACTTCCAAACATTTCTGTTCTGAACGACACTCATTCATCCGACAATTCCGAACATTATTTCCTTATATGTAATACCGTGGTATGTTCTCCTTGTATTGACATAGGTTTGACAGTTATCGATATCAGTGATTCCCATATTTGAATAAATGTAGAAAAAACTTGTTGAAATAATAAGATTGTACGAATTGCATATACACGCGCGACCTTGGATTGGCAATCCCTGCCGTATGAAGATGCGCCTCTCATAACTGGAGTCCACGTATGCGTCCAGTACCGCACTTTTGAGTATGTTCTTTTTATTACTACGGTCATACCTTATATATACCTGCATTATCATTATATTGAGCATACAACATATCATTCTACTTTGGGTAAATAGGATTCTGGGTAACATTTCAGCATTCAATGCCTAACTTTTTCGGAGGAGAAAACTGGAGAATACGAAACCTCGATTTTGTCGATTTAAAATAGGTATTATCTGGTCGAAGCGCAACTGTAGCATTCACTCAATATATATGTATATTGATATATATTGTCGCATTCACTCAATATATGTAGAGGTTGTGATTTCTCGACTTTTTTTGATTCTCGAGATTCGAGAATCTCCTTTTCTCGGAATATTTGAATCGCGAGATTTGAGAATCTTATTTTCTCGAAATATTTGAATCTCGAGAATTCAAGATTTTCTTTTTTTGTTTCTCGAGATTCTCGAGAATTCTCGAGAAAGTATATATTTTTTTTTAATATAGTGAATTGATTTTTTTAGCATATAAACTTGACAACATACAAAAATCAAAAGGACACAAACACTACATATGTATATTATATCAGGGGCTTACAACTTTATTAAAGACATGACGAAAAAAAGATATAGAGAGATACAATAGAACATTGAATAGAAAAAAAAGTAAAATTATATAAAAAAAAGTATTATAAAAGATAGCATGAAAAGAAAATAAAAATATACAAAAGTGATTTAAAATAGTAAAAATAGCAATATGTAAAAAATAATTTTATAAAATTCCCAGTGTTGCTACCCGGCTTTGCCCGTGTTTTTGTGACCGGACAAAAAATAAAAATACTGACCATATATAAATATTAAAATACTGACTATAAATTGATTAATATCTAAGGAACAAATACTCGAATAAATAAATAATAAATCAAAAATCTTTGTGGGGTCATATTGTCAGTGAAAATATATTTTCACTAGCCTTTTTCGTGATATCATAACCGAATACTTTCGTATATATGTATGTGCATGTATGTAGGTACTAGTGACTAGTACCTACATGCACATACATACATATATGTAACTTAAAAATGGTGCGATTTCGTTGTAACATGTGTATATCTACTTATATGATGACCGAATAATAACTTACCGGACAAATAATAAAAATACTGACCATCTATACATATTACAATACTTCACAAAATTATTTACGAGCTAACAAGTATACAAATCAGTCCATTTATTGAGTAAAAACATGTAGTGATAAATTAAGAATATTCTCGATATTTTCGAGATTCTAATAAACGATTTCTCGAGATACGAGAATCTCGAATTTTCATAATAAAATATTCTCGAGAAATAAGAATCTCGAAATTTTGCAATAAAATATTCTCGAGAAACTAGAATCAAAATTTCTCGAGAATTCTCGAGAAATCTCGAGACGAGATTTCTCGATCACAACCTCTAAATATATGTATATATCGAAGAAATGAACAGCAACAAAATTAAGGTTTCGGGTATACAGCCCTCTTAAGTTTGTTCCGAATACATTTTCAAACAATTTGTGTCTAGTTTTTCAGTTTGTTTTAATTCCATTTTGAAGATTAGCTTTCATTCGACACAATTTGAGTACAATCTATGATCTATGATATATGTAAAATAAATTATAAATATTTTTATCTTATGTGAGCTATAATTTATGGAAATGAGAAAAAAAGATTGGGAACCGGTGAATCACATTATACACTCGAGAAATCTTTCAGTTCTGAAACAGCGAAAGTGATGTCTGCGAGAGCACTCTGTCCACAACTCGACCCAAATGGACAACCGTCCCGGTCCATTGTCGTCGTCGAGGGGGTGTACAAAACCCCCGACAATTTAATGTCTGCGCCAGATGGTATGTAAAGAAAGTCCCCCCAGGTGACCTGGAATTATCTCGGTGCTAATTGGTGGGACTTTCGTTGATTACGCGCTTCGGGTCAATTATGAAAATTGCTCGACGCGCTCGTTTCATTCGATTGCGTTTTGTATATGAAATTAAATCGTGTTTTTATTAAGGTTAAACTTTGTTCAAACTTGATTTTGTTAAAAAAAAAAAACGTTTTGGCTTAATCTGCAATGGTCGTTTGGTACGTTTTGAATTAAAATTCTGGTCGTCTTGTTCGAAATTCTCATTCGGATTCGAGTCGAAAAATCTTGCTCTGAAACTTATTGGATTTGGAATATATTTCCACTTTGAGACTCGCTGCTGATATATTATAAAATATATGCACGTATGCTGATTTCCGGAACGTATCTATCCGGATAGAATGTGAATTAAGTTCGGCTTGATTTGGTTTTGTCACGAAATTTAGCTACTTTCAAATGTTCAAAGATTAGACAAAGTATTTTGATATTTATTTATTAAAAAAAAATAGAAACAAACATTACAACGTATGCATATAATATTGATAATATTGACATTTATTATTGACGTTTCTAAGGATTAATAACGACAGTGAAAAATATAAAATAAAATCAAAGAAAATAAGCATTTAATAATGGTAGTTATGGGATATATGTATGTACATATGAATTAATAAGAGAAATGATCAAACAATAGAAATTTAAAAAAGAAAAGAAACAACAAAAAGGATCAATATGATATTTTTAAAAGAAAGAAAACATCTACATACATATGTATGTATATAGAAATCGCAAAGTGAAACTAATATAAAACTTGCAATAAGAATGAAATTACAGGAATAGTTGGTAAAAGAGGGATAAACGTAAAATAATGAAGAATTACGGAATGATCTGATTGAACATATGAAAAGGATCTTACTTAATAAATATGGACTATTAATTATATAATTCAAAAACTTCAACAAAAAATAGAAATCATAAATAAAAAGGAGGATACTCTTAGATTGTAAGTAAACAAAACGATCATTGTGAAGAAATCTAGAATTGCAGTAGGAATAGAATTATTTATTTTACGTTCTAAATTATTAACATATACGCTATAGAGAGGATTCCATACAGTACCAGCAAACTGCAGATGATTTCTTACAAATGAATTGAAAAGCAAGGCAACAGTACAATGGGATTTAAAAAGGCTTGGGTAGTCTAAAAATGAAACCCAAATTCCTATATTCCTTGCTTATTACTAAATCAATATGAAAACAGAAATATAATTTGGTATCAATTAAAACCCTAAGGTTTCTCACAAAAACAACCCTAAGTAATTTTTTAGTATTAATAAGAAAATAATATCTTTCAACTATATAAATTAATTCATAGCCTTTGAAACGGACTCAGTTTTAGCATTGTACATTGTATAACATACATATATGTACATATTTCCATTTATAAATTTATATAGCGTAGTACTAAAGCAGCACTTCTTGTTAACTCAATTTCAACCACACCTTATCCAAAAGTTAGCAAGCACGTTAGTTTACCTTTGGATACATTCGTAGCATGAATATTAGGCGACAAGAGAAGAGATAACTATGCTTTCAGAATAATAGTCATTCTTAAAACTTAACAAATGATCCAAAGTTTGTCTGACCAACTAATTAGCAATATACTTTACTCGTTCACTTTCATAAATGTATAATGTATAAAATGAGTAAATACTTTAAATACTGGCGTGTTTTTATGGTTAAATAAAAGTAATTGAAAACGCAGCGTTTTCAGCAACGGCCGAAATTGGGTCATTAACAAATTAAACAGTCATAGTCTCCCATGTTGTTTCGCGTCTAAATTTGAGTAATTTAAAACCTAATTAATCATCTGCGGTGCTCTTTTTAATTACAAAAATGTAAATAATTTGAATATTATTGTCGTGGGTACAACAAAGCAGGTGGCCACAAACAATACGAGTAATATTCGTTTCACATTTAGGCCATAAAATGAAGGGCCATTGTAATATTTTCGCAATTTGCGCACAGATGCTTCCTAATTATGGCCAGCGTGGTGAAAAAAATACAAATTAGTGAAAAATAATTTCCTCTTAGTATTCCGTCGTCACCTGAGAGCTTTTACGCGGTGACACAGCCTGCGTACATAATGGTACAGCGGTTAAACTAAATGACGTTCATCATTCATCCAAGACAACAAAAGTATATATTAGGACTATACTTTGGCATAGAAAAAGTTCGGCGGATATTAAATTCAAATTAAAAAAAAATTATATACCCACGTATTTAAGGTTCGATATTCGATATTACTTTTCCGAAATTCGAAACTCGCCGTTTGGTGACGGAAATTAAAAAGTTTTCGAAGACGTCGAAAAATCGAAGGAGAGTCTGCGATTGAGATGAATTAATTTATTTTCATTAATGTTAAGGGAGTGGGATGACGTCGTGTTTTCGGCCGTAAAGAAAATGCCAGAAAATCGCAGCTCACGACAAGACAATAAATCAAACGTATTTTTTATTATTCGGCTCAAATTAAATAAGAAACGCTGAAAACTTAGGCCCGGAAGTTTGGGTATCCGTAAACAACGGAGAAAGTGGGTGGAGGGAGAGGGGGTTTCCGGTTCGACGAACGCTGAACATAACTACAAACAAACATATACTTAAACGAACACACTCGTATAAGCCAAAAGTAAATATTATATTACATCACGCTATAAATAGTGTAAGCGTATTACTGAGCCACAACGTAGTGCACTAGTAGAGAGCTATTGCATACGAGTAGAAATGTCGTGGGTTCAAGTCCCGGCCAAATACGCTGTTGGCGAAATCTTGTGGTTATTAAAACACAGATCGACCGTATCCTATTATTAATTATATTCCTTTTTTTTATTTATATTTACCATAGAGCCAGGGGTATAGTTGGGCCAGGTCGTCACCCTGGCACTCTGATTGATATAAACATTGTTTTTCGAGTACAATTAAAAAATATTTTGAGTAAAATTTCACATAAAATTTTGTGAGCAGACTCTCGTTTTAGCACTTGATGACCACAATCGAATAGTAATCTGAGCACATTCAAAACTTAAAGGACGTTTAATGAAATTTATTGGCTTTTTTTTATCTAAATCCGCCCAAAACTTCGAAAGAAATCATTATTTGAACTATTGACCATACGCAGTTGAAAGTAAATAAAATGAGGGAACTCAGCTTTAATGAATAGTCATCTATAAATTCACATGTTAATGTTTGATAGTTTTTTAACATACATATGTATACATATGTATATACATGGTTTTAGCATTGCTAAAAGCAAATATTGCTGTTGTTACACACAAACACGGGTTTTGCAAAATCAAAGATGTTAAAGAGGATGCATAATGGAAGTTTTTATAAAATATAAAAAATACATCATAATTTCAACAAGTAAGAATAAGAATACCAATATTAGGATACAACATTTTTTTAAGTTAGGAAAAAAGCGGGAGGGGGCTCGTAAAAATTAAATACTGACCTGGTTCTTTTTTATTAAACACTACACCACTGCATAGTGCCATTACAGACTTTGCCCCAATGCGATACCTGTGGCCAAATTTGTAAATATTTACGTTACCTATGTATATATATAAATCGGTACTATAATTTTGAAATTATATTCAAATCAATGTGAAAAATGAGGATGAGTTTCCAATTTGTTTGGAACCGCTTCAACAATGAAATCAAATAAATTGACAAATAAAGAAACGATCAATCTGGAGTCACATTTATCCAAGGTCTGGCCAACAACACTGGATCAGGGCTCAAACCCATGACCCCTCATTTATTAGCATTATACACTAACCACCTAGCTATATTGCTAGTTTAATAATTTAATGCACCAATCTGTACATATAACAATTCATGACTATAATAACATATTAGGTCATTCTTAGGATTGCTAATGAACCCATGACCCATCAGTTGGTAGCACTATTTTCTAACCACTGAGATATGTTTCTGGTTAATAATGATGAATGCAGGCTATTTATTTGTAAATATTTATTAATATTCATCAATCTCTTTTTATAGGTAATATTAAAATTTTGTTGAAAAATGCTCCTACTAAGATTAATACATTTTTACTGACAATTTTTAAGTAGAAAATTGTATTAAGATCAAATTAACAAACATACATATATATTAAATATAAAAATCTATTTTCTTACTGGGGGAATTTCAGTATATGTACGTATTTATGTGTATGTGTATAATTGAATTTAAAGTTGACCAACAGCAACATTTGCAAAGTTACTGTGATCCAATTTATTTGCAAAAATTACATGCATACATGTATATATTTATTTATGTACATACATCAACATATATGTATGTGTGTTAAATCACGTGACATTTATTTACTTTATTTATTCAATACTGTTGTATTTTGTTGGATAAGTAGTCGTAAATGCTAGAAAAGGTAAAATCCCTAAACATTGTTATTCAAATTTTCAATAATATCTTAGCCGAGGCAATACATTTCAAGCTAGTAATGTAATCTAATTATATATAAGTAAAAATACATATACGTAGTATTTATTTACAATATACAGAAATAAACTTTGCATAATTAAATTATGTTCTATTTATTTGGACCATACAAAATGAGAGTTTGAATATAAATTATTTCCCGTTGTCTTCTTCAATTACTCCGAAAGAGACCTTTCGACGTAAAATAAATAAATAAATAAAACGGTCCCCGAAATTACATAAATACTCATTTCAATGGAAAACCCATTAATTTGCAATGAATATCATTACTCGGCTCACAAAATCGAGGAATTCCGTCCAATTTCCAATTGCAAATTACAGCAGTATTTAGTCATGAAAATCTCACATTTGCATATGTATTTAACGACGGCTGGGAATATTAATAAGTTCCGAAATCGTTGAATTGTTTAAAGACCCAATCTTAGCATACACTTACATACATTCATCCTGTAAGTGAGGAATTATAAATAGTAGAAAGCGGAAATGGAAGTCGATGGCCGCAAATGGCCGCAAATAGCTGCAAAACGATCTCAAAAGAGAGGAAGGAGGCTTAAGCAATAAAAGGGGGGGGGACTTCAGAGGAGGGAGGGGTTAACCTCATCTTCGAGGCTTTTATTTTTGCCTTTGTTTAGAAGGATCGAAACTGACGTTATTAATTACTTCTGAAGAGTATCGTCGGCCGCGAGAAACGGGAACGTTCGTCAAACGTGTTAAACCGACTGGAGAAAAACGGGGAAACTGGGGCAGACTTGACGTTGTGATAAATCGAAAAATGTGCAGCGGTAAACACCAAGCGATTAATAATAAAAACTTTAAATTTCCTCGCAGATTTTGCCCTTCGAATGATGTATACGCTCATAATAAATAAAACCCCATTCTAATATTATATTAAATAAATTTTTGCATCAAAATATATGTTTTGAAAAGTTGCTGTATTTGCAGAATGTACAGCTTTTGCAATATTTACAGTAAAATTGCTAAAAAAAGCATATTTAGCCGAAATTGTACTATCTTTTGACCTTTCAAATATATGCATGTTTTTTTGTCATAAAATTTAATTCCCTTGTCAGCTTAAAAATTTCAACGATTTGAATATTAAACAAACTTCCTACAGCGGTTCAAAATATAATATATACATACATACATACATGCGTAATTGTATTTTATTTTTATTTTATTTTATTTTACATAGATATATACCAGGAAGATTATACAGGACAATTAATTACAAATACTGCAGTATTTTATTATTACATAAATCACTGTATTTCCAGAAGCTGAAGAACACGAAATAACAATTAATTAATTAATTACATAATTAATCCATTGAGACATCTATGGATTTAAATTTTGTATATAATTTTTACAAATTGTACATACAATAAATAGAAGATTTGTGACAACAGGAAAGATGATTTTTGCCAATTTTAAGGAACCGTTTCAACAATGATCAGATAAAATTGGCGAGCTCTAATAAGAAACGATCGATTTGGATTCACAAAACTCCCAAATCTAACCAGTAGTATAGTGGATCGAACCCACTGATCAAGTACATGTAAAATATTTACTTGATCTCAAAATTTATTTTTTGAGATCAAGTACATATTTTCGGGTCTACGTGACGAGACAGAATGTTAAATTACAGAAAACACAAATATCGGAAGGCAAAGATCGAAAATCTAAAGATCTTAAGTCGAAAGATCAAAAAAAAATGGTGCATGGTAAACGGTACATATTCACGTACATACTCACTTAATTTGCGCGAGCAGGATACAACAGGAACAAGAGGAACATGCTTTTCCTCCCGTATTCTGCGCGCACACATTAATACGGGAGGAAAAGCCCGTATCTTTCGATTTTCGTTGTTTGCCTTCCGATATTTGCGTTTTCTGTAATTTAATATTATGTCTCTTCACGGAGACCGCATATTTTCATACGTAATTAAGGAGACAATATGCAATTGTTGCAATTTGCAATGCACATATGATAAAAATGAATATAAAATATACATATACATATATAAATATACATACAGCCGTCGACAAATATACTTTTGACCATTTGCTAAAAATAATTTTGACCGAAAATACACTTATTTGTATTATTTATTATATTTATATTGATATTTTAAATCCGTCCTGCTTTTGCCAGACGTCTTACGATTCTCAAAAAAATAATTACATATATTCAATTCCCTCTTCACTACTTCAGCTAGTTCAAAACGTGCGTAAATTTTTGGCCGAATGGACACTTGGCCGATGAACGTTAGGCCAACGGACGCTTGACCGAACGGATATTAGGCTAACGAAGCAGTAGATGGTAAATGTCTGTGAATGATGGTGAATAATGTGAAATAGATAAAGTTAATAGGCGTTTAAACAATTAAAATCTGACAAAACGAGTAGGTGGTGGAAAGTCAAACGTATAAGGCTACAGGCTAGTGGATTCTTAAAGAACACTTTTGGATTTTTTAATGTATTTATTACTATTATATTTCACCATCGAACTAGCGGAAGCATTTGAAATCTCTGTCGGTGGCCCAACCTCACAAAATGACAAAGTTTCAAACCGAAAGGAAGAATGTAGAAAATATTGTCAGACTGGTTGTCAAAGTAAACCTAATAAAAAGTCTTGTAAAAAGGGATAGTACCAAGCGGTTTTTACCGGTCCGTGGCCTGAAAAAGTTTGAAGAGCACTGGGATAGGGCACATCATAAACAACATATTTTTGAATTCTAAATTGACGTTCCATATCATAAAAAAATTCGTGAAAATTAATTAAAAAAAATTTGCAATGCAACATTAAATGTCTTAAACATCGTTTTTAACGTCTACTATTTACTAAATAAATAAATTATATGCGTATATAATTTAAATAATTAAAATTTTTATTCGGCCCAATATGTGTCGGTCTGTTATCCGTTCGGCCAAATGTCCATCGGCCTAATATTTGTTCGGCAATAGTCCGTCAATCAGCTCAGAAGGTCCGTTTTTGGGATTTTGAAAGACATGGTTGTTAAAATGAGATCTTGACAGTGTTATTTTTCCCGTTTTAGATCGATCTATTATACATAGAACCAATCTCCTTGTATCCTTTTAAATGTTATTTTGACCACACATCGCGTTATTTTAAATTGAATTAAAGCTCGACATTAAAAATGTTTTAAAACAACCTTAGTCCTGTTTCCTTCACTCTACTCCTGTGTTCTTGGCACCTATCATCTTATCAATAAAAGAAGATGCACTTTGTTATTCTGTCAGAAGCGATGCAGGTAGTGGCCGTTTTAAATACACGAGTATTTTTTAGTCAAAAACATTTTTTACAATTTGTCCACAGCTGAATATTATGAATCTTAATGTGAATATAATATCGTAATTTATAAAAACATATGTATGTACATACATTTTCCTATAATACTGTGTATGTATGTATATATTTATTTATTTTTGAAAAGAAATAATCTACTGATACATTCAATAGATGTATGTATGTATATAAATGTTTTCCTATTTGATATTCTGAGACAATAGTGGCGTGTCGATCGTAAAACTTCACTTAGCTCCTTAGTTCGTATTCAATTTTTCAAATATGACAAAAAAATTCAAACGCCTTTGTATATCCGAACATAAAATTTAGACACGTATTTGGGGAGGTTTTTTTATACGTCTTCTCTGTGTTTGAAAGTCCCTGGTGAACTTCTCCAAATTGTTTCAGTTTTACTACACACATACATAGTATCTACATAATGAAAATATACGAGGCGATTCACGGCTTGTTACACACATAGAAAAGAAACATAATAAAAGAAATCATTTCTACAAAGTCTGAGCAACGCATAACTCGAAAATATTAGTTTGAGCTTTAAAGGCATGCCTTTGAAAATTATCTCCATTTGTAGTTAGACAAAATTTAAAGCCAAGTACCTAGATACATATAATCGTACATTTCTAAACATCATACATCTTCATCAACATTAAGTCCTCAAATACAATATCAAAATGCATAAAACTTTTGTCATTTTCCAAATAAAAACATCATATAATCGATTAGTGAAATAAAAATATATATGAAAGATAATGAGAGCCTTTAATGTAAATTTTATAAGATAAAGTGTAAAAAAGATATATTTATAGGTGTTTAAACAATTAAAATCTGACAAAATGAGTGGGGGACAGAAAATCAAACAAACAAGGCTACCGGCCCTTGGCAAAGAGTTAGCTGTCGCAATGTCCAAATTTTAAAATTCTTAAACATTTCTATGAAGATTATATTTCACTATCGGCTATGCCGAAGCAATTGAAATCTCTATCGGGGGCCAAACCTTTCAAAATTTGCAAAATTTCAAAGCAATTGAAAGAGTTTAAGAGGTTCGTGCAAAACAATGTGCAATGTGAAACTAAGTAAAATCTTGTAAAAACATGATAAATCCGACTAAATCCAACAGACTATTGATTGATCGAGCGACTACAGCTTCACTGTAACGGTTGTATGTATCATAGATATGTAGATCATAAAAGCACACATACTGTATACTACATAGATAATCATCTGGTTGTGATTTGAATCCGACTTACAACGCTTTTGTATATAATCCAACCGGTAATTGGATTATTAGTCACATTGCGATCGCCCAAAAGACAATTTTTGCCATGAAAATCGCAAATACGGAATATTTGGCACCCGAGTTCTCGTTAATATGATAGTTATAGTTGATATGATAGACTTTTCGGCTGCCAGATGTTCCGTTATAGAGATTTTATTGAATTTTGGGCGAGCGCTTTGTGAACAATAATCACCGAACCAATCTGACCTGGTACAATATTGTACTATGAGACGTTTATCGTTGTTATTTTGAATTTGTACCTTCTTTTCAAGCTCCAAATTGTGTTTTTTCTGTTGTTAAACCACTTTTCTAGTAAGCACTCCCTGCTGATTTTGTAGTAAAGCCAAAGATCTAACTTACTTTAAGTCCTTTCTACGACTTGTTCGCACTTCGCCGACACCCCGTATATGTACGTATTTATGTACGGTTGGTACATCGTCTGCACAGCTTATCTATAGGTGGGGTAAATCCTATTTAAGATGGCAGTTATCAGTGTTACGTGCAACAATCTCGATCGTCGATAGCTCGTAAAAAGCGATCGGTCCATTCGTCTGTCTGGCGCTTTTCCGCCGGATGAAATGGAAAGCGACGCGCCGCGGGAAAACCCGGCGCCCCTTTGAATTCAATGAAAACATGGATAAGGCATTACCGCATGCTGAGAGCCGCAACGATCGGCTGAAAGACGGTTTTCTTCATTTTTGATACCGACTTTTTGCAAGGTCCACTTGCCAAATTTATGAAATTGACCGTACTTATACTTTACCATATTTGAAAATTTATTGCATCATAGCAGTCCCGAAAATATAATATATACAAATAAAGTGATTTAAATTCCAGAACATTTTTCACTTGTCAAGCTTTTTAAAGATTGGACTAGACTGCTGTCATCTGTACCTTAATAAAATTTATCGCGTAGCGCTACATAAAACATGTCGAAAAAATCTTACTGAAACACTATCATATTTTATTTCATTCAATAAATCATACTCACTCGTCTTACACATTGCTCCAATGCGACAAGTTTACTATGCAAATCAAGAAAAATCAATTGTAAATACATAATTATTATATACTAGTGGTTTTACCCGGCTTCGCTCGGTATTTGTAATATAAACCCCTTAAACATGACTAATCTAATAGTAAACATTTTATTAAATTTATTTGAATAGTTTTATTTTATATAAATTTATTTGAATACTCATTTGTTTTTTGTATTAAATTGACTGTCACGAACAAACTAACATCTGTCTCATACTGTCTCTTTCAAAATTATATGCATACCAGAATTCGGCGCCTGCGCCCCCGGAGCCTTCGCCCCCCGGGCTTTTTCCCCTAGGGCTTCACCCCCGGGGACTTCAAATCCTATGAATCGAAAAAAAAATCGGATGTGTTGTTCCCACCCAACCGACCAATATTGCAGAGTGCAGAACTGCAGAGTCTCTTTCCAAATTATATATTAGATTTTTACATTAAACACAACATCGTGGTCAAACATTGTAAGCATTATATGTACATATGTACATACAAGGCAAATACGATCAATACCCACAAAGACATCTATGGGGAAATTTGCAGCATTTATACAAAATCAGCGAATAATCGAGTTGTTGATTGACTCGAATTTTGTGAGAGAGATATGACAGGGATGCCAATTTACTGGAACCGCTTCAATGAAAATTAGTTAAATTGGCAAACTCTGATGGGAAAAGATCGACCTAGAGCCATATATCCAAGGTCTAGCCAGCAGCAACCAGTGGGAATTGATCCTGTGACCACTTTGTTTGAAAGAATTATATGCTTACCACTATTCCATGCTGCCTGCTATAATATAGAGTCTATATTTTGTTTTTATAAAAGTTCATTTATAGCTGAAGCTGCTTAAAGAAAATAAAAAATCCATTACAAATTTAATTCGATATCATATGTCATAAAAAATTCATTGTTTCATAGTAAAATGATTATATGCAAAAGTAAGTATGTACTTCCTGTCGTATACAGTGAGTATTCAATAAAATAATATTCCAGGGCGTGAAAAGATATTATTCTGTTAAGAAAAAACACTGAACGTAACCAGTTTATCTTTGCAACTCCTTTTTCATATGATATTTTTTATTGCGAGTGACATTTTTGCGACCGTAAAGTATCATACGCCATGTTCAATTACGCCTACGTATATATGTATATTTTTTTATATTTAGCTTCATAAAATTTATCGTTCGATAAACTTCAAATGGTAAATTTTAAGATCCAGTGCATTTGATATAACGAGAAGAGACAGCAAGCGAAATTTTTGGCTGAATAGCATGAGGAAAGTACGAAGTAGATGTAAAGTGGCTGAAAGGAATGATACCGAAATAATTTAGAAAATTAGGATGAAGAATGAAAGAATGGAGAGGCTTTTATCAAGCAGTAGACAATCCACATATAATAATGAAAATTTTATTATTATTAAGTAATGGTATATTGCTATCTATTTTGAATAAATATAGTATATTTATGTGTTCTTCTATTATGTGATTTAGTTATTTTATGATATGAATTTTCAATCTAAAGTTATAGACAAAAAAAACATATGATTTTAGTTTATATAGGTTTATTAATCTAATGTTTTAAATCGAGCAAAAGCATGTTATAAATATGTATGTTTTGTTCTGATTGTTATATCTTTATATGTAGGAGCAAAAATTTGACTGTATGTAAACATGTCGATACTTTTAAGTATAATTATGTCAAAACTAGATCTTAACCATCTCAACTTTCCTTATACTAATTGATTGTAGATAAAATCAATATCATATTTAGATTTCCCTCAATCCTACTGCTTTATTTATTTAAATTTACCTACTTCTTTATTCAACAAAGCATTATCAATTCCTACTTTCAACTTCCTCCTTTCCAGAAGCTAATTTGAAATCTCATTCTAAAGAATACTCACATCAGGGCAGACATAAAATGTTTGTAATGGTATTAGGAAATATATATAAAAAAAATAATGGCTACGTCTACCTTATTGTTGACTTTTTTTACATAAGACGCATAAACTATTGTACTTCAAAGACTCGATATATGGTTTTTTATGTATTTTCTTAAAATTTTCAATAGAATGTCAATATTATTCGGGATTCAGTCAACCTTTAATAAATATTGTAAATAACGTCTGCTTATCGAAGAAAAGAAAATAATAATAATGAACCTTTTCAGAACCTTCACAGAAAGAAACCTTTGCAAATAAATTCAAATATTATATAATGCCAAAATTTTGATGTTTATTTATAAATACTTTTATATTATATGTATGTATGTACATACATATGTATTCATATATCTCTTCGGCAGAATAAAGTTCTACTGGCATTTAACCAAAGTGCACAGAATGCTCTTGTTTCTGCATCGAAACTGCATCCTCAGACGTATTTTACTCGATAGGATGCATTCGGGTCAAAAGCGGTGCATTCACGAGTGCATCCTCAAACCGGAAACGATTTCCGAGTGCAGAGATCAGATCGGTGCCCCGTAGGGGCGGATCCGGCTCGAACTACCCTCGTGAATAATGCACCGGGAAAAGTCTTAACGTGGAAGTACCTTTGAAAAGTCCTCGCGAGTGCATTTATCCATACGAGTTGTACAAAGGATTTGAAAAGCTGAAAAACAGACAAACGGCTCAATTCGAAACGCTTATCTTGAAAAACGGTGCACTTTTCCGAATCGTCTCTCGAATGCGTCTCTGTGGGAAAAGGGTAATTTTCCAGGTCGTTGATACTTCCACACTTAGTGTGTCTAACAATCACTTTATATACCAGTTTTTGTCCAAAATTTTTATCGCTTCCATGTATGTATGTACATTTGAATTATTTGGAATGATAAATTTCACGCTAAATATTTGTAAAGCTAACCGAAGTATATAATAGTAGTTACATTTATCTACAATATATAATTTAATAAATTATACTAGAAAAGGTAGCATGAACATACATACGTATTTATTTTCCAGTTTTCAAATCGATGCATGGTTGTATTTATTCAATTGTATTGATATAATGTGTAATATTTATTTGCATATAATCTTAAAAATGAAAGTGTATACGTTTGATCTGAAAATTTGTATAAATAATATGCTTTTTTAATACATAATCAATTCTAAGCGTGATTAATTCTACGATGTATTATTTTTCATGTAATAGAAACGTATTTATCTCCAGTAGTTTCTCATTTATCTTATGGCACTGTTAGAATGTAAAGAAGGAATATATTATGATTTTGATGAACCATATTTTTACATACCTCCTTTACGCTTTTAGTGGTGCTAATTTTGTATGATAGCAATAATTATTTTCAAATAAATCATACAAATTCTGGCAGATGTTCTAACTATATTTTATATTCATATAGAACAAGGGTACCCTACGGTTTTTGAAGTTGGGAGCTATTTTCATAGCGGTCTATTTCGGTGTTTTTTTTTATTACTAGTAGTAAAATACTAGTAGTAATAAAATATTCATAAGAATATTTCAATTGTGTAAACGTAACGTTATTTCGCAATTCAATCAACAGTAATTCTAAATTTCAAACATCCCTGGGAAAAATCATTGCGATGTTTTTTGCTAAATTTTGGATATTATTTTCATTCATATTAAAATTTTCATATTATTACGAAACTGCAAATTTTATGAAGCTCATTTAAGTTAATAAACTTCATGTTAAATTTCTTGTTTTAAAAGCCATTCCTTGTTTCGATGATAGTCCATTTATTGTTTCGATGATAGTCCATAGCACTATTATCCATTCTCTCAATTAAAAATATTATTTCAGAAAATAGCTCTCGAAACCTAATAAAAACCCTTCTTTACGGAATCTCATTACTATGTACATTGTAAATCAGCAAACCTTTGAGATTTGCTGATTTGTCTCAACTTCTTCCAAAAGAATTTTAAATTTTCTTTTCCGTAGTCCTTTATATCTAATAGAATCAATTATTTTTTTAATTTTATTTTAAAATATGGAAATCATTATTATTTTCAAAGTTCACAATCGTAATATTGAAATAGACGAAATGTTACTTGGCGATCGCGATCGACCAGTTGGGAACCAATGATATATACAATTTACCTTGCTAGCTATAATATGTATACTCAAAAGCAATAAAACCGAATAAATTTTTCGGTTTATATCAGAATATGCTAGATTCAAAATACACAAAGCTAAAAATAATGTACAACAAAATCATTTTGACTTTCATTACAATTTCAATTCATTAAATTCATTCAAGTCCATTTATTACATACATATTTTAATCAAAACAGAACTGGATACTTTCACTGCTAATTTATAAACACATCTGGAGTGCTTCTACATGTTTAAATTTAATAAATAACAAACGCATTTATCATGATATTTTATACTAAACATATGTACACATATATACATATGTATAAATATATGTACATATATGAGACATGGAAGCAAATTATATAATAAATACTCGAGAGTTAGCTGGTTTGTTTGTAGTATGTTTTTTAACCCTTTTGAATACGACAACACAGAGATAAGAGAGTGTTTAAAATGTCGTCGACCCACTCGAAAAAAGTTTTCATTCATAATTGCAAAATTGCTAAGCTTTCAACTTGTCCCCGACGTGAACTTGCGAATTTCACCAAGCGAACAAAGTAAAATTCAAATTTGTCGCAATCCTGTTGTTCCGACTTTTGTAATGACGTGTGGCAAACAGTCTTATTAACTGATTGTCGATTGGCATTATTGACGAGTTGGCATTAGTGTCGGCCCAAGCGGAAATACGCGACGGTCGACAGAGTCATCGAGTAGACGGCGTACGGACAGCTTGTGTTCCGTACGCTCCGCTGGCCCACCACGTGCAAATTTTACATTTCAATAAACTACATCAAACCATTATCGAAGTCTTTTCCATGATGGTCACTTCGAACCGGACACCAGTAACCTAGGCCACAACACCAAACGGACAAACCAATAGGAAAAAACGTGGTCGAGAAAAAATGGATGTCAATTAAGAAATCGGTATCGTTCCTTTGTTACTATCCATACCTTTCCAATACTAATAACATGTTTGCTTCTATTTCAGCAATATATTGATTGATGTACAGAGGTACATGACCGCGTGATTGACGCAGAAAATATATAAATAAAAACATAACCTACAAAGACGCATGGGACACAGAGGTAATCCAAAATTATCGGAACGATCACATAAACATCGTAAAGGATATTCAAGTAAGTGAATGTATTCAATCTCAGGCAATCTGTTCAAAAGGCAATCATGTGGGTAGGTCAGTTTTTAAAATATGTTTTAAAGTATAACAATTAATTAACGCGATTGTATAAAATAATATCGCGCTACGAAGGAATGTTTCATCGGTCGCATCGAATTTCGTATTAAAAGTGTAAAATCAGATGTAGTGTAAAATTAGCAAAGCACGTGGGGAATTATACTTGTAGCCCCAAAGTGGCTTAAACCAAGTACATACCGGTATATTCATATACCGGCAGATCTCTTTGTTTCTTAATGTGTGTAGAAACTTTCTCCCCCCTCCCCCCTCCACAATAAATGTGGAATTATACTTGTAGCCCCAAAGTGGCTTAAACCAAGTACATACCGGTATATTCATATCGGTAGATCTTTGTTTCTTAATGTGTGTAGAAACACCCTCCCCCCCCCCCCTTCCACGATAAATGTGGAATTATACTTGTAGCCCCAAAGTGGCTTAAACCAAGTACATACCGGTATATTCATATCGGTAGATCTTTGTTTCTTAATGTGTGTAGAAACACCCTCCCCCCCCCCCCCTTCCACGATAAATGTGGAATTACACTTGTAGCCCCAAAGTGGATTAAATCAAGTACATACCGGCATATTCATACATCGGTAGATCTCTTTGTTTCATAATGTGTGATGAAACAGTGGTGATTTAAAATAAATCACAAGACTTGTAGCCCCAAAGTGGTTTAAATCAAGCACCCACCAATTTAGGGTTGTAATTTCTTCCAAAATATGTTGGATAGATTCTGGTGATAATAGTTAAAGTAGAATATTAAGATTCACGGTTAATCATTGAATATTATTACCTTATCTCTACGAATAGTTCAATTGACAGCTATAGTAGAGAACAACTGTATTTATGAGACGAAATAGTGCAACTTTCTGAAACAAATGTCAAGTGCTGAAAACGAGGAAATAGAAGCTTCGACTTCCAAGTCGCATAAAGGTCGAAATCCAACTAGGGACGTAGAACCTATTAGAGACAGGTCAAGCTCTAGAATACATCAGACTCGAAGTCAGACTCAATCGATAGAAATATTAGCGAAGGAAAATAAAGTAGAAGTTATAATGACGTCAATAGAATTAAGGTATTCAGGCGCGGTACAAAGACTAAAAGGAAAAATAGATAAATCCTCCGAATTAGATGAAGGACAGTATCAAACCATTAAAGAAGCATACGATTATGTCCGAAAACTCCATTACGAATATTTAGATAACCTTACAGACATACCGAAAGCGGCCAAAATAGACGAAGAGTACGATGCAATTACAATAACAGTTAAAAATCTTAAAGCAGCATTAGATTGCCAATCCTTTCAAGATAGTAAACTAAAGGTAGAGCAAGCAACAATTAAATTTGCTAGAGATAAGTTACCGACGTTAACCATTCCCACATTTCAGGGAGATCCATCTGAATGGCAATCGTTTCAACAAGCTTTTAAGAATATAATAGGAAACAAAACGGAATATTCGAATGTCACGAAATTGCAATATTTGCATCAATCCTTAATCGGTCCCGCTTTGGCAGCTGTATCAGGTTTAGATATTAGCTCAGACAATTACGAAATAGCTTGGAGTATTTTAGACAAGCAATATAATTTACCAAGACTTAATCTCAAAACTAGGATTAATTCACTTTGTGACTTAAAATTAATCACAAGAGAATCACATATCGAATTGAGAAATCTATTGAATCAGGTAACAGTGTGTATTAAAAACATTGAATCGTTGGGTTACGCGAGAGAAATTTTAGATCCATGGGTAACATGTTTAGTTCTAAGGAAATTACCTTTTAATATAGTAAGAGACTGGGAAATATCGCTGGTTAGCAGAGAAATGCCACCATATGAAAGTTTAGAGACATTCTTGCAGAATAGATGTAATGTATTACAATCTACTGCATCTGTAACTACGGTGAAGGAATTCCCTCATAGTCGTCAAAGAATCATGAGAACTCATGTCGCGAACAAAAACCCATCAAGTAAGGTAAACGCATGCGCATTCTGTCGAAATAATCATTTCATAGGCAAATGTGATAAATTCAAAGCAAAATCCAGTATGGAAAGAAATGAATTCGTTAAATCTAATAACATGTGTTTTAAATGTTTAAATTCATCGCATAAGATAACAAATTGCAAGTCTAACTATAATTGCTTAAGGTGCAAACAAAACCATCACACTTTGTTGCATCAGGACGATACATTTAGTTCCAATAATACGGGAAGGAAGTCAATTAATGCTCATTCTACTCATTTCTCTCAAAGGGAGATAATTTTACCGACGGTACAAGTAGACATTATAACGTCCAATGGAACGGTCGTTAAGGGTCGCACATTATTAGATTCCGGCTCACAAGTCAACTATGTTACCACATCTTTCGCTAAGAAGAATAACTTCAAATTAGAGAAAATCTCTCAAAAAATTGTAGGTATCGCTAATCAAGAAAGTAGCATTCGTCACATCACCAAGGTGACCATAAGGTCTTCAACCACTAATTACTCAACCAAAGTGTTGTGTTTGGTATTACCAGAAATTACTGGCGAAATTCCAACTGTGAAACTGGATCAACAGTTAATTTCAATACCAGCGGGAATCAAGTTATCAGATCCCCTTTGGAATAAACCGACGCCAATCGATTTCTTGCTCGGCGCCGAGATTTGCGTTCATGCTATGAAAGCAGGAACCATCCAGTTAGGAAAAGGTATGCCTATCTTAAAGGATACCGAATTCGGATGGACAATAGTTGGTCCATATCCCGAAGTAAATAATGCTCCAGGGAAGAGCCACATAGGCTTAAGTCAATTAGACAGTCACATTCAAAACTTTTGGATGATCGACCAGGTTCCTATGGTAAAACATCAATCTCTTGAGGAGAAAAGATGTGAGGAACATTTCCAAGCACACACATCACGAGATAAAAACGGTAGATTTTGTGTAGCTTTACCATATAAAAATTCCCCGGTAGTATTAGGAAGTTCATTGCACATTGCGGAGAAAAGACACAAAACTTTGGAAAGACGTTTTTTAGCCAATAATAATTTAAAAATGGAATACAATAAAGTTTTAGAAGAGTACATAAATTTAGGACATATGTCAGAGTGTGAACCTCCGGAGGCACATGAGGTTCATTGTTATTTACCTCATCACGTCGTGGTTAAGGAGTCTAGCCTTACCACTAAATATCGTGTAGTTTTTGATGCGTCCGCAAAGACAACGTCTAATATCTCACTAAATAATATTTTGATGGTGGGACCTAATGTCCAATCAGATTTGTTAAGTTTACTACTCAACTTTCGACTCCATAAATACGTGATTACTGCGGATATTAAGCAGATGTACCGACAGATTCAAATAGCAGAGAAAAATAAAAATGTACAACGAATCATTTGGCGAACAGATCCCCAGAGTAAATTCAAGCATTACAAGCTTAATACAGTAACATTCGGAACTGCTTCAGCCCCATTTTTAGCTACTAGATGTCTAAATCAGTTAGCAGAGGAGAATAGAAACAAATATCCCATCGCTAGTAAAGTGATCGAACGTGATTTTTATGTTGATGATTTGCTCACGGGAACTAATACTATTGAAGCTGGTAAATTATTAAAGGTTCAACTGGAAACCATATTATTATCAGCCGGTATGCCCTTAAGCAAATGGACATCGAACAACTCCGATATAATCACGGATGTTAAAGCTGACGATTGTTCAGATTTTAACTTCTCTAACGAATCACACAAAACTTTAGGTTTATTTTGGAAACCGCGGGAAGACGTTTTTGTATTTAAGGTTCAAACCGAAGTCGAGACTGAAAATATAACAAAAAGAAACTTTTTATCAGTAATTAGTCAGATCTTCGACCCATTAGGACTATTATCTCCATTGTTAATTAATTATAAGATATTAATGCAATCTGTCTGGCAACAAACCATTGGTTGGGATGAATTCATTCCTCAGACAATCTTCAAAAAATGGAAAGATTGCCAATTATCCAATACAGTCATGAAACTTTATAAAATTCCTAGATTGATAATACTAAATAATGCCATTAATATACAGGCACACGGATTTTGTGACGCATCCGAGAAAGCTTATGGTGCTTGTATTTATGTAAAATGTACTGATCAATTGGGAAATTCCAAATGTCATCTTGTGTGTTCTCGTTCGAGAGTCGCTCCGCTCAGTTTTGTAACTATTCCGCGTTTAGAGCTGTGCTCCGCTATGTTATTATCAAAGTTAATGAAGTCAACAATAGACCAATTAACAATTCATATTAATGAAAAATATTATTGGACGGATTCAACCGTCGCATTGCATTGGATTAGAGGAGAGTCATGTAAATGGACCACCTTCGTTGCCAATCGAGTGGCCGAAATCCAATCAATATCTCAACCCATTGAGTGGTACCATGTCTCCTCTACAGACAATCCAGCAGATTTAATTTCTCGAGGGACTCAACCATCAGAATTAAATCATAATTCGTTATGGTGGGACGGCCCTAGTTGGTTGAAATTAGACGAATCACGATGGCCTCGAAGACCTCCTGAGATCACAATAGATCTTCCAGAGAGAAGGGTAGTCACTAACGCTACCCTTGTGAGGGAAAATAATTGGATAGATAAACATTCTCATCTTCCAAGACTCCTTCGAGTTTTATCATATGTTCGTCGGCCACTAAGGAATAAACAATTAAACGTTAAAGAAAATAACGAACCGTCCGCTTTAGAATTAAAAGATGCTTTAAATAATTTGATAAGGTTATCGCAAATGGAATCATTTCCATTGGAATATCGTTTGCTGAGCAAGGGACATCCAATTCCCAGTAGCAGTAAATTAGCTAAATTGTCCCCTCTATTCCACGAGAATTTAATTTGTGTTGGAAGTAGACTTCCTCTGGGAACAACTCTATCAACGTCACCCATTATCTTGTCAAATAAGCATAAACTTACACACATGATTGTCCGAGATGCGCACTTGAAATATATTCACTTGGGTACTCAAGCCTTACTGTCGTTATTGCGGCAGACCTATTGGCCATTGGCCGGACATAATACTGTCAAAGGAGTGGTGCGTTCATGTGTCATTTGTTTCAGAAATAAACCACTGTCACACAATAGATTAATGGGATTACTCCCGCTTGAACGTACCACTGCGAATTTTCCTTTCAGTCATGTGGGGATAGATTTCGCAGGACCTTTTCCTGTGAAGAGTGGTTGCAATAAGAATTCTAAGATAATTAAGGGTTACGTTTGTGTCTTTGTGTGTTTTTCCAGTAAGGCAGTTCACTTGGAACTTGTCGGAGACTTAACGAGTTCAAATTTCTTAAATTGTTTAAGAAGATTCGTAGCCAGACGTGGCAGGCCCAATACGATATATTCCGACAATGCTACTAATTTTGTCGGTGCAAGTCGTGAACTCGTTAATTTAGTAAAATTAATTTACGAACGTCCTCATGAGGAGAAGCTACTACGGTATGTAGCCTCCGAAGGGATTCGTTGGAAGTTTAACCCGCCAAGGGCGCCTCACATGGGAGGGCTGTGGGAAGCAGCGGTTAAATCCATGAAGATTCATTTAAACAAGGTGTTAAAGGCCACCACCTTAAATTTCGAATCATTTTGTACGGTATTGACTCAAATAGAAGCTTGCATGAATTCCCGTCCTCTTAGTCCCTTGTCTTCGGATCCACTAGACCTTTTACCCCTCACACCTGGACATTTCTTAATTGGCAGATCCTTACTCGCTCTTCCAATGGAGGTTAAATATAACACTAATGTCCATGCCAATCTGCTTCAGATACAATTGACCACAGCAGCATTTTGGAAACGTTGGTCGGCGGAATATTTACATTCTTTGCAGTTACGACACAAATGGAAGAAGGACTCGAGCAACAATCTGAGTGTGGGTCAAATGGTCCTGTTAAAGGAGGAACACATGCTGCCAACCCGATGGGTCTTGGGTCGAGTCACTAAATTGTATCCCGGACCAGATGGCAGAGTTCGAGTCGTCGACGTCTTTACTGCCAGCGGAGAGTTTCGTCGGTCCAGTCATCTAGTGGCGCCATTGCCGATTCTACCACAAGGACCACTTGACAGGAAGGAAGATCAGCAAGAGGGAGGAGAAACAGCAGCTTCAATTCCGTCAACTTCGGTAGCTTAGTTTAACCCGAAGACACTACCCCCAACTCATATTACTTATTAGATGTAATCATGAGTTTAAATCATTCAATGTTAATAGTAGTACTCCGTAATTCACTTTAATTGTGTTGTGTGTATAATTTAAGCTATTTTCATTTTAACATTCGGCAGTATATATCTCCGAATTTAATCTAATCATTTTGTCTTTATAATATAAGACTTGTCTCATGTCATCACTCGGAAGGATTATATCCGAGTTTAAAATAAACTGTTTAAATTTGACAGTTAAAATTAGATTCATGATTTGTTAATGTTAGTCTCCAAGCCACACTTAATGGAGCATCTTAAATTATTTCATGTCTACTTAATTATAACCTGCCGGGAGTCATCCGCAGGTCTTATGTTTCTTGTTGTGAAAACGTAAGTTAACTCTTACTGTTTATAGTATTTATGTGAATCATAGAATAAGTAAATATTATAATACTGAACATTTCGATGTTTAACGTAGAGACATCTATAATCATAGTTCGCCTTCATTTCCTGCTTGTAGGAATGAATGAATGACTTTCCAATTTACTTTTAATTTAGCAATGTTTGTGCTACTTGTTGATGAAATCAAGTTAACTTAGGAGCATTACACTCACTAATCAAGTTTAGTTGATCGGTAATAGCTGATCTGTCTTGACAACTGTAACAGTGTCAACATTGTATTGTCTAAGTTAACATCAAGATGAGGAATGCTTAAGTTTTAAACCATATACAGTCCACTCTCTCTTCTTTAAAGTAAACTTATCTTGTAATGCTTATTCACAGCTTCAAAGGAGATTTCAAAAATTTTAATGTAAATAGAAACAACATTCACCAGAGGTATACCTATAAGTTGAAATATTACTGAACCAATAAATTGATTTTATCCTCACACTGGATGAGGCAAAGGTTTCATTATTCACCCTCTATTTAATTATTTTAAGAGCTATGATTTATTGTAAACGACTCGTCAGTAATGCTGTAACTCTGTAGAATAACTGTATTGTTCAACAGTTTTCCTATGTGGGACTATGTTCCGACTTTTGTAATGACGTGTGGCAAACAGTCTTATTAACTGATTGTCGATTGGCATTATTGACGAGTTGGCATTAGTGTCGGCCCAAGCGGAAATACGCGACGGTCGACAGAGGTCGAGCAGACGGCGTACGGACAACTTGTGTTCCGTACGCTCCGCTGAACCACCACGTGCAAATTTTACATTTCAATAAACTACATCAAACCATTATCGAAGTCTTTTCCACCTGTCATAAACAGACAAAATGGCGGCCCCAAAGTGATGTCAATTACCCTCATTCATTTTCAATGGTTTAAAAAAATAAAATAATGGATAGTGCGTCTGGCGAAAGGCCATCTTGGACAATACGGCATGTGCAATTTTAAAAGTGCATTATTTAACTAGAATTTTATGTACACATACGGACATTGCAGCTATGCAATTTTCGCAAAGAATTTTATATTAAAAATCTACATGCTAATATTTTCTCAATAGAATGGACGCGCTTTATAAAAATGCTAAAACGAAGTTCAACGAACGTAAATTTCAATACAAAGTATTACAATTTTCTTGCAAGTTTTTTTACAGGGTTATGGAAAAAAACTCTAGGCGATTCAAAATATGCATAACGTATAAATTTTATTCATTTTATATATTAATCGTTCAAATCAATTTATCCTAATACAACATTCACTAACTGAAAGTGCTACGAATTTGTATACAGAAACGATCTATCTTGCTAATAAATTTACACTGACTTAAATCGTCTACTTTTTCAGCGTAATTTATTACGTTTTGTATAAATTAAATGGTTGTAATTTAAATCGTATCGATTGTGACAAATTGAAACAGTCAAATATGCTACTATGTATACTCAGTTTGTCTTATAGGCATCAAATTCGCAATAGCATCTTCACAAATACAATGTCAATTCCGACAGTGAATTTCCCAGGAATGGAATAGCTCGTCAGATAGTTATTCGATTAACGTTGTATTTGAAATGAACATGAACCTATATATTGTTAGTACATACAAACATATATATACCTCTAACGGTCATTGATTTAAGACGAATTCGAAGTAAACTGCACGGATTTGAATGGAGCAGATGCAAAACATAATAGTCAGAGGGTCGAATTTTGAACTGATTTCGATGACATAATCGTTGAAATTGATCCAAACTACATATGTATGTAATACATCTCACCCACTAAACCACTATCATCATTCTCTTCAACAATTCTTGACCTTCTCTTCTTTCTTCTTCATCGTTTACGCAATGCTCAAAGTCGTAGTCATTAATATCATCTTGAATGCCGTGGATGATCTGCCTCCACTCTTCTCGGTCTTGTACTAAGTTGAAAGCAGCGATCTCGTCAGTTCTTTAATTTGATCCGACCATCTAATGGTAGACTGTTCTCTTGCTCGCCTTGCCTCGATGTAATGTTTCAGTGTCTACTAGCTTCTATGGACTATCCACATTCTTTCCGCCAAAGAAGAAAATAATCCGTTTCGTACATGTTGTGAAGAGTCTCTTCGAAACTGTCAGCTCTTTGAAGATGGAGATGTTCTCTCTTTCTTGCACTGAGAAAGGAGCTCACCCTTCCTTTTTCTAAAAACTTATTCAAAATTACTATCTAGTGATTGAGAAAATGCAAAAAGCAAAAATTATTACCCATATCAATACTCTACTCCATTTCTTTCGGGCATGCTTGAGTATTTGAACTTCGGAGAAACTTGTCTTTAATTTGTTTTGTTCTCCAGCTTCTACGTGGTAATACGTCATGCCTGTCGTTATTAGAACAGTTGGAATTTTAGGTCTCTTTTAATTATGTGCGCGGTAGACATCATCAATTAATTATTAGTTGTACCTCCTGCCACAGTCTTTATCGGATGGCTCCTATTCCGAGAGCTATCCGACTTCTTAATGAAATCGTTGCTGCAATGTCTGATTGTGATATTTTCCACCACAATGGGCATCTCATCATTTTCATAATTGATGTAACTATGAGTGGAATCTTGATCTTCTTGATTCTTCCATTAGCGCATCGTGGGGCTGTTTTGTATTTACGACTGGTTCTTATATATACATACATACATATATCGGAGCTGGCTATGAGTACAAAACATTCTCTACTATGTATTCTGTTTATTTGATATTTTTTATAGTGTATTTTTTTACCTTTTGTTCATTATTATGTATTATTTTTTGTTTTATTTTTATCATATTTTTCTGCTTTTGCTATGTACTTGTTTATTGTTTTCGTATGTAACCCATTGTAGGTTCTTTCTAGAATGCCACAATGGTCCAATAATAGAAATAAATTAAATGTCTTTCAATTTATGTTGATGATATGTGGTATCTGTTTACTGGGTAACCATATTAATTAATCAACACTCAGCACTTGCATTATAAAAGCGTATGTTGGGTTTTTTCAAGAGTCAAGAGATAAAAATTGAATCATTTAAAACCGTGTGACTTCATATTTTACACTATATTATTTAACTAATAGTATAATTCGTTTAAAATAATCTTAAATACCATCGAAATCATCGTCCTTCATATATTATCATCGTCCTTCATAAATGTGCCATTATGAGTTATGGACGTGCGAATTCGCTCCATTGTCACGGATATTCCATTGGATCCGTATTGTTGAAGCGCGTGGAATCAATGGTCGACTTGGGTATCACTTTTGATCCTCAATTCACCTTTCACAACCACTTCAAGACAATCGCTGACGTTTCCTTTCGTTGACTTGGATTTGTCTTGAGATATGCTAGATTATTCTCCAACCCCTTGTCTTCTCGCTTGCTTTTCAACTCGCTTGTTAGAAGTAAGCTAGAGAATAATGCAATTGTGTGGAATCCGCATGAAGCAAACTACTCTCTTATTATAGAAAAAGTGCAAAAAGCATTTCTTCGTTTTCTTTATAAGAAAGAGTATGGGTACTACCCATATCTCTATCCTACTCCTTTCCTTTTGGGCATGCTTGGGTATAATTCCCTTGAACTTCGGAGAAACTTCTCGTTAATTCGTTTCGTTCTCCAGCTATTGCGTGGTAATACGTCATGCCCGTTGTTGCTGGAACAGTTGGGACTTTATGTCCCTAATAATTATGTGCGTGGTAGACATCATCATTTGATGGTTGTACCTGCTGCTCGCACAGTTCTTTTTCGAATGGCTCCTATTCCAAGAGCTATTCGACTTCTCATTGAAATCGTTGCTGCTGTCCCTGAATGTGATATTTTCCACCTTGGGGAGCGTAGATTGTCGGATATTATCTTAACATATTTATCTGGTAACCTGCGCTCATCATTACTTTCTTAATTTGAATGTGATGAACGAGTGGAATCTTAATCTACTCTCTTCCATTTGGGCCTCGCTGTGATTTTATTTTTTATTCATATTTTGTTTTATTTTATTTTACTTTTTCTTTCTCCTTTGTACATTTTTATATACTATTTTAATTTTGCTCAGTGTAAGCAAAGAATGGGATTTATGGATTTTATTTTTAATTTTTACACTTTTGTTATTTTTTTTTCTCTCTGAATGATGTATTATTTTCCTTTTGTTACTTTTTTTTATTATTTTATTTTACCATGTTTTCTGCTTTTGCTTTTTTCCATTATTTACAGTTTACTTGTTTTTATATCATGTTTTTATATCTTTTTCAAATCTAGGCCATTGTGACGCATTAGGTTCTTCCTGTAATGCCACAATGGTCCAAAACTATTAAATAAAAATTATATATTCCAACATTACCATCAACTCAACTCTACAGTAGACAGTATTATTGATTGTTATGACAACGACATTTTTAATAAATATTTTTTTCATATTTACAGGTTCGCAATGCGACAGCCGTCTTCATAATGAACCTCTCCTGTTCTGACCTGCTATTCTGCTGCTTCAACCTACCACTGAGCGCCAGCACCTTCTGGGCCAGAAGTTGGCTTCACGGTCGTCTGCTTTGTCGTCTATTTCCACTGCTGAGGTACGGACTCCTCGCAGTGTCCCTCTTCACGGTCCTGGCCATCACCATCAACCGATACGTCATGATAGGACACCCCACACTCTATCCAAAGTAAGTCATCAATACTTCAGATACACATAAGCTACACACACCACTGTCAATCAATGCATTCGATAACCCCGAAAATCCCTGACTGTTATTTATGTACATACAGATAAGCGAAACAGTTCATAGTGCATCTGTTCGCTTGAAGGCCGACTCAAATCTCCTCGGTCCAAAGCAATAGCACAGCATCTCTAAATAATTACGTCGTCTCGTAACCGAATATCATCATCACTCGCGCATTAATGCGTCCCACTCGAGTCACCCCAAACTTCATTCTAGACGACGAACGATTACTACAACGTCTCGCGTTACACCTCTTCCTGTCTTTATCGCCCATTTAAAGGATATCCTCACAGAATAAACCCTCCCTCCCGCGTCTACCTTCTCATCATCTCTCTTTCTCTGTTTTGGTCTCCGTTCGTTCGTTTGCGAAATTTTCGACATTCTCATCCTGCAATCTGAACAGCTATGCGAAGTATGTGCAAAACCACCATGATGCAAACGTTTCCAATTTAGTTTTGGTTATAGTATTATAATATATAACTTTACGGGGCGAATCTTGCGTATCTGACAAATTTATCAGCGAAAGTGGCGATGTCGCTCTTCGCTCTGTCGGGGGAAAAAATGAGCAGGATTTGAGATTTTTATCTGTGATGAAACGTTGAAATCTTCCGCTTTGAATGGACGATATAAAAAAAACTTAATTTCCGCACAATAATTTTTGGGCGAGATTTATATAAAACGCGTGCTGAAAAATCAGCTTTTTCGCTCTAAGTTATTGTACGTTTGTGCAGTGGAGTGATGCGTTTACGCTTTTTTTCACTTTAAAGAATGATTGAATTCAATGGATTATTGCTATACATATACCTATACTTAGATATAAGGGAAATTAAAAAAATCGCAGAGTTTCATCCTCGAACTTTTGGCCCAATGGACACTTGGCCGATGGACGCTTAGCCGAACAGACATTCGGCCAACGGAAGTTTGGTCAAACGAACGTTTAGCCGATTGTGTATCTGAAATTACTCAAAAACAGGCACATTATTCAGATATCACCTTGATTTCATTAAAAATGAAGCCAGTATCATGGCTCGATGGTTTCGTTAATGGTAAGCATCAAGAGGTTTGATTTTGATTGAATTCGATCCCGTAAGCTGACCTCAATTGAAAAGAATTTATTCAGAGTATAATCTGTAATGCTGCTGGTCAGACTTAGATATTTATAACTCCAAGTCGATCGTTTGCTATCAGAGTTTGCCAATTTATCCAATTTCATTATTGAAACGGTTCCTCCATTAAATTGGCAAAAACCCACTATGTCACCACTATTTGAATATGATTTAAAATATATATATATATATATATATATATATATATATATATATATATATGTACATATGTAAAAATTTAATACCATATATGTCGCCGTCTCCTGCTAGAACTAGAACTGACTTATCTAGCTTAATTGTAAAAGGTGCAATAAATCGATATCCTTCCTCCAGTTTCATGCAAATTCGATTTTTTAGCATCTTGAATTTGTTGATTCTTATAAAATATGTTAACTAAATAATGTATTTCTCACAAATTTGGTGTGTATCAAAAATATGTTTGTCTATCTCTATTGTATTTTATATGCCACAATGTAATTATACTTCAAGTGAAAATATATTTTCACTGACGTTTCAGTGAAATCATAATAACCAGTTACATTTTCAGGGTTGCTTTTATTCATTTAAGATTAGATTGTTAGGGTTGGTATTATTTAAGGGTTAGGATAGGTTAGATTGAGTAAGGGTTGGCCCTACTCATTTAAGATTGGATTTTTAGGGTTAAATTTATAGAGTTATAAACGTTGTAAATTCATTGTTTGATACATGTTCACTGCTTGAATTGGCGAAAATATATTTACACTTGAAACATGCTTTCACTGTAACATATATATATGATTGTACTGTAATGTTTAATATTTTTAGTACTTATGTACAAAATAATCTTACAATATTTATGTACATATGTGTCAACTTGGGATAATTCCTGTAATGGCTATGATTGAAATGTATGTAGATAAAATGAAAAATTGTATTTGATAGATTGTAACATATGTAGTTCATTTATCATGGTTACAAAAGGGACGCATGTTTGTTTACAAACAAGTCAGCTGTTAGAAAAGTTATGTCAGTTTAGTTTGTGACGTCTTTAATGGAAAGTCCACAGCTCGTTAAATTCACACACATTTTGTTTTTCCATTAAACATTTTACTTCTGTCGAATTCATTCATGTACTATTGCTGTCTTTAATTGAATTGTATATGTACGTAGTGCGTTTATATTGAATGTGCCACTGCGACGATATTTTAAGATAATGAAATACCCAACGTCGACCGAAATAAATGTTGTACTTCTCTTGACGCCCCGGTTCACTTCAAAAACGTTTACCGAGCTAAAAGCTCCTTTTTCAATAGAGCCTCAACCCATCCTTCCGACAGATTGGGTTCCATGGCCTCTGTCAGATAACGGAAATAGTAGTGAGTGAGGACATTTCAGAAATCTTCCCTACAGCTACTATAAATTTTATAAATTAATATATTTTTAAATGTAATAATATTTTTCTTAACATTTTAGAACTACGCATATTTGCAAGGGTAAATAATAGCAGTAGCCGTAAAATTAAAATGGATATACATCCATATATACACACATTGATTTTTGATTTTTAAATGCTTTTTATTATTACTAAATTATGTTCACAATACATCTTATAAATATTTTAATAACTACTGATCTACTGATCATTTTCTATTTGACAATTTTAATTTAATTTTGTTAGCAATCATAGTATTATATTATTATAACGTTAATGTACAGCATAATAGGAAAAAGAGCTCAAAAACCTATTTACAATTCTTATAAATGCTCATAATACATCTAATACATAATATTAATTAAAGACTCTCTAAAGTCGACGATCTCAAGCAGATTGTGTTTAGGTAATCTGTGTTTATACCTGAAGGGTATATACATTTATACACACATATTTATTTATTTATTTATATAGCAAACTGCTAATACATATAACACAAAATAACAACAAAAAATTATAAATCATCTTCCACAAAGGTATCCATTAACACCCTTCAAGAAAGCATCAACGTTATTAGAACTTCTAATGCTTTCAGGAAGGGCGTTATACATTTTAACACCTCTGTGAAAAACACCTCCTGCAGTTTAAGCTTTCTTAACTCATTATATTTCTTAACTTATATGTATATGTATATACCTATATATTCCATGGTATGAATTACCCCAAGGCAACAAATATGGTTAGTTTAATTGGTGTACGTAAGCACTAACAATTTTTGAAACAACAATACATAGAATACAAATATGTAGATATAAATATACATATGTACATATATGGACCATCAACAATTTTTTATACCCAACAAATTTGCGAGAAATATATTATTGAAGGACCATCACAACAATTAAGCTAGATTAATCGGAAAATTCGAACAGAAGATGGTCGATCTGTGTTTTTGTAAAACCCTCACCAGCAGCGTATTTGACCGGGACTTGAACCCACGACCTATGTATTTACTGGTATGCAATAGCTCTACCAGGGCGCTACGCTGTGGCTTGTATATTTTTTTATTTTATTTTATTTTACATAGATACATATATGTACATATACCAAGAAGACTTGACAGGAAGACCCCAATGCGCCTTCCGGGACAATTAATTAAAAACAATGCAGCATTTTACTATTACATAAATCACTGTATTTCCAGAAGCTGAACACGAAATAGCAATTAATCACTTAATTAATTACAGAATTAACCCATTGAGACATCTATGGATTTAGATTTTGTACATAATTTTTACAAATTATACACACAATAAATACAGATGATAAAAACTCTGATAAGAAACGATCGATTTGGAGTCACAAATACCCCCAAATCTAACCAGCAGTATGGTGGATCGAACCACTGTCACTTGGTGCTAAACATACACGCTACCATTAAACCATACTGCTGGCTATATATGTATATGTGCATACTAGTATAAAGCTAAAATATTGGGTACAAATAGAAAACTACTGTTCCATTATCAAAAGTGTAAGTATATTGCGATTATTTAGTCCCAATCATTTGACCGGATATATTGTGTCGTGAACATAATGCTGCATTTACACCTGGCCAATAGTTAAGACATTCCACTGAGTCAAAATTGAAGATATCCCAATGAAAAATGCTATTCCAACATGTATGTGTTTATAGTACGTTTACAATATTGGCTTAGCTTGGTGGAATATCTCAATGATTGGCTTCGTGTAATGCAGCATTAGTTGGTAGACAACTCAAGAAACACTTTGCTGGAAACAAATCTTTCACCATATTACTACGATACAATCTCTTGTACTACGATAATATTTAAAAAATACATTTTAATACTAATAAATAGTCGATTGGCATTGTGACTTGTCAACCTTTATTTTATTTGAAGAACCGTTTGATCCACATGCTAGTTTTTGCTGGCCTAAACTTAATTAAAATTTACATTTATATTGTATTTTATTAAATGACATGCACGTTTCTGACTTACGCAATCGCTTTCCAAACCTTACAAAAGATGTCTCAGCCAGTCCGCAGTATTGAGCCAAAATTATACAAAGAATTCTTCAATGCGCAGTAAATTTACATACGTAGTAATTTCACTCTGCTAATGTTAATGCCAGCAAAGAGTCTTAATCAAAAATATATTCTTGTCGATACCCTCATTCCTGAGAATAGCGACCTCCATTGGTCTTCCATTGAGGAGTATGGTCGCTCCAGAACATCTCTCGCCAAGTGACAGCTACGTATAGGCATAAACACTTCAGTAGTTGGGCCACGAATATCACCAATAAATTACTTTATTTAATCTATTAATTAATTGAACACTTATGTGAAAAAGTATAGAAGCTTGTTACATTAAGTTTATATGAGACGAGTGTAAATGAGAATGAAAAAAGTAACTGTTACAACTGTTTAGCCTGTGAGTTGTGAAGAAGTGACAGAGAGACGTTTTCAGATAACAATCTGTCATTGCTTCGATTTGACACACGATTTCGATGTAATTTCTGATGAGTTCGTTAATGATTCAGCTCCTCTAGCTTCATATCGGATTCATTAACTTATTTCAATGATTGTTAACCGTTGTATGTCGGTAAAATATCAAAGCGACCTGAAGAGTGAAAGTGGTTCAAAATCAGATCACAATTTTTTGGCGAGCAGGAAAGTCACTGAACTAACAGAGTGAAGCTAATAAAAAGCTTGTACGAATATATGAAATTTTAAATTAATTCTCATAAACGACCGTAATAAATTAGGAAACTGTCGTCAATTCCAATAATGTTCACAAAGCAAATGTGCAAGGAAATTGTAGCGACGATGATATAAATGAATATTTACATTTTTTTTACATATATACCAGGAAGGCCTTTCAGGTAAACCCCAATGCGCCTTCCTGGCCAATTACAAACAATGCAGCATTTTTATTACAAAAGACATTTTTACTCGTAATTAAGGAGACATCTATGAATTTTACATAAATTTTATTGTACATTACTCAAATAGTGGTGCCATTGTATGTAGGAAGGTTTTTAGCCAATTTAATCGGGAACCGTTTCAACAATGAAATCAGAAAAATTGGCAAACTCTGATAGGAAACGATCGACCTGGAGTCACTGATATCCAAGTCTGACCAGCTGCACTACAGATTTTTTATTTTATTTTATTTTATCGATACAATCAATATACACTCGTCATTACAGATCGCTCCAATGCGACGAGTGTACGATAACGGTCAGAAATACAATAATACATATACAATCAGAATACATAGCATACATATAACAATTAATCAATACAGAAATAATAATTATTTTTAGATTTTTATGTACAATTATTACTACAATTTTTATATATATAATAAACACGAAATTGTAGAGATGTCTATAGAGATATCTATAGATTTCAGATTACTGTGCATAATTTTTACAAATTATACACACAGATTTTGTGACAACAGGAAATGATCTAAAACCAATTTTCAGGAACCATTTCAACAATGATCAGATAAAATTGGCAAACTCTGATAGAGAAACGATCGATTTGGAGTCACAAAACCCCCAAACCTAACCGGCAGTATGAAGAGGACACGAACCTTCGACCTCAGTGGTGCTAAATATATACGCTACCATTAAGCCAAACTGCTGGCTATACTCAGAAAAATTCTTTTCAATCGAAGTCAGCTCATGGGATCGAACCCGGCGCCTTTCGGTGCTAAGCAGAAGCTTAACGACCGAGCTATGCTGCTGGCTTGATATATATGTATGTATAAAACAGCAACTTTAAATACATTAATTTCTGTAAAACAAAAAGATCAATAAAAAAAATCGAAAGCATTAATTATTCGATTCGCGAATGTCACCGAAAAAATTTGAAAAATAAGCCGCTCTAGCATTACAGCATTTCCATACGTCTGTCCTATTTCACACGAACATCACGCTCTTTTTTGAGGTTTTCACAGAAGATTTTCGCTCGTACGTAATTCATATTTTATTGAGATTGATTCTCAGCGTGTGTGCGTGCGTGTCTCCCAAAATGATCATACTTTATATAGAAATATGCGATGTACGGCTTTTTTTATTACTGGTGAAATTCGTTCGCCGTGTATATAAATTTGAGGCTTAGTTTGGGCGATACATTTTATTACACTTTAGGGGATTTCAACTAATTGATGATTCAGCGTGCAAAAACGTTGCTATTTTATTTTTGGATAATCATATATTTTTAATACACATCGCTCACTTTGCGACAACAATGTTACAACTCAAAAATTTTAAAGGTGTCTGCAGAAGAACAGCTATATGTGAAGCTGTAACTTGTACCTGATTGTATTCCTTTTTTACTAGCCGGATTATCCAGTGTTAGGGCGAAGTCACATAGGAAGGGACGCGGCACATGGTTTTTTTTTTAGATACTTTTAAACATGCGAAAAAAATGTGGCATGCACATATTCAAGGCACTATAGGCAATAAAATTGTATACTTGTATTTATCCTTGGTTGACAGTGATCGATTACGGTGTATCCCATATTTAAAGAAATGTAGGAGAACCCCCACAGCGGGGAGCGAAGCACACGGCGAGCCGTTCTTCCCTGTGTGATTTCGTCCTCACTCGTGCTGGTAAAAAAATACTTTTTCAGTCAATTTTGAAGTTCACGGCTTAAGTTAGAAATAAGATAACTAGTTTTGTGCCCGTTGATATTTCAACGGGTGGTTTTGGAAATAAATTTATACATTAACCACACCCGTGGCTATTGTCGTTAACGGTTTCAGTATTCATAGCTTTTGCTCTCAATTAGCATCGCCCCCTCTCTCCAAAAAACATACATCCCTTCCATTATATACTATAGTAGCGTGGACGTGTCGAAGGATTTCCAAGATCGAAGTTAAAGGCACAGAGAGGAGTGGTAGTGGTAGTGTATTGTTGTTGATACGTCGACCAGCCAGCTCCAGATGAAATACGGAACAAAACCGCCGAATATTTACATAGTGTGTAATCTCAGCACAGATAGGTCATTGGTCGATGAGTATAATTATTATAAGTGATCAGTGGGTTCGATCCGCTATACTGCTGGTTAGATTTGGGGGTTTTCTGACTCCAAATCGATCGTTTCTAATCAGAGTTTGCCAATTTAATCTGATTATTGTTGAAACGGTTCCTAAAAATTGGCAAAAAATCATCTTTCCTGCTGTCACAAATCTTCCGTATTTATTGTATGTACAATTTGTAAAAATTATGTACAAAATTTAAATCCATAGATGTCTCAATGGATTAATTCTGTAATTAATTAATTAATTGTTATTTCGTGTTCTTCAGCTTCTGAAAAAACAGTGATTTATGTAATAATAAAATGCTGCATTATTTTTAATTAATTGTCCAGGAAGGAGCATTGGGGTCTTCCTGTCAAGCCTTCCTGGTATATATCTATGTATGTAAAATAAAATAATAAAATAATATACCAAATTCAACGATTCTAAATTTTAGTTGTAAATTTGCATGTACGTATGACGAACAAACATTTGTCTTTATGTTGTGAAAAATTGATTGTAATCTATAATATTTGTTCATTGCACATTTTTCAATAGAAAGATATAAAAATCATACGCTAGTTGTCAGCGGGTAATACACAAGTATAAAAATATGTATGTATGTAGATTTAAAATTTTTAATTTTGGAAAGTATTGTGTTCTATAAATGCTCATAAAAAGCGAAAGTGTTGTATAGATTTTAAGTTTCAAGATTTGGCTGTCAAGAAAATGACCAAAATCTATTTGATAAATTACAAAACTTTCATGTACATTAACTAACTAACTAACTTTTTAATTGAAAATCACAATTTGTTTATTTTTTAATTAAAAACTCCAAAACCACAACATCTGTATAGCATGACTTTCAAAACTGAAAGGTCTAAAATTGAAATCCAGCAGAAGTCTATATTTGTAATCCGTTAAATATAACACACTAGCTGTATTACCCGGCTTCGCTTGGTATTTGTTATATAAACCGCTTAAACATGACTAATCAAATAGTCATAATCTAAAATTTTATTAAATTTATTAGAATAGTTTTATTTTATATAAATTTATTTGAATACTCATTTGTTTTTTTTTAATTAAATTGACCGTCACGAACAAACAAACATATTATATAGTAAGTCTCTTATAAAAAATTATACGTATACGAAATTACATGTATACCAGAATCTGGCGCCTGCGCCCCCTAGGGCTCCGCCCCCGGCGGCTGCGCTCCCATCGTCTGCGTCCCCTAGGGCTTCGCCCTCGGCGCCTACGCACCCGGGAACTTTGAATCTTTTAAATCGGAAAAAACGAATTATTTGTTCGATGACGTCACGGATTTCTACGACCCAACGAACGAAGGTTACATACATAAGTATATATATAAAATATCTTTCCAAATTATATATTAGATATGTATGTACATATGAACCTACATATAATTTGATTGAGACTATAAATTACCGAATAGAAGATATTTATTTAATTTGACCTTCGTAAATAATAAACCAAAAACTATATATTTTAATCATTGTATAACAGTTAACGACTTAAAACTTGTTGGGGATAAAGTTTTTTTACTCGACGAATGCAAATCAATTGTACGAGCTACATACAATCAACTAATCCACTTTGGGCCAAGTTTAATTGCTGCAATGTAGTACCCAGCAGTCCTAATAGATGCAACTTCCGAAAGCTCAAACGTACCGTTTCGGAGCTTTCAACGACAACATGGCGCAAATTAACTATTTACAAGTCGAATCGTTAAGTATTAATCCGTTCGAATGCGATTAATTCAAACGTTTCGCGTTTAATCGTCTCGATTTTGTCAACGTTACGCTCGCACTCAATTCGTACATATCTGGAGCGTATTAAAAATGGGGGGCACGTGCGTATAATCCCGTGAATTTTATTTTCGTCGAATAATTTAGCGAGAAATCGTCGTAATTCTGTTTGTTTTCCGCCGTCATAAATTTTAATAATAAGTCGCGTAATGTTTTCGTTTTTCGCATTTTTTTTTTTTTGGTACCTTGTCGTAATAATAATGTTTGAAATTTCTTTCGGGGATTTTAATTCGGAGCACGATTTGGAACGTCTATTCGACGACGTGATTTTTAATTTGATTTATTTTCAATTTAGCGCAAATATTGCTGAGTGATTTACATATACTAGAAAATTCCTAGCTGATGCCGAGACCGTGTCAAATTGACAATCATATTGTTACGAAGAGATTTACGATCAGTGCTCGTCGACCAATGGGTGAGCAGCACTCATCGTCCAATCAGCGATCGGGACTCGATGGAGCTGCGCTCGACAGCCAGTGAGATCTCACGACTAATCGACCGATAGATCTCACTGCCAAGATTCAGTATAAAAGATCAGCGGATTGCTTCGTTGATTGATTCGAAGCTGGCTCTCCGAGATGTGAACAATAAACTACTTTATTCTTCATTCCGATCTAGAAACTCCTTATCACGTCTTTAAGTTCTCATATTAGAATAAAAAAGTCATATAGCTTTTTTTATTTTTACTAAACTTTGTCGTGTGACGAAGTTCGGGTTCTTATCCGATCATTTTCATACTTTGCCATTTTGCTTGGTTTGGTCAGCAATATAAGTGGAAGTGTCATCCGCCATTACGATGGTGAAAAATAATCGTCATAGACACGTTGGAAAATACTGCATCGTATTACACGATGACGTTTATCTGTCACATTCATCATTCACATCGGTAGTTTTAGCCTCTTCTTCTTAATTTTCGCCCCACCATCTCGCATTTAAATTTTTTAAACGCATATACCTTTTTCTTTTTCCACTCTATATTTTATAATTTATTACAATCGAACATGTACACTTGCCCTTACAGATATCTCTAAAGTGACGAGTGCACTAATACAGATACAATACGATCAGTACAATCAATACAAACATTTAGACAATGCGAATTCATACAAACATCGTCCGCAGTGACATCTATGGAGAAATTTTTACAGCATTTTTATTATACAAATCAGCGAATTTCAAGACGCTGAATAACTTGAGATTTGCAAGAAAGATTGGAAAGGAGTTGCCAATTTACAGGAATCGTTTCAATGAAAATCAGAAAATGCCAATTTTCGGAGCATTTCGAGATGCTGAAAAACTCCACATTTATTTTGCAGCATTTTTATTCGAATCCGCGATATTCGAGATGCTAAAAACTCGAAAATTGTGAGAAATGGGTAAAGGTTGCTGATTTGTTGGAACTGTTTCAATGACAATCAGATAAATTGGCAAACTCTGATAGGAAACGATCGACCCGGAGTCACGAACCAAGGTCTGGCCAGCAGCTACTAGTGAGATACGATCTGTGACCACTCTGCTCGAAAGCATAATATGCTAACCACTAGTCCACTCTGCACGTTATTATAAAAGCACTAGTCCATTCTACAACAGCACAAATATGTACATATGTATATGAATGTATATTTACATATTTGTACATGCACCCATACATATCCTATGTACATATTATGAAAGTCAGCTGAAAAAATACCTTTAGATTTGTAGATAATTGAAATGCCTACTAATTGAGAAATTTGTTTACCATAGCCATTTCTCAGACAAAATTGTAAGTCTTGTGTTCACAACTCAATGGAACCTAATGAGTGATTATTTATACATTTTGATACGACTATTTCTTACCGGAAAAATCACGAAGTCAAATATCTCCAGGCAATGTCCTTTAGATACATAAGGAAAAACCAATTCGAAACCGGAAAAATTACTTTCCTATCTAAAACACCTTTCCTATCAAGTAGCGAATAAATTCGATGGGAAAAAATTAGTTTTATTTTCAAGCTTGGTCCTATCTATCGTTTATGCCCCACACTTCAAAAAGTACGCGTCTCTTTGATAGAACGCGAACACTTTGACGAAGGTCGTCTTCGTTCCTCATAAATAAGATTCGCGCGACACGAGAATGACCACACCCCTGGGTCTCGACGATTCCCGTTTCCCGGGAAGAACTCAGGACAACCGTATTTATTTCCCGCCGTGTGACGACCTTCAATGGGGCGCAATGACAGGTGATAAATGACGTTTCGCTGCCGATGTAGAGATTTATCTGTCACGATAACCATCACCGGGGACCCATTTTTACTTGACCCAGATTTATTAAGAAGGATGTTGGTACGCGAATTGGGGTCGGGAAATGTCGCGAAACTGTAATTTGTCGTTGCCTTGTACAGTAACTATGTAGCAGTTAGCATTGCATGTCTTCGAACGATTTATAAGTATATAAAATTGCGCAAAAATTATTATCGTCGATTCGTATGATGTTCACCTATAGTTAGTAACAACTAACCACTTCATCGCCGCACGTTTTTGTATACACCTCTATCGAAAATATTCGAAAACTTAACTTAACCAAATGAATTTTAAACTATTCATAGATGCCGTTGTAAAGAAACCGAAACTAATTTTAGCGATATTTAAAGTGTAGAGATTATGTGCCCATGAGTGGGCGCGTAACGACTTTGAACCTAGCTCAAGCGCCCACCGGTAGGCGCACGGCGATTAAATGGCTGCATAGTACAATAACAGTGTATTTTTTCGAGAAGACTCTGAACATTTGCTAGCAACTGTTAGTAGCAATTATTAACAGTTGTATAAGAGGGATAATGGGACAAGAAGTAGCACGAATAATCACAACTAGGGCTTACAACACAGGTTAAATCAAAACTACAGACTAGAGAGCTGTACTATACATATTTCGATAAAATGTAATACCTATGAATATATGTATATATTATATATATATATATATATATATATATATATATATATATATATATATATATATATATATATATATATATATATATATATATATATACATATGTGATGTATCGAGACGTTTGCCTCAGGCGCTAAAATACAGAAGGGATACAACAGTCAATACGTTTTTGAAAATAAATATTCGGATGCCTTCCAGATATTCTATATATGGAGCTTTACATGACATCAAATATTCTAATCTTTTGCTTCAAAGCTTACTTATATAATATGTACTGACATATGTATGATCGTTGTTAGCTTTTAATAAATACATCGTATACAATACATATATATGTATTAAACGAATTTACGGTCGAATAAATGTAAAGTGCTCCATACTACACCCTTAAGTATTATATTATGTCCTGTGAAAGGATTATTTTTTACGTAGAAATATTTCAATTCCCTGTAGCTTAAAGTCTGAAGAATTTGTAAGTGTAATATGAAGTATTCGGGAGTTGTAATAAAAAACTTAATATCGACTTGAACAGAATGGTAAACGTTCTGCTATTGAAAGTGTGGAAATATTATAAAAGTTAGATAAAATTTACATGCTGAGTAAAAGATCGTACGTCATACTTTAAATCTTTTCATATAACTGATCACAATAGAAAATATAAAAGTGTGTTTATAACAACAAAATGAGATGTACTCTAAAGATAAAGATATTTGTATGTATGTATGCACATTAGACCGGAGCGAAAAACGCGAATTTCGGGTTTTCATCGATGAACCTAGTGGAAAACTTTCATCGTATCAAAGGAACGTTTAATAAAAAAATCATTAATTTTAAACAATGCCCTGTGCCACCAAACAATCGATTTATCTTGGCCCAACTTTCAAAAAGGTAGATTTTTTTCTTGAAGATTTTAATCATGTAAGTTTTGATTTTTTCACTATTTAAAAAATAAATAAAGACTCAATACTCATTCCTTGAAGTTAATTTGGGTCGATTATGATAAGTTTTGACTGATAAACGAGAATCCAAAATTTCCTTTACGCTACGTCCCCATGGGTATTTGTATGGTGGAAGCTCCATTTTCAGAAAATCACTATGACAAGCCTATTCTTAGTTTAACTTCGCTCGTCGTTGAGAACTGGGTTTTAATTACCTTTAATTTGAACACAAAAAGTACCCAGAAAATTTAAAATGTTATGAAATACATACATTGTATATGTATGTAAAGAGGCCAAAATAACCTACATATATCAAGTTTTACGTCAAAACCTGGTTTATGTATACCATTTCATTTACATATTACCATATTTATATACCATTCCCTTTCACAATATATTACAATTAAAAAAAGCCTATTGAAACATGTATGTATTTCAGATTTTTAATTAATCCAGTGTTGCTGGCCAGACCTTGGATATATATGTACATATATGTGACTCCAGGTAGATCTTTTCCTATCAGAGTTTGCCAATTTACATATATGATTTCAATGTTGAAAAACCTCCACCAAAATCGGCAACCTATCCTCTTTCTCGCAAATTTGAGTTTATAGCATCTGGAATTTATTGATATATAAGTATGCCACCCACTCTGTATAATGTATATATTTTTCAAAATATTATTACTATCAAATTTGTCCATAGATATCTCTATAATTTCGTATAAATATAATTGTTTATCGATATTTGTAATTGATTCCTGACTTTCCTGATATACATTTTTTTCTTCAAAAACTCCGATACATCTAGAGATTCTTGGATACTGTTAGATAGTCTACCAATACATATATATATGTATGTATGTATATTTAAAATTAAAATAAAACAAATTAAATATCATATAAACATTTGCTTTAGGCATATGTCATGATTTCATTTTGAGCAATAAAAAGTCATTGCTTGTATTATACGTATATGCACATTTTTGGATATACATATGTACAATAAATATGCGTACATTTACAATTGTAGTAATCTGGAGTGTGGTGTATATATTCGACACGTTTATCATAGGATGTGGTTGATTTTATTATGTGGTTGTCGACAAAATATGCTCAACTCGACACTTAATACTTTGTGCGATCGTAGGGGTGTGTTTAAAGAGGGTTAACGTTGACGATCCCAGAAATCCCTGATTAATTAATACGACCGAATTTAATTGACCGTGATGCAAACTAGAGAGCCGTTGTCAGCTTGCTAAATACGTTAAAACGCCAAATCGATCGTCGACTGTATTAAAGTTTCGATTTCGATTGCTTGCTTGCGAAACTTCGGATTTATTAACGGCTGGCCATGAATCAAACCGAATTTTCAACGATTTGGCACTCTCGGTTAAGATAATGCTCGAAAGGAGTGCGAAAAAAAATCCAATTACTCGTTTCGGAATCGCATTTTGACCGAACGAGCGTGAGAGTTCCTTTTTTTGGCTAGTTGGATGGAAAGCTCTATTTTTGGTTTATATTTGTGTGTATATATATACATACTTATAAGTGGTAGTTATATGTATACTGCCTACGAACAGACAGAGAGTAATTTACTAACGAAAAAATTCAATAGTCATTGTTTGAGAATCGCAATTCGACCATTTCGATTGAATTCAAAATTTTAATAGCAATTTAAAGCAAATCCCACTTCAATTCTTCAATAATGTATTGTTGAGACGAATTTCCAGATCGAAGAATAAGACTCAGTAAAGCTGCTGACTGATTTGTCTAGTGATTTATTTATTGTAGCCGTTTCTCAGCGACGAGCAACTTATCTGTCAACTTTTTTTTAGTTTTTGCCATATTTGCTTTACAAGTTTCCTGAAATTGACACTTATTGCCAAAATTCTATATTTATGTTGTACATTTATTTATTTATTTAAATTGTATATTTATTTATGCACAACATTTCATCATCATCATCTATAGCCATTCACCATCCACTGCTGGATGAAGGCCTCTCCAATATGCTTCCACTCGTCTCTGTTTTGCGCAACTCTCATCCATCTCACCCCACATATTTTCGTAATCTCGTTTACCCATCTTTCCTGCGGTCTTCCTTTTACCCTTTTGCATTCTCTCGAGTGCCATTCTAGCACTTCTTTTGTCCATTCTTCTAGCCACGTGGCCTGTCCATTGCCATTTCAATCTCTTCCCTCTATCCACTATACCCACAACCATTGTCAAACTTCTCACCCACGTATTCCGTTTCCGGTCTTGCCTCGTTATGCCAAGCGTATAGCATTCCATACTTCTTTGAGTGTATTGGACTTTGTATAGCATTTTGGCGTTTAATGTTCAAGTTTCTAAGATTTGTCAATGTAATCTCAAAATCCCATTTTTTTCGTTCGATATACATATGTAAGACTAGTCAATAGTCTATCGTAGCGTCTCTAACTTTTACAAATTATACAACCGGAGACTTTTTATGCGACTTATTTGTTGACAAATCTAATTTTAATACTATATTTTATTGTATTGGAGAGCTTGTCTCAGGCCAAACAGTAAGGTTTTAATGATCTATATACAAACCAATTATATGTATAGCGAGCGTGCTGGGCGCTGATTGGCCGATTAGTTGCGACCGCCTATTGGCTGTTGAGTGATGATCGCTTTTTTTATCAAAAAACATCGATCGCCCAGTATCCACAATACAATATTATATTGTACATATAGATTGATGAAAGTTTCAAGAACCACAGTTTCTTTTCCTATTTCTCAATATTTATTTTTTGATGAATTTCTAGGTTAGTATAATTATACATGTCTACGCTTACATTCATATGTTGAATGGTTTTTTTTTTAAATAAAACTATTAGGTATACCTACGCTGCACTAATAAATAGGATTCCTATTGTGAAAGCAACTGAACCGTGTTGTAAAACGTACGTCTCTTTACGTCTCTCCTAAAATACATTAACCGAAGGAAAAAGAGAAAGAACCTTTCAATGTAATGTAAGATATTTGTCTTCATTTTTTTTATATTACACTCAATATATGTACATATGTGTATAAAAACAGTACGTGCGGAATGTATCGAAATTGGGAAAAGCACTATGTTGAGTCACCGAATACAAAAATTGTAAAATATGGCATATATTAAATATAACATGATTTAATGTATTAAATAATAAATAAAAAATAAAAATATATTCTCAGTTTCATATCATAATATTATTAGTACATATTAAATCCATTTATTTATTATTGAAGGGGACGTGTTGTGATACTTTTTTCCTCCATAGAGATGTTTTCATTAAATTTTCATACCTCATCGACCGCTTCAACTTTTGTTTGATTTCCCACCCCCCTCCTTCATTTTTCGTTTTTTTTTTTATTTTTCACTTCCAATAAAAATAAGCAAACGACATCTCATAAATTATTCAAAGACGCTGAATATGATTCATCCAATCGAAAATATTTACGCGCTTTTCTCTTTGCATCCGGCGGGGAGAGCGCGAAAAATTTTCCCGAGAGTTTATCACTCCGATTTTTCCCGCCAGCTTTATGACAAGCGTAAACAGAAACGTTTTTCTGTAAGAAGCGTAAAAAGAGTCACCCCCTCCCTCCACCCCCTCTACCCTTACCACTTTGAGCACTTTCCATCGACTAGGTGGAAAATTCACGCTAAAGTTTTCACCTCAATTTGCGCATCACAACTTTATTAATTTATGTATGTTAAATAAAACTAGAAAAATAGATGCCGTCAATACCCTTTTTAGGCATCGAAAAGTTCGAAAGATCACTATTCGAAGTGTATGGAAACATAAATAAATAAAATAATAAAATAAAACATCACTTACATACAAAGTCTTTCGAATAAATAAAATTAAATGCTTATTTAATCGAATTTCAAATTTCTTACATCTTATTACAGTATTTAAAGACATAGTTCTGCCAAAAATATCTAACCCACATTCAATCTACATACAATGTACGTCGACGTATAATATACATTTACATAATATGAAGTATAATAATATTTACATAACACATACATATGTAGGTCAGTTCAGATGGTAACCACCGCAGTTAGAAGTTGTTTGTCCTAAGAATGGCCTAATATTATAGTAATGAATTGTTATATGTATATGTAGGTATGTACAGATTGGTGCATTAAATTTTAAAACCATCAACATACCACAGTGGTAAGCGCATAATGCGAATAACTAAAGGGTCACGGGTTCGAGCCCTGATCCTGTGTTGCTGGCCACACCTTGTATATATTAATGTGGCTCCAGGTCAATCATTTCCTATCAGAGTTTGCCAACTAAATTGATTTAATTGTTGAAACGGTTCCTACCAAATTGGCCACCCACCCTCTCTTGTCAACATTATTTGAATTTAATTTCAAATTATAAATTTATATATTATGTAGGATCTGGTTGTCGAGAGACAGATAGGCGGTACAGTAACATCAGACTCGTTGGGTGTTATACAACATTATTTATTTTTGTCGGAGCGCCACAGCGAACTGTCGTTCATCGCGCTATATGTACAAGCTGACAACTTAACCATTACTCAACTCATGCATGCCATCCTAATCATTCATACACGCATTCTTCTAGGTTTTAAAACTAAATCCCACATTTATATATAAATAATATTATAAATTTGCATAATGCATACCAGCAGCTTAGATCAATGGTTAGAATGCAATGCTTTCAATCGGGTGGTCACGGGTTCTATCCCTGGTGTGTGCTGCTGGCTAGACCTTGTATATGTGATTCCCAAGTTCAATCGTTTTCTATCAGAGTTTGCCAATTTAGCTATTTTATTAAAGCGGTTCCAACAAATTTGCTTTCCGCTCCTATTTCTATCGCGAAAATCGCGATGGAGTTAATAATGCGAGTTATTCAGCATTTCGATTTTCGCTGATTTGTGAAAATTCTGCTAATTTGTCCATAGATGTCTCTGTAGATGTTAATCGTTGTTTTTATTTGCCTTGTGTGTATAATACTTATAAGTAGAGGTAGGACCGGAAGAGTGCCGTTTATTATTCAATTGTTGTAAATCCTATGTAAAAAAGGTTCGGCAAACCTTTAACAATACATTTACAACATTTGAACAATATACAGCCCCCTCAGGGTCTGGGCTTTACTTATAAGTACATACTACATATAACATGTTTGACCATAGATGTCGTCTTTAATATAAAAATATAATTAATATATAATATAATCTGTATAGCACACTCGTCACTTTGGAGCAATCTGTTAATTTAAATGTGCCTGATTGATTGAATAAAAAATAAAATAAAATACGTACAAAGTTGGCTATATGTGTCGCCTTGGGACAATCCCGTAATAAGTACATATAATGTAATATTATATTAAAAAATATATATTGTTCAGAGTTGTGATGACTTAAAATATGCCCACAGATAGGCAAATTTTGGGTCTTATATAATATATGCGAATTTCGTAAATCAATTTGAAAATATGTGTCAGAGTGACGGTGAAGAGAAGCGTCGCGTCAAAGAAAATTTTCGCAAATTTTCCGCTTTCCGTCGCGTCTTTGCGAACTTTATTAAATGAATCTTCGCAGGAGCACGAAAGCGTATAACCTTTACGCTGTCGAAAATTGTCGCGAATCGACTAGCAAACTTACAATTATTATTATAGGTATAATAATCGTTTTACTACGATGCGAGGAAGTTGACGATGTGAAATTTGCAAGTAGCTTTATATTATATAAATATGTTCATAATACATATTGCAATTTTCACAAAGTCGAAATGAATGTTTGTGTTTGTTTTAGAATATGTAGCATACAAAGACGTTGAAAGACTGGCTCAACGTGAATAGGAAACGTATTCGCGTTGTTCGGCCATTGTTATCGGAATACTTCTTTGTTGCGGGCAACTCCATTGTAAAATATGAGGATAGAGTTTCCTACAACAGGTTTTTTGAAATTGAAATAACGGCCATAGAAAACTGTTTGATATTCAAAAACGTGCTAACACTATAATACAATAATGGGTCTACGTGACGAGACAGAATGTTAAATGACAGAAAACGCAAATATCGGAAGGCAAAGATCGAAAATCGAAAGATCTTAAGTCGAGAGATAAAAAAAAAATGATGCATGATAAACGGTACATACTCACGTACATATTCACTTAATTTGCGCGAGCAGGATACAACAGGAACAAGAGGAGCATGCTTTTCCTCCCGTATTTTGCGCGCGCACATTAAGAGGGCTGGACAGCAGCGCCTTGTCCATACAAACGTACTATACTTCTCCCTACCTCAATTAAGGCACTAGAGAAATTATTTTTTAATATGCTATGGATATTCACCATTGGGGTGCATCTATCGTTTTATTTTTTTGATTAATTATTTTTTATAGGAGCTAGGAGCCGCCAAACATCTATAAAATCGCCTCTTTTTTACACCCACGAAAAGAGTCTAGCATGCTTATTTAACGGTCGATTTTAAAAAAAAATACGCCGATAGATGCACAGAAAATATCTTTCTCATACCGATGATGAAATTTTTTTTAAAATTGGTCCAGTTTTGGAGAATAAAATAGTAGAATACGAAACCTCGATTTTGTCAATTTAAAACACGTTTTATCTGGTCGAAGCACAACTGTCGCATTCACTCAATATATATATTGATATATATTGTCGCATTCACTCAATATATACATACACTCAATATATATATCGAAGAAAGGAATGGTAACAAAATTAAGGTTTCGGGTGTACAGCCCTCTTAATACGGGAGGAAAAGCCTGTTCCTCTTGTTCCTGTTGTATCCTGCTCGCGCAAATTAAGTGAGTATGTACCGTTTACCATGCACCATTTTTTTTTTTATCTTTCGACTTAAGATCTTTCGATTTTCGATCTTTGCCTTCCAATATTTGCGTTTTCTGTCATTTAACATTCTGTCTCGTCACGGTGACCGTACAATAATATACATAAAAACGGACGCGATGTGTGTATGTATGGGGATTTAAAAAAAAAAAACAATTTTAGAATACCTGGAGTATATGTATGTATGTTGTGTCTAGACATATTTAATGAAATAAGTACACGCGAACGAGGCGAGGCGCACAAGCAATAAGCGTGAAATGGTCCACGTGGACTAATTAAAACAACGACGATACATTCTGACCAATGGGTTCATTTTAAGCATCCGCTATAGGGATGTGGCGACCGATCGTGTCAAGGAGACGTGGGGAAGTGGGGTAGCAGGGAAGTGAAGACCTAATCGTCTGACATGTCCTCCTGATATTGAGCACCTGACTTGGGACGGGTGACGTCATCGTCAGATGCGCTGCGCAGGAGCGTACACACATACACACATCCACGAAGTCACAAACACATTCATTCATCATTTTGAACGGGTGAACGAGTTGGATCGGCAAACGTGTAATGCGTGAACTCAACATTTTACTATTAATCCGTGCGCGTGCCTATAAATTACCTTTCATTATATTTATATATAACATATAACTTTTTTTATAGTGTATCCATTCCATTCCGAAGCACCACCCGTTGAAATCAACGGGCACATCACTAGTTACAATATATGTACATATATAATGTGTGCTAGGACGCCGTGGTTATTATGTATGTATTTGTATACTGCGTATACGTATATGCGCTGCTGCTAAGTCAACTCGTGATAGCTTAAACGTGAACCTTTTTTTAAACTGTATATATGTATAAATTTAAAGTTTATATTTATATTCAACCTTTACATTCTGTCTCTGATAACAGATCAGGTAGGTGCGGGCTTTATTAGATTACTACTCCGTAAATCGCTTTTTTACTCGAGTTGTGTTTATTTTCTACCCTCTCTACGAAAACAGATACAGATTTTGTTTACATTTTCATGGCAGAGGTATGTAGGGGGTTTACAATGATAATTTATCTCCCTAAATAAGTTTTGGTGAAGACCTATTTAAATACATGTTTTTTACTCGAAAGTGGTAGTAAAGGTAATTTCAATAAAATCGTTCAAGCAAAATAAAATTTCAAGCAAATTAAAATTGACAATTGAAGATTTGTTTAGAGAAAAACTTTAAAATTGAAAGTTTGTGATAAGATACATGTGTATATAGGATTACTTTTATTTAATTTCACTACTGCAATTTAATTGTCATCACCAGAGATCGGCGGCCAGGATTCTTGAATGCACAAAAAATGGTTCACTATTTTCGATTACTATTGTCAACCTTTTTTGTTGCTCTCTTGCTTTGTAGGACTATAGTAATTGACAATAGTGACCCATTTTATAGTCAATAGTGACAAAACAAATCCGCCGACGTTTATACACAACGTGTACCAGCACAGAGAGATTAACGGTCGATGAATAGCGAGACCTTATTGGCTGTTGCATACAGCTTACTGATTGGCCGAGACCTTTTGGGCGCGAGCGCGCGATCAGGCAATTAATTATAGTCAACCAATGGTCGATGAACACCGATTGCCTATTCGCCACGTTACACTATTGTGGGAATTCATGTAAGGGAAGATCGTGAAGAGGGAGAAATTAAACAAGACTTTATAGCAAGTCTTTTATTCGTTGTAATGTTTATACAGCCAATCCAGTACTCCATTCGCACCAAGCATGATGCCCTGACTGGCTCGCTGACACTCCCGACCAATCACAGTTCAGCCGCACTCAATCGGTATCTGGGGTACCAACTCTTAAAAACTAACACTAATATGTAGCAACTCTTTGACATTACTCTTAGTATTACTATTTATACATCAATTCCTTCACTACTACACAATATATAGCAAACAAGTCGACATTCATAATATGAGAATCTACATAATTAAATACGAAAAATACTCATTCAAATAGTTGCTACATATTAACTACCTAATCAATTGCCCTACTGATTGCTCTACAGATCGTTGCTCCTATGTATGTGTGTCTATTGTATAGGTACGTATAGGCCACATTAGACCAATAGTTCAACCTCCATCTATTATCATCCTCGTTTGAATCTCATTTTTAGCATGTATAATATATTAAATATTTTCAATTGACCTAAATTTACTCCGAAACTATGTATATATGTATTCCATCTACAATAACTACGTGCGTTAGTACAAAAAAATCCATTTATTCTGACTACGATTATGTATTATTATTTTTTTGCTTTGTTTTTGGGCCACCCTCCGTGTTATGAATTACTGGCAACGGAAGCAGCCAGCCAAAATAAGTCAAAGAAAATGTTTCGCAGCAGTCATATTTCTCTAGGTTTCTTCACCAGATAAATGGCAGGAAGTTTGGCCACGTACACTCTCATCCCGAACCACAATTTGGTACGCGGGACGTGAACGACAAAAAAAAAACAACAACACACATTCATTCCTCCTTAATCGTGTCAATGTTAATAGTTTCGTTTTCTCATCTGTTTCAGACTGTACCGTAGGAGATACTTATTCGTGATGGTCGCCAGTACCTGGATCAGCGGTTTCGGAGCATTGGCTGCCACCTGGTTCGAAGCTTGGGGACGATTTGGCCTGGACCGCAGAATAGGATCCTGCTCCATCCTTCCTGACGATCGACAACGATCTCCAAAGGAGTTTCTCTTCGTGGTAGCATTCGTCCTACCCTGTCTCGCTATAGTAGTGTGCTACGCGAGAATATTCTACATAGTAAGAAAAACAGCACTGCAATCCAGAGGACACAAGTGCGATCAAAGGAAACCAACTTCGTCCAATTGTCAAAACAGCAACACCACCGATTCAAACATTGAAAGTAATCTACTAATGAAACCACTGACGAAACTTCCAAACAAAAACAGTTTCTTAACTACAGAAGATTCCACCTTGGGGTCAGTCTCGAATGCGACGACTACTGCCGCTGAAAAATCCTTAAGTTTTGCAAACGAAAAATCCTCGCCAAAGCCAGAAAAGAACGACAGTCTGTACTCAGAGGCTGGAGTGACGAAAGAAAACGGCATAAACGACCTGAACGGAAACAACAACAAAAGTTACAAAAAGAAAAACGTATCACACATGCTCAACTTCAAATTGAAAAAAGAAAAACCAGATCCGAATCTACTGTCGCCACCTGACACATACTACAAACCTACCGAGAAAAAGTCCAAGAAGATCATCATAGAACCTTCGAGTTCATCGGGCATCGATACTTTCGACGATCAAGAGAATACTTCTATGAGATCCAACACTTCCATAGACTCCTCACCGACTAACACATCTTCCAGGAGGAAATCGCGCAGCAGTAGGTTCACAAGCATACCATCTCTGACAAGAATAACTTCTGTAGTGAGCAGAAATGGAAAAAAGTCAAAAAGACGCCATCAGACTCCAACCTCAGTCTCCAATGGCTATCCCGGAAAGATGTCAACCAAAGACAAGAAACTACTCAAAATGATTCTAGTAATTTTTGTATCATTCTTAATATGCTATTTGCCGATAACAATCACGAAGCTATTCCGAGACGAGATGGATATACGAGCACTGAACATTGCCGGGTACATCCTCATATACCTTACCACGTGCATCAATCCCATAATTTACGTTGTAATGTCGTCCGAGTATAGACAGGCGTATAAAAATTTGATAATGTGTAAAGGCTTCGGTCAGGACTTGCCCAGGAGACCTTGACCCTCCAAAAGGTCCACGTGCAGCAAATCTATCGATTGATAAAGCACATCGATAGCGTTTGAGGGTTTGCGAAAAGTTCCAAGTCGAACTTCGAGTCTCATTTTTGGGGTCCACAAAGTGCGAATGTGAAATAAAAATTGTCTTTTTGAAAAGATGAGAGCATCTCATTCCGTATTGAATAAGACCTGTAATTTTGCGAATGTGTTTTCTGTGAAAATATTCATAATGCACGTTTTGCATATTATTATACGTAGTACATACTTCAAATTCGGTTAATTGAAAACTATCAATAATTTATTGATATTATTTACCATATATCCAAGAATCTCATTTAAAATATTATTTATTGAATTGAAATATAAATATACAATTATTTTATTATTTACTATTCTCACAACAAATATTATATAAGATTAAATTAAATAAAGAAAAAAAACTGCACGAAAATGAGAGTAGTTTTTTATATATAACTTTCATCAGTCAAGATTTTACCAAAAATTAGATAAATAAGAATATGTTAAATAACATTTTTTCATTGAAAATTAATCATACAAGCCTTGTATTAAAAACAGAATTCAATTCTACAGTAAAATTGTATATGTAATACATACATACATACATATAATAAATGTATCTATAATATTGAAAAATTATGGCGATTTATGATAAGAATGTATCCGTTCAGAAAGTTTTCGATAGAAAAAAATAATGAGTAATATAAGATAGAAATAGAAAATAATGTTTACCATTTTATTATTATAGATAGATAGGTATTCGATGTGATATATTTTAGACTTTAATGTTACACATTATTTGTTATTAAAAATAAGGTGTTTCAATTAAAATGGGTGCATTTTGACTGAAAATTAATTTTGTACGTGTAAAATTATTGTCTATTTGTATTATTAAACAAATTTGCAATTAATACATGTATGTAATTCTATTTTCCCACTGCCGATTTCAAAAAAGATTTGTTATATTTTTGCTTTGTACTATTACAATTAAATAAATCAACGAAAAAAATGTGCATCAAAACCAGTACATTAATAAATAACTAAATTTTCACCAAATAATAAACAGTTTTTATTTTTAAATTAATTAAAAAAGAAAGATATTCATAGTTTCATACATATTATATTTAGAAATAAGATTATCCAGTCCAAACAAGGTGCTGAACATACCTTTATATGAAATATAAAAGATTTATTGCCCCTCAACACGCGGGAAGGTTGTTAGATAAAACGATACATACTGTATTGAAGTTATAGTTTTAAATATAAGAAATTGATTTTTATTTTCTTTTATACATGTTTATAATTTTTGTAAAATCTCATTTCAAATAAAATAAATCATAAAAATGCATTTTGATACTTCTCTATATACATAGATATATAAATATATTAAGAATTCAATATTCATAATCAAACATAAATGTTTCAACGTAACGTCATCGATGAAAAACACGAATGCTTTAATTTTATTATACTTAAAGCAATCGAAAATGTGGTACAATAATGTTTTAAGCTAATGGCTTCACTCGAATTTTAATTTAAGCCAAAAAATCTATAACTTTCTCTTTTATCTACTGTATTAGAATTTGACTATGAATTTATCAAACTAGATAATAAAACCAAATATGTGTAAAAACAAGAAATAAATTATTTATTGTGAGCAACATTTGTTTTCATTTTCACTCTCGATTTACATTGTGTCCTTTTGTTTGGTGAAAAGGCTATGGCCGTAAAGCTATTGGTTATGTTAAACGTCAAATTGGATACAGCTGTCAATATACATAGTTGGTGAGGAAATAGATACACAAATCTAAACAACACAAATACTATTTTGTTATTTAAGGATTCTATTAACTTCAAGACTATACTAAGTGCCGATAGGACTCAATTTTAAAATTACAAAAATTAAAATTGTATCATTAAAAAGCATGGATTTTGCAGACGAATTCTGAATAAAAATAAACATTTTTCTCGGCTTCTAGTGAGATCTCATCTAGAAATATAGTCAACTCCTACTCTTATACTTTTCATGGGTTGATAATAAAAAATAAAAGACATTGATATTTTGCGCTATTTTATTTAAGGAAGAATTTAAATGCGCATTATATAAAAGAAACGCGCATTTATCATAAACATTTCATAAAATTTATGTGAAATAAAAAAAATCTTACATAATTTAAAAATTATTTCAAATATATAGAAAAAAATTATAATCAGATTATAAAACAAAAAGAAACATATAAAAAGTCTCATGTTTCTTTGATATGATATAATAGTACACTTAAAAAAATAAATTAAGACTAAAAAACCTCTAATAAACAAATACAAAATAAAAAAACTTCCATCATTTTGAAAAATTGCAAATCCATTCTTATAATTCGGTCAGCATTTAAATATCAAATGCGGACATTTGATAAGTTACTTTTAAAACAGAAAAATATGAAGCAACCTGAAACGAATGAAATGCGCATTTACGCCGAGCATTAAAGATCGACAACGTCAGTACAAGTTCAGACAGGATGAGACACGTGTCATCTTGAATTCTCCTCGGCTGTATTTACTGCACGTACAGTAAAGCAGGTCTTATAAATTTTTTCTACTCTATTCTATTATTATACATTTCATTTTTAATTAAAACACTCTAAGCAACTTATAAATCCCAATATTAAAAAAAAAAATTGCAGCTATAGCCATTACATAACAAGTTTTGAAATACATATAAGACAACATCCACTACACTCGGTACAGCATATTTTTTATATTATTTTATTAAAAAAATATATATACATAATTATATAAATAACCCTTTTTAGATAAAAAAATGACTGATGTTCCTTTCTATTCCGAATCTGATTCTGACGAAAAACCACAATTGATCAAAATACAAAAAGCACAACAGCAACCAAAATCTTGGAATTATGAATGTACTTTTAGTAGTGAGAAAGAAGCAAAATCTTTCATCGATGCAGAGCATTGTTGGTCGTTAAAAAATACCAATAACACAGAAGAAGGCACCATCAAATATTACCGGTGTAATAAAGTTCAGTCTCGTGGAGTGCAATGTGACAGTGCGTTGAAATTAATTTTTGATTCAGCGTCCACTGACATTATTTTACACCGGACTAAAGCAAGTCATAACTGTGATTCGATCAATACAAAATCTGGTGCAGGGCTTTCATTACAGATTAAATCGGATATTGAAGATTTATATAAGAAGAAATTTAAACCAAAAGCAATAATGTACAATTTAACAGAAAAATATGCAAACCCTCCAAATATTTCTCAAGTGAAAAATTACTTAGCTCGATTAAAACAAACCATACATAGTCCGTCTACACTAAATCTTGGTGATTTAGAAAAGTGGCTCAACATAAATGGAACCATTCCTTCTGATGATCACAAATCATTCATTATTAATTATATGACGGACGAAAGCGAAGATGGAGCTTTCCGATTCATTGCATCGAGTAAGGCTCTCTTGAAGCTTGCCCTTCAAGACAATTTTATTATTCATGCCGACGCCACGAATAAATTAATTTGGCAAGGATTTCCTGTTTTTGTGATCGGCACATCAGATCGTAACAAAAAATTCCATGTTCTAACTGTAGCAGTTTGCAGTAATGAGCAAAATGCTGACTTTGAATTTGTATTTCAAAGCCTGAAAGAGACCGTCAAAAAAATTTATAATTTTGAGCTCAGAGCAAAGGTTTTAGTTGCTGATGCTTCGCACAGCATCAAAACCGGATTCGAAAACACATTTGGTACAGAGGCTGTTATTCGAATGTGTTGGACACATATGAGAAGAGCTGTGAATAAAGAGGCACAGGTTCTTGTTAAAAAAACGCACGTTGATAAAATCTTAGCAGACATAGATGCAATTCAAATAAGCGAAAATCAAAATACATTTATAAAAGCTTGCGAGCTTTTCCTTAAGAAATGGGAAGACGAACCCATTTTCTTGAAATATTTTCAAACAGAATGGTACCACAAAAATAGAAATTGGTATGAAGGAGCGTGTCGAGGCACCCCAAGCACCAATAATGGACTGATGTCCACTAATCGAATTATTAAAGATAAGTACACGTTTAGAGAGAGACTGCCGCTCCCTCAATTTTGCCATTTGTTGATGGAAATAGTAGAAGCCTTCTCAAAAAGATATGACAATGCTCAAGAATTCTCCAATAACGTTCACGTCGACTTAAAAACATGGACTAGTGCATATCAGTGGGCTTATCTTAATAAAAAAATAGAAGCTGTATCTGATGATGCTAAGAAAATATATCTCATTCCTGGCGATGAATATAAAGAAATAAGTCAAAACTTATTAGAAGAAACGGAAGACAACTTTGACGGCTATTTAAAAAAGAAGGGTAGTTACTACACTTTGACACTACCCATAGACAACGATAAATGGGAAGATGGTGAATGTAGTTGTCCTCATTTTTTAAAAACCTATATGTGCAAACACCTATTGGGTGTTGCAATAAGGCTTAAATTTGTTCGTCCACCTCCAGAAGCGAAGAATCTGGATATTGGAATGAAACGAAAGCGTGGGCGACCACCAAAAGCTAAAAAAGCATTGATATATTATGAATCTGAGTAAATGTTTTTGTATATGTAAACAAAATTTTGTATATGTGAACAAAAATTTTAACTTGTTCATTAATGTAATCTGCTTTTTCTGTATAAATTTCATATTGTTTCCAATGTACTCAATTATATTTAAGTGTTCCTATAAATTTATACATCTTCAAATGGGCCAACTTGGACTGACTGTTTTAAAAAAATATATTTTTATTTATATAATGTTTTATCTTAACAACTCGCAAGTTAAGAATTTGTGAATAAAACTTTGGTAAATTTGTTTTGGTTGAAATCATGTGAGTTTTTCAATTGTACCTTCTACCATTCAATTCCAAAATGTCCTGATCGGCGTCTCGACCTAACCTAACCTACCACTACCACCAAACACCTTCACTTTCGCGACATTGCCATGTTTCTCAAGCATTATAATCAGACCTAGGGCGAAAACACACAGTGGTGAATATGGCACGTGGTTTTTTTTTACATGTGATAAAATGAGCCGTGCGCATTGATGTATAATACACTAGATCCGCTCACGCTTTATACTGGTCTCCCTTTTGGCGCATGCAAAATACATGGCGCATGCACAGTAGGTAGGTAGGTACCGCTGCGTCGTAGGGAAAAAAAACATTTTTTCCAACTTCCCCGCTAGTTAAACCCCCCGCACCCCTCAGTTAGTGAAGACAAGATCTACGACCAAAATCACACGTCAGGGCCCATCTATGTGTATTATACATCAATGGCCGTGCCATGCACAGTTTCATTGAACACCCGGCACGCCCCGCCCCAAAATGACCCTCTAGACCTTTTTGGTAAAATTATATGCTTGTATTTACCCTTACTTGACAGTGATCGATAACAGTGTATCCCATATTTGAAGAAATGTAGGAGACCACCCACTGCGAGGAGCCACGCACACGATGTGCCATTCACCACTGTGTGTTTTCGCCCTTAGGCGGCCAGGATGCTTTAACCCACAAAAAATGGTTCACTATTATCAGCCTTTTTTTTACTCTCGCTTTGTAGGACAATAGTAATTGACATTTATCATTTCATACTTTTTTAACTGCACTCCTTTTAATTGTTCAATGATCGAAACATTTTCTTTTTATTTCATATTAATCTAACGTCGAGATTAGGCGAGTGGCGCTGGCTCATATCGCGTTCGCTGATCTCCTGATCTCCTCAAACGAGCCGTATACAACAGCCAATAAGGTCTCGCGACCTATCGACCAATGACCTCTCTGTGCGTTGGGAGTACCCGCTGGGTATAAATACTAGGCAGTTTTGGTCCATGTTTCATTCGGAGCTGGGAGGCCGACGGATCAAGAACAATAAACCCTCTACCACACTGCTGCGTATTTCACTCCGATCTCAAAAACCGCTCTACACGTCCACGCTACACTACAAATAAAACATTGCTCAATCTTACATTTTTTATTTAATAGAAATATATTTATTTAATGCACAATTTCTTTTAACCTAATGCGCAAAAGATTCTTTCTAAGGAACAAAATAATTTTGCAAATGCACTTAAATCATACCCATTTAATTTTCACTTTCAATCATAGGAGTTTCTTCATTTTCCAAATTTACATTGTCTTTTTTGGTTATAGGTCCTATCCACCAAAATTCTAAACCATTTTCAATGGACTGCTTGTCATTATTTTCTTTATTTTCCTCAGTATCTTCTTTCAATTCGTCAATAGTGCAAAGATTTGCAACACTTTCAGAAATATCATTAATGGAATTGTCGTCCTCCATTTTTATTACATTGTTTCCTTCATAATAACTATCTGACCAAATATAATCAGAGAAATGATGTTGACCAGAACATGTAGCTAAAATTGGCCTATGTGGATGTACCGAAACACCATTACAGCAATCCTTGTGCACGGGATACTAAAAAAAAAGACATTTATACATATATGACGTATGTAAATTTATATACCTCCACAAAAAAGAACAAAACAATTATACCATGAATTCTTTTGGAATATTTTCTTCACTGCTAACATCAGACATATCCCAAGCACGTAAAACACCATCAGTGCCACCTGATATAACATATTTTCCACACTTAGATATATCGAAATATACTCTTTGATTTGTTTCAACTTTTCGTTGTAAAGTCTTCAATGGTCTTTTGTAAAACTTTATGTCCCAAATGTTTATTTGGTTATCTTTTCTAGCACCGGATATCAATTTTGAACCATCCGGTGAAAACTGTAAGTGTGTTACACCTCCTTAAAAAACAATATGGGTTTCAGAAATTAAGAAATGAAATCGATCAAATTAAATTTTAAGATTTAAAAAAAGTAAATAGTACCACTGTGACTACGTAATTTTCCCAAACTTTTAGCCGCACCTTCTTGCATACTATATAAACTAATATCAGTTTTCCAAGAACCGACGGCGATTAAATCATGACACGGAGACACTGCTAAACTAGCAGCAGAACCAGCTATTTTTTGGTGAACACACTCTCTTCCTGGTCTACAATTGTTTATAATAGAAGCAATAGTATTGAAAATAAACATAATCAAATGATAATGTATATAAATCTTACCGTTCGATGTCAAATGTTTTTATCGATTTTTTATATCCAGCATGAATTTGTAAAGCATCTTTTGAAAAGCATATTGAAATTGCAGCTTCTACTTCATCAACAGCATTATAGCCTCGATACGAGCATCTTAATGCTCCGTCAAAAGCGTCCCACATTTGAACTGGCTTATTTTGTCCGGTTGTGATCCAACTAGAAATACATACATACATACTATATTCATTAGCCATGCATAAATAGTCAAAGTTATGATTGCGGTTGTAGTAATTACCAACAGCTTTCGGGTACCATGCTATTCATACCCGGATACCAGCAAAAATCGTATATAGTACCACTTTCACGAACATGAACCACGGAATCTAAAATGTCTATCGGTCGATCAGCTTCGAGAGATTCACCCTCGTATAAATCTTTGGGCAGTTCGATCAGGTGTACGCCATTATTATTTACTACAGTGAGGCAGCAAGTGCCGTCTGGAGACCATTTGCAACCCCTCAGGTAAGTTTGTTGATTCAAATTTCGATAAGCCGGATGCCATGAAGAACGGCTCAATTCCAAAAAAGTGGTTTCTTCAGAAAACGACTGAGTAATAGGAAAAATTTCTTTGGTTCCATTTTCCACACAATTTGTAGTATTTTCAATTTCCATTTCCATGTTTTGTTTGGAGATTATTGAAAGCTTTAGCAACTATGCCGAAGTAAATATAACCAACTTTTGACAGCTCACATGCGTCTAATTTTTGGCATTAACATTGAAATATTCATCCAAAGCCTTTAAAAACGACCGATGATTTTAAAATCTTATATATTGAATTGAATAGAAATTTTTTTCTAGAAGAAAATTCATGATTTATACTTTTTTAATAAAAGATATAAAAACGCAAAAATTGGAATATAGCTTATCACAGTAGTATAAACACTACAGTTGTCTGTAGGGCTGTAAAGTCAAAGTTAAAGTCGTGGAGTTATTATGTTTTTGGCAAAGTTGAAGTCGCAATACAATTTTTTTACTTATTCTATCATAATTAATGTAAGCTAATTAAATTTTAGTAAAAAAATAAATTAAGAACCCGTTTCATTCCATAATTTTTTGTATCGCAAGTTAAAACGAGTGCAATGCTTTTCGTCGATTAGAGTGCATACAATAATCTAAAAATATATATTAATATAAATGAGCGCCAACATTATATATAACTATTAGTTAATAATTGGGTGAGTTGTTTTTAGTAAAGACTTAAGGTCTGTTCATACCTAGTCAGCACGTACCGACTTCAGCAGGTATCCGGCCGTACGAAAAGTATTCTTTGGTACATTTTGTATGGGTATATTCATACCAACCGTCACGTTGACGCCACGGCAGGCTTACAGCAGTACCCGACATTTCCTGTTCATACCTTACAGCAACATCCGTCAACGTATCGTATCCGTTTTTTGGCCATCGTGGAAATATACACGCGAATTACGTGCCATGAGTCTGCCGCTTTGCTGTTTTGGACCAATTATCGACAGTGACAGTTGACAGCTGTTCAATCTTTCAACATGGTTTTGGCGCAAATATGTCCATCATCCACGAGCTCCTTATACAGTGTCCAAAACTCTCCTTCGGTTTTTCTATTTTTTAACATGGGATGCACATCAAAACGCCTCCGTGCTTTTTTATTGCCTTCTTGAGCTTCTTCTTCCAACAACAACGCGATTATACATAATTTTTCGTTCGATAAACGCCGAAACATTTTTGCTGACTTGTATTCTGACGCGTAGCTACGAATGCACGTGTATGCATTCATATTGCAAGTACTCGAAAATACGACGTAAGCAATATTGCGCCGTATCGTCATGGCCTGTAATGTATAAGTAAGCCGATTTTGCCTTGCACTCGGCCAAATTGCTGTAAACGTGACGTGTAGATAGATATGAATAGAAATGTAATAAAATGACATATTTGAAACGGAGTCGTGCAGTGCTGAAGCCGTGCAGTGCTGTTAAGTATGAACAGACCTTAATACTGTTGCGTGCAGGTGAAGAGAAGTTTTTAAAACAGAGTAAAAGTCGTGTCGAGTAGTGGTGGTAGAAGTAATTTATTGTTAACATTTTGCAACAATTTTATAACTTCTTGGTATATATCTACTAATAAATATAGAATTTTGTGTACAGAATAAGGGATCGTTACATTAGTCATAAATTAATCGTTGGCCACTTTAATTTCAAAGTTAAAAAAATACGCAATAAAGGTCGTAAAAAAGCAATTTGGCCGAGTGCAAGGCAAAATCGGCTTACTTATACATTAGAGGCCATGACGATACGGCGCAATATTGCTTACGTCGTATTGTCGAGTACTTGCAATATGAATGCATACACGTGCATTCGTAGCTACGCGTTTATCGAACGAAAAATTATGTATAATCGCGTTGTTGTTGGAAGAAGAAGCTCAAGAAGGCAATAAAAAAGCACGGAGGCGTTTTGATGTGCATCCCATGTTAAAAAATAGAAAAACCGAAGGAGAGTTTTGGACACTGTATAAGGAGCTCGTGGATGATGGACAAATTTTTTTTAAATATTGCCGTAAAAAATTTAATATTTGCGCCAAAACCATGTCGAAAGATTGAACAGCTGTCAACTGTCACTGTCGATAATTGGTCCAAAACAGCAAAGCGGCAGACTCATGGCACGTAATTCGCGTGTATATTTCCACGATGGCCAAAAAACGGATACGATACGTTGACGGATGTTGTTGTAAGGTATGAACAGGAAATGTCGGGTACTGCTGTAAGCCTGCCGTGGCGTCAACGTGACGGTTGGTATGAATATACCCATACAAAATAAAGAATACTTTTCGTATGGCTGGATACCTGCTGACTAGGTATGAACAGACCTTTACTGTTTCCTAATAATATTGTCAATTTTTTTGGTGGTGTTAGTTTTTAATTGAATGCACATATTTCATCAATTGTATTGAAATTAATCATTATTATCCAAATTATGTCTAAAATTAATATATACTTAAACTGTATATTCTATTCGGCCTAATGAAACTTGAAAAAAAAATACTTGAAGCACTCTTTAGAGTAACATTTGTACTGTGCAGCTTAATAATAAACATAGAATTGACGAAAGACCCGATTCGATCGACGTTGGGTTGGCAGAGGTGTGGCTCGAATGTTTGGCCGAGATGTTCGCGCGTCCTCGTTGTAGTGGTGCGGCTGATCGAGCGAGTGCGAGTGGCGGGCTGTCGATACTCAATGCTCGATACTCGCTATTCGAGTACATTTCTAGTTCTCTGTTCCCTGTTCCCGTTCTTGAACTCTTCGCTCGGTTTAGATTAGCATGGCCGGTTCGACCGGAGGTGCCAACCGGATCCGGACAGGTGACCAACCGGATCCTCGACGAGTGTCCGTTATTGCGATTGCGAGTAGCGATTATTACAACTGATAGTGGGTGGTCGTTTGCAGGCGAAGGCGAAGGCGATGGTGGATCGGGATCGGGATCGGGATCGGGATCGACAGCCCAGCCGGAAGACTCGCTGCTGAGCATGGAGACGATGGACCGCACGTCGCCGGATCTGTGGCCGCAACACAGTGAGCTCACTTCGAATACCGAACATCACAACATAACATAACATCACATCACATCACCTCACCTTCCCTCGTCGTATTTGACAGCCGCGCCGCGCGTTTGACAGCGGCAGTGCGTCACGTCGCCCGCCAACGTCCCTATCATTCAAATTTACATTTGTATTCTAATTCAAAATGCAAGTCATTTCATCCTAACACATGTTTCGTAGCTTCACTGCATGTATAATAAGTCAACTTTTTAAAAATCATTATTTAATTAAATTTAAATAATTATCATTCGAAAAATAAACAAACGAATTCCAACGCACTTGTAAATTTTATATATCAATAATTTGGCCCTAATACTTTTCATGCTGACTAACTCTATATGAAAAATCGCTTCAATATTTTTTTTTTATTTCAGCTTTAATAATTCAATTTTTTAATATACATATATATTAAAAATCAATTTAATTATTAAATAAAATTTCATAATTAATGCCTATATTGTAATGCGTCATCTTAATCTATACTAGTAAACTAAAATACTATCCTTACTATTGAAAATGAATCTTTAAAGTTTCAACAAAACATGTATTATATTTCACAAATAATTACATAATATATGCACTACAGTAACAATAGTTGAATTTTTGTGACTATATGTATGTATGTTTCAGAGCTGTGGAGTCACAGTCATAGAGTCAGTTGTTGAGTCATAGAGTCGTTGCGTCTATACAGGAGTCAAGATGTTGAAACTTCAAACAAATTTTTCTTAATAATGTATATGAATATTGAATTACATACTTACCAAGGGTGACTCAACAATGCCTAATGTATGCAGTGTTTATATATGTATATACATATGTGCTTTCCTGATTTTTAGGTCACGTTGAAAGAGGGATCAATTTTTATAAAACTGTGGCCCCAAATACACATTTTTATTCGTTTGTATGTAAATAAAAAATATTGAAATTTAAAGAGATTGATTGAAAGTTAGTGATTTATATCAACTCATACGACACCACATATTACTCCAGAGATATTCGGAAATGAACCAAATGATAAATAAAATATAATATAACCAGTCGGAATTGGATTGTAAGGAAATCTTCGAGTCAGAATCGTGTTTTTTCCGCAGTCTTAGTATATATGTACTTCTAAATACAATAAACTTTTAATTGACTAGAATCAATGATTAACCGAGACGGTGAAAATTATTTAAAAAAAAATCAAGTTAATATGCTTTTGTTGTCTCGTATGTCAAATATGGAATCTTACAATTATTTACCAATACAAATCAATTCCCAGTAACACTCAATTATAATAATACGTTATTAAATTTAATATTTGCTGTTCCACATCTCGAAAGCGTTCATTCAGATGTAGGCTCACAAAAGCTACTAATTTATTTGTATATAGAATTAGTCTTTGCCGCATATTTGGTATGTATATTATTTTCACTTCCAGTACCAATACATTTGTGGTACATTTCAATTACATAAATGTTTCTATTTCCAGTGAGTACATTCGTATCAGATATCTTAATTGCAATTTTTAACATATCTCACTGTTATCTTGTTATTGTAAATATGGTACGCCTAGTATGTATGTCTAGAAAATATCAATTCATAATATTATGTATTCTAATACGTAAGTACTTATCAATGACAATCTTAATCATTATGTTTATTTATTTATTTTACATAGATATATACCAGGAAGGCCTTACAGGTAGACCCAATGCGCCTTTTTAGACAATTAATTACAAACATTGTAGCATTTTTACTAGCCTCTTCTTAGTTTGAAAACGATTTTGTCGTGTGACGAAATTTGGGTTCCTATCCGATCGTTTTCAAACTTTGCCATTTTGCTCGGTTGGGTCATCAATATAATTATTAAATAAATCGCTGTATCTATGGATTTAGACTTGTACATAATTTTTTACATATTGTACATAAATCAAATTCAAATATTTGTGACATGGCAGGTAGGATGTTTTGGGTTTGGTGCATCCGCTCTAAAATCGCCAGACAAACGAACGGCAGCTTTAAACGTAATTCTCGTTTTCTCGAATGATATATTGCACATCAGATGACGAGTAACCTTTCGATGTGCACAGATGCAATTATTAAAATTGAGTTGGATCTTTCTGGCAAGTTTAATAAGACAAGATTCGGAACTTATCGAATCTTGCCTTATTAAACTCGCCTGAAAGATCCAACTCAATTTTAATAACTACCATGTAAATAATTGAATCTGTGCACATCGAAAGGTTACCCGTCATCTGATGTGCAATCTATCATTCTAGAAGACGAGAATTGCATTTAAAGCAGCCGTCCGTTAATCTGTCGTTTAATTTGTCTAGCGATTTTAGAGCGGATGCACCGCATCCGATGTTTTTTGTCAATTTGATGGAGGAACCATTTCAACAATGAAATCAGATAAGTTGGCAAACTCTGATAAGAAACGATCGACTTGGAGTCACAAGTATCCAAGTCTGACTAAAGATTAGTATGGGATCGAACCCGGTAACCTCTCAGTGCTAAACATAAACGCAACCACCGAGCTATATAAATATAGCGGGATATATAAATCAATATATTTTTTTTATATATAAAATATCAATACAAATCATTCGTAATATTTCAATGAAAGATTTTATTATATTATTTCGTTAAAAAAAATGCCGAAATGATTTTGATGGATTTTTTTTTTTGTTATTTTAGAAAAGTCAATTAATTCATTGAACGTGTTTAAAATGAAATTGCAACACGTTCGAAGATCCATGTTGTCAACGTTTAGAAAATGTCATGCAAATCATGAACTAAATATTTGTTGACATTTAATTTCGCAATTTATCGAGATTAGCGTCGTTTGTAGAACGCGCGCGGTTCTCAATATGGCGGCCGTGACGTCACGATCGTATATCCCAATCTGCACACTCTTCAATTAAAATTTTCCAATCGAAATTTCTTTTGTATGTAGATTATTTCTATAACTAATTTTCATTGCGATAAAAGAATTTCAATACAAATATACAACCAGTCGCCGTTTGGGTTAGAATTTTACAAAAAAAGCTGTCAATCATAGTTGATTTTTTTTAGAATCAAATTCGTTCCAATTGTTTGCAAATCAAAATTTCAATGAAAATTCAATATATATGTGGTTCGGTGATTACTGGTCACAAAGTCACTAAAATCTCTATAACGGAACTTCTGGCAGCCGAAAAGTCCATCATACTAACGATAACTATCATAGTAACGAGAACTTGAGTGCCAAATATTGTGTATTCGCGATTTTCATGGCAAAAATTGTCTGTGTGACCACCCCAATGTGACGAATAGTCCAATTACCTATATATGTATATTAAATCGAAATGGTTATGGTTGAGTCTGAAGTTGTTCTATGATTCAGTCCAACTGTCATTTTGTCTACAAATACCCATATGAGTGGATCATAATTAGAATGTGTTTTTCTGGGTCGTGTTGAGTTGACGTTTGACCGGCCTTGATTATTGTCTGTGATGGAGCCCGAAGAGTCGGAATACATTCAGTGTAACGGCAGTGCCTCTCATTCCACAGTTCCTGGACTCGGAGACTTCGTCACCTTGAGGTCGGAATCTGCCGGTTTAGACAAGAAGCCGGCGCCGTCTTGGAGTAAACTCAACACTGCGGCTGACATTCGACTCATGCACCGTCAGTATACCAGCAATGTGTCATTGTGTTTATTTGTAATGTCTAGTTAATGTGTTGTTTAATATTTGGTTTGCAGAGCTCAGCACGTTGTCGACGAGTAGTTTGATAATTGAAGTTAAGAAATTGCACGATTTAGCGTATCAGTTGGGGATCGAGGAGGCGAAGGAGATGACTAGAGGAAAATACCTTAATATATTCAAATCAAGATGTAACCGATGACGATGCCGATATCCGTTTGTGAAGTCCAATTACGAATTATAATAAAATTTAATATGATTTTGTGTGAAATTATATTTATAGCGTCGTTTTTACAAAATTATCACGATTCGACAAATAGCTTACCCAATTTGTTGTTGTTTAATTGTTTGTAGATTCGTTTATATATTATTATAATTTAAGTTTAGCCGACTAATTTTATGTCCAGATTGTATGTTTTGTCTGTATATTTTTGTGTTTCTAACTTGATCTCCCGTTTTATTTTACAATGTTCGAAGATTGCGTGAATGTACATATTAATATGTATTTGGTTTATTTTAATTACAATATACATTGTTAGTAGGTGTAACTATTTTTATAATTATTATGAATGAATTACATAGCTGAGTTTGTTTTATATGTTACTCTCTCGCATAAATTTATATTAATAACATTTGATTATATTAATTTCAGGAGTTAATAAAAACTTTTGATTATAATTTGTATTTTTTAATATTAAATATAGTCTACATTTATAAGTGGAAAAATAATATATCAAAGTAGATAAAAAAACATACCACTAATTAAAGAATTTGGCTTCACACTAGTGATCAAAGATAAACTAAAGGAAATAAGTGGACTGACATAGATGTAAGATAATCAAAATTAAGCAAAATTTGAAAAGTATTTTTATATCATAATGGAGATAGTGAGTAGAGCTGAGCTGTGTGAGTGGCGGAAATATTTCTGAGAGTTTGCCATTTTTTTAAGATCTACGGTTTAATATTATAGTTGGACATCATTGACTTTGCCATCTTCGAGCATGTCATATCTTTTGATGAAGGTCGGTGAGCAGCTGCACATTGACCAGATGGAACTATGAAGATTAATTTGGTTACTGTATTGGATCCTGTATCTGTATCTTAGTCCAAATCTCGTCCAAAGTTCTCCAGTGTATAGACTGGTTCAAAAATACAAAAGTATTTCTCTTCACATCGGTACTGCAATGGTAGAATCGTCTTGCCAACATGTTGGCTCATACGCATAACCCCTTTCTTTGCTGGAATCATCGGGGAGATTTTTTGTCCCAGGTACTCGACTTGCCGCACTATATATGTCCATCCAAAGTAATGTTGGATACAAAATCAGAGCCATCATCATATTTACCAGACTTATTTAGTTTCTTTAACATTTTATCCCATTGTTACGAAAAAGGTTGTCGAGACACTTGAAATGTCCCGTATTAACATAATTATTGTCTTTCTATCAAACTGAAGCAGTCACCAAAACATTTTAAATATTTTTTCAAAAATCCCTCAAGTGAGTGTTATTTATGGTTTATTCACTGTACATGTACAAATATTTAAAAAAAAATGATATAATTAAGTAAAATAACGGAGGTATGTAATGAGACCTGACAAGATTTTTATTCCAAATATGGTTTTTATTTTAAAAATGTTCTACCAAAAAAATTCGTATTTTCAACTTGTAAATGTTTTCCCTAATTATGCCGCATATTTTTTGGAGAAAACAGGACGTAAAGAATTATTTTATCACTTATAAAAATTACAATCAATAGAAAACATCTGAATATTGATTCCAATACTCATTTTTGGTATAGCAATAATAGATTTTTAGTTAACCCATTTGAACCCACGCGGTCAGTTATGAACTTACACGATGTATGCCAGCGCGGTCATTCACGGCATTTTACAATTTTGCGTCGTAAAATAAAGGGATCACTCAGGCCGGCCGTAAAACCTTTCGTTACGCTTGGTTAGATGTTGGTGATGAATTTTAAGAAAGTCACACGAAATTAAATCGGTTCCTTTTGGAGTTTTGAGGGAATAACATCGAGCGCTTTTCGACTTGCAGATATGTCGAAGAGAAAACATACGTAAGTTTTTTATTTTTACATATTTTTTATTTATCTTTATGTTTCTAATACAGTAGGACTTATTGAATAATATGCATAAGAGAAATTGCGTTTATATATCTCATATTCCTGAAAAAAAAAAATCAAAAGTCGACGGAGTCGTATATGACTCCTTGGGATAATGACACATATTTTTTTCCAGAGAATGCAATTTTACTACTGCAGAGATACGGGAAGAAATTGATAATTGGGACGAGTCTCAACTTCCGGATTCCACATACATACATATTACCACCCCTGGAAACTGATATTCGGTTAAAGAAAAAAGTAGGGTGGAAATCAATCAACCATTTAGTATAAATATGTATAATAAATATATGGGTGGGGTTGATCAAATGGATAACCATATTTCTAACTATAACATAAGTATTAGAGGGAAAAAATGGTACATGCCTATTCTGTTTTGGAACATCGATGTAGCTGTGAATAACGCTTGGATTCTAAGCAAAAGTTTTGGTTGTAAATTTGATAAATTAGGATTTATCAGACAGGTAACAGAGACGTTGTGCAAGTGTTATGGTCAAAAACGAAAACAATTGGTCCCATTCAGACCCGGCAAAGTTAATCAAAATCAAAAGGAAGTTGGAAGACATTTGATATTGGTCAAACAGAAAAGGAGAAATTGTGGACACTGTAAAAATAAAACGTTTTCCGCTTGTGATAACTGTGAAATTCCATTGCATGACAAATGTTTTGTACCGTATCATAATAATTAATTATTTTGTCTTCATGTATTTTGTTTTTACGACTTTTGAACCCAAAATCTCGTTTATGACATTTCTTCTTTTAAAAGGGTGCACCCTTTTTTTTGTTGACGATGTGTATATGTCACAATATATGTACCTACGTGTGTTATGTTATGCGATTTGAAAATATCATTTTATCGAAAAGATGCGTGTTTGTTATTTTTAAAATTAATTTTATAAATTTCTTAACAATAAAATTACAAATAACCAGTGAGAAAGTATTATAACTGATTATGTGACTCCATTGTGATTTTTGTTTTATTTTAAAAAACATGTTTCATTAGCCCCAAAGGTCATTCACGACACCACCTTGAAAAAAATTAAAAATGTTGAAAAATCAATTAATTATCCATCCCTATCCTATAAAAAATATTTCCCATGAAATAACTCAAAGATTTTGGAAAATAAACGAAAAAATAGTCCTGGGCACATGGGACATGTGTTTTCACGCGAGCTCTGGGTTCAAATGGGTTAAAGACTAACAGCCAAAAAAATATTAAAAATGCGCATTTTTTTTAAGGCAAAAGATTAAAATGGCCAGTATTTTAATCAGTTTCGGTAAGTATTTATCTAAATCTAGTGGCGTTGCTAGGGGTGGTATCTCCTGGTGCGTGGTGGTGTCACCTTAAAAACATTTTTTTATAAATTATTAATATTTGTTGATTTGTTGACTTACGAGAGAGAATCGCCAAAAGAGAAGCTAAGTTCACACGTTGTTTCTGGATTTCGTCTCCGTCTGACTGAATCAGTTCACCTTCTTAATTTTGGATACATACGCAAAAATAAAAATTTGGGTACGGTGATTACATTCCAAATGTAAATCGCTACCAGGATAACCGCCGCTACGAAAATCTGTCGCACAGGAAAATTACCGTACAGAAAACTACCCAAATATTGCTCTAAACTGCTCAAATCTCGTAAATAATAAAGCATTTGCTGAGGAATATTTGGGTAGTTTTCTGTACGGCTATTTTCCTGTGCGACAGGAGACCCGCGCGAGTGATTTTCGTAGCGGCGGTTATCCTGGTAGCAATTCACATTTTGGATGTAATCCGTTTACTAAAAATTTGACGTTCATTTACCAGAACAAATAACTTACTAACTTAACATTAATACTGATCATTTAATATAAATACTGACCAAAATAGATAAAAATACAATGCAAGCTATTTTTTAAGTGAAATGATTTTAATGAAAGTAAAATGCAGGCTATTTTTTAAACGCTTATATCAAAAAAAGAAACCATTAAAAATCATTGTCATATTCTGATTCAGTGGGTCAAACTTAGTAAATATTTATTAATCTCCACTCCGGTATTTTTTTTTAATCTATACAGGTTTGATAACATTTATGAATTGCCTCTTAAAATTGAGGATCCAAATGAAAGACCAAAGTCGTTTCACAGCATTTATTGAATGATTCCGGAGGTCCACACGCAGCAGCGCTCGTTCCAGATTACCACCTGTACCAAGCAGTGGCGTATATTGGGTGTGTGCTAGGTGTGCGGCGCACACCCGTGAAAACCAAAGACCACATAAAGTAGTATTTTAATACAAAATAATGTGTTGTTGTATAAACAGGCATTGATGTGTATGGTGTATTTACCGCGTGCGCTAAATGTATGGTGTATGGTGTGGTGTGCAGTCTGCAGCGTGTTGTGTGATGTGTGTATGTAGTTTGTGCGCCGCGACGAGAGAATACCTATGCCGTGCAGCAAATTGGTGGGTTTGGTTGGAGTGTGCAGGCGGATATTCGCTTGTATAGGTTTGTTCGCGATATTAAGACGTACGGTGTGCTACGACTTCAGAGCACCGCGCACCGCACCGCACCGCACCACTCGGCAATTGACCGAATGCGATGCGACACGTGGTCTCGTACTTTTTCGCACATTCGTATTTTTATGGTCATATCTCAGTCATACCTCTAATAACTAATAATGGCTAACAGTGTTCAAGACATTTTAACTATTCCGTTTTCAAATAGAAGTTTTGAGATAAAATTAAAAATAATTAAGGATGGGAAACCGTGTCCGTCTCTTCCAAATTTATCCAGTTTGCATAAAGAAAAAACAAAAGTTTACACTAGACATTTTTGCGTTTCAAATTATAAAAAATTCGAATGGATTACAGGCTGTGAAATTCGATCCAAACTTTTCTGCTGGCCATGTTTATTGTTCTCCAAAGATATTAATGTGTGGAACAAAGAAGGATTTGCTGATCTCAACCATTTGACAGCAGCACTGAAGAAACACGAAGGATCGCAGGCACACGTACAATCATTTCTTTCCATACAAATGTTTGGCAAACAACGAATCGACGTATTAATTGACAGTCAACGTAAAGCCGAAATAAGTCGACATAATGAACAAGTAAATAAAAATAGAGATGTTTTAAAACGAATTATTAACGCAATAATCTATCTAGGAAAACAAGAACTGTCCCTGCGAGGTCACGACGAGTCATGTAATTCCGTAAACAAAGGCAATTACATTGAATATCTAAATGCTCTTCGAGAATATGATTCTGTTTTAGATACTCATTTAAATACTGCTACTACCTTTCGTGGTACTTCTCCAAGTATACAAAATGACATAATCGAAGCAATCGCTCATGTTATTAAAGTTCATATAAAAAATGAAGTAGAGTCAGCAAGTTTTGTTGCTATTATTCTCGATGAAACTTCAGATATAATGACAAAATCACAGCTCTCAACAGTTTTACGTTTTGTATGTAAAGGCAATGTACATGAACGGTTTATTAGTTTTACAGACGTTAGTGCTGATAAAACATCTAATGGTCTATTCCGTCACGTGGTGAACATAGTTGAAGAATTTAAAATTCAAGACAAATTGGTTGGACAGACTTATGATGGAGCAAGTGTAATGAGTGGACACGTAAATGGTTTGCAATCCAAAGTCCTCAATGCTTATCCTTTTGCTCTTTTTACACACTGTTATGCTCATGTATTGAATTTAGTATTGCAGCAAGGTCTTTCTGATATTAAAGAAAGTAAATCATTTTTTCAAACTTTAAATGGATTGTCTACATACTTTTCAAAATCTTCCAAAAGAGTATTCGCTTTACAGGAATTTGTGACAAAAAGACTTCCCTCTGTAGCACCCACAAGGTGGAATTTTACATCTCGTTTAAGTAGCACAGTACAACAATACAGAAGTCAATTTACAGATTTTTTTCGACATGTTATAGAAAATTGTGAATTATGGGACACAGATACTGTTATAAAAGCACGAGGGTTTTTAGGCTTTTTAGAGGATTTTCAAACAATTAAATTTCTTCAAATTTTTTCAAAACTGTTTGGAATAACTGATGTTTTGTATAACATTCTTCAATCTAAATCTTCGGACGTTTTATATTGTTGTAAAAAAATTAATGATGTTTTGCAGCAACTGAAATACGAAAGGGATAATAATTTTGAAATGTTATGGAATAATTATTTAAATGAAAAAAATGATGATCATGATCGTAGGCCACAAAGATTAAAAAATTATTCAGAAGTAGAAGATAAAACTTCATTTCGTCAATTATATTTCAAAATAGTTGATAGCATAATCGCACAAGTCGAATGTAGATATTCTTCACTTTCCAAATTAGAATATTTCCACCTTCTTTGTAATGATAAATATGACGAATATAAAGAAAATTTTCCAAATGTTTTAATTAATAAATTAAAAGATTTTTATGGATCACTGTTTGATTATATTCGATTGAAAAACGAACTCATTGTGCTATATTCTAGCTCTGAATTTTCAGAGAAACCTGTTCATGAATTAATACAATTCATGACAAAAAATAACCTCGAATCTGGTTTTAAAGAGGTGTTTAAGCTGGGAGAATTAATATTAACGATACCAAGCAGTACAGCTTCAGCAGAACGTTCTTTTTCGGCGCTGAAAAGAATAAAAACTTGCTATAGAGGTACGCAAGGTCAAGATAGATTATGTGGCCTTAGCTTAATTTCAATAGAAAAAAAGTTATTGGTGGAATTAAAACAGAAAGACACATTCTATGCAGACGTGATTGAAAAGTTTATGTCTCAGAAACGTCGCATTGAACTTATGTATAAATAACTAATAAATTAAACATTTTTGTAATGCAAAACGAGTATTTTTTTTTAATTGCTAATTTTATACCCTACGCCCTACGGCATACACAGCACACCCGGTATTAACACCCACCGTCCGCCACTGGTACCAAGTGTACCTTCTTTTAAAGGGCAAGTTGCTCGCCACAGCTTCCCCGATCCGTTTATTTATCTATTGTTTGGGCACGTACAGTTTTACAGTCTCACGCCCTCGTCCGGATTTTGAGAACTCTAGCGGTAAGTGCTTTATTGCCGTTTGACCTAATCCAAGGATCTCCATTGTTCCCCCGAATGCACATAACCGGCGGATCATCTTCTGCTATTTTTCCACGATACAATATTTTTGGGGCTAACATTTTTAGTGATAGTCGATATTACAAAATCAAGGATTTATTTATTTATTTTATTTAATATACTTGGGGGACGCGGCAAAGCCGATAGGCCCAAGGGGTTTGAACGAACATATTTTACAAATTATACATATATGCAATAAAAAAATGAGAAAAATTAAAATACATTAGAACTATGGGGGATGAACGAATGAGACGACTGGCATGTTGATGCACGTGTTTTATTTATGACAGCTGAAGGCAGAGTGAGTAGCGCTCTCCGAACCCAGCCGAGTTGGTCCCCACTCGCAGGAAGGTAACCAAACTCGACCATGTCGTATAGTGAGCCGCCACATAACAAAATTAAAATAAAATAAGAGAAAAAATATATATAAACAAAAAAAAAAAACAGAAATGCGATTATAGGAAAGAAGAATCACAAAAATCCTTTGGTTTTAAAAAAAATAAAGGGCAAATTTAGAAAATAAATGATTCTAAAGGACTACCTTATTAAATAAAGGATGTATGCTCAGCGTACGCATATTACATTCTACATAGCACGCACTTTCAATAATACTACATAAATGTGCGTTAATTGGACTATTCGCCACATTGCGGTGGCCACAAAGACAATTTTTGCCATGAAAATAGCGAATACACAATATTTGGCACTCAAGTTCTCGTTAGTATGATAGTTATCGTTAGTATGATGGACTTTTCGGCTGCCAGAAGTTCCGTTATAGAGATTTTAGTGACTTTGTGACGAGTAATTTGTGACCAGTAATCACCGAACCACATATATATTGAATTTTCGTTGAAATTTAGACGCAATTTTGATTTGCAAACAATTGGAACGAATTTGATTCTAAAAAAAATCAACTATGATTGACAGCTTTTTTTGTAAAAATCTAACTCAAACGGCGACTGGTTGTATATTTGTATTGAAATTCTTTTATCGCAATGAAAATTAGTTATAGAAATAATCTACATACAAAAGAAATTTCGATTGGAAAATTTTGTCACGAGTACTTTGTGACCAATAATCACCGAACCAAATGTGCACAGCTTGATTAGAAAACGCGAACGTTTCGTTTAGGCCAAAAGCAGTTGGCACCTTTGCGAGTGTACGCTGTAGTACAATACGAGTCGCGAGAGTGAAGTCGTTTCGTTGAGGGGTGTTTGACAGTTTGACAGTTTGACAGATAGCTATGGATGAGGCAGATTGGAGGGTGGCGCCGCTGAGTTGCATCCGAGAGAACACCGTGGAGGTTCTGAGCCGCGGTCTGGACCACAGGAAGGTGTTGCCGACGAGCGGGGGAGTAAATCGCGACTGGAGGGGCCTCGCCGCCAAGTCCGCGCTGCCCACACCCCTCATCACCTCCTGCTCCTCGGACAAATCCCCCACCAGAGCCCTCTTGGCCGCCTGGAGGCACCAACACCTGCACCTCGCCAATGTGCAGCTGCTCGCCGACTCGCTGGCCTTCATCGACAGATACGACGTGCTCGAAGACGCCTCTCCCCTATTGAGTAAGCCCTTTTTTAATCCTCACTCTTAGTAGTTTTGACCCATAGGACAAATGGCTTAGGTTTGTTGACCGATTCCCACTCAATTGAGTTTTGAAGAGGATATTTATTGTGCAGTTAATACATGTGTGTTTGTATGTACGGCGAAGGAGGTAGTTCCTCGACATCGGAGGAGTGGGCTGGCTGAACTCCTGAAGCTCACTGGCGTTAAGTGCTGTTTCAGTTGGATACGTGGTCGTCTGCAGTTGTCATTGTCTAGGGATCTATGTATATGTGATCTATATAGGGAGTATGTGATGTGTCTGCATTCCAGAGGGGTGCGGGCATCTGTGTGATGGGGGAGTATACGAGTTCATTGATTTCAATATGGAGTAGTACACAATGTATTATATTCCTACAAAACGATTTTTTTTTGTGCAATATGTAATATTTGAAAGCCAACGTTTATAAAATTAAATTGTATGGGATCGCTTAATCCTTTGAGTGCTGACGTCTTTTCTGATCAACATCTCCAACTCGATTTATTTAGAAATCCAATAGAAAGCGGGTATAAAAATTGTAGATAATCCAAACAAACCCTAGATAACTACCGTCGAGGATTTCGAGTTTTGTAAAGGTGTCTTGTTAGACTTTATAATAAACAAAAGTCTATTAATGAACGTATTTTTCCAAAATCAGTTCCATCTTCTTCATTGTTTTTAAAATGTAATACTCACAATCTAAATGCCAAGCCGCACTCTTAAATACTCGGCAGCTAAGGATTTCTATTGGGTAAATCTGCTATGGTTATAAATTCAGAAATTCTGGTGTAAACGGGTCTTTATATATGTTGACAAATGAATGACACGGATTACACGACCCATGTTCAATGCATTTTTTTCAATGCTACCTCGAAAGGCTTAGCTGGTAGTATTCTTGTTTACTTTATAATATATGTTTATAAAATACATAGCATGTTAATATTATTTTACAGAGGCTGATGTTGAATATTACCTTAATAAGACTAATAGAATTTCCGACACGAATGGAAACAGTTATTCATCCGAAAGCAAGTTTGAGGATGACATTCGCACCATTAAAGATTTAAGTTTAACAGAGAACGGCTTTGACAGTACACGAAACTACGATGCGTTCGTTTTGTACGCTGACGAAGATACCGATTTCGCCGTAGATCTCATTACTCGGATGGAAAATTGTGGATTCTCGGTAAGCTTATTGCATTGTCTTTGCGATAGTACGATAGTATTTCGATAATTTGTCAATACATAACATACATATATTTTCAGTTGTGTGTGAAGGACAGAGATTTCATTGGCGGCTTGACTTCGGAACATGCGGCCGTACTTCATCTTATTTCCAATGCTCGCACTCGGCTTATAGTTATACTGTCACCGGCTTTTTTGACATCGCCCGCTCATGCGTTTTTTATAGAGTATGCTCAAGCGTTGGGAATCGGTAAGTCTTTCATTTTACATGTTGTATATTTTTAACCTGTTAACATAATAATACGTGATTTTTTTCATTGGTAGAACAAAGGCGACGGAAAATAATACCGTGTGTGTATAAGGATTGTAAATTACCACTACCGTTGTCATTTTATTTCCTGCTGCACTACGAACGCTCTGGACCGCTTTGGAATTTTTGGGATAAACTTAGAGATTCTTTAAAAGTAACTCCTCAAACACTCACCGAAGTTCAAAGGTTATTTTTCTATAATATAATAAATATATTTCATTGTATGTAACTTATTTGGGTACTTATTGGTTATACGGGTGCATCTGAGCATCGCGTATAAACACTTCCACTACGCATTCAAATACATGACATTTATATGAATTGCCTCTAGGTGTCGCAAACAGTTGGAAGTAAAGTGACAGTACGCAACCAGTGATTCACGCTACATCGAATAAAAATTGAAATATAATATGATTATTTGGGAAATGCGTTTACTAAAACTGTTTTCCATACTTTAAGAACGTTCAAGTACTGCCATATATTTGTATGGGTTAGTGTAAGTGTGTATACTCGATGCTCAGATGCGCCCGTATAACCAATAAGTACCCATATTTGTCTCTCTTTCTTAGAAATTTTATGTATAAACAATATTTTGTTAATATTTACCTTGTTTATATGTAGATAACACTAAAATTTTTGTACGATTTAAAAATCTTCGAATATGAGAGGAAAAACTAGTGTGGTTATTACAATATTTACGTCATCATCTTTTCACTAAGTGTGAGGTGTAATAAAAAAAAGTTGACAAATATACATACATATGTAAGGTGTATTAACCTAGCAATTGATTTAAAAATAAATTCAAAGTTCCTATCAATGATTGTATTGAAACTTGGACATTAAACGTCAAAATATTAGGACAAAGTCCAATGCACTCAAAGAAGTATGGAATGATGTATGCTTTGCATTATGAGGAGATATAGTGGGTGAGAAGTATGACAAGTCATGTGGTTAGAGGAAAGGATGAAAAGACGTACTAGAATGGTGCCCGAGAGAATGTAAAAGGATAAAAGAAGGCTGCAAGGAAGATGAGTAGATGAAATTAGACAAATATATGGGGTGAGATGGATGAGAGTTGCACAAAACAGACGAATGGAAGTGTGTTGGATAGTGAATGATGATATTTAACATAATATTATATTGTAATATATGCTGTTGTCGTTTTCAGACGAGCAATTCGTGCAATAGAATATAATACGTTCGCGTTGATGGCTAATAGTATGCTAAACTGTGTTCTGCAAATAGAATGCGTGGGTGAAAAGTATGCTGATATAGTGGAGAGAGTGATTAAGTTGAAATTATAATGGGCTGGTCATGTGGTTAGAGGAAAGGATGAAAGTTGGACAAAATACATACTAGAATGGTACACAAGAGAATGTTAAAGGACGAAAGGAAGGCTTCAAAGAAGATGAGTGAATGAAATTAGATATATATGTGGGGTGAGATTGATGAGAGTTGCACAAAAAAGAGACGAATGGAAGTGTGTCGGATGATGAATGATGATATTTAACATATTATTATATTATAATATATGCTGTTGTCGTTTTCAGAGGAGCAATTCGTGCAATAGAATATAACACGTCCACATTGATGGCTAATAGTGTCCCAAACTGTGTGCCGCAAATCGAATATAACGTGAATTCGAATTTGTCGACGAACAGCATGACCATTCCACAAATATTGGTGTCAGCCGTCGAGCCAGTCATCACCGGCTCGGTCACGTCCAGGGAACTGATGTCGTCTAGTATGATCGAGCTGAACGGAAACGCCGATGTGAGCTCCACGTCCTCCAGATCCACCGTCAGCATGAGTGTGAACAATTTATCCAACGTGACTATGGACGAGCAGCCGCTCAGAAACGGAAGACATAAAAAGAAAAATAAATGGTACAAAATTTTCAAATTCAAGTCTTCAAATAACTTAGAGCTGTGTAATATGGATCCGAACGCGAATAAAAAAACGAAACAGAACAAAAAGTGGAATTGGAAAAGACCTTTGAGTGCCAATTGAGATGCTTCGAGGAGGAATTAAATTGCAGACAGTTTTTTTTTTTGTTTACTTCTGAAGTACAATTGTATTTTGCGGCTGAATGATTATATACACATGCTACATATCATTAAAATGCTATTAGGACACATCGTGAGTACAAATCGGGAGACTTTATAATGTGTGCTTTGTTCGGCCGCTCATTTCAATTTCAAAGAATGTAAAATCTACACTCGACTTGATTATTACTTATAAGGTTTGCGCTAAAATTGATTTATAAGCGCGATAAATTACTTTTTTTTATTTTTTTCTCGAACTAGTCACGCTTTATATGCATATGAAATAAACACAGTGTGTGTTTCAGCAATTTTTATTGTAAAAAATTGACTTGTTTTAACAATAGCTATTGATTGTTGTATAACAAATGATGTGTTCTTGTGATATTTGATTAGATTCAATTATTCGATAATTATATGAAGTTAATCTCAATTGATTTGTATAATTGTATGTTTTTAAATGTTTATCAGTTTAATAATGTTTCTTTTTTTTTTTTTTGTTATTATTATATTATTATTGAACCAAAACGAAGGCATCGATCTCACGACGACGACGACTCCCCGTTATTTCTGTTATTTTTATTTAATTATTTGGCTGTGAAACTTTATAGCGAAATTAACAGTCTGGATCTTAAATCCTGTTTGCGTTTAAAATATAATTAAAAAAAAACCATATTTAATATGGAGATAAATTTAATATTAAAAAAAAATGGATCAATTCATTCGTTATTTATATTATATTGCATATATATGTATATATTAATATTATTATAAATATTTACAATGTTGTCTCAAAGCAGTTGGTTAGTGGTTATATACATACATATGTGAAGATGTTGAGTTGAAACTATTGACTGTTCTACCTGATGTTTCAGGATTGTAAATGAACACGTCTTTGAAGATCTCACACTGCCGTAATACGCACAGTTTTTTGATTATCTTTTTTTTTTTGAAGATAAACAATAAGCTAAACAGTGCCAATTTGTTAATGCTATAGAATTCAATTTTGATGAATCGTTATATAGAGAATGTTCCAAAAATTTAAGTGATAAAAAGAGTGCCTACATACAAAATTTTTGAATTTGTATGAATATTTTTACACAGTAATTTCCTTTTATATGTCATATTGTTAATATTTTCTACAATAAAGTCATGTTTTTTAATTGTTATTTAACGCATATGGTTATGTATAGTTTATGGTGCCATATTATTAATTTTTCACCGAGTTTTGATTTTATTAATTACCATTTTTAATATTGAATTGTTTTCGTCTATGCGTTTAGGATAAGTTTATTTTTTTGGAAATTACTGTGTATTTGACTTTACATATAACATATATTAATTAATACCAAGAAATTATATATTTTGATAAATGTTGCAATAATAAACATGAATATATTTTAAATATACCAAATGTACCATTCCATATTTTTTTTATACAAAACTTCTATACTGAAAGAAATAAAATATATATTTACATTTTCTGCATTTTTCTTTACACCGTTAATATTTTGTCCATGTATTTATATAAAGTTTAAAAATTTCGATGTGCGGAAATCAATTATTTATTTAAAACAAAAATTATATATATTATATTCTATTATGATAAAAAAAAAAGTAAAAACCACAAATTTTAAAATCATTTAAAGGTAATGTAATTGATTTGCTTTAATTATTCGGCTATTTGAAGATCATCGTGAACCATTGTCCAAAACTTTTCACGTGTGTAATTTATCGTTTTTTCCAAATCTTCGTCTGGATACATCTGGAAAGTAATTTTTAAAGTTTTTGATAATATTTGCAACATTTATAGCTATGAACGCACATCACCTGTAAGTATTCTAAAATTGAGAAGAATATTCTTTCAATATCCTTCAACACATCGTTAATATTGTTGTAATGATAATTTTTAAGTTTATTTTGTACATCGCTAAGAGTAACCGAGTTCTTCCTCATAGAACGATATGTCATGACCTGAAAATACACAATCACACTAAGCATCAACATGCTAAAGATCACCAATTCAAATACCATTTTACAATACCTTATTAATATTTTGATTTGAAGCTTTCGAAAATAGTTCAACATCTAAGAAATTTGTCAGAATATTTCCCACTTTTTTAATCTCATTCCTTACATTCTTTTTCTTCACCTTCCTATTATTCCTATTATTGTAATGCTTCACTGGACTCGTGTCTTTATTCAACGTCGTTTTTAAAATATTATCGACCAACTTTGGAGCCGATTGCAAAGCAGCCTCCCACTGATTATCGGACACCGACGATCTAAGATCACTCATCGTCGAATGTTCGACTGAACTCTCACCGCAAAACCACTGCGAGTAATATTTCCAATTTGCTGCAGCATCAGAGTTTGCAATTTGGCCGGTGGGATTTGATCTGGATACGATCATTGAACTATTAACATAAGACGGTACTTCAGCTACGGCACTCAATTGCGAACTTACAATTTGACAGGAATAATTCTCATATGGCGTATCTTTGTAAGAACTTGGAGGCTGAGCTTCAATGTTGCAATTAGTATACAATAATGATTTCGAAAACGGGTTGAAACTTTTCTCAGCATTTTCCACTTGTGTTTTGACATCCAAAGTGTTCGCTTGTGTGTTTATTATCGGACAGACATTATTGATGTTGATTTCATTAACCATTTTGCACATCTTTGACTGCTGTTTGTCGCTTTGGACGTTCTTGTCCAGCGTTTGGAAAGTACCGTACACTTGCTGGAGCAAACTTTTCGTTGACGACTGCCATTCCCAGAAAGTTTCACGTACATTCGGACTGTAATACTCATTTTCAATCGTCTCATAAGCGTCATGTTTCTCCCTCAGAACCTCTTCCAAGCATTTCCAACCGTCTAAAATGCGTATGAATGAGAAAATATAATTCTTCATCATCAACTGCGGGTCTTGAGTGTGAGCTTTGGTCACCTCGGAGTTTTTAAGATGCTCTTTGGTTTTGGAGCATAAGATTTGTATATTTTTCAAACAGAATCTGCGTTGATTTTCTATGCCTATTCTCTCACCTGCTGTGCAAGCTTCAATAGCCAACTTTAATATTTGCTCTGATAGAATGTCGTCGGAGCCGTTGGACGCTTCGGGTACAACATGGTCTTCTTGCTTTAGGACCACCGGTGGACAAGAGTGACTCCGTTTGAATTCCAATGTATGACGCTGATGTTTTTGTACAATCTGTGGTTTTACATACACTGCAATATTGGTTGTATTGAAATTCTTGTTATTTTTTTCAATTAGTGCTCCATTTGCATGGTTTTTGCAATTTGTGTTTATTTCATATTCGTTATTAGCATTAGAGTACATGGTTTTAAATTGGATTCATTAAAAAAATCAATTATAAATAAGCGCTAATAATGAAAAACTTTATTGCTATTATGTATAAGAGGCAATGAAAATAAAAGAATATTTGATTTAAATTTAATCTATTTAGCAATTTTAATATATTGTTAAATATTATAAGATTAATAATAACTAAAATTTTATATTATACTAAATTACACGAAAAATGGTTCAGAGACGAGATATGAATTTTTTATCAATAGAATTTTTGTTATTAAACCACAAGAATAGTCGAAATATGATTTTTCTAAGTGGAATTTTATTTAATTCTCATATAAAGGCAATTAAATATAATATCCCTATTAATTTAATTCAGATTCATGTAAATACAAGTACGAGCTTTTTGCCCGCAATTTTACCGATTTAAAGTTCAGCACACTTCCAATAAACCCTTTTAAACGAAAACAAAAAATAGCGTTACCAGAACACTATCCCAATAAATATGTTTCAATAGAAAAAACTCAATATAAAATAGTATTAACAGTGAGAAAAAATCCCAAGTGAAATTACGTACTTATGACTTTTGATTTGAACTGGACGACTACTCAGAAAGATTTGAAAGCTGAAAATTACTACAAATGAAAGATAAAATAACCGACTATTGATTCCAATATTCATTTTGAACAGGAAATTGACAGATTTTGGGACATCGACCGAACAACACCAAGATATAGAAAAATCGCGCGATTAAAAAAACACATACATATGTATATCTCCGAATTTCGAGCCAATCAACATTTTTTATTACCAGATTCGTTTTCACTGGGTATAGATCTATATGAAAAATCATATCTTGTCTCTGAACCAAAATAAAAATCGTAAGTTGTCGAACAGTGTTATTAGATACTAGTGTTGTACCCGATGATATATCATCGTATGGGTGTTGGCATATTAAATTATTAAATAAAAAAAAAAAAGTGTCGACAGTCATGAGTTCGATCCCCACGCGGTCGAATTTTTTTCAAATACCTTTTAAATATATTTAATTTAATATTTATATGTAATTCCTCGGGAATGCGAGCGAGAAGACGGTCTCTCAAGAGATGTTCTGACCAAATCAAGGAACTGGTGGAATCGTCGCTGCCTTTAACTTGGCACAGAATTGAGGAGGAGTGGAGGCGGATCGTGAATCGAGTCCAAGATGACACCAGTGACCACGACGCTTAGCATTGAGTAAGCGAGAAAGAGATACAACATATTTTGGTCTTTGATATACAGCAGTATGTCTCGGTGGTTGCGTTTATGCTTAGCACAGAGAGGTTACCGGATTCCAGTGCCGAGTATGCCAGGGCGCGGCTCGGTGCGCCGAAGGTGCTTTAAAATTTAAAATGAGAGCGCCAAAGGCCCTAAATTTTTTTAGATTAGAGTGCCAAAGGCGCCTCTACTTTCTAAGCTCCAAACATTTATACTCGGCAAATTCTATTCATTGGGTGTAGGTGCATTTAATTATGAATTATAATTCTATTATGCTTCTCAAAAATAATAGTTTCACATTTCGACGACGCTGCGAAATCTTCTGTAACATCGCTTACTATTTCTGGTATTCTCCAAAGATTGTTTACACTATTTTCAGCTTCAATATATCGCTAGAAGATTCTAACTGATCACTTGCAATTATATTCCTGAAATAATTCCTTATTATCTGACACACGATGGGAAGCGAAAATAGCAAGTGTCTAAGCAGTTCGTGATCAAATTGTTGACGTTCATAATACTTTAATTAATTTATGTGAAACTGAAAGAAAGGATCCAGGTGTAGGTCATGAAGCAGCTTTCTTGTTTCGTTAATTGTTTGGTACAATGATCTTTTTCAAATAAACGTTGTTTTTAAAGCTTTTCAAGCAAAATATATGGATATCCCCGAATGTGCGGAAATGATGTTTATTTTTGTAATAATCATAGCGAAATTTCAAATAGAGTCGGTATTCAAACAATTAACAAAGAATTATACACGTGAGACGGCAATTTGACAAAAAAGTTTTTTAAAAACATACCTCTTGTATAATTTGTATATAAAATTATTATTTTGAATAAAAACACCAATGTTTTTTTTTTACTACCGCCATCTATGTATAAAATTAATGACTACCAACTGTCACCGAAATTAAAAATCTTCGGACCTGAAATGCTTCTTATACGATATTTTATCTCTATGGTAATGGCGGAGGCTCCATTTACTTATATTGATGACCAAAATGAGCAATATGGCAAAGTATGAAAACGATCGGATAAGAGGCAAACTTTTTCCTGAATTGTAATCGTAAGTGAAACGTAAAGGAGGTATGTAAAAAATACACAAAACGAGCCCATCGTCCCAAGAAAACAGTAAGAGATCGAGTTTTTTAATCCTTAGATTAAATTAATTTTTAATTCTTAAATACAAACATTAGTATCAATTCAAGAAAGATTCACCGGTTGAACGAATATTCAGAAACGTGGGAGTTTTTTGTATTTTGTAAACAATCTACCGGAAAGTGCCGATCTTCAAATTAAGTTCACCGCGAATTAAAAATCTGATATTATTAGTAATGAACTTTGCGATGAACCTATTAATTTAAAAGCCTTTCTTTCAAATAAAGTTCAAGGTAAAATTAATCCACTCATTGTATTAAATTTTATAAAACAGCATAATTTACTAGAATTTTGTCCAAACATTTGGGATGCTATGCGAAATTTGCTGACACTGCCTGAAACTGTACCAAATGGTGAACGTTGTTTTTCAAAACTTTAAATGTTTTAAACTTATCTCCCGTCTACAATGTCACAAAATAGACTTTCCAGCTTTGACCCTCTATCTACTGAAAATGATATCGCTGAAAATCTTGATTTTTCAGCTTTAATTAAAGATTTTGCTAAAAAAAAGGCTCGTAGAGTTCACTTTTGAAATATTATTTTCTTTATTTATTTTTAAATCCATCTGGGGTTGGAATACCTTGTTAACCACTTTGCTGCCGGTCCCAAGCCTGGAAAAAGGAGGATGCTAGCCCATTAAAAAAAAAATTGCCCAAGGGCGCCATAGGGCTTAAGACCGGTACTGCCGGGTTCAATCCCCTGCTAATCTTTAATACTGCTGGTCAGACTTGGATATTTGTGACTCCAAGTCGAGCGTTTCATATCATAGTTTGCCAATCTGATTTCATTGTTGAAACGGTTCCTCCATTAAATTAGCAAAAGCCATCCTATCCACTATGTCACAAATATCTGAATTTGATTTATATACAATATGTAAAAATTTACGCGCAAGTCTAAATCTATAGATGTCTCTATGGATTAATTATTTGTTAATTTCGTGTTCTTCAGCCTCTCGAAATACAGCGATTTATGTAATAAAAATGATGCAATGTTTGTAATTAATTGTCTAGGAAGGCGTATTGGGGTTTACCTGTTAGGTCTTCCTTCTATTTATTTATTTATTTATATATATTTTAGCTATCAAGCTAATTTATATAATTTAAAATACATCTTAATTATTATACTTAACTCTAAAATTTATAATTAACTTTTATGTACTGTCCCTCACAGAGGTGTCTCTTCGCACCTCGCAGGAATGCATCCATGTTTTTAGCAGACCTGATGAACTCAGGGAGGGCATTATACATGAGCACACCCCTGTGAAAAACACCCCCAGCCGTCTTATTCTTTCTTACTCTACTTACAACTAGTTTGTCCTTATTTCTAGTATAAAAACTATGTTTATCTCTATTTCTTATTATATAATCATCAAAATACTTAGGTAATAACTTATGATCTAACTTATAAACAAAAGACAATGTACTAATATTTAGACTAATTCTAATACTCACCCATCCTAATTCATCTAACATACTTCCAATACTCTTAAATCTACTCACATTCAAAATACCTCTCATAGCTTTATTCTGTATTTTTTGCTATGTACATGTACAAATAAAAATAAAAAATAAAATAATAAGTATTCTTTTTACGCCAAAATGACTTAAAATGAACCTATACATAGATTATGTTTAAACAGACTCCAGGCAATCCATAATATTATATGAAGTATGCAATCATCATATCATATGTATATATTATATCGTTATTCTGTGTGCCTGTGTAAGATAACGCTCGCCGTACATATGCTCGACATACATATGCACGTCACAGCTAAAAATTGCCAACAAAATCTACTATATAATATACGAATAAAATAACGAAAGAAAAAAACTTCCACATATACTGTTTGCTGCCAATGTTTCCTCTAGGCTAATATACGGCGCTAAGTTTCTTAGCATTTAGCGTCATCTATTGAAAATTTATTTTTTCCATTGGTGTTTTATATTGTGTATATGTACATATGTAGGTAGGTAGGTAGTTTTTACCTTTTTTTTCATATTAAACAATCTATATACATACGTATATAAAAATGAATGTCTGTGTGTGTGCGTGTGTCTCGAATAGGCTCCTAAGCCACTGAAGCGATTACGATGTAACTTTCAGGATTTCCGTCCGGGAAGATTACTGTAAAAACGGAAAAAAACGGGAAAACGGAAATGGGTGTCATTGCAACGCTATAATTTCAAATGTTTTCGCGTCGCGACCAACGTGTTCGCTGCCTGCGTTTTCCCGACAAATGGGAACGAGAACGGGAACGGGAATTGTATGCGTTATTGTGGGGTTGCAACGCATGCCGGGTTCAGCTAGTTAAATATAAATATATAAAATTTATTTGAAAAAAATTCGACGGCGTGCGGAACAAACACAGGACCTACACATTTTTTTTATTTAATAACTTAATATGCCAACACCCATGCGATGATATTTCATCGGGCACAGCACTAGTTGATTTAAATTTTCATATAAATATGTAAATATGAATTACTATATCATAATAAGCGAATGGAAAATTGGAATTAAATGATGTTTTTCGAATGAATGTCGTAGAAGAATTCTGTGTATTTTCTTTCGAATCTTACGAAAGTACATGGATGAAGAGGAGGGGTTATTCAGGAGGTTGTGGGTGGGAAATAGGGTGGGGGATGGTGTCGCTTAATCATCGCCACTTAATTATCCCCGGAGTCGGATTAGCCGCCGTCCGGCGAAACCTTATTTTTCCGGGCTGCCGGCTCTCAATAGGGTAATTCCGCTTTATCTCGTGGCGGGGGCGCAGCACCCGGGTCACCGCGCACCTCACTATCTGAGCCCCCATCCTCTCGAAAACCCCTTCGTGCGGAGACCCTGCAACTTGGCTCTTAAATCACACCCTCAGCGACCGCTCTGACATGTCAGATTGTTAAGACGGTGTCGCTACAACCGAATGCGAAATTTCAATTTCAACCGTGAATGAGAGAGTGAACCAAGTCCCGAGGGATACTGCACTCATTATTTGTAGCTATTATATAAACATTATAATCACCTATCGTTATAGCGATCTAAAATAATTATAGAAAATTATGAATGCTCTTATTCTATATATGTATGAAATAAAATAAAAACTCTGCATGCTTGAAGAAAACTCACGAATTTTCCATACAATACGCTAGAAAATATGAAATTTTAGCTGTCTATATTTTGCTTTATATCTGTAGCTATATTTATCAACTTGAAAAAATCTGATCGTCCAGCTCGTTACACGTGAAAATTCTAGTTTTCCACAAAATACTCTCGTCGTTTAAGCGAGCGCTGATTGTTATCTCAATTTTTGGCTCTGAATCTGCCCGTATGTAATTTATATTATTTAACCAGCAGAATAAACTAGTGATTAGCATATAATGCTTTGAATAAAGCGCTCACGGGTTCAAATCCCACTTGTTTCTTCTGGCCAGACCTTGGATTTGTGACTCCAGGTCGATCGTTTCCTATCAGAGTTTGCTAATTTATCTGATTTTCAGTGAAACGGTTCCAACAAATTACCCATTTTCTCGCAAATGTTGATTTTTCAGCAATCTAGAATATAACTGAAATATATAAAATGCTGCAAATTTACAAATTTGACCATATATGTTTCTGTGGATGTTAATTGATATATATTTACTTTGTATACTTGTATCAAATGTACAATGTTTCTGACCAGGAAGGCGCATTGGGGTTACCTGTTAGGTCTTACTGGTATAAATTAAAAATAAATAAATAAATACACTTATCCCACTCTTTCAAAGACAATTTCTTTAATTATTTCATAATAAGATAATGTATTACCGATATCTGAATGTTGTAAATTTGGCGGAAAATACAAATTTTATGATTGGACCTTTTATTGAATACTATTTTTGTTGATGATGTTTATTGTAGATTCAGTTTCTATTAAGATTATTATATTTTTTTGAACTATTTCAATTAAAATCGCCTTGAAATGGTTGTGTAATGCACGTCCTAGTTTTTTACGTGTTTTATCCTAGTCTTGCAAAAATTTCAGCTTCCTACTTAATTCAAAACTATTAATTTTGAAATATGCCACGTAATGTTGGTATCCCCGAGTAAAATTTCACAAAGTATTTAGCAAAAGTAGGTCATCGATGCAGTGCATACCTAGATTTTCAAACTTCAGCCTTTACAATTGACAATAATTATATTTTATCTAGTAATAACACATATTGCGATTTTGAATAAAAAAAGAACAAGCAGCTATTTAATATATATGTGTACGTATGTGTATGTATAATAAAACGATAAAACATTTAACATCATTAATTTAAATAATCAAAAGTCTCATCAAAACGTGAGTATCAAAGGGCAATCTTACGATGTTAAAATATGCAAAACAGGTTCCGTTCGTAATTTTTAGGGTAATGGTTGTCTCCCAAAAAGCAATATTTCCAACGTTCAATCATTGCCCAGATAGTCCGATAAGTAAACGGTAATTTTTCAAAGAAAGCGAAGTTTTCAACTGTATATGTATGTATGTATGTATGTAGATATCTAATAAAAGGATACTTCTTATCTTTACAATACCACATTTCTTTCAGAAAGTGGAAAGTTGTGCACGGGAAAATGATGAAGCACCAAATATATATGACGAAGAAGTTCACACATGTTCATATGTACATATGTATGTATGTATGAAACAATATGGCACGAGAAAAGTGCATTTCGCGATATCCCAATTTGTCCGACAGACCCAAAATTTCTTGGCAACGAATCTCGACATTTTATCATCTGGCTGCATCAGATATATTAAATATTGTCGTGTTGCTTTGCGTTTGATTTATTTTATTGGTACGTTGCCTAGTGCACTTCGTATTCGCAATATTAATATTTTAATACTTATGCCAAATGGGATTAAATTACTTTTAATAATGTCTAAATCTAAAGGCGGCCTCAGAAGCAACTGCATACATACATACATATATGTATGTATCACAGTATTTTATTTTAACTTTTATACTGTATATATACTGGTTCGGTGATCATTGGTCACAAAAGTCACTAAAATCTCTATAACGGAACACCTGGCAGCCGAGAAGTCCATCATACTAACGATAACTATCATACTAACGAAAAGTCAAGTGCCAAATATTCCGCATTCGCGGTTTTCATAGCAAAAATTGTCTTTGTGACCACTGCAATGTGACTAATAATCCAATTACCATATATACTATATATATTCTACTTTGAAACCTATCAAACCTTTGAACATATCAGAAAATGTGTAAATTATCTTAATATTATTATTTGTATTATTGTGTAGGGGTGGGTTCAGGATCCAAATTAAAGGCCAAAGTCGCTTCACAGCATTTATTCAACGATTTAAGAGGTCCACACGGATGCACCACTCACTCCAGAACAATCTGATCTACCGTGTGTACCTTATAAAGGACAAGTTTCTATGCCTTATAAAGGACAAGTTTTCCAGCATAGCTTCCCCGATCCATTAATGTGTCTATTGTCTAGGTACTTAGAGGTCTACCCTAGTGAGTATATTGTTTACGCACGCACTCGTCCAGGTCTGTGAGAACTCCAGCGTATCCTTTGTTCAAGTACTTACTGAGTCCCGTTAGCTTAATCCGGGGTCTCTATTGTTCACCCACGATTGCACTGAGACAGTGGATACTATCTCTCTCATTTTCTTACGTTACAGTATCACTGCATCATAAACTATCATTTTATGACATAAAATTAGAAAACTTTATAAATTATAATCCAGCTAGAGATTGTAATTTACCGGTAAACGCTAAATTTTTTTTACCATTATTGGTTAACCAGTATTTAACGATAAATGAAAAAAATAGCGTATATGTGGTTACTTTTTCTAAAAACGTTAACCTTGAACCGTAAATAATAAAAAATAAATCTCCGTTGAATAATATCATATAAATACATCAAGTACATTCGTAATAATTAGTAATGATAATTGAAACAACCATCTGATCGCATGTATTCCAACTTGATTGGTCTGTGTTGCCACTCATTTATCATTAGGCATTTATCAGTGTAGCCACTCTTACTAGTGCATCAGTGATGCTACAAGAGAACTGTCAAACTTACAGACGATTCGCTACTCACTACAATTTGTTACAATGAGTTATTATTACTATGTTACCACTGAAAAAACTTCAAGACTTATATAAGAAATACAATGAGTTTACTTCCTTGCATACCCCATATTCATCAAATTTTAGTTATTTTGGACATTTAATACCGAAAATAAAAAATTCCAAGCTACTTTATCCACAATATGCCATTTGCATCGATTTTAATGTAACAATATACCTGTATATGTATGTACTTGGTTCGCGATAAAATAATTTTCGGTAATTTTCCAATTTACCGAATTTTCCGATGGTGAAATTTTGGCGATTTTTTTTTTACATAATTATATAATTACTTAATTAATTTAATAATTAATAATTAATTTTTGATTTTTAAATGCTTTTTATTATTACGAAATTATTTTCACAATACATCTTATATCTATTTTAATAGCTACTGATCTACTGATCATTTTCTATTTTACAATTTAATTTAATTTGGTTAGTAATCACAGTATTATATTATTCTAATGTTAATCTAAAGCATGATAGGAAAAAGAGCTCAAAAACCTATTTACAATCCTTATAAATGTTCATAATACATCTAATACATAATATTAATTAAAGACTCTCTAAAGTCGATGACCTAAAGCAGATTGTGTTTAGGTAATCTGTGTTTATACCTGAAGGGTATAGACATTTTGTTGTAATCACCGAGACTCTTCACAAGTGTGTTAGTATGGTTATTAGTGATTCTTTCATAGAATCTACTGGTTAGTTTGTTAGTAATGTCTGTAACAAACGGAATATTATATATGGCATGCAGTTTTTTCAGGTTAGTATATATGGGTGTATTATAAATTATTTTTAGGGATTTATTTTGTATTACTTGGAGCTTGGAAAGGTTAGTATTCGAGGCGTTATTCCATACAGGTGAAGCATAGGTTAATAATGGTAATATGAGCGCGCGATATAATTTTATTTTATTTAGCGTTGATAAAGAACTATGGCGATTAAATATTGGATATATTGAGGATATACCCCGCATCGCCTTGCATTTCGCTGCCTCAATGTGAGGTGCCCATCTCATTCTTTTATCGAACGTTACTCCTAAAGTAATTACATATATAAACTCCTCTCCATCTATGTTCTTCCGTGAGATTCGAAAGAAACTAGACAGAATTCTTCTACGACATTCATTCGAAAAACATCATTTAATTCCAATTTTCCATTTGCTACTATGGTATAGTAACTCATATTTACATATTTATATGAAAATAAAAAATCAATTGCATACTTAATATAATATGATGGATTGTCTGAGTAAGTTTAAACAGAATCTCTGTATAGGTATACAAGTACCGGTCCATTATAAGCTATTTTGGTGTAAAAGGCATACTTACAAGATTCGACTGAATTATTTTATTTTTATTTTAACAGATATATACCAGGCAGGCCTAACAGGTAAACCCCAATGCGCCTTCCTGGCCAATTACAAACAATGCAGGATTTTTATTACACAAGTCGCTGAATTACGAAGCACTAAATAATTCGAAATAAACAAGACATCTATGAATTTTTGTACATAAATCATACTCAAATAGTAGTGACATAGTGGGTAGGATGGGTTTTTAGCCAATTTAATGGAGGTACCGTTTCAAAAATGAAATCAGAAAAATTGGCAAACTCTGATAGGAAACGATCGACTTGGAGTCACAAATATACAAGTCTGACCGGCAGAATTACGGGATCGAACCCGGTGACCTATCAGCGCTAGACAAAAGCCCAACCACCGAGCCATACTACTGGCTGGTAAACCGGCAAACCAGCAATGCAATCCCTAAATATGACATTACATGTATCAAAAGCAAACAAAATGTTTTCATACTATTTTAACAAGAGGTATGTATGTATATAAAAGCCTCTTGTCACCCAAATAATATCCTCAAAAAATACCGGTCACTATTTTTAAACTATCGCAATTCCGTACTATACTCGAATTTCGGGGGAGGGGACTCATGATGAGGATTTGAAGAGTAAACTTTATTGGTTAAAGTAATCTACATATGTACATATGTAACTTACTACATATAAGTATCAAAGATTTAATGATATACTTCGAGTTCAAGTAGTTGTGTAGTGTGTGTGTTTTGCCGATGCAAAAATTGGAGGTGTGCGTTGTTGTGTGTAAGCTTTACAATAGTCAGCTGATGGAAACGTGGATGTTGGAGGAAAGGGGCGCCGAGGAAAGGGGGCAGAGGCTCGCCGGGTGTGTGTACGCGCAGGGGTGCGTGTGGGGCGGCGCCCCGCGGCCCGGTCGCCCCACTGACCCAGATCCGGGGCGGCCCCGAGTGCCCGGTGGTACCCCATTGCAGGGGATGGGGGCGCCACGGGGAAAGGGGGCGGAGGCGCCGCACCACCGACCCTGGCTGCATCCGCCGCATCCAAAGTCCCTCTCCGTGCAATTGATTACACACTGAATTTCCATATACATATACAATGATAAACCAGCATTTTAATCGTTTTTTATAGAAAAATATAAAGTAGGGGATGTAAACATTAAGATTTTTCATATAAAATGACAATTAAAAATATTCAAATATGATATATAATATTTCAATTGTTTTCTCAACTTCCATTTTGTCGTCCATTTTGTGTCAATTGTTATGATTCAAATGAATAAGTAATATATTTCAATTGTTTTTCCAACTTTGTAAATCGTTCAAATAATAGTCGATTTGATATGAGTCGAAAAATTGTGTAATATCTTCAATAAATTATTCTGAAAATGATCATGAAAGACCGGTCGAAATTAAAAATATTTACTGATTTGTACCCAATGAAACGATTGTGATGTTTAAATTAGTCTATTTAAATGATTAATCATTAAGAGGGCTGTACACCCGAAACCTTAATTTTGTTACCGTTCCTTTCTTCGATATATATATATTGAGTGTATGTACATATATATTGAGTGAATGCGACAATATATATATCAATATATATATTGAGTGAATGCGACAGTTGCGCTTCGACCAGATAAAACGTATTTTAAATTGACAAAATCGAGGTTTCGTATTCTACTATATTCTCCTCCAAAACTGGATCAATTTTTAAAAATCATCGGTATGAGAAAGATACTTTCTGTGCATCTATCGACGTATTTTTTTTAAAATCGACCGTTAAATAAGCACGCTGGACTCGTTTCGTGAGTGTAAAAAAGAGGCGATTTTATAAATGTTTGGCGGCTCCTAGCTCCTATAAAAAATAATTAATCAAAAAAATAAAACGATAGATGCACCCCAATGGTGGATATCCATAGCATATTAAAAAATAATTTCTCTAGTGCCATAATTGAGGAAGGGAGAAGTATAGTACGTTTGTATGGACAAGGCGCTGCTGTCCAGCCCTCTTAATTAATCACGCTTAAGCGTGGACTCGTAAATAGTTTAATACTTGTAATATTTCAATCGAATTTTCATAATCATATATGTACATAATTAAAATGACCTTTAATATAAAATTTCAATATAAAACTTTTAAAATTCAAATTAGATGAAAATCTTAAACGCTTTCAAGGTTCATGTGAGTTCCTACATAGCACACTATTTATGCAAATGAGTTAGTTTGACAAGTAAAACATATCTGAAGAAAATAAAAACTGCATATTGGGTATGTGGCGGAATGATGAAACTGCATTTTTATTTATTTCAACGCATTTTTCAAATACTTTATATAGATGACGCTTTTTAAATTTACAATTTCAGTATAAGAAAGCTAGTATTTTCCATTTGAATGTACAATTTTAGTATAAGAAAGCTAGTATTTTCCATTTAAATGTATAATATATGTATATGTATATATGTACATATATTATACACACAATATATATTTATTATTTATTAATATATGTATATATATTTCCATCACAATATATATACATATATATTGTGTTGGAAAATACGGCGATTTAAATATAGAAGATGTTTAAGGTATATTCATACTGTTCAGCAGTTTACAGCACAGCACATCAGCTCCCGTAAACGACAGTATCTATTCATACTATCCTGCCCCTCATGGTTTTGGCGTGTAGAGAAAAGTTTTGGCCGAGTGCAAGGCAAACTCGGCTTACATATACATCACAGAGCGTGATGATATGCTGCAATATTGCTTGCACCGCATTGTCGAGTCAACATTATCACAATATGACGTTTCCGAAAATATTCATGTGTATGTTACGAGTACTGTGTACTAATGTGTACTGTATGACGTGTGAATATTTCCACAATGTTCAAAGAAAACCGGGTTTGCTGGACACGTTACCGTGCTGTATAGTATTAAAATATATTTTCGACTTCTGCTCTTACGTCTACGCCACGTTATACATGGATGTATGCATATAAAATGTACCAAAGAATACTTTTCGTACTGGTAGTTACGTGCAGGTGCCGATACGTGCTGTGCTAATATTAATAGACCTTTACACGGTCATAATATCGATGAATTTCATAGTAACATGAAAAAATGCATAGCATAAAACAGAGAGCTGTCATTGATTACACATAGCCACAGCGTAGTGCAATGGTAATGCTCGTGGGGGTCGTGGGTTCAAGTCCCGGCCAAATTCGCTGCTGGCGAGATCTTAAAACACAGACTGTTGATGATTGAAAGATTTAAAAGTATTGTTTGATTATTAATATTATACTAAAAAATATGTGATGATCCCTTTTGTACTAATTTATCATTCATTTTAGGTTTGTATCTCTGATGAAACAATACGATCTAATTGAAAATTGTTGAGGGGTTTATTATTAAAATATTTTTTATAAAAGCCCTAATACATACTATGTTGGATAACTTGAAATAAAAAAAAATAGGATAACTGGAAGAATCATTTTCATATTAAAAAAAACCCTCAAAAGTCAGGCATATATGTATAAACTATGCCCTGGAAGATTATTTATTTATTTATTTAGCATAATTGGGGGAGGCGGCAAAGACGATAGACCCAAGGGGTTTGATTTATACATACATATATGTAAATTAAATGAGAAAAAAGTAAAATACAATCAAAATGAAAATATTTAAATAAAAATATGTGAGAAAAAAAGTAAACAAGAAACAGATATAAGATATTTGGAAAAAAGAATCGCAGAAATCGTTTATGTTTAAGAAATACATCAAACCTATTCTTAAAAATATTAATTTTATCAGAAATTACAATATTATTGGGAAGACTATTCCAAAAGAATATCTGCTCAATTTATTAGATTTTTATTTTTGGAGTCGAAGCTAGTGACCTCTGAGGTGAGTTTTTTCGTTGAATGTAATAAGATTGGACGTATGACATTTATAATGATTATTTAGTAAATACTTCGATTTAGATGAGGGGTGTTATAATAAGGGAGGGATAAAAAATAATGTATATATATTGATAAATAAATAATTAGTATATAATATAAAGATTGGTTTCATTTTCTATTCTAAAATATAACAATATCAACGAAAATATACATAGTTTTACCATACATAGTGGAAAGAACTTTTTGTCATACGTCTGTATATTAAAAATATGATTATATTATACGAGCCACTTCAGTCGGTTCAAATTTCGTCGATTTATTGAAATCGACAAAAAAGTGAGATATCGGTCGTCGGTTGGATACTAGGTCAGTTCTCAGGTCTGCACGTAAATCCGATAATCCTGGCCAATAACCCAAAAGTGTACGTGTGTCTGTGACTCACCTACCTAATAACTTGTGCCAAAACTTATCCCGTTCTTATTGCGGGGTCGTAGTACCCAGCTCGGCTTTACGGGGCTTCACCTCTCTTTTTTCGATGCGATACTTTGATTTTTATTACTATTGTGCAATACTTTGAAGAGCTCACTTTCTAGTACTGCAGATTTGTATCGAACCTCAAATATCATATACCGAAATGCGTATTGTTTTGTATTACCTCGGCACAATGATGTGTTGGGGCAACCTGTGATATCAGTATGGTCTCATTTTGATACTAATATCTTAAATTACACTGAGAAACGCACTAATTCGAGTGGTAAATGATTTTAAATTGAGTTTAAAAATGCACACAAATAAATGATGCAAAAATGGAGAGCGCATCACTCTATCTCACTCGTTCATGCTCGTTATAATTGAATACAGTAGTAGTTTTTTTTTTATTTTTACATATATACCAGGAAGGCCTTACAGGTAAATCCCAATGCGCCTTCCTGGCCAATTACAAATACAAATACAGCATTTTTATTATAAGTCGTTGAATTGCGAGACACTGAAAAAACTCGCAAATTAACGAGATATCTATGAATTGTACATAAATTTTTATTGTACATCAATCAAATTTTTCAAATAGTGGTGACATAGTAGGTAGGAAGGATTTTTAGCCAATTTTTTTTTCCAGGAACCGTTTCAACAATGAAATCAGAGAAAATTGGCAAACTCTGATAAGTTACAGATAAAATATTAAAATATTGATATTAGTAAACAAACCTTGTAAACACGTAAAGTGAAAATCTCTGTAATTTTTTTTACTAAAAATTAAATCAATAAAAAAAATATAATTATTGATAATAAATGAAAAATATAATTATTTATAATACAAAATGAAAAAAAAAATGTTATTATTTATAATAAATGAAAAAAATATAATTATTTATAATAAATGAAAATAATATAATTATTTATAAATAACACTGTTCGACACGAAAAATGTTTCAGAGACGAGATATGACTTTTCTTATAGATCTATGCCCAGTGAACACGAATCTGGCTCGAGATTCGGAGATATGTGTTTTTTAAATCGCGTGATTTTTCTATATCTTGGTGTTGTTCGGTCGATTTCTCAAAATCTGTTAATTTCCTGTTCAAAATGAATATTGGAATCTACAGTCGGGTATTTTATCTTTCATTTGTAGTACTTTTCAGCTTTCAAATCTCTCTAAGTAGTCGTCCAGTTCAAATCAAAAGTCAAAATTACGTATTTTCACTTGGGATTTTTTCCCACTGTTAATACCATATTATATTGAGTATTTTGTATTGAAACATGTTTATTAGGATAATGTTATGGCCACACTATTTTTTGATTTCGTTTAAAAGGGTTAATTAGATGTGTGGTAAACTTTAAATCGGTAAAATTTCGAACAAAAAGCTCTTACTAGTGTTTACTCGTATTTACACGAATCCGAATTGAATTAATAGGGATAATATATTAAATTGTCTTTATATGAGAATTAAATAAAATTCCACTAAGAAAAATCATATTTCGACTATTCTTGTGGATTAATAACAAAAATTCGATTATTTTATCGAGGTAAGCCAGTTATCAACACTATACAGACTATATAGATTTATTTCATAAGAAAGTATACAGTTTCATGTAATATTTCAAAATTTGTGTAAAACTTGATTTTTTTTCCGTTAAATCAGTTAGAAAGTGCTAGTTTTTTATATTCTTTTTGAGTCTGTCTACTTCGTTTCACCGACTTGAAATTTCTCGAGATTCGTTTTCCCAACTTTTTCCGTGTATGTAGTCGCCGAGTTTGTATTTATACAAAACATATCTACGAAGAAGCTTTACAAAGTAAAACACTTATTTTATGGCAAACATTAATTATTAAAAAATATTGTATGTTTATATACAAACTTCAGTTCAAGCAAATGAAAAGTGGAGAAAACGTGTCTCAAAAAATTGCAAGTCAGTAGTACAATTTTGCGTCTGAAAATTGTAAAACATTGAATATGTAGCAGTTATATGGAAAAATTGCCATTTTCCATGAAATTTTCTTTTCTCAAGGCCAAATACTGACTTTATATTTATGTATGGACATATATTTCAAATTTTAGTTAATTTGTTATGAAAATCAAAGATTTTTTATTATTATTATTCTATTCGAAATAAAATTGAATATTTTAAGGCATAAAAGGATTGCAATGGTATATAATATGTACATTTTTATAATTTTTTGTCTTCAAAATTGTCCGAGTAAAAATCAAAAATTGGTAGTAATCATTATCAAAAACACCTCTAGGATCATTTTCAGGATCAAACATTTTATATCTGAATGTGAAGTCTCATGTGTGGTACTTAGCCGCCGAGGAAAAGTCGCTTTATATGTATGTATGTATGTATGTATCTAACATGGGCTCGTCCACTATCGCGCCGATCCCAAGATTCATCAGATAGGATTGAAAAATGCGACGAAAATTGCAAAGAGAGAGGGGGGGGGGGGGAGGGTGCAGACCGTTATCAGAAGGAGAGGGTGTTGTTGGGGTCTGCCGCCGAATCGATTCCTCGGCGGTCAACTTGCGCTGGTTTTTGATGTGGCGGATTGGGGTCCAACGAAGGAGCCCCCGGGGGGAGGTTCGAGGGGCAGCCTGGAGGGGATCGAGGGGGTGGCAGGTGGCAGGTCGGCCCCGGGTCAAACGAACTGGGTCGAGCGATGACACGGCTCCCCGACACCCCCCCCCCCCCCGCCACCCCTCCTCCACACCTTGTTTTTCCCTCGCCAGGCTGTAAATCAACACTGCAGACGGGGTGGGTGTGCTGTTTAACGACCGCGTTTGATGGTGCAACGTCCAAATCAAATAAAGTCACCGAACCCGAGCCAGACGCGAGGGCTGGACCAGGGTTAACTACACTATAACTCCCCCTCAAAACAAATCACACCTACACGTAGTGAAATTCAATTCGATTGCCACCCCACAACTACCCCAACCACGCCGTTTGGACTTGGCGAAGTGTGATTTTTATGTAAAATCAAGCTTGAAACTTTTGAAACAACGTTTATTTTGTTCAAACTCTCTTTTATCTACACACATACATACATATCTAATATATATGTAATTTCGAAAGAGACTTTGTATAATATATATGTATGTAACTGTCGTTGGGAACTATGTAAACAGGAAAGTTTCTATGATGATATATTATGAAGGCTCCGGGGGGCACCGAAGGCTCCGGGTGGCACCGAAGGTTCCGGGGGGCACAGAAGGCTCCGGGGGCGAAGGCGCCGGGGACGCAGGTGCAGGGGGCGCAGGCGTTGGATTCTGGTATACATATAATTTCGAAAGAGACTTAGTATATATGTTTGTTTGTTCGTGACAGTCAATTTAATAAAAAAACAAATGAATATTCTAATAAATCTATATATAAAATAAAGCTATTCAAATAAATTTAATAAAATGTTTACTATAAGATTAGTCATGTTTAAGCGGTTTATATTATATTGCAAATACCGAGTGAAGGCGGGTAAAACCACTAGTAAACTATGTATAAACCTATAGATATGTATTATAGAAAAGTTCAATTTTTTTCATGTATGAAAATATTGCCAAATTAAATACTAGTCGATTTGCTCATGTAACTCAAGAGTTGAAATAAAATTTTTATTATTTGAATATCTAATATATAATTTCGAAAGAGACTTTGTATGAAAGTATATATGTATGGTTATAAGTAAAGCCCGGATAACCAAAGTGTCGTTCATTGTTCAAATGTTGTAAATGTATTGTTAAAGGTTTGCCGAACCTTTTTTACATAGCATTTATAACAATTGAACGATGAGCGGCACCTTGGCTTTCCGTACTCTAGTTATAAGTATCTTTGGTTGGCAATTTCGTAAACAATACAAAGTTTCGACGGCGACAATTCAATTGGTTGAATATTATATTTTTTTCGATTCAAATAAATTTAATAAAAAAATAAATGAATATTTACTATTAGATTCACCATGTTTAAACTGTTTATATTAAAAATACTGAGCGAAGCCGGGTAAAACAACTAGTATTATTGTATATGTATGTACATATATTCAAAGTATGAGAACCACGCGCGTCCTACAAACGACGCTAATCTCAATAAATTGCGAAATTAAATGTCAACAAATATTTAATTAATAATTTGCACGATATTTTCTAAACTTTGACAACATGGATCTTCGAACGTATTGCAATTTCATTTTAAACACGTTCAATGAATTTATGACATTTCTAAAATAACAAAAAAAAAACGCTATCAAAATCATTTCGGAATATTAATAAATAAATTTCGAATCTTGTTCATTTGTTTTTTTTTTTCAAATAAATAATATAATAAAATCTTTCATGTAAATATTACGAATGATTTGTATTGATATTTTATATTTTAAAAAAATATATTGATTTATATAGCCAGCAGTATGGCTCGGTGGTTGCGTTTATGTTTAGCACCAAGAGGTTACTGGGTTCGATCCCGTGCTAATCTTTAATACTGTTGGTCGGACTTGGATATTTGTGACGCCAAGTCGACCTTTTCTTATCAGAGTTTGCCAATTTATCTGATTTCATTGTTGAAACGGTTCCTCATATCTCATACCAACAGTCACTAATATCTGAATTTGATTTATGTACAATATATATATATAAAAATATATGTATAAGTCTAAATCCATATATGTCTCTATGGATTAATTAATTAATTACTTAATCGCTAATTTCGTGTTCTCCAGCCTCGCGTTTTTGTATTAAAAATGCTGCAATGTTTGTCATTAATTGGCCTTCCTGGTAAATATGTAAAATAAAACAAAAAAATCTATGTAGAATAAAATATATATGTAAAATAAAATAAAAAATAATACACAATTCGATAGAACTGATTGAAAATTCATCTTTATATAGAAAAATAGATATTACTGAAATACTAACCTAGAGATTTTATGACATAACCATAAATAGCCATATAATTACACACACGTGTAGAAGAGTCTCGGTGATATTAATTAGATGTCTAAACACGATTTCCTTTAGATTGTCAGCTTTAAAGACTCTTTAGTCACAAATGATATATCTATATGTATAAAATGTATTATGAACATTTATAATATACGAATTGCAAATAATTTTGAGTTTTTTTCCTATTATGCTGTACACTAACATTCAAATAAAATAGTACTATAAACACTAATAAGGAGAATAATGATTAAAGTGCACTATGATCATTGGATCATCAGTAGCTATTAAAATTGACCTAATATGTATTGTGAACTATAAAAAGTCAAATCAAATATATTTAATTTAAAAAAAATCATAAATGAATGCTTACCTTTTTTCATCCTACATATCGTTGTTATACTGGAAGAAAGCTTCAAACTTTGTTTTGAGAAAATCTATTTTTCGAAAATCTCGGAAGTTGAAACTCTCTATTTTGTGACCAAAAAAAATTTTTTTTTATATTTTTGACTTTTGAGTTTGAAAAATTCAATAAAAAAATCAAGTTCAAAACATCCAATTTCTGAATTATGTTTTCTGCCAGTATACCGACAATATTATATCTACATACAAACATATCTTGATGGTTTATACCAACTTTACCATATACCAACTTTTTCAAGAGATTTATATCAAAGTATATGTAAAATGATTTCATGTTTTTACAAACCTCTTCTTACTTTCACTTACGATTACTATTATTTTTAGAACTACTTCAAAAGTTGATTTTTTGAATTTGAAAAAAATACATTTATATGTAGTTTCATTAAGCATTTGAAGGAAAATTTGGTTGATGGAAAAATTAAATTTTTATATGTCTAAATGAAATAGTTCAGTTTTTCTTTACACTTTTAATGGTGCCTAAACTTTCAAATTAATTTATAAAAAAATATTTTGTATAACATTTCAATATATGTATGAAACACAAATTTAAAGCTATTGTTTGTCATTTTCTAAAATATCTCCCCTTTTTCTCATCATAAAACGTGCCTTACATTAAATTATTATTCAATACAAATAATTTAATTTGTTGTTCTACTCTACATACAAACATATACATATGTACGTCGATTGTAGTTTTAGAACAAAAACTTCCAAACCATTTCATATGAAACACATGACAACGTCACTTCGCTTAAATGCAAATCAAATCAAATTGGGGATCGTGTTGGGATTTGAAAAAAAAGTCACATTCGTCGATATCATCATTCTTTATTTACCTAATATGGCAGTGTTATATAAAGATGTCATTATTTTTTCCTATTCATTTTCATTGAGCCAAAGATAAACACAACCCGTAAAGCCATTGCCATAGGTATTTCGAACAACAGACGTGTCATATATATATAATATATATATATGTATGTATATAATTTTTTTTAATATATTACTTCATTTTACCATCTTCGTCGTCTTGTTTGTTTATTTAAATTTTTTTATTATATTTTTCACGTCTATTTTTTTGAATATTTGCAATCGCCGACTTAAAATGTACAAATTGAATATGTACAAATCACGATACAAATCGGCCATATATATATATATATATATATATATATATATATATATATATATATATATATATATATATATATATATATATATATATATATATATATATATATATATATATATATATATATATATATATATATATATATATATATATATATGTATATATAATATAATAAATATTATAAACACGCGACGATGCCGGCAACGACTTTCGTTTCACTAATGCTGAAACGCCGACTGTATGTTTTTTTGTATGTATGTATGTATGTATGTATGTATGTATGTATACAGCTTTTCATCGTGTATGTATCATTGTAAAAAAATTTGGATGAAGCGTTCGCTCGCATTTATAAAAATTAATATAATATACATATATATTATTATAATCACAATAAAACGATAGTTTGCATTCACGCACGTGGTTTTACATTTAAAACGTTTACATTAAATAAAAAAATCGATCGAAATGAAAAACGAAACGAGGGCACGCTTCACATAATAGTCTATAATTCTATGCACATGTCTTCGAATGCGAATTTTAAATTGCGACCGTTTCAGCAGAAGAGTTTTGCACTCAATCCCCAAATTCGGGGATTCTCAATAAAAGGGCAAAAAATCAGTCCTTGTCGGTATCGGCGATCTGAACTTTTTTGTGTGGCGCGATTTTTTCAAAATCTCATTTTATTATTACTTAATATCTTTTTTATTTATTTAATTTCTCTTTGGGAAGTTTATTCTCAACATGAAAGCTTGACGAAATTTTAGCCGTGAGCCTGGAAAGTGCTTTTTTCGCAATCGGACAGACGTCGCCACTATTTGTAATTATTTCTTTTTTTTTAATTATTTATTTATAAAATTTTAGGCATTTCCAAAAAATTACGAATCGCACCCGAATTGATTTTCAAACTAATCCAATAAAAAAACAATCAAAAACAACCGATACATTCTAAGTTATAACACTCATATGTTCGAAATTATACAACCTGATGACATTATCACATTTATATATGCATATAAATGAATATATATATAATATATATATGGGGTTTTTGAATCTATTTTTTGATTTAATAATACAATATATAATAAATACATATACACAATGTACAATAATCGTGTCGAGTTTGAATTTCTCTTTTCTCTTCAAGTCACTTAAGTATATGTGTATAAAAAACTTAACGTACGAGAGTGAACCTTAATCAAATAATATATATACATATGTATATATATTTTACATGATTTAATGTAAGTTTTTTTTTTCAAATTAAACTTGTGAATGGCTCGTTAAAAATAAATTAAATCGAACGTATGGTTACGAAAAAAAATACTACATATAACCTCATAATGATTACTGAGATAGCTGTATACATTATATTTATAATTCAATTAATCTAATACTATTGTATGTATATAAATTTATCAATCTGTGAAAGATTCCACAGTGTAATCATAAATATGGCTACACATATTCTAGCTCGAATCCAAAAAGGCATTTTTGATTTGAGCAAAATCAATTTGTGTACAAAATTTTCGCATTGTGATAAAACTCGGATTTCAAATTGGTAGCACTTGAAGAAAAAAAGAGAAGAAACCATTGATAATAAACAAATGAAAATCAATAACAAATGAATTTTCAAACCATTGTACTATTATAATAATATAAAACAATTTACTCATAACAAATTAATATTTAGAAGACACGTGTGACCGTAACACATTACTTTCAACACTGAAATATATGTATGTGAACGTGTTTTTATTTTCATTCGATTAATGAACAAACGTAAAAAACGACAAAACAATATACGTACGATAACGTTGTAAAAAATCATGTTTTTTTTTTTTTTTTTTGCCGAGGTAATTCGCATTACACACGAGGAATGCGTGTAGAACTAAGTTTCATTTAAAAATTTCATCATAAATTATTTCAGTGCTAAAGTTATGCGCGTGCATTTATATATACGGAATTAATATATAAACGCACATGCATATATACATATATAAATACATATATATATCGTTAATATTTTGTAATATACATATATATATATTTATTTCTGCTTCATTGATTGCGCCTTTTCTTTTCGGATAATTTTTATGTCGACGTGCAAAATAGCATCGTTGAGAATCACAAACACGAACCTTCACACACACACACACACACATAGAATAAAAAATGTTCGTTTAAATACTTTATATTTATGTCCAACGCAATCAACGTCAACGCGTAATAAACACAACATCGAAAACGTCCAAGCAAACAACGGAATCAAACGAAATTTACGCTAAAATCACCGATAAAAAAATTTGGCACACAATTTTTGGCAATTTCACTCCCCAATTCACGCCCGACGCGGATCTTTCTAAATTAATCAATCGCTTACGGCCAAAATCAGGCGCGCAGTCAGTTTCGCCGTTGCCACGCGTTTTTTCGCGTCTGTCAAATCTCAAATATAACCGGCAATAACGAAAAAAGGATAAAACACCTAAAATGAACGGGTTTTGCACATCGACATCAGAAAATTGTTTAATTTTCGTATCTAATATAGACCTACAAGTGACAATTTTCTCATGAAAAGACTCAATGTTCTCGTTATTTTTTTTTATATATAGTATTCATTGACATAACCTACAACTCTCAATACTTTGTAAAGTATAGGCATTTTGTGTGGTTGGCTGTGCCTCTGTACAAAAATAACATCACATTCCATAGAAAATCACTATCGGTTATATGAATAAAATTCCATTCATGTAACATATTACAATGAATATGAAAAATCATAAAGAATATCTTATGAAAATACTGAAATATCGCATTAGATAAAACATATTTTTAGGAATACTGCAAATCTATGAATATTTATGTTGGTATTATGTTAGAACATTCGGTACTTGTATGATGTTTAAACGCCGCTCTGATTCCACGAAAACGCCGTAATTAAAAACCTCTTTCATTATAATTAAAAAAATACGTAAATTTGTAACGTTGTACATACATACGAAATATGACGTATACATTTTAAAAACGTATACGTCATATTTCATTGTTGACAATTTACTTTAAAGAGTAAACAATAGTGCAGACTTAACGTACATACATAAAATACACGTGATTGTTTTTATCTCGCGAGGTTTTTAGTTACAGCGTTATCGTTGAATCAGAGCGGCACCATGATATCTAACAAGTACCGAAAATATAACATAAAATGATTGTTTTTATTTCACACTTAAAATATAAATATTTCGCAAAAGATATTTGTATTGAGCCCTATTTACGTAGTTACAATATATAGTGGAAATGTGTATATTTTAAGTTGTTAGGAATCGAACTTAAAATTTTACTCATATTAACCAATCTGCGTTTTTTCTTTGAAATATTGAAATAAATGAATAATCCTTCATACTTAATAATTACCTAGATACACACACGTTACTTAATGTCAATAAATATACATTAGTAATACAATTTCTTTCACTTATTCTCTTAATAGTAGCATCTTTATGCAAAGGAATACATTTTTTCCTAGTGGACGTAACACAATCCACAAACTCTCAGACCAACCACACAATATGCGCACAAACTCATTGTTTTTGTTTTTTTTTATTAACAAACCTTAAGCAAATAGTTTCATATTTTTATTCATTTACATGTCATAACAGAAATATCTATACAAAAATGTCATAATTTTGCAATTAGTTTTTTTTTTAATTCTGTCTTATATTACCGAATTAGAATAATAAAAAACCGAGAATCGATATATAATATAATAGTATTTGATCGATTGAACATATAATCGATTGTCAGCCCTCTATATTTTTAGCATTTATACGTACATTTTTTTGTAAGAATGCTAAACGTCGCAAAAAAGGGTGGCCCCTCCTCGTCGATGGAACCCGCGTGCCACACCACCAATCGACTCATCCAGAATACCGAAATGCTTCACTCGCAATTTTTTTTTTTTATTATTTATTTTGTTTTAAAACCACTAAATATTTCAAAAACATCAACATTTGGTGGCATTTGACTAATTTTATAATTAAAAATTCAATGTTCGTTAATCGGATACACTTTCAGTATCTATTATATTTATATGCATGTATAGATATATATATACATACATATATATGTATATAAATTTATATATACGTGTGTGTGTGTGTGTGTGCGAATCCGTAAATTTACACACTCACGCACACATATATGAATACATATAGTATACATATGTATGTATGTACATACACGTGTGTAGTTGGGCTCGATATGTGCTTATAAAAACTTCACGCACGCACGACAGTTTATTTAATTAATTTAGTAATATATATATATGTATGTATATATGTATATATATATATATATATATATATATATATATATATATATATATATATATATATATACATATGTATATAATATATTATACACGTGTATATAATATATTTTGATTTAATTAACTAGTGTTTAAAATAAATATTCATTTGCAATTTGTGCATGTGACATGGGCCGGGGTGTGGAGTCCCCGGCTCGTTGCTGTGACCGAAGTCACCGGTGACGTGCAGTCACATCACATCAACTATGGGGTGTGTGAGCCGTCCGGGAGGAGCAAAGGTGTGATGATTGCACGTATATGCAACGGGAGCAGCACGAGGTAATCAATATGTACTTAGGTAAATATAGAATTATATATTATAAAACGGGGGGCCGGGGGCGCGACCCCCGCCGCTAAACGTACCTACAACGGCGACTTCGTGACGCTCATTGGTGTTTATCACTTCATTATTACGAATTAATAACCTTTTAGTCGATTACAAATTATGTTCCTATTGTTAGAATATATGCGGGACGGGGGGGCTCAGAGGCGGTCCTCTTCCTCTTCTTCTTCGGCCTCCTCACCGCCCTCCTCGTTCTCTTCTTTGTAGCCTGGATGCTCTGAGATGGCATAGTAGTTGCCGTTGTAGATGACGCCTAGCTCCCGGAGCACATCGCCTCGTATGGTCGCCTTTATAGTCCAATTGTAGCAGTCGTCGCTCTCCGACTCGCGGTCCAGCCGCTCCACGTCCAGGATCTTCGAGCTGAGCCGCTCCAGGATGATTCCGATATCTTTGATCGTAAGGTGCCTCTTCTGGTCGACGCTGAGCTGGTCTATGAGCAGCAGGAACTTGTCCGAGGTGACGACCTCGTCCTCCATCACGGTGTTTTCTGTTTCGCTCTCTGAAGAGTCGCGGTCTCGGCGTGCACCCTCTGCGTCCAGGAAGCGAACGTGTCCCTTGGCGGGTGCGCGCCGGCCCGCTGCATCCGCCATCGCCGATGGCTGCGGGGATGTTTGCGCGTGGGCATGTCCATGTCCTTCCTGGATGGGAGACGTGGCCACGCTCTTGTGCACGGCTATTTTGCGTCCTTCTTCATGTAACGCGCAACAGTGGAAGTCGCACTCGGGCAGGCCATTGCTGCTGTCTGTGGGAGGTGGCGAGCCTGGCCGCGCGCTCGGTCTGTGGGCACGACGCGCGCACTCTGCCGTGTGCACGTGCACCGCGCCCTCCAGCGAGCTACCTTGTCTCGACAGCCTTCCATATCCGGATCCAGCCTCGTCATGGTTTATCACGGTGATTTGGGGTCCGGCAGGGTAGCGTCGCCCGCCGTACCCCTCGGCGCCCTCTTTGCCTCCTCCGCTCACGCCGTAACCCTTGTCCAGAGATGTCTGTATGAGGAGGCTTGGTCTACGGTCGGGCTTTCGCGACGGGGAGAGGCGCGCCCCCGCCGCCGCCGGCGCCCCCTGCCGCTGGTCCCAGTGCAGCACCACCGTGACGCGCCCCTTGTTGTCCATAATCTTCCACGACGGAGTCTCATCGTGCAGCTCTAACGCGTGTATTGTTTCGCATACGATCTTTGGGATCGCCGAGATCGCTGTAACAAAAACGTCCAAGAATGTCAACAAAAATTTGCATGGAGGCTAGATTCAATCAACTTACAGTCGAACTTTGTTTATAATATCTATTGAAGACTAACTTATCAATAAAAAAAAAATACATGGAGGCTAGATTCAATGAACTTAGTATATAACAGCGCGTGGCTCGGTCGTTAAGCTTCTGCTTAACACTGAGAGTCCCCGAGTTCGATCCCTTGAGCTGACCTCGATTGAAAAGAATTTTAAGTATATTTGAGTATATCTGTAATGCTGCTGGTCAGACCAGGATTTGTGACTCCTGGTTGATCGTTTCCTATCAGAGTTTGCCAATTTTCTCTGATTTCATTGTTGAAACGATTCCCGATTAAAAATTGGCTAAAAATCCTTCCTACCCACTATGTCACCACTATTTGAGTATGATTAATGTAAATATTACAATAAAAATGTATGTACAATTCATAGATGTCTCGTTAATTGTCGAGTTTAAGTCAGTGTCTCGTAATTTAGCGACTTATATAATAAAAAATGCTGTATTGTTTGTAATTTGGCCAGGAAGGCGCATTGGGGTTTACCTGTAATGCCTTCCTGGTATGAAATAAAATAAATAAATAAGTAAGTGTTGATTAGATAGGCTTAGATATTGATCAAAACTCAAGCACGGATCTACCAACGGGCGCACTCTCAATGAGAACGTCTCAAAAATAATTCATCATTATACACGTACATATGTATGTTAGTTATTAAACTGAATATGTATTTGAGTATAGAGGAGGCTCAAAATCATATTCCGTTTGGGACTTACACCAACCTATGTAAATCCACCTCTGTATATAGACTTCACGAATAATTGAATCAAAATTTTTATTTTACCTATATACCAGGAAGGCCTTACAGGTAAATCCCAATGCGCCTTCCTGGCCAATTACAAATACAAATACAGCATTTTTATTATAAGTCGTTGAATTGCGAGACACTGAAAAAACTCGCAAATTAACGAGACATCTCTGAATTGTACATAAATTTTTACTGTACATCAATCAAATTTTTCAAATAGTGGTGACATAGTAGGTAGGAAGGATTTTTAGCCAAATTTTTTTTCCGGGAACCGTTTCAACAATGAAATCAGATAAAATTGGCAAACTCTGATAGGAAACGATCAACCTGGAGTCACAAATCCAGGTCTGACCAACAGCATACTCTGAAAAATTCATTTTCATTCAGGGATAGAGAACCCGGCACCTTCTTGACGGTAAGCAGAAGCTTAACGTCCGAGCTATGCTGCTGGCTAATATCGGCTTACTATTAATAACATTGACTCATATAACGGGTAGTACTCTTACAATCTATACAATAATAACTATATATGTATGTATGTAATTGAGTTTTCATTTCCTATATTAGCTATTCACAAACGATATGTTGGGGTAGCGACTTGATTTTATATTGAAACTGCAGTTGAATCTAAATATAGAAGTCGTGCAAGTAATTTGAACATTCGAGACTCTGATATGATTTCAAGCCGAAATGAAAGAGAAAATCTACTGGGTATCTAGTTTTAGAATGCTACCGTACACATACATGAGCTAAGGCTTGTTGAGAGAGGTCCCTAGCTATCACTCGAATCGGTACTTTAAGTGGAATACTCGGAATACTGACCAGCTCGGATGACATCTGCGCCGGTGGGTAGCCAGCGCTGACCAGGCCGCAGCAGCAGCAGCACAGTGTTGGGCGGCAAGGTACGCCAATACTCGCCGTCCTCCACCTGCGTGCCGTCGCTCTCCAACACCAACCGTACGGGCTCGCCAGCTCCCACCGACAATTTTTCCTTTCCTGTAAACACACAACACAACACCGTCACTAAATTGCACTGGTCGATTAGCACTCGGTTAACTCCAGGCACACTCAAGCCACTGTACCTCATAGCAACTCATTCAAATTAGGTCATCATATCAATATACTACATGCAATTGAATCACCTCTATGTATAAGCTCCTCGAAACTGGTAACCACGAGGCCTTTACGCACATTTCGCGAACTGTCCCATATTTTAAAAGGCCTCTTTCCTCTCGCCTCCTGCAAAGAAACAACAACAAATTTAAAGTACATATTAGATTATAAAGTTTTAGCACAGTACCCAAAATAAATTTGGAAGGAATTGTTGCGAAAGCGTCAATGTTTATACACCTTAACTCAATATTATTGTACGATCCTATTTTAAGCACCTCAGTGTCAAATGATAATTAAGTTTGGAAACACTCGCTTAGCTCAAACATCAACGTTCATCTCATAGATTATAAGTTAGATCATAAGTTATTACCTAAGTATTTTGATGATTATTTATTTATTTATTTATTTAAAGTTTGGACTGTTGTAGCATTACAGGAATTCCTAATGCGCCACAATGGTCAAAAATATAACAGAAAAGACAAGAAACAAAATAATAAATTAGACATAACAAAAACAAAACATATATATACACGAACAACTAAAAATAATAATTATTATTATTATATATCGTTTATCGTCTTGAATTCATTCTATGTTTACAAGGTTTTTGTATTTCGTAATATTCTTTCTCGATTATGATTTTTAGGTTATGAATTAATAAGGAATAGATAATAAGGAATATATAATAAGGAATAGAGATAAACATAGTTTTTATACTAGAAATAAGGACAAACTAGTTGTAAGTAGAGTAAGAAAGAATAAGACGGCTGGGGGTGTTTTTCACAGAGGTGTGCTCATGTATAATGCCCTCCCTGAGTGCGTCAGGTCTGCTAAAAACATGGATGCATTCCTGCGAGGTGCGAAGAGACACCTCTGTGAGGGACAGTACATATAAGTTAATTATAAATTTTAGAGTTAAGTATAATAATTAAGATGTATTTTTAAATTAGCTTGATAGCTAAAATATATATAAATAAATAAATAAATAAATAAATAGGTTGCACGTTCAAAATTTAAATAAGACGTGACCATGATCATTGACTTATGTTGGCTCTTGCAAATAAAATCATGCAATCCAGCTTCGATGGACCATGGAAAAATCATTTTTATGCATGTTAAAATAAATTTATATAGTATCAATTGTCATTGAATTATCTTTAACACTAAGATTGTCTTTTTAGTATATAAGTCAATTAATTTCCTTATAGGGGGGAGTATGGACAATCTTCATATTGTTATGGTCGCTCCCCACCAGATATTTACTAAAAATGTATAAATAGAGGGCTACCGACGGTGCACTACATTCATTAATATGAGTATCAGTTAAATATTCGATAGGTGATGTGCCAATCACCACACACCAGCCGGCAGTCCCTCTTCTATTTCTTCAATAAAGGAAAGTATAGCAACAGAAAGGAGTCATTATTAACAACCACAATTATACATTTTTCCATGAGTAAATATCTGGTGGGGAGCGACCATAACAATATGAAGATTGTCCAACTTATAATTGAAATGAATCTAATTTTAGCTCACTGGGAAAGAATTTGATACTGAATTAAGCGTGAGATTCGTTTTTGATCGGATGTGGCTTAGGGGGCGGGGCGCTCGTATAACGTACGGTGTGCTGCATAGAGATCGATATCAGAACTACGAGCGTCTACCAGAAAGTGCACTGGAGTGCATATTTTATCACTCTTTTCACACAACCGGAAGTGCACCAACCGCCGAGTGCATTCTATGTTCTCACCTTTCAGGTTGAGATTTAAATTCGACGCTTGGTTGCGTCAAATTTTAAATGCAAACATTACATGTACACTTGCTTGTGCATGTATGAACACTGTTTTCACGTGCACTGTTTCTCACTCACGTTATTTATTATTGCAAGGGGGGCTATCTCGTGTTTTATATGCTAGATTTTACAATACACTGGTAGGCACTGATTTTTGATTTGTTATTTGAGGCTTTGAAACGAATAGCGATCAGTCTGAGAGAAGTCTGGTGCAGTAGATGCACAAGAGTGGCGCCTGATGCAGTTTTGTGGCAGGGGCCGGGGTGGCATGGCCGACCGCGCGGTCCCAACACGCATGCGCCGCGGCCGGAATCGTGCCCCACTTTCCCACATTTACTCTAGCGTTGCACCAACTTTCCTCTATTTAATCTATTTATTTACTATCTTAAAAAAAAATCAGGCATCAATTCGAATTAGGCCGTCGCCAGCGTGACGTACCTCGTAGTCATCGTGAAGTCTCATGCTCGACGTTCTCGGATGTAAATATTCAGTCACATTTTAACAATTGTTTATTTTTTTTTTGTTAGTAATAAATGTAAATTGGAGTTGTAAGATGGGCGTTGGTCGGAATGATGCAGTAGTAAACGTCAAAAGTGACACTGGATTGGGTACGGCGTGCCGCTCGGGGGAGTGTCGTGATGAGTGTGTTGTGTCGGCGACGGGATGGGATGTGTGTGTGTGTTTTTGAGAGGGAATGTGCTCGGTGTGAGTTTGTTAGTGTGTTAAGAGGGCGCTCGGCCGCTGGGGGAGCGACCGGCGCGCGCGCCCGCCCGCCGCGCTCTGCGCTGCAGCGGAGCGCCTGCAGCCGCCCCTGGCGCGCCCCCATCCCTCCTACCCCTCCCCAACCCCAACCCCAAACCCACCCTTTCATCTTCCGACCCCCCCCCCACCCACGCTCTCCCGCCCCGGGCCGCCACATGCAAATACCTACGGAGTCTCCGAATCAGACCGTTGCACACTATCCCCCTGCCGTCGCGACCACCCCTTTCCTCCCTTTGAACAAATCAGCGCAGTGCCAATCTAACGAACGAGTTTAAATGCGATTGGCAATGCCGAAAAGTTTCGCGGAAACGGAAGACGGAAATCTGGGGCAATCTAGTACGTACACATATAAGAGAGACGATCGTAAATAGAGCACACTGGCGAATTGACTGCGTGAGCTAGCTAATGCTCCGACCTGGAACGTCGCATAGCGCAACCGAGCACATGTCTGTTTGAACCTAAAAGGGCTAAATTTTGCTTCAAAATTTATCAAATCACGAATCTAAGCAGATGCGTTTTTTTATATATTCCATAATACACTATGGCTAACTTTACATACGTACATACATATGTATATTTTATTTTTATTTTATTTTTATTTTACATATATACCAGGAAGGCCTTACAGGTAAATCCCAATGCGCCTTCCTGGCCAATTACAAATAAAAATGCAGCATTTTTTTATTATAAGTCGTTGAATTGCGAGACACTGAAAAAACTCGCAAATTAACGAGACATCTATGAATTGTACATAAATTTTTATTGTACATCCATCAAATTTCAAATAGTGGTGACATTGTAGGTAGGAAGGATTTTTAGCCAATTTTTTTTCCGGGAACCGTTTCAACAATGAAATCAGAGAAAATTGGCAAACTCTGATAGGAAACGATCAACCTGGAGTCACAAATCCAGGTCTGACCAACAGCATACTCTGAAAAATTCATTTTCATTCAGGGATAGAACCCGGCACCTTCTTGACGGTAAGCAGAAGCTTAACGTCCGAGCTATGCTGCTGGCTACTTATGTATGCACATATACATATATGTACATATGTGCACAAACATTATAAAACGCATCTAGGTATTCAGATATTAAAAACAAAACCACAAGAAAATGTAAACTTGCAACAAATCAACAAATTCGGACTAGTCGAATTGGCGAAAAAAGAAAGGGATAACGTTTTTGTTGGAACCGTCATAACAATTAAGTTTGATAAATTGGCAAACTGGAGATGATTGGAGATTTGATAACTATCTATGTAGATATTGGGAGCAACGATAGACATACTCGTAATTTTTTCGATTCCAGCTGGGATATGAACCCACTACCTCTCTACGGGTAAAAAAATCGCTTAACCTGTGAGCTACGCTATGGATACATATAAACCTATAGTCGATTGAAAATTGAAATAAAGTAAAAAATTGAACATTTTGTATCATGACCCCTTGACCCCGGGCTCTGACCTCTTCCAAATACCTTATTTGTACAATCTGCATGTGTATCTATATGTAATATAATATTCAATATCTAGTATATTAAGGCGATTGACAGACTATTGGCCGAGTGGACACATGGCCTACGGACACTATGTCAACGGACGCTTGGCCGAACGCACATTAAACTGACGGAGATTTGGCCGAACGGGCACTTGACCAAACGAACACTAGACCGACGTACATTTGGCCGAATGAAAGTTTCAATAGTTTTAATTTATCAAAAATATTAAATTTTAATGATATCGAGGTGATTTCAGAATTATGTATCTGTTTTTAGTCTTGAATAATTCCGATACAAAATCGACCATTCAGCCAAAAGTCTGAATGTACACTGTAGATTTACATAGTGAAAAAATAAAAATTCAAATTTATGCAATGGATAATTTCAATTAAAATGAATTGCTTAACAATTTAATCACTCGCGAGGCGAATATAAATCTTAAATACATACTCAAATAAAATGAACTGTATCTAATGAACTATGTATTTAAATTGTTCAGATATTAGGATAAGTTGTCCTTAAAATGTATTAGATCTATCACGAAAATATACCGAAACTACATACATACATATGTATGTCTTGCTATATATGTACATACGAAATAAACTAAAATCGACGGTGAAGTAAAAGGGGAGTGCTATTTTCCGTAACCCTCCCACCACCCCTACCTTATCGTCTCGGTTGCGCCAGTGTGGGTTTCGTCAGTTACATATAACTAATTTGAACGACTCTTTAAGATCAGCGTTGTTCAGACTTGATAACTGGAACCCACAGCGTTTACACACAAAGCTCCGAATACACTATTCTGAAATAGTTCTACAAATTATATTTTAATTTACGCCAGGCCAAAACTCACCCCCTGGATCGATAACGCTGAATCAGATATTTGAAGAAATGTAAGATAAACTTGTTGAAATAATAAGATCGTACGAATTAGCAATGACATAAGACACGCCCATTCGCAGCTGGAGTCTACCTAGGCACGCTGTGCCGTACGATTCTGTGTATCTACGCTTTAATGCAAGTTTGTACGTTCGTTGGAATTCTGACGTGAATAATTCGAGAGATTCTGTTCATTGGAGTTCTGAAGTGATAGAATCAAAAGGCTCTCAGGATTAGGAATAGTCGATTTCAATAGGTTTTGAACAAATCAGTGAATAATTTGTGCCATTCCAGAAAAAGAGGGCTTAGCTACCGATTTGTCCACTTTTATCTTAGAAAATAGAGAAGACCACAGCTCGAAGAGTTTGGTGGTAACTGATGTGAAGATCCGTGGAATAATCGGGAATTAATTAATTGCCAATTTTGAGGAGGCAAGGCTCTCAATATTGGGGAAAACATTACAGTCATTGGTCATACAATAGTCGTTGGCCACCTGGAACTAAATAACACATTAATTTACGCGAAATCAATGTAAATATTTATTAGTTAAGTCTTTTTATAAAATTTATCTATTAAAAATAAAATTTAAACAATATTTTAAAAAAGTTCTTTTTTAATGATTTTTAATTTCTTTTTTTAATGATTCTATAAACCTAATTGTAAATTTAAATTGATACTCGGCAATTTCACAGGAATCATAAGTTTCCCTTATATAAGAAAACACAATATGCATACATGGTTCGGTGATGACTAGAGCCCGGAATCTGAAGGGGCTGTTTATTGTTCAAATATTGTAAATGCATTGTTAATGGTTTGTCGAACCTTTTTTACAAAGGATTTACAACAATGGAACAATAGGCGGCACGTTTCCGGCCCCTTCAGATTCCGACCTCTAGTGATGACTAGTCAAATGTGAACCGGTCACAGGACAACCGGTCGCTCTAGATCGGTCACACGTGATCACCCGTCACACTAAAACTGGTCACACTCGAAAATTGGTCACGAAAAAACTGGTCACACCCAAAAATTCGACCAATTTTTAATTTTTGGGTGTGACCAGTTTTTTCGTGACCAATTTTCGGGTGTGACCAGTTTTCTCGTGACCAGTTTAAGTGTGACGAGAGATCACGTGTGACGGATCTAGAGCGACCGGTTGTCCTGTGACTGGTTCACATATGACTAGTAGTCCGTTTACCGCATACATATTGACGCAAATGAATCATTTGAACTTTTATGTATTTTTCAACACTGGCAACACTATCTGCTGTGTCAGATATAAATTGACTTTGAAATTTGAAGCATTCGCAATCATCACTAAAGGCGTGCTTTTTCCAGGAATCAGGGCGTTTTGGCGTTTTGGGAATCAGGGCCGAGTGCAAAAAAAAAGGTTCGGCGAACCTTTAACAAAGCACCGCAAACAATTAACAATGAACGGCACGTTTCCGATCCACTCACTAATCATTGGTAATTGGACTATTCGTCACATCGGGGTGGTCACAAAGACAATTTTTGCCATGAAAATCGCAAATACACAATATTTGGCACTCAAGTTCTCGTTACTATGATAGTTATCGTTAGTATGATGGACTTTTCGGCTGCCAGATGTTCCGTTATAGAGATTTTAGTGACTTTGTGACGAGTAATTTGTGACCAGTAATCACCGAACCCTAATCATTACAGTCTATTACATACATACATACATCACACTCTGCGTAATTGTATGTAGGATTTAGTTTTCGAACCCAGAAGATTATATAATATTTAACTTAAGCATACATACTAGTGTATGCATGTTTAAGATGGTAACGCCGCGACACGGCTTAAGGGTTGAAACCCACTGGCGCGACGTGTCGCACGCGACCCAACGGGAGGAGTCGCGCGCGACTGAAGTTTATGTACATATGTGTATTTAAACGACGCATAACCCACTGACACCACTCGGTAGGGTCAGTCGCGCGCGACTGCATTTTTGAGTCACTATCACTAACATCACTAACTGTCGCATGTAAAAAGTCGCGCCTATAACCCAGTCGCACGCGACGTGTCGCGCCAGTGGGTTTCAACACTAAAGCACCAAGCGAGTCCCATTGACCCGTACCACGTGTCCCATCACGAATTGAACATGTAGATATACATATGTATCAATCATCTTCAACGATTCCACGTATTATAATAAGAAAACAGACACAGCATCCCGACTTTCGCCCCTCCCCCTCGGCCATTCGCGATTTTTTTTCGCACGTGCGATTGGCCGTCGGTCGAACGAGAATTGGGTGAACCACCGCTGTTACTAGGCATTCATTTGCCCGAATCTCTGAAATATTAATGTTCGAGTGTTGCGTGTATGGACGGTTCGTAACTCGGGTGTAACACTCGTATAAGATTTGCTCGTGAATATCGCATACACCTTTATAATTTGTACATAATTTATTGCAGCACAATGTTGGACTCCACCTCTTGGGAACGATGCGCGGTACGCATTGATGAACTACAAACTTTAGCGATTCGTTTGTTCATTTTTAATGGAGGAAACGGCCGCACAACCCCCACCCCCTCGGAATACTATCCGTTTGCAGATTTTACAGCTGAAAAATTCACCCCCTATCCCACTTTGAGATGTTAAAGTGCCGCGCGATTATGTAATGTGGTTCAAGGTGGATATTGCTATGTGTGTCATCGCAAATAGTTATCACGTATTTATAAAGCTCAAATACATATACATATGTACGTATACATATATACATCGCGGCCATAGCCAATATATTTTGTGAGGGGGGCTGAAATATAGGAACAACCCCCCCCCCCTTAAATATTAGGTATATATTCTTCGATATATTTAAAATAAATATTTACCCAGATAATTCAATTCTTTCACCTTTTCCGACCAAATAATCAAAATATATTTTTTAATTTTTATTTTATTCAATAAAATGTGTTGTTTTATATTCAAGATGCAAATAATTCATTCATGATCACGTGATATATCTTGACACACTTTTCATAATTATAATATACTAGTGGTAGATCCGATGAAAATTACATCGGTTTTATTATAAGTAAAAGTTACCTATGTACATATGTACTGAAATACATATAAACAATATAAATCAGTAATAGAAAAAAACATTTTATTAATAAATTAATTTTCAGTAGAAACATTATTTTCCAAGAGGAAATATTGGTAGCAAACAATATGTATATATGTTACAGTGAAAGCATATTTCAAGTGAAAATATATTTTCACCAATTCAAGCAGTGAAAATGTATCAACCAATGAATTTACAACGTTTAATTCTATAAATTCAACCCTAGCAACCCAATCTTAAATGAATAGGGCCAACCCTTACTTAACCTAACCTATCCTAACCCTTAAATAATACCAACCCTAACAATATAATCTTAAATGAATAAAACCAACCCTGAAAATGTAACTGGTTATGATATACATATACAGGATTTTTCTCGATTCTACCAACCAAAACTTACAAATGTACATATGTACATATATGTATATACAAAGGCTCTTTTGATATTATATATTAGATTATTTTTTTAATTTAGGGGGGGGGGGGGGCTGGCGCCTCCAACCCCCCCCCCCTCCCCACTTGGCTACGGCCATGGCATACATATATACAATTTTACCAAAGTATATGACTTTAGATATTATTTGACATGTAGTGACGCTATCTTATATTATTCACTTGTAATTTAATAGCATGGAAATTGTACGACTGCAGTTCGCGTATTCTTACAGACTTACTAGAATAGTTATTCGCAGACTATGTGATTTTAATACAAAATATACATCTATTTATGTATATAATATATTTATTTCGTCATAGTAATTTTTCGTACAAACATAGCATCGACAATGCATAGTTTTTAAACCGTGCTCACTTTTTATCAAGTGCACGGATTCGTGCACCCGGATACTAGTATACAATATTATACTTATAAGGTTCGCACATATCATTAGCGTGTAATGCTTTTAACTGAGTGGTCACGAGTTCATTCCCTGGCCCGGTGCTGCTGGCCGGACCTTGGATATGAGACCAGGTTGATCGTTTCCTATCAGAGTTTGCATATTTATCTAGTTTAATTGAAACGGTTCCAACAAATTGCAACATGTCCTAGCGAAAATTCAATTTTCAAATTTGTCCATATATGTATGTATGCCTCTATAATGCTCTCTAAAAATATTTATCGATGTTTGTAAAAAGCCAGGAAGGCGCATTGGGGTTTACCTGTCAGGCTTTCCTAGTATATAGTTGCATGTTTAAAAAATAATGACTCGTTATAAATGAGCAAGTCCATTGCTGTCAAAAGATAAAAAAAAATATTTTACAGGTACTATCTGATGAACTTTAAATGAATTAAGAAAAATGCGCGTACATTGAAACTGTAGTAACAAATAATTCAATAAAAATCTTATCTATTTTCATATACATGTACTAGTGACCCATCGCACAAAAATTCCTGCTTGTTTATACCTATATACAAAAAAGTTTATAGCTATATACAAAACACGTCATACCGCGTGCACGCTTCGCGCCTTCTGCCATCTTCCCTACGAGAGCACTCGCCGTGTCTCATGCGATCTTGTCCGCTCTGCCAGTTTCCACGATATACGAAAAACACTCAATATCACTTGATATCAACACTTTTTCAATTATGAAAAAGTGTTGATATCAAGGCACGCCACAAACAGACGATCGCCCAAACGACTTAGTGCGCAAACGCAAGTGGTACGCGACACTTGTGGTAAGTCGCAAAGTGGTACGCGACACTTGTTTTTTTAGTTAGTTATGTACATGTAAAAAACGCTAGCACGCCTGATCTATGCCAGGCCAAAGCTCAACCCTTGGAGTGTTTTCGGTGATATAGTTTTCTGTTTTGACAAATGTTTGACAGTGATCGATAACGGTGATTCTCATATTTGATGAAATGTAGAAGAAACTTGTCGAAATAATAAGATCGTCTGAATTAACAATGAAATAAGACACGTCCATTCACAGCTGGAGTCTACCTAGGTATGCCGTACCGTACGATTCCGTCTTTGCCTTTAGCCTTATATACATACATACATACATGATATGTATGAAAGTTTTCATTCGCCACAAATCACTCTGATTGTTCGTCACATACAAACTGACAGACAATACACATGCGCTGATATATTATTTTAATGTTTTTCTTATATTCTTGTTTTTACGTAAATATACGGTGCTCAACATCACAATATAAGGTGTTAGTTCACTGTTCGAGTTCGTATTTACGTCTCTTCAGAGTTGAAATAAAACGAGTTACGAATTTAGCTTGATAACAATCCAGCTCTTTTCATTTCATAATTTTTTTATCAAATGCACAAATGTGTCTACCTAGTCTCATATATTGGTCACATCGATGAAGTTTTTCATCAAGGAAGATAATACGCCCCTTTTACTAAATCGAATCGTGAGATAAAATACGACACTTCTTAAGATAAAAGCACTGCACTGGCATATTCAGAATGGTTCGAGGAAAGATGCACTAAATTGCACTGAATAGTAGCGCAGTTTCGAAAAGTTGTTCAAAAAAAAAACTAACGCAATAGAATTCTGCAAAAAAAGTTTATCACCCTCAGAAAACATACAAATACCGCCTTGACGTTTTTTTGTGAATTTCTATTGCGTTAGTTCTCCTTGAGCATCTATGAAAGTGTGGATGTCTCGAGAGTGCAACTATCTCAAGTGCATTTTTCCGGTCACCAATGGCTGGCATAGCTGACCAATTGGAGTCGCGCATCTGTCTTCCAACTGTCAAGTTAACTTAAATGGGCTATAAATTGTTTTATAGGTTAAATTAACCAGCAATATATGTAGCTCAGTGGTCAGCTACATCTGAGGGGTCACGGGTTCAATCCCTGGCCCAATGCTGTTGGCATTGACTCCAAGTCGATCGTTTCCTATCAGAGTTTGCTTATTTATCTGATTATATTGTTGAAACGGTTCCAAACAAACAGGCAACCTATCCTCATTCGTTAAATTTATATTAATAATGTTTATATAAAGGATATATGTACAATTTTGGCCATGGGTGTCGCCTTGGGCCAAAACCCGTAATTTCACCATAGCAAATTTTTATAAAATTGAAAATCACATCATGGGATGGGGACCATTTTTTATTTGTATTTTTTTCATGCGGGAAAAGTCGGAAAAGCGGGAAAGAATTTGAAAAGTGTCGGTTAGCGCACCTGGCGCCACTCCACGGCTAGCCGGTGTATTACGACCCGACGCAGTTCAGTGTCGCGCCCCCTTACTCCTCCCCAGCATCCTCATCCCCCTTGCCCCTACCCCCGTCCCCTCCCCTGCCATCGCGGCCCCTATCCCGGTTATCCGCGGCCAGAACCCATTGTGGGGCGTTGTGTTGAGCCATTCCCATTTTTTAGGTCATCCCGGCACGTAACTTCACCTTAACCCAGTTTCAATTCGCCGCACCAATCGAACACTACGTTCATCCCACCAAAACACCACTATTAACACTATACATTAATATATGTATATGTATATATGTACGTACATATTTTACTACTGACGAACGTATTGTTTATATCGCGTGTTGATGTTTATATCGCGATCATTATGAAGGGTCGTTAAAGCGACGACGTGCTTTAGCACAAAACTTATAGGAAATTAATGAGGTCTTGAATTGAGGTGGTCTGAAAAGTTAAAGAGGTCAATCAACGTGTGGGATTGACTGATTTCGATTGTCATTCAATGCATGTATTTTTTTTAAATAGATTTAGCCTACATACATATTTGCAACTATTCAATGTATATTATTAAAATTTGATAACAACTAAGAACGATGTATGATTGAACTACATTTAAAACGAAATACAGTGAAGACCGAGTTCAAAAGTCCATTGACCTAATTTTTTTTTAATGTACATATGATGCATATGTATATAATATTTCGTATTAAAAAATTATGCAATAGTAAACAAATGAATTTCGTTCGAAACATTGATTTTGAATTTGAAATCATGGATTAAAAATCAATTATTTCCGATTTTGTAATTAACTAAATTGGCATCAAAATATACAATTAGTCAATTATTCAATCTTACACTTTTATATTAAAATTAATATTGAATAATCATTTGTAATTTAAATTGATTTTGAAACATTTTAAAAGCCAGCGAAATTTCGCTTTGCACCGCATGCGCAAAATATTATGATGTTGTTTGTTTGTTTTTTTTTTTTACTTTTGTTGTAAAATTGGCTAACATTGAACTTTATTTATATTTAAAAACACATTTTTTATTTTATAGAATTTTAAAAAGTCGGAAAAACTCCAGTGAAGTCCGGAAAATTTATTGTATGAAAAATAGTTTCAACTTAAAATGTATTCAAAAAAAGTTATTTTATGTATTCGTTTGATTTTATTATGAATAAAAATTTGTTTTTTAATGTATAGATTAATTTGAAAATGAAAAATTTCAATTTAAAACTACGAATTCAATTATTCAAACCGAGAATTGATACAAAGCTATCATTGGACATTGTTGTTGTCATCAATCGTCCAACATATACATATTTATAAAAATAATCACATCTCACTTTGAAAACTAGATAAACAACATTCGCCTAAAAAATAATAAAGAAGCTACCGAATGATATTCTATTCTTTATAGAAGATTTAAATATTAAACGGGACGTTTCGAATTGAACGAGTCCATTTTGGGACGTGTATTTCATGATTTATTTCATACATTTTCAACTTTAATAATGAATCGTTCGTTTTACTTTCGAATCCTTTCATTAATAAATAAACCGACCTTTACAAACTTTGTGCAAAATATGTAGTCCATTTCGACAAAATATTCGACGACAAAGATTTTCATTTATAATATGTATGTAATAAATTTCATAACGCATCAAAAATATGTACATTTATTAAATTTCAGTTGCACAGTATGAATTGTTCAGCTGCATCAGTTTTAAAATTTAGAATTTTTGTTATTATTTTGCTATCAATTCGAGCCTATTTAATTTTTCCTATAAGTATTTTTTTAGATTAAATTGAAATGAAAATATTGAATATTATTCAAATTTACGAGTATGATAAATATCATTTATAATTGGAAAACTCATTTTTTTTTTAAATTTAATAAACATTCATATTGATCCAAAACATTCTTTGATGGAAAAAAATTTTCATTTTTAAATAAAACTAACCCTTTGAAATTGGAAAACTTTTAAATTTTTCCCGAAATTAGCTATATATAATGAATTAATCATACACTATTATCAATCCTTGTCATTACAATGGTTTTACACGGCATTTAACCCTTTAGATGCCGCGATCCGTCTCCGCCAATGACCACGTGGTGAGCACATTCAATTGATTTTCCTCACCGACGGAAAATCTTCACCCTGAAACACTTCCAAAATCCAACCGACACTCGCCAAAGAAAGCACTATACAAACACGTGTCCGCATCACACTGATTTGAATATCGGCAACTGGGCGTGAACACTCATCAAGTCATCTCGACAAATACAATCCCACTATTCGGCGAACTTTCATGGAAAACGCATAGAGGGGAGGGGATTACATGGGGGCGCTTTTCCGCACATCTCCCACAAGCGACGCCCTCGCGCTATCACTGTTATCTCGACACGCGTGTATGTATGTATGTGTGTATATAGTATGTGTGTGTATGTGTTTTATAATTTTTGGGTGGTCGTCGCCGGCGACACGTTGCGTCCCTAATCGATACGCCAGGGGGGTGAAGGCGCTCCGCCCCCGGTCGATGAGCGTGTCCGGGGGGGCGGTGGCAAGTTGGTGATTGTTGTCCTCCTCCGAGAGGTTGTTTTACCTCTCTTGCCATGACGTCATGTCCTGCGGTCACACCCTGCCGCCGTCGCTCGCAACCTCATCTTCCCCGCAAACCATCTTCGGTGGGAGAACCTCAGTGTTGGGGGCGGCGTGCGTCTGTCTGCGGGGCGCGCGGCGGCCACACTGCGGGCGCCCAACGTCAGGGGCGCCGCACCCCTAGCCCACGCTTTTCCGACAGAATATTATGCGTATCATCACGCCTCTTGGAAAAGTGGTCCCTCGAGGAAAAGCCCTCGGCTGAAAGTCAGACGGCTCCAGGATGTTAATATTCAAAAGCAAATCTACATATTTTTATTTATTTTATTTTACATATTTTGTTAGGAAAATTTACAGTTTTATTAAATTACAAAATTTTATTTTATTTTTATTGTCACAAATCAATACACACTCGCCATTACAGATTTGCTCCAATGCGACGGGTGTACGTTAATGAAATACATAAACAATCAGAAATCAGAAATACAGTAATACATACATATACAATCAGAATATATAGAATATAACACTTAATCAGAAATAATAATCATAGTGACATCTATGGATTATTTTTAGATTTTTTTTTTTTTTGTATACAATTTTTATACATACAATAAATACGAAATTATAGAGATTTTGATAGAGATATCTATAGATTTCAGATTACTGTGTATAATTAATACAAATTATACACAGGCAGATTTTTGTGACAACAGGATTAGATTTTAATACCAATTTTCAGGAACCGTTTCAGCAATGATCAGATAAAATTGGCAAAATCTGATAGAGAAACGATCGATTTGGAGTCACAAAACCCCCAAATCTAACCAGCAGTGGCGAGGACTCGAACCTATGACCTCAGTGATGCTAAATATATACGCTATCACTAAGCCAAACTGCAAATTGTATTATTAAACACAAAAATTATTAAAAGAAAAACCATTTTAAAGATTTTCGCATATAGAAAATTTTACATTGAAAAATAAAAAATAAAAATAACAATAAAGTAAGATAATTAGAAAAAAATATAAAAATAGCAATATTATTAAAATAATAAAAATTATCTATATATATATATATATATATATATATATATATATATATATATATATATATATATATATATATATATATATATATATATATATATATATATATATATATATATATATATATATATATATATATATATATATATATATATATATATATATATATATATATATATATATATATATATATATATATATATATATATATATATATATATATATATATATATATATATATATATATATATATATATATATATATATATATATATATATATAAATGAATGTCTGAGTGTGTCTCGAATAGGCTCCTAAATAAGGCTTCCAATCCCGGTGTTTTCTGGTACCGTGAATCCCGGTGCTGAAACTAGTCTGAATACCGGGATTACGGTGCTGGCCGAAATTTCTTTAAAAATATTATTTTTACAAAAATAATATGGAAAAAAACATAAAACAACATTATATAATGAACAATAGTGGGATCTGCAATGACAGTCATAGTCCAGTTGTTTGCTCTAATCCATTTCGACGCCGGCTTGCCGTTTCCACGAAATGGTATGAATGGCCTGTATTGTGTCGCAGATATTGTGCTCAACCGTAATGATATGATATTTGATGCATATTTTATCTGATTCGAACTCAGAATCGATCACTGATCACCTTTTCATGATCTAGAAAACTGTGTATTGTGTGTCAGTGTATTTTGGGAATATTTGAACACCGTTCGTCCAATCAAACTGAAACTTAGTATCGGTTACTAAAATTCTTATCGATACGACTTAAACTTTTTCAAATTTTCAAGTTGAGTGGAAATGGTACCTCCCTTATATGTGTCCTCTTATTTTAAGTTTTTGAATTCAATTATCTGCCAAACCGCTAATGAAATCGGACTGAATTTTTTTCACTTGTAATAGAAATTATTAATATTATACCCCAATATTTTTTCCTAAGCAGAAAGTAGTACTTTTACTCTAGAGATTCAAGGTTTTTTTATGTTTTTCTCAGAAATCAAAAGTAGAACTTTCGTCTTGTGTAAGTTTCCCTACATTTGTGTTCAATTTGTATCGAAAATGATCATAGCCGGTATGTGTGAGTTGATTATCGAATTTTTATCCTTCTTATATTCCTCAAATACATATGTCGTGGGTAAAGTCGTGGGTTGGTCACATCCGAATGTATGTAATTGCAATTTTTTTTTTAGGTGGATTGCTTCGATGAATAATTACTAGACGGTAAAATTTATTATGACGGAATCAAAGTGATGTTTTTTTAATTTATTTATTGTATTTTATTTAATCTTAGAAATCTATGGATACAAACCGAAAATTTAAAGAATGTAGCCAAACTCTCAAAATAAAAACACCAATATGGGAGTATTTTTGCGTGAAACATCGGGAGAGTTTGCAAAATGCAATTGAACGTTTTTGAAATATGAAAACATGCAATTGAACTTTTTTTTCTTATACATTTAATCCCAATGCTAGCACCGGGATCCCGGGATCGGAAATTCCCAGCACCGCAATCCCGGTGCTGAAGTAATCTTCCGGGATTGGAAGCACTTCACTGAAGCACTAAACCACTGAACCGATTATGATGAAACTTTCTGGATTTGTTGTATGCATGTCCGGGAAGATTACTGTGAAAAAAAAACGGGAAAAACGGGAATGAGTCTCATTGCAACGCTATAATTTCAAATGTTTTCGCGTCGCGACCAAGGTGTTCGCTGTCTGCGTTTTACCGACAAATGGGAACGGGAACACGGGAAAGGGAACGGGAGCGGGAATGGGAACGGAAATTGCATGCGTTATTGTAGCATTGCAACGCATGCCGGGTTCAGCTAGTAATATAATAAAAATTCAATATCACAATTACCAATTTACAACAATGTTAAGCATCAAAAAACAAATTCCCAACTATCTCTGTAGCTTGGTTTGTATTAATATTAAATAAGTCAAAATTAGAATCGGTAGAAATGAGTGTATTGATATTGGAGCTTACACGCCAGATGAGTGAGCTTCTTCCATAATTAGAAAATATATTAGGCAAGTAAGGGAGCTAATTACATCTGATCGTTCTATTAGGCACACGCAATGATAGTCTGCTCAATAATTGAGGATATGTATATTTATGTAGATAAACTGTGTTGAAAATGACCAATATTTTACACTGGTGTTGTGCCCGTTGATATTTCAACCGTTGGTTTTTGACCGATAAAAATTTCAGGGTATTATAGGTAAAAACTACCTACCTACCTACATATAAAACAATATAAAACACCAATATAAAAATTAATGAATCAATTAAGTTAATTTTCAATAGTGATCGTTATCGCAGACACACAAAATAGACATCACATACCAATAGATAAATTGTGAGTTCAAGTCCCGGCCAAATACGCTGTTGGCGAGATCGACAGTCTCCTGTTAGTATTTTCCGATTTTCCTAGCTCGATTGCTGTGACGGATCCAATAAATCGTTATCCCCAGTATCTCGTAAATATGAGTTGTTAGCATCTCGAATTTGTTGAGTCTTATAAAATATCATATAGATATATAATATTGCTATTATGTGTGTTATGTCTGAGATAACACTCGTGTTACTATAATAGTCGTTTAGATTCGAAATATAAATGTACGTCACAGCTAAGCCACTGCCAAAACGTATACGATTATAATAACAAATGAAAAAACTTTAATATAAATATACTGTTTACTACCAATGTCTCCTCTATGCGAATAGACGGCGCTAAGTCTCTGAGCAATTACTTTTAATTAATTTTTCTATTGGTGTTTTATATTGTTTACATGGAGGTACGTAGGTAGTTTTTATCATTTTTTTAAAATTAAACAAATATTTAATTAAATATATTTAAAAGGTATTTGAAAAAAATTCATAGTACACAGAACCTACACATTTCTTTTAATTTAATAACTTAATATGCTAACTAACACACATGCGATGATATTTCATCGGGTACAACACTAGTGCTACTATAAAGTTACTGTGTATCAAATAAATTTTTGATTCTCAATATACATATGTTTCTATTATATTATGTCCCACAATGTTTGAAAAATTATTAATACTGTTGCGTAGGGGTGGGTTCAAGATCGAAATGAAAGGCCAAGTCACTTCACAACATTTATTCAACGATTCATGGGTCCTCACGGATCCACCGCTCACTTCAGAATTAGCTGATCAACCGTGTGTACCTTCTTATAAAGGACAAGTTTCCCACCACAGCTTCCTCGATCTATTTATGTATCTATTGTCTAGGCACGTTAAGGTCTATCGAGGTGAGTCTATTATTCTGTGAGAACTCCAGCGTATACTTTGTTCGGGCACTTACTGAGTCTCGTTAGCCTAATCCGGGCTCTCTATTTTTCACCCACGAATGCACTTAGACAGTGGATACTCTCTCTCATATTCCCACGTTATAATACTTGTGTACAAAAATAATTTATCCATATGTGTCGCATTGGGATAATTCCTGTCACGGCACGTATGATGTTTGTATTGTAATAATGGTGATAAAATAAAATATGTATGCCATTACAGGTTGCGAAGCCTATGGTCAAACTTTTTACATATGTACATACATAGATACTTAAACTATTCCAAACACATTACAAATAATGACATCTATAGCCAAACAAATTCTACAAATGTATGTAAATATATATTTATCAACAAATTCTATATTCTCAACGAATTTATGAGAAATTGAGGGGGGCATTGTGATTTTTATTGGGTCCGTCTCAACCATTAAGTTAGATAAATTGGAAAATTCTAGCAGAAGATGGCCGATCAGGGGTTAATAACAGCCAGTATTATATATCGGTGGTTGCGTTAATGCTAACCACTGAGAGGTCCCAAGTTTGAGCCCAAGTTTGATCTCAATTGAAAATAATTTATTCTGAGTATGGTAATAATTTATTAGACATGGGTATTTGTTACTCCAATTCAATTGTTTCTTATCAGAGTTTGTCAATTTATGTCATTTTATTGTTGAAACGGTTCCTCATCAAATTGGCAACCAATTTACCCACTATGTGTCACCACTATTCGAATATACAGGTTTAAAACTATATGTGTTGCTTTAGGGCATCCTGTAATGGCACCATGGTAAAAATATAAATTTAATTGAGAAAAAATAGCCATCCAGATCTCGTCTGCAGCGTACCGGCAGGGATTTGAACTCGCAACCTTTCTACTGGTCAACAATGACTCAACCAGTGAGCTACGCTGTGGCTAAACATAATTTTTTTCACCATAAGGGACACAGTGAGCACCATTAAAAAAAACTATCAGTCCACAGAATGCACATGTGCATTATCGTTGTGATGTCTGTAGAAACAATCCAACCAATGTACATATGTATGATATATACAGATTGGTTAAAAAAGGATAATTTTTTTCATACTTTTCATGCCATATACAAATAGTAATTTTCAATTTCCCACGACTGACGTAATTGAAAGCTTTCGGTGTACCAAAAAAACGAATAAATAAATTAAATAAAAAATATCATCGATTTTGAAAATATCTTCTGTGCCAAAAATCAATTGATTTATCTCGACGAAAATTTCGAAAAAGTGAATTTTTTTCATACATCTTTTTTTACTATTTTTAAAAACTATGTACTATGTTTTTGCAGATTAATTGGGAGTTGCTTACTTTTGATGTGAAATGAGTTCTAACTTAAAAAATATTAATGTAAAAAAAACTAATTGAAATGCAATATTACGTATTTATTTGAATTATTATAATTTATATATTCAAAGATGTGTATTGCGCATAATTAAGTACCTATACATACATGTAATATATAATTTCGAAAGAGATTTTGTAACGATATAAGTATGTAATGTTGGTTGGTAACTTCGAAAACAAATCAAAGTTTCTATGACGACGATTCGATATGGTTTCGATTAGATATATGTATTCAATATATTTTTTTCGATTCAAATAATGTTTATAAAAAAACAAATGAATATTTACTATTAGTTTCGCCATGTTTAAGCTGTTTATATTAAAAATACTGAGCGAAGCCGGCTAAAACATCTAGTATATAATATTATAGGATTACATATTTTGCACGCCAGATTTGACATACCCGGATTGTATACCAGTATGACATGTGGTGAACGACAAAAAGTCAAATCTCCGACAAAAAAGGTAAATACTTAATTGATCAATATAAACGCCAGTGCTTAAACGTAGAACTACATACGTAAGACCAAACTAATGATAAACTAAAATATCAGAGTTGCTGTATTACAAAGAGTCGGTCAAAGAGAGAAATCTACGGCTTAAAAACGAAAAGTCTATGTAAAATTCAAGGTAATGTTTTCAAAATCAACTTAAAATTGGTTTCATTGGTTTACATTCGATAAATTGAAATTGGAAATGTCTTCGAACTATCTTTAGAGGAAGTATATCGTTGTTGCCCTCATCGAGTTCTTGTTTTCTATACTTAGATGTTTTATCTCATGTCAGTCTATTCTGGCGGAGATTGGCCTTCATGCTCCGGAGAGTTTGATCTGGACCCGCCATCGTCCCCTATTTCATATTCATCTGGCAAGAACTGCGGCTTATTTTAACTCTCCCATTTCTCAAGGCAACCGTTTCGTAAATTCACTGGATGGTGCCATTGACATTTGTCATATCTCTTTTCATTCGCTGCACCGCTTCCTCGGTTACGGGGGTCGCGAACAACTAGAGCAGTTAATAGTTGACAATTTTAATTGTTAACTTGGCTGTTATATTTTTATTTATTGTAAGAATTTTTAATGTCATGTATTTTTATTTTTTCTTCTATTCTTAATCTGTTTAGCACACTCGTCGCTTTGGATAAATCTGTTAGGCGAGTGTCCACGATTAATTTGATATAAAATAAAATTTCATTATAATCCATTTTACTTGTGAATTGGTCGAAAAATTGTTAATTTTCCTAAGTTTTCCTTGGGACCATCTATTTTTGGAACCCCCCACTAATTGACTCAAAGATATTCGGCAGTAGGCTTTTGATAGGGGATGCGGTTTTTTTCACGGCTTATAATCGAAATAGGGTTATTTGGATAGGTGTGGGCACCCCTGTCCCGTCTTGTTCTGGTGTGGCGATCAATGCGGGAAGCTGGAGCGCCTGCGCCCCCTGCGCCGCCCTGCGTCACGCTGGCGCAGGCGCACCCCCGACCTCACCCGCCCGCACCCCCACACACACCCGCCCCCGCCCTCACAACACCACGTGCCCTCACAACACCACAGACCACTACCCTACCCTACCCTACCCTGCCCTGCAGACACACACGTGGCACACAATAACACGCATAACCAACAATCCACTCGACTCCACTCCACTCCAACACTCCCATCTCTTTTCCACAAATGTTACATTCTTCTTCGACGACGTCCACTCTGTTTGTACGGTCTTCAATTGTGATTCAATGTCCCTCTCGTGCGTACATTTACACCTATGTATACATCTAAATGTGTAGGGTGTAGAAATAGGACGCGTGTTTGTTATAGTGAGGGTTGTAATTTTCACATCGTTGATTTGTTTGTTGGAATTTTGAAATGTTTCGTGTGTACTTTAATGAAGTGATGATATTGTTATTGAATTTTCATATTTTCATTGAACCCGTTGTAGAATGTCAATATAAAAAGTTTGGTACCTAAATACGCTAATTTTCGTCGAATGATCTTTCATTTATAAGTTTTATGTTCAACGAACGAATTTATAAGAAAAAACGAATTGCAGAATTTTAGTCTTTTGAAGTCAAGAATTTTGGTTTCCATGAGAATTAATAGTTGAATCATTACATACTCAACAGTATACATATAAAATAAAAGCCTTGAATCAAAATGAAACATAATAATATTCTTATTTATTTTAAAGTACAAAGTATTTTCTCGCCATAATAATGTGCCACGAGTGAATAAATATTAAAATATGAAAAACATTGTAATTTAAACGCACATATGTACTCGTATGTATTATAATCGAAATGCACAGAATGTGACTGTTTAATTTGAAATAAAATCATTTAATTCTACATACATATAATATTTTTAATGTGATATTGTTACGTGGGGGCAGACATTGGAGTGAAACACACAATGAATAATAGTATAGCAGGGTGTGCGGGGGGGGGGGGTACTTATTTTTGAGTTTTGTATGAAAAAGCATGCATCACAGGCAAAAAGTTTTTTTTTGATTATCCTCAAAGTATAAAACAACATGATTTAATGTGAACAAAATTTTAAAAAAGGTTCCAATGTAGGACAAGTGAATTATTAATAAAAATAAACCGTATTTAAATTATTAATTAAATATTCTTGCTACGATTTTCTCAAGAATTGCGGGCCCCTTAAGTAGAACTGGCCCCGAGAGTTTGATCCTGCTCCCTCGTTATCGTGAGCCCTGAATTGAAATGCCCATTTTCTCAGCTTTTTAGTACTCGGTTAGTACGAGTACCTACAAACTTAAGTGAGGATGAATAGATACAAGAATAGTAAGCAGAGCCGTGGAGACGGTTCAAAATTTACCGACTCCGACTCCGACTCCGACTTCAATATATAAAATAAATTAAAGGAATTCAAAAAACCACTAAAAATTGATATTTATTGAATTATTGGTAATGAAATAGGTATAAATAAAAAGTCAAAAACTACATTCATAGTGTATGTGTATAAATTTCATACACCAACAAATCAATTTAATTTAAAAAATTAGAGTAATTAATTTAAAAAATTTTTGTAAAATAATAAGTATGAGACGGAGGAAACAAAAGGTTAAGACCACTACATTATCTAATATATAATTTCGAAAGAGAATTTGTAACTACATATACATATATGTATTTAACTATTGTTGGGTCATAAATCCGTGACGTCATCGAACAAATAAATAAAATAAAACTATTCAAATAAATTTAATAAAATGTTTACTATTATATTAGCCATGTTTAAGCGGTTTATATTACAAATACCGAGCGAAGCCGGGTAATAAAATTATTGTTTTATAAATAAATTATTAAATTTCAGTTCATTGATGGATTTACTTTAATAAAATTGGAAACTTTAATTGACCCATATCGTTGTGGCGGCTCGCTATACGACATGGTCGAGTTTGGTCACCTTCCTGCGAGTGGGGACCAACTCGGCTGTGTTCAGAGTAGCTACCTCACTCTGCCTTCAGCTATCATAAATAAAGCACGTGCATCAACATGCCAGTCGTCTCATTCGTTCATCCCCCATATCGTAATAAAGAAAATAATAAAATAGAGTTGGAGTCGGTTGATTTTTAAAACTCTGACTCCCCCAACCCTGCTGGTAAGTAAATAAAGAATGATACAAAACTAGCTCTCAAGTCAAATAATAAATCCTTACTCAAGTAAGTACTCGAATACTACCCGGACCATTAAAAAAATTAATGAGTGAGTATTTAAAAAATTTGATTAATTTGGAATCCCTAGTCCCGAGTAGTAGTGATATAATAAATTGTAATTTATTTAAAATGTTTCATATAATATAATTAAAAAAAATATGTTTTTTTAAAACTAATCTCTTCTATATTTTGTTTATAAAATTAAGACAATATACAAAAAACCTAATTAAGACATCACCAATCATGCGTATGGCAAAGTGCTCAATCTGCCATAGCGAGAACAGTGTGGACAATAAACGTCACCGTGAAGGAAGATGCAGTATTTTCAAACGTGTTTATTATCACGACTATTTTTCACCATGGTAATGGCGGACATCATTTCGACCGAGCAAAATGGCAAAGTTTGAAAACGATCGGACAAGAACCCAAACTTCGTCACACGACCAAATCGTTTGCAAGCTAAGAAGAGGTAAGTGAAAATCGTTTGCAAGCTAAGAAGAGGTAAGTAATAATAATAATATAGGGGATGAAACGAATGAGACGACTGGCATGTTGATGCACGTGATTTTATTATGGCAGCCGAAGGCGGAGTGAGGTAGCAACTCTGAAACACGGCCGAGTTGGTCCCAACTCGCAGGAAGGTGACAGAACTCGACCATGTCATAATAAGTAATAAAAAATGCCGCCACAATAATAATAAGTTATAAAAAATGCAGTTTACTGTCAGCATCCCTGACAATCCTAAACACCAAGCTCATACTCAAGGCAGTGAGATATATTGAACGACTAAAGGTCTGTTCATACCTATTCAGCACGACCCGTATCCTGCAGGTGTCATGCAAGTGCGGATAGTATTCTTTGGTACATTATATGGACGTATTCATACTCCATTCGCGTATGCGCATTTACGCATTCTTGCGCGTCCATATAGAATGTACCAAATAATACTATCCGCATTTGCATGACGCCTGCAGGATACGGGTCGTGCTGGATAGGTATGAACAGACCTTAATAAGTAATAAAAAATGCAGTTTACTGTCAGCATCCCTGACAATCCTAAACACCAAGCTCATACTCAAGGCAGTGAGATATATCGAACGACTAAAGGTCTGTTCATACTTAACAGCACTGCACGGCTTCAGCACTGCACGACTCCGTTTCAAATATGTCATTTTATTACATTTCTATTCATATCTACCTACACGTTGCGGTCACGTCACGTTTACAGCAATTTGGCCGAGTGCAAGGCAGAATCGGCTTACTTATACATTAGAGGCCATGACGACACGGCGCAATATTGCTTGCGTCGTATTATCGAGTACTTGCAATATGAATGCATACACGTGCATTTGTAGCTACGCGTCAGAATACAGGTCAGCAAAAATGTTTCGACGTTTATCGAACGAAAAATTATGTATAATCGCGCTGTTGTTGGAAGAAGAAGCTCAAGAAGGCAATAAAAAAGCACGGAGGCGTTTTGATGTGCATCCCATGTTAAAAAATAGAAAAACCAAAGGAGAGTTTTGGACACTGTATAAGGAGACAAATTTTTTTTAAATATTTCCGTAAAAAATTTTAATATTTGCGCCAAAACCATGTCGAAAGATTGAACAGCTGTCAAATGTCACTATCGATAATTGGTCCAAAACAGCAAAGCGGCAGACTCGTGGCACGTAATTCGCATGTATATTTCCACGATGGCCAAAAAAACGGATACGATACGTTGATGGATGTTGCTGTAAAGTATGAACAGGAAATGTCGGGTACTGCTGTAAGCCTGCCGTGGCGTATACGTGACGGTTGGTATGAATATACCCATACAAAATGTACCTGCTGAAGTCGGTACGTGCTGACCTTAACACCGATAGTCGTATTGTACAAATTTCGAATTAAAAAGTCGTCCCAGATTCGCTGCAGAGCAATTGGCAGCAGTGATCCAAATGTGTTGTATCCAGAACTAGCGGAGGGGGAAAGTCGGGGTGGGGGTAGCTGTCTAGATTCGGCGCGTGTGTGTGTGTGTGTGTGTGTACATCGAAAGGATCGGGGCGAACGGAGCGGGCAGGGGACAGAGGCAGGGTCAGTGCGCGCATGGCGCTTGCCGGTGCGGTCGCGTGTTGCCGGGAGATGGCGATGGCGACCGCGTTCGACTAGCGGCTGCGGCTGCGGATACGAATGCGGGCTGGAGCATGCGCCGCTGCCCACACACACCCACACCCACTTCCACATCCACACACACACTCACGGTTTGACAACTTCTCCATTATTTCTATCATTTCGCCAATATATATATATATGTATGTATGTATACGCAATTCCATTCTCCGTATTATCAATTTCAATATTTCAACTCGAACTCGAACTCGCCGACGGACGACAACAGACTGCTGACAGTCAGTCTGTCAAACATGCGAGCCGCCCCCTACGCAAACAAACACTGCCCCACCCCCCACCCCTCTATAACCCCATCGCCGTTTCAAACGTTTCTACGCGCTTACCAACTGAATCATCATTTTTTTTCTTCAATAAGAAATCGATTTTGATTTAATAACAGCTTTTTATAAATTAATTAATACTTTCGTGGGCACTTCAAAAATGTTTATACTTCACACCTGGGACACTAATAAACGATACGGTTAATGAAAAAAAAATCGGTAATTATTAATATTTATTTATTTATTTATTTATTTGGAAAATTTACATTTTATTAAGTTACATAGATTGATAGTAAAAAAACATAATTATGTTAAGTAAACCATTAATAATTTTCACATATAGCTAAAAAAAAGAAAAGCTCAAACATTTAAAATAAGAAACAAAAATGATAATAGAGTAAGATAGTTAGAGAAAACAAAAAGAAAAAAATAGAAATAACAGTATAATAAAAATATCAAAATAATAAGAATAATAATATGATAAAAATTATGAAATATATAACAAAAAACAAAAAGACAAAATAAATACATCAAAATAAAAATTCATAATCACAATCGTAAATTTTCAATAATAAGAATAATAATATGATAAAAATTATGAAATAATAAAAATAATATAATATATAACAAAAAACAAAAAGACAAAATAAATACATCAAAATAAAAATTCATAATCACAATCGTAAATTTTCAATAAAATTAATGATCGAAAAACAAATTTGCAATAATCACTCTAGCTTGTATAGCATTAATATTAAATAAGTCAAACATATAAATTGTTAAAATTAGTGTGTTGACGGTGGAGCTTGCACGCCAGATGAATGAGCTTCTTCCATAATTAGAAAAAGTATTAGGTATGTAAAGGAGCTCATTACATCTAGTCATTCTATTTGGCACACGCAATGATAGTCTGCTCAATAATTGAGGACAGTCGATCGAGCCGTTAAGGATGTTCAAAATTGTTGAGATGTGAGCTATCTCCCTTCTTTTGACAAGTGGAAGTAGATGCTGACACCTACAAGCATCTTCATAGGAAGTATAGGATAATCCAAAACGGCTACTGATGTACCTCAAGAATCTCTTCTGAAAGCGCTCCAATCTGTCTCTTGCACCAGAGTACTCTGGGTTCCAAACTTGGGATGCAAACTCAACAATACTTCTTACGTATGCACAATATAGTATTTTGTATGATTTAATAGAAGTAAAGCATTTGGAGGACCGGATGACGAACCCGAGGGCCTTCGACGCTCGAGCTACGATATTGTCAATATGTTTACTAAAGGATAGATCATATACATATATATCTATAGAACTGAGCATGCTGTCGCGCTCCTGCAATGTGTTGTAACATTGTAAGGGCGTAGAATAATTTTTTTATTTAACTATATAATATTATTACAATATAATTTTTTGCAAAGTCTAATAATATTACTGTGAGGTTTGCTGTATTTTCTAAAAAATATAAATTTCCATTTTTATAAAATACTAGTGGTTTAATCCGGCTTCGCTCGGTATTTGTAAAATAAACCATTTGAACATGGCTAATCTAATAGTAAACGTTCATTTGTTTTTTTTTATTAAATTTATTTGAATCTGGAATTGAAAAAGTAATCAAGATCTGGAACTGAAACAGGAAACCGGAACAGAAAAAGGAGTCCAGAACCGGAACTGAAACAGGAATCCGGATCTGGAACTGAAACAAAAATCCTGAACCGGAACTGAAAACGGAATCGAAAGTGATATCGATATCATCGTCATAAAATTTTTTTTCGTCAAAGTCACGGATTCTACTAACCAAAACTTACATACGAAGTCTTATACAAAGATTTTGACCTGATCCTGATATTTTTAAAATGTTTATATTTCTTTTTTTTTTATCAAATAAACCACTCCGAGAGTGGCACTTTTGTTTGAAATGTAAGCAGGCCAAAATTTTATACATATGTATATTGTTATGTCAAAACAGGTCATTTTGACCTCCATAAATTTCATTAAATTCGTAATATTCGTAATTTTTTGAAAATAAAAGCACCGCGCTTTGTATCGAGGACTTTCCCACGAAACGGCGACTTTAATTTCTCGTTAATTAGCCAAAACTTATCACATTAGACTCATTTAAACTAATATAGATGAATGTTAACTTTTTATTTTTAAAGTAAACTATTCTCAAAAAAAAAGAGATACAGTACCGTGCATGGAAATCGCATAACCATGCACGGTACTGCTTATTTCATGCACGGTATTGTATTTTATTTCCATGCACGGTACTGTATATGAAAAACCTACTATTTCAAAATTTTCGGTGAGAAAAATCGATTGTTCGGAAACACGGGACAAGTTTTCCAATAGGTCCATCGATATCCAAAAAATTTCACCCTGTCCTTGATGAATTCTTCTATAGAACTTGGGTAAATCCATTTTTTGCAACAAAGGCTGATTTAAATGTCATCTTTCAAGATTAACTGTTGGATCAACAGAACTGCTGACGAAGGATTGAAGACGGTTTTCAAAACCATGACATCACTACATACTTTTAGGATATATGTACATATGTCAAAGCAGAATATTCTGTACTTCCTGAAATTACCTTGAAAGTTCTCGTCCCATTTCCTTCAAATGTGAAACTAATTTTCCCTCTATGAGTAAAGTATTTTCCCAAGAAAATCATGAATCTACCTATCGTGAAAATTGTTTTTCACTAAAAATAGTGAAATAGTCTTGTGATTAACATAATTAGTTTCTCCAATTGACTTAGATTAATTCGGTTCACTTCCCAAAGCCTTGTAAATCAACATATACATATGTATCTTATTTATTTAACCTTTCAGTTGAACTTTGATCAATATAATCATATATCAGGATTGTCTCAAAAACTTACAAAAAAAAATCATATCAAAAATTAAATTCATTTAATTTATCAAGATAAATCACATTCCTTTAATATTCGACGCAAACATTTCTAAATTGATCCAAATTGATTACATTCATACATATATATATCAATATATTGAAGTATCCCCTATCAAATGCTACGACGTATTCCACAGTTGACTCGTTGATCCAATTGATATTATTATTTCAGAATCAATGAAAATGATGTTTTTAAGAATAAACTTGAAGCTGACGTTGCTGGTGTTGTGTTTCGGGGTATTTTTCATAATATTTTTATGGAATCAATGCGGACATCTCACTAGAGGGACCATCAGACCCGGTATGTTTATAATGTACATCCAATTTATGCAAATCTATGTACAATGTATGACGTATTAATGATTATTTTTTCAAATATTTGCAGGTATTCCTTTAGAATTGCGTTCTACGGGTGAGGAAATCGAATGCCATATCAATGGAGAGTATTCCATATCGTGCAGACGGGAAGGAGACGAAGTTTATGTGCCATTTACATTTCTACATAAATACTTTGAGGTATTGATATACTTCATATAACATATTGTATGTGAACGAGTTTGCATGGTGGTGGTTTGATGTCTGTGTCATTTTTCAGGTGTACGGGAAGCTAGCGTCTGACGATGGAGTTGATAGATTCGAATGGTCGCATAGTTACAGTAAAGTGTACCATCCGAAGAACAAGTACGACCCTCACGGAGTATTCACCACTTTCGAGAATTACAACGTCGAAGTGCGCGATCGGGTCAAATGTATCAGCGCTGTAGATGGCGTGCCGATTTCGACGCAATGGGAGCCATTAGGTTATCACTATCCTACGCAGATAGCGCAGTTCGGTCTGGCTCACTACAGTAAGAATTTGACCGAGCCGGAGCCGAGGAGGAAGGTCATCGACGACGGTGAGGCCGAGCTGCCAAAATGGACGGTGACGAAAGGGGCTTCGATGATTCGCGTTCACGATTCAACGTTCAAGTCGAACGTTATCGAGTTCTCGACGGGAGACCACAGCAGCAGCCAAGTGATATTGAAAATGGACCACGTTTTAGATTTTATTATGAGCTTTGACGTATATTTAAAGTCGAATTCCAGTATTACAGTCTGTCTCAGATATAGAGAGAAAAATGAAGCTTACTATTTGCACTATATACCCAATAATATAATGATTTCTGCTCAGGTATATATTCGTTGAATTTATGTTTGATTAATGTTATTGAGTTTTAAATTAACATTTTGAACGAATTTTAGGATGAAAATATATATCACGGTATCGGAAAAGCGGACACGTGGAAGCGTCTCACCCGTGACCTTATTATAGATTTACAAAAAGGTATTTCGCTCCAAGAGAAACTAAAAAAGAAATTGTCGAGAGCCAAATTTAAGGTTTGTTTGAATGTTATCATGTATATAATAGCGCTATTCTGTTAAAACACTGCCAATAAAACGTACGAATATAATACAAACATAAATAAACTCTTTATATAGTGTTTGCTAAATAAATAAAAAACCTCTTTATATAGTGTTTGCTACCAATATTTCCTCTAGGCCCTAGATGAAATATTGGCTCAGAGACTTATTGCCCTAGATTCTAGAGCAGTGGTTCTTAACCTGGGTTCGATCACTCAATCATTTGACTGACTCACCGAACCAGGGGTTCGGCGGAAGTCAAGACACACACCCGACTCATATGATTTGGGTGCCAATTAAAAAGGATTCCAATTACGAAGGGTTCGGTGAAGGGCATACGAAACTGGTGGGGGTCAGTACCTCCAACAAGGTTAAGAACCACTGGTCTAGAGCAATAAGTTTCTGAGCATTTAGCGCCATCTATTGAAAATTTATTTAATTAATTAATTTTTCTATTGGTGTTTTATATTGCTTATATGTAGGTACATAGGTAGATTTTACCTTTTTTATATTAAACAATTAAATATAAATCTAATATATAATTTCGAAAGAGACTTTTTATGTATGTATATTTGGTTCGTAGAATTCGTGACGTTCAATTTAATAAAAAAACTAATGAATATTCAAATAAATTTAAATAAAATAAAACTATTCAAATAAATTTGATCAAATGTTTACTTTTGGAAATACCGAGCGAAGCCGGGTAAAACCACTAGTATAAATTAAATATATTTAAAACGCATTTGAAAAAAATACGCGCAGGTCGAACACAGGACTGACACATTTCTTTTAATTTTTTTTTAATTAATAGCCTAATATGCCATAACCCATGCGATGGTATTTCATCAGGCATAATACTAGTGTTTAATATTTTTAATCAAAGTACCAAGTTATACATATTTCGGATGCTATTTTTCGCTTCCTGCAAACTAAATAAGTAATATTGACATTCCCCTTTATATATAGGTAGATTTATTAATTTGGTTTTATTATATAGATTTCAGCAATTATTTTGAGTGGACATGGAATGGTCGACAATATCACATTAGCCTCCAGTGAACATATGGCTCATTTTTACGCAGCAGCCGATTGGTTCGTAAGAAATCAAGATCCGGAAACGGGAGGATGGCCTATACCGGTCAGGAGGAAGTTAGCATCTGGTTTCGCCGAACTGAAACCTGGCTGGTTCGTATTATCAATATGTATATGTCACGGTCCAAGTGTATATTTCGTTCATGAACATACTAGTTTGTTCATACACGAACCTATCTGGTCAGTTATAGTGTACACAAAAGAACAAACTGACAAACGAACTAGGTTATTCATGCACAAACTAATAGTAAGAACACACCAGGTGTGGCTCGTCCATAGTTTAGTACATATGCATGCTATTTTTATGTTCATTCGGTCAATGTGGTGGCCGTCACTGCATGGAAAGTCGAAAGATGGAAAAAATTAAAATCGATTCGTCGCCTCGTTGTTAGCGTAGGTCGGGGTTAGAGATTTGAAAGATCTTTACCATTACCTGGGTTATATTATGATGAAAGAGATAGATAACCCCGACCTACGCTAACGACGAGTCAACGAATCGATTTAGATTTTTTTCCATCTTTCGACTTTCCATCAAGTCACTTTCCTTGCAGTGACCCAGACACATGATTCACTGTGAATTCTCACGAGCCGCCACTGCAACGCATTCAAAAATGCGGCACGGCACACTTAGGTTGGACTCCAGCTGTGATAGGCGTATCCTCATGTCATTGTTAATTCGCACGATCTTATTATTTTGACAAGTTTCTCCTGCATTTCTTCAAATATAGAAATCACTGCCAATACAAGGGTAAAATATCACCGAAAACACTCCAGGGGGTGAGTTTTGCAAAGGATCGAGATGGTATAGATTAGGCGAGCTAGCTTTTTTTTCTTCTAATGCCGAATCCGTATTCGGACGTAGGCGACTACCATGGGCAGACATCATTTATGGCCCGTGCGAATTCTTCCCTATCATGGGCAAGCCGAAATAGCTTTTCGAGACCGAGTCCCATCCATGACCTGATGTTCCGGAGCCAAGAGAGCTTCTTTCTCCCAAGCCAACGTTTGCCTTCTATTTTCCCTTCTATGATTGTATGTAGAAGGCGATATTTGGGGCCGTGAATAATGTGGCCAAAGTATTCCATCTTACGGCGCTTCACCGTGTCAAGAAGCTCTCTCTTTTTATGAAGAAGCTGGAGGACTGTTTCGTTTCTTACATGCTCCTTCCACGAGATGTTTAGCATCCTCCGTTAACACCACATTTCAAAGGACTCTATCCTGTTCATAGATGTCACTAACAGCGTCCACGTTTCGCATCCGTACAGCAAAACCGACCAAACATAGGACTGCAGGACTCTTCAACATTTTTTACATGTGCAAAACTATCTTAAAAAAAAAGAACACGTTGCGTACCACTTTAGGCATAAGTTAAGTATTTTCAATCGTTTGTCCCATCCTCTATGTATGTACGACATATTTTTAGAAATAGCTAAAACGGGAATTATAGCAACGTTGCAATGGGGCTTCCATAGGATTTCCCTTTTAAATACTTGGCGCTTTGACATCTCAAAGGTATTATCAGCTTTTAAAAGTTTGGTGAGTCCATTTGAAGATAGCTTTCAATTGTTGGCACTTAATATAAGACGTGTATGAACACACTAGTATGTTCTTATGAGTTAATACTTGGACTGTAAAACGTAGATACAAAATACATTATATTTGAAATTATAAATAAAACGTTTCAATAATGATACCAGGTACTCGGCCATGGGACAAGGCCACGCTATTTCACTATTGGCAAGAGCTACTTATCGTTCAGGACTTAACAAATACCTTCACTCTGCACTGCAAGCTTTGAGACCGTTCCGTCTTCCCGCATGGCAAGGCGGAGTACTAACATCGTTCTTAGGAAAATATGTTTGGTAAATATACATTTTAAATATCCACAATGTATGTATGTATCTCCATGTCGTTGCTTACGTTGTCTTTATTCCAAGGTATGAGGAGTATCCTACTTCGCCTCCGTCGTTTGTACTTAACGGATTTATATACGCGCTGCTCGGGCTCTACGATCTGAGGGTGATTGCTGGGCCGACTCAAGGTGCTGAAGCCAAAATACTGTACGATCAGGGTATGGATTCTCTGAAGAAGATGCTGCCGCTGTTCGATACCGGGACCGGGAGTATTTACGACCTGCGCCACTTCACGCTAGGCGTGACTCCGAATATTGCCAGATGGGACTATCACGCCACTCACGTCAACCAGCTGCTTCTACTCGCGGGCCTGGAGAAGGAATCGATTTTCGCATCGACGGCTCACCGTTGGGAAGAGTATATGCAGGGCAAGAAAGCTCCGCACAATTAGTATCGAAATTTTTGGAATTTAATATATATATATCGTATCGTTATTGGATTTGCGCACGGTCCGTTTGTATTTCCGAGCGTATAATAAATGTATATTAATATTAACACACATGTGTATGAGTGTGAAATCAAATATTAATCATTGTTTGTTGAAATGTTTCATTTTTATTAAGTATACGTAATATTAATAAAACGGGTCGAATTATTTTAGCCCCGATAACGTACTCATACAAAACACCCAAAGCTGGGACAATCTTCCGTTAATTTTGTATTATTATAATGTACTAATTAAAAGAATAGACTTCTCGGTAGGTTGTTAAGAAATGACCATTATAAAAATTAAGACTTTGGTATTGTTAAAACGAATAGGGGATTTTATTTTGTTTGTTGTTTTATTTGAACGTTTGAATTTTATTTCTTGTCGAAATTTTTGACTTGTTGATTGATTAGGGTACAGTTGTATGAGGTGTGATCAATTGTTTCAAAAGTTCGGAACAGTGTCCAAACTTGTAGTTGTGTATTGATTTTAAATTGAGTGTGAAGAGGCGTGCCAATTTTTTTGCAAGTGACTAAAATTGAATGTGTTCTATTGGTGAACAGACATTGTATTTATGATCAGTCTTGGATCAATTTATTGCGTATGTAACGGATGAAGAATATAATAATGATTGAACTACATTGAAACACGAAACCGCATAAACTTCTTCAAGCATTATAATTTATTTTTTTTAAATTAATGTTATAAAATAATATTATAATTATGTAACACTTGATCACGTCTCGTATTACTTTAATTTAATTTAAATCGTTAACGTTGACTGTCCGTTATCAATTTTTTGTACGTGAATGAAGATCGTTACATACTCAATTGTGTTATATTATACTTGAATGTGTCGTTAAATTTTTTTAACATTGTCTTTAGGCCTTATTTATTATATCTACACCATATTTAACAATGAAATGTTTATTTGTTAGTGTTATAAAAATAATAATTAAAAAAAAACCAGTTGATTATTATATTACATTTTACACTGAGCGATTAATTATTAAATTTCTTAACAAAAAAGTCTGTGAACTGCATTTCTGAGGTGTCGTAGTTTAACTGTCTCGTCTATTTCTGTTGGCGACCAATCCTCACATGTGCTAGGATTTGTATCGAATTGTGTATATATTATATATATATAATACATACGTATTGTTAAAATGTAATGTACTTCCCATTTTTATACATTTTATACTTCAAACTGTAATCCTCCTTATAATTGGTGGCCTATGTACATAATATTTAATTGGGTTTTTGTCTTATATAGAGAAATCTCAACACCAGTACTTCTACTTCCTTTTATATAGAGCGTTTACGGTTGAGTTCGGACGGGAGCTGCTGGCGGCTCTCGTCGCGAATTTCAACCTTGTATTGTAGTAGAAATTCAAGTAGAATGGCATCGGCCGCGTGAGCAGATCGCAGATTCCATGCGAGCGATTCGCTTCCGAGACCGGTGCCGACTTAGAAGGTGCTTGTCTTATAATGATCGTTGTGAAAGATCACTTCTTGCCTATTTGTATACTGTTTTCTATTTCTGTTGTGTTTTAAAATCGCTTCGTCCTGTACTAGTCATTTTAATTATGTTTTTAATGCACATAAATTAAGTTATAGTAATTGTTTCATTTGTATATATATATATATAAATTTTTGACAGATTGTATTTACACATATAATTTATTTGATCGGTGATGGAACAGTAGCATATTGTGAATGATTTAACAAAAAGCGTAATTTATTATCAAAGATTGTATAGAATTGGTCGATTTTTATTAGACAGATGCATGTGAATATTCACAATATGTTCTGATTCATGTCCGCTATAGATCTTGTTAAGTCTTTTAATCTTTATCTATGTTATATTTTGGCTTTTGCGCAATATTAGTGGAATTAGTTGTTCGTTGTAAAGTTGCACAGATCTAGTTGTTCACGTTTGCTATGCGACTCAAGCACGCACTTCTAACATATCGTTTCTAGTATCTAGATAACTCACGAGCTTATTAGATTTTAGCGACTACTCCAGTTTCTAAATATACAGGAATTTTCACCAATCAGTGTAGATAATTGTATTTATTTTTGTATTATTTTATATTTGAAAAGGTCTACAGAATACAATTTATGATGTATACTTTGCTATTGTGAGACGTACATGTAATTTGTTTTTGGTTTATATTGATCATATTGAATGATCCATGTCTAAATAGGGTTCTTAACTGTAATGTTTTGGAGTTGGTTGGTTCAAACAACTGATTTTATAAAGGAGGCATAGGTCTAACAATCAACCAGAACTTCTTAAACTTACCCTTTCATGTCTCGGATACAGGTTTTTACTGGTGTATCTAGTGGAAATATCGTTTTGTCACAAATTAAACTATGTTATAAAGTGTTTAGAACTTTTCTATCGGTGGAAATGTACAAAATATACAATACAATTTAGATGTAGGCTTATACTGAAAGTTTTTACCTATATATTGAATACTTGTGATAAGTTTAAATCATAATTGAAGGGCCCGGGGCAAGATGGTGTCAACCATTATTTTGGTGAAAATTTTCCTGGATATGCCATCCTATGTAAAATGATTAATTTACATAGATGGCATATTCAGGAAAATTTGGACCAAAATGATGGTTGACACTATCTTGCCCCGAGCCCTTAAATTGAACCATTGACTCATTCGTTTCATATTTTTTTGATGCATTATTACAATAGAAAGCACACTTAGTATCATCTATTGTTGTCTTAAAATTATGACACAGGTTTGCCATTACAAATTGACCCCTTTTCAATGTCAATTTGGAATGAAAAACCTATATTAAAAATAATGTACTGTATTATTTCTAATCTATTTTCTTGAATGTCAAAATGACGTTGCATAAATTTACTATTGACCTTTTTTTTTATTAACTTCATTTTTAAAAAATAATTAATCATTTGTTTTTATCGTGAACAAAATTTGTGCACAAATTTTTCATTTGTTTTTTTTTTTTTTTCAAATTTTCATAAGAGATAAATTTTACGTTTCTTTTCACTGTATTTTAAAAATCGAATTGTTACGTTAATATTTTACCATATAAAAAAAATCATAGATGTGTTATGTATGATAAATATTATTATTGTTGTTTTTTGAGTAAATTTTTTTAGAATTTAAAGATCTTGATTGCATGACTTTATTAAATAAAAATAATAAAAAGCATTCCACTTGTATAAACAGTTGCATTCAAGCAATAGTCGGAAGAAATAGCAACAGGAGCAATCGCTTCTATATTTATATATTCAAAAAATGCATATGTAGGATAAACAACACGTACGAATTGTTTCAACAATTTTTCCGATAGCGCATGCTAAATGTAAACGATGTGTATAAATTATAATAATGTCTAACATTCTGTAATCAGTATGCATTTATTGTATCATTCGAATGTTATGTACGTATCTGTATATCGTTATACACATGTATGTAGGTTTATATAAAAATATTTAAAAAAAAAAATGCTTGTATGTAAATAGGTAATGAAAATGCGGTATTGATTATCACTCACAGAGTGGTTGACAATAATTTAGTTTTGAATAAATGACATAAACTGATGATTGGTATTATTTTTCAACAAAATTTATTCACGAGATAAAACATTAACAGTAAAAAAAAATGATAAAATATGACTAGATCAAATTCACTTATACGATAGCCCTAGCACAAGACGGGATAAAATTGATGCCGATACGCATCTAACGATTGAAGCACACACTTGAATCAACAATTGTTATTTGAAATGCAAAAATAGTTACTATACAATATCAATTAAACGGTTCGGTCACTAAAATCTCGATCGCGGAACGTCTGGCACCCAAAAACTCCATTCATCGAGTTTAATTCAACTAAGATACTAACGAGAATTCGATTTAGATATTCCGTATTCGCGATTTTCACGTGCGAAATAATCCGTTTACCCAATTAAACATATAATTGCTCAAAGCCTACTTTTAACGACAACCTGAATAGTTTCACGATTAAATTATCATCATACGTCTAACTTACGATACGGAATGAAAAGTCAAAATTTTGCTACTATAATAATTTCGAAATATACTATATAAAACGCAATTCAAATGTTATTGTACTGTTACGAAAGCGATCAATCAATACTTTTTTGTATTATTTATACATTAGTTTTTATAATTCAAACGGTGACGAAGTGTTCTTAGTTTAGTTAATTCAAATTTAATACAACGTACAAAAGTTTAAAATTTAAAATCTCGTCACATGAAATGATTCACTTCTCAACGCAGAGAAATGTTTACTCCATCCGTTTCCGAAGTCGACTGCAATCGTCGATGATGAATCTGTAAAATAAGAACGGCAGCGGGGCTGTCGACACGTGCCACAGTGCGTGAGCATCCCAGAAATGAAACAGCGGAGGAAAATCGCTCAATTCCAACAGCATAGAAGCTGCTGTCAGAACGACAAATGCTAAACAACGCCACACGTATAATCGGCCTCGCCATAGCTGGACGCTGCACCAGATGAACCATCCCAACCCGCCAAGAAACCCTAAATAACAATCATACATACACATTTGCATCATAATTTCATTAAAAAAAAACGTAACAAGAAAGTAATTCAACAAACTAACCAGCGGATACATTAGCAACCATATTGTAACCGTAATCTATCTTCTCGGAATATAAGTAGACAACGTGATTGATATAATAAGAGGCACATAAGCAAGAGAACATCACACCCCATAGCTTCGGTTTTCCATACAATACTCTGAAAGAATCAGTATATTATATTACAATATTTTAATTTATACCAGGAATGCCTATCAGGTAACCCCAATGCGCCTTCCTAGCCAGAAACATTGTACATTTGATACAAATAATATTAGTATTGTAACGTATACTAAAATAAGAGGTTAGTTAAGTGCAATCGGATTAAGCCGAGGCGCATCCCGGACACTGTGCGACCATTATAATTGGTTTCAAGGATTATCTACAGGCTTAAGTGCAAGTCGGCTAAACAATAAATGCGGCGATAGCGGTACTCGGTCGCATTCCCATGGAGTTCTCAGAAGTGATCCATACCGTGGGTCTGAGTGTCGTGGAAATACATATCCGAGTACAATAACAATAGGTAAACAAATCGGAAGTCGAAGATGTCCTGAGAGACCTATCCCTTATAAGGCGATATCAAGACATTCTGGACTGAGCACTGCCAGTGCGTGTATCTCCTTAATCATCAATAAGTGCTGTGAGACGACTTTGGCCTTTTACTTGGATCCTCCATCCACCCCTACGCAACAGTATTATACAAAGTACATAAATACATATCAATTAATACCCACAGAGATATCTATGTTCAAATTCGTAAATTTGTAGCATTTTAAACAATTCAGAAAAATTCAGAAAATATATACATATATTGTTACGTACACCGCCGAATAAGTGCAATCGGATTAGGCCGAGTAGCATCCCAGAGACTGTGTGACCGTTATAGTTGGTTTCAAGGATTATCTCCAGACTAATTGCAAGTAGGCTAAACAATGGCCACCGAATTGGCCGCTATTGGTCCCTTCTCAGAAGTGACCGATAGCGTGGGACTGAGTGTCGTGGGAATACATATCCGGGTACATGCCTAAACAATAGGGAAGTAACCGGACATCGAAGATGCCCTGAGCGACCTATCCGTTATAAGGCGGTACTTAGGCGATATCAAGACATTCTGGACGGAGCACTGCCAGTGTGTGTATCTCCTTAATCACCAATAAATGATGTGAAACGACTTTGGCCTTTTACTTGGATCCTCCACCCACCCCTACGCAACAATATCAATTAACATCCACAGAGACATTTATAGTCAAATTTGTAATTCAGCGAAATACGAAATTGCTGAAAACTCGAGATTTTACGAGAAAATGAGTAAGATTGCCAATTTTTTGGAACCGTTTTAATGAAAATCAGATAAATTGGCAAACTCTGATAGGAAACGATCGACCTGGAGTCAAAAATCCAATGTCTGGCCAGCAGAAACCAGTGGGATTTGAACCCGTGACCATTCTGTTCAAAGCATTATATGCTAACCACTAGTCTATTCCGTTTAATAGTATTGTATCAGATTGTGGGATATCTTACCTCATTCCAAAGCAATAGAATACGATTACGACCATTGAAAACGCACATGCGTAGTCCATAAACTCGGTGAAATACGTATCACGAGTGTGGAAGACTATAGACCAAAACCAAGCGTTGACACAGACCTTAAAATTGATAAAAAAAATTGACGGAACAAATATTATGCAATATATGAGTATTATACGAGAAGATAAAATTATCGTTACCATTGCAAAAACTTGCCAAAGCCAAAATAAACCGTTAGTTTTTCTGATATGTTTTTTCATACTTCTATAGTTGATAATGTGGGAAAATAAATTGAGGACAGATCCTATTACAGAACCCACTTCTTGAATTCCGAGGACTCTTATAAACGGCCACTGAATTGTAATGATTATTATTAGACAAAGATAAATAGCACTGTAGACAATAAATGTTACCAATTCCATAGTGAGTAAGACCGAAAACACACTAAGTAGTATGGGACGTCACGTCCTTCTTTTTTTGCTTCAGCTTGACGTGGTGCTACTTTAGTATGCGGTCTACCTTAGCATGCAATCTACCTTTGAATCGCAGTCGACTATTTTTTTTTATTTGTATCGTAGCAACAACCTGTTTATTATAATTTTTGTTTTTTTCTGCCGCCCCATAATTTTGTCGAAGCATTTCTATCAAAATATAGTCAGCAGCGAAGAAAATACCGACCTAACACCCTAATCTTAAATGAATAGGGCCAACCCTAACTTAACCTAAACCTTAAATAAATAAATGTTGGCTGCTAAGATAAGTTTTTTTTTAAGTTTTATTTCATCAATATTTTCACAAAAAAAAACATATCTTAGCAGCTAACACCTATTTATTTAAGGGTCAGGTTAGGTTAAGTTAGTTAGTTATTCATTTAAAATTGGGTTGTTAGGGTCAGTATCATTTAGTCTCACTGTCACACGCGAGAACTGAGACAGTAAGACGTCATATTAAAGTAAAAACGTGAAGGTAGATCGCATACTAAAGTAGATATGTGAAGGTAGACAGCATACTAAAGTGGCACCCAATGGGTGTTCCCCAAAACGAATTCGGGTGTATTTGCACGTGCAGAATGCATATGTTTGGGGATTCAACCGACAAGTTTCTCCTACATTTCTTCAAATATGGAATTCACCGTTATCGATCACTGTCAAGCACGTATAAATACAAGAATAAAATATCACTGAAATCACTCCAGGGGGTGATTTTTGGAACTGTGTACTATATATATATATGGGCTGGAGTGCTGCCTTTTTTCGCATGTTTAAAAGTATCTAAAAAGAAAAACACACTCAGTGTGTTTTCGCCCTAAGAAATTCACATACAATCAACACTATAAAGTATTAATTTTTAAACCAATTGTACTAGTCCAAAATAGTACAATTGAAACAATACGAGAAAGATTTGGCAACTTTACTGTACGTGTTAAAGCGGTCTCCGTGACGAGACAGAATGTTAATATATATATATTTGTGTTTTCTGTAATTTAATATTCTGTCTCGTCACGTAGACCCGTGTTAAAGATATACTTTTCCGAAAAATTGTGGAATTTGCCATCCTCGTTTCTCGAACGCATCAACCGTTTTCCACATGCAATCGTATTGACATTCTTCCGTACATTTCCAAAGTAGCAGTTTGTGTTCCACCGGTTGAAGGATGTTTAGTTCTGGTTTGTACGATTCTCCATCTGAAACGTATGAATACGGTTCTATAAAGTGGTTGGGTATTAATGAGCCGGTATAGTTGAATGAGAGTGCAGGAAACCATCGGTGCAGTTGACTTTGATGCAGGAGCGCCAGCATTTATTGAAGAATGGAATGTTATCACCGGGAGAAGCGAGTGCTAGTGGCAAAATAAACGCCACTAGCAATGCCGCTGCCCCCCACGAGCACGCCATCAGCTGTCCAAACTCCACAACCGACTGACAGATGCCCGAGAAACACTAATAACGGCCATGCTCAATTAAATTCTATTGCACAAAGACCAATATTATTTATTTGTAACACTACGTCTTTCTCATCGTCCCTTCAGTTGACAGCAATTCCAAAGGTTAGGTTGGCATCATGGCACCAATTGACCCCCACTCCTCGGACATAGATCTCAGCGCGTGAGAAGACGCGCTTTCTTCTCATCGGACTTCCAGCGGCTACAGTCGAGAGCTGTCTCCAGTCCCATCATCATCCCGAGAGAATCGAGCCGAGGACTGTACGTGCGATCGAGCGCAGTAGTAGCTGTACAGTTCTTGGAGCTCCCGCCCTTTTCGTACGCAACTGTTGAATATGAAATGGCTCCCACGTTGAGATGCGCAGGATGAACAGGTGTCTTCCAGGAGCACGATCGAAAGGGAGAACATGGACTGACCTAGACGTGTCGTAGGGGTCGTAGGCTTCTCCTAGTTCTATGCAAGTCGTTGTTAAATCACAGCCAGCTATAAGAGCTGGCGGGATAAAAGCTGGAGACCAGGTCACGAGATCCTTCCTCTACGTATACGATTTCTGACTGTACAGAAAACTGCTCAGCAAATGCTTTTTTTACGAGATTTTTTATTATTATCGACTAGACATATGAACTTCGCATGTTGATACGGACATACGAGTCCGTAACGTCATTTTACATTTGAAAATTCTTTGCCGTGTACCAGAATCACAGAATTAAGGAAGAGATAAATAACATACTTGCATTAGCGTCGCGTATCCATATCCGAGTAAAAAAAGCAATTGCTAAGCAATATTTGAGAAATTATACGGCAATTTTTCTGTATGACAAATTTTGACCGCACGCGTGATTTTCGTAGCGGCGGTTATCCTGGTAGTGATTCACATTTGGGATGTAATCTGTTTACCGTATATTCTTCCTCTTCTAATGCCGAATCCGTATTCGGACGTAGACGACTACCATGGGCAGACATCGTTTATGGCCCGAGCAAATTCCTTCCTATCATGGGCAAACTGAAATAACTTTTTGAGTCCCATTCATGACCTGATGTTCCGGAGCGAAGAAAGCTTCTTTCTCCCAAGCCACCGTTTGCCTTCTATTTTCCCCTCTATGATTGTTTATAGAAGGCGATATTTGGGGCCGCGAATAATGTGGCCAAAGTATTCCATCTTACGGCGCTTCACCGTGTCAAGAAGTTCACTTTTTTTATGAAGAAGCTGGAGGACTGTTTCGTTTCTTATATGCTCCTTCCACGAGATATTTAGCATCCTCCGGTAACACCACATTTTAAAGGACTCTATCCTGTTAATGGATGCCACTAACAGCGTTCAAGTTTAACATCCATACAGCAACACCGACCAAACATAGGAGTGGAGGATTCTTAAGCGCAATTTCATAGACAACCTTTGATAACACAAAACATTTTTGATGCTGCCGAAGGCATTGGTTTATATATATATATATGTATATCAGTGGCGTGCGCTGAAATTCTCTCTTTTTGTCGTACAGCCTTACTTAATGTGCACGAACGGGATACAAGAGGAACAGCCTGTTCCTCTTGTATCCTGCTCGTGCACATTAAGTAAGGCTGTACGATAAAAAGAGAGAGAATTTCAGCGCACGCCACTGATGTATATGTATATATAAAAACCAATGTATGTCTGTCTGCTGATCGTATGCGTCGGTCACACTAAAACTGGTCACGAGAAAACTGGACCGGTTGCTTTTTGCTTCACTGTCCTGCGTGGGACGCCCCGAGAGAGGCCCTCAAAGCCGCGATGGCCAAAAAAACGGATATGATACGTTGACGGATGTTGCTGTAAGGTATGAACAGGAAATGTCGGGTACTGCTGTAAGCCTGCCGTGGCGTAAACGTGACGGTTCGTATGAATATACCCATACAAAATGTACCAAAGAATACTTTTCATACGGCATAGCAATGCGAGCAGCCGCCAGCCCGCACCACAACATCACCGCGAATCGGATCCCAGATAATTCGCTAGATCGATAGGCATGGAGTAAACTCCATGGAACTATCTATAAAATATTACCCACTACTATTTTCATACGGCCGGATACCTGCTGAAGTCGGTACGTGCTGACTAGGTATGAACAGACCTTAAACCGCTTCTACAACCCCACTGCGTCTTTCTCTCCGATCCTGGAAACCCCCACTTCACGTCCACGCTACAATACTCTTCAAAACTCAACCGAGTTTCCATAGACCGGGAAACGGTCGAAACTCATCGCCCGTCCTATAATACTGACATTTGATATTTAAATAGTGACGAAATACTTGGCAGTAGAATACACAAGCTATTAGAATAGAAAGTGAGATGCATGTGAGAGAGGTGAAGTTGTCAAGTTGTCGAGCGTGTGCGTGTGCGTGTGTGTGTGTGTGGGGCAGTTGTCAGGTCGGAGGGGTGAAAGGGGAGTGTCGTGGAAAGTGAAGAGTGAAGAGTGAAGAGTGAAGAGTGAAGAGTGAAGAGTGGTGTGCAGGGAAGCGGCGAAGTGTCAACAGCAGTGGGTCGGGTGGGGGCGGCGGCGCTCCCGGCATGAGCGCGGGCGCGGGGGGCGCAGTGGGCGTGGGGGCGGCCGGCGCCAACGGCGTCAAGGCGAGGCGCGCGCTGGCCGCGTGCGGGGGCGGAGGCGCCACGGGGCCCGGCGGGGGCGGAGGCCCACCTTCAGCTCTCTCGGCAGTCAACGCCGGCTCAGCCATGACGGCCGACCTGGCCTCGCTGTTCGAGTGCCCCGTCTGCTTCGACTACGTCCTCCCACCCATCCTGCAGTGCCAGAGCGGCCACCTCGTCTGCTCCAGCTGTCGCCCCAAACTCACCTGCTGCCCCACCTGTCGGGGGCCGCTCGGCAACATCCGCAACCTGGCCATGGAGAAGGTGGCCGGCAACGTCATGTTCCCCTGCAAGCACTCGGCCACGGGCTGCGCAGCCACCCTAGTGCACACCGAGAAGGCCGACCACGAGGAGGTCTGCGAATTCAGACCCTACACCTGCCCTTGTCCGGGCGCCTCTTGCAAGTGGCAGGGCGGCCTCGACCAAGTCATGCCTCACCTCATGATGTCCCACAAGAGCATAACCACCCTGCAAGGCGAAGACATAGTCTTCCTAGCCACCGATATAAACCTCCCCGGTGCCGTCGACTGGGTCATGATGCAATCCTGCTTCAACCACCACTTCATGCTCGTCCTAGAAAAACAAGAGAAGTTCGACGGCCATCAGCAATTCTTCGCGATAGTTCAACTCATCGGCTCCAGGAAGCAGGCCGAGAACTTCGCGTACAGATTGGAGCTGAACGGGCACAGGAGACGGCTCACTTGGGAGGCGATGCCTCGGTCGATTCACGAAGGTGTCTCCTCGGCCATCATGAACTCGGACTGCTTGGTGTTCGATACGTCGCTCGCTCAACTGTTCGCCGACAATGGAAACTTAGGCATCAACGTCACCATATCCGTTGTTTAATCGTCGACGCGAATGACAGAAACAATCGTAGATCTCATATTAAATATAAATATCGAATACGATCCAAAGTGATACGACGTCTGATGGAAACATTGAACTCGTTCCGAGTGATTTTTTTTTAGATATTTTCATATATTTATTTTTTATAGAATTAAACTTTTACCGTAAGAGTGTGAAATGAATAACGAGATGTCTGTATTTATACATAAATATGATTTTTGTCACATTGATGAAGCCGTGTGTAGGACGATAATTACAATCATACGTTCGTCGTACGATGATTATATTGAAACACCTTATATTATATTATATATGTATATAGAGAATAATGAAAATGATCGTCGACGACGGATAATAATTTTTAATTAATTTAAACCATTGCAGTGAGAGGCTTCAGAACTTACGATGATAATTCCGACACGACACAATCGTACGAGTCAAATCAACGACCTCTGTCCTATTTATCAATATAGGCAAAGTGAATAAATAAATACTAAAAGCGTTGCAAAATGTAAACAATAAAAACATACACGGAAACGTTTCATGAGGAATTTCACTGTATTTGTTTTGTTATAGTTTTCGAGTCGTATTTCATAAGTGAATGCCGAGAAAGTTTTGACGATCCACTTAAAGTCGTTATGAAATATTTATTGTAAATTGGATTCTAACAGTCTTCATAGCCCGCTTTGGTTCAAAAGGTGGGATTTCACTGCCAAATTATATAATCGTAGTCTTTCTGACGATGAGGCCTCTGTAAATACTCGCATAATACTATATATGTATATATATATATATATCGTAGAGACTAACTATTTCAAACAAATTTAAATCTGCTCATGTGTGTGTGTAATTTATGCAATTCCTATCTACATATGTATAAATAAGTTTAAAAAAAAAAGTATAGAGAAAAATGTCTTAAAATATTCTCGGTTTATGTAATAAAAAAATAACAATACGATACGTTAGACAACCTAAATTATAATTGCCTTAAATTCAATCTCATTAATGGATATAATTTAAAAATTGTACACGTATATATATTTTTCTAATGGATTAATTTTTAAAATCGCACCTCCGATTTGAAGAGATGCGATATAAAATACCTACATGCGATATTAATAAATATTTTAATTAGAAATGAGAAAGTATGATAATATTTAGTCATCGTGAATTATTCCCTTTTTTACTATAAAATACATTTTTTTGTAAAAATTGACTGAAGATGATTGTTTTTAGAATTAGAAAAATGTTAGACATAATCTCAAATGAAGTTGTATCTTTTTTTTTTTTATATTATTTTTTGGCTACTTAGATTTTACACATACGAGTAAAATCAAATACATTTCAATTAAAACTCTTGCAATGCATTCTTGCTAAAATCAAATAATTAATACTTGTACTATACAAAAAATATTTTTATTGCATACTATGTCCATTCATATACACAGATCAGACGAGATTCACATTCAATTGCTGATTTTTAACAAATATTCAATTCGACCGATACTTAACTGATATTGACTAAATATTACACGTTGTAGAAAATCTCAATTATACTCATTTGCTTTCTAAATTAGCTGGCTTCGGCCAGAGTAAGTTATATATGTATCGATGAATTGAGTAGAGCAATCATTATCAAATCCTAAAATGAATAATACTTATGGTTAATAGTGGAGAGTAACTGTTTGCCTTTTTACTGTTTTTTTTTTGTTTTGTTTTTTTATTATTATGATTAATATAAAAACTGTATATAGTTTTTTTGTATATGTATATAGATCCCGATATTTTTACCGACTCATAGTCTATATATTGTGCACGAGATTTGCATTGAATTGTAATAATTTGATGATGATGAAATGACTATACCGATCAGGGTACCTGTCCAATTGTTGCTGCTGCGAGGGAAGTTGTTGTTCGTTTAGTTCTAATAATATTGAATTATTTATTTTGTCATTTTTTAATGTATAACATACACACATATATATATATATATATATATATATATATATATATATATATATATATATATATATATATATATATATATATATATATATTCGTATCTGATTAGAGTATGTAAGCATATAGATTATATATTGGGAAAAGATGTGCGTCGTCTTGAAAGGAAACATATATTTTTATTATATATGTAAAAAATGCAATCTCTTTCTATGTAAGAAGACCTAATCGTTTCGCATAAACACTTAAATATTATATAGACTTGATCAATGTTCATAATTCGACCACTGCGATTCAGACATGTAGATTTTAGTGGCGTATTCATACAATACAATCGTCCTTCCATTTCGGTATAAGATTTTGATATTGCACTAGTGTGTAGTTATTTTGTACGTGCGGACGGTTTTTGTGGTCTGAAGGAAAGAAAGAGTTTTGTATATTTATAGTGTGTGAAGCTTTGTGTATTTGAATTCGCTATTTTACATGGTTGTTCTTTTTGTGGTTTTTCGAATCGTTTGCAAGGTACACACGTTTCGGCGATGATTATCCGAGTCTGCCGAGCACGGTTGATTTCATCACGCGCACTAAATGATAATCGTAATATAATTTATATATACATGTTAATGATTTGACAGTTTGTATCGAAATTGTAACCGTTAATATTTTGGATCACGTTTGTTTTATTTTTAGTATGTTTGCATTACCATATGTTAGTAGTTATCTTTTGATGTAAATTGACTTTCCGTTTTAATATATTTACAAATTATACTACATTATATATCTGAATTGTGATTTTTTAATTTGAAAACCCTATTTATTCAATCAAAAAAAAAAACGACATCTAACATTTTATTATAATAATAATTTTCACTTTGAAGAATCGGGAAGAGTTTGATACGTATTTGGCTTTATCGGAGACGGTAGTAAACAGTCGGCAGTTGGAGAGTCGGCCGTGTCTAAGATTGAAATCGATTCGTCGTTTCCTAAAATCGACAATAACGGCTCGTGAACGTGACTGCTCTCGAATGGTTTCAACGATTCCGGTTGTATGCTCTGCCAGTTGTACACCGTTGAGGTTTGACCTAAGCCGTCGGGACTGAACGGATCTTGCGACTTTGGCCTCGTTTCAACGCTCGGCGGAAGGTCTTCGGCTGCACTGTTTTCAGCACTCAAATCCGACAGGTCAATATCGTAGTTCACGTTGGTCAAACCGTGTGCAAACTGCTCAGCTCCGTAATCATCAGGCGTGTTCAACTCATCCAAGGATTGCGTATCGAACGAATCCAAACCGAAGATGGGTGATGGAGATAGGAAATCGCCTGAGCCTATCGTCCTCAAAGTCGGCATCGGCGGGTTGTCGAGAGCCATTGAAATGTTGGCTAAGGAATTCGGCGGGATGAGATGTTTGCTGTAGCCGCTTTTTGTGTCCGATTCCTGATCTGGTGGCTGTGGAGATGGATTGTCTACGATGAGCACCGTGGTTTTGTCTTCGACGCAAGGACCGAATACATCTTCATCTAGGATGGACGTCGGAATTTCTTCGCTCTTTACCGGTATTAAAATGTCGACATTTTGCGGCTCGATCAGCTCTGATTCGACGTTCGAAATTGGTTCTAAATTTATATGCCTTCTTGTAAACTCGAGCGGTGTACGCATTAAAATGTCCGAGACTTTCTTCAAAATTTCATTCTGGAAACAGTTAATAAGAAATATTAGCAATCGTATTGTATATGTCCAGGTGCACTCTGGCTCGTTCATGAACATACTAGTTTGTTCATATTAGCTTTAGCTTAGGTACTAATGTTCAAAAGCTATCTTAAAATAAACTCAACAAGTGTCGCATTCAATTTTTAGTGTCGAAACCTTTGAGTTGTCAAAACGCCAAATATTTTAAAAGGAAATCCTATGGAAACCTCATTACAACGTTGCTATAATTCCTGCTTCCGCTAAATTTTTAAAATATTGCAACACGGTAATATTTATTTATACAGGTTAAACCCATTTTTATTAACACGACATCTATTGTACATAAGTATTATTCAAGACCAATTACATTATCATAGAGACATCTATGGACAAATTTTTGCAGCATTTTTAAAAATTAACAAATTACGAGATGCTGCAAGCTCAAATTTTGCGAGAAATAAGAGAAGATTACCAATTTGTTGCAACTGTTTCCAATGAAATCAAATAAATTGGCAAATAGAAATGAAACGATCGACCTTGGAGTCACATATTCAAGGTCTAACCCACAACAAATCCAGGAATAGATCCTGTGACTACACAATCGAAAGCATTACATGCTAACCACTGATCTAAGTTGCTGGTTACTACATAGAGGATGGGAGAAACGATTGAGAATACTTAAACTTATGTATTAAAAGTGCAGACATAGATTGGAATGCCGTAAGTTTTTTTTTTATATAGTTTTGCAAATAAAAAAAAACGCTAGCACAACTAATCTACACCATCACGATTCTTTCCAAAACTCACCCCCGTGAGTGTTTTCGGTGATATTTTATCCTTGTATTGACATAGGTTTTACAGTGATTCCCATATTTAAAGAAATTTAGGAAAAAATTGTCAAAATAATATCATACGAATTAACAACGACATAAAGACACACCTATCGCAGCTAGAGTCTAACCTAGGCGTACAGTACCGCACTTTTGAGTGAGTTCTTACTACTATTTTGTGCATGAACAAACTACTTATTTTGTGTACATTATAACTACCCAGATTCATTCGAGTATGAACAAACTAGTATGTTAATGAACGAACGAAATATACACTTGGACTGTAACATACATACATATCTACATACATATTAATCAAATTGTGAGATGAATAAACATAATGAGTAATCATTTCATATAACGGTATACAATTACATAGATTATAAAATAATACATATATTGTTTTTAATCATACCTTAAAAGTTTGTACTTCGCTATCTGTGTCTTGAACTTTCTGTTCAAAGGTGATTGTTTTATTTTCAAGATCTTGCAAAGTTTTCAACTGATCGTGAAGATCATGCAATCCTTCGCACAACGACAATGCCGCTACCTACAACACACAACACAAACAAATCAATATAAAATAAATCAAAATACAAAAATATACACTAAAAAAAACTTACCCAAGATCCTCCACTAACAATCGCCGGCAGACTCATATAAGCATCGTAGTCATCTTTGGTCATGTTCAAAGACTCGGCAGTTAAATTCTCAATAAAAGAAACGGCACAACACTGAAATAACAACACATATAAATACAGTTCAATATTAAAACATAATACAGGACGGAAATGAATAACATACCAAATTCGTAAAATAATATCCACCCTCGCCGGTCATGAGACGAGCTGCATTACAGAAACGGGTAACGTAATTAATATTGCTGATCAACCTTGGAGGGTTTGCTTTTAATACTGTGAAGATTAATGCTGGAAGTAGTTCATCGGCCGATGCTGGCCCACCACCAGCTGCACTTACGACGCCGACCACTCCTCGACAGCATCCGACTACATGCGCCAGCTTATCTCCGGGTGGCAGTACACTATCCATTGCAACCAATTCTATATGAAACAATCATCATCAATACATACATACACTCAAATGTTGGTTTTAATATAAAACTATTAAAAAAACTAGTGTTATACCCATTGATTTCAACGGGTGGCTTCGGAAAAGGAATTGATACACGAATTAAAATAATGTTGTGTTGTATATAAATATAGTGTAAGGTAATTTATATGCGCGCGCGCGCGTATTAATAGTAAAATGCAGTAGTGGCTCGTGAGATTTCATAGTGGGGGGGCTGCAGAGACTATTCAGGCTGTAGTAGTTCGTTAACCAAACCACTGATCGAATGAAAACAAAAATAGCTTGTATATGTACTATACTGGGAGGTCTGCAGCCCGCAGCCCACGTGGACGACAAAAATAGCATGCATTTGTACTGTACTGGGAGGACTGCAGCCCCCGACGAGCCGCCACTGGTAAAATGTTCGCCCACGTTGAAATACTGAATGAATGTGTGTGTGTGTCTTTGTGGATGTGTGTACGCTCATCTGACGCCGAGGTCACCCGTTCCAATTCAGCCGCTCAATATCAGGAGCACATGTCAGACGCTCAGGTCCCCCACTTCCCTGCATCTCCTCGACACAATCGGTCGTCACGCCAAAATCGTATGCACGTATACTCCTAGTATTCTAAAATTTGTTTTTTTGAAATCTCCATACTGGTCGACGCCTCCGCCACATACCCACAAACATACATACATCGCGTCCGTTTTTATATATACTATATTATATTTTACCCGTAATTGCCGTATATAAGAGATCTCTAGCCGTAGCGTTGCCTTGATCTATGCGGCAATCCAGATGCTGCGGAGACACCCAACACAACTGACGGATTCTGGAATGTAAGCGAGCGTCTTTTCTTTCATCATCGGATCCGTAAGCGGAGAAAACAGTGCTATAAATAAAATCATTACTTGATACGATGTCTTCAATAAAAAAATAAAAAAAATCAAAATCAACAATAAATTCACCTATGGAGATGAGTCATAGAATGCTTTTCGACAAAGTCCAGCAATAATTCTTTGGTTTCACCGTCGACTTCGGCATAATTAGGACTTTCATCCATACGTTTGGCGAATACCTGCGTAAACATAAACAAATACAAAAATTCCTAATATTATTATTACTACGATAAATTGTAGATTGATCGCAAACCTGATATAGATTTTGAGTTATGTCCGATAGTTCGTCGATTGTTTTGGTTTGTAATTGTTTGGAAATGTTGGCGAAGACGACGTGCACGTACTTGCAGACGTCTTTTTCGATGATCGCGCCAAGGTTTGGAAACTTTTGTACGAAATCTTTCTTAATGTAGTCCAGCGATCGCACCGAGATCGATCCTTGAGCTTGAGACTTGTCCCGGAAGCTTTCCGGTGGACCGACATCTGAAATAAGCATGACATGTTAATTATCTAGTATCTGTTTGACTACACATATTGAATTATTCAAGTGTATGAACAATGGCGATGTTCATTTGAATTCGAAATAACATTCATAAGTGCATATTATTATTATATTATAATATAAATTAATATGCAATCGAGTGCAAGATAATCCTTTTTGTTCAGTAGCGCAAAATTATAATTTTATTTAAATCAATTCTCGGAAATTTTTATGAAAAAATAATTCGAAATATGCAAATTGATTCCTACAAATTGAAAGAAATCGTAGTATAGATGTATGACACGATTTGTAAAATCCTGAATCAAGGTCAATGATCTCACCTACGTCCCTATAAAACATAAGCCCTACGATTTATCAAATTGTTCCTGTAAGAGTGTCCTCGCCTGAAATATCTTCATACAAAGGCAAAGACACAACTCAACTCGCTCCATATAAACGATCGCTAGCCCGCAGGAATTCCCTAAAGCATGATCTCATCACGCAGCTACGTATTGCACAACCGATCAGGATATAACAACCGATCAGGATATAAACTAGCGCACCAGCCCTGGACGCGGACGCACCAGCCAGTTAGCCCCTGGAGTTCAGCTAGTGAGCTTCTGGAGTTCAGCCAGCCCACTCCTCCGAAGTCGAGCAACTACCTCCTTTGCCGTACATACAATACTTGTATACTGAACATAAATAAAGATCCTCTTGAAGAGTTTCTTTGAAACTGCCAGCTTTTGGGGATAGAGATGTCCGTGCGTCCACCTCCACCACCACATTTCGAAGGCATCAAACATGTCCCTTTCTCTCTTTTTTAGAGTCCATGTTTTGAGTCCATAGAATGCAATGGGTATCACCAGAGATCGCACCAGACAGATTTTTTTCTCATTATATCATTCTCATCCTTCTTCTTTTGAGATCAGTCTTTTAAAAAAATTTTCAATGGACGCAATTCTAACACTTTTCAATTATTAAAATTAAGGCAAAGCATTACATTTTTCTACAATAAATATTTCCCTAATATTATTTCTACCTACCATACCTTTGATGAAATATCAAATTGCACAATAAACTATTATAAAACAATGAAAACACTCATAAGATCTGATATTAAACACTATGAACTGACTCATTCGAACAACTTTATTCTCAAATGTAAATAATATTTTCAATACCTTTAGCATTTGATGCCTTCCGGAATACATTCAATTTCAATAGTTTAGTTTTCTTTTGGCTGTCAGTCTGTCGTAGCTTTTTCTCCTCAAACTTCGTAAAACCAGCTATGGGAGTGCTGGTTTTCGGCAGACGTTCAAGAACTTGATGTTCCCGTTGAGTGCTCGATGCTCCGAAGCTTGCTTTCTCTACACATTAAAAAAATTCCAATAAACAATACAAACAAAAAATAAAACAAAATGAATATACATATAAATAGTACCAGCTTTCCTCTGCCGATGAACTTGCTCCCGATGACACTTAGAACAGTATCCCTGCCACTGAGCGTTGCCGTAGAATCCACATCCGCTCTTGCACTTCAGATCCCGCTGGTCGATCCGGTACGACGGTGTCTTCGTGGCATACATTATGTATTTGTAAGATCTCTGTAGATTTTTTCCGAACATTTTAACACGGTAAATTTCAACTCGGGTAAGATTCTTCCATCAATTCCGACAATCACACAAGTGTAAAGTTTAAATCACGCTTATCACGCAAATAGACAAATTCATCCCATGCTGGAGGAGCGTTCGTCGTGAAGTCACAACCGGAAATTGGACACGTATGAAACATGTCAGGATTTTACCCGACTATGCCGAGCGATTTTTACTACCGGCTTATATACCGCGTCTAACAATGTTATCATTCTTTCGATATCGCAATGATTTCTTATCAGTATGATTTTATCCCCACTTCACTGTAAAGCGTTTTAAATTAAATGGCGATTTGTAAATAAATCAATATGGAGTATGCACTAATTCTAATAAATTACTTTAAAGCAGCATGTTCAATAGTTTGTAATTCTGGGGTAACACAATTCTATTTACCCTTAATTAAAGCACATCACAATAAACTTCTAGGAACATATTCAATTGACACTATCAAATATAAACTCATATGAAGTAGTTTTATTTGAGACATTAATTCGGCCTTGCTTTATTCTACATCTTCAGGTATCATTTACATAAGTACTTATTTTATTCATCGGGTGATAAGTCTTGTCAAATTATCGATACGTAATCCACTTTCTAATTATTTCAATTATACATTAATATTTCTAAACTGTATGCTGAACATTACATAATAAATTTGAGTTCAACGTTCAAATTTCGCATTCATACTTTAGTGTAACTTTTCAAACTTAATGGAATACTATACTTCAAAGTGATTATTATAATATAATTCTGCCCTATTTTTTCCATTCGTTTTATTTCTCAATCAAATGTTTCATATATCCACTTACACTCATTAAGTTTGAACGATAAGAGATGAATTTAATGACGTTTTTATATGTGTAAATTAATTTCTATGGGATGCGTCATAATTGCTAATAGAAAAATGAACATATTTCACTCTAATTTTTTATAAATATAAAGAATATTACTTTTTATTTATAAAACGTTTATCTATGTGAGTAAAAGTGTAATAAATACTTACATTTCCGTGTTTTAAATCAAGACATGACAGCTGTCAAATGCGACGATCCACTTACTGGCAGTATTGCCACTACGAAATAAATTTAGTGTGGCTACAATAAAAAAATGGCCGACGATGAACGAGATATAAATTGATCGATTTTATTAAAACAATTGAATACAACATAAATTATTATATAAAAATTGAATAAAATAATACATAACAATTAATTTAAATCAATAATACACTTATACAGTACGATAAGCTAGCACGAGCAAGCGGCCTGAGAACACTTTATTAAAGTACTTCTTATGAATTTTCACAAAAAATACTCGATCTATAAAATGAAAACACTTTAAAAACACACTCATTTATTAAAAAATAAACATTATTTTTTTAAAACATTAGCATTATATTTTCTGAATGTCATATTAATTCTGACTCCAATTGCACTTTTCTTTTTAGGTAATGAATGGTACCATATTTTATTTGTAGGGGGATTCATCATTAGTAAACTTCCGTGTTCCAATTCCAATTTGACTGCAAAATAAATCAAATTTAAATTACAACATATGTATGTATGTATTTCATCTCAACCAATTTTGCTAAACATATTATATTATTTTTCAGGTTTTTTTTTTTGTTTCTTATATGCATAAGATGGTTGAGGTACTATATCATGCAAGTTTCTGAAGGGGACTAATTCCGCATACCGTTCATAATTCAACTGAGCTTTTTTTGCATTGGTATGCCCGTAGTCAAGGAGACCCCGCGGGGGACAAACATCAATGTTTGACGTTGGATCTGTGAGGACAGTCGGCAAATATTTGAGATTCGAGCACAAAACATCATGGTGTTGGACTACGTAAACATCAAGGACGGAGAGTATACCAAAACTGTTTACTCATTGGTACGTTATACACAAAAATGCGGAAACTCGAGTCTTTCGCGCACCACCACTGGACTGTTCCGTTGTTTGAAATAAAATACATGGCTAACAAAAAAAAACAAAACGGAAGAATGCTAGATATATTATTAGCGATAGCGGTTCAAGTGATTCGACAACATCCTATAATTTTTGACGAATTCCTCGAAAGATAAAATATTCAGATCGACTCTTTTGTATGTTAAGTGGATTGGAATAGCTCGGGGCTTGTACTGTAACATACATTCAATTGAAAGGAACTGATTTTTTGTTTCGTTTATAATTTCAGATCAAAGAAAAGGCGTTCCCCGAAGCGATACGCATTTTAAATCAGGTGAACGACGTGAACCCGAACAGAGCTGGGTTGTCCCTGTTGGCATACTGCTACTACCACACCCAAGACTATGTGAATTCGGCAAATTGTTACGAGCAATTGATTGAACTGCATCCGGAGCAACCGGAATACAAATTGCATTATGCCCAATCGTTATACGAGGCGTCCCTGTATGACGAGGCGTTCAAAGTTTCCAGTCAAATAGCCGAGCCGGGGTATGAGGAAAAACTTACGAAATTGCAAGCGGCCATTAAGTACGGCCAGGAGGATATAGTGGCTGCTAAAAGTTTAGTAGAAGTGTGCTCCCAGGACGATCCTGACAGAGATATCAACTTCGGATGCTTGCTATACAAGGAGGGAAAGTACGAGGAGGCTCTCCAGAAGTTTTTGAGGACTTCTCAAGTCATAGGTTTTAATGCTCACCTGCAGTATAATGTGGCGCTGTGCTATTATCGCCTCAAAGAGTTTCCTCTAGCGCTCAAATACATCAACAATATAGTCGAGCGAGGTATACGTGATCACCCCGAACTAGGGGTGGGCATGCAGAGTGAAGGGTCCGAGGTAAAATCGGTGGGGAACACTTTGACACTGCACGAGACAGCTTTGACGGAGACTTTCAACTTGAAAGCGGCTATTGAATATCAAGGAAAAAACTTGGAAGCGGCTAGAGAAGCTTTGAACGATATGCCGCCTAGACACGAACACGAATTGGATGCTGTGACGTTGCATAACCACGCTCTGATCAATATGGACTTAAAGCCGACTGAAGGTTTTGAAAAGCTTCACTTTTTACTACAGCAAAATCCTTTCCCAGCTGAGACTTTTCCTAATCTGATCCTGCTCTATTGCAAATTTCAATATTATGACTTGGCTGCTGACGTTCTAGCTGAGAATGCCGATTTGACGTACAGCATGTCCCAGTACTTGTACGAGTTCGTTGACGCCTTGATCACGTCGCAAACTTCTCCCGAAGAGGCGTTTTTGAAGTTTGAAGACATCTCATCCAGATACGCGGAACAGTTGAGAAGGTTGACCAAAACTGTGCAGGAGGGTAGATCGCAAGGGGATAACGAAGAGGTGAAAAGGGGAGTTTTGGATTACGAGGACGCTTTAGACAAATACATACCAGTGGTGATGGCACAAGCTAAAATATATTGGGATCTCGAAAATTATCCGGAAGTAGAAAGAATATTCAGAAAATCTGTCGAATTCTGCAATGAATCTGATGTGTGGCGCCTGAACGTAGCCCACGTTCTATTTATGCAAGAAAACAAATACAAGGAATCGGCAAGCTTTTACGAACCAATTGTTAAAAAGCAATTCGACAACATTCTATCAATAAGTGCAGTAGTTTTGGCAAACCTATGCGTCTCTTATATAATGACGTCACAGAACGAAGAGGCCGAGGATATCATGAGGAAAATAGAAAAGGAGGAGGAGCAGCAAAGTTTTGAAGATCCAACAAAGAAGTTTTTCCATTTGTGCATAGTCAATTTAGTCATAGGCACGCTATATTGCGCTAAAGGTAATTTCGAATTTGGAATATCGAGGGTAATAAAATCCCTGGAACCGTTCAATAAGAAACTAGGCACGGACACTTGGTTCTACACCAAAATTTGCTTCTTGTCTTTTATCGAAAATATGGCCAAGCACTTAATTTCGGCGAAAGATTTGACTATCAAGGAATGTTTGCAATTTTTAGAAGGTTGTGAAACTCACGGAAGGCAAGTCGTAACTGTAATAGACACTCCTTTGCAGGACGAAGACGCAACTACGAAAGCTAAAAGGACTGTAACTTTCGAAGCAAGGTTGTTGAAGCACACTTTCTTGAAGATGAGATCTATAGACAGGACTGTGAGCGTTTTTGATTTTGAAGATTTAAAATAAGCACCTGGAGGAACGTTTCTTTTGTCAGGACCTGGCTTTCTGGCGTCTTTGTGTTTGAGCACGAACGTTCTTCTTTGTCCTAGAGAGAGTGACGCTATAGGAGCAGAAGAATCTAGCTCAGACTCGTCATCTCTATGTTCACCCATGTGATCGTTTCCATTCCTATATCTACATATGTATATATAATTGTTAGTGATTTTGTTAAATAAAAATAAAAAAAAGATTCAAATTTGACTTTATTGCACCTGTTAATTAAAACGAAATCAAATCTATGTCCAGTGAGTTCGTTTAATTTGTCTCTTATTTCTGATAATAGTTCTGTCCAAGGTAAAGCAGGGACAGTTGTTCCTGAAAATTTATACGATATTCCAGGTTCACCGTGTGCAACTTGCTGCCGAGGAATTGGATGCCAGCGTCCGAAAACTCTAAAACTTCATTGTGCTATAAATTCTAATTAGACTGTAAATGGTGTTATCCGGCGAAGGAATTGCTTATATTTATTGTCTTAGATTCTATCTAGAAATGAGAGCACCAGAATCATTATCCGGAGGAGCGCATTATTATTGCAGTAAAACGCTATCGGATTCACATTATATGGGTAGAGGCCAAACAAAGAACTGCGTTTTCCAACTTGTTTATTTTCCAACACTGTTGCCAAGGAGGTTATGGCGGCTGTCAATCGTAAAAACTGGGAATTGATGACCGAGAAGGTATCCTTTGTATATTGCCATCCTTCACTCGGTTTATTGTGGTTTTGGAGACAAAACCCACACGTTTGGCTTTTACGTGAGCAATTTTAAAAGTTTATTTAATAACTTTACTCCTTCGGTGAAGTAGGCACATGAAAACATATTGTAGAGCTAAAGGTAAATTTTATTTGCGAGGATAAAAAAAAAACTGGCATAAGAGTCGTGTCTGCGAACCACTCTCGTAAAGGACGAAACTCAAATAGAAAGTTGGAAGAGAAGAGGACTTGAAGGTGGAGCAGGAGTAGGAGGTGGAGACGGAGAAGGAAAGGCATTTATTTAAATTTATTTCTGTCCCGAGGTACTTACTTCACTTTTGCGAGATCCCCTGTGAAATATTCGAGCGTTTCTTCCAGTTGCCGTAGCACTTGGTCCGCGCAAACTTTTGGCAATAGAATGGTGTAATCCAGATTCAGCCCTTCGGCGGTTATTTTACGCCATTTTACCCGCTCGCAATCTATTTTGGCGACGTCCATTTCTGAAACGGTACAAAAAGTGATTCAGCAGTACAAAAATACAAGGTTTCCGATAAGAAGACAACGACCCGTGACACTAATCAAGATTAAGAATAATAAGCAGATCGAATCTGACCTTCAAATTTTGATAATTATATTATTATATTAGCTGATTGCAAAATCGCGCCTATGCAATATATGTATATGTATGTATAGTAATGAGAAAATTCTATAATAATATAATACACATTATTGTTTATTATTATATTATGCCCCGGACAATTACTCTGTGAGCGTATTATACTCGTGCACCATAATGGGTAATTAGTGTGGCTAATAGATTGTAACAGTTTCTCTTTCATTCAATGTCACGTTATTATATACCAGCACTATGGGCAGAGGAAATACTCATGTACATATATACTCAGTATAAATATTTTACTTTCTCGCCAGAATGACTAAAAAAGGAAAAGCAATGTGCGTTTGTTTGCGAAACTTATTGAATCACTGTCGGAAAAGCTACGGAACTGAATGAGACAATACGTATTATTAGATAAGGAGTTTTCTTGGGAACGGCATCGGACTATCAACGGATGATATGCTTTATTAATGTATTAATCTACATAGGTATATGAAATTGAATGTCAGTGTGTCAATTATAAATGTTATATTTACATTGTCACAACCTTTAAATTAATTTAGGGCAATCTTGTCGGTGGAATTTTGAATTTTCATTATGTATTAATATAATATGATATATATGTATGTATATGTAGTATATAATTTCGAAAGATACTTTTTATGTAAGTATGTAAGGTTTGGGTGGTAGAATCCGTGACGTTAAATTTAATAAAAAAATAAATGAATATTCAAATTTAAATAAAATAAAACTATTCAAATAAATTCAATAAAATTTTTATTATTAGATTACCCATGTTTAAGCGGTTTATATTACAAACACTGAGCGAAGCCGGGTAAAACCACTAGTATATAAAATTGTAGCAGTGACGTCATATATCGCGTTTTTTCTAAATTTTTCTAAAAGTACGTTTGATATACATTTCTTTCAACCATTGTTAGACGTCTATTTTTTCCGACAAAACCGAGTAATACATAAGTATAATTTTGGAACGTTAAAATATTTCCAAATAAGCGTCCAGCTCAGATCAAAAGATAAATTACGTACGAACATTAATTTATTTTACAATTTTATTATTATTTCGAAAGGTTCGTATCTTATCTTAATATTTCTCGGGCACTCAAATTAAACAATATTTGATTCATAAAGTCATAAAATTAACAAAGAGCCCAGCAATTTCTCTTTTAAATATACATAGTTGTATTACTTAAAAAAAATATAACAGAACGTTGAAAAATAACGGCAATTAATCATCTCCGTCTAAAATATAGAGTACAAAAGTTTAATATAACTTCAAGTAATTTAATTTTGCTTTAGACAATTCTTCACAAGATAAATCTCAAGTCGAGGGCAAAACGCAAGGTTAAAATTCACCTTGCTACATTTAGAGCGAGTTCAAGAAAGAACTCGGGTAAAATTTTTCGCCAACAAGCTCAATTATCTGAAGACACACTGACCCAGTGCTGATAGGCGATTTTATCCATACATATGTATGTAGGTACCAATTCTAGTAATGATTTTTTTTTCTGTAATTGAACGTCGTTGGAATCCGATACGAATCTTTAAGTACACGTTGCGCTATCGCATTCCAACAGTTATTATGATAGGATATATAATATGAATGTAGAGTTGTTTAAGCGGAATATCGATGACTGGATTCGCATGCGCGTGTATACTCCACGTGGCCCTTGCTGGTACAGCCATACACCGATTGTGTACCTTTGGGTATCAAACAAGTGTATATCATAACAATAACCCCACTTCTGCAGTCACAAATGCTACTATTTTCCATCGAATTTAACCCTCATGTTACGAGTGATTTGATTTCAATATATGCAAGTTTAAATTAGTCAAAGGAAATACTCAAATGGTACCCAATATGTAGATGAAAGTGGAGAAATGTTGGATGGTAACGTGCAAAATACAGTGGATGAAAGCAGATAGATTAGGTTTCAATCTATTATAGTATAGGATGGTGAAAGGCTAATGATGTTGATGGTACTATATTTAGATTTAAGACATAAGGTGGAACACTAATGACTTTATATACATATACCTGAAGTATGCTTATAACAGTAAGAAAAATATAGCATAGTAGATTTATGATAGTATGTAGTCTGGAATTCAAATGTAGTTTTTGCACAAAAATAAATGAAAAGAAAACTTCTACAAATGAAAAATCATAATTCCGTTCTCGATTCACGCTTCCCTCGTGTTCCAAACAAGTTGAGAGGAAAACTTAAGATGTTAAAACTTAACATTCTGGGGTTCAAATTTTCCGACTTTGTTCTGCTCTGTATACAAGACGGGGAAAAAAAGATTATTCATGTTTGCACTGAATAAAATAATATGTACATTCTTCATTTTTGGTAGATAAGTAATCATGGATCGATTAGAATCTTTACCTTTCATTTGAAAATCTTAAAATGATTCTTCAGTTTCATCTTCTAAGATTTGCGATTAAGTTTACAGTTCATACATGTATGTAGATATTTGTGTGCAAACAAGTCTCTACCAAATTTGTTAATCGTAGCGGTTTTTGTAGAGACCAGCAACTAGTCAGCTAAAAAATAAGATTTTCGTCCATAGGACATTATTCACTAGGCGGAGCGCCGCAACGGATTAAATCGTTTGACGCGTTACATGTATGTACCTACACGATGACAACTCAACCATTCTTCAATTCAAGTATGCCAACCTAATCAATATACATGCATTATTCTAGGCTAGAAAACTAAATCTCACTAAACCATTTACCAATTATCAAATTCATTATCACCGTTGGAACCGTTTCCAATGAAATCAGATAAATTGGCAAACTCTGAAAGAAAACATATCCAAGGTCTGGCCAGCAACATAACCAGGAATAGAACCCGTGACCACACAATCGAAAGCATTACATACTAAGATCTACATTTCCGTTTATATCAGTGGTGAGCGTGTAATGCTTTCAACTGTTCAGCTGTTCAACTGTTTCAGCGGGTTCAATTCCTTTCTCGGTACTGCTGGCCAGACCACACCCCCCCCACTTCCCCGCTACCACACTTCTTACGGCGAGAGTTATCTCAGACAGACAGACACACAGAATAGCGAAATTATATATATATATATATATATATATATATATATATATATATATATATATATATATATATGGAGTTCGGTCTTTCGTGTCATGTGAGGAGGACGTGCTTCTGCGTTCCTCCCGCTATTACTCGCTTAAACCCGGCTATTGCACGAAATTTAACTTAACCATCTAATCACTTATTTTACTAATTGCATCCTAGTATAATTTAAGTGTAAAAATAAACAGAAAATCGGTCGTAAAAAGCGGTTTTATATCAGTTATTTCGAAAAATTTTGTGCTAATTTTTGTGTCAAATCGGTGTCAAACGAGATACATCTCCCTACCTGAATACAAAAAAAGGGTCCTTCGCCAGCCAAGTCGGTCCCACAGAAGCAATAAATCTTCCACATAATTGCTTCCAGCCAAAAATCTTTAACGAACTTTACTTAATAGAATAATAGCAAACAGAAACGGTGTTTCCCAACTGTCTATCAGTTCTTTTTCATATTTAAATTATATTAAAGTAATTCGTGTAATTTTATATACTTTACTAAAGTTATTATTAAAATATTAAATTGCAAACCGCACTCACATATATAAATCCGTTGTCTCCAAAGAGGCGTCTCACGATAAAGATCTGTAAAAAAGTAGTATAACAATTGCTAATCTATTATTATCATAACTAACTACTTTCACTTACAAAGTAACCCTGTTAAATGGCATGTAATAACTCATAAGTGATCCAAGTGATACCTAGGATGACTATATGTCAAAGCTGACCACAGAGAAGAGTTTATGGCGGTAAGAACTCACTCCTTGAATGGAAATCTCTCTCAAGTACCGCCTTTTTCTCAACACATCTTGGATAAATGCGAGAAAAATAATATCCAAACCTCCAACAAGGTAAGAGTGACGATGGATGATAGCTTAGCTAATAGAAACCTGTATTTAGCCACGTACAATGTAAGAACGTTATCGAGTGAAGGAAGTGTGCTTGCATTAGAGAATGAACTAGAAAGTATCAAATGGGATTTAGTAGGACTTAGCGAAGTAAGACGAAAACAGGAAAACCAAATAATCCTAAAAAGTGGTAACTGTCTCTACTGGAGAGGGCTACCAAATGGTAGAATAGGAGGAGTAGGGTTTCTTATCAATAAGAGAATAGAAAGAAATATTATAGAAATAAACGACATATCGGAACGTATATGCTATGTAGTATTAAGAATCTCGAGCAGGTACACTTGTCAAATCTTCCAAGTGTACGCCCCCACATCTAGCCACCCAGACGAGGAAATAGAAGACTTCTACGAAAAACTACAGGGCGCATACGATAATAGCCGCCACCACTTTAAAATAATCATGGGCGACTTTAACGCAAAAATAGGACAAAAGGCAAACACAGAAAGAGCAGTAGGCAATTTTGGTACCGGCCAAAGAAACGACAGAGGCGATCGCCTCATAGAATTCGCAGAACACAACAGGCTCTTCATCACTAATTCATTTTTCAGGAAAAACACCAACAATAAGTGGACTTGGGAGAGTCCTAAAGGAGACAGAAACGAGATCGATTTCATCCTAACAAATGCCCTGCACTCCGTTAAAGACGTTAGTGTTTTAAGTAAAGTAGATATAGGCAGCGATCACAGATTAGTCCGTGCCAAGATGGCCATTAATATAAATTGCGAACGTAGGAAATTAATAAAAGGATGCAGTAACTCTCCAGATTTCGCTCAACTAAGGTCTAGGAAAAAGGAATTCGAACTCGAACTTGGAAATCGATACGGGAAATTAAACCCAGAAGCAGACATCGAGGAATTGAACACTGTAATTAGTTCGGTTCTAACCTCAACAGGTAAGAAATTAGGTGGTTTCAGGAAACAGATTAAATTAAGCAAAATTTCAGCGGAAACAAAAAACCTAATTAAGCATAAAAGGAATTTAGATAGGGATAATAATAAGCAAGAATACAATCTAGTAAATAAGGAAATTAAGAAGAGAATAGTCAGGGATGTCAGGGATTTTAACAGCAAGCTAATAGAAAATACCATTAAGAATAACCGTAGCCTGAAAAAGTGCAAACAGGATCTTTTCTTAGGCAAAAACCAAATGATCGCAATCAGATCAGAGAGCGGAGTAATAATTAGGAATAGAGAAGAAATCATAGACAGAGTTTACACGTTCTATGCAAAACTATACGAGAACGACAACGGCCAATTCCCCACTCTGGAATCGACACACGGCCAAAGGGTTCCTGCAGTATTGCCTAGCGAAGTAGAGGCCGCGCTAAAAACTGCAAAGAATGGTAAAACCCCAGGGGAAGATAATATTCCCATCGACTTACTAAAATGTGGCGGCCCCCCCCTAATTAATATCTTAGCTAGGCTTTTCAGCAAATGCATCCAGAACCAAGCTATACCAGAAGGATGGAATAACGCAACTATCATTTTAATACACAAAAAAGGCGACAAAAGCGATATCAAGAACTACCGACCCATTAGTCTACTTTCAGCGGTCTACAAGCTCTTCACGAAGGTTATTACAGAAAGGCTGAAGAATATCCTCGACGAGAACCAACCTATAGAGCAGGCAGGGTTTAGGGCAAATTTCAGCACAATGGACCACCTCCAAGTAGTTGGCGAACTAATCGAGCGCGCCAACGAATATCAACGGCCACTGTGCCTAGGTTTCGTCGATTATGAGAAAGCCTTCGATACAGTTAGTCATAATGCAGTACTTAACGCTCTAAAAACACAGGGAGTGCCGGAACCCTATGTGGGACTGTTAGCTACAATATATAAGAATGCCACAGCTTCAGTTAAAATTTTTTCAGGTACAGATAGATTTAGCATAGGAAAAGGAGTAAGACAAGGAGATACAATCTCGCCCAAGTTATTCAATGCGGTGCTTGAGGGAGTTTTCAGGAAATTGGATTGGGATACAGCCGGAGTAAGCATCAATGGTCGCTTTTTGAGTCACCTTCGGTTCGCAGACGATATAGTTTTAGTAGCTCGTGATTCAGCTGACCTACTTATCAGACTAACACAGCTGGACAGGGAAAGTAGAAAAGTAGGACTAAAAATTAACGTAGATAAGACTAAACTAATGTTCAATAGTTATTGCATGCCTGATAGCATCCCCTTAGATGATAAACCAGTAGAAGTAGTAAATAATTATTTATATTTAGGTCAAATAATTGACATGTCTGGTAATAAAAATGAAGAGATAAAGAGACGTATGAAATTGGGGTGGAGTGCATTTGGACGGATGAATGCTGTTTTTAAATCAAAAATGCCACTCTGCCTGAAGAAAAGGATCTTTGATCAATGCGTTTTGCCAGTGATGACGTATGGATGTGAAACTTGGACACTGAACGCCAAGATGCAAAATAAAATCCAATGCACTCAAAGAAGTATGGAACGCTGTATGCTTGGCATAACGAGGAAAGACAGGAAGCGGAACACGTGGGTGAGAAATATGACAAGGGTAGTGGACATAGTGGATAGAGTGAAGAGATTGAAATGGCAATGGGCGGGTCACGTAGCTAGGAGGATGGACGAAAGGTGGACAAAAGAAGTGCTTGAATGGTACCCGAGAGAAGGCAAAAGAGTAAAAGGAAGACCGCAAGGAAGATGGGTGAACGAAATTAGGAAAATGTGCGGAATGAGATGGATGAGTGTTGCGCAAAACAGAGACGAGTGGAAGCGTGTTGGAGAGGCCTTCATCCAGCAGTGGATGGCGAATGGCTGTAAATGATGATGATGATGATATATATATATATATATATATATATATATATATATATATATATATATATATATATATATATATATATATATATATATATATATATGATGATGTCTCTATGATAGTCTGCAAAATTACCCTATAAATTATTTATCGGTGTTTGCAACCGGTGTTTATAATTGTGATCGATAACGAATATGGGATACACCGTTATCGATCACTACTTGTACCGAAAATGGTCCAAAGGGTCGTTTTGGTATAGATCACTGTCAAGTAAGAATAAATACTACCATACAATTTCAACGACATAGGTCGAAAGTGTCGTTTTGAAAGGATGTGTGCCATGCATGCGTGCTACGAACGTCACATTTTTTCTATATGTTTAAAACTATCTAAAAAAAACCACGTGCCGCATTCACCGCTGTGTGATTTCGCCCCCAAGTCTTCACGGTGACCCACTCGGCAGTCACCCGAGGGTTGAAAATTGTCACTTTGCACAATGTAAAGCCAAGATCGAATCGCGTGGATTTCCAAGCCGGTGCCATTGATTATTTCACGGATGTAACCTGGTGGCATAGCAACGAGACCAATCAGCGTAACGGGACAACGAAGCGGTCGATTTTAGTCGTGATGATTCCGTAACAGATCGGATTGGGGTCTGGGACCACACGGTGGTCATGCACAGTCCGCGCAATTACGGAGCGGATGGGTTTTTTGTACCCCGGCGCGCCCCGTCGGCGCAACGCCATTACAAACCACAGGTAACACAAAAAAAAATCATCAAACAACCATACTTAAATCCACATCAATCAATCGGCAGGCTTCGTTTGCTCGGGCGTCGTCGAATCAAAAGTCTCTCAACAGCCTAATTAAAGTGTGCGTTGTGGGGGGTGGTGGTGGGGTTGGATTGGCAAATACGCCGAGACAATTCGCATCAGTGTGTGTAATGGTCTAGGGGTGGGTAATTGCGGGTTGTGCTTTTCGGGGACGAAATTGGCACGTGTCAATTTTGGTCTGTGAGCCTGTATCGACGGCAGGTAAGTTATATTAGTTTGTCGACAGGATGACGTCGAAAATTCCAGCATCCGACGGGGGCTTTCAAAACATCTCGTCGGGGAAAAATTGGAGTGGTTGTAATTTGTAGGATATATATTATATGTATATACGTATGTTTTTGTGTGTTCAGTGTTGCTATGACTTTGTGAGTTGATGATTAGTTCTGTTTATATATGCAAAGTTACTATGGAAATTCGATGTGTTTATGTATACTGAGCTCGAATTGATTTACATAATGGAACCAGCCTTCTTAGACTGCCACATCTGCACCTAGATTTATAAAAGTGACGTTTAGATTAATCTATGTTTTCTTCGATTTCTCACCGAAGCTTCGTCGTTATAAATTACTTTTGATCGTTTTGATATATCGATGTGAATCAATCCGATTTTTTCTGGTAAAATGTGTGATTAATCATTTGCAGAAAGGAGAAGGGATGTAATGTAATGTAATGAGTAATGACGAACTTACTAATCGTGTTGTTTCAATAGAGGTATGTTTATACTGACACAGTCCAGACCGGCAATAGAACGTAAACAACAGTAAAAAAAAATTATTTCATATGGACACATTCCTATGTTCTGTAATGTGTACGTGACGTAGCGTAGTAGCAGTAACCGACACGGTCTATTCATAGCCAGCAGTATGGCTTAATTGTAGTGTGTATGTTTAGCACCAAGTGATCAGTAAGTTCGATCCGCCATACTGCTGGTTAGATTTGCGGGTATTTGTGACTCCAAATCGATCGTTTCTTATCAGAGTTTGGCAATTTTGTCTAATCATTGTTGAAACGGTTCTTCAAAATTGGCAAAAAAATCATCTTTCCTGTTGTCACAAATCTTCTGTATTTATTGTAAAAATGATGTACAAAATACATAAACACATAAACGTCTCAATGGATTAATTCTGTAATTAATTATTTAATTAAGTGTTATTTCGTGTTCTCCAGCTTCTGGAAATACAGTGATTTATGTAATAATAAAAAAAAATGCTGCATTGTTTGCAATTAATTGTCCAGGAAGACGCATTGTGGTCTTCCTGTCAAGCATTCCTGGTATATATGTATCTATGTAAAAATAAATAAAATAAAATAAAATATTATACAGCAGTAAATATTTTAGTACCAAGCAAAACTTGCTTGTGCACGCGTGCTAACGAAAGTGCGCATGCGTATGTGAATATTTTTGAAAACGTCATATTGTGACAATATTGACTTGACAATACGATGCAAGCAATCTTACGCCATAACGTCACTGTCTGTGATGTATATGTAAGCCGATTTTGCCGTGCACTCGACTAAAATAAATCTGAACGTGCGCTGCTGTATAGGATGCATAGTAGTCTTTTTCGTGCACTACTGTACCGGGCTGTGGCCGCGCAGTGATAGATAATGTGAATAGACTTTTATATATTGGATCAATGCAAATTGATCCAAATCATAAAAAAATATTTTGACCGTAATATATAAAAATAACGTAAAATGTTTCAGTAAATTCCACCCCATTAATCATACAAGATATTCCGTATTTGTAAAAAAAATGCGCTGCAGCTAAATTTTTCTTAAGAAACCACACGCTAGCTTGCATTTTGCCTGCTTGACATACTTACACACATATGACATAATTATATTTATAGACATTAATTTTGATCGTGCGTTCAGCAAATTAAATTTAATTTGAAGAATTCAAATTATTAAGGCAATTTGTTTTATAATTTAATTTTTTTTTCATATATTGATGTGTCATGAATAGTCACCGGACCCAGAAGGTGCCGCGTATTGTTCAAAGGTTGTAAATGCATTGTTAAAGGTTTGCCGAACCTTTTTTACAAAGGATTTACAACAATGGAACAATGGATAGCACTGTGACTATCCTTCCTCTAGTTATGAATCATGACCTGGTCATGAATTATGACAGATCACTCTAAATCAACACTATCACAACTACAAATCGCAAACACACTGTTTTGCCAGTGTCTTTATATTTGCCTTTTGTTTGCAACGGGAGAGGATGCCAATTTTATTGAAGCCGTCACAACAATTAAGATGGATAAATCGTCAAACTCTAACAGGAGACGGTCGATCTTGATTTATTAACCATCCAGAGATTTTGCCAGCAGCGATAGTCGTACTCGAAATTATTGAATAAATTTTTCGATTTTAACCCACGGCGACTCTAATAGTAAGCTAAATGTACATAATCGCAGACAATTACATATGACGGTTATTCAATACAATCCGAATACAAATTTAAATCCGAAAGCATGCAAATATTCTAAAGATTTGGGGGTCTTGTTCTCGAATAATTTTCAATTTAAACGACACATAGACAATATTTGTTTGCGTGCAACAAAAATGCTGGGATTCTTACTAAGAGTTAGCAAACCTTTCCAGAGTACGTTGGTGCTTAAAATTCTTTATGAATCTTTAGTACGTAGTATTCTAGAATTTTCTTCTATTATATGGAATCCTACCCATATAACTCATTCATTGAAGATTGAGAGAATCCAAAAACGGTCTCTCAGATATCTTTATTTGAAACAGTATGGTTATTATCCTTGGCTATATCCTAGTGCATTCCTATTAGGGGCGTTAGGTTTCAACTCATTGGAGTCTCGTGGGAATATGTTACTGGGAAGACACTTTTTTAAGCTGTTGAATGGGATAATACACAATCCTCAGGTTCTAAAGGAATTTAGGTTTAATGCACCTTGTAAATTCAGGTACTTGAGAAATCGTGATTTGTTTGTTCCTCCTGTGGCTCGCACAAATATGTTGTCAACGGCTCCTATATCTAGAGCGATATATCTGCTTAACAGGATTTCTGGTGAAATTGACCTCTTCAATATAAAATATACTAATCTGGTTGAGTGGTTGTTGAGGAATGCCAGTGGTTGATTTTGCCTATTATAAATATTAATGATTGTTATTACTTTATCTATGTTTTTTCTTTTTTTTTTATGATTTTATGATTTTAATGATGTTGTGTTAATATTGTTATTATTACTGTTATCATGTTATTATTACTGAATGACCGGCCACAGCGACGCGTTGGAGATCTCTGTAATGTCACTGTGGCTAATATGTTAAATAAATAAATAAATAAATAAAACTAAACTTAATATTATAGATTTTATAAATTTGATTCGAAACGTTGATCCTTATTCTATTTGTTGCTCTAATTACAAGTACGGAATTTAATATACGTAATGGATCAACGTTGAGAAGCGCAGGCAGGTAGAAAAAGTATTACGAATCACAGCAGGCGTTGAACAAATCTTCTTCAAATTACTCGAATTTCTCGCATTCTTCACAAAATGCCTACGGACAAAATCCCAGGTGTAAAAGCAAAAAAAAAAAATAGGTTTCACCCCACCATTCCACACAAAAAACACCAACTCCCACACGCCGATTTATCATTTCGAACGCGTCCAATAAGAAAGCAATATTTACGGCACTTTCTTTTGATTCACGGTGCAAGTTTGAGCGGTTAATGGGTAACCGTGGCGACCTTGAAAATTATCTCCTCTGATGTTATTATTTAACGAGTTACGTGGAAACACCTGACGAGAAATTAGTTAACGGCACGCACCGCCACTGTCGGTTGATCAATACGCATCTTCGGTACACTTTCTCCTCGTGCGGGGGTGATAAATTGTTATGGGAAAGAAGTGAGCTTAAAAAGCCCGCGGAAATTTACGGTAACGGTAGAGGTAATGCGCGGAAAATGATGATCTCCACTAAATGTGTATTGACGAACTCCATTTGAAAACGTAAACAAACGGGGAAGACAAATTTCTTTCGAAGAAGGAAAAATGTCTTACTTAGTCTTACCTGGTACAAACATGTGTATGAAGGTACACATGTAACTGTATGTATGCTTGACAAGCATGCATGATCAAATATTTTGTACAAGCATGCTTGGGGCCCTAGTACCAGACGTAATGGTACAGACGCTCAAGCATTCTTCTACAAAATGATTGATCATGCATATTGTCAAAGCTCGCAGTTACGTGGGTAACTAATAAAATGCGTGAAAACAAATGTGACCGAAGTATGTAGATTCGCCTATCGTGTTTAAACGAAGAAGTACTTAGCCCTAACGTAGGATTTCTCGAAGAAATCGTTCATTTTTCTTGGTTCCCGGAAAGATGCACTAAATTGCACTGAATAGTAGCGCAGTTTCGAAAAGTCATAATTTTCAAAGGCGCTCAAAAAGAACTTACGCAATAGAATTCCACAAAAAAAGGTAAGCACCCTCGGATAACATCCAAATACCCCTTGTCGCTTTTTTATGGAATTATATTGCGTTAGTTCTCCTTAAACATCTTTGAAAGTTTGGATGTCTCGAGAGTACTACTATCTCGAGTGCATTTTTCCGGTCACCATTCTTCTTATATGTATGTAACTCGTTAGATCTATTTCGAAAGAAAACGGAAAAGCAAGGCAAAAGATAAAAAATCTTACATTTTTATTGAACTGATAACAGGAAGGTTGACTGTACATACATATTTATGTACCAGAATCTTTGTATTTTTGAAGTCGTGGCTTTGTGGCTGTAATCGACGTCGTTGAAAATTCGAGCGACACGACACCGATTTCGCGTTTAAATCGCATTTACTTTTTGTGTATTTTACCGATTTTATTTACCGATTTCGCGTTTAAATCGCATTTACTCACCATTCACTGTGGATGAAAGCCTCTCCAACATGCCTCCACTCGTCTCTGTTTTGCGCAACTCTTATCCATCTCACCCCACACATTTTTCTAGTTTCGTCTACCCATCTCCCTGCGGTTTTCCTTTTACCCCTTTTAATTCTCTCGGGTACCATTCTAGCACTTATTTTGTCCACCTTTAATCCATTTTTCTGGCCACGTGGCCCGCCCATTGCCATTTCAATCTTTTCACTTTATCCACTACTCTCGTCACATTTCTCATTCACTTATTTCATTTCCTGTCTTTCCTCGTTATGCCAAGCATACACAGTTCCATACTTCTTTGAGTGCGTTGGACTTGGCATTCAATGTCCAAGTTTCACATCCATACGTCATAACTGGCACTGTCATCAAAACACATTGATCGAAGATCTTTTTCTTCAGGGAAGTGGCATTTTTGATTTAAAAACCGCATTCATTCGTCCAAATTGCCTCAATTCTAATTGCATACATTTCTTTATCTCTTCTTCATTGCCACCGGATATGTCTATTATTTGTCCTAAATAACTATCGACTACTTCTACTATTTTATCATCTATTGTGATGCTATCAGGCAAGCAATAGCTATTGAACAATAGTTTGGTCTTATCTACGTTAATTTTTACGAGGCTATTCTTTGTTTTTTAATCCTACTTTTCTACTTTCTCTGTCCAGCTGTTTAAGTCTGTTAAGCAGTGCCGGTTTTAGGGGGGGGGCTAGATCGGGTGGCGTCCGAGGGCGCCAAATAAGTTAGGGCGCCGAACGATGCGCCAAAGGCGTTTTAAAATTTAAAATTAGAGCGCCAAAAGCCATTCAAAATTTTAGATTAGAGCGCCAAAGTCGAAAGTTCTTTCTAAGGGTGTTTAGAAAAAATTGCCCGAGGGCGCTATCGGGTGTAAGGCCAGCACTGCTGTTAAGTAAGTCAGCTGGAAAACTATATCGTCTGCGAACCGAAAATGACTCAAGAAGCGACCGTTAAATAATGAAAAATCTACAGCCACTGGCCATTCACTGTTGAAAGAAGACCTCTCCAACACGCATCCATTGGTCTCTGTTTTGCACAACTCTCATCTATCTCAACCCGCACATTTTCCTAATTTGTCTACCCATCTTCCTTGCGGCCTTTCATTTAACCCCTTCAAAATCTGTGGGATAGCATTCTAGCACTTATTTTGTCCATATTTCACCTTGTATTTGAGAATACTCCAGAAATATTCGAAAATTAAGCCGACGGAATAATTAAATTTTACAATTTAAAAATTGGAATTGAAGTCGGATTGTGGGAAAACGTCGAAGTCGAAATCATTTTTTTTTTACAATTACAAGGCTCTTCTATATTTCACTTCGCTCATTGGTCTGACAACATGTGGATATTATATCTTACATTCGTTCAATTGTTTTGAAACTTTGCCATTTTGCGCGGTTAGGTCAACAATAGATATTCAAATCTATTTTGCCAGTATGATGGTGAAAAATAATCGTAATAAACACATAAAAAATGCTACAATTTTGACCATCTTGACGTCTTATGGTAAGTAGCCTTATTTATTTCCTTTTCGCCACCCTCTCGTTTCGTCAGATTTTAATTTTTTAAAAGCCTAGTTGTTTCTTTTTCACACTATATCTTATAAAATTTGCATTATAGGTTCTCATTATCTTTCGTATATATTTTTACTTCACTTATAGGTTTTTAACGACTATACACCCCCGGAAGTAAAAACGATAGGTTTAATCTATTACCGTCATTTACGGGGCTTCAAAGAAAACTTCATACGATTTCGTATAACTTTGAAGAAATACTGCAAACTGGCTGTAAATCACCGGACCAATTTTATGTTACAAAGCGTCATACATTCTCAATACAACGATATATGTACATATGTATCATTGCTATGCGATAAATAATCTCATATTAATAGCGATATTAAACGCGACTTATGTACATATATTCGCTAGCATGCATTCAACAATATATACACGGAAAGCAAATGAATTAATATTCAAAGAAAAAAAAATTGAATTAATTTGTCTTTTGTTTATATTTACGCGCTCGAGTGAGTGGGCGTTCGCAAATCCCGCCGAAAGTGACATTTGACGTTTCTTACCGGTTGGTTGTCGTCCTTCCCGCGCCGGGTGCTCCAGAAGGGGGGATTGGCAGGGTGGGGTTGAGCGGGGCCTCCGGTGGCGGGGGGCGCACGCTCCGGGGGCTGCGGAGGCCCCAGAAGCCGCAGTTTGCGCGCGCCCGCCCGTCGAATCGCCAGCTGACGCGCCGTTACCGGTAAGCACAGACCATAACACACTCAACAACGACCATGTCGAACGCCAAATTAACACACGTTTAATTGATTCAAACGCACTTTCGACGAAAAGCGAACACTTTTTAAGTCACCAATTAAACTTTTAGGCTAGTTTGAAGAAATTTCACAACGTCTCACTCTATATGTATTGCGTCCATCTTTTAATTGGGCTTTGATGCATATTCTACAACACTTGCTAACTACTTTTGTTTACTACTAACCGATTGCAGTATTGAAACTTTATGTATGTTTAAAATTCGAATGGGCGACTGTTATAGACCATGCCAATTACTATAAGTTCTCTTCGTTATCTGTGTTTATTTATGTACTATTAATGATTCTTTCTGTATTTGCGTATGTATTATTATACTATGAATACTTACCAGTAGTGGCGTGTGGTGAAATTCTTTTTGTTTTTGTCACACAGTCTTACTTACGTGTGCGCGAGTAGGATACAAGGAGACTCAGTATGACGCCCTTTGTATCCTGCTCGCGCACTCGTAAGTAAGGGCGAAATCACACAGGGAAGATCGGCATGTCATGTGCTTGACTCCCCAATGTGGGTGGTCTCCTACATTTCTTCAAATATCGATCACTGTCAAGCAAGGATAAATACAAGGATGCAATTTACCGAAAACACTCCAGGGGGTGATTTTGATTTTGTGAATCTGTGCAAGGCACGCCACATGTTTTTTTCGCACGTTCAAAACTATCTAAAAAAAACCATGTGCCACGTTCATCTCTGTATTTTCGCCCTAAGGCTGTGCGACAAAAACAGGGAGAATTTCAAGGCACGCCACTGGTACTTAAATATGTTATATTTGAAAGTGGCGGAAGTCCAATTTGCAGTTTCTATTTGATTTAATTCACAAATTGTTATCACTTATTTTAATTCGATATGTCGAGAATCTCGGAAAAGCAGAATACATGTATTACAGGCCACCAGTATTTTTAAATATTATTAAACGCAAAACATTATATTAAATGTTTTGCGAAATATTGCTCGAAATGAAGAAAAGTGGACTTATGCCATTTTCAAATATAACGGCTCGTTATGTTAAATATTTAAATGCAAAATCAAGTTCTTCAAGGTAAATATTTCACGCATTACATGATAATTACATAATTAGTTTCAAATTTTAATTTGATGTAATTTGTAATTAATTGAGCAACCTCAATATTTTCAATGCCTTTTTTAAAATTAAATTATTTACAAAAAAAAATGATAAAAAAAATTCAATTTTTAACAAGCCTCAATTTCATACATATTTCACAGGACTCTGTGGTTTAAATTTCCAGTCATAGTTTTGATTAACTTTGCAGAGTCATGTTTCAGTTTGGGTCGTCCATCGTTCAACGTTAATTAATTTTCTTCATCAAGATATGGTTCCGATGATTGATGATAGACAATTATACAGATAGTGTAATTCAATCCGTACAGAAATCGGTCAAATTCGGTTGAAGCGAGATGAACCGCACCGCAGTGCCGGTTAATCAAATTACTCCACGATTAATTTATCGCTTTAATCAAAAGTGGTCGGAATTGAAGCGAATACAAAACGGTAATTCGAAATTATGCGGTTTAGAAGATGGCTCAGCAGAATAAACATAGCGATTCAAATCACTCGTTTCTTGTGCAAGGCGAGTTTGCAAGTGGTGCAACAAACCCTTCTACGTATAACAGTACACTTGTGCAAATAATGATTCAGATGCGCAATTAGCGTTTCTCTAACCGCAAAACTATATTTGTACAGTAGCAATGTATAATAATATATATATTGACCATTCTATGTATGTTTGGGTCTGTAAGTAACTTAAAACTTTCGCTTCCACCCTTTGATTTGTGGATCCAGTTTGGACTTTTCGGCGTTTGCGGTTCTCGTGGGCTTTCAGAACTTTTATTTCACTGTTTTTTTTTTGTTATTTTATTTTATTCTCTTTTTCATCAGCTCTGACTGTCCATTATCTGTTTGGTTTGAGGTTTTTGTTTCTATTATTATTGATGGTGTTGTGCCCATTGATTTCAACGGGTGGCTTCGGAAAGGACAAATTGATACACGAATTAAAATAATATTACATGATGTTATATATAAATATAATGTATAGTAATTTATAAGCGCGCGTGCGTATTATTGGCCGTTTGCCCACGTCGAAATGATGACTGAATGTATGTCTGTGTCTTCGTGGATGTGTGTTCGTTCTTATACGCTCCCACGCATCTGACGCTGACGCCACCCGTTCCAACCCAGACGCTCAATCTCAGGAACACATGTTAGACGCGCCATACCCCCTCACTTCCCCGCGTCTCCTCGACACGATCGGCTGTCACGACACATCTCTATGCATAAAGTATATTCCTGGTTTTCTAAAATTTGTTTTTTGAAATCTCCATACTTGTACACGCAACCGCCACATACCCACAACATACACCACGTCCGTTTATATATATATTACTAGTGTTGTGTCCGTTGATTTCAACGGGTGGTTTCGGAAAGGAATCGATACACGAATTAAATTAAAGTTATATGTTACATATGTATATATAAATATAATGTAAAGTAATTTATAGGCGCGCACATAAAGTAATTTATATATGTTGAGTGCGCGCATTACACACTAGTCGATCCAATCCGTTCACCCGTTCGAAATGATGAATGAACGTTTGTGTATGTGTGTCTTCGTGGATGTATGTACGTGTGTACGCTTCCGTGCAGCGCATTGTAAATCTCTATACTTGTCCATGCGTCCGCCAAATACATACCCACATATACACGTCGTGTCCGCTTTTATATATATATATTATATTATATTATAAGGCAGCAGACTGCGAATATTTGAATAGTTTAGGTTGCAGTCCGAAAAATGTAGAGATTTCAGCTTGCAACCGGTCGACTTTCGCTCATTAAAATTCTCGCAGAACATTCCAGAAATATTTCAATAGTTTGTTTATTGAAATCGTTCATGTAACATTACATATAATACATACATACTCGAGCTCGATTCATAACGATTACATTTTTGCGGAAATATACCGCAAATTCAAATTAAACCATTTATAAACACATAAAATGCAGTCTTTATTATTATTCGGATCTGAGATGATGCAATTTAAGAAATGTACAAGAGCGACCCACTAACCGTATAAAACGTTCCCACGTTTGCTTTGTCTACGTTTGTACTGAATTCGAACGAGTAAAAATCTCATAATTAAAGTTTTATTTTTCAATACAATGCACTTATTATTATTATATAAAAACATTATCATTTTCCTGTTCGTACGTTTAAGATCGCTTGTATTATTATATAATATTATGGTAATTATTATGCTAGTGTTAATGGCCGCGTTTATAATGCGAGGGGTTCGAGGAAAGCGACGTTGGGAGCAGATAGCTTTTGCATGGGCGAAGTTAATGCGCCATTAGTCTGGCCGATCTATCCTTGATCGCACCATAATCCACAAGCTGAGCTATAATATGCCCAATGAACTGATATTCAAGCTTTTCCGAGAAATTCGCAATGAACTTGATTCAGCTGGAGAGGTGAAAATTTGAGCATTTGAGCATTCGATTCATTGTGCGGATTTTTCGCATATGCGCGAACAAAATTCTTTATGAATCTCTAGTACGTAGCATTCTAGAATTCTCTTCCATTGTATGGAGTCCTACTCACATGACGCATACATTGAAGATTGAGAGAATCCAAAAACGGTTTCTCAAATATCTATGAGGGGCGTTAGGCTTCAAATCACTTGAGTCTCACCGTGTTATGTTTCTGAGAAAGAACTTTTTTAAGCTATTCAATGGAATAGTACACAATCCTCAGGTTCGTAATGAATTTAAGTTTTATGCACCGAGTCAGTTCAGGGACCTTTGGAATCGTGATTTGTTTTCTCCTCCTGTGGCTCGTACAAATAAGTTGGCAACGTTTTCAAATATCTAGAGCAATATATCTGCTCAACCAGGTTGCAGGTGAAATTGACCTCTTCAATGTAAACTGTGCTAAACTGGTTGAGTGGTTTTTGAGCAACGCCAGTGGTTGATTTTATCAATTATAAATGTCAATGATTTTTCAATGTTGTGATTATTACGATTACGGTTATTATTATTATGATTTTATGATTGTATGACTGGCCTCAGTGACGCGTTAGAGCTCTCTGTGATGTCACTGTGGCTATGTTAAAAAATAAAAATAAATAAAACTTTGTGGGTAGAGAATGGCGATCTGATATTGTGGGTGCAAAGTTTAAGGCTCGGTCATTTAAAACTCGCGACTCTTGGTTTGGAGATCGTATAATTATTTCACGGTAATTGCACACGCAATTATAGAGATCAGGTCGGCAATAATTAACGACAAATCCTCACAATTCGAAATCGGCAAAGAGTTTTTCGTGCGATTACGTATTTACCGACCGAGTCGTAAAAGATGGGTTGTGACTATATCTGATCGTATATGTACTTTTTTTTTTCATCTCGCTGTAGGTTATAAGTACGTATGGCGGCAGTTGAACTGAAAACGAAGAGAAAAAAATATGAGAACGAAAAAGAAAATGAGAGAAAACGAAATGGCGGTAGATAAATGTAATGTTCGGTAATAAGGTTGATCCTTTGCCTTGCGCTTGTGGAAAACCTGTGTGACCCGTCTTAAATTTTGATTTCTACACATTGGAAACATCAAAAATTACTGCGGTACCGGAAAATACTTACATGTACTATATATATTTATCATACTTAAGCCTTAATAAGCTGAAAGATTTATATAGCAATGCACTATACATATATATATGTATTTGTAGTACATAAGTAATGTCGTTACGGAAGGTTATAGGTTCATATTTCTTCTAAATCGAAAACAACTATACGAAGAGCCTTATACAAGTTGCATTTGCCCACAAAAAATGGTTCACTATTGTCAATGACTATTGTCCTACAAAGCAAGATAGCAAAAAAAAAAGGTTGACATTTTGTTTGCAGCATTAAATAATCAAATTGGTGAACCTCAAGACGCTAAATAACTTGAGATTAGCAAGAGATGTCAATTTTATAGGAACCGTTTCAAAGAAAATCAGAAAAATTGGCAAACTCTGATAAGAAACGATCGACTTGTAGTCGCAAACAAAGGTCTGGCCAGCAGCGGAACTCTAGTTGGATTCGAACCAGTGACCACTCTGCTCAAAAGCATAGTATGCTAACCACTAATCCACGCCGCTGATTATTTTATTTATTTATAGTTTTGGACTATTGTGGCATTACAGGAAGAACCTAATGCGCCACAATGGCCCACATTTGAAAAAGAGACGAACAAAAATATAAAATACAATTACATGCATAAAATAAAAAGAAAAAAGCAAAAGCAGAAAAATATGATTATAATATATACAGTAATTAAAATATATATAATATAGTATATGTATAATGTTATATACAGTAAAAAAATTATAATATATTACATAATATTATATACAGTAATTATAACCAAGGGGGGGGGGGCAAGTTTAGCTTTCTCGTGCCCCACTTGTTTTTAAAGTCACGATCCGCCCCTGTTTGCAGTCATATATGTATATAGTCATATACATATTTAGCCAGCAGCATAGCTCGGTCGTTAAGCTTCTGCCTAATACTGAGAGGCGCCGGGTTCGATCCCATGAGTTGACCTCGATTGAAAAGAATTTTTATGAGTATATCTGTAGTGCTGCCGGTCAGACTTGGATATTTGTAACTCCAGGTCGATTTTTTCCTATCAGACTTTGCCAATTTTCTCTGATTTCATTGTGGAAACGGTTTCCGATTAAAGTTGGCTAAAAAACCTACTATGTCACCACTGTTTGAGTATGATTAATGTACAATAGAATGTATGTACAATTTATAGATGTCTCGATGGTTTGCGTGTTTTCAGTGTCTCGTAATTCAGCAACTTGTGTAATATAAAATGCTGCATTGTTTGTAATTGGCCAGGAAGGCGCATTGGGGTTTACCTGTAAGGCCTTCCTGGTATAAAATGTAATAAAAAATAAAATAAAAATATCTTCAACTGAGTTTCGATTCGTTACAGCTGCCGAACAATTGGCTGAAAACACTCGGCTCTACAATGCATCTAAAATTTGTTACACACGTGCTAATTTCAGCTCTTCTGGTGATGCATTGCATGCACCGGCAAGTGTGCATACACAGGGTTGTTAATCTAGCGTTAAGAACGTTTATTTTCGCAACGTCTAGGTTGCATGGCGTTGCACTCCCGTCGCCAGTGCACTTGCACAATGACGTTGTGCAATGACTTCTTTCAGAGGTGTTTCCCACACGACCGCGATGGTCCGTTCGTCTTCCGTTCGTCGACTTGTCCAATCATCGAGCATTCGATGCATTCAGTGCGTGGCGCAACGAAAGCCAAAAAGTGAAAACGTCACCACACGCCGCGAGCATACATACGTCTCGATAATTAGCACTGCATCAGCACATCAAATGTATGAGCAATTTAGACCCAGTTAGTAGCTCCCAAGTTGAATCGTCGCTTATTTTTGCCATTATGCAAATTTACAGTTTTCAATTTTGGATCATCAATGTCTCTATACATATATAAAAATGAATGTCTGTGTGTGTGTGTGTCTCGAATAGGCTCCTAAGCCACTGAACCGATTATAATGGAACTTTCAGGATTTGTTGTATGCATGTCCGGGAAGATTACTGTGAAAAAAAAACGAGAAGAAACCTCTTATATTACATTCAAAATTACGATTTTACTGACGCGATTTAACCGCCTTCAACGCATCACGCCGCGAGTGTGACAATAATCGCGCCACGCCTACCTCGCACTCGAATGTACTGACCATTCAGGGCTGTACCACAAACACAAAGCGGATGGCCCACGTCAACAAATATATCTATAAATATATATAAAATTGAATGTCTGTGGAACGGGAACGTGAATGGAAACGGGAACGGGAATTGCACGCGTTATTGTGGAATTGCAACGCATGCAGGGTTCAGCTAGTATGATATACATACATTACAGGTAAACCCCAATGCGCCTTCCTGGCCAATAATAAATAATACAGCATTTTTTATTATATAAGTCGCTAAATTACGAGACACTGACTTAAACTCGATAATTAACGAGACATTTATGAATTGTAGATACATTTTATTGTAATATTTACATTAATCATACTCAAATAGTGGTGACATAGTGGGTAGGAAGGATTTTTAGCCAAATTTTAATCGGGAATCGTTTCAACAATGAAATCAGAGAAAATTGGCAAAGTCTGATAGGAAACAATCGACCTGGAGTTACAAATATCCAGGTCTGACCAGCAGCACTACAGATATACTCAGAAAATTTCTTTTCAATCGAGGTCAGCTCAAGGAATCGAACCCGGCGCCTCTCAGTGTTAAGCAGAAGCTTAACGGCCGAGCCACGCTGCTATATGTTACAGTGAAAGCATATTTCAAGTGAAAATATATATTTTCACCAATTCAAGCAGTGAAAATGTATCAAACAATGAATTTACAACGTTTTACTCTATAAATTTAACCCTAACAACCCAATCTGAATAGGGCCAACCCTTACTTCGCCTAACCTATCCTAGCCCTTAACTAATACCAACCCTAACAATCAAATCTTAAATGAATAAAACCAACCCTGAAAATTTAACTGGTTATGATTTCACTGAAACGTCAGGGAAAATATATTTTCATTTGAAATATAATTTCACTGTGACATATACATTACATAGATATTATCCAATTTAAGGAAGGGATGGTTTTTGGAAGGGGTTGAAAGGCTTTCATTCAATTTTTTTCACATCCGAGCAATGCCTGTGAAATATACATACTATGTATTTACATATATTATGTTATTATCACTTCAAGAATACCTTTCCGATACTTGTATTCGTGTAAAACGTTTCATTCTTATTTACATATGTACATAAGTTCAATTAATCTTAGGCAAATTTTTAGCATTTAGTACAAATTCATAAAATTCAATCAAACGTGGGTTAGTTCAATGGGTTATAATATATTATATATTATAGTTCTATTTATATATTATATATTAATATATTATAGTTCCAATGGCGGAAGTCCAATTTTCAGTTCCAGAAACACTATTTCTGTATGACTTTATTCACAAATTTTCAAAATTCATATCAAATAACAGTCTACCTACATACATATGTATATGTGAATTGAATGTCAAAATGCGGTGCAGATTCGTTTTTTTCAATAGATATAATATCTTCCTATTAATTATTTGCATATAAAACAAAGTAGATTCATTCCCTATATTTATTTTACTATTGTGAAAAATGCGCTGAAGTTGAACATTTTACATAAGAAATATGTCAGAAAAGTGTCTTTGTTCTCAAGAACAGTAGCTCACATCTATTTTATACATTATATTTATCTAAAATTTAAAATATTAAATTTGTTTTTTAATATCTTTTGAGTGCGTTTATAAATCTGAGTACTAAATAATTAGAATAATATAAAAAATAATTCTAAAACCAGAAACAAATCAAAATTCTTCATCGATCGATGCATCGGTGCTAACTGGTGCTGGTCTCCGATTCGTCGAAGGTGCGTGATTAGGATGACGACGACGATGATGCTTCAGAACGACAATTCCATTGTCACGTTGTTGGCGTGACAATAAACCGTCCAGTTTTTCAGTCACGAAAAACTTTTGCCTTATAATCGTTGTACGTACGGACATATATATGTATGTAATATGTATTCAGTACGTAACCGACCGGGCCTCAGGATGCGAAATTCAATTTGCGTTCGATACGCGTCTCGGTGTCGAAAGGTCGTAACTCCGGAACAGTTTGAGGGATGAGTCTCGCAGGAATTTGAACGGATTCAATCTGCCCCGATATGCGGGCGAGAGAGAATACTAAACAATCTTGCGATGGAAATCGAGTAGACTTATCACTCGGAAATCTAGCGAGAGGGAATGAATATCCGCGATACGCATTTTGACGAAATCCATCCAATATTGTAATATGTATGTATAATGCAAACGAATCCGACCATATTATATGTAGTTACAGCTTTCTAGTTATAGTTTTCCAATAAAATTGTATTAGAACCGCCATTTTTCTTACAACTTCACTCTGTTAGTTCGGTGACATGCTTGCCCGTCAAAAAATTGTGATCAGATTTTGAACCACTTCCATTATTTAGGTCGTTTTGATATCTTACCGACATACAAGTATCTAAGCAGAAGAAACATTAGCAAACATTCAAGTAAGCTAATGTTTCCGACATGAAACTAGAGGAGTTTTATCACTGACGAACTCATTAAAATTTACATCGGAATATTGTGTCAGATCGAAGCGATGACAGCTAGCTTCTCATACGCCTCTTTATACCACCCCTTTGTAACTCATTGAAAAAGTAGTAAGCCAATTTTTTCTCGCTCATTTACTCTCATCTAATATATAATTTCGAAAGAGAGTTTGTATGTATGTATGTTTGTTTGATTCGTAAAATCCGTGACGTTCAATTTAATAAAGAAACAAATAAAACTATTCAAAATAAATTTAATCAAATATTTACTATTAGATTAGCTATGTTTAAGCGGTTTATATTAGAAATACCGAGCAAAGCCGGGTAAAAACATATTTATTTTTTAATTCACTAATATATTAATTTGGCATTGAAACATTGCTCGAGCTAAAATCTAGTCATTATTTTGAATTCTAGTTTTACTTCCTTTAATCATCTTTAATTATGCTCTCTCAAGTTCATTTGAGCAGTGAGATGCTGTAAAATGTTACTTTGGACTTTTTTATAATCGCTTTGCTTCATTATTTACTTTGTGTTACAGTAATTTATTTTGCACAATTATAGTACCAGGTCGATTAGCAAAGTATTGGTAAAGCTTTAACTTGTTTTTTGACTAATTTGAACATTTACATGAATATGCAGCTTGGGTCCTTTTAAGGCATAAAACCTTCAAGCCATTTAGTTCAAGCTTTATTTCATAAAATGTATTTTGCCATTAATGACGCATGGATGTGAAACTTGAGTAGGTATTGAACGCAAAAATGTTACACAAAGTCTAATGTATTCAAATAAGTATGGAATGCTGTAGGTATGCTCGGCATAACGAGGAGAGATAGGAAACGAAATACGTAGGTGAGAGGTATGACAAGTGTAGTTCCATAGTGGAGAGATGGGTAGGTCACGTAGCTAGAAGAATGGATGAAATATATGGACAAAACAAGTGATGGAATGGTACTCGAAAGAATGATAAAAGGTGAAAAAAAGACCACAAGGAAGATGGATGTATGAAATAAGAAAAAAAAGTGTGGGATGATATGGATGAAAGTTCCTCAAAACACGGACGAAAGAAAGCGTTTTAGAGAAACCTTCATGCATGGTTTTAAATGATAATGATACAGTAGAACCTCGATTATCCGGACTAATTGAGGATGAAGGTAGTCCGGATAGTGAAAAATCCGGATAATCGAAAAAATCACAATTGACAGGGAAAAACGTGTATATTCAGTATAAATAATTTTTATTTGTCTACATTTACATCTCTTCTCTAATATATCATTTTGAAAGAGAATTTGTATCTTACTATTTTTGGTTCGTAGAAAAACAAATGAATATTCAAATAAATTTAAATAAAATAAAACTATTCAAATAAATTTAAATAAAATAAAACTATTCAAATAAATTTAATAAAATGTTTACTATTAGATTGGGCATGTTTAAGCGGTTTATATTACAAATACCGAGCGAAACCGGCTAAAAACACTAGTATGTATGTATATAATCATATGAAAATAAATTTTAAATTGTTCTTTATTAAGAAATTCAATTATGGATTTTTGCTTAAAGTTAGTGTTCTTTTTGAAGCTGCCAAATCGCGAATACTTTTCATACAATAATGGACCAGATATTGGCTGTCCAGACAATCATCTTTGAATGAACCACATAACAATACACTCTTCGCCTTCTTCATATCCTGATTTTGTCATAACCTTACGCTCTGAGCTTCCATATTCTGACATTAAAGAATCAGTAAACTTGACGTTCCAACACCATATTTATTTGACAAAAAACGTCCTAAGACACGCTTTTTAAAACATTGATTATATGTATCTAATTTGTCTTTTAATGATAATACAACACGTTTTATTTTCCTTATTGGTAATATTAAAAATAAATATTTAAATCGCGATCAAATTTTCAAGAAACAATTGTCCTTTGAGTATTGAATTTTGAAGACTCATTTTTCCGTCTTATTTTCGATTTTTTATGGTATGCATTTCAAAGCAGAAAAATTGTAATTTTTGTCAATCGTAAAATCGATTGTTTTTAACGATCCGGATAATCGAAAATCTGGATAATCGGGGTTCTACTGCATGTATATCATTTAGAGGATGTTTCAGTAGGAAGACAATCATGCGATTCTAAGATGTTTTATTAGAGATTCATAACAAAGTTTTTCGATCAATAGGAAATTTAGTAGTATTTATCTACTGCAAATACTACTGAAATGAGATATAGGTTACATTTGATTAAGCTCCACTGTTCCAACTTTAAAATATATGTATATTCTTCATGCCTCTGCAGCATTTTTGTTCTACACTCTAGTTTCAGTCTAACTTGTATTAATCGTCCTGCTTTGTGCTCCTGTTGGCTCTACTCCAACTCCAGATAAAAATCGTTTCCTCTCAACATCCGAGCCCAAGCTTTGTCCTTAAGCCCTGGAAGTATCGACTATCCGGCCAGTGTCACCAGATCACGGTTACGATGCGAACTAGCCTTCCTACAAGATCACCGCAAGATATCGAATAACAAACAAAACCTTCAACGCACGCACGCAAGAAATAAAAAGCACGAGTGCCACACTTGAAACGAAGTTTGTTTTTCTCGTTGAGAATTTCAGGTATTGGAATCTCCAATGTGGATGTTTTCGGCGCGCGAGGTACAAGTGGTGCGCGAGTGTACATTAAGGATGAAAAGGGAACGGGTGGGGCTGAGGAGGAGAGAGGGTGGGTGGGGTTGTGGGGGTTAAAATCTTTCATTTCAAGTCACGCAGAAATCGTCGCCGAGAAAAATAAATCTTTGTAACCTGCCATTTATGTTTTTTTTTTCTTCTTCTTCTAGAGTAAAAGAAAACATTCGTAAGCAAACGAAAGATCGCAACGTTCGCATAATGATCGAGAAAGCTTTTTGCTTATTAGTACAAAAATGTTCAATTACTGTTTCATCGACTTCGGTCGCACAAGAAAGTGCAAAACAAATCTCGTTAAAATAGTCCTCATACTTACCAAAGTTCATAATTAAATTCGTTCGTTGCGAGTAGAGGGCGAGTCAATAACTATGCGCAATCTAAGTTTGTATACAAAATGAATTCCTATGTATATATTTGTTGGTTTAACATTCTTGTAATATTTCATTAAATGTAACGAAACTTTGCATGGTTATTTTCGACGATTCTGTAATTACGATTGAGTACCTAAGTTTATTCAACGAGATGTGTTTTTCTTTCTGAATGTGGCTGCCCTACAGTTTTGATTTATTTTCAGTACTACGTACTAATAAATCTAATATATAATTTCGAAAGGGACTTTGTAATTAATTCATGTATCAATTCTTTTTCCGAAACCACCCGCTTAAATTTCAACGGTTATAACACCAGTGTATTTATATTGATCGCATTTGAGTTCTTTCTAGACCTTGAAATAAAATGTGGAATAAGTGAAAGTAAGAAGAGGCTAGTATAATACCACGAATTTTCTTTGCTTTCCTTAGACTCAATTTTCTACTAATACTACTACTACGTACTACATTGATACAAATATACTACTACTACTACTGTCCGTAGAAATTACTGCATTTTGCATTTTATTTCTTTTTTCAAATTGTTCCTCGTATATTAGCTCCCAGGGCAAGACTATTTTCAGCAATAAAATGATTACTTTTTCATATGAGCCGCTAAATTTGAAAGTGTCAAAAGTCCAATTTCCAGTTCCAAAAACACTATTTCTGTTTGACTTGATTTACAAATTATTATCACTTATTTTAATTCGATTTGTACAGAATCTCGGAAAAGCAGAATAAACGTATTACAGACCACCAGTATTTTTAAATATTTTTACACGTAAAACATTTACATTTAATGTTTTGAAAATTCATCTCTCGAAATGAAGAAAAGTAAACTTTTGCCGCTTTCAAATATGTGTGACGGCTCATATACTTATGTAGATTTTTCCGTGTGTTTCAAGTTTTTATATACAAACAACTGAAAACTTAATTTTATTCATTTTTAATTTTCAATTTTCTACGACATCTAGTACAGTCAGAAGTACAGCTCGGTAGTTGGGTTAATGAAAAGAATTTATTCAGAGTATTTCTGCAGTGCTGCTGGTCAGAATGGATATTTGTAAATCCAAGTCTTATCACAGTTTGCCAATTTATCTGATTTAATTTTTGAAACGGTTCCTCAACATATTGGCAACCAACCTACATACATTTATCACCACTATTTGAATATAATTTCAAATTTATAATCTATACACTAAATGTCACTTTGGGGGATAACCTGTAATGGCACTATAGCAAAAAAAAATATGAATATTGTGTAAAATACTACAATATTTTCAATGCAATGAACAAAAATAAAATTAATATTGAACTTTCATTAAAAAATGTACATACATACATCACACACACCTACATATGTATGTATACACGTAATAGAACTTAAATTCCATAAACCAAAACCAAGTACATACATTGCGGATCACTATTGACCCATCTCATATAATTATTACACAAGTTATGCGTAATAGACAAGCGTACTATTTAAACAGTAAGGGATAGACGAGCTGAAATACTCTTATGTACACACATACGTTTGGGTAACTTCGGTCTGTTTATGTAATATATATATATATATATATATATATATATATATATATATATATATATATATATATATATATATATATATATATATACATATTATGTCTGGCATAATATATGTACATACAAGTATGTGGCCCATCTGCCCCTTTTCGTGTACACTTAAATAAAATGGGGACGAAATTTACAGGACATTTGTCTCGGTCTGGAGTAAGCATCGACCCGTTCGTTGCCTCGCAATTAGACTGCGTAATCCATCAGTTTCAAAAGGATATTTTTGTTTTTTGTTATTTCGAAGGGGTTGTTTCCAGGGAAAAATCTCGGCAAGGGGCAACTTCCGAGTCGGAGTCATAATTTACGAGCGTCGAGACCTCATCTCTGTTTTGTATTGACACGGAGCACTCTCGACCTCGTCATATATTCATAGGTTTTCCTCTTGTATTCTCTTCGTGTTCACTTTTCATACTGACAATGCGAAGTGAAAATTCAAAACACACGCACACAAGTACCCGACAATGTAGCAGAATCGTTCAGACAGCGAAAGTGAACCAAACCTCGTGTGGAAAAATTCATCTATGTATATACTATATGTGTAAAATATAAACACATTGTTATAAACAAAAACAAAGTTTAGTGAAGGACTTCGAGAAAGATTGCAAGATTATGCTCTGAAATGAACTCTATGAATGAGCTGAATGGAACAGATTTCATGAATGAATTATTGTATCATTTTTTGTATTAAACTATTAAAAAGGTATTACAATCGAACCGTTCTATAGCATGAGACTTACGTAAAATGTATATGCTATCCCATTCACCCCCCACTCGACCCGCGATGACCAATTACATTTCGTTTCAGTTTCGCATTCTATTTTGGTCAAGAAGTATATGGTCGATAGAATTTGACGTTTATTTTTTGTTGGTTTTAAATTCGTGTTTCGTATTTTGAAATATTTATATTAATACAATTTTAATACAAAATACGCAATATGGAATTCGTATGTATATATTTTAAATAAATGGATATTTATATTTTTAGACGATAAAATTAATTGTCAACGTCATGTTATTTGGATAATAAAACTTATAGTAATATTATTATTGAATAATATTGCATTGAATAATATTGCAATAATATTATATAGTTATATCATATGACTATATAATATAAGCCAAAAATATGTGATGCATATATTATATGCATATATTATCGCACATATTATAGAAGCCAAAAATATGAGCGATGTTATTATTGAGGATATAAAAGAAAGATATACTTTTTCTAATCAATTAAAAGCTGTGAAATTATTTAATAAAGAAAATTTTGAAAAGTATTGAAAGAAAATGCCAATGGAAGATCTACTACTAACCGTTGTATCATATCCAATGCTACATATGTAGATAAAGAAAAACTTCAAACTGAATTAGAAGTGTTTTACTCAAGGAAAGAAATGCATAGTATTAATGATTTATTATTATTTTTAAAACTTATTTTTGCAATCAATTTATGCAAAGTTCGTGTAGAAATAACAAAACTTATTCAAATTCTGTTTACAACTTCAACTACCTCTGAACCAGAACGGTGTTTTTCATCAATAAATAGAATAAAGACATACATACATATATAAGAAACACAATGGTTCAGGAAAGATTGACGGCTTTGTCTATGCTGTCAATTGAAAAAAAATGATTATGAACATTGAAAAATTTAACACCAGCAGCATGTACTAGTGGTTAGCATATAATGATTTCGAACATAGTGGTCACGGGTAGCTTCAGCTGGTAGCTGCTGGCCAGACTTTGGTTTGTGATTCCAGATCGATCGTTTCCATTACTTTTCAGAGTTAGTCAATCAATCCGATTTTCATTGAAACGGTTCCAACAAATTGGCAACCTTTAACATTTCTTGCAATTTTTGAGTTTTCAGCATCTCAAATTTCGCTGATGTCGTGTCTTACGTACAGCTTAACATTTTAATTCACACGTAAAACTATCCGTTGGTAACGGACCTGTTTTTATTTCTACGAATTTTCATGCAATTATTTGTAAATATTATAAACTATTGTTTTGCCCGTTGATTTCAACGGGTGGTTTTGGATAGGAATTGATTCACGGATTCAAATAAAGTTATATTTTATATATAAATATAATGTAAGGTAATTTATAGGCGCACGCGCACGTAATATTATCGTAATAAAAAGTGCGCGCATTACACGCTCAGCAATCTAACCCGTTTGAAATGATGAAAGAAGTGTGTGTGTGTGTGTATGTTTCACCCATCACTCGGCCTAACGTCGCACATGCCTGTCGTCAAATGACGCTCCAAACCCCCCCCCCCCTCCCCTACTTCCCCGCAACCACGCTTCCCCGTGTCTCGAATACTTTGCTCTGATTGGGTGTGTCTACGCTCTTCCACATACCCACATAGTCCCATACCCACATCGCGACTGTTTAGTAATTAAATAATTTTATGATGTACATATGTAGATGCATATGTACATATATACCCTAATTTCCTGATGCTTTCTTAAGATAGCAAAAATACGTGATATATTGATATCCTACAATATTAATATTCACATTTTATCAGTAATTTTATGCCTTATGTATTTCATTATTTTATCGGCCAAATACATAGCAAAGTGACTTGAAAGTAATAAAATGTAGTAGCATAGCATACGAATATAAAACCACCGTTTTCATCGATTCTCGCTGTGTCGCATCGCGTCACGTCACTATGCACTCGAGCAGTACACACTACGGGTCGATTTAAACTTTCCTTATTCCAAAGCACCGTCGATTCGAACACTATATACTCTTCCATTGTGAATTAATCCCTAACATCCAATACGTCATAATCGTCCTACTTAATCCCATTCTTATTCTCACGCGACGCATTAAATTATACGCAATATCGTAGAGCATCGTGAATTCAATCGTGAAAACAATACCAACTCGCGTTCATTTTCGGACCGGGGACAATCAAAAAGTTTTTCCTGACGGGATAATTTATGTATTGCACAGCACGAACGTTAATAATAACATGTAGACACACAGTTTGAGCACAACTGAATGGGAAGGGGTCCCATTGTCGTATCTGCGTTGTCTCTCGGAAAATTATAGGTAAACTTTGTTCGCTTAATTCGGTCGACATTGTTGGGTTTTCTACCCTTCCTCGAATTTTGTATGGGTTTATTCAAAAAGTTGCAAAATATTGCAATTTGGCTGTAGACGAGTTTATTGGTACTTGGCGCTGAATGTGCTATCGATTGGGTTTTACGTCTCCGTGTTAATTTTATCTATTTTTTATGCCTATATAATATAATACGTCGTTTATTTTATGATCTTATGCGTATATTTAACTATTGTCGAAGTGATCTTCTTTTTGGTTTAATTTGAGATTTTGTTTCTGGCCTGCCGTAAAACCGAGTAATGGAATATTAAGATTGACAATAACAATTATAAAGGCGAGCTCGCATAACTCGGGCAGTTATAAACAGTGGTCATAAATGAGTTTTATGGTGGCTATAAGAGTGTTATCTGTCGAATGCATAAGCGAGTAATAAGTAATAGCAGTATCGTTTGCATATCTTTATGTAATTACATATAATATTAGTGGAAAGCATTGTATATGATAAATATAATAATATATGTATGTATACTCATTTCCGGGAAAATGTAAATAGTAGGCAATAATAAGCAAGAAAAATCTGTAGCTTCCGGTTATTCTATTGTATGGAATATAAATTATATACGTACAGTATGTACATTGATTATTTTACAAACAAAATATGATTATTTTATAAATCGGGTAGATAGCGAAGCAACGCGACGAGTATATAGTTAGCTTCATGCAACGAATTGCCACAAAGCGATGATATTTTTTTGCTTCTTGCTATGTCGCATTGCGTAGGTTCACTGTGCACGCAGACGTTGTAATTTTAAATGGTAAATATAATATATTTTCTTTTTATTTAAAAGACATGTAAAACATAGATAAAGTAAAAATCGACATCCACCTGTCTCTATTGACAAGTGTGATGCTGTATTAACCAGTGGCGTAGACTAGTTGTTAGTATATTATGCTTTCGAGCAGATTGGTCGGAATCGAATCCGACTGCAGTCCCACTGCTGGCCAGACCTTGGTTTGTGACTCCAGGTCGATCGTTTCTTATAAGAGTTAGCCAATTTTCATTGAAACGGTTCCTGTAAAATTGGCTTCTCCTTCCTATCTCTCTTACTAATGTCAAGTTATTCAGCATCTTGAGGTTTGCCAATATGATTATAAAATGCTGCAAAAATTTCTCCATAGATGTCACTGTGGGTGTTTGTATGAATTCGCATTGTATAAAATGCTTATGTATATTGATTGTATTGTATCTGTTTAAGTACGCTCGTCGCTTTGGAGCGATGTGTACAGGCGAGTGTTCGTGTTCTATGAAATAAAAAAAAAATAATAATTACTTTTATTATTAAAAAGTTGCTGAAAATTTTGAAAAAAGCGCACTATAAACATGTAGTGAAATTTTTGTATTGTACTCATTTTACGAGCAAGATAAAGAAACACATTTTTAGTGCTGCGACTAAATAGTTGCCAGAACGTCTCATTACATTTGACACAATTTGTATTCGGTCAACTGTACAATTGCTAAGTAAGATATAAATTTGTATATAAGATTGGCGTTCGTCTCAACACTCGCGTGGGGGATCCCATATTGGGCGAATTATATTCCAAATCACGCTTTTTTTACACATGTAATTTTGGTGACCGGAAAAATGCACTCGAGATAGTTGCACTCTCGAGACATCCAAACTTTCAAAGATGCTCAAGGAGAACTAACGCAATAAAATTCCGCAAAAAAGCGTCAAGGGGTATTTGTATGTTGTCCGAGGGTGCTAACCTTTTTTTGTGGAATTCTATTGCGTAAGTTCTATTTGAGCGCCTTTGAAAATTGTGACTTCTCGAAACTGCGCTACTATTCAGTGTAATTTAGTGCATCTTTCCGGGAATCGTAATTTTAGATACAATTGATAGAATGATGATTTTGCGTGGATGACCCTGTATTAGAAATGTGCACACTCACAAAATTGTACAAAAGTATATTTTACACTTATTTACAAAAAAAAATTATGTCCATATGTAATTATATACACACCAGTTAATAAACTGATTAGGTTTGTGAAGTTATTTAATATAGGGTAGGAGGGAAGAGCCTTTAACAATTGCCGCACTGTGATGGATAACGAGTGACCAGGACTTGTATTTTATTTTATTTCTCCAAATATACTGAATGCCGGATCTTCATATTTTATACTAGTGGTTTTACTCGGCTTCGCTCAGTATTTGTAATATAAACTGCTTAAAAAATGGCTAATCTAAAAATAATTTATTTGTTTTATTCTTAAATTTATTTGAATCGAAAAAAATATTATTCAACGATATCAATATCGTCGGCATAGAGACTTTGATTTGTTCGATGACGTTACGGATCCTTCGAACCAAACAAACATACAAAGTCTCTTTCGAAATTATATATTAGATATGTATTTCTATGATTCGAATTATTTCACTACGAAATAAATACTATGACCAATATCAACAGAAATAATATTTTTGCGAGATACGAGCTTCGTTTAGTATTGGAGTATTATGGGCATTCAGAACGCTGCGCTTAACGGTTAGTGTGTAAATGATATCCGCCTTGAAAAGGCGGCTCTGTTTCAGCCGATATTTTAATACATATAATTTCGTGCACTTATTTTACATTATTCGACGTTTAATATATGATAAAACAGTTTTATAGCTAATAACAATAATTCATTTTGCATTATTTTAACTTAAAACACACATTTTTAAATGGACGCTTGGAGTCCAACCGGTTGGTGGATTTTTTTTACAGCAAGGCAAGCATAAAAACGCCTTGTGGTAAGAACACACTAGATCGTACGGCATGAGACGTGCTCGTGGTTTCCAGCTGCGATGGGCGTATCTTCATGTCAATGTCAATTTGTCAACTTATTATTATGACAAGTTTCTCCTACATTTTTTCAAATATGGAGATAGCCGTTATCGATACCTATGTTGATACAAGGAAAAATATTGCCAAAAACATTTAAGATTGTAAAGATTAGGCTTGCTAGCGTTTTTTATTTGTGCTTCACTATCTAAAAAAAACACGTGCCGCGTAACACTCTGTGTGTCTTTACCTTTAATCTAGCTCAACAGCAGAAAAGTGTAGTTGCAACCTTTTTTTACACCTTCAACCACATAATATCAATTTACTCTACCGCGTGCACAAAACTTTTACTATTAACCTTGTGTTGTCCAAAAAAAAGGTTGACGATCTAATCCAAAATTAAAAATTATAGCTTAGTATGCGTCCGCATTTTCGCAATTTGCACCGCGTTCGCATCACGTAACCGAGATAGTCGCCTGCTAATTAGCACGGACGCCACTGGTGTTACACAACGCGATTAATTATTTAATCGTATGACTTAATTACGGCACGAGCCGCCTCTGTGAAATATTACCACACTCGCGCGTAAATATCGTATTAATTTGAATACAATATCGGAATACGTATACCACATATGTACATACCAACCTATATAGTATGCTTAAAGAGCGAAATATGATTTTCTCGAATGTCGTTTCGCAGAGGCGACTTCGCAGAAATGTTCAACATGTACCCGTATAAATTTCCAGGTATCGGGAAAAATATATAATATAATATTACCATGATGTATTATATTGCGATACAGTTTCCCGGGAAAATTTCTAGAGATGGCGACCCTCGCCCGCTATAAATTTTCTATTCGTAGGCGTCAGCATATTTTGGATTATATGTATGCATATATCTAAAGTATAATGTATATTGTGTGATGCTTAAAAGGTATTTTAGTCGTTGTTTTTGCATCCTCTCAAGTACGAAGTGGGTCATTATCGGTCACGAATTTTACGTTACGAGCGAGTGCTATTGAATATTGACCCGAGCCAATGTGGCTCTACTAAAGCGTAATTTATTTTAAATTAATTGTAAATCAACTGGGTATTTTGGATTTCAACATTCTTTTACTTCGTGCTGAGAGAATTCATGATGAGAATGAATAGGAATTCTTATTGTATTCGAGTTGATCTCGCTTGAGGCCACGTGCAAAGTGAAGCGACGCGGCGCGATAAGGGTGCTTCATTAATTCCAAGCGCTTGATTGCTATCGAGATGGGATTATTTATTTATTTATTTATTACAGTTAAGCTATAGTGACATTACAGATATACTCCAGGGCGTCACTAAAGCTAGGCATATTTTATTATTTTACATGGATATATACCAGGAAGGCTTGACAGGAAGACGCCTTCCTAGACAATTAATTACCAACAATGCAGCATTTTTTATTACATAAATCACTGTATTTCGAGAGGCTGAAGAAAACGAAATTAACAATTAATTAATTAATTAATCCATTGAGACATCTATGGATTTAGACTTGCACTTAATTTTTTACAAATTGTACATACATTAAATACAGAAGATTTGCGACAGCAGGTAGGATGATTTCTTTTTGCCAATTTTGAGGAATTGTTTCAACAGTGATCAGATAAAATTGGCAAACTGTGATAAGAAACGATTGACTTGGAGTCACAAATATCCAAGTCTAACCAGCAGTATTAAAGATTAGCACGGGATCGAACCCAATAATCTCTTTGTGCTTAACATAAACGCAACCACTGAGGCATATTGCTGTTTTAGAATGTGCATTATTATTTGCAATTACCTATTATAATATATTCTATATGTACCTATATACATATTAGCTCATTTTTAAGATAATTTATAACGATCTGTAAACGGAGATTAAGGAAAATAAAAATTTTAATGCCTTGATCATCCGTCTCACTCACAAGGTAATCTTTCGACCATTTTCGTAATTCCAAAAATATCTATAATATATGCATACTTCTTTACCTCCAATAAATTTTACGCAAAACGCATTTAATGGCAAAGTTTTCGATACATAATAATTCAATCGTTAACTGCTTAGTTGTATTTATTTTCAGTAGACTTTGCAGTAGGCGAACTTAAAATGTCGATTCCAATTGGCCGGAAAACTTTGATATGAAACTCTATAGTTGAACCGATCTATAGCATGAGATTTACTCAACTCAACTCACTCAACCTGCGATGGCCAATTACATTTCGTTTCAGTTTCACACGCGTTGCATTTAAGTCAAGAAATACATCATTGTTGGTGCGTATAATTTGACTTTTTTTTGTTTGTTTTGAGTTCGTGTTTCGAATTTTGAAATATTTATAGTAATAAAATTTTAATATAAAATACGTAAGTTCTTGATATTATTAATTTATTTATGGAATACGTATACATATATTCTACATATATTTGTTGGAATTTATATTTTTTAGACGGTAAAAGTAATTGTCAACGCCATGTTATGAATTATATTGTAATGATATTATATAGTTAAATGAGAAATAATTAAAAAAAAATAAAGAAGTTATTTTACGTCCTTTCAATGCGCGAATGCGACAGCATGCTCGGCTATCGTAAGTCTCACGCTACATCGCATCGAATATAACATTAGTGCATATCATATTAGCTGATCTATTGAAATCGCATATTTTTCTACCTACTGCAAATATGTAGCTATGAAATGAAATATAGAATAATACAATATTTGTCGACTGAAACATTGCATACAAATATGTATGATGAAGATAATATAAACTTCAACGGGAGAAGATACGTTTAATGCTTTCCACATTTTAACATCACATCCTCGCTCTCTTAAACATTTTCGAACAAATGATTGGTGGTCCATAGAAAACCGTGCCCGGGGAAAAAATGAACACATTGAAATATTAGTCATGTATGTATATAAAGAAGAAATTGTATAGGAAGTCAACGTTTGTTAGAACGAACAGGTGCGCTCAATACAGAAAAGGTTTCCATTTCAGCAGACGGAGAAAAGAGCGAAAAAAGGGAGAGAACTTGGAAATGAACGAGTTTTCCTCCGAAAAGCTTTCAAGGGGAATGCTTTTAATGAATGTGCGAAAATCGCACACACACACACACACATGTTCTAAATTTCGTACACACGTGCAAAGGGGGACCATTATCGTTTTATTTTTCGCGTGTAACGAACATACATACATACATACATTGACGTCATAATTCTACCTATTGTTTTACTGTGACAATGCCTGTATTGTGAGAGACGTATCTGATTTTCAGTGCGATTTTTGCGCGTCCACGCCTTTTATATTATAAATATGTATATTTACAATTTGTATGTATGCGTATATAGGTTTTTTTTTTCGTTGTAGAATTTAGCGGTCACTTGGGGTCAGTGTTTAATGGTCTCGAGGTCTCTGGGGATGCAAGAAATATAATGTCGTGTTGGTGTTCTGCTGCCGTGGCTCGGCCGTTGCATTAATTCAAGTCTCTTGGGTATTCTGGAGTGCTCAATAATTTAAACGTTGATGTTGAGCACGATAGCTATGTATGTACATATGTTCGAACAATGGCGAACGCGGTTAGAGCAATTTTTAATAATTTGGTCTATGTATGTATGTAGGTCAGAAGGATGCATAAACAATGATAAATATCCATATACATATAAAAAAGTTAATGTTTATTCGCTATGCAAAATCAAATTGCCAAATTTAATATATGTATGTATAATAGTATATCATAGCACCCTATCTTACACCATAGACGGGTTTTAAAAGAATTTTTTATATACATTTGTGAAAAGTGTTCAGTATTATATGCAAATATATTGCTGAATATGCCGTTTGGATATTAATTGGATTGCCCAGCGTTGCTCAGTGAGGTTTTGTATGGATGTGTTTTGATCCAAACCCTCACAAAAGCCGTTTATAGTATGAAATGGATGGTAACATTTGATAGGATACAAAATTTGCTAAAAATTTTAGACTTGCATAGCGAACTAACAAACAAACTGTCATTTTCATACATGAATATTACTAGTCAGCGTTGTGTATAATAGTAGAAAAAAAAACGGTTCCAAAGAGATTGAATACTTCCAAAAGCCGTTTACAGTATGAGATGGATGTCATAGGATACCAAATTCGTTGAAAACATTAGACTTGCATAGCGAACAAATATGTAATTAAATTCTCTTTTTTATACATGATTATATGTACATAGCTAGCCAGTGTTGCTCAGTCGTATAAAAGTTGAAATAAAAAACGCTTCCAAAAAGTTTGAACACTTTCAAAATCCATTTACAGTATGAGATGGATGGTACCATGTGATAGCATACCAAATGTGTTGGAAATTTTAAACTTGCATACCAAAATAATGACCAAACTTAAATTATCATATATGAAAATAAATAGCCAGCTTTGCTCGAGTGAATAAAAGTTGAAAAATAATAAAACGCTTCCAAATCATTTTAACACTCTCAAAATCCGTTTACAGTATGAGATGGACGGTAACATGTGATTTAACATTGTAACAATCAAATATTTTAAAAATTTTCTACTTGCATATCAAACTAAAAAAAGGCGTTTAAACAATAACACGTCTAAAATTAACCGTTTGAACACTTCCAAAAGCCATTTATAGTATGAAATGGATGGTAACTTGTGATAGGATACCAAATTCGTTGAAAACTTAAGACTTGCTTAACGAACTAACAAACAGACAATGAAATTTTCATACATGAATATATGTACATACATAACTAACCAGCGTTTCTCGGGTGAATGTATATAGTATATAGAATGATTTAATTGTAATAAACTTTTCTTGCTGTGCAAATTAAGACTACACTAAACTTGATTCTAAATATGGAAATGTATTCGTATTAACTATAAAGTATGTATGTATGTATGTATGTATGTTGTACGGAGCTTATATGAATATTGTGAAATTCAACTTTATATGTCTAGATATAAAGAAATTTTGATTTATTTTATGGAACTTTTTTTGAAGGGGAATGTGTTTGCGTTAGATTCGATATGTGCCTACCTCTTACATATTTTCATATAAAGAAAAATTCCCATCGGGAGATCGACGGGTTAAAAAATATTGAAAAAAGAAACGAAGACGATATTTTCCCGAACATTCTATTCAAACGTTGTATCTATTTATTATTATAATGTACGCTTTTCGAATTATTGAATAGACTGACGTGCGGAATATATTTGACGTAATGTTGAGCGATTTATCGAAATTTCGCAATACCTATTCCGTTTACATTTAATTTTTAGCATAAATAACGTATGAGAATATAATGTTATCAGTGAGAAACATCTGAAATGCATATAAATGCAGTACAAGTGTTTGCTAACAATACGACTTGTCCTATCGTGCGAACCGTTTTACGAAGTATGTAGATTTAATTAGTATGATAATTCAACAGTTGATTTAATTGGAACTGGAATTTTTTCCCGTATGAAAATTAAAATTCTGCATATATTTAAAAAACTGAATTTTCGTACACTTGCAGTTTTCCAGTTTCGAATTTCGCCAAGGTCTGCGGTGCAAAATCGATACCGTAACGGCGGAGAGCTACCGGTGCACTTTTGGCCTAAAAATACAACGAGGAAAATGCGGCTTTTCACATCACAAGCTATGCACAAATTGCATTTCACTATTGCAATTTTTAAACTGCTATACAGTCGAAACTTACATAGACTTGCGGTGATTCTAAGGAAATTCTGCGAAGGTTCATTGTGTGTGTTTTATTTGCAAGTGCATGTAATGCTCTGAACAAACAAGGAAAACCAATGTTTCGAATCGATTATTTAACCGTGGATTCTGTGAAAAGTGCATAAGATGTCCTCAACGGTTATTTGCACGTTTCAATGTGTTGAATCATTGCCGTTCGAGTTTTCCGAGAAAATCGTTCGAATGTCGTCCGCGTGAAAGTGGGCCAAGTCCATCTCATACTTTGAATTTTGGAAGAGCAAAAAATTCTTAGAAATATGATTCTGTATTCAAGTTTTCATCCTAAGCATATTCTTTGGTGAAACTACGATTCCATAATATAGGGGTCATTGTTAAAGTTTTTAGCAAATTTTAACGGTAAATTTGAATTAGAAAGTTTCTTTCGTATTATACTAATACAACAGTTTTTTTCACTTAATCTTATTATTTTTCTCAAAATGGAACAAATTATTTTTATTTTATTTTATTTTTACATATGTACATTTTTACAATTACAATTTTTAGAATAATTTTAACAAAGCATCATAGAGCTATGGATAAATTTTGACAAATTTTTGATAAACTTACATTTTCTTATATATAAATCGTCAAATTTCGAGTTGAAATTGCAGAATTTTTATAGAAAAATTGCCAGAAATGGGTAAAAGTTGACAATTTGTTGAAACCGTTTCAATAAAAATCAGATAAATTGCCAAAATCTGACAGGGATCGATCGACCTGGAGACACAAACCAAAGTCTGGCCAGCAGCAATCAGTAGGCCTTGAACCCGTGACCATTATGTTCGAAAGTATATATGCTAACCAATAGTAATATTTTTCTTCTTTCTTCTTTAATGTGTTTCTTCCCAGAGATGCATTCGTGTACAGCTTACGGAATATATGTACGTGTATGAAATCTTCAACATTTCCTTACTAAGTTTCATCAACAGTACATGTGGATTAACCCAGTAGTCGATTCCCATTTGGTACACCACACGATTTTTCAGCAAATTATCATTTACCTATATGTAATATATTCCATACAAATTAATATAATATAAATAATTTTATATATGAATCAGAATACAATCCTTCTTTGTGTCTAACATTAGTAGTCACTATACGGAAAAATGTAAGCTTTCCGTAAAATGGTTATGCGTGTAAACTGTATTTGTTTGTATAAAATTATTCGATATTTGGTATTCCCCTTTTTACACTGACCCAACTCTACGGATATCTGAACCGATCAGTCTAATTTGATCCCTTTCAAAGTTTACGACAGTCATGCTTACTCGTAAACAACATACGATTTCAATTGATACCAATTCCAAATTCAAGATTCGAACCGATGCAATCTCTCCGCTTCCTAACATCTGTAGAATTTTAGCCGCGGAGGAATAAGAGCGAGGAAAATATCCTGACGGTGTGAGAGAGAGGAGATAGATAGGGACCCTTGTGAGGGATTCGCCGACGATAATATCCGGAAAAACGGATAAGAAGCCACTAGGAAAAGTCGTTAGGCTACGCGGCGTATGGCAGGCTAAACGGATTTTCCAAGGGGAAAGTCGGAAAATGCGAACGAGACGAGACCGTTCGCGCTCCCTTAGAAGCGATTAAGCAAACACAGTAATTGCCTCTCAAGGAAAATTGTACATTTTGTCGCGTTTTGCCTACTCGCTGAAAGCTTGTAATTTCGCGAGGAAATGCTCACTTGTTTACACGCTCCATCATTTTAAAACGACTCGTTATTTTGACTGCGAAATCATTAAACTCACAGTAATAACTATGTAAAGGTTGCTGAAAAAACGAATTTAGTACATAGTTAATACGGCGAAGCATTGGATTATGAGCTGAAAGAGTCTTTGATAAGAAATGAAGCGATTTTTTATCGATTTTTTTTTTTGGACGTGAATTTTATTCAAAATCATCCTACAAAGAACAAAAAAATCGATCGTATGTCACGATGGCAAAATTGTGATGATTAAATAAACATACTGGTTTCTATAGTGCAGAAACGCTTGCTGAAATTGAGCATGCGTAAAATAATGCAAATTTTATAAGATAGTGTGAAAAAATAAAGTAATAGGCATTTAAACAATTAAAATTTCACAAAATGAGTGGGGGGGGGGGGGGCGGAAAGTCAAACATATAAAGCTACAAGCTTGTGGAAAAGGGTTAAACGTCACCGTCTTCACGATTTTTGGATTCTGAAACGTGTTTATTATAATTATATTTCACCATCGAATTGAAGCTAACAAAAACTTGTAAAAATGTTGCAATTGAACCAGGATTTCGCTATATTTGTGTAACATTGCATTTTAAAACACACATAAATCCTTTTCCTGTTTGAGCGTATGATACACATAAATCGGTCGTGCGCAAATATTCAAACGAGTCATGTCGTTCGTATTTACTGTGACAAAACAATCACGCATTTACACATATAGCGGTTTCAGCGCACAGTCGGTTCGCTTTAAAAATGAAAATTCAATATTTAACCGAAACGAGAATATATGTTGAATATGGGGGAAATTGCCGTTCGAAAGCAAAGACGGTTATTTAACAATTCAATACTGCAATATTTGCCATACGATTCGAGCTAACGAACACTGGCCGTGTTCTTTATTAAATATGTTGCAAATTGCACGTCTGTCTTAATAAATAGGTATACAATTATTGTATCGTTTGTGCTAGGATAATTTGAAAACTAATTGTTATGTATGGATGTATGTAGGTATTGTTAATTGTATGATTTGAATTGAACAGTTACATTGTAGTGTCAAAGTCACCTTAGGGCCTAATATGCGCAGTTACGACTATAATTGTAATTATAGTATTGAGATCTGTATAAATGGATACAATTTGACGTCTGGTAACCTTTTGAATCTTTTGTATAAGAGACGAAAATCATGAGAGGCGATCTAATTGAAGTTTATAAAATATTAAATGAATTTATTTCAGTATTCATAATCTCAAACTCCAAAAAGATTTATAGATTTATTTGTACAGGTATATTACCCATTTTTACTTTATCTATGTATGTACGTAGTAGTAGCAATGTATGAAATTTTGTGATCATGCGAAAATTCGAACTCGAGTTTTGTATGATTTGAACTCAGAATCTGAACATGAACATCACCTGCAGAACTACATATATAGTACATGCATAGATAGAATGCCTTATAAGCTGTATCATAATTTGGATGGTTGATTAAACATTCAGTTTGACCATAGTATTGAGAAATTTATAAATGAAGAACACAAAATAAAAGTATTTTATTTGCTCGCTAATATGTTACAAACAAATCACTACTCAATATTGTATTGGAATATTGGATATTTGTTTAAAATAAAAAAATAGTAATTGGCAACAAGTATAAGCTAATTTTATACGAATGAATTGACGAATCTTTATGAGTGTCAATGCTATTGAATATTATTTGCAAGCGGTAAACTTCAAAAAAGAAGTTGTTGTAGAAAGTAAGTAGCTGAGTAATATATATGTAATATAAATCAATGAAACGCAAGGTCATGGTTATGGCTATTATGCATGTAGCTTTCGACCCACAAGATGCAACGAAAGTCAATCGTCAACCATGTATTTTATTTTATTTATTTTACATAGATATATACCAGGAAGGCTTGACAGGAAGACCACAATGCGCCTTCCTGGACAATTAATTACAAACAATGCAGCATTTTATTATTACATAAATCACTGTATTTCGAGAACCTGAAGAACATGAAATAACAATTAATTAAATAATGAATCCATTGAAACATCTATGGATTTAGATTTGTACATAATTTTTACAAATTGTACATACAATAAATACAGAAGATTTATGACAACAGGGAAGATGATTTTTTGCCAATTTTGAGGAACCGTTTCAACAATGATCAGATAAAAATGGAAAACTCTGATCAGAAACGATCGATTTGGAGTCACAAATACCACCAAAGCTAACCAGCAGTATAGAGGATTGAACTCACTGATCACTTGGTTCTATGTAAAAATACACGCTACAATTGAGCCATACTGCTGGGTAATATGTATATAATAATAGATGATCATTACCTATGTATGTAGAATGGAGCATCTAGTTGATGGGCATATTTCTTTTCGCATTTATATATTATGAGTAGGTACATTAATAAGTCGACATCATGACGAGCATAAATGTGATGCGTTTGGTGCGAAATTTCCCAGTCATGATTTGCATTTAAAATTTCTTTTCGTCGTTCGGAGGACGACAGTGTAGGCGACAACCTTGTCAGACGAGATGGTTTGTTTCTGCTTCTTTTTTTTCCACTCGCTCTTCTCTTGTGGCGCTGTTTAACTTTTTTCCTTTGATAAATGTCGTCCAGCGCAACGACAATAAGCAGCCTCTGGAAGGATGTCAAGAACGTCGTCTTGGTGCAGCAAAAACTAAAGTGACGTAAGCGATGCACCAATGCAGTTGCGGCCACTCATCCCCGACAATGCGACGTCTCACTTAATCGAGACTTTTGTTTCACTTTGTTCTCGGGTTTTAAACCCCTTAAAATTAAAACCTTGACGGTCATATAATACAATTCGAGAGTCCTATACTTTATATATGTATTAATATATTTTATTTTACATATATATATATATATATATATATATATATATGTACATATATAGCAGGAAGGCCTAACAGGTAAACCATAATGCGCCTTCCTAGACAATTTATAACATTTTTGACGAATTCGTGAAAAATAAAATCTGGTAATATTAGATGAGAGTGAAAAAAGTAACTTTTATCACTGTTTAATTTAGCTGTGACGAGGCGGTAGAAAGTCGCGTTTGGATAACTAGCTGTCGTAACTTCGATCTGACACAAGATTCCGCAATAATTTGTAATGGGTTCGTTAATGATTAAACTCCTCTAGCTTCATTTTGGGGACATTAACTTACTTCAACGTTATCTAACTCCCCCCCCCCCGTATGTCGGTAAAATATCAAAGCAATCTAAAGTGGTTCAAAATCAGATCACAAATTTTAGACTTGTCCCTGTACTAACAAAATGAAGCAATAATAAAAAGGTTGTAAAAAATCAACAGGCTTTCAATATTTACAAACAAAGCATTCTTAAAAAAATTCATGAAATGAATAATTTCACGATTTTATTTTATATTGTTGCGTAGGGGTGGGTTCAGTATCCAAATGAAAGGCCAAAGTCGCTTCACAACATTTATTCAACGATTCAAGAGCTCACTCCTGAATGATCTAATTTACCTTGTGTACCTGCTTTTAAATGACAAGTTGCACATCACAGCTTCTCTGATCCATTAATGTGTCCATTGTTTAGGCACGCATAGGTCTATCCTGGCGAGTCTATTGTTTACGCATGCACTCGCCCAGGTCTGTGAGAACTCCAGCGTATCCTTTGTTCAGGCACTTACTGAGTCCCGTTAGCCTAATCCGGGGTATCTATTGTTCACCCACGAATGCACTTAGATAGTGGATACTCTCTCTCTCTCTCTCGTTTTCCCACGTTGCAATATTACAATTCCTATGAAAGTCGAAACTTTTCAGTCGATATTTTTCCGTACCAACACCCAGTAGCTTAGACGCAAATTTTCGCCAGGCACGAAAGGGTTAACGCGGCGACCGACCGCGATATTTTGTGTCGAAATAATTTAATATTCTTCGGTTGTGTTTTGAGTTTGAAAACTTCGTCTGTATATAAGTCACGTTCGCCACTTATCGGTTCGATGAATGTTCGATCGAAAAGTTTGCAAGCAGCTCAAGATACACACCATAAGATATCGCGCGGTTTCCTTCTGGCCTGAATTTTTCGGATCGAGCCTGAAATTCGCATACCTACATATAATATTACCGATTTTTTTTCTCGTTTTATTCATTCTCACCGCGGCCAGTCTCGGTAATCTTAATCGCGTGTCATCCGAGCGGAGTGCATCGCTGCATCTTGCGGAGGAACCGTTAGTGCATTAACGTCGAATATTGCGATCGACGTGCCGGAAAGGTATGCAGAATTATCGGGTCGTTAAATTTAACATTTTTAATGGACGTGCGTGTCTCTTAGCCCCTTCGTTGCGAGATGTAACGGTATATTACATATTTGTCGGAGGAAGTTTTTACGTTGTTTTAATTAAATTCGTATAAAACGAGTGTTAATTAAATGGATGCCTTTTCGGGATCGCAAATACGATGATTAGATGCGGCCCGTGGGATATTGTTCGCGGAAACGTTCGCCGGGTCAGGTCACGTGCCGACGTTTTATATGAGGTACAATTTTGGGCAATTTACGCTGTAGGGTAAATTAGGCAGGTATTTTGACTAAAATTAATTACGTGTCCGGCGTGCGAATGCTGCGAGGCAATTTATTTAGAAGATGTTTTGGTGAATGTAGCAGGAATCGGAAAGTGACTTTTGAAAGCACATACCTGGATAAAATGTTATTTTGGGTTTTTGGGTTTTGGGCTTTCATTCTAAGTATATAAGTGTGATAGATGGAAACGTCTCTCTTGAACTATTGAAGTATAGGATTTTGGTACGTATATACATATATTTGGAATATACATATATATTTGATATGTACATATAAAGAAGAAATAAAGAGACGTATGAAATTAGGATGGAGTGCATTTTGACGAATGAATGCCGTTTTTAGATCAAAAATGCCACTTTGCCTAAAGAAAAAGATCTTCGATCAATTTGTTTTGCTAATGATTACGTATGGATGTGAAACTTGGACATTAAACGCCAAGTTGCTACACAAAGTCCAATGTACCCAAAGAAGTATGGAATGTTGTATGTTTGGCATAACGAGGAAAGACAGGAAACGGAATATGTGGGTGAGAAGTAAATATGACAAGGGTAGTATAGTGAATATATTCAAATGGCCATGGGCGGGCCACGTAGCTAGAAGAATGGACGAAAGGTGGATGGAAGAAGTGCTAGAATGGTACCAGAGAGAATGCAAAAGGGCGAAAGAAAGACCGCAGGGAAGATGGGTAGACGAAATTAGGAAAATGTATGGGGTGAGATGGTTGAGAGTTGCACAAAACAGAGACGAGTGGAAGCATATTGGAGAGACCTTCATCGAACATTGGATAGCTGTACATAGATGATGATGATATCAATTCTCGTTTAATGAGCTCTCCGTTTCTATACTATACCGTCTCGTAGGATCATCGTAGTTATCATTCTAGAAAATTTTTCCAATATCTTTACTATGTTATGATTTATCTCAACGTTTAATTCAATATTAAATGCAAATTAATTATTTTGAATAAAATTATTTCTAGAATTATCCTAGAATTTTAAAATTAAAGGTTTTCCTTTCTTTACATACGCATGTCGCTGTTATAAACATAAAATTATTAACCTTATTCCAAATTGATGATAAATTATATAATATTAAAGCATAGAAACGAAGAGGACATTTAAAGAAAATAGGCGCACCGGCATAATTTGGAATTCGATCAAAACATATCTGATCTAATGCCGAGGTTGACACGATGCGAGTAGCTTAGACCAAATATCTTAGACAAGTACCTTACATATATTTACGTTACTCGCAGCGTGGCAACGTATGATCCAACCGTTTTTGAACGTTTTGGACGTCCAAGTTACTCGTCTAAGCAACTCGCATCGTGTCAACCCGGTATAATCGATAAAAACTTTCATTTATTTTTTAAAAACATTTGTTTTATTTACTTATCACTCATTATAATAACTGACAATTCATTATATTGACTTTATTATACATTTATTACAGTATGTATTTTACAAAGGATAAGTATGGAGATTTCAAAAAACAAATATTACGACACATACACATGTTTATTTGTACTAGATATATTGCTAAATAATTAAACCGCCATTAATGGTCCAAAAGGGGGTATTATTGCGAATCGCGCCATTTTTTTTTTGTTTTTTGATCCAGTGAGCTCGCTAATTGCCGCGCAATTAGGCTGGGGTTCTTTTCACCCAGTGACACCGGTAGCCACAGGGTTTGATCGATAACAACGGGTTGAACGCGTGTCGTGCGTGATTGATGACGAAAAAATCTACGGTTGTCGGTTTCAGTGAACAGTAAAAAAAATGAATAAAAACTCTCATTAATTAATAATCACATGTAATATATGACTGAAAATTTTCGGATGGTACGAAACATAAAGAAGATTTTATACAGGGCTGTGTAGTTGTTAAAAAACGAAAAGGAGGTATGTAAAAAGCACGACTCCGACTCCGACACTTTTCCACAATCCGACTCTGTTTTTTAAATGTAAAATTTAATATTATGTATTTATTATTAACCAGCAGCGTGGACAAGTGGTTAGCATATATGCTTTCGAACATAGTGGTCACGGATTCGAGTCCCACTGGCTTACCTTGGCCACACAGACCTTGGTTTGTGACTCCAGGCCGATCGTTTCCTATCAGAGTATACCAATTTATCTGATATTCATTAAAACGGTTCCAAAAAATTGGTAACCTTTACCCATTTCTCGAAATTTTCGAGTTATCAGCATCTCGAATTTCACTAATTCGTATAAAAATGTGGCAAATTTTTCCATAAATGTGTCGAATTTCGAGTTTTTCGGCATCTCGAAATTTATCCATAGATATCTCTATGATGCTTTGTTAAAATTATTCTAAACATTATATATCTATGTTTGTAATTGGCCAGGAAGGCGTTTGGGGTTTACTCGTTAGTCCTTCCTGGTATATATGTACATGCATATATTAATGTAAAAATAAAAACAAAACAAAAATTACATGAATGTAACAATTTGTCAAATACCAGGACTCTCCTCTAGTAGACCTAAACGTAGTATTGTTGAATCACTCTTAGTTAGTAATTCAATACTCATATACATCATTAAGTAAAAAAAATAAGTGCGATATAAACGCGAAATCGTATTTAGAGTCTGATTCCGACTGCACAGTCCAGATTTAATAATTAAAAATACACCACTTAAACAAAGAATAGCCGATGATTAAAAGCATATCAAACATTGCTTCCACCAAGGATATTTCAAGCGTAAAACATTTATCACATCAGATAAAAAAGCAAAGTTTTAGAATTCAAAGCGTGTATAAAATCGACCATATCTCCACGTCCGTCATTGAGAGGTCAACCGCACGCTGCAAAAATGCCTTTTTTGCAGGTTCACGGCTCGCTCAATTCGGTCGTCGCCAAGGCAATTTCGGACCGATTCTCCTCAATAGTGGACACGTTCGTAGGCGAGGATCCAAAGCATCTACAGAGACAAGTTGCCGTGTAAAAAAAGCCCTCGAGGTGACGGGAAGACTGTGTTAAGTTGTCGCCATGAATGAACGAGGTGGCACGTGCGCGACTCGGCACGAGACTTGCGTGCCGATAGATGATAGCACGACGAGAAAGTTGTGCAACATCGTGCCCGTTGTCGCTTTTTCTATCGAAAATCGATCAGATCCTTATCGCGATAATGTGTATCGTTATTTAATTACATTTCAAGTTCGTTGTTACATAAGCTACACTTCCTCTCTTGAAGGAAACTTTGTCAACTGTCAAAAAGGGAAACTAACGAAAGACCGCGTAGGTCAATTACAAGTTGCGTCGAAAAAGTATCGGGTAAAGTTAGACAAGAGAGGAGTCTTCTCTGGAAAATATTTAACTCGTTTACTTTATATAGGTACATATGTATGTACATACATATATACTCTTTTTTAATATGGTTGATATAACGTAGCTGTATTATATCAGTAAATCCACTCTCTTGTCACTATTTTATTCAATTAAAAATACAGTTATTGAGAAAGTTGAGAATTCCAATTTCCACTTAAAAAAAAGACAAGGAAAAAATCCTTAACAAAAAAATATTCTTCAAAACAAACACACAGTTAAAGCTTTTTCTATGTTGAAGTTACAAACTTCGAACTTGCAAAAGAAAAATCGATCGAATGAATGGTGAAAGATCCATAGCTTAAAATTTGATCTTCTCTTGCACATACATACATACCTTCTATATCTATGTATATTTTGGTAAACAATCGCTTCCACAAAATGTTGTGACAATCGTTGCCACAAAAATACCGAATATGGAATATCTGACACTTGAGTTCTCGTTAGTACAATATTTAGGGTGTGTAGCTTTCGATTGATGGAGTTCTCGTTAGTACAATATTTAGGGTGTGTAGCTTTCGATTGATGGAGTTTTTGGGTGCCAGATGTTCCGTGATCGAGATTTTAGTGACGTGCGCGAAATTGCTTTTTACAGATTAAACACCGAACCGTATATTTTATAGTTATGTATCTTTATTTCGATGTATCTTCTTAAGGTTTATTTTAAGAATTGCATAAAGTAATTATACATACAAAAATGATCAAAATCTCTCACAAAACGCTATACTTTTTACGCGTCGGTTTTTGGAATCTTTATGATCAGCTCGGAATTTTTCGTTATAAAATATTCCTATATACCTTGAACGGTCTAAAATTTACTGTTTTTGCAAGATCTGCCCAACTAAAACACATAGAGAGTGTTAAATATTTAGAAGTTCAATTTTACATTTAATAAAATAAAATAAAGGACGCAGTAGAGAGGGTAATGAAACCTTTATTGAGAGGTCTCAGAAATGATTTGAAGACTATTTATAAAGGTCTACCCCGATTCCATTAAAAAAATGTTCTCACTGATATCATGTATTGAACGTCGCTTTTTTTTATGGAGTAGACCATTCTATGTAAATACTTACAAATATCGATAGAACGACCTCTACTTACTACAACTAATTCCGTTATAGAAAATGTACAGTTATCACATTAGCACCAAGAAAACAAATCAGCGTAGTATCTTTTTATTATTTTGTTATCTCCAATAAACTCAGAGCATCTTTAGATATGTACGTAACCTCTCCCAATAGATCACATCTTTGTCGTGATGCAGTTGCAACGCTTAAAATACAGATGTACTGAACTTGAACTAAAGCGTTTTCAATTCATAAACATAGTGGCTCAATGCTGAGGTCACACATGGTTAACGACCTAAATAAGCACAACGAAAAAAACTTTGATCGCTTTCAATGATCCAAATTTTCCAGTGTAATTAAGTTTAATATATTCATTAATAACTGTTTTGATTTTTAGCACGTTTCGCTCCAATTGACTTTCACTGCTATTTATAATATCATATGTACATACATATGTACGTCCATTGAATTATTGAACGATATCAATCTTCGACTGTCACCAGTTCAATACGAATACACACACGGTATACCTATGGTGTGCATTGTTGTTTTTGTTTTTATATGAAAATGCAGCGAACCACTGCATAAATATTGGCTTTATAATCTATTGTAGATCATAATTGCAACGTGACTCTGCATTTTCAAATGAATCGCATGTTCATTGTGTTGTATCTATGTACATACATATATGTACATATGTGTATAAAGGAATATATACTTTTGAAAATAAAACAGTACTCATATAAAATTAATGTGGGTTTGGGTCATAATCTCAACAGCCGCTCATTAGTTTCAACAACTCAAAATTTAGACAATTTTTTTGAAAACCAGGACTGTGGAGTCGGAATCACACACATTACAATCCGTGTCGGAGGCGTAAAAAATCAACCGACTTATTGGATTATTTACTTTAATTAGTAGTATTGCGGTATGTGTAAATAAATAAATTCGTTGAATTACACGTATTTTGATGTGTTGTGGCCGAAACCGATTGTTTTCTCCGATTCATACTTTTTTTTTATTAACTTGTACTTGCTTTATATTTATAGCTATTTTATTACTAATAATTCAATACGTTTGAGTTACATATATGTCAATTTTATACGCTAGCAATAAAAGTGGATCTTGCTAAAATCGTTCAAGTCGGAGTCGAAGTTCGAGTCTTTTGAAGTGACTCCATAATTGAAAATGCCCTGCTGACAAATTTTAATTAAATTTTGGAGTAACTACTAATATGTACATAGCAATTTTGAAATGTAGGTACTGGAAGTTTTGGAATTTTAGCTTTATGTTTCGATTGATTTAATGTTGGAAAATTTATATGACTGAATTTTGAATATGATTATTTCAATCGATATAATTTTTAATTATCAAGATCTAATTAAATTAAATTAACTAAATAATATCTGTTTAAATTTAGAATTCATCGAATCGGAAAATTAAAAAAAAAAACTACAATATTCCACGAGCCCAAAGCTCGTGGAATTTTATTGAAATTTTGGGTATTATTTTGATTTCTTTCATTTTAAATAAAAAAACTTAGACGATTGATATTTTGAAGACATACTAGATATAAAATCATATGTATGAATTAATTTTCTACATCATTTATTACATACATATATATATGTAGATCCCATTGACTTTCAAAAATAATAATAACACAAGCAATTTATAACACTAAATGATCGATAGAAATTTAATTGCATCTTTGCATCATTGAAATCGAAACTGTGAGAATTCAACTGCATACATATCCCATCGTCATTTTAATTGAAAATTATCAAAAGGAAAACTATATTCGATTACACTTTCCAATGAACATTACATCATTTGCATTCGTTCGTACGATTTGGATCAATTTTGATTGTTGCACAATCGAGTGAACGTGCTCGCCGAGCGCATCAAATTATTTGATCGAATTTATTTACTATCCAAGATAATATTTTTTTGTACGTAGAAAATTCTACAAAAAATACATAATGATAATATTTTATATTACGAGCGCGTCACGTATTTTTAATCCAATTCGAGCCGACGAGATAGTGTTAGATACAGCAATAACTTCTTAATTAAGTCGAAACTCGGGGCACATTCAAATTGGATTTATTACGGGCTCGAGGTAATTGGTCGTCTCGGCAAATTCTCCCAGAGTTGCCCCCCCCCCCCTCCCATCTCCCACCCCGTATTATTAAATCGAATTTTACGACCGGTGGATAGATACCAGAGGCGATTTAATGTTTCGAATTCGGGACGAAAAAAATAAATTGCGATTGTTATTGTCTCGGGTGAAATATTTAGAACCACTGTTGGTTCGAATATTGTATAATATGTTCTTACATATGTACGTGTGCCGAAATGGTAACAATAATCCGAACGATAGAAACAATCGGTTCGCAATCAGATGGTAATAAATCGTAAGTATTTTCCTCGACGCTGTCGTTGATACGTAAAGCTCAACGTGATTTAGATTTATTGTTTTTATCTTGAAGTTATTCTTTGCTCTCTATAAATAGACTTCTACGTGTGCACAAAAGTGGCGTACTTGATCTTAAGTGTTGTCTATTTAATTCTTGACAAATGATTTTGTCGTCTGTCATTGGGAATTTTATTCAAAAAAATCTTTTTAAGTTTTTCGTTGGCTTTCAGAGAGCACTATATGGAAAGAAAGGTTCGGGGCAGTAAATACAAAGTAGAAAAGTTAAACTATGAAATTATAAAGTATCATGAGTAGTCACCGGACCCAGAAGGTACCACGTATTGTTCAAAGGTTGTAAATGCATTGTTAAAGGTTTGCCGAACCTTTTTTACAAAGGATTTACAACAATGGAACAATGGATAGCACTGTGACTATCCTACCTCTAATCATGAGAAGGGTTTTAAAAGTGTAAACTAAAAGAAAGCGTATTTGATCAGCGTACACTCCTCACTCGCCCCGCACCGCTACCCTTCAAGCAATTACCGAGCAGCATAGCTCGGTGGTCGAGTTTTTGCCTAGCACCGAGGAGCGCCGGGTTCGATTTCGTGAGTTTACCGCGATTGAAAAGAATTTATTAATATATTAGCTGGTCAGACTTGGATATTTGTGACACCAAGTCGATCATTTCCTATCAGAGTTTGCCAATTTTTCTGATTTCATTGTTAAATTGGCTAAAAAACCATCCTACCTATTATGTCTACACTATTTGAATATGATTTATGTACAAGTTTAAAATTCATATATGTCTCGTTAATTTCGAGTTTTTCAGTGTCTCGTAATTCATATGTAATAAAAATGCTGCATTGTTTGTAATTCGCCAGGAAGGCGCATTTGGGGTTTACCTGTATAATAAATATATGTAAAATAAAAAATAAAATTAAATTAAAAAATCCGCTATCTAACCCACGTTCTCTCATATACATAAAAACATACATATGTATGTACATACATACATTCGATTATTATAGAATTTGAAAGGGATATAAAAAACAGGCAGTATTTTTAGTATTGTAGCGTGGACGTGTATAGAGGATTCCAAGATCGGGGTGAAAGACGCAGCAGTCGCGGTAGAGCTAGTTTATTGTTCTTGATCCGTCGGCCTGCCAGCTCCGAATGAAGCACGCTTAGTATTGATACCCATCGGGTACTCTCGACACAGAGAGACATTGGTCCATGGATCGCGAGACCTCATTGGCTGCTGTATACAGCTTGTTCATACGTTTTGGCGGGAACGCGAGATCAGGTGATCAGTGTTAGTAAACCAGTGGTCGACGACCGTCAATCACTTAATCTCTACGTTTCAATACAAATCTTATGATTTCGGGGAAGGGGGAAAGGGGGTTTTACTTTGTACAGACAAATTTTTGCGATTAGAATATCGAAAAAAAATCATATTCTTTATGATTTTTTCAAATCATAAACATGCGCTATAGGTGAAAATTTTTTCGAATGTCCTACATACATATGAACGTATATCTGTATGTACACGAGAAAAAAAATTTCATCATAGACAAAATTAAGTTTCATCATAGACACATTTAAAGTTACAACATATATATTTTAAGAAAATCTTCAAATAAAAACTTATTAATAAAAATAATACAAAAAATTAATAATATATTTGATAATTCAAATAAAAGGGTTGCAGGCCAGTTCCCATATAATCGTATTTAATTTATTTCCGGTAACAAAGATTTTCGATCGATGTGTTTTGCTATTAGTGACATTTGGATGCAAATTTTGGACAATGCACTCAAAGTATGGAGCGCTGTATGTTTATCATAGCGAGAAAAATAGGAAACAGATATAGTGAAGAGAATGAAATGATCGAAAAGGCAGTGGGTCACATAGTTAGAAGAATGCAAAATAATTGAAAAAAAATGGTAGCCGAATGAATGTAAAAGAAAAAAAAGGTCACAAGAAAGTTAGGTGGAAGCAATTAGATAAATTGGTAAATTGGAGCTCAAAGCAAAACAGAGATATGGAAGCGTTTAGCATTCAGCAGTGGATGATGATGTTATAATGTTCATTAAACATTGATAACAACATGAAATTTTAGTAAGATATATATATATATATATATATATATATATATATATATATATATATATATATATATATATATATATATATATATATATATATACCTTTCTCTCCCTTGAATATGACTATGATAATCATTATATTGACTCATACTACTACTTAGACTACGGTGAATATATGTACATATATAGCTCACGTCAATATCGTAAAATCTGAACCACGCCTCGTCTTTCACGGAAGGATACACAATCAAAGTTGACATCAAACTTGGCGATGCGCAAAGCCGTGAATCTGACTATAATTAAAAATGAAAATTCATCGCTACGCCTCTCGTGATCATTGAGCCGCATCCCACACGATTGACGTCAACTATAATTTATCCAAATTCAAAATACCCCAGTTTCTAAATACGATAAAATTCAACCTCGTACACTGTAACAATACTCACGCATACTAACATGTTTACCGCAACGTGTCTTGGAAATTTCTGCATGAATTTTTTATTATTAAACTTTTCCATTGTGCGCAAATTTTTAATATAAACATTGAAATTCATCAAGTTTGACAGCGAGTTTCCCCGTATAATATATACTAGGTGTATTTTATATTTGCTCGCGTTGTCGAAAAATGATTTACGACTTTCTTTTGATAATAATAATGTTGCAAAATAATACTAATATTATAAATTCGCGAAGAAATCGATCAGAGTTTTCTTACGTTAGAAAAAGTCACGAAATATTTAATGTGTTCATAATAGATTGACATCTTTGTGTGTGATGAGTCAGGGTTTCTTTAAATTAATTATTACTGTACTAAATAAGTACTAAAATATTAAAAGTAAATATAAAAAGTACTACAATATAAAAATTATAGTCCCGGCTTAAATGTAAATCTTAGAGAAATTTCTTTAAATGAATAAAAAATAATATATATACTAAATGATTAACGTAAAGAATTAATGTAAATAAATATATAACTTCATATAAATATAAAATATGTAAACTAGGGGATTAATGCAATTAAATATATTACTTAAGACCTTGGGTCGCCTTTATATCATAACATCCATCCGCAACCTCAGGTTTTAAGAAATATATTTAATAAAATTATTCCTCTACTATACATACGAAATTTTTTACGTGTTTATCGACTTAACGGACTCAATTGAAATCTCTATCGGGGGTCAAACCTCACAAAATGGCAAAGTTTCAAAGCGATCGGAAGAGTATAAGAAGTTTTTCAGATTAATTGATGAAGTGAAATTAATAAAAACCTTGTAATAAAAAATGTACCACTTCCTAATACAAGTCCATACGAACCAGAAAACTTTCTTTGTTTCCTTTCCTTTCCTACTTGTGAAAGGACTATTTTTCAGGATTGAAATATGTATGTATGTATGTCTTTAGCAAGTATTTTTTCTTAGTGATGCAGCTATAACGAATATCAACATGCGTTTTGAAGTATCTCTATAAAATAAAGTTGCGATTTTTATTAAAATGTACAGTAAACAAACAAACATGATACTATATATTATATATAGATACAAACAATAAGCAATTGCGTTGTTTGGAGATAAAATCGAACACGAGAGAGTAACGAACTGACACTTGAGATGTTTCCGATAACATAGTTTGATATTATATTATCTATTATCGTTCGTAGAAAATTGTGATAGTCAGTGCGAGAACACGCGTTGACCATGAATTTCTCAGGCGACCGTGAAACATTGAAACAAACATGTAATTTATCGGTGACAAATTATCAACACTTGGAAATTTCACGTCTAGACTCGTATTTAGCATGCTCTTCTAAAAATATGACTGCATTTTTTAAATCTACATATATTTACTTTATATGTGTATGTATGTAGTTATGTAGTAACAATATGTAGATGAAGTTTTGTGATTATGCAAAAATTCGAACTCGAGATTATAACTGATTCAAACTCAGAATCAATCACTGATCACTTTTATATGATTAAGTAAAAAGTGAATGATTAAAAATAAAAATCAATAAGTGTACGTTTAATAAAGACTTGACTGTTTATAGCGAATTTTGTCGACGAATTCGTCACCGCTGAGTAGACGAGAATTCGCAGGCTTTGCTTACCGTTTCGGATCAGGCCCTTAAAACTATCCTGGCCCCGGGAATTCCTACCGTCTCTCTCCCCTCCCTCCTGTCCTCGGCCCAGATCGTTATTTAGCAACGCCTTTTCAAATACATATTTGACTTTTTGTAATCCAACGAGTCTTCTATAATATTATAACATTATATTTTAAAATAATAATCAAGAAACCAATGAAGCAGCTTTCAAAAGAAGCATCTACCGCGAGAATAATTCCATGAACTTTGTTTAAGTCTTAAGAAGGACTAAAATATGCGATACCTATTGGTAAGCAAAACTGATCTGACCAATATGAATTGCGTATTTTAAGCTTCGCGTTATCAAAAATTTTCGACCAATGATAAAGGAAATTTAAAATTTGCCTACTCTCAAGTCAACTGAAATGAAATATATATGTGCATACCAGTGGCGTGCCGTGAAAATCTGCCTGTGTTTATCGAACAGCTTTACTTGCGTGTGCGCTAGCAGAATTAAAGAAGACTCGGTATGACGTCACATAGTCCCCTTGTATCCTACTCTCGCACACGTAAGCAAGGCTGTGCGATAAAACAGAGAGATTTTCCCGGCACACCCCTGATACATACCTTTGTATAGGTATATATGTAGAAAGCTACAATATTTGAAGATCGATATGTATTTATTTATTTATAAAGATTATACTTGGAAGACGAGGCATAGGCGGTGTACCCAAGGGGTTTGTCAAAAAATAATAACAAAAATATATAGAGAAAAATAAAATGGTAGAATATTCCAAATTATAGCCACTGTATTTGAAAAGGAGGAATCTCTATTTTTTTGTAAGAAATACCTTTTTGCAGTCTGATTAAATTAAAGCCTGTAGATTTTCATAAAAAAAAAACAAACTAAGCTTTACGTATACATATGTATATGTATATATGACATTTGAAACTTTCGCCAGTATAAAATATGTATGTATGTATGTATGTAGGTACTTTTCCCATGGGATACATCGATATACGTGGAGCAATTTCGATTCTATCTATTTATATACATAGTATGTGCATCGAATTTAATAAAATCACCCGAAGGACTGCGATGGCATTGTGCTACTCACGTATCGCGGAAGATATACGTACAACATGATTCGCTTTGTGAGGATTTGCTTCAATGAAAACGACCTTTCTATCTATTTGAGCGCAACAGATTATAACAGACATACATAGCAATCATAATTTTCACTGAATCGGCCACAGTTTTGCACTCAAGGATGTGCGCTCGTATAAATTCGACCACACGATGAATGCAGCTAATTCGACTTTTTTCTCATTGACTCGCGTGTCAAGATCGACCATATCATAAACCCACGTAGTTCTCCAGAATGGATTCGGCGGATCAAAAAATGGCAAATTGCCCTATCAATTTAAATTATTCTTTATATGCAAATTTTTATCGCGGATACCTCAATTTTTGTATAAATAATACAAAAAATGCCATTATGAAACTTTTATCATATAATTATTTTTTATTTCATTTTTATTATTATACCAGTGATGCTACCCGGGTCCGCTCGGTAAATGGAAATTAAACAAAAAACCCGAAAAAAATAATTAATAAATTTATTTGAATCCAAAAAAAATTAACATTATTTAAAGACCGACCAATCAGAATCGTATTTGACCAATTCAGCCAATCAGAAACGAACTACAGACACCGTTTCGGTTATATATAGGTATAAAAGATAATATAACTCTAAATATAAAATAGGATTTTTTTTTTTTAATTTCTTAATATTTTAAAAATATTTCAAATATACATATGTGGTTTATTTTATATAATTGAAAAGATTTGCAAAATTTCTCCCTAACATCTTGAGGTTATAACATATAAATACATAGAGTATGCTAATTTTTTCTCCCAGTTGTTATACATCTGTATCATACTAGCTAACGACGCCCAGCGTTGCTCGGGAGAATAAAGTTTAAAAAAAAATCTTTCGAAGAATTTTGAAACTTTAAAAAAAAAACCCTACCTAAGATCTACGTTAAGGTACCATGATAAAATATACCAAATTTTTTAGCCCTAATATAAAAACTGTAGATTTGCATTCAATTTGGCATATTAAGTTATTAAATAAAAAAAAGTTAAATTAATGTGTCGGTCATGTGTTCCATTCGCACGCGGTCGAATTTTTTTCAAATACCTTTTACATATAATTAATTTTATATTTATATTTATTTGTTTAATATGAAAAAAAAACTTGAAAATTGGTAAAAACTACCTAACTATAAATAAGCAATATGAAACACTAATAGAAATATTAATTAAATAAATAAATTTTTAATAGATGGCGGTTTTTCCTAGAGAAAATATTGGTAGCAAACAGTATATACAGAAGTTTTTTCTTTTGTTATTATATTCGTATACGTTTTGTTGGCAGTGGTTTAGCTGTGAAGTACATACATACAAATGTATGTTGAATCAAAACAACTATTATAGTGTGGCGAGCGTTATCTCATAGCGATATTATATTATATTTTATTTTATTATATATATTATTGTTATCTTGAATGTTTTATTTTTTTCTCATTTAATTCATATATGTATAAGTCAAACCCGTTGGATATATCGGTTCTGCCACTTACTCCAAGTATGTTAAATAAATAATAAATATTAACTGTGCCCAATGTGCTGAACAGAGGTTATCGTGATGACAATTGGACAGGCCTGATTGTAGAGCCGTCAGACTTCAATTGTATGGTAATCAAACTCACCAAAAACGATCTTACGTAGACTTTGGGTCCCTTCATGCCCCATTTAATTACATCAAATAACCAGATGTTCAAATTTACAAAAAGGTCCACCTAATTGACACCATTGCCTCGAGAAATTTATATTTAACCAAATTTCAAATTTACATAGATTAAAAAATGCGTGTTTTCATTAAAGAATTCGTTACGCTTATATATCATTACCTTCATATATGTATGTATTCACTAAGATTATATCCTGGTACTATATATTATACATACGCAGGTACATACTAAGGCGTATTATTGTCGTTTTTAAGTGTGACTTTAAGTAGCAATCTCAATTTTAAATATATCCGCTTAATATAAGAGACGCACAATTGGACGACGCCGGGCATTTACACGAAGCGTAATATAAGATTAACTTTACGAAAACAACTTATAAATCGGTCATATTTCAAACAAGTATAATGTTTTTTTTTTAATAACATAATCAGCTGTCATTACGCATTGCGAACTTCAATGGCAATGCGAATCAGAATCATATTTCAAACTGTAGAACATTTTCGTGTATGCACAGGTAGCCATTTCAGAAAGACGATCATACAGAATATACATATGTATGTACAATATAAGAAAAAAATCTTCAAAAAAATAAAAACCAACTTGCATCATTCAACACAAACACTTTATAAAATATTGCGTACAGAGTGAATGAAGGAAGGAAAAACAAACCTAACTACTTTACAGTCGTAAGTCCTCGAAAAATCCCTTTATTTTTTATACAGTGTTCGCTTTTAGTTGAGAGCGCGCGCGTATGCGTAATAGGCGAATTTGCGTGTTTTTCCTCCGCGGATTTTTTCGCTTTTCCTCTCCGTCGTCCCTCTCCCCCCACGTGGGGAAAATTTATCGAGCCGTATGCGAGGATGAATAAAAGATGAATTTCTTTCGCAGGATTGGGCTGTCAACTCTGCGTCTGAATTTCAAAGCGAAAAGGATTTCGAAGGAAGCTGGTGCAGATTAAGATTCTCTTTTTTACTACCGACGACGACCGCTGCGAAGAAAACCAGAATAACTGTCGATTTTAATCATCAACCAAACGAACAAAGGTATGCTATGATTTTTTTCATTTACTAATGGTGCTACCCAGCTTCGCTCGGTAAATGGAAATTAAATTAACACCAAATCGTAATAAATGCGATCAGACGGCTGATTCAATTATGATCGAAACTTTCAAATTGTCCAAACTTAAACAAATACATATGCTTGGTTAAAAAAAATCTATTTATTGTTACGAATTTACTATAATGCATTTATATGATACTGGTGGTGTAACCCGGCTTCGCTTGTCAAATGGAAATGAAATGAAAACCATGAAAAAAACATCATTTATTTTTTTATTACATTTATTTGAATCGAAAAATGTTATTTAATGACCGGCCAATCACAAACGTCTTTGATCAATCCAGCCAATCAGAAACGATTTTGACGACAGTCAATAAGAAACGAATTAAAGATGCCGTTTCAATTTTATATACATATACTCGTAAGATCAACTAATATCAGCAACTTTTTTACAAAACAATAATTGGTAATTTTTATAATCATTGATGTATGTACAAGTCAATTTGAGAAGTTCATGCTTGTTAGTGAAAGGAATGGCCGACGGACGTTAGGCCGAGGGATTTTTGGCCGAACGGACATTTGGCCGATTGAAATTATTAATTAATTTGTTTGATATGCTTTGTTTAATCTACAACGATATTTTCTTTTTATATTATGTATACCTTTATTCATATTAGAAATGAATTCAAACAATTGAAAATTTCATTCGGCCTAACATCCATCGGCTGAACGTCCGTTCGGTTAAATGACCGTCGGCCAAGTGACCATTCATTCAAATGTCCACGCACGTAAGGAATAATACTTGAAATTTGTAAATATTCCCAAGTCTTAAGATTTTGCAAATTTACTAATTAGCTCTGCGTCGATGAATAAACCTATTAATTTTCATCAATTTTCTTTTATATTGTCTAAAAAATTTTCACTGAATTTTATAATTACTATCATAACCTACATACATATATGTACATACGTACATCTAAGCCATATGTAGGCTCCCAAACTTTTTTTCCCCGTGGACCCCTTGCCCTTTCTTTTTATTTTCCATTGAACCCGCCTCCCCCTCCCCCCAGTATACCTGATATTTAATTTTTTTAAACTTATTAACTTCAAATGGTTCACAATGCTGTTCACTATGATAAGCAGAGATTGGCGGCCAGAATTCTTTAATGCATAAAAATGGTTCAGTTATTGTCGATTCCTATTTTCAACATTTCTCTGCTCCCTTGCTTTATTTTTACTGTCAATTACAATAGTAGTTGACAATAGTGAACCAGTTTTTTGTGCACAAAACCATCCTGGCCACCGATTTCTGATGGTAAGTTTTTCTCCCTGACATGGACTCCTTTGCAAGTCTATATGTACCACTCTGGGAACATATGATCTAAACTTAGAGAGGAGCCTCCTTTTATACATTCAATCCTTTTTTATAATCAGTGTCAAAGAAGACAAAGTAGTTATTGAAATTAAGCCCGGAACCAATCTCAAAAACCACGCCATAAAGAAATCGTACAAATTGCCTAAAAAGTTCCTTATCATATGCACCATTTAGTATGCCAAGTTTGAACTCATTGCTAATAAATAGCAAGTCGCACACATGTAAAAATATAACCATTTCCGTTTGATTGAAACTAGACTATGTTGTTCAGTCAACGGACGCCGTAACCTTGCCAATTGCACAGTCATTAATCAAACAACACACAGTTAGTTACCCAACAAGTGAAAATCGAACCGGAAGTACAATGAAAGCAATTTCCAATTTACTCCACACACACCTAAACAGATAGTATCACTATCAGTCAAAATCTTGAGATAAAAATTTCTCACGCAATATACAATACTACATCTTCACTGAAACTTCATATAAATAAAAATGCATACATACATACATACATGCGAATATATAAAAGAAAGCAACGTGGGTATGAGCAGCACTCGGTTGCGCAAAAATTACCATAACAAGTCGAAAAGCAACAAGCTATCGGCAGTCTCGAGACCAAGACGGACGTATTTACCCACAGTCGAGCAGACAGACAGACTGTGTTTACGATCGTCGTGACCTTCTGGTAGCCCACGGTGTTGTATTAAATTTCGCATTGCGAATGAATGAAATCGTAAACGGTGCAAAGTGGCCATTGTGCTCTTGGTGATTACCTCATTTGGAAGAGCGGCATAACAAACCGATTGTCACTAGTAGTACGAGAAAATTGACAGGAATCGTTAAATTTAATATAATGGAAAATATACGCCAGATATGATATCTATGTATGTATGTATGTAAATACATATACAAAAAAAATCAACCTCTTGCGAGCCACTCGTGATAGAAGTGAAGCGTCCTAGTCGTAAATATTTTATTTTATTTCAATCGAGCATGTAACTCGCCTTTACAGATCGCTTCAAAGCCTGTACTAATACATATACAATACAATTAATTCAAGCATTTTTATTATTACAAGCCTCTTCTACGTTTGCCTTCGCTCGTTCGTCTGACAACATTTGGGTTTGATATCCTACATTCTTCCGATCGTTTTAAAACTTTGGTCAACTATATATGTATATTTAACTCAAATCCGTCAGTCAAATCTTTTTGTTTTGTTTTCAAATCGTTGACGTGGGAAGTTTTTGGTTAAAGTATGCACATTAACTGGGGTGCATCGAAAGCCTAGAACGTCTTTTTGGTTGCATTGCCTATGTGAGTACCATCGCTCATCGCGAATCGTGACATTCGATTTGTTATATATTGTCTTAATTTTATATACAAAATATAGAAGAGGCTTGTTTTTAAAAAACTTTTTTTTTTATTTCATTATACAATGCGAATTCATACAAACATCATCCATAGTGCCATCTATGGAGACATTTTTGCAGCATTTTATTATAGAAATTGGCGAACCTCAAGACGCTGAATAACTTGAGATTTGCAAGAGAAATTAGAAAAGAGATACCAATTTACAGGAACCGTTTCAATGAAAATCAAAAAAATTGGCAAACTCTGAAAGGAAACGATCGACCTGGAGTCACAAACCAAGGTTTGGCCAATACCTACTAGTGGGAATCAAACTGTGATCACTCTGTTCGAAATCATAATATGCTAACCATTAATCTATATACTTGGATATGGCCGATGATGACAGAGAGGCGCGAAGCGTGCACACTGTCAGACGTGTCTTGCTTACATTTATAAACACGTTAGATGCACGAAAATTTGTGCACCAGGGCCATTCGTGTTATAATAAATGGACTAACCCTGACTAAACAAACAAATGTGGCTTTATTATAAGGTACTGCTTAATAAACTTACATAGTAGGTCAAGTTGCTAATAAAATGAATTTTTGAAATTACACGTGTGAGTAATAGCAATATGTATGATTTCAATGAATATTGTGTTGAATCAATAGTTGCAATTGTATCACAAGAAGTGAGTCATAATGAAAATCGTGAACATTTGCCGGACGTCTGTCGAGCTGTGCTCATTTCCCAGAAACTTCCTTTTGTTGTCGTTTCTGAAAATTTACAACATCAAGTCAAATCAATTAAATGATTCAATTTCAAGGGCGCCTCGGGCTACTGCCGGTGAATTTTATATTCGACAAAACACGCACACGTGAAAACGATCGCATCCTAGTTCTGTTGTTTAAACGGACGACCTTCTTGATAATTTATGTTGTTGTGACGTTTTGGAAAAACGCGCGAAAATGGGCCAATCAAGAATAGGCTCAGAAGCGGAAAAGGATGTTCAATTCCGTTATTTTTCTTTTTGCGCAGGATGAAACAATCAATTCTTTATTAATATTACACTTGAAATTTAATATAACGCCACTTTATATCATATAAGCCGTTATATTTCAAATTGAAGGAAGTCCACTTGCATTCATTTCGAGAAATATTTCGGAAAAATTTAATATAATTTTGCGATTTAAAATATTAAAAAATACTGGAGTAATTAGTTAATTCTGCCTTTCAGAGATTCTGGATATATCGAATGAAAAGTAGTGATAAAAATTCGTAATTAAATGGAACTAAAAATTGGACTTCCGCCACTTTAAAATATAACAAAATAAGTATAAAAAATAAAATTCGATAATGAAATAAACGTACAGAAACTTAACAAAAAAACAAAAATTCTTCTTTCGGTTATCGGATGTTGTTCAAAATATTTTTTATTACTTAAAATCACTATAAATATTATACGTATTTTCAAGTCTTGCATTTACTTGCATTAATTTCAAGAAGGTTTCAAAGGTCAAAATAAAATAATGCAATATTGTTTTAAAAAATATTACTACTTCAGGTTTACGAATTCTAATCAAAACCTGATCAAAAAAATAGTTTAATAAACTAAAAGGTTTTTGAGAAAAACCTCTGAAAGTATTACTCCCGGTTGTAAAGTACTACTTCCGGTTGAGGTAAAAATATTTTTAAATTATAAGTGTATGAAATTTATAATTTCTATTACGTGTGAAAAACTTCAGTCTGATCCGTTGACCGGTTTAGGAGATAATTGAATCCAAAAACCTAAAAAAAGAGGACACCTATAAGGAGAGGTACTATTTTCGGTCAACTTAAAAATTAACGTCATATCGATAAGCATTTCAGTAACCGATACCAAGTTTCAGTTCGATAGGACTAACAGTGTTTAAAAAATCCCCAAAATACACAGACACACATTCTAACAGCCACACAGATACACATCCACACAAAGTCACACACATTTTTTATAGATCATGAAAATGTGATCAGTGATCGATTCTGAGTTCGAATCAGTCAAAATCTCGATTTCAAATTTTCTAATGATCACAAAACTTCATCTATTGTTACTACATATGTACATAGATAAAGTTATACAAATAAAATCATAGTACATATGAAAACGATTTAAATAGACACTAACATACATATTCAATACAATGAAATTATACAGCTATTGTACATTTTAGAAAGTTAATTTAATATCAACAGATGTATACATATACAATATGGATAATATACATATATATGTTCGAGTATATGAACCCGATTTTTCCACATACTCCACACAAATAGGTATATTTCAATTCGAATCTAAACAATGACATACGAGTACATATTATATTATACAGCGGGTTTCCGGTGTTTTGCCACCGGCTAATTATCGACACTGAATTTATCACAAAAAGGATGCGGTTTATTTAGGCCCAACATTCGAAGCCGTGTAATTGGTTTACGACCGAGGAAAGGATTATTGGCGAAACAGGGACAAGGGGCAGAAAACGAGGAGATCAATAACGGTCTGGCCCGCTCCCTATTGTCAGATAACTTTCCCTAGAAACGAGCGTATCTGTTCCTAAATAATTTATGCGGGAGATTGTACGAATACATATGTACATATAATTCGATTGTAAATATAGTAGGTTCACATCTAAAGTGGTCTTTAACCAGCTGTAATTAGTGTCATAGACGTTTTCCAAATAAACGCAGCAGGACTCGCAGTTGAGCCCCTAACGATTTAATAATTGCGATGTTGAGCGGAAAATCGAATTAGAGCAGTGCTGGGAAAATTGCTAGGAAGAATTCCGATCGAAAACTGCACGTATAAATCGTGCATTAACGATGTGAGAAATTGCGCATAGAAATAAACTCACCGCTTGTGGTGTTTATTGTATGGGCTTTCATTAGATTGATAAATGAAATTTAAATCAGTGCGTGCTTTATTTATATTTAAATATGTAAAATTCTATGTTCTATGTATGTATGTTAGTATTATATTATATGAAATTATATGCCATATTGTCTCAATCGCTTCTTAAAGTTTTTATGCGCTTAAACATGTATGGTTCATTATATGTAAATGATGATGAAACATTGTTTTCCAGATGGCAAAGATGATGGTGTGTAATCTATATCGTAGCCTCCATAAATATTTTATGTAAATATAAAGATAATACACATGAACATAATTGAATAGGAAATAAACAATAATTAATCGTGATAGCGATACCGTAATCCTCACCTTTTGACTCACGTTCATAATATCTTTAAATTATCATACAATAATTAAGATTCTAGAGAAATATGTTATTTATTGGCTTCTGTTAATAATGTCATATAATGATAAATGTTTACTTTATCGTCAAATATGTTGTTTCTCAAACTTAAAAACGGATTTAGAAGAGTTGTACCGTAGCTTTACTTAAATTTTGGATTAATATACGTTTATTCTGGTACAGTTTTAGGTTGGGTTATTAATTTTCGTATTTAATGCTCATATTCTTTGTTTATTTATTTATATTCAGGGCTCGAAATGAAAATTTTTGAAATAATTTTTTTTTTCGGATGTTCGAGAAAGGCTGATGTAGAATGTAAGCCTAATTGGCCACTGTTCGAAGAAGAGTATCTTCAAAAGTTTTCATATGTATATGATTCATAATTCATTGAAATCTTTGTGTGTGGTGGGTTAGGGTTTCTCAAATTAATTATTACTGATTTATTTGATACATTCGCTAAATTTATTTTTTCTCATCAGAGAGACATGCAAGACTGGAGGATTTTTAATTCATGAAAGGGTACTCAAATATTCGATTTTTCACGAAAGGGAGTGCTACGTTTCTGGATTTCACGAAAAGTAGCGGTGTTCTCATGCGCTGCCATCCATTTCGAGCCCTGTTTATACTTGGGAAAGGCGAATAGCCGTATGGACCCAAATTCTTATATTTTCTCAAGATGCATTTACCAGGTTACCCCTGAGTGACATCTATGGTATTTAACTTGTATATATGTATATAAATGTATGGATAATACATTTTAAAATCATGCTCAAATAGTGGTGACGCATAGTGGTTATGGTGGTTTTTGCCAATTTGATGAGGAACCGTTTTAAAAATGAAAAGAGATACATTTTCAAACTCTGACCGACCCGGAGTTATAAATATAAAGTCTGACCAGCAGCACTTCTTAAATACTCGGAATAAATTCTTTTCAATTGAGGTCAACTCACGGGATCGAATCCAACAACCTCTCGGTGGTTAGCATTAATGAAAATAGGATATTTAAAAAAAACTATGAAAAATCTAATATAATTATGTAGATGACTTATGATTTCAATCATTAATCTTTATTTTATTTGTATTTCAATTGAACATTCGCCCTTATAGCTCACTCCAAAGCGTCGAGTGTACTAATAAAGATACAATACAATAATACATTATACAAGCATTTTTTTTTATATATAATGCGAATTTATACAAACATCATCTACCGTGACATTTATGGAGAAATTTTTGCAGCATTTTATTATAAAAATTGGCGAATCTCAAGACGCTGAATAGCTTAAGGTTTTCAAGAGATATTGGAAAGGAAATGCCTATTTACAGGCACCGTTTCAATGAAAATCAGAAAAATTGGCAAACTATGAAAGGAAACAATCGACCTGGAGTCACAAACCAAGGTCTGGCCAGCAGTGGGACTCTAGTGGGACTTGAACCCGTGACCACTCTGCTCGAAATATAATATGATAACCACTAGTACACACTGCTGGTTTGTATTTATCTTGAGACTAATTAAGATAATTCCGTAATATATACATATGTACATACGTGACTAAGAAATTCTTCAAATAGTGATTACATATTTTTAAAGTATCATTTAAAATAATAAAACGTAATTAATTACAGCATAGTACTGCAATCTAGAATTTAATATCGCTTAGTAAGTAATTTAATAGTATCGTTTAATGGCACAATTCCGATCATTTCGCATTCTTAGAATTGTAAAGAAAGAGCATCAAATCTAATCAAACAAATGGAACTCTACATAGATATATGTATGAATATAATATAATACTAGTGTTTTCACCCGACTTCGCTCGGTATTTGTAATATAAACCGCTTAAACATAACCAATCTAATAGTAAACATTTTATTAAATTTATTTGAATGGTTTTATTTTATTTAAATTTATTTGAATATTCATTTGTTTTTCTACGAACCAACATTAGTTACATACAAAGTCTCATTCGAAATTATATATTAGATTATATCAAGCAAATAATTCATTCCAATTTGGAAATTTTCGGCACGTACCGAAAGGGCTAAACCCACAATGGCAGATTTAAGGCGCGTTCGAATCAAACCACGTCATTATCATCATTCGAACGAACTTCACGTTCAATTACTACGTCTTTCGATGAATAATTTTCAACGTTTGCGATAACAGGCGACGACTTTCGGCAATAATAATGATCTGTCGGCTCGCGTCGGATGCAAATCAAAAAGCGAACGAATCTGCCCCGACGTTAATGGACCTCTCGATTTTATCGAGACGGGATGAAAAATGCACGACCGGCGATTAATAATAAAAAAAAAAAACAAATACGTATATGCATATTGTATTATAATATCGGGAGACTTTCTGGAGAACGAGTCTGAGACGACGTTGAGGTCGACGAGCCACAATCGACCCGTGTGATGTTCACTTTCTTTTCGCGACATGATTACAAATGATTCGCGATTGCGTTTTCCGCGAACGTAGATGTCCTTACTTGGTATCGCGAAAAAATCTGTGCTAGTGTTGAGCAAGTGTTGGCCGTCAGTGCCAGGCTACGCCGAGGAAATAATTTTTAAACTGTCCCTGTTTAAAGTAGGTAATAGGAACATTCGTTCGTACGCATTTCATATGAATAGAGAAAATTGCATCGATTTTACAATCGCATACTCGGACGTATGTATGTGTGTAGATGTTATCGAGTGTTCGTATGATCTAATGATATCTCAGGTATTATTGGCGAATAGATAGGCTGGGTTTATCTAGAGGGCAACGATCGATGAATTGCAGTGCAATCGCGAAGGCTATCCTGGAATTGTTGAAACGATGAAATGTATCGATAAAAAATTGATCAAGGTTGGAAATTTTGATTAATTTCAAATCAATAACGGACAATAAACTTTTGAGAATTTTTTACGATTAATCATTCAAATAATAGAAAATTAGATTATATCAACAACTCGATTTTTGATAAGAGTGAAGCTGCATCATCACAATTAGCACTCTTTTTACAATTACATACAAGGTTTATATTAGGTTCACTTCGCCAATAGGTCTGAAAATATTCCTAAATTCTTCCAATAACTTAGAAATTTTGCCATTTTGCGAGGCTTAGCCGCCAAGATTTCAATTGCATCCGATAATTCGATGGTGAAATATAATCGTAATAAACATATTTAAGAATCCAACCATTTTGGAGACGATGACAGATAACAGACAGATAAATGTAGGCCATTGTGGTGCATTAGGTTCTTCCTTTAATGCTACAATGGTCCAGAACTATAAATGAATAAATGAATAACCATTTGCCACTAGCATGTAGCCTTATATGTACATATGTTTGACTTTCCGCCCCATACTCGTCTTGTCAGATTTTAATTGTTTAACCCTTTGAGTGCTGACGTATTTTCTGTTGAAAGTCCGCCACGCTGAAAATATCGCCAGCATTTCCAAATAGAATTATTTAGAAAACCAATAGAAATCGGGTATAAAAATTGTAGCTAATCCAAACAAACTCTAGATAACTACCGCCGAGGATTTCGAGTTTTGTAAACGTGTGTTTAGACACTAACATATCTTGCAACAATATAAAATAAACAAAGGAAGTCTATTAATGAATGTATTTTTCCAAAACTAGTTCGAATCTAAATGCCAAGCCACAATCTAAAATACTCTGATGTAAACAGGTCTTTATTAACATTGACACGGATTACACGACCCATGTTCAATGCATTTTTTTCAATGCTACCTGGAAAGGCTTAGCGGGTAGTATTCATGTTTATTTTTTACATAAACAAAATACAACGCCTATCAGCGTATTTCAGGCTCATGGACTTGTTGGAAAAACGCCGATTGGCGTTGGTCAACATTCAAAGGGTTAAACATCTATGACTATAACTTTTTCACACTATATCTAATAGTTACAAGCTTTTTATTAGCTTCATTCTGTTAGTTCCATGAAATTTCTGCCCGTCAAAATTGAACTGATTTTGTACCTCTTCCACTTTTTATATCACTTTGATATTTTACCGACCTACGGGGGTTAACATTGAAGTAATCTAATGTCTCCTACATGAAACTAGAGGAGTTTAATCATTAAAAACTCAGTAAAATTTACATCGGAATCTCGTGTCAGATCAAAACGATGACAGCTATCCAAAAGCGGCTTTCTACTGCCCCTTCACAACTCATTTGAACACTGCTAAAAGCTATTTTTTTCATTTTCATCGTGTTAATAAACCAAGTTATTTAAAATTATCGTATGCCATGTAATTTATCTATATTTTCAAGAATGATACATCTTCTTAGTAACCTTCTTGCCGATTAAATAAATTTAATACATATAATATATGTATGTATGTGCATATGAAAATGAAGAAGGTGCAATGATAAGTGCTTAGAATGGAATTCTGTATACTATTATGTACATATACTATAAAATGATATGAGATCTTAATTAATTAAATCAAACACGTAGCAATTATTGAATTCGCGAAAAATATATCAAACCAAACGATCTAATCAGAATTTTATCGACAGTCATTCAACTCGAAAACCGATACATCTTCATTTTGAATTCAATGTCAATCGTTGTGTCATAATTTAAAAAGAATACGAAGAGGCTAGTAATCACAGTTGGCGGCTGTTTTTATAAGCACAAAAATGAAAGAAAAAAGGTAAATTAGTGGGTAAGAAAAATAACTGTCAAATTTACGGACGCCTTATTTGCAATTAAATACCATTTTTAAGCAAAAGTAACGGAATTGTAAACAAGATACGTCAATTTCGTAAGAAAATATAATAAAAAAATAGGAATAAGTAGTTACTACTTCCGGTCAACTGTTTTTTTTAAATTAACGTAAACATTTCAGTAACCGATTCCAAGTTTCATTGTGATTGGATTAACGGTATTCGAATTATTTCCAAAATATACACACATTTCTTCTAAGGCACGAAAACATGATCAGTGATCGATTATGAGTTCAAATCAGTCAAAATCTCAAGGTAGAATTTTCGCATGATCACAAAACTGCATATATTGTTACAATGTATGTATGTACATACATAGATAAAGAAAAAGGTAAAAAATAATCTATGTGTGTAATTCACAAGCTATAGCTATACTATAGATATAGTACTACAAATGTGTACTTAAAAGAATGTTAAGTAAAAGAAGATGTATAAAAGTACGCAATCAGTAATAGAGACACAACTATTTCGGAATGTAGCGTACGTATGTGCATATGCAGAGAAATTAAACGTATTATACAAGGATCGTGTGAGTTTTTGCAGTGGTTCGACTGCAACCATTACGAAGATCCTGCAATCGAGCAGTTGCGTTGATGACATAACTCCGGTAACCGCCTCGGAGCAAAATAAAAGCAAACGAAAAAAAAAGAGAGAGAGAGAACCGTAAAAAATAACTCGGGGCAGACGCGTCTGGAGAAAATTGCCGAAGAAAATGTCGAAGAACTGGTCCGGAGAGCACTTTGCCAAAAGTCACCGACGACGTCCCTGGACAATCTCATGAGATAGCAGGAGAGGAGGTGGATGGACGCTGGTGGCAATGAACGGGCGGTTGTTGCGTCAGGCCGATCGGCCGATGCCCACTCAGGAATGCACCCGCACTGCAATTTGCTGCAACGAGCTGCACACACTGCACCGAGCCACCCATCCACCCACTCGTATCTCATCATGTCCGATGTGTGGACGTACCTACCATTCTGGATGGCTCGTTTTTTTGGTCTCCTTTCACGCGCACATCCCCGAAAGATAAGTTCGAGAACGCCCACGTCAATCTGGACTCGATAAACTTATTCGGTACATATGAGCCGTTATATTTGACAGTGGCGGAAGCTAAATTTTCAGTTCCAAAAACATTTGACTTCATTCAAAAATTGGTATCACTTATTTTTTTATATTTATTTATTTCTTCGAACATGTACACTCGCTTTTACAGTGACAATACAATTAATGGTGGCCGGAAAATGCACTCGAGATAGTTGCACTCTCGAGACATTCAAAGTTTTAAAGATGCTCATGGGGAACTAACACAATAGAATACCACAAAAAAGCGTCAAGGGGTATTTGTATGTTGTCCGAGGGTGCTATCTTTTTTTTTGTGGAATTCTATTGTAAGTTCTTTTTAAGCGCTTTCGAAAATTATGACTAGATACCGGATAGTCACAGTGCTTTTTCTAGGAATCGGGGTGGTTTAGTTCTATTTACAAAGCTAGAGTCAAAAAAAAAAAAACGTCCGGCGAACCTTTAACAATGCAATGAACAATACACAGCACCCTTTGGGTCCGTTTTTTTCAAGACGGCACCTTGGTTATCCGGCCTTTAATTATGACTTCTCTACTATTCAGTGCATTTTAGTGCATCTTTCCGGGAACCCAATCAATATACATAAGCATTTATACATATTCATACAAACATCCATAGTGATATCTATGGAGAAATTTTCGCAGCATTTTTATTTTCAAATTGGTTAGCCTCAAGACGCTAAATAACTTGAGATTTAAAAAAGATATTGGAGAGGAAAGGCCAATTTACAGGAACCGTTTCAATGAAAATCAGAAAAATTGACAAACTCTGATCAGAAACGATCGAATTGGAGTCATAAACCAAGGTCTGGCCAGCAGCGGGACTCTAATGGGGCTCGAACCCATGACCACTCTGCTCGAAAGCATACTATGCTAACCACTAGTTCACGCCGCTATTTAATTTTTGGTTTTAATTCTATATTTCCAGAATCTCGGAAAAGCAGAATAAACGTATTATAGATCATCAGTATTTTTAAATATTTTTTAATGCAAAATATTATATTTAATGTTTTGCGAAATGTCTCTCCAAATGAAAAAAAAAAGTGGATTTATGCCACTTTCAAATATAAAGACTCATATGTATTTACTTTCAAATTATTTACATATTAATTATACTTTTTTGATTTCAAGAAGTATTATTTGCCTATACTGAGAAAAAATCTTATTCTGTTACTTTCACCTTATTTAAACTAATTCTGACAAAGAGATTTCGATGACTTCGAAACTGGTGAAAAATCTGATAATAATGATAAATCTGCAATATTGGAGAAGAAAACTAAGATTGAAAGCAAAATTCAATTAAAATTACGATAATCCTGAAGACAATAAAATCAAGGGGACCACGTTTACTATGGGAATTTAAAAGCATTATAACAATTCAACAAACCAGTATTTCAGGAGTTTTGCCAAAAGTATGGCTTGATGCTTACGTTAATGCTAACCACCGAGAGGTGGCAGGATTCGATCCCGTGCTTTTGTCTCTCATGGTTTTGTTACCGCGCATTAGTGCCGGGTGGCTATGTATGTCAGGGCGCTTTTGACTGTCGCGCAAGAGTTGGGGTACCATATATAGATCAAGATTGCTATGAATGCTTAAACCCAAATCCTTCCAGTCTCTTTGCCAGCACTTTCGCTTGTTGTCCATCTTCTGGGTGTTCTTCCGTCACATTGTTGTCACATTTCAGACCGATTTTGTTGAATTCACTTCGAATAAGATCATGAACATTGATATCTGACATGAATGTGAACGACATGCGGAACACGTACAATCTCACATCCGTCAGGGCATACACAAACACCCCCAAAGTTACATCTTTCATCCGACTCCTCTCAAGTACATGTTTAGCAGCTATTGAATGGCGTACACGTCACGCATGGAGTATTCCACATTTGCAAAGGTTAAGTTGAACGCGCCAACTATTTCGCCAGTTAATTGCGAGGGTCCCATCGTCCGGTCGAATCGTTAGCCTATACAAACAGAAGGTTGCGCAATCAAAGGGCCCCTTCTCTGAAAATCTCGCCGTCCCATCCTCCCTTTCGCAGGGTTTTATCGCGTTTCACGATCGAGGGCCTTTTCACACATCATCATAATGGGTCTTCGGCGATTGCGTCGATGCGTTCTCTCTCACACACGGACGCTGATTTATACCCACTCTCCCCCTCCCCCTCTTTGCTTATCTCCGGGAGGAAAATATTCGCCGGAAAATTGGGTGAAAATAGGAGGAAACGATGCGACCCACGAGTCTCCCCCCCGTGGGAGGGAAAAGGCTTTTGTCCGAAGATTGATCTGACCCTTGAGTAAAAGCTGGTACGGTATCAACGGAACTTTGCGGTCCCCCGCCGAACGCCGGAGACATTATTGAAATTAAAATCCCGCCCAAATAAATATCCGGAATTTGTATAGGTCGACATGCATACATACACTATATATTTGTAGGGTTCGTATGAATTTCGAGATAAAGTTTGATTGATTAAAAAATAAGCCGAAGTAAACGGTAGAGTGATGTATGCAATATATAATATAACAAGGGTTCGACCTACATAGCTATTAATTCTAATACGTCTACCATAATATTTTGAAGAAATATATATAAGTATGTACATATTCTTCAAAAAAGATCCACCTTAATTGAATAATATTTTGACAATCGTGAATATATTCTGTACGATGAAAAATATCGAGTGAACTAATGGTCTGCCCGTTGATTTCGAATGGGTGGCTTCGAAAAGGAATTATATACTAATTAAAATAAAGTTATATGTTATATATAAATATAGTGTAAGGTAATTTATAGGCGCGCGCGGGTATTAGTGCGCCTTTCGCTCATATCAAAATGATGAATGAATGTGTGTGTGTGTGTGTCTTCGTAGATGTGTGTTTGTGTGTGCACTCCCGCGCAGCGCATCTAAAGGCCGGGCCGCACCGTGCGACTTGCGAGCGACTTGGTTGAGGGCGAGCAGACCAATGCATGCAGGTAGATGGGACATGCCACACCCGTCAACTTGTTTGTCGCACACATTTCCATACATTTTTTCGTGTTGCGCAACTAATCGGCCGACAAAGTTGCACGGTGCGGCCCGGCCCTAACGCCAACGTCCCCCGTTCCAAGTCAGGTGCTCAATATCAGGAGCAAATGTCAGACGCTCCACCTACTTCCCCGCGTCTCCTCGGCACGATCGGTCGTAACGTATATTATGCATAACGTACATATACTCCTGTTATTCTAAAATTTGTTTTTTTGAAATATCCATACTTTTTGACGCATCCGCCACATACGCACATACCCACAAACATATGTATTTCGCATCCGTTTTTTATATACATATATATTTATCGCATCGTTCCAAAACCAAACAAGCCTCGCAGAACTGCCTCGCCCGTAAAACATTAAACTAGTTAAATCTACACACATGTAATAGCAAATATATACCATTGTAAGAGTAAGAGTAATGATTAATTTTATATAAAGAGCCAAGATTCAAAGTTCGTGAAGAGCACGCCGCACAAACTCAATACACTTTTAATGAGTCACATACATTGTATGTGTGTACATACTATGTATAATAGATAGAGATCCCCTGTGTGCGAACATCTTCGCATTTCGTCCTTTTGATGTTAATTTTCGTCAACGTCACGGCATACCCTGCTCATCTTCGAATGGAAAGTGCGCGACGATGATGATAATAATAGATAAGTTCTATTCCGAGATGTCGGAAGTTGGTAGAAAGTGAGAGCGGATAACTGAGGGTTTTTGATCAAATATGCATTAGGACACGTGGCCGTAATAAGCGTGGTCGAATCGAAAATTCATTTCGTCCTTTTGTCGAGGCGCGCCCGTGTCGAAGCCTTAATAATTAATTCGAAGGAAAATGCCAGATTCGTGTAATACATATTTGACGGCGGGGACTTGAGTCGAAAATAACTATGTAAGTACCGAGTCATTTTTTAATCATAAATCCCGTACTAAAGATCAATACCAAGTTTCATAATTAATGATATTCAAATTTACTTCTTACGTATTTCGCAAGGTATTAAATAAATAACTTCGTATTTGATTAAAATATGACCACTTTTCTTTATACATCACTAGTTGTTTTACCCGGCTTCGCTCAGTATATGTAATATAAATAGATTAAACATGGCGAATCTAATAGTAAATATTCATTTGTTTTTGTATTAAATTTATTTGAATCGAAAAAAATATATATCGAATCGTCTTCCAAAGAAACTTTGTTTTCAATTTTACCAACCAAAAATACTACAAACATACATACAAAGTGTCTTTCGAAATTATATATATATTAGATTGAATATGAATATGACCGTGTCCAAATATTTCATCGCATTCGAAGTGAAGACATATATATGTATATTATATATGTATATGTAATTAAGGATTGCGATACCGGTATACCGGTTTATCGGTAAATCGACAAAATTTCGCACAAATATTTTATCGCGAATTAAGTATGTACATACATATACAGGCATAATGATGCATTAAAAATGTTAAAGTGTTGGCATATTAAGTTATTAAATAAAAAAATTCAAATAAATGGCGGTAAATGCTCCGAGACTTATCACCGTCTATTTGCCTAGAGGAAACATTGGTAGCAAACAGTATACATATATAGAAGTTTTTTCTTTTGTTATGTATGTATATGATACGTTTTGTTGACAGGGGTTTAGCTGTGACGTACATGTGTATTATAGTACGACGAGCGTTATCTCAGACAGACAGACAGAGATACATAATAGCGATATTATATATGATAAAAAAAATCTAGCTTTAAACCATAGAAATATTATGATTTCAGTAATTTACGGATGTACCTACATATACATACATATATTATATGGGATTGTTTCATTTATTATATTATGAAATCAATCTGTTTATTAAAATTCAATGAAAAACTTTGGAATTAGCGTCTATTTTAAGATAAGAATAACTCTACAGTCTACATATGTATGTAATACGAAAATGGAGTGAAGCAAACGTCTTATCCCAGATTAAGTAATTATACATATATTCAGAAAGGAAATTGAGCTGATGGAGACGTCCTGAAATAGCTCGTATTATCTACTTATGTATATATGTATAACTTTACAAGAAGGCAATACTTACGTATCAAATACAATAAAACTAATTAAAAACTTAAACTAACTACTTATATAAATCATTGAAATGTAAAAACCTGCAGTTTAACACTGCAAAGTAATGCAATTTTTCTATTCAAAGTTTCCCATTACAGCACACTCGGGATTCAACATTATTCATGTCAGTTAGCAAGTTTCCATTGACTATTTTTCAACCGATTCTCTTTTTTCACAAAAGAAAATCGGCTGCAGAGAGTACAGCCTGCAAATTTAAATTCCAAAAACGTCCGCCCAAAAAGCTTTCATTTTGACTTAAATCGTTAAACCGACCTTAATTATTGACCCATTAAACGACGCTTGCGAAACGCCGTTCGAACAGTTTAGTTACACAAAAGCGAAATAATATATGAACACCCCGCATTCCGAGAAGAAAGACTTCATTTCGGCAGAATTCTCTCGAGGACTCGAGTCCTTTGACTCTTTCGAATTGTCCTCCCTCTGTATTGCCATTGAACGCGGACTTAACAACCGCGTTAAAATTCGCGCAACGTTTTCGCGCGATAACGAAGGACTTTGATTGTTGCCGACGAAAAACAATAATTATGCAGTCGATATTTGTATAATACATGCATGCATATACCGTGTGTATCGATCTTCGGTAAATATAATGTATGCTAATGAGCAGGTGTTAACCGCTCGTGTGTCACCGGCTCGACTACCGGGTAATACCCGGGAAACGAGCGAGACGCTTTGTTACCCCGTTAACCGCGAACGCGTAACGAATCCCATTGTTCCAATATGCAAATCAACCCCTTAATAATTCGATAACGCGTCGGTAACGATAATATCGAACGAGACGTTTCGCGTAAGAGCGGTTAGTGTGATGTTAACGGTTGTTGCAGGATGTGAGTAATGTGGGGTTTCTTGGGCGTTGATTCGATTGCCGAATTTTGATGAGATGAAGAATAATGCCTTTGTGGTTTTTGAATCATTTTAAATCTCACTCATTCTCATTAACCTCAAAATACGCGATTCCTATTCTTAGCCGACCAAAATGAATCACAAATTTTTCTCCCCGTTGTATTCAGGCGTGAAATAAAATATGATGAATATTCGTCACGAATACAATTAATTGGTTTAATTTTATCAGGGCTGTGGAGTCGGTTCAAAATTTACCGACTCTGACTCCAACTCTGACTCCGACTTCGACTTAGTCTCCAACTCCGAGTTCAAAATCCGACAAAATTAAAATCGATTATTCTTGCCAGTGCATATATGTAATTGTTAGTAATAATAAAGCAAATTTTATAAAATATAGAGTGAAAAAAGAAAAAGTTATAGGCGTTTAAACAATTGAAATCTGACAAGGCGAAAAGTGAGAGTCTAAACAAACGCTGGATAAACGTCAGGCACTTTTTTGTGGGAGATGTTTCAAACGCGTCTAACGCGATATTTTTGCACCATCGTAATGGCGGAGGATTTATTTACTTATATTGATGACCAAAATGAGCAATATGGCAAAGTATGAAAACGATCGGATAAGAGGCAAATTTTTTTCAGAATCTTTTCGTAAGTGAAGCTCAAAGGAGGTTTGTAAAAATAGCCATTTTCAAAATATAGAAAAATTAAAAGGTTTTTAAAAAATCACTAAAAATTGACCATGTAACCCAATTAAATCAATTGAATTATTGGTAATAAATGACATGTGTAGGTATTAATTAAAAGTAAATACATTCATAGTTTATGTGTATGAATTTCATTCACAAACAAATCAATTTAATAAAAAATGAGAATGAAAAATATAAAGGAGCCTTGTCTAAAGTATGAGATGGAGGAAAAATCGGTTTTGACCACAACACATCAAAATATTATACGTGCAATTCAACGATTTTATTCATAATGTAATTTAAATTTATGATGTTTATAAAGAAACTAGTAGCCTGTGTGCACATAATTGTGCACTCGATAAAATATCGCAATACTGGATCAACGGAATTCATATTTTTTTAATTATTTAATATTTAATTACCTTTTTTGAAAAAAAAAATCTTTTGATAATGTGAACGAAGTGATTTGCCGCGTCTCTTTCTACGATATATGATTCCAAGGGGAGAGAAAGAGAGATCACACAATTATTATATACGATTATTAAATTATAATTTATTATAGTTGGTCCGCTGTAGGAAGACACTTAGGAAGAACGTATATATGTACATACATGTTATCCCTTTCATCACCTCACGACCAATAGCATTTCGTATAGACAATAGAACATTGTCCGTACGAAATACTATTGATCGAGATGGCGTGAAATGGACAGCATGTGCTATTTACCTAAGTGTCTTCCTGCAGCAGATGAACTACAGTGGATTTACTGTAATAAAAGTGGAGACTCTAGTTGAAACATACCATAATACTATTAATTGAAGAAAATAATAAAAATCAATCCAAAAAGTCGAAATCAGAGAGTTGAAAACACAGATAGATGAGATCGAAAAGTGAGACGTCAAACAAGTGGCGAGAACGCCTTGGCCAAAGAACGAACACCGCATCGGTCATTTAAATTCCATAAAAACATATTTTTATCATTCATTATATGTATAATCTATTAGTGAAGTCAAATATATGAGAAATAATGAGAGCCTAAAATGCAAATTTGATAAGATATAGTGTGAAAAAGTTTAAGTTATATGCCCTGAATTTTGTACAAATAGCGTTTTTTAAAAGTATGTACGGAAAAAATAGAAAGAAAAGATAAGACATTTTGTACGGAACCATCCCAAAAGTAAATAAAATAAATAAAACTAAACTAAAGTATTGACTCGACTTAGTCTACTTCCTCTATGTAGATAAATTATCTCCACAGTAACTTTTAGTGATACAGGAAATCAGTCATTTAGTCAAGCAGTTCATACTCAATTTTTAACTTACATATACTAGTATTTGTGTTCTAATTTTAAATTCTCGCGCTAAGGTAAACAATTGATAAAAATATTATACTAGTATTATGACCTGTGATATATTGTGAAACGATACATGAAGCCGAGAACGGTTTCAGCATGCACAGCCCTTGCGATCAATTTGCATCACCCTTTCATTCCATATCCGCACGCTCACACGGCCGTCCGCGTACAAATGAGTAGCGTACATACCAGTGACGTGCCGTTGAAATTTATCTGTTCTTAGCAGCTATTTCCACTATTCAGGTTGCTTTGAAATCTTACGAACAGACGGGGGGGGGGGGGGGGTTAGCTAGCATTGAAGTATGTAAGCTAATGTCTCCGAAATAAAGCTAGAGAAGTTTAATCATTGACAAACTCATTAAATTTACATCGAAATCTTGTGTCAGATCAGAGTGATGACAGCTAGCTATCCATTCGCACCTTTACACCACCCCTTTGCAACTCATTTAAACAGTTACAAAGCTACTTTTTCACTTTCATTCTCTCTCATCTCATATAAACTTAATATGTATTACAAGCTTTTATATTTTCTCATATTCCTTTTTTAATCTACTAATATATTATATATTTGCAATAATTTATCATTGAAACTTGCTCGGGATCAATTCGAGTAACCATTTGGAATTCTAGTCTAACTACCTTCACTCATCTACATTAATTAAGCTCTCTCAAGTTCATTTGAGCAGTAAGATGCTGTAAAGTTTTACTTTGAACTTTTCATCATCATTTACTTTGCTTTACAGTAATTGATTTTGCACTATATAGAAATTTCCACGGCACGCCACTGTTTACAAACAAAGAAAACGCCAGTGCCCAATTAATCCGAATTGCGAATGAAATCAAGTCAAACGTTACTATTAGAAAATGTCGATTAACCGGTTTTTTGGGTGATTTACCGGATTACCGATATTGCAATACCTATTGCACACGCTTGTTGCTAGAAATCAATTACATTTTCAAACGGATAACGACCAACATGAGTATAAATACAAAACTTTACCCCCAAATCACGTAGATCCGATTGACATCTTATTTACCTAAATGTTACTCATTCGTAGTTACCAAATGTTACTTAAAACCAACTTATGTACATACATACATTTATATATGAATCACGAATAGCTTGCTCATGTAAATAAGCATTCTGGGATTTCTTAATTAGCACTATTACCATTCGCTTTTTCACAAATCGTGGAAAACTTTAATTTGACTCCTCGTGATGAACAACACAAATAGCTATAGACTCGAACTTCCTGCATTATAAAAACATATGTACGTTTTGACTTACATGTTTTTAATGCATTATATCAGAGCTGTCCAACTAGACGATCGTGGCATGATTTTTAGTCGATGTTTGCACCATTCTTTAGATGTACTTATTTTGACAAATGTAGCCTGAAAATATTTGAAATACATTGTATGTATATTCATATATACATAATATGTAAAATATGATAAACGATTTTTAAGATAAGAATATCAGAAAAAAAATTAAAGAAAAATTTTTCGGATTTTTGAGAAAGCCCGGTGTAGATCAATTGGCCACTGTTCGAAGAAGAGTATATTCAGAAGTATTCATACGGCATACTAGTGGTTTTACTCGGCGTCGCTCGGTATTTGTAATATAAACAGCTTAAACCTAGCAAAACATTCATTTGTTTTTTTTATTAAATTTATTTAAATCGAAAAAAATATATATTCAACGATATCGATATCGTCGTCATAGAAACTTTGTTTTGTTTTCGATGTTCTCAACAACTCTTACATACGAAATTATTATTAGATGTACATACTTATTATTATAGGTAGGATAGTCACAGTGCTATCCATTGTTCGGCAAACCTTTAACAATGCATTTACAACCTTTGAACAATACACGGCCCCCTCAGGCTCCGGTGACTACTTATTATATGTGTTCATAATACTCCATGTATGAAGAGTCAGAGTTTCTCGAATTAACCATCACTGATTTATTTGAACAAATGATGCATATTCACTCAAAAATAAAATGTAAAAAACCGTGTTTTTTAGAGCTTGAACAAAATACAAGATTTGGGCCGCATGACAAATTTCAAATATCCTTTCTATCCATCTATTATTATTTATTTTTAAAATCATTGACTTTAACAATTTGGCGCCCTTTCCATCGTTCACCTGAGGCAAGTGCCTCAGGTGAACGCTGAGCTGGTACATATGTATCTATGTAGATTAATACCAAATCCTGACAAATGATGCACACAAAATGTCTTGTTTTGGTTCTACATGTGTATTTGGTTGAATATGGATATTTTGATATGAACATAATGAAATCGAAATTGTTTGACTAATGACCATCTTGTCCAATGTTTACCATTATTTTTTTCATTGTATTTTATACATAATTTGTATATATGTACATATATTTATATATAAACTAAGAAGGCCTAATAGGTAAACACGAATGCGCCTTCCTGGCCAATTATAAACATCGATAAACTATTTATAGAGTAATTTTACAGAGAATTATAGACACATCTATGGATACACTTGACAAATATTTTGTACATTTTTGCAGCATTTTATAAATTAGCAAAATTCGAGATGCTGAAAACTCAAAAAAAGGTTGCCAATTTCTTAGAACCGTTTCAATAAAATCATATAAATTGGAAACTTTGATAGGAAACAATCAACTTAAAGTCACATATCCAAGGTTTGGCTAGCAGGGCGGGGCCAGGGATTGAACCCGTCACCACTCAGTTGAAAGCATTACACGTTCACCTGTGATCTATGCCACTATATTATTGTACAAGGTTTATATTAGTTTCACTTCGTCCGTTATTGTATCTCAACTACCAAAAAGTTGAGCTTCCCTGCATTATATAAAACATAAATACACGAGGATATGACCATTTTCCTCAGGACTAATATTGAAGATTTTCATGACCATAACCTTCACATTATCAATCGCCTTCCTGAATAGGAACGACACACAACTAGCGTTAATTTTACAACCGATACGTGCTTCCTGTACCTGGACCGTTTGTAAGACCATAAAATGACAATAAAAGCTACAGGCGTATTCTTCAATAATAAAATTTCAATACGCACATTAAAAACAACTTACTTTTACAACACAAGAATTCAAATTCACCTGTCAAAATATATGTACACTCAAACTCAATCCTGATGCACTGTAGTAACGCGAATTGCGCTAACAACGAACGGATCAAATAAACATGTCCAAACAGTCATAATTTGACACGAACGAGTGTGTGTAACATCGATAAGCTTTCGCAACAAATACAAATTATGTCAAATTTATTAAATAATAAAAACTTTCATAATATGTACAATATTTGTCCTTTACTATACAATATTTAGCGGGATGGAAATTGAGGGGAGGGCGGGGGGGGGGGTACTTCCGGGATTTCGTGGAATTCCACGACGAGGTAAGCCGCGGTGATCCATCATACTGTCCCGGGATGACTGGATCGCTTTGCGGCCGCTCCGGGGGGATGAAAAGAAACCGGCAGTGGTGCCAAAACGCGGCACGCGGGCCGCGCAATTTGCATATCATTGTGTGGGCCTGTGTGCCGCTTTATCGCTTTCACCATCGACAAAACGGACGCTCGCTATACAAATGGTAATTTAATATGACTCGAAAGTCATGCAGAGAGATGCGTAACATCCGAAGGACCGTAACATTCGCAACGTTACGCAAGGCGAGCTTTTGCTCTGGATGTGATTTACGATAAATTGACGACGAAAGTTTGCGCGAACTGTTTGACTCTGTTGTACGAAAGTTTGGAATTTAGATTTATTGCGATGATTGGATAAGGAGCGCCCGTTAGTTACACGCATGAGTGCGTATGTACGTATATAATTGGCTGAGATCAGTGTTTTGATGCGACATACTCAGTGGTGTAGTCGGGCCAGGTCACAAGACCTGGTACTTCTTTTCGAGTACAATTAAAAAAATATTTTGACTAAAATTTTGTATTCCAAATATTGCGAGCAAACTCTCGTTCTAACACTCGATGGCCACAATCGAATAGTAATCTGAGCTCATTCAAAACTTACATAAAATACGTTTAATGAACTTTATTGGATTTTTTATCTAAAACCGCCCAAAATTTCGAAAGAAAACATTCTTTGAACTATTGACCATACGTACTCGAGGATAGATAAAATGAGGGAACTCAGCCTAAATGAATAGTCATCTCTAAATTCACATATTAAAATTTGATAGTTTTTTGACATATGTAGATGTACATGACATATGTATATGTACATGGGTTTAGCATTGCTAAAAGAAAATGTTGCTGTTGACACACAAACACGGGTCTTGCAAAATCAAAGATGTTGAAGAGGGTGCATTATGGAAGTTTTTATAAAATACAAAAAAATACATCATCATGAAGTAAGAATATTTGTTAATTATTATTTGATTTTTTTTTATAAATATTTCAACTACCAATATTAGGATACAACTTTTTTTTAGTAAGGAAAAAGCGGGGGAGGGGGCGGTCTTAAAAATTAAACACCGACCTGGTTATTTTTTATTTAGCACTACACCACTGGACATACTGGTAAATTGGGAAAGTATTGAGAGCGATACTTGTCGAGTTTCCCTTAGTTAAAATCTAAAAAGCCAAAGCGTAATGCATTGGTAGAGCTATTGCATACCAGTAGAATGGTCGTGGGTTAAAGTCCCGGCCAAATACGCTGCTGGCGAGATCTTGTGGTTATTAAGATACAGATCAACCGTATCCTGTTAGAATTTTCCGATTTTTCTAACTCAATTGTTGTGAAGAATTCAATAATTCGGTATCTTCGCCCTCAATTTCTCGCAAATTCGAGTAAATAGCTTCTCGAATTTGTTTAATCTTATAAAATGTTACCTACAAAATGTATTAATCGCAAATTTGCTGCGTATCAAAATTTGTTGATTGTTCATAAACGTCTATTGTATTCTATGTACTGTTATGTTTGAAAACATAATCGTACCATATGTGTCGCCTTGGGGTAATTCCTAACATGGCACATATTATGTGTGGTTTTAAAGCAAAACTGCTTTACGAATGATATGATAAACTATTTTGATGATGACGTCACAAAGCATTGCACGAAATTTGCTCTTGAAAATTACCACACAAACCTAGCCTGTTTCGTGAAAACGAAACACGAAAAGTAAGTACTGTGTGTAGTGTAAAACACACGATCGATTTTTTATTTTTATTTGGAATAGTTAATATGACTATTATTAAGATTACTATTGATAAGATTTAAGTATTACCATTGGTAAGATTAAAATATTTCAGATTGAAATCTTTCATTGAAAAGCTTTTTTATGTATGAATTTTCCGATTATTGTTAAATCTCTGATAAAATTATCATCTACTTTTTTATCTTTCATCTCATTTTTAGTTCCTTCCGCTAAGTCAATGGGAATCAATTTAGAATGCATCTTTCACTGTATACTTTGACGGTTTTTTTTTAACTCAATTATCATGTTTTATGATCAAGCATGTCATTTTTAGAAGACTATCAATTATAAATATTAAATAAGGATATTATACATACATATGTACATATGTACATTCGATAATGTCAATAATGTTTTATTTAAGTATTTTTAACTAAATATTTTTCATTGAAGAATATCTTTTCTTAAATATCTACTCACGTCAGTTGTATATTTTTATTCCCAGCCTTGAATATAAACGATTATATCGGTAATTATGTAAATTATATCTTACACTGGAAAGGTACTAATAATTCAATCATGAGTTTTTCATTAATTTTCCACCATATTGAAGCTAAATTTAAACACAATATACATGTATAACAATAGCTAAGGCATAACTCGATTATAATGAAGATTCAGAGGTCATGGTTTCAAACCTCAACCAAAATTGAAAATGAAATACATCTACTTCCTAGATAATTTCAAAAATAACTATTACAAATGAAAAGATTTGGAAGATTACAAAAAAAAGTTACGCGTATGATTTTGACAAATTCATCTGAAATTATTATCAAAATGGTTCAATGTAAAAATTAACACCAAAGTGCATAATCATTTTTGAAGGAAACGTCTCCAGTCATAAATAACCTTAACAGTCCGACAAAAGCAATCAAAAATTCACGGTCAGCCTCATTTAAAAATCACACCGAAAAGCGAAAAAGCGTGCAAAATTAGCAACAAACGACAAACTACCGCATTTATTACGTCACACTTTGCAAAGTATACCAATTTTTCACTCGAACTCCGGGAAGAGTTAGTTATGCAACGCTAGCATAACCCACCACTGTATACATATAGAAAAACCCATTTCGAACCGGAACCCGTCTGTAAAACAACGAAATCCTATTAAGAATCCAATTCATAAGAAAACTCGACATTCCACGAGACCAAATCCTATTAAGTCCTATGTATTTGAACGGACGTTGTCGCTTACTTTCTCGAGACTTTCTTTCCCCCGGTGTGCGTAACGATTGCATTCGATTCGATCACACACAAGTTCAATGCAGAACTGGTGCAGCGACAGTTGTGCAATCGGAGAACTTGACCGTCAATAAACATTCTAGAGGTGCGAATGTACCTGTATACATATCTGTATACCTATGCTTCATAATGAGAACGTGTAGTCTCCGGGGAAGGATCATTTTGTGACGGGTGTCCCCTGGTATGTGTTCATGTTTAGCAAACAATTAGGAATTTGGGAAATTATACTATACATTGTAGGGTTATCACTAATATGCCTTCGATCATCTTATCACTTTAGGGACCGCGCGATTACCATAGAAACTTACGCCAAATACCGCTAATTTTTTGCGAAAATCGGCAAATACGAATGGTTTTACTAAAAACTTTGTAACTTTTAAACCATTAGACATATATGTATAAAATTTTCAGGAAATGTTTTCATGACCATAATGGATCGAGGGATGTCTTTCATTCATTGGTTATTAACCCCTTGCCTGCCGTCTAACCAATAGCATTTCATAAATTTTCGTTTATCAATATTTTTAAAACCATATTTTTTTTTTCTCTTAAATCTTGTTATTATTATTACATAAACTGTCTTTATGTATAATCAGAATGACCATTTGCGTATGTTTAATTTTTATAATGAAAAAAATGTTAAATATAAAATTATGATCCATGATCGATTTTTTATGAGTTTATAAAAACGTCTACACTAATTAAATGCACTATATTTAAAAATAACTATATTTATTATAAAACTACGAAAAAAACACTAATATTTTATATTTCTGGTATAATTTTCCTCTAACAGCGTATCATCTCCTGTATTCTCCGTGATCAATTTTTTATGAGTTTATAAAAACGTTTACACTAATTGAATGCACTATATTTAAAAATAACTATATTTATTATAAAACTACGAAAAAAAAACAAATATTTTATATTTTTGAAATAATAATCACTCGAGTAAAAGTTACCGAAATGCTATTCGCGCGATGGTCCATTGGATTTTTTCAAATATTTTTGTGCCTTCAGGATCAAGTTGAAAAGTCATCCATGGATAACAAACCATACTATATGGAAATATCAAATAACTTGCATTCAATGCATAGTGAATAGTCGAAGAAACAACGAAAACACATTTATATAAATGGTGCAGGCCGTAAGGGTGGGTCATAGTATGTGTTTCGGAATTCCGAATTCTGACACGTTTGTAACACATAATTCACATAGTTTATAGTATAGGGGTGTGTATTACTGGACCTTCCAAGAACTTGATAGATATTTTGATGGGAAAATTTTTTAAATAATCGATTGTGTATCGATTGTGTATCGATCGATTTTTAAACTCTCGATTTATCATATATATATATATATATATATATATATATATATATATATATATATATATATATATATATATATATATATATATATATATATATATATATATATATATATATATATATATATATATATATATATATATATATATATATATATATATATATATATATATATATATATATATATATATATATATATATATATATATATATATATATATATATATATATATATATATATATATATATATATATATATATATATATATATATATATATATATATATATATATATATATATATATACATAATATATACTCGGGTATATACCCCGAATTAATTTCATTTTTTTTCAATAAAAATCAAAGTCAATTTTTTTTCTTTAATTTAAAATAAATTATACAAATTAAATAAATCATACATTATCGACAACTCTGTCATCTTTCGGCTAAATCATAAATTCCTTTTTCGTAAAATCCTCCTGGTTTAGATACAAAATAGTTGGGAAGAGCTGATTTCACTTCGTTTGCAGAGTTAAATTTTTTTCCTTCAAAATATGTTCCATCGACCGAAACGAATGGTGATCCGATACAATAATGCGACTAAACCAAGGGCTTCGATTTTTTTCACACGAGTCAATTTTGTAACGGGAGAGTGGGCGTAACTAGACGATACTTTTGTCTATTCACAGTGCTCTTTTGACACAGATGTGTCGAAACAGATGTGTCGTTGAATAATTCTTCGACATTATCGGATGCACTGTATGCATGATAAAATTAAAAAAATTTAATGTTTCAGTATTTAAAAACACGAAATTTCAAAATGATTGACATCTCCCGAAAATAGTGAAACTTACATATATTTTATCATTAATTGATTTTTCGTATATATATCTAGACATCTATTGATAATTTTTCGAAGCATAAATGGAATACCCATATTTTTTTTGTTGGCAAAGTTGCATGTATTTGAGAACGCCTATGTGGCGTCCGCGGGCGCCAATGCTTGGACTATTCAGGACGCCAATGTGGCGTCCGCGGTCCCTAAAGTGTTAACATTGAATAATACTACTTGTATATTTGAATAATCATACCGACCAATCACAAATGACTTTGATCAATCCAACCAATCAAACGAAAGGAATTACAAACGCCGTTTCGATTTTATATAATACTAGCTGAACCCAGCATACGTTGTAATGCCATAATAACCTATGCAATTCCCGTTCCCGTTCCTGTTCCCATTTGTCGGAAAAACGCAAGCAGCGAACACATTTGAAATTATTACGTTGCAATGACACTTATTCCCGTTTTTCCCGTTTCCGTTCCCGTTTTTTTTTCACGGTAATCTTCCCGGACATGCATACAACAAATTCTGAAAGTTCCATCGTAATCGGTTCAGTGGTTTAGGAGCCTATTCTAGACACACACAGACATTCATTTATATATATATATATATATATATATATATATATATATATATATATATATATATATATATATATATATATATATATATATATATATATATATACATATATATATATATATATATATATATATATATATATATATATATATATATATATATATATATATATATATATAGACTAGTGTTTTTACCCGGCTTCGCTCGGTATTTGTAATATATGTAAACCGCATAAACATGGCCAATCTGATAGTAAACATTTTATTAAATTTATTTGAATAGTTTTAATTTATTTAAATTTATTTGAATATTCATTTGTTTTTTTATTAAACTTAACGTCACGGATCTACGAACCAAACAAACAAATATTCATACATGCATACATACATATGTACCAGTGGCGGGCGGTGACTTTTCAAACAAGGGATGCTGTCCCTTGTTTGAAAAAAAAAACCGACCAATTTATTTTTTAAAATTTAATTTTATTCTTCGTTCCTTTTTACAAAATTCATCGATAACCGCATCATAGAATTTTTTATTGTTTTTTAAATTTGACATTATTTTCTTTTCGATTGCAATTAAAGCAAGACCAGAGAGTCTTTCTTCACTTTGACTACTTCTGGTGAACGTTTTAATTCTTTTCATAGTCGAAAATGATCGTTCAGCCGATGCGCTCGTGGAAGGTATCGTACAAATTAATTGTATTAAACTAAATACTTGTTCCAAAACGTCTATTAGATCATCTTTCACAATTAATTCCTTTACGTCATTTATAGATTTCAAATGAAAATCTTGCGTTGAGTACATGTAAATTAATTCGCTTTTTAATTTCATAAAATCAAAGTATTTTCCATAAGTTAGGTGGAGTGATTTAAATAGGAAATCTGGAAAATTATTTTCATATTCTTTAAATTTTTTGACGTTAAAAAATTCGAGAAATTTTAAATTTTCGATATCTCGAAATCGATTGGTTGTATTTACTGAAAGAGTTTCTAAAATTTCAGAATAGTGAAGTTTATACGTTGTTTTCACATCTTCTTCACATTCAGCATATTTTCTTTTTCTATTAAAATTTTTAGTTATTACTTTGTTCCACAATGAATCAAAATCGTCTTTTTTGTTATCTAAATATTTTACAAATTTTTTAATTTCACTTACGCAATACGATATGTCAAAGGTTTTTTTTTGTAAAATTTCAAATAAAAAATCTGCCGAATTAAATATTGCAGAAAATAAATGCAAATTGAAATTGAATTCAAACTCTTTTAAATAACGATGAAGGACTTCAGCATTTATGACAGCATCAGTATCCCATTCGTCTTCATCATTAATTATTTGATTAAATATTTCCATTAATTCTGTTTGATATTCTAATATCATATTTAAAATTTTGCTATTGTAGTTCCATCGTGTAGGGGCAGCAGTGGGAAATCGTTTTTTTATTTGACAATCGAGAAGGGAAATTCTTCTTGAAGACTTACAAAAAAAAGTTGAAAATGACAACATACGGCTGAAAAAACGTTTGCATCCGGATATATGTTTAACAGATTGCGACAAAACTAAATTCAATCTGTGAGCGTAACAATGGACAAATAAAGAATTAGGACAAATATCTCGAATTTTTCGTTGCACTCCATTATGCTCCCCGGACATTACAGCCGCTCCATCGTACGTTTGTGCAATTAATTTGTCCAAACAACCAAATTCTTCCAAGGTCTCACGTATGTGCTGAAAAAGAGCATTAGCTGTTCTATTGGGACTAACATCGACAAATCCAACAAATCTCTCCTGAATTTCATTGTTTTCATCTACATATCTAAAAATAGTAGATAGCTGAGCTTTGCGACTGATATCTGTAGATTCGTCCACAATTATGGAAACAAATTTTGATGCACGTATTTCAGTTTTAATCTCATCTAGCAAGACTTTTGATATTGCGGATACCAAGTCATTTTGTATATGGTTCGATAGTCCAGTAAACACCGTAGAGTTATCTAAATGAGTTTTCAATTTTATGTCTGATTCACTCAACAGATACAGCAACTCAATATAATTCCCTCTATTTTCCGATTCCTGGTGTTCAAAATGTCCTCGTAAAGGTTGTTCTTGTTTTGCTAAAAAACAGATCGCGCTTATTAATTTCGACAAAATGTATCTATTTGCAGTAACTTCTTTGTTGTGCATTTCAATATTTGCTTTAAATTGAGCACTTAAAAAATTTTCTATACGAGGTCCCTTTCCAAATTTTTTAAATTGAGCAGCAGAACATATGTGAGCTTGAGAACATTCATGTCTCTTGCGCGATTTACTTAAATTGTTTAGGTCAGAAAATCCAAATTTACTCCAGACATTCACTTCTTGAGAAAATAAAATACATGGCCAACAGAATAATTTCGTTAAGTGAGCACATCCACAAATCCATGAAATTTTTTCGTATGTTTCTGTGTTAAAATACCTTTTAAATGTTTTTGTTTTAGACTGAATATTTAATATTGGTGTGGGTTTGGGGCTCTTAACAATAATCTCCTTTTCATTAAATGGGAGAGAAGCAAATCTTCTTTTCAGCACATTTTCAATTAAACAATTGCAATTATTATTGATCTCGACGACAAGTCCACTCTCATTGTTATTTTCGATATCCATATTAAAGGCAATAATGAAAACTCGTAAGTAGTGGAACAGTAAACTAAAAATAAAGTTAGACGAAACTAATTTAAATGAAAACTTAATTCAAAAGTAAAAAATAACCAACTTACAGTATAAATGATTAACTTCGTCTAAAGAAATGAATCGGCTAGCTTTTTGATAAATAACTTGGGGCGTAGCGTGCGGAAATATCGATCAACAGCGGCTTCCAAGTGAAACTCAATAGATAAGCAAACAGAGAAACCGAATCCACCGTAGAGGTTAAACAAGTGTCAACGCGTCCGCGCGAATATGACAGCCTCATAGTGCGCATGCGCAAATGGGATCGGTCCGAACTCCGAATCCATGACGCGCGCGCACTTCACTCAGCGTCTACTCGCCAGCGTCACTCGCCTGTGGCCGGCCGGCCGCCTATGCGATCCTATATAATGCATCATGTAACAAAAAACACGTGATATGTGAAATATATATATATATATATACTCATATACTACATCATAATCACGTACATCACTAAGAATACATCGAAGCGAAATTCAAATATTTATTAAAAATACTCTTGGCTTTTTAAAGTTATAGGGGATGCGCCGCATCCACCGCATCCATGGACCGCACGCCACTGATATGTACATACAAAGTCTCTTTCGAAATTATATGTTTATTAGAAGATATGTATAAGACTAGTGTTGCACCCGATGAAATATCATCGCAAGGGTGTTGGCATATTAAGTTATTAAATAAAAAAAATAAAAGTAATGTGTCGGTCCTGTGTTCGATCCGCATGCGGTCGAATTTTTTTCAAATATCTTTTAAATATGTTTAATTTAATATGTATATTTAATTGTTTGATATGAAAAAATATGGTAAAAACTATCTACCTACCTATGTATGTATGTATGTATATACATATAAACATTATAAAACAACAATAGAAAAATTAATTAAATAAATTTTCACGTAGAATTTTTTAAATTAACAAATTTTAGATGACGGTAAACGTTATGAAACTTATCGCCGTCTATTTGCCTAGAGGAAACATTGGTAGCAAAAAGTATATATAGTTTTTTTCTTTTGTTATTATATTCGTGTACGTTTTGGCAGTGGTTTAGTTGTGACGTACATATGTATGTCGAATCGAAATGACTATTATTGTACGGTGAGCGTTATATCATAAAGACAGACAGACAGATACACAGAAGAGCGATATTATATATATGATAGTATAATTGAAAATAAAAACTTAACATCATACATACATATGTATGTATGTATCTCCCGGGATCCCGGGAATTCCGGGAACGATCCCGAGCTCCGCCTCGTGTCCCGGAAATTGAAAAATTCAAATCAAATCAATCAGAAACCCTAGTCTGCAGTATTGCGTCAAATTTATACACACACACACACTCACTGTACATACATAAATAGGTTAGGTTTGTGAGGTACTTCTTAAGTAAGGGGAATGGCGGGGAGTGGAAGACGTGGAGGGGTTGAGCTACTTCCATTTTAGTTTCGTGCAATGTTTTTGTGACGCATAAAACCAATTCCCTCTACTATGCTTAAAGAAAGTTTCACTCTCAACATGTACGAAAAGTCCCCTAAAAGACCGCAATACATTAAACTATTGTCATTCACAAAGAAAATTAATAAGATAGTGGTGTCGAAAAGTATGATACTTTCATTTCGGCAAAAAAATCTAAGCTACATAGGGCGTACGTAGTTCTGCATTTAAACACAGCAGGCAAATCCATTTCATAATTTTTTATATGAAAATTCCACATATCTACTTATACATGTTCTTCGAGGATTTTTTGATACGAAATAACTGCATAGAATAATATTTTCGACTTCTATCAAACAATTTTCACCACGTACTCCAAATCTTCGTCTAAAATGTGCATACATCGATCCGAATTCAATTCAAAACAAACTCGAGATGGTATACGCAGTGAAAGCTCTATTGTTTGAAACTGATTGCTCCATTAAGCGAAATTGGGTTATTATTCTGGAGTAATAATACTTAGCGGAATTGCACTCTATATATGTACATACATGTACACCCCCCATCTTAAATTGTAAGCGTGTTCTGAGTAGTAAATGTTATATCTGAAACATTCGAACGTGTCCCATTAATTCCGGTCCACCCTGTCTGTGTATCGCTGGAGCGGTTCCATTTCCCAGTAGACGTGTGCACCTTTCTGAATTTCAACTAGATTAGAAAAGTGCATTGTGCAGTTTGTTGCGGACTTACCGAGTCCACTGAAAAACGCATTCGCAATGATAAATTGTCGTTAATAACATTTTGCACAACTTTGAATGGAGTCATTCCAGTGGTATTACGACAAGTTGAGACCTTTTGTATGCTCGGTAATTAGACATTGTATGGTTACATTTACATAATAGTACATTATATAATAAAGCGCGTTTCGGCATTGATTCGTTGAAATGAACATAGACCATTTTTTAAGTGGGATAATAGAAAACGGCTATTTTTATATGAATTAAAAATTTGTTGAAATACATATAATGCGATATAGTATGTAAGTCATATTGAAGTATTGAACTCAAATTGGTATATGTATGTACGTGTGTATGTAGATAAGTGTATAACTTACATAAATATAAGAGTCTTCAGACAAGCTGTGACGTCAGAACTATGCAGTAAACCTGCCGTTACGTCAACCGTATCTGAAAAATTAATATGGCTTAAATAAAATCGTCTGTAGTATATACATATGTACATATATACATATATGTACGTCATTAGAAATAATTTTAATACAAATGATAATAAAACGATAAATTAGCAAACGAAATTTCTGAAATATTCAAAATTATGTCTTTGCTTTTGTTATTTTGAACTTACGTATACATATATGTATATACATATGTAACTACAGCCGTGGACAAATGTATTAGGCCACTTGTAAGAAATGGTTTTGTCCGAAAATATGTACACGGGTATTTAAAATAGCATCTACCTGCATCGCATCTTACTAGGAATTCCTCTATGTATTATTTAGCCCTACTTTTTCTTCCTAAGGTTGCCTATTATTTAAAAAAAATATATGAAATTGTCCATTTTACCCAAATTAGTGTTTCGAGAGATTTAGAATCCATTTCATCGATTCCGTTTCTGTTTATTTTAATACATTTTCAAGGGATAGAAAAAAATTTCAAACAACTTAAATTATCACATTGTGCAGTCTGAACGAAATTAAATGAATGCAGTGAGACTGGGTCTATAAACAATCGATTAAGCACGAGATAAATTAGGGAAAGATAACTATTTCAAGATCTCATTTTAACGACCATGTCTTTAAAAATCCCAAAAATAGATCATTTGAGGTAGCTGGAGAAGTGAAAAAGAAATGAAATATAAAATTTTCTTCACGAATTGTAAGACATCTTAATTATGGGGAAAACAACCCAAGGAAGAGAAACAATAGGGGAATTCCTAATAAAAGAAAACGCGATTTTAAAATGTTTGAAATTTTTTTTTATATGCCGTTTCAAATACCGGAGTATTTTCGGTCAAAAACCATTTTTTACAATTTGTTCTTTTACATTTGTCCACGGCTGTATGTAACTACATATTTTATTCAGTTGTATGAAAAAAAGATAACGAATTATATAGGTATAAATTCTGGTATATAAATTAGCAAAATCAAAATCATTCTCTACTCGTATCATTGTTCCTTCCCACTTTCAATTCCGTCTACTTAGAAGACAACGGGAAACCACCTAAGAAACACCTTGACCCTGCGAATGAATTAGCAAATTTGCAACGCCTATCGATTTGAAATGCGAATCAAAGATGCAGAAAAAGTCGTAATAGAAAGTTGTTTAGGGCAATAGTTTGCCAAAATACTGTAATTTTGCTATAAGATTCAACATAAACAAATAGATATAACAAATTATTCCAAGCAACAATTGGAAAAAGAAACGAAAAAAATAAATGATTAGTATGCGAGGTCAAAAATAATGATCGCGGTATTTTTCCAGTATTTATATTTTTCACGTACCCCTAAACGACCCCGATTTTTTTAGGCTGAAACACAAGCGCACCTTGTTCCCTTGTATGTGTATAAATAAAAATTAATTCACGATCGCGTGATATACATTGATATATTATATATATATATATATATATATATATATATATATATATATATATATATATATATATATATATATATATATATATATATATATATATATATATATATATATATATGTATATATATATATATATATATATATATATATATATATATATATATATATATATATATATATATATGTATATATATATATATATTATTTTTAAAATTTAGGGTAGGCTAGCGCCCTCATAGCCTGACTACAGCCATAGATACACGTATCCCCGACTTGAAAATACTACTTTGAACGATTAAATAGAAAATAGAGGTGACTAGACTAGAAATGACGTGAAAGTTGTAGCGAAAATAACAAATATCTATGTAGATAATTTTTAAAGTTGACAATTTAAATAGTCAGTTTTTTAATAAATAGAGTAGTATGTACCTATAGATAAAAATGAACAGTTAGTAAACTGCTTATCGTATCAAGTATTTTTTGACAAAAAAAAAGTAGTCAAGCTGTCTTTGACTGATATATATATGTACGTACTGCCCAAATCAAAGGAAATTAATGACCAAATAAATAAAGGTCATTTTAAAAGCAACATATTATACATAAAATTTCTTACGCCCTTTCATTAAGTATTTTGTTTGATTAACAGAATTTCCCATCCTCTTTCTGGCGGTTCTGATCGTAGACGAATTTTGGAAGATGTTGGAACCTTTTGAAGGTTTTTTTTCAACTTTCACTCTTTCAAGCAATGCCATCTATTAATATATAATATTTGATAACCACTGAGTAAATTATTATCTACCTATAAAAATGGTTACTACGTAACTCACCGAATAAGAAATTGTTTACTAGTAGAGAGCCGGAAATATATGTACATATAATGATGGTGAGAGGTGATGATGAATTTGATGATTGGTAAAAGGTGAGCACAGAAATTTGTCGGTAAACAAGCTGTCGTATCCTCCAGTTTTTTGGACACATCACCAAAAATTGGTCGTTCTGGGTTGAGGCGTTGAGACGAGAGGATTCAAATTCCAGCCAGAACCAAAAAAAAGATTGCATTTTCTCGACGATTACGAGTACGTCTATCGCTGTTTGCAAGATCTGGATGGAAATTTAAATCCAAATCGACCATCTACTATAAGAATTTTTCAATTTATCTAACTTAATTGTTCTGACGGTTCTAATAAAATCGGCATTCTCTTTCACTTCCGCAAATGCGGCTAGGCTGAATGTGTTGATTGTTGTGAGCTTTCATATGCTTGCAATTTATATACATACATATTATATATGTTACAGTCGAAATCTATTTTCAGTTATAATATATTCCAACTGGCGTTTTAGGTCATTCATATTCGAAAACAATTCAACTAGTAAATTATATCTCTACAAGCACAAATACACTTTCAACAATGTGCGCCAGTTAGTATATAACAGTTGAGTTTTGACAGCTCTGATGTTAGTACGATTTGCTTAAAAAATCAAAAATGCATTAATATTTGCTAGATATTACGAATAAAGTTAATGAGTACCGTATTAAGGTAAACAAAAATGTGACTTTCCAACTCAATTTACTAGTACAAACTTATAGTTGAACTGTATTTTCAGTTATAATATATTTTGATCAGTTGGAATATTATTCGCCACATGAATCAACTTCGTAGGTTTGATGGAATATAATCCAATAAGTCAAACTATATTATAACTGAAAATACACTCCAACTATAATATAACGGCAGTTGGTACCAGGTTAGATGGAATATATTCAAACTAGTCAAAATATATTACAACCGGAAGATACACTTCAACTGTAACATATATATTTACCTACATATATTGCATAACGTGTTCGGATATTTTATTATATACCAGGAAGCCTAACAGGTAAACCCCAATGCGCCTCCCTGGCCAATTACATACAATACAGCATTTTTTTATTACACAAGTGGCTGAATTACGAGACACTGAAAACTCACAAATTAACGAGACATCTATGAATTGTACATAAATTTGATTGTACATTAATCATACTCAAATAGTGGTGACATAGTAGGTAGGAAGGTTTTTATCCAAATATTAATCGGGAACCATTTCAACAATGAAATCAGAGAAAATTAGCAAACTCTGATAGGTAACGATCTACCTGGAGTCACAAATATCCAGGTCTGACCAGCAGCAATACAGATCTACTCAGAAATTTTATTTTCAATCGAGGTCAGCTCATGGGATTGAACACGGCGCCTCTCGGTGTTAGGCAAAAGTCCAACCACTGAGGCATGCTGCTGGATATTTATTTATTGAAAAATCAACAGGCCTCAAATGTAGAAATTCATAAAAATATAAATGAATCAACCAATCAAGACTCTCCTGATGGCAGTCCTGAATTGATGTAAGGAAATACCGAAAAAAATCAACCTCATTCAGCTCACCGTTAAGCATACGATAAACACGCGGTAGATAGGAATATTTTAGGGAATTGGATTTGAAAGGATTAAGTGAAAAGAGTGCAACGTGCCTAGAAAAACTTACTTGGGATCCTGAAACCAACCTTACTCAGTAAATCGGAACAATCAAGGAAACCATTTTTACAAGGAAACCATTTTTAAACAAGGAAACCAAGGAGCTTAAAAAATAAACGTCAAACAACTCGAAAAAGCGGACACTTGAAACGCATTGTATACGATATTTTATCTCCAACGTAATGGCAGACGATACACTAATGTATATTGATGACCAAAATGAGCAACATGGCAAAGTATAAAAACGATCGGATAAGAGATATAAAAAATGACTTCTTAAACGAAGACCATGTGAAACGTAAAGGAGGTTAGTAAAAAGAATGTAGCAACAGTAGTAAATTTGAGTTGGACTTTTTCAATACAATAATATGGGATAAATAAAAAGATGACCAGATAATTGAGGCAAATTCAAGGTGAGACCTTACAAGGGAAAAATAAAGTAATTTAAGTACATAAAGATCATTAAAGGGTTTTGTTGAGCGGAGTAGGAATCCAAGAGATTCATATGCTTTATTAGTTATTTATTAGATAGGAACCATTGGTGTATAATACACTAGATCCGCCCTCACGTCTTATACTGGTCTCCCTTTTGGCGCATGCAAAATACATGGCGCATGCACAGTTTCTCCTAGTAGGTAGGTAGGTACCGCTGCGTCGTAGGGAAAAAATCTCTTTTTTTTTTAACTTCCCCTCTAGTTAAACCCACCGCACCCCTCAGTTAGTGAAGACAAGATCTCCGACCAAAATCACACGTCAGGGCCCATCTATGTGTATTATACATCAATGATAGGAACACAGTTAGCTGTAGTGTCGATTTAGGGCCGGGCCGCACCGTGCACAAAAACAAATTTTAGAATAACAGGAGTATATGTACGTTATGCATAGTATACCTTACGACCGATCGTGCCGAGGAGACGCGGGGAAGTAGGTGGAGCGTCTGACATGTGCTCCTGATATTGAGCACCCGACTTGGAACGGGGGACGTTGGCGTTAGGGCCGGGCCGCACCGTGCGACTTTGTCGGCCGACAAAAAATGTATGGAAATGTGTGCGACAAACAAGTCGACGAGTGTGGCATGTCCCATCTACCTGCATGCATTGGTCTGGTCGTCCTCAACCAAGTTGTTCGCGAGTTGAGCGGTGCGGCCCGGCCCTTAGGGTGGCCTGTGGTGGCACTGTGGCGTGTATGGAAAACCCAACGACCAGTTTTGGCGATTCGAGAGCGGAAGCGGTCAATGGCACATCTCGGAGCAGAGCGGAGCGGAGCACGGAGATGAGTGTTGTCGCGAGGGATGTGGATGAGGTCGAGTGAGTCAGCGGTGAAGGCCGTGTGATGTGAGGTGGTGTGTGGTGTGTGGTGTGTGGTGTGTGGTGGTGAGGCAGGCTGACGGTGATGCGCGGTCAGTGCGCGACGAAGCGCCACAACACACGGTCGTGCACCCGCACAGATCGCCCAATCAGGCGGACCCCCTCCACACTTTTTAACGCGGACTTCGCTACTTGTTAACCGGTACGCTCCTCGTTATTATGTCATTTTTTTTAACGCTTCTTTCTGCATATTATGTATATTATATACATACATACGTATGTACGGTTGTACGGTTTTGTTGTTGTTGTTATGATTTTATGAATTTTGAATTAAGAAAGTCTAATAGATGTTTGTATGTATTTATCGTATGTGTGTTCGGTACAAGTATAATGCATACGATGTACATATGTACGTAGATACGTTTGGGAAAGTTTAATATTATACGATAAGTTTCGTGTTCAATTTTAGATTCGAATTTGATTTGCTATGTTCTGGATTTTCGAACTGTGTTCGCCGGAACTTTGAGATCCTGCAAAAGTTTTTCAAAGGTTTCTCGATTTAACTTTACGTAATTGTAATATTTTTGTTCAACCCGTTAAAATATATATTCTTATAGATACGTCTGATGATGAACCGTCAGTTTGTTTTATAAAAACTAGATTCAATTTATAAGTATCAAAAATCTATAATCTAACCATCCAAGCAAATCTTATATACATATAAAACCGAAACGGCGTCTGTAATTCGTTTCTGATTGACTGGGTTGTTCAAAGAGATTTCTGATTGGTAGGTCGTTAAATAATGTAAATTTTTTTCGATTCAAATAAATTAATAAAAAATCGAATGAAAATTTTTTTCATGGTTTTCATTTCATTTTCATTTACCGAGCGAAGCTACTAGTAAAAGTATAAGCACTACTAGTAATATTATAAATTCAAAAAATACTAAAATAAAATTCAATACTTGAAAGCTTCTATAATACATATCTAAAGCTATCAGAAAAATATATTTTCAGTATAAAAAACGGGTACTTACAAAAACTTATATCTTTAGTTTTTTTAAAATATAATGCAATTAATTTTGAATGACAATACATTTTTACATTTTTGAACAAATGTCATAAATAAGAGTCATCATGATATAACACGTGTACCGATCGATCGACCACGAACAGACTTGTTTTATTATGAAATTAAAAAATATGTACATATATAATATCGCGAATTTTTTTCAAACAAAAACTAAACTAAAAGACGAAAAATATAATTGCAGTGTCGAAAAAAAATCTTAAAAGAATTCGGTCGTAATTTTGGGCGATGGCAGTGAGAAAGTTGAAGCTAAATTTTAAGTTTAAAACTTATCATTATTAAACTTATCGTTGATCAATATTCTATGCAAATGTATTAGAAAATCACTGTTCTATTCAAAATCGATATTATATACATATGTATTCAAATTTGGCACATCGAAATGAGACGATATAGACATTTATCATGAAAACAATACTTCTTCAAATCTCACGGAAAACATATATGTATGTAGATGTACATACCGGATATTAAATCTTATATATGAGTACACATACAATGCATTTATACATAAATAAAATAAATTAAAAGTCTACAAATGATTGTTCAAAATTGAAATACATACATATATCCTGATTTCCGCACGCATAAATTATTACATACATATATGAAAAATTCTACCTTGATATTTCGTACACGTTTTCAAATGAAATTTTTATTCTATCTACGTTTTGGTTTTCCCCCAATATAATTTATTAACTAATTAAAGTCTGAAAAATAATACGAACACATAAAAATTAAGCGAATTCCCATAAATATCGAAATAGAATAAGAAATCGCAAAATATTGGCATTTCAAGCAATCGACTCTCAAACGAACCGTTCACATTTTGTCTACCAAAAAATACATGCACAATTTTTTCACAAATATTGTGATTAATTTTTCTTACAATCTCAAGATTTCATATTTTTTACGACGAGATTTTTCATTGAAATTCATATAATTTTTTGTTCAAAAAAAAATTCACATTTTTATCAGAACTGTCTGCTGCGAAAATTCAATCACATTTTATTCTAACAATTTTACATGACTAATTCATCAAAAATTCCTAATACGAAACAAACACAAACACTGCAAACTTTTACATATTGAAACGTGAAAAAATGAACATATAATATGTACATACCTATACATACATACGTGACTGCAAAACATGCATCTTCGCAAAACCAGTACTGCTATTAATAACGATGATTTTTAATATAACAATTTTATACATATGTACATATAAAGCGTATAAATAAAACGTTTACCATCTAATTTGACATTTACCATCAGATTAATATTTTAATTACCGACGGAAGCACACAATGAGAAGATCAACACATGTCGATCGTTAATCAAATATTTAACACCCACATATGTACATATATGGATGTAATATAATACATTATAGTATTCGACTTATTCGGGCGCGGGGGTGAGGGGGAGGGGTTAAGTCGTAAATCGAGTCTGTAATATCGAAATTCAATCAAAGCAATCCAATTAGCGAATATTACAATGGGAAACATTATAGGCTGTAGTCATTCGCATTGTTCACTTTACCGTGAACTGTTAAATCACAACTAATAAACAAGTTTCGCATAAACGAGGATATACCTACATATTACATGTCATTCTATATGTATGTATGTATATAATATATAAGGTGATAAAAGTATATATCACCCCAGTTTATGAGAAAATTTATTATCGTATAAAAAGGAAAATTTATCTAAAAAAATATGAAAATGCGCAGATACGTGTTTTGTATAGAATTTTCCTTGGTAATATATCATATACAGGTAATTCATCACAAATGCACACTTTTACTCAATAGGTACGTATTTAAATTTAATATGAATTACTCATCGCTGGAGGCTTTAAATGTGCCTTGCTACTCATCATATATGCGATATTAATTACATACAAAGCCGGTTATTTACAACTACGTATGTATGTACATACATATGTATTGTAAACATTAGAAAGTAATTTCGCCGAAATCCAATCAAATAACTGTCCATTTTATAAATTTCGCTATCTTCGTTCTCGGTATCTCGGTGAATTGGTTTCGTATTAAATTTCAGATCCGCATTAAAGTATCAATTCCCTGAACAAACATTTTTCGGTTTAGTAGTAAATATTTGTTTAAACAATATATCAAAATAAATCCTGGTATGAAATGACATTACTGCATACGCACATACATTCATCAGCCAATTATGTACTTAATAAATCCTAGTATATTTAATGGTTAAGAGAATAATACGTGTAATGAGTATAAGCAATAAAAAATTATTGACATTTAATAAAACGTATTGATCGTTTTATTACTACGACAATGCATATATGTATGTAATTTGCAAAAATAATTTAAAAAAAAAACACGTATTTACGTCATAGCGTTTTTCCGTTTAAATAATTCAATATTGAATATTCAATTAAAAAATCACGCGTCAACTAATTGCAAGAAAAATGACACTTCTAAGGAAAAACTTTAAATTAAAAAATAAGTCATGATTCATACATAAGTACAATTGTACATTACTTTAAAGCACGGGTTCCCAAAATATAGGTCTGTGTGAAGGGTTTTCTGTGGGGTCGGCGACTATATCAATAAGCCAAAAAAAATATATATACATAAATAAAATAACATTTTCATTTTTAATCCATATTTAAAAGAATTTTATATATTTTTCATACATTAAAAATGTATTTTTCAAATATGTTGTGGTCGCAGGTCACTTGGTTTTTATAAAAAAAAGGGTCGTCGTTTAATGCTGTAGAAATCACTAAAGGCGCAGACACACGATCGTACGGCACGGCAAGCCTAGATAGACTTCAGCTGTGATTTAGCGTGTCTTATGTCATTGTTAATTAGTGCGATCTTATTAATTCGACAAGTTTCTTGTACATTTCTTCCAGCAGCGTGGACTAGTGGTAAGCATATTATGCTTTCGAGCAGAGTGGTCACGGTTCGATTCCCACCAATGGCTGCTGGCCAGACCTTGGTTTGTGACTCCAAGTCGATCGTTTCCCATTGGAGTTCGCATTTAAAATTGGCATCTCCTTTCCTATCTCTCTCTCGCAAATCTCAAATTTTTCAGCGTCTTGAGGTTCACCGAATTCGTATTATAAAATTTCTCCATATATGTCACTGTAGATGATGTTTGTATGAATTCGCGTTGTATAAATGCTTGTATTGATTGTATTGATCGTATCGTATCTGTATTAGTACACTTGTCGCTTTGGAGCGATCTGTAAAGGCGAGTGTACATGTTCGATTGAAATAAAAAATAAAATAAATAAATATGGGAATCACCGTTATCGATCACTGTCAAACCTATGTCAATCAAGGAAAATATATCAAAGAAAACACTACAGGCGGTGAGTTTTGGCCTGGCATAGATCAGGCGTGCTCGCGTTTTTTTACAAGTGCAAAACTATCTAAACATGTGTGTCTGCGCCCTAGCCGGCGTTGCTCAGGCAGATAAAAGTTGAAAAATATATTTCAAAGGGCTCCGACTCGTCCCGTCTGCGGTCTAAATTATAGCAACCGCAAGATAGTTTACCAATTTTAATGATTAGTCAAAAACTGTAGATTTGTATAGCGGGCAATAAATATCACAAAACAACATTCGTTATAAGCTAGTCCGAATGTACACACATACATATGCACACATTATATACGCGAAAGCACAATTCCAATTATATAATACAAACAAAACTTTTCAATCACAAGATCCAACACACGAAAATCCAAGTGGGCTAAGCTAATAATCCTTCCTATTGCATACAAATTCAATCAAACAAAACGTTAACCTCTTACCCACCAAACACACACACTCACACACGATAAAATATAAATCTACACCAGTGGTTCCCAAAGTGATTCCCATGAACCTGTGGCAAATTCCTATGATTCCTATGGGTCTGTGGCCAATTAAAATAATTTGGGACAACGTCAGGGAGTCTGGGACTGATTAGTTTAATTAACTATATGACTGATTTATTCTCCAAATTTAACGAAACCAATTTGAATCTACAAAGTGATCACTCAAAATCACTCAAAACTAAAATTATATTATAATATCTGCGTTTGTTGCAAAAATTATTCTATACAAACAAAACTTGGGGAGAGGAGTCAAGCAAGTCTCAAGCAAGTCTTCAAAATTGAAATGAAGACTTGCTTGCTCATTGTCAATACTTAACGGTTCTTCATTCTGACCTCAGCCAAAGGTTTGAAGACATTCTTCATTGGTTATCCCAGAAAGGGGGTTGGGCCATTTTATAAGTAGACCCACAAACTCAGATGAATCTATACTACATAATACAGGAGCAATTTATTGAATTATCCACAAATGAGGAGCTGAAACCAACGCTTGAACAAGGATACGGCAAATTATGGTTACAAAAATAGATACCAATTTTATTACATCCTACATTATGGGTCACTGTACAGAAGCTGTTGATTGCTTTTCCACTTTCCTATTTAGTGGTAAACGGATTATTTCACACATTGCGAATATCGAATAATCTGGAATTCGAGTTCTCGTTAGTATGTTGGCTCGCGTGGGTAAATCTCGATGGATGGAATTTTCGGGTGCCATATGTTCCGTGATCGAGATTTTTGTGGAATAATCACCGAACCCTATTTAGTAGAACGTGGATTTAGTGCACCTCATCACGAATAATATGAGAGATAAAACTAAAAATATATATATGAGACATAATGAGAGCCCATAAAGCAAATTTTATAAAATATAGAGTGAAAAAAGAAAAAGTTATAGGCGTTTAATCAATTAAAATCTGACATAGCGAGAGGGTGGCGAAAAGGGAATAAAAACTATCGGAACAGTGTGGACAAATGCGGCAGTGTGGAGAATAGACGTCACCGAGAAAGATTATAGAGTATTTTCAAACGTGTCTATTAAGATTATTTTTCACCATCGCAATGGCTGACTTGATTTCCATATATATTGATGACCAAACCGAGCAAAATGGCAAAGTTTGAAAACGATCGGAAGATTGTGGAAAATAACCCAAATTTCGTTAGACGAAAAAATCGAAAGTGAAGTAAGAAGAGGCTAGAAAAAAAGAAACAGACTGGAAATTAGAGTCTTACAAATTACCCATCAGGTTCACCCATCTCATTGAAAAAATAATAATGTGTCTATGTACATATTTTAAAACCAAACTTATTATTTTAATAAATACAATCAGAAAGATTTATTTATATTTTATTTTTAAATCACCATTTACCATTCAAGACATCAGAATTAAATTTTTCTATTATGCAGTTATTTCACTTGGGAGTTCGTGGTCCGGTTTTTCCATTAAAAAAGGGTCCAGGGGCATAATGAGTTTGGGAACTACTGATCTACACCAACTTCAACAAAAAATTCCCACGCACGCCACCATCAAAATATTCGAAGGATTTACAAACCACCGAAAAAAAACAAACTTCCGGTCTTAAATAAGTAAACGCCCTTCGATGCAACACAAAAACGGACGAGATAATAAATCGCACATACGTGACCGCAAACTAATACCGAGACAATACATACTCGTACGCGTATGTACGTGCCGAGACAATGCGTTTAGGAAGTATATGAACAAGTGCCAGAACTATGGGGGGGGGGGTCTTTATTATTATTTAAAATTTTCGTAATTAAGTCGCGACGCGTGGCAATGAGCCACTGGCGATTTTCAGAGCCGCGCGCGCACACGGCCTGAATAATTAATTATATCAAAAGGCTTTGTTTCGACTAGTAAAGGCCGTCGTCGTCGTCTCTGCTCGTTAATAATGTACACGCAATGACGCAAATCTAAATATAATGTCGGATGTGAATTATCGCCGATTAATCGGATGGTAGCAGTCGACCTGTGGACCTTTAAAGTTTATTAGTACCGTTAGTTAGTTAGTTAGTTGGTTAGTTGTCTTCTTGTTCACAGATAGGATCACCGATTCTGTGAGCTTAGTCCGAAGCGATACATCGAAGTTTAAAATATTGATCATTTTGAAAGGATTAAATAATATATTGTATGTACTTGTATACAGTTTCATCTTTGCTTATTTCGTCAATGTAATTATTTTATTTTACTTTTATCACCATCCCTTTAATGTGATAATTCAATTATACATATATGAGCTGATATATTTGAAAGTGGCGGAAATCCAACTTTCAGTTCCAAAAACACTACTTCTGTTTGAATTCGATATGTCCAGAATCTCGGAAAATTATAATAAACGTAATACAGGCGACCAGTATTTTTACAAATCTCCTTTACGTTTCACTTACGATTACAATTCAGGAAAAAGTTTGCCTCTTATTAAATATTGTTAAACGCAAAACATTACATTTAATGTTTTACGAGATATTTCCAGTTAATAGATGTAGTGCTTACTTTTATGCAGGGCGAAAAATAGAAATTTTCACGAATGGGAGTGCTCGACAATTTTCAAAACATGATTCAGATTTTTTTTATTGTACCTATATGTATACATATATGTATCAGAGCCGGTACTAGATATTTTGTCACTTGAGGTAAAAGGAAAAATTCACGCCCCAAATTGCGCGCAAAAATTAATTTTATGAAAAATGCATTTCTTCCTCAGAAATAAAATATTATCCTTATTCAATATGTTCATTGAATTTTTTTTTTCGAATTTTTGAGAAAGGCTGGTGTAGAATGTGAACTTAATGGGCCACTGTTCGAAGAAGAGTATCGTCGAAAGTCTTCATATGTACATATGTATGTATCTATACATGTATGTATATATGTGTATATATATATATATATATATATATATATATATATATATATATATATATATATATATATATATATATATATATATATGTATATATATATATATATGTATATGTATGTATATATAATATATATATATATATACATATATATATATATATATATATATATATATATATATATATATATATATATATATATATATATATATATGTATATATATTTATATTTATACTATATGTGTTCATAACAGATTGACATGTTTGTGTGTGATGAGTCAGGGTTTCTGAAATCAATCATTACTGATTTATTTGCTATGTCCGGAGCTTCGTCCCGTATTCTGGGAATCGAAAAAGTCCGGGAAGTCAGAAACCCAAGTACATACATATATACATATGTACGTATAGTGCAAGTAGTAAAAAAAATCAATAAATTTGAATAATAGGGCGGATTAGAACAAAGGTTCTTCCGGTAACTTTTGTCTCCTCTCAAGTTAGAGTTTAATTAAATTAGCACTTTGGCTCATCGTTAATCAATCATGGCCTTTGTAGCGACGGAATCGTCTGTTGTATCTATGTTTGTCGAGAGCAAACCGACACTGTTTGACCACATGTGCTACGGAAAACTGACAGAAGGCAGCCAGTGTCGCTGTCATTCAGTCCTGTCATTTTTCATTCCGAAAACAAACATAAAAATCTACACACATAAAGACTTATTATAAAGACCCACGTTCGATCGGTTGTGCAATCAGTTGCACTCTGACTTTCGACCAGTGGTTGTGTTTTTGCATAAAAGTTTAGGGAGCCGATGATCTGTCAAGTTAGTTACTAAATTTTCCATTCTCATTCACGTCGTTTAAAAGTGCATTTGTTTAGAATATATTATACGACGAGGTGTTTTTTTTTTTTTTTTTTGAGAATTTCCGTAAACAAACTGGAAATTTGTCTATACTTTATTGTAATTTATTCAAATTGCACGTCGAATTTACAAATCGTCATAATCGATTCTCGAAACTGAATTGTGCATCAACCGTGCAAATTAGCATTTGTTATATGTGACATTTTGTGTATACAATTTTGGCTGAATTATGTATATTAATCAAAGTGTAATATACATATATTTTAACTAAATTACATACATCATATATCTTATCGTAGAACCATATATTTACATATGTACATGTGTTGAAAAATATTAAACATTAATACATCCAATATAACAGATTTCCTGTATCATGGTTTTGTACTTTGACTAGTTATTATCGTAATATATAAATCACACACTTGATTTAAATTGCAATTTACATAAAGCCTATTTACATATTCGGCAATCAAGTTGTATATATTGTACAGTATATACATACATATGTAGATGAATATCAATTTTATTTATGTCTGTCTGCTATGCAATAATAGGCCGTAAAACAAAAACAATTGATAACCTTAATTATTGTAATCGATCAAATAACGTGATTTTTTAACATGTTGTTTTAAAGTCACATACTTATTATATGATATCCTTACAATTCTTTTTTTTTATTGTTATTTATAAAATGACGATAATTATCAACACGCCATTATATTATATTAGCGCCAGTTGTAATATAACAGTTGAGTTTTGACAGCTCTGGTGTCTTCACGAATGCTTTAGAATTCAATATTGCGTTAATATTTGCTAGGTTTTACGGATAAAGTTAATGAGTGGTGTTACGATAACTATAAGAATGTGTTCAAAACAAAAATGTGACTTTCTAACTCAATTTATTAGTCGATTGACGTTTTCACGAAAACCTAATCTCTCCATCCTACCCGGTACCAACTTAAAATTGAATTATAATTTCAGTTGTAATATATTATATTTTGACCAGTTGGAATGCAATTTGCCATATGAACCAACTTACGTGGGTTAGACAGAATATATTCTAACTAGTCAAAATATATTTCAACTGAAAATACACTTCAACTCTAACGGCAGTTGGTACCAGGCTAGATTATTATTCCAAATATTATACATATATTACTACTGGAAGATCCACTTCAACTGTAACATTGACACAACAAGTAATCTAGTATTAAATTTCAAAATTCAAATTAACTTACACTATTTACTGTTAATTTTAGATAAGAAAACTATAGACTACATATAATCCACATATGTATGTATTTACATACATATGTACATAGTCTACCAAACTCATCCCAGATTCGATCAAATCTAAAATTTAGACCTGCCACAACTTCAACCCGTCAAAATTCAACCACCGGGATTTCAACTGTCGGAAACACACATCCAGCATCAAATAAACCCACATTACCCCACAAACGAGAGATAACACACGAAACCCGAACACCCCTAAAACAACAAATTTTCATTTCGAACAACACAATAAAAATAATTACGTCGTATCGATATGAACTTCAGCAACCGATACTAAATTTAAGTTCGATAGGATTAACGGTGTTCAAAAAATACACAAGCACATTTTTTCTAGATCATGAAAACGTGATCAGTGCTCGATTCCGAGTTCGAATTACTCAAAATCCCGAATACTACGTACATAGATAGTATAAAAATTACAGCCTGCTCCATTGACCGGCTTGGGAAATAATTTAATCGAAAAACTTTTAAAAAAAAGGAGACCTATAAGGGGGGTTATCATATCCGGTCAACTAAAAAATTGAAAAAAAATAACGTCGTATTAATAAGCATTTCAGTAACCGATACAAAGTTTCAGTTCGATAGGACTAACGGTGTTCAAAAAATCCCCAAAATACACATACACACATACTAGAACACACACACATTTTTTCTAGATCATGAAAACGTGATCAGTGATCGATTGATTCAGAGTTCGATCATTCATAAATCGAGTTCGAAATTCTGCATGATCACAAAACTTCATCAATTGCTACTACGTACATACATAGATAAAGTAAAAACATCAACAATCAATCATCGAAGAAAAGCACACACGACATACGGAACCGTAACCTCTGCCAAGTAACGCGATCCACCGAGCAACAGCTGTTATTTATGTAGATCTACCATTTCCAAACACGCTAACCACGTTTCAATTCAATAATGAAAAAAATACGTACATACATGTTATAAAAAAAAATCGAACAAACAAATCGATACGTCACGACTTCCATCGTACGTACAGCCTTAATATTTAAACTGGATTCTTGAACAAACATCAGTGCAAGGTGCACGAAACGTATCGTACGATACGAGCGCGTCACACGAAAATGTAATCATTGTGGGGAAAAAAAATGAAAATTTGACGTTAGGTAGGAAAGAAAATGGTCTCCTAGATACGTGAGATCCGTAACGAAGTCACGTACAGTTTCCGTCGTCGAGGGCGACTTTAATCTGCTTTCGAATTATGGTAATGGAGCGTCGTCGGTTTGTTATTAGCTTATTTATTGTGCAAAATTCCAAATTCTCGTGCCGTTTCCCCTCATTTTCCCCCGCTCGCGGAGGGTGTGAGTGTGATTTTCGCCAATTTACATAATCCCAATAAAGTTGAATAGCGAATGCAGCAACAGCTGCGCAATTTATATTCGAGAGAGACATTCATCACATCGCATTAACATAAACAGTAAATTTTTTATCAAGTGATTTATTTTCATTATTACTTTTTTTTGCCGTGTGAAAAATTCATGTAAACAACACGCTACGATCTGCCTTAATATTATATTAAGAGAATATAATGTATCACTCTTACATTACATACATACATACATACATATATTAAATTATGTATCAAAACGGTCTGTGTATTAAAATGTACATTTGTGAGCAATCGAGTGTACGAAATTTATGATATTTTGCCCTTCACTATCAGGAAATTGGTCGGATGCGACCCAAAATTTTACTCATTACTTTCAATATTTCTTTAAAACTTTCTATGAACTATTTGAATTTATTTAATTTCCACAACGCACATAACTTTAGGTACATACATATGTACATACATACAAAGTTGAAGCCGATTATAAATACTATAATACATTCACGTTTGACGGTGATGGTGGAAGTAAATCCACTAATAAATTTAAATTTAATAATGTCTTTATAAAAATCATTAATTAAAATTACATAATAAATAAAATCGTTGAATCGCACTATTTTGAAGTGTTGTGGCCAAAACCGATTGTTTCCTAAGTCTTATACTTATTTTTTTAAATCTCAAATTTCTTATTGATTTATTTTTGAATGAGATTACTTACTTTTTATTTATACCTATTTAATAACCGATAATTAAATAAATTGGGTAACATGTAAATTTTTAGTCATTTTTTGAATTCCTTAATTTTTTTATATTTTGAAAATCGCTATTATTTTTTTTACTACTGACAATTTTAAACGTTGGCAAGAAAAATCAATTTTACTGAAATCGATCAAGTCAGAGTCGGAGTCGGTAAATTTGAACCGAATTCATAGCCCTGTTTATAATACTACTTCACTGTAGAACTGACTTGGGTTATTTTATTTATAAAAAAATTACCAAATTTTCTTATTTTCAATTCCGTTTTCGTATTTCCGATATGGTGAAATGTGGATTAGGTTATCTAGAATTTATTTATTTTCAGTATTAAATGTGTCAATTTTAAATTGATAAATTTAAAATTGCAACGCAAGCCAACCAAATCGTAATAAATGCGATCAGACGGTTTTTTCAATATTGTGATCGAAACTTTCAAATGGTCCAAACTTAAACAAATAAATATGATTGGTTAAAAATAAAAATAAAAAACAAAAATATTTAATGCATTTATATGATACTAATGGTGCTACCCGGCTTCGCTCGTTAAATGGTAATTAAATGAAAACCATGAAAAAAAATCATTTGTTTTTTTATTAAATTTATTTGAATCTAAAAATTATATTATTTAACGACCGATCAATCACAAACGTCTGTGACCAATCCAGCCAATCAGAAACGACTTTGACGACAGCCAATCAGAAACGACTTTAACGACAGCCAATTAGAAACTAATTACAGACGCCGTTTCGGTTTTATATATAAGATTATTCACCTTATTTATTTTTAATTATTTACGATTCAATCTAGAATAACAGTTTTTAGGAACAGTAAACATATACATATGTATATCTATATGTACAATTATCTAATATACGAAAAAAACCTTTTTTATTTACAGGTAACTACCGGTATACCGATAGTAGGAAAAGTCATTTACCGTTTACCGGTTTATGAAATTTGACGGCAAATTGCAATCCCTAGTCTTAATGTGATTATACATGTGGTTAGTTAATTCTAAAAACACTACAAAACTTGCGTATTCTCCATAAAATTATTCAAAGATATTCATACAACGTACATACAATGTAACTCTCACTTACCACATTGCCTTATATTTTATTCCAAAACGCACACACACTACACTACATTTATGTATACGCATTTACCCAAAATTTAACACAAAACCCTTCAGAATCAAGTTACAGATATCTAATATCCATCACACTGCCAAATTACACATCAGAGCGCCGATTAGGTAATTCATTTCGTCGAGTTGAGAAACAATACGAATGATTCAATTTACGAATCTTCGCCTTTCGCCAAATACAATACCTAACGAAAATCTAAATTCAATTATACTCCAGCATAACATACACACATACATACAATACCATATTAAATCAACAATCAAATAAAAACCAATTAACAACACCGACATATTAAACATACATATAGATACGTAGTAGTACCTGTGTGTAAACTTACAAGGGCTTTCTACCTACATATATACATACATATATAACCAGCAAATTTTCCCAAATTGGCACGAATAAGGACTTCGATGGAATTGCATCGTTAGATACCACCTACTGTGTTGGTCGAGAAACTTTGCTACACAGACGAGAGATTCGAGATAACTGACAAACGAAGGGCCCAAGAAGGGGATTTCGGCTTAATCCGAATTCGCAATCGCGTGTTTTCGACTGGAAATTCGCGATATGTTCCCATGCCGAATCGCAAACAGCAATAATTTACGTATATAAACACCGCAACCACACATAATATCCTCATGATATTTATTACATATTCACACACACATACATAAATACACATTTAACCCTTTAACTCGCATCCGTCACGGTCGACGAAAATTAATTTTACAGCGCGCGTTTTAACGACACCTTTGTTTCGAACGTGTCATTGCCGCCGCAAATGGAATTTATTACTATTTTATTCATAAACAATTTATATTTATTTCAATTCATCATTGTATATATTCATACACTTACTTACTGGCCTTACTCTACACAATTACATACTTGCACAATCAGTATGCGTTTCGATTATCAAAATTAACTTAAGATGGCACAATTACATGTGTATGTATAGTACCTACGATACGAATCTTATACACAATCTGATAAGACTAAATTGTTTGGCTTTGAATTATAAAAGGCTATTTTATTAAGCGTGATGCAATCATTATGTAAGGACATGTGTGAATTTTAAGATGGACGTGTGAAGACGTTATAAGAATGTATTGATGTTTGATTAATGTCAAATATCGACGGCGGCAATTAAATGCCATTCAAAATTAATATTCCCAGTCGAATATCATATACATATGTGTGTAATGGATTCTGTCAAATGCAATCATTTCGTTGAAATCTCGTATCAAATTAAAGGACGTGGCACATTATTGTTTTCCTCAAGCGGTTTTTTTTTCTATGAAATTGGACGATTTTTATGAGCGGATTTTCCAGGAAAGCGATTCTTTATTTTTTTTTTCTATTCCGTTTGTTTCATTTCATTTTTTCTAAGAGTTGATTAATTGAGACCAAACTGCGCAGGCTTCAATATGACACTGCAGATTTTGTTTCCACGGCTTCTATTTGATTTATTTCTGTTATCAAACGAATTTTAAATATATATTTGTATCTTAATAATGTCAACATATTATTGTTGTTGTTTTTTTATTCAACTGCGATGTTGAAGTTTTCAAAAATATGTTATTGCATATACATATGTAAATATAACATTAAATTCCTGTTTGTTTATTTTTTCAAGGCAGTTCCTTCAATCATCATCTGTACAATTCTCAGACTTTTCAAAATATATCTCGGTGGTTGATTTAATGCTAACCACCAAGATGCTCCAGGGTTCAAGCCCTTGGTTGATTTCGATTGAAAAGAATTTATTCCGAGTAGTTCTATAGTGCTGCTGGTCAGACTTGGATATTTGTGACTCGATCGATCGATCGATCGGTTCCAATTAGAGTTTTCCAATTTATCTGATTTCATTGTCCAAATGGCTCTTCATCAAATGAGGCAAAAACCATCCCACCCACTATGTCACCACTATTTGAATATGATTTCAATATTTACAATCTATAAATTTATATATACTAAGCCCGTTTTAAAGGTCAAGGAATTTTAAAGGACCCTTAAAGCCCTCAACATGAGGCCACCACCCCCCCAACGAATACAGTCTAAGAGACCCTTTCGTCGGAGAACGAGACGGTTGTTCATGAAATATCGCACAAGAACAACCGCACATCACTGTTCTAATAATTTATATATGTAGAAGTTTAATACCATAGATGTCGTCCAGGGGCAACCCGAAACTGACATCATGAGAAAATATAAAATTGGGTCCATCATCAGCTATGCCGCCTTTCCAAAGTATTTAATTTAAAAATAAATTAATATTTCAAGATATGCATACATAGATTATGATATTCGCGTTGTGATTGCGATTGCTTGAGATCTTCTGACCAATAGGTATCAATTAATATATTTTTCCAACTTCAATACGTATGCAGATCTACATTATTTTGTCATTAAATCAAGGTTGTTAAGAAGTTAAGATTTCAATTCTAGCTCCGAATTGAGCATACATAGACCCCAATTACAACTTTGGATTTTCAATTTGGCATATTTACTTCTATGATGTACTTCTGTGATGCTGCGGTCATTCTTAGATAGTTATGATATATTGACAATAAGATCGCTTCCTATCAGAGTTTGCTCATGAAATTGAAATTGGCAAAAACCATTTTATCCATTATGTCACGACTATTTGAATATGATTTCAATATTTACAATCTACATATAAATTTATAAACATATGTGCAAGTTTAATACGATAGGTGTCGCTCAGGGGCAACCCGTAATGACATCATGGCAAAATATAAATTTATATAAAAATAAATATATACTCGTATATTTATGTACATACATATGTGTGTAGTTGACCCATAAAAGGCCCATTGCTTATCTGGTCGGTGTACGGCCGCGTCATTCGTTCAATCCGTTCTAATTTTATACACCTTAACTGGTTATCAAGGAGTCTGTGCCAAACAAATACATCATCCTCTGCATCCTGGTCATTTTGCTCCCGTCTTGATTGTTAAAGCTTGACTATTACTGTTACAACACAACTGCGAAAACACTTCCATAAACAATCCAATCAAAATCCAATTCGGCAATCGTAACACAGTGACAGCCGACCCTCTTACACACAGCACTAACATACTTTGAAAACTTTGGAAAATCCCAAAACTTATACAACGCACAACCGAGATGAATCAGTGATGAGAAATTCTTAAATTTAAACACGTTTTTTGGAAGCAACTGGGAATTTTACTGTTTTCGTTGACGTCTCGATCATATTTGTTTTAAGGTTTTCCTCGTCGTTTCTTTTACATCTACGTACATATTATACATTCGTATTGTATTGTATTATATTTTCTCAGAAGCTTTTTTTGCGTACAATTACATATGAACTAATGATACAATTGTATAAATATAATCATACGCATTAAATTCATGCGATTATTAACAATCCCCTTCGGAAAGAGAAAAAAAAAACCATCTCAGCCAGCTTTCGGAAAATCATAATAGCCGCCCCTCACATTGTTTTGCAACAATGGAAGTGCCTTTGAGGGATTTTATTGAAAGTCTACTGCTTGTCGAGAAGGGGATGAAAAAAAGGCTTCTTTTTTTTCTTATTGAAAATGTAGAATACTGAAATTTTCTTCTGTAGGAAACCGTTGCGGTCTTGTATTATATTATATTTATATAATACATATGTACATAGATACGAAATGCAAATGTAAAATGTTGCGAAAATCGACTATCGAACTCGAACGGAGACGTTTTTGTCATTGAAATACCGAATTTAATTTATTGACATTTTTTCGTGTGGCGTCAGCGTGACGCATACACACATACAGAAGTAATATGACGCTATTTCGTCATCATGAAATATTCATTGATAGTACGCGAGCGAAATTTTCAATATGTAGGAGAAAAACACGCCCGATTCAATTGCGGACATCTTGCTTTGATGCGACTTTATTCATCTCGGTTGCAAATGCTATCGCTCCTACTTATAGACACATATGTATATGTACATAAATAGTGCTTATCTTTAATTCACTATTTCCCTCCTTGCTTTTCATGCATTTTACAAGCTTTTTATTAGCTTCACTCTGTTAGTTTAGTGACAATCCTGCCCGTCACGAATTTGTGATCTGATTTTGAACGAAATCCACTATTTAAAATCGTTTTGATACTTTACCGACATACGGGGGTAAACATTGAAGTAAGCTATTGTTTCCGACATTAACCTAGAGGAATTTAATTTTTAACGAACTCATTAAATATTACATCAGAATCTTGTGTCAGATTAAAGGGACGGCAACTAGCTATCCAAACACGTCGTTCTACTACCCCTTCACAATTCACTGAATAAACAGCTAGACAGTTATAACTAGAGGTAGGACCGGACGCGTGCTTTTTCCAGGAATCAGTGCGTTTTGGGTCTATTTACAACGCTAGAGTGCAAAAAAAAGTTCATCATAAAAATGAACAAAGCACGGCGAACAATTAACAATGAACGGCACGCTTCCGATCCTACCTCTAGTTATAACTAAGGAAAGACGGACAGTATGCTTGTGCTCAAAAAAAAAATGGGTTCACTTCTGTCAATTTCTATTGTCAATCTTTTTTTTTTGCTCTCGAGCTTTGTAGAACAATAGTGATTGACAATAGTTAATCCTATTTCTTGGGAAATGGAACTCCACCGCTGAAGACTGGTCAATTTCTATTGCTATTACTATTGTCAACCTTTTTATTTTGCTGTCTAGCTTTATAGGAGAATAGAAATTGACAATAGGCAACCCCTCTATCCTGGTAAATAGCATTCAGGCGCCTATCCTTAGTTATAACAATTACTTTTTTACATACCTCTTATACAGTTCACATGGTTTTCGTGTAAGTGGTAATTTTTTATACCTCTTATCTCTTATCCGATCATTTTTCACTTCCATTTTCTTTCATATCATATAAACTTAAAATTACAACCTTTTATACTTTCTCACATGGGTTTTCAATTCACTAATAGATTAAGCTAGAAGCTAGTAATAAGCAAGAAGCTCATTGAAAAGTACATCGGAAATCTTGTGTCAGATCGAATCGATGACAGCTAGCTATCCAAACGCGGCTTCATACCGCCTCTTTGCAACTCACAGGCTAAAACCTTGATCAGTGGTAAAATTATTAATTATTTTCGATTTTTTTTATGTATATATAAAAATAATTTCCAATATGTTAATTGGTCCTTTATAAATATACTTTTTAATTTTAAATGCACTTGTGCAGATATTATATTTTCTACACTACTGCCATGGATGTTTTAGAATGCATATTTTTCTCACAATGAAAAAGTATCCAAGGACTTCTAGGATTGTCTACCTACATATTTTGATTAAGTGAGACTAAGCGAGGATTCTCCTCCTACACTCTGGCGAAGTGGGTTAGAAAGATCTCCCAGGATCCCATAATTATCATTAAAAAAATAATTTTTAATTGTACAAGAATGTCATTTAAATTTAATTCAAACAAAAATCAATCTTCCTTAGCCTGCGATTATATTAAATTTCCGAAATAAATCCTTACGATATATAGTTTTTCTTATTCGCCATACAATATCAGACTTAATAGCATTACTCAAACTTAAAATAACATGGAATCATAAACAAATCCTACCACTTAAAATGCCCAGTAGGTGGGTAGTCAATAAACATCTGTAAATCAATAGTATCGAAAGCACCGAACGAACCTGCCTTTAAGTCCTATTTGACATAACTCTGCACAGGTGTTATAATAAACTTACAAAAGTTACATTGGCGAAAACCGTATATAAACTATGTACCAATAGAACTTTCACAGACATAAAACCATATTTAATACCCTGCAATAGTTAGTATCATAACAAAATTTATACACATCGTACGCATACATACATACATGCATACATATGTATGTACATACATACATACATATATCACATGCATACAGTCGAGAATACTCTCAATTTCTAAACCATAAAATCCGCACGAGTACGTACGTACATATGTACACCGTAATGCGATTTAAAATTTCATAAAGGTTGCACAACTGAGGTTTTTTAATTTGCACGGTTACGACTCTCGCGTATTTGCATACTTTGCGAGAGCAGCAATAAACAACCTTTTTTCGTCCGTTGCCATCCCAAAGGTCTACTTTGTCGGCGAATGGCCAGTTATAAAACGTATCGACGACCCCAGAGGCGGATTGTAAAAAGTTGACCCGGCCACAGCGAAATTACCCCACGCGAACTTACCGAGCTTTTTCCAATGCAATTCTCATCTTGCAACTACATACATACATATATAAGAGTGTTTACGTAAATATATAATACCACATTTTAGCATTTGTATTCAATGCATACTCGATTCCGAGCGAAGCGAACTTCAACATATCAAACATTTGCACTATTTGCAATGTACATACATATGTACATAGTAAAGTTTTCTTGAGAAAAGTTTTCATCTCCAATATTTTCCCGTCGCCTTCTGGAACGGAAAGACCGAATAGCGGAAACCGATCATGATTTTTTTGGCAGTGCCAATTTTGTATTGTATTGTTTTAACAGTTATACCTTTAAGACATATTGTACACTACAACAGTGTATTTTACAACTAGACACTACAAAAATGAAAATCTACATATGTATGTATGTACATACACAAAAAACTAGAGCAAGCTAGCTTTGTAAGATTATATGTAAATTAAGTCCCGAGACAGCGAATTATGAAAATTGCAGGTGTTGCGCAAATTCTAAATCAACCGCTATACATACATTATGTAAGAAATAGGTTCGTGAAACATCTGCATATTTACAATGTTATGATTTTGTACTGTATACAAAGATATTATCTTGACTATTATCTCGATAGTATACGCGATGGTTGATTTTATTCAGGCCCATTGCAATCAACTGTTTAATTTTGCTCTATGAATTGGGAAGAGAAACATCTAGCTATGACGGAACTGCTATAGCGTCAATAGTTTATATATAAATAGATATATTTTATATATAAGTAGAAATTATAATATCTGCACAAGTGCATTTAAAATTAAAAAGTATATTTATAAAGGACCAATTAACATATTGGAAAGTATTTATATATATACATAAAAAAATTCGAAAATAATTAATAATTTTACCACTGATCAAGTTTTTAGCCTGCGAGTTGCAAAGAGGCGGTATGAAGCCGCGTTTGGATAGCTAGCTGTCATCGATTCGATCTGACACAAGATTTCCGATGTACTTTTCAATGAGCTTCTAGCTTAATCTATTAGTGAATTGAAAACCCATGTGAGAAAGTATAAAAGGTTGTTATTTTAAGTTTATATGATATGAAAGAAAATGGAAGTGAAAAACGATCGGATAAGAGATATAAAAAATACATCTTCTAGTGTTATTAATGCTACTAGTGCTGTATCCAATGACATATCATCGTATGAGTGTTTGGCATATTTAGTTATTAAATTTAAAAAAAATTAAAAGAAATGTATCATCGGTCATGTGTTCGATCCCCACGCGGTTGAATTTTTTTCAAATACCTTTTAAATTTATTTAATTGAATATTTGCCTTTAATTGTTTAATATGAAAAAAATGGTAAAAACTACCTACCTACCTTCATATAAACAATATAAATCAACGATAGAAAAATTAATTAAATAAATTTTCAATATATGGCGGCAAATTCTCCGCCAAGCGGAAAGTTTGGCATCGATTAGTATATATATATAGAAGTTTTTTCTTTTGTTATTATAACTTCGTATACGTTTTAGCAGTGACGTACACATACATATGTATGTATGTCGAATCAAAACGACTATTATAGTACGGTGAGCGTTATCTCAGACAGACCGGAAAAGCGATATTATATATATATATATATATATATATATATATATATATATATATATATATATTACTAGCTGAACCCGGCATGCGTTGCAATGCCAGAATAAGACATGCAATTCCCGTTTCAAGTGATGGTTGAAGCTCTACTAACGTATTTTCCAAATAGTATCGTCATAAACCAACTGGTATCGTGGCTACCAACGAACACATTACCTTGACTACACAACGGCGGTTCAAACTTTCGCGTCAAACTTAATTATGAATATTATTATTAAGAGGTTTTTTTTTTCACAGTAATCCTCCCGGACATGCATACAACAAATCCTGAAAGTTCCATTGTAATCGGTTGAGTGGTTTAGGACCCTATACGAGACAGACATTCAATTTTATATATTTAGATATTATGATGGTATTTGTTACTTATGTACAAACGGTTGATCATATATATCCGATCCGTAGCTAATTATATAACGGAAAAATATATATATTAAAACTTTTTTGCCGTCAATGTTATGAAAAAATATTTAAATAAGAAAAAAAATATGACTTCGGGTTTTGGGGGTGGGGGGTGATGAAACCCTGACTTTTCCACATCAGGTGACACCAACCCTAGCGACGCCACTGCTATGCACAACACTAATATAAACGTTAAGACATATTCGCAATCATTTTTTCCGATTTTGGCTAGGATTTGAAACCAAGACTCGTCCACTATTTAGTAAACAATCGCTCAACTACATACATACATATGTACATACATATTTACACCATGTGACTTTTACCTAAACAAATATGGTAAAATATTCAATTCGAAGCCGGCTCTTACCCGATTGTGTCGGACAAACGACATTTATCCGGTAAGGGTTAATTCGATGGGGAAATAATTGGCGAGCGACCATCGTCTTCGGGCACTTACATAGGAGCACGTGCTTCGCGATCGGGTTTTGCTCCTTTTTTATTTCCGTCGTTGTCTTCTTATTCTTCTTATGGCCGCCCACGTTCGTTGAACTTTCTCCGAGGCGTTTTTCAAGGCGAAGGACTCCTCGATCTGGTTTGTCTGTAACGTCAGGTAATAATAATGGCCGCGAAACGGCAGAGTTAACTCACCTGTCCCCGATCGCATTATGCAATCACACTCGTTCGATCGAACACTATTATTGCGTACGGTGTAATCTCATTCGAATTTAATACAATGGCACATTTCGTGCTTACATATGTATGTACACGCGTGCCGTTTCGTAAGATGATATCAAGTCATAAAATGTTATAACTGCATATTAGACACATTGAATAATAGTCGCGACGCATAATTTGCAGCATAGCTGTTATCAAAATCAAAAAATGGTCTACTCATACTATCCAGCACTGCAAGGCACGGAAAAAGCTACTTCTATTCGTACTATAGAACAGCACACATTCAGACATTACAGAGCGTGACGATACAGCGCAATATTGCTTGCGTCTTATTGTCACAATATGACGTTTCCGTCAAAATATTGACATGCATGCGCACTCTCGTTAGTACGCGTGCACTTGCTACTATGACGTCGCGTCGTGCGTGAATATTTCCGCAATGGCCAACGGAAACTGGTTTTGCTTGATACATTACTAGTCACCGGACCCAGAAGGTGCCGCGTATTGTTCAAAGGTTGTAAATGCATTGTTAAAGGTTTGCCGAACCTTTTTTACAATGGATTTACAACAATGGAACAATGGATAGCACTGTGACTATCCTACCTCTATACATTACGGTGACATTTACTGCTGTATAATATTAATGGATTTTGTCGGATACTGCTGTTGCGTCTACGCCACGTACATACATATGTATTTAACCAACAGCATAGACCAATGGTTAGCATGTAATGCTTTCAATTGTGTGGTCACAGGTTCTATCCCGTATGCTGCTGTCCAGACCTTGGATATGTGACTCCAAGGTAAATCGTTTCCCATTAGATTTGGCCAATTTTATCTGATTTCATTGAAACGGTTCCAGCAAAATTGGCCTCCCGATCCTATGTCTCTCGAAAAATTCGAGTTATACAGTATCTCGATTTTCGCTGATATGTATAAAACGTTTCTAATTTAATATATTTGCTATATTTGCCTTGTAACTTACAATACTTCTGTACAATGTTTGACCGTAGATGTCGTGTTGAATTTAAAAATATAATTAATAATGATGTACTTTATATATAGAATTAATAATAATTCTTAATATTATTAGCTCACTCGTAGCATTGGAGTAATCTTTTAAGACTTGATTGATTGAATGAATATTAATGTGTTCATATAGAATGTACCAAAGAATACCTTTCGTACTGCTGTTTACGCACAGTTGCCGGTCTGTGCTATGTCATTATAAACTATGAATAGACCTTAAAACGTGTCTTCATTATATATGTATGTATACCATTTATTTGCGTCCACTCTAAAAGGAAGACTTATTGAGAATATAATTTAGAATAGTTCTTTACAATGACTATGTATATCTATATACATAGGTACATACATATGTAAAAGCAAAAAATATAGTATGCAAAGATCTTTTCGAAATAAGTTATTTAGACAACTCCGTCAAAATACATATAATTTAATACTCTTCTTTTATTGTTGCTTCCTCTCTAGAAAAAAGCGAAAATCCACTCACAAAAGAGCATTTTTCATTTTCTGATAGAGAGAAGAATGTGTCTTAAAGTGCGACGTACATAACTTTGAAATCAAGTCCGTGCCTTTAAAAGTTCATGAAATTCATGTTCTTCCTGTTCTCTACTTCTTTTTTATCTAATTTCTGTCCTCTCCAGAAGGTCATTTATAATCCAGTAGATATGCATACATATGTATACAACGAATGTAGCCTTTTTCGAGCAATACGAAAATACGAATAATGATAATATACAGATAGTGAATAAATACAGATCAAATACGGACGTTGGCACACACAGTATAATATATAAAGAAAATATGTACGTACATATGTATATAAATAAAAAGGTTACAATTATAATAGAGCAAGTCATTTAAAAACGAAAAAGGATAATACATACATCAAAAATATAATTTCCGTTCTGAGCATATTTATTAAATATATTTCCGGTCAAAGTTTCATTTTCCTTCCATGCGCTTAATCGAACAACAACAATCGCAGAAAGAAAATCCTCTTGCATTCGTCTCGCATATTGACGACTGATCTGGCGCGCGATGATTAATCTGAAATTTGCGAAAAACCCCGACTCATGACTAATTACGACGAGACATGTGCAACGATGACGACGATGATAATATCGATCGAATCAGACGCGCTTCGTTGATTTCTCTGACCAAAACTGGCACGACTGGACCTTGGCATCGAATAAACAATGGGATACGCGCATTAATACACGGCCGATAACTAAACGGACAGTTAGGTATCAGTCTTAGCTTAACTCTAATCTCTTTAAATATTTATCACTGTACATATGTATATACCATACATACATACATGCGGACTACAATTGTCGAAATTCAAAACTTAAACCTTCGCACGTTTACCTTATGTAAAATTTGATTCGCGTTTTCACAATGACGCGTGACGAACCAAATATGAATTATTGTGCGACCTTAATTATGCGGGGAAACTGGGGTGCTAGAAATCAAACGTTGATATTGTTGCGAACGATTCGCAGAATGGCGATGTAAGAAATTTAATTTGTATAAGTATTTTGCAAAATGAAATGAAAGTTTGGTTAACTTCGGCCAAGCATTTTATGAAAAGCGGGAGAGTGGCTAGAAAAACTTTTCTACTCAGACGTGGGAAACTTGTTTTCAGAAATATTTTAGTGAACTATTTAGTGCCTCTTCTAAAGAAGGAAAAAAGAATAATGCTGTTAAGCTAAAAGAACTTTCAAAAGCACATAGTGCCACCGAAAGCTACACATGTATATGTATATGTGTATTTGCAGAATAAAGTTCGAAACCCTTTTTAGTTAGTAGTTAATTTCAGATAAATAATAGACTTTTATACTAAATATATAAAAATAAATAAAACATCTTATATAATACGTATGTACATATATTTACACAGTTACTCCTGTCGAAGCTCAGTCCGATCTTGGTGTTGCGATTTAAAATGGTAAACTCATATAAATTCTGTCATTCTTTTCTGAATATTATTATGCGTGTTTTTAACTGTCTCGATACCATGTTTTTGCCCAAAATTTATAAAACCAAGAACTACAACGAAGAATTAAAAAATGCCTTCCGAACTTAAATCACTTTGATATGATATGAGATTTGAAAATAATGAATCTTTCCACTTTGGAGACAAGAAGAATGGAGGTGATCTAATTGAAATCTATAAAATTGTATATACCCATTAAAATTATTCAATAATAAACCTTCTTGCGTTTGAAAATAACAATCATCTGAGAGATCATAATCTCAAGCTCCAATAAAATATTCACTTCAAAATAATTAGAGAATCCTTCTTTCCAAATAGAGTGGTTAAAAGTTGAAATAGGCTATCCAATGAATATTTACTTATTTTTATTTGCCTCTATTTTTATTTCAGTTTTATTTTTTGTCTTATTTGATTTATTTTTTAATATATCTTGATATATTATATTAACAAACCCCTTTGGTTCATCGGCTATGCCGCCTTTCCTAAGTGTTCTTAAATAAATATATATACTAAAAGCAAATCTAGTTTCTTACTTAGGACTTGTTATATCATAATACATGTCATATTATATTTAACCGTAACTTGCATCATTATCGGGTGCCTGAAGGCCTTGGAAGGATTCTTTTTCTCAACTGCATTATACATTGACTCAAATCTGGTTATAACAAAACTATGAAGCACATATCTAATTATACCTATCGTGCATATGCTTATGCTATTCTACTTCTTTAAAATGGAATCATCTTATCTCGATAGATGTACGTACGTACATATTTTTAGCAGCAGTTGGTTAGAATTCCTATGAATACGTATTCCCGAGATCACGTGTCCACTATGAACTTATCCCAATAGCATGATTTCAAAATGTTGCTATTCCATCCCTACTCGATAAAGCTTCTGATTCTGGACCTCAAGTCTTACAAACCTATTTTTTTAAGCAGAACTTTCTTATTTTCAAAACTTTCAATTCCGAGAGGAATCCATTTCAGAAAACATGCCAAGATTTAATGCAACCAAAAAAACTTTATGTGAACTATGCAATCCCCTAGAAAATACAAATAAAACAACCTCAATTACAGCTAAAAATTTCACACCAAATGTAAACAGCAACACTATTTCCAGACTGGTGCGCTATTTTAAAGTAAAGAATTGCACGCTGAAAGCACTCTTTTAAAGGACCAAAGAGGGATAAGGGGGGGGGGGGGGTTAAAGAGCTCCGCGTATCGAATCTAGGGCAAGGGGTTAGTTTTTTAAAAACCTCTTAGCAGCCGACCTCTGTACACCCCCATACTAGCTGTTTTGCCCTCGCCGAGTGCTCAACGTGCACTTAATGACCCAGAGCAAGTGATAAAACGAAAGACTTGAGTAGCGATCGAAAAAATTTACAACGTTTCGGATCGAGTGGTCGCATTGTTTCAATGTTACCAAGTCCTCGTACATAATGCATGATGCATCCGTATTATAATAATCATAAGCCGCTTTGACACGTGCAAAACTCGACTGTATAATAAATGTAAAAAAATAAATTCAACGCATATATGTATGAAGACATTTACGTTTCAATATATCATGACAAGGGTAATTCAGTATCAATTGTAGTAAATAATAATAAAGGTCGTTCGGAGAAAAATAATCAAATAAACATTAACCGTTATCGAGCTAAAGCTCAGGAAAATAGTACTAATTTGAATTTCCAATCGTGTACGACTAATTTGAAAATTTATATACATATGCATTTAGACTGATCTCAAAATATTAACGTGAAATGTTTATACAATTATAATTGGAAATCAGCTATCGCACTACATATGTACATATGTACAAAGTATAGAGTTTCATGCCCAAAAAGTAATAATATGAAAATTATTTGTGATACGTTTTCTTTAAGAGTCTACTTTTGCGTTGAATTCAGAGCTATGGAGTCGGAATCGGAGTCGTAAAAAAAATCAACCGACTCCGACTCCATTTTATTATGTTCTTAAATTAATAGTAATTAATTAAGTATTCAATTTTATTGAAGTAAATCTATTAATAAATGTGTGTTTGTCTATTTCTCCGTGTCCTATACGTTCCTATACCATTCAACCGATTTAAATGACTCTTACATGAGTTATTGTGTGCATACCCGCGATGATTTCTGTAAAAAAAATCGCCTTAAAACGGGAGCGGGAACAGCTAGTCTATTAATACATTAATATTAAATAATTACTTCAAAAAAATCATGATTTTAAATTTCGTTAGAAATCAAATCGTTGAATTCCACGTATTTTGATGTTTTGTGGCCAAAACTAATTGTTTCCTCCGTCTCATACTTTGTTTTTATTCTGATTTTTACTTTCATTTTTCGTATTCATAGTGTGTGTGTATGAAATTCATACATATACACTATGAATGTATGTATGTATGTACTAACTTTTCATTACCAATAATTCAACAAATTGGTTTACATGCCAATTTTGACTCATTTTGTTAATATCTTTATTTTTTATATTTTGAAAATAGCTATTATTTTTATTACAAACAATTTTATACGTTGGCACGAAAAGTCGATCTTAATAAAATCGTGCGAATCGGAGTCGGAGTCGAATCATAAAATAAAGTTGAAGTCGGTAAATTTTGATCCGACTCCACAGCCCTGGTTCAATCAACATAAAATTTCGAATATGAAGCTCATTGTATGGAAAAGTCTGAATTTACCCGCGAAATTTAACTGTCTGATAAACAATCAGCCGCAGTATCTGCATATAAAACTGTCTTTCAACATTATCATGTACTATTTTATTCAAATTTTCACATATCATATGAAAATTTTAATATAAACAAACACCGCACAATCAATTTGACAATTTATCATAGCGACAAACAAGTCAACAGTAACAGTGTAATTAAAAGGTCCGGTCCAAGTATATATGTATGTATGTATGTAATAAGCAACGACCTCAACGACAGGAAAATCAAACAACAAATCACCTTGTCAGACCAAATTCGTACAAAGAATATTCCAATATATGTAACACAAACTACATGCATATTACACTTCTGCTTATACCATTCCGGCATATTATACTAACTACTCATAGGTATATATTTTTTCTAAATTACTTTCTACGTTAACCCTTAAAATATCTATCATAAATCACGCCACATACATATATAGATATATACAAGTTGGCGCGTACCCTTTTCGCGTATTAATTTATTTTTAAAAGGGCTGATTCGTGTACATATTATACATACGTACATACATATAAACCCCGAGCACATATGACTCGGTGCGTCCGCGGCCGTATTACACGCTCGTTATGCGGGATGAAAGGGTTGAAACAAACGTACTTACACTTGTGCGAGATTTCACTTTTCAATAGTGAGCCTCTCACCTTTTTTTATTAACACCTTTATTGATTTTCGTCCTTTTTTTCCAGGCCAGCATGAGGGGAGACGCGCGGCTGGGCGCCATAAGCCTGCTGCTCGTCCTCACATTGGCGATTTTCACACAAGCAGGTGAGTTTTTTCTGGTGAAAAAAAAAAACACAACGTTATGAAGATGTAGGTGCATCCCCGCTTGATAGATGTGCTCAATAAAGGGGTTTAAGTCGGCAATATCCAATACAAATAGGCGGCGCGCTGAGGGTTAGCGCCGTCCGTTACGCGCAAACTTTTACCTATTAATCAAAAGCGCAAAACGAACTACGTTGCGGATAATAACTACCTATGCATATACACATGTACGCTCAAATTTCTCGACTTTTTAACGCTCAATTAACCCTTAAACTGATGAAATTTTTTGAAACCGCCCGTCGAACCATTCCGTTCGAATCGAACGCGTTTACGGCCGGTCGCTGCTTTTTATAATGAGAATTTACAACACCGAGAAACGATTCGTTAAAATGAATCCGACCTGGGCAAATTTTATACGTCAAAATTTTGAAGGGGAATTAATTGATTTTACAATAATTTCAATCCCAAAATATATTTCGAGATTGCATTTCTATTGGAGAAAACAACACTAGCACTAGCATAAAAATCTCTAGCTTGTTATATTTACGATTTTCAATCCAATAAATTGGCTTATTTTCTTTTTTTTCATGATTTTTCTCAAAGATTTACCACTTAAATTTTCCAAGTTTCAAATTAGATTCGTTTCTTCACCAAAAATTTAAATTCGTGATTCTATTTATACCTAATTATATGAGCCGTTATAATTCAAAGTGGCAAAGTCCACTTTTCTTCGTTTAGAGATATGTATATACACTAAGCCACAGCGTATGTAACTCAATGGTTAAGAGATTGTTTACCAATAGAGATCGTGAAATCAAATCCCAAATGAAGATCAAATCCCGGTTGGGGTCGAAAATTTGTTAGATTTTCTACTAACGCGTATTTACATACACCTATCGTTTTTGTCAGGATCTGGATGGTTTATAAAATCCAGATTGATCATCTCGTATTCGAGCTGGTCAATTTATCAAATTTAATTTTTGTAATGTTTCCAATTAAATCGGAACCTAGATCCAAATAGCCCAAATTTGTTAATTATTGCAAGCACACGTATGCCTGAGGTTTGTAATTAATATCTACATATACATATATGTATATACCTACATTGTATGACGTATTTGGTTATGTATTGTAGATATACAGGTAGCCATATACACATAGTATCAATTAAGGGTGACCTGTCATGTACAATATGAAAAATTAAAATAATATATATATATATACGTTGTTTCTTTTCAATTTGACAAATTGAACGAATTTAATTTTAAATGGCTATATAAACAATATTCATCTAGAAATATTGTATTGTCTATCTTAGTTTATTATTATATGGAAAAATTTCATACGAAGGAAATATCGAACATAAATAAACATCTTCCATATTTATGTATGTCTTTTTATTTTATTAAAATAAAAATATAATACGAAATCAAAACCAAACAACTACACATGTATGTACATGAATAACAGTATTTTCCGACCATTTACTATATACATATCCCAAATCAGTTCCATATTCAAGTTAAAGAATCATTCATATTCCACAACTCCTGGTCTTATCAACTACATAGTTATTTATTTATTTTAAAAGAAAATTCGGAAAGACAAAAATAAACAAACAGATATCATATTCCTCAACTTCTCAATTGACTGTATCTCACAACTCCAAATTTTCCGATCAATTGTGTGTACACATTTCACAGCTTCGATGTTTGCCAAATCCAAGTTCTGTCGACCAACTTTACCAACCACCAGCTCCAGATCTTCCCGATAAACGGAATTTCCACCAAAGCTACAAGCTTTTCCGACCCACTGTATCCCATAACTACATTTATACATATGTATATACCAACCAGCGGTATCCCCGAGCTGTATATCGGTTTTCTCGAACAAAAATATCCAAAATCAGATCTTCCCTTAAATCTCTCAAAACAAACTACTTTGTCTAATTTTTCCTCCATCAAGCTACACGCTCAAAAAAGCTATCAAATAACTTACTAACATCGAAACACCTTGTTCAAAGAGTATTATATTATTATCATGAAACCATTTAAGTAAACGATACACATTCAAACATAAATATATACGAATATTTCAATTTAGCAAATCAAAGTATGCGTAAAAAAGGTCGATACCATTCCAAACACTTCTACCTATATTTTTATATTAACGGAACAAACTCTCTTGGGGGTATGAAACAAGAATTCACAATCCTTTTTACGTACACATTTTTTTTTCCGACAATACAACGTCGACGCACGCACAGTTTTAATAAAGCCAACATAAATTCAAATGATTTCGCACGCGAAAAATTCAAACATATTATGTTTCTGCATACGTTTTCACCGAGGAAGTATAAATTATATAAAAGCTGACGCGGGTTTTCTGCGGCATTCAGTCAGCTTTCCTCAATTTAAAACTCGCAAAATGCACGGCGAAAAATATTATTACAATAGGAATAAAGCGTATACTCACCATACACACATAAGAATGAATGGGAAAATTTCAAGACCGCGAAAGATGAATTTAACCGCTTTTCAAATACGTACATTGTACATATACATATTGCGAAAAGTATACTGCAGACGCCGCATCGCGTTTTGATCGTTCTCGATTTTCGAGATTGCATGTATAATACATACGTCTTTTTTTAATTGCTGAAAATTTGCACACATTTCTGAAAAAGCGCTCGATCATCATCACTATGCGCCGTTTCGCGGTGATTTTTCGACGATTGCGCAAAATCTATTATTGCATCGATTCACGGTTGCTTGCTACGAATCGCGAAGAAAACGGATCGGCGACGATTGAACGATCGATTGCGCAAACTAAATTGCAGATGCGTTCGTCGACTCTTTAACGACCAGTCAACGACATCAAATTATATACATACATACATTCGGAGCAGATCAAACAGAAGCAACAATTCATAACATCAAACATCCACCTTATGCGTATTTTTCTTCTATTATGTACATACATACATACATATATATGTATATATCAGCAGTTTGCCGTCATTAGACTAAAAGTACTAGACTAGTCAATATTAACAAATAAATTACAACAAATTCAAATCGTTTTCCATAGTGATATTGTTCACTCGGATTAGCAAAGTTCAGAAACCGGAATTGGCCCTAACTGAGGTAGTGGTAGTGGATTGTTATGGTATGGTCCGCCGCGTCGTTTTCTTGCACGGACTCGCCGTCTCAATTCTGTTCCCTTCGCGGTAGTGGCGAATCGTTATGTATACGCGTTTTAATTTAATCGTCACTTCAAGCATATATGGAATTTTCACTAAGAACATTTCGATTTGTGTCTATCAAACATGATTCTGAACTATTTTTTTTTCATTAAAATGATTAAAATTACATATTTACACAGAACTTCTTGAGTACAAGTATGGCAAAGGACTGGGCTCGAAAAACGATTCCCTCAGAACAAATCAAAGTGGAGCGCGCGGAAACAAATAACGAGGCCTTGGAATATTGCATTCTCGATCGATTGTTCGACAAATCATTCAGAATATTAAGTTTTAAACAATATGGTATTAAGAAAGATAGGCTACTACGATATTTCTGTTAGCACAAAAATAAAAATTATACTTTTCACTTCAACACGGATTATTATAATTCAAAAATTTAAAATATATTTTTATATACATATGTGCATATGTATATATTTTTGTCCATATTTAAGCCCGTTTTAAAAGTCAAAGGACGCCACTAATACATATATATATATATATACATATATAAAAAAATTAATGAATTTCAATTTTTGTTTTTTTTTTTATTTTATTACGAGTAAAGCCATTTTTGTTCATAAGTACTAACCAATTCAAAACATTTTACAAATAAAATTAAGTGTATACATTTATACAATAATATTGAGACATCTATGGATAATTGCAATAAACTGTAAATTTTTGCGAGATATATGTACGTACAAATATTTTTACAGAGTAGAGTGGGTAGCATATTTATAGTAATCAACAAATCCGAGATGCTTGAAACTCAAATTTGCAAGAAATGGGAATAGGTTGCCAATTTGATGAAACCGTTTCAATAATGAAACCAGATAAATTGGCAAACTCTGATACCAAACGATCAACCTGGAGTCACATATATCAACACCTGACAACACCGAGCCAGGGTTTGAACCCATGACACCTCAGTGGAAAGCATTACACGCTAACCATTGAGCTATATTGCTGATACACATCCATACAATGTAATTGTATTTATTAGCAATGAGCAATGCCGAGCAATTCTGCTAATGTTTCAATTATATAAAAGTCTACAAAAAAATAAGCACATCTATCTACATAGCAATCTTTGATTACAAATCATTTTGAACAATTAATTACTATCTACAGGAAGTCTGATTAAACATCCTATGCACATGAAACACACAAAAATAAAAAATAAAAAAAAAACATAATCCAAACACAATTTTGCAAAAAGGATACAACCCACGTGTGTAACATTTTCATAACTGCAACGGTGATACGCATAACAGTAAAACAACAATATGCTATTGTATCATTGTATCGAACAACATTTTACTCACGTGAATTTGGATCCTTCTTGCAAAATTCTTTCATCAATGAAATACAATCAATGTAAATACAGCCACCAAAAATCAACACGTGCAGATCGAGTAGATTCAGTTGACGTTCGACGCTTGGTGTGCAACATTTCCAGAAAACAATTTCGCAACATTTCGCAACAATAAAGAAAATAAACTTACACCACTGTCAAAAATAACGAATCACAACGATTGAAATATGTATAATAAACGAATACCAAAATCCACATTCCGCGCATCGCAACCAGTTGTCACTTTCCGCTTGAAATATGTATGTATGTAGTATGTATGTATGCATACCTCTCGAATTAAAAACTTAAGCTGGCGCACATCATTATTACAAATCAAACCGTCATCACAACACTTGATAATTAGGTCGACAGCGTTCGACCAACCCTGTGATGATTCGCGCAGTCATTATCATTAGAAACCTTGCGCAGACCCGCTAACGAATTATTCATTACGTAAATTTCCCACAACAATAGATCGATCATTATGAATTATAAAACAATTAACGAATCGCAAGCGCGAAAATGACAAATTCGTGAATTTTCGATTCGATTGAATTCAGTTAATTAATCGCTTTCGCGAAAATTCGCCAAGGACGTTGCAACGACGCCGTAATCGACGTAATCGATTGCGAAATCGTTTAATTTTAAATTAAACGTACATATATATATATGCTTTTAAAACTAATTTTAAATTAATATTCGATGGGTTTTTTTTAATTATTTTCATTCGGCTTCGAGTGAATGTTACTTTCCCTGTAATATGAGTAGATGTTGTTTTTTTTTTTTGCAATGTTCACAATCTGAAAAATTGATGCAATATAATATAATTGCATAGATAAGTTTTTCATGCAGTAAAAGTTGCATCATCCCATACATACATATACATATATGTACCCATATGAATTATGATAGTGTGTTTACAAAATGTACACATAATAAGTCATAACAATGTAGAATGGAAGTACATACGTACGTTTGTAACTATGATAATATTATGGTAATTGAATTTGTGTATAAAAATGTTTTCTAATTCGATTCGATTATTATCATTATAGAAAATCATAAAACGGAATAGCAAACTTAATCGCGTAATTATGCAGTTAAATGCGGTTTAATTTAAATTTAACACTTTTCATGATTTAAACAGGTAAAAGTAATTTAAATATTTTCAATTTCAAAATCTCTACACTGCGCTAGTGAGAAAAATAAGAATTATCATATCAATATTTCAAATGAAAAATTTTCAATACGTTTAATCACTAAATCTAATATATAATTTCGAAAGAGACTCTGTATGTATGTTTGGTTTGGGTCGTAGAATCCGTGACGTTCAATTTAATAAAAAAACAAATGAATATTCAAATAAATTTAAATAAAATAAAACTATTCAAATAAATTTAATAAAATGTTTAATATTAGATTGGCCATGTTTAATTGGTTTATATGACAAATACCGAGCGAAGCCGGGTAAAAACACTAGTTAATAATATTTCGAATCTTCTAATGTCAAAAATTATCATATACATAAATAATACACACGTATTATATCAACTGCAAAAAGAATCCAACCCATATAAATGATCTCAACTATAGAACAAATGTAAAATCATAAAAATCCAGCAGCATGACTCGATGGTTGCGTTGATACTAAGCACCGAGAGGTCGCCGGGCCCGATCCCGTGAACTGACCGCGATTTAAAGGAATTTATTCCGAGTATAACCTTCAATGTTGCTGGTCAAACTTGGATATTTATGACTCCAAGTCGATCGTTTCCTATCAGAGTTTGCCAATTTATCTGATTTCATTGTTAAAGCGGTTCCTCCATCAAATTGATAAAAACCATCCTACCCACTATGTCACCACTATTTGAATATGATTTCAAAAATTTATTATCTATAACATAGATATCTCGCCAACTTTCTTATATTATAGTATTTGTATTATGGTTATATTTCTGGTCACAGTGACACGTTAGAGTATTCTGTAATGTCACTGTAGCTAAAATGTAAATAAATAAGTAAATATAAAATCGTATTAAATTTGTTAATATACAGAATATAACAATTGACAAAAGTGGACACATGAACATGCACTGATCAGAATATAATTCATTTGAACTGCTCCTTTTTTGCATTAACTAAGCCCACTAAGTGCACTGGTAGAGCTATTGCATACCAGTAGAGAGGGTTCAAGTCCTAGCCCAAAATGCTGCTGGCGAGGTCTTGTGGTTATTAAAACACACAGATCGACCGTTTCCTGTTAGAATTTTCCAATTTTTCTAGCTTAATTGTTGTGACAGATCCAATAAATCCTCAGTTTTTCGCAAATTCGAGTTAGTAGCTTCTCGAATTTATAGAAACTTATGTATGTATATCTAACCATATGTGTCGCCTTGGGGTAATTTCCGTCATGGCACATATGTAATAAAATAAAATATACATATTATTTATTCGCCTGCCTCCTGTTTACCATCAAATATGAGTCAAATCACCGCTATACATACATATAAACATATGTATAGATACATTCATACGTATTTTACTCTACTACGTTTGAGCATCAACCACCGTAAAACGATCTAACCGAATCATATTTTATCAGGGCTGAAACTTCCCTCGATTTTCTCCAACACGGTCAATCTAAAGAACGCACCACACACTTCCTGATGTTTATCAACACGTCTACTAAATAAACTAAACGCCTCATGTCCCACAATCATTTCAACTCGACATACCCGAAAATGTCCTCTGTTGATTAAATCAATTCGTGAAGTATTTACGGGTACAATATAACTTCATAGTGAGTGATCGGATCAACGGAAACGTCAGCTTAGTCCGCGTGCATCTTCGGCAGTTTCATTCACGATCGGGGTGGTCAATTAGATAATTCGGGTTCGAAAGTGCTCTCCAACCCGGTAGATGTGGCAGTAGAAGTACCTATCGTGTCGAGCGTCTCTCCTTGACGATAAATGGGGCGTGATGATGACCTCTCTCGAGGCGGTTGCAACATCCTCCCGTGGACTTCCTGGATTGCAACGTCTCCCACGCGATCGTCCCGTTTAACCGTCACATCGTCTCCAAGGACCCAAATTGACAGAATTGAACGCGCGTAATTCAATGAAGCGGTGCAGGAGATAGCATGGTGGTGACCCGCCGGAAGGCCGTTTTGATCGTAGCCAGGAAATGCTAGTACTCTACATAGTTACTAGAATCAGTCTAGTACAACCACATACAATCTACTATGCTTATCGTTTTCAAATAGCAAATCTGTGGATAGTCAATGATAACCGGCGAGGTGCATACATTGCTAGAGTGTGAGAAACAAATGGATGTGCATATATTGATTTCAAATTCAACAAGAACTAAGAAGTTGAGTCATCGCGTATAACATATGTAAGTAGATATCTGGGAAACAGAGCATTGCTCGGTATATGTAAATGCTGAAGATATTTATAAGATACATACATATAGTGTGAAAAAGATAAAGTTATAGGCGTTTAAACAATTAAAATATGACAATATGAGTGGGGGGGGGGGGGGGCGGAAAGTCAAACAAACAAGGCTACTGGCCATTAGCGGTAAACGAGCTGTCATCGTCTCCAAAATTTTTGGATTCTTAAACGTGTTTATTTCGATTATTTTTCACCATCGAACTAGCGGAAACAATTTAAATTTCTATCTGTGACCAAACCGCGCAAAATTTCAAAGTTCCAAACCGATCGGAATAATGTAGGAAATAGTGGCAGACCAATAGACGAAGTAAAACTAATAAAAAACTGCATATACATACATACAATTTAGATATTAAAAAAAGCAGTAATACTTCATTTTTATTAGTTTATTTTAATATTAGTCAACATCAACCTCCTATTTAAAAATTTAAATAAAAGCCAAAAATTTTACTGAATTATATGTACTTAGCCATCCAAAAAAATGGCTTATAATTAGTCACCGGACCCAGAAGGTGCCGCGTATTGTTCAAAGGATGTAAATGCATTGTTAAAGGTTTGCCGAACCTTTTTTACAAAGGATTTACAACAATGGAACAATGGATAGCACTGTGACTATCCTACCTCTACTTATAATACTTAATCTGTCAAAATATAAGTATATCTAACAAGTTAATGCATAAATTGAACATTAAAAAACAGAAAGCATATACATATGTACATATGTATAGTGGAGTTGAAAATAATTTATTCCGAGTATTAGACTTGCACATCTGTGACTACAAGTCGATCGTTTCCTATCAGAGTTTGCCAACTTATCTGATTTCATTGTTTGAGTGTTTCATCATCAAACCGGAAAAAAACCATCCTACCCTCAATGTCACCACTATTTGATTAAGATGTCAAAAAATTATTTATATATACAAGTTTAATACCATAAATACCGCTCAGAGGCAGTCCGATAACTGCATCTTGAGAAATATAAAATTGGGTCCATCGGCTATACCGCCTTTTCCAAGTATAAATACATAAATAAAATATATGTATTAGATTAATTGATTTACAGTACCTAATGGATTAAACAATCGTTTAACCTGTAACATTTAAAATACCATTACGGAAATTGAAACTATGTATGTATGTGCAATGCAATATAAGCTTATCGAATTTTCATTTTTATTTTACAGGTCCTGTAAATAGAGGAAGTCACACACTAGGAGACGAAGATTTTGAATCTCGTCAACAGTTCAACGATGACAACGGTGAAACGAGTCAAATGATCGGCTTAAGAAATGCAAGTTTTATAAGTGAAGGTTGGTTCGCGGGCAAAAGTTGCATTCAAACAATTACACCTAATCAGTATATTTACACAAAAATAACAAATACATACATACCAAAACACAATAATATAAAAAAAATTTCAACAATGATTTCAGGATGTATATTCGGTGCCAAAAAGTTTATATTGGGCGAGACTGTACCCAGTATAAAACCATGTGAAGTATGCGTGTGTACGGAAAAGGGGATTCAATGTTCCCCCATGGCTTGCGAAGCGAAGCCGGGATGCAAAGCTCTACACCGAGCTGATCATTGCTGTCCACTTTATCAATGCGGTAAATACACCCACACATTTACACATTGACTATTACATTTGTACACTGACGGTGGAACAAAAAACATTTCAATTTATATTTGTCAATTTCAGAATGTGAACGGAACGGAATCACATATTCGAACGGTGAAAAGCTCGTTGACCCTGAAAACCCTTGTCAGGTTTGCTATTGTCAGGGTGGTGAGATAGTGTGCAATAAAATTGCATGTTACATTACGAACGATTGTGAGCCTCGCTACGTTGTCGGTAGTTGCTGTCCGGAGTATGACAACTGTCCGTCCAGAGGTAACACATCATAAAATCACATATCTTTTAGATGCTTCATTATACAAAGTACTTCTTAAATAAACGTGACATTATCTTTAATTTCAGACAAGATTACGTCTAATACCACACAGCAGAACGATTTCAGTCAAAAGATTGAACCGCAGAAGGCCGTCGACAAAACGTTTGATTTCAGAAACGAGTATGATTCGAGCAACGAAGATGTCAAGTCGCAAGCTTTCGACGATGGAAATCTTGGCAGTCAGGAGATATCTTTCGTTGAAGATTCCACGGACGATAGGGAGCTGAATCTGGATGAGAGTTATTCGACCAGTTCGAGCGCAGAGGTCTCTACACCAAAAACTGTGATAATTAATTTGAGCTATTCAAACTCTTTCAACGATAACGTTCCTGGAATTAGCATTAAAGAAGTCACTTACGAAAAACCCATCAATAATGAAATCAGGATCAAAGAAATTTTACCCACATCTGTTGATAGTAGTTTAATTTCAACTAAATCACCGACATATCCAAGAGAAGCAACGTACACTAGCGAAAATATCAGGAAGTCGAGTGAAGAAGAATTAGAAGCCGATATCAAAAACGACACTGAATCTGAAAACGTTGCCGAATATCAAACGCCACCGATATTAAGAATCGGCGATCAGTTATTGTATTTGAATCATGGTGATCTCGTGCCAGACAACTCTTCTATGAATACACCTGCTCCGGTATTCACAGTAATCGGCGCAGAAGGTCTGCAAAGAGTTATTGAGGATCCAGAAGAAACTTTCGAAAGCAAATATGTCAGTGAAGAAAGTCAGGATGAACCTCAATATGACATCAAAATAAATAGCATCGACAGAAAGAGCTCAACTGTCAATACATCAGAGGAAAATGTATCAACTCCTAGTGCCGAGGAAGACAATAACCAAACATCTAGCGTCAGCACATCGAATGAAGATCCTGAAAAGATTCTACAAGAGGTTATCTCTGAATTATATGAGACAACAACAGTCGAAAGTGATGCGTCTGATGAAAACAACGACATCAAACAGAACTTCATCAGGACTGAAACAAAAGTAGACTCTGGTTCATCAGAATCTGACTCTTCACATGAAACTGGAGGATCTGGAGATTCTATCACAGAAGAACCACAATCAAATTCAGATAAATCGATTGCTTTCGAAGAATCCCAACAAGCAATTCCCATTGAACACCTACCGGAACACAATCCAGAGTATCCACCGATTCCAGAAGACATAATGAATCTAAGCGTGACTGACGATACATTAGATTCAGCTGAAATCGAATTCAGCGGAGCTAGTCCAGTAGCAATTCAAGAAGGTAAAGACAGTAAATCCAAACTGAATGAGGATACTTTGGTGTCCATATCATCAGAGGTAGAGCTTTCCGGAGCTAATCCATCGGGCAGTCAAGAAAACAAAGATGATGACAAGATCATTATTGTTAAAAGGCCAGTAATTCCAAGTCCATCTTTCTCAAATTCTCCTAAAGAAAAAAGCCAAAAAGATATAGAAAAAATTTTGCCAGCCGTGCTTGATATTTTGAAGATGAATAGCACCAACTCTGTAGAAAATTCAACAAAATTAGTACCCGAAGAGTGGCTTAAAGTTGCTGAAACAACAGGCAAAAATGAAATTCACAGTGAATTGACAAATACAGAATTGCCTAATAACATATCACTTTCACCCATTTATAAAGAAAGTAATGAAGAAGATGACAGTAAAGATTATATTTTCATTAATTCGAACTCCAAAAAGGTTGTCAAATCTGATATGCCCACAGAAGAACCAATTGAAGTTGTAGAGTCTAAAAATCATTTAAGATCACCAGGTGAACCTCTTTTGATTCCGGAATGGGAACGAAACCAAACTACCGAGGTTCCCGAGAGCGACACGAATACTGGACCAGATCTAATAATTGAATTGAATGGTAATCAAACAGAATTACTTTCAAACGATACTATCTTAATCAATGTGTCATTTGATGAGAAGGAAGATGATAAACTCACCAAAGAACTGACCGTCATGGAAAAATCATACCCAAATTCAAATTCTTCAGACACCCTCAACATAATCATTACAGATGTGTCCAACATTGAAAACTTAATTACAAAAGTCCCAGAATTAAGCATCAGTACCGAAGCAGTTCCTAATAATGCGGATGTCAAGACCCCGGAGAATGTAGAAGTAGTTGTCGACCCAACAGACGTATTCACCGAAGACACCTTAACAAACTTGGTGATTTCCACTGAAGATTCTCTCGCTCACATATCAATCAAAGGTTTGTCAGACTCCAATCAGTTGACTAAACCAAACAACAACGAAGAAGAAAAGGTCGTATTGATCGAGGAATCTTCATTGAGTAACTCAAATCAGCATACAATGAAACAAAAGAAAACCCCATCTTTGATAGCCGATGCAAAAATGGAGAACTCTCACACTACTGAAAAGAAGGGGAACATTCTTGCCGATTTGATTAGTTTAGTTGGCGATGTTGCTTCCATTGGAAATCATGAAGTGGAAGTTTCAACAGTCCATAACAGCCTTGACTTTGAAAAATACACTCATGCATCTGAAAAGATCACAATCAGACCACAATTATTAACAACAGAAGGCAACGCCATGCTGACAGAAGCTGCTCCCAGTGTGGAAATCACTGAATATTCTCTCAATGAGAAGACAGATGTCCCATTAGAAAACGACAAAGTTGAGTTCACCACCAAAAAAACTTACATCGACGGTGACAGCGATGAACGCAACACATGGAAGTCGACTGATTATATAGTCAAGGATATTGAGATCATACCTAAAGTGGAAAATAAAAACAAAAAAAAAGTCCCTGAGAAGATTGTGGAAAAAGAAGGTGCCGTAGAAGATTCAAACACGTTGGAGCCAAACACAATACTGACTCAAAATGTCATCAAAACTCAACAAAATGCAGTGGATAAGAAGGATGTAAAACCACCAACAACAGCAGCAACAACGACAACGACGACAACCACCACAACTACTACTACTACTCCTGCTCCAACTACCATAGCCGCTACGACTACGACTACAACCACTCCTGCTCCGACGACCACTACTACTACTACTACAACAACCGAACCAACGACTGTAAAGCCTTCAAGCACCAAACCAAAACCAGAATCAACTACTTCCAAAATAATAAGTAAGATTCCACCAGCAAATCCCACACAAAGCTCTGAAATAGTCGAAGACGTGAACCCGACTGTAATGAAGCTGTCGACAAAGAGCGACGCAAACAAGGACGACGATAAGAATCCAGAGAAGCTGACAAAGAGAGAGACAAACTCCCAAGTGGCAGAATCATCGGGACAGATAGACGAAAGCTTAATCAGTATTTTAAGGGAATTTTTCGAAAAGCAATACAGACATTGATAGAACAGCGGCGGAGTCAACTTTCTACAATTTTCATGTATCGTGCGAGTTTTTCAAAAGACTTTTCAGAAGTGATATATATGTCTGTTTCGAGGGAACGTTTAGTTCAATATGTATTTATCTTATTTTAATTTTGTCTTGCGCTGCAAAGATTTGTGTGCGTATGAGGCACGGCGTACGATCAACAATAGAAGGAACGGTACGTCGAATATTTTGAAGCGCTTATAAATTAATGTTATGGAGAATCTTTCAGATACTAGCTGTATTTAGTGAGACCTTTAGCAATAATTATTTATTCCTAGAAGCGTAACTTATTTTTAGATGAAAACAAAAAAATAAAACAAGTACGCGCATAAACGTATTTGTTAGATATTAATTTTTGATTATACTAGTCTTGACTCGACATTCCGTATGAGAAATTTTAAAATTATCCATATTATGATTATTTGAATAGTTTAAATTTGTAGACTGTCGTAATCATAACGCTTAGTGGTTAGAATCTGCATATATTATGTTTAATTTAATGAATATTTTCAATTTGTCAAATTAAGGCATGAATATTTTGTTAATTATGGAAAAAATTGAATCAAATTTTTATATTAGTGATAAGTAAGAATTGTCATCGAATTTCATCATTTTTATATATAAAAATATAAAGAAAAATAGATATATTAGTTATCTAATTTATGTGTTATAGTCAAGAGAGCGGAACCAGTGTATAAATACGATTGATTCTGCAAGCGCACGTCTTCGCCAGTATTGCCATTGTTAATTTAAGTTTATTTAATTACGTATTTAGTCCAGTCATTTCGAATGTATTTATATTATGGTTTCACTGTTGTTTTTTTCTTTTATTTTCTCGCGTCGGTTTTATCCATATATATATTTTTTTTTGGTAAAGCAAAAACAGTAGTGAAACAACACTGAACCCGTGAAAATGATTAGATTTTTAAGGACGTAATTGTAAAAGAATTTTAGTAGTCATAGATTCATCTCGAAATGTAATTTATGAATACTTATGAAGGTATGTTTATTGGTTTTCAAAAAAAAAAAAAAAGAAAAAAGAGGCTCATCAATTAATTGTAATCGTCTCTTGGAGTTTTGTGTCGTAGTGACAAGCGATGGCGTCAAAGTGATTTTTGTCATTTTTTTAGAATATATTATCGTTATAGATAAATAATTTAGCACAACATTTCAGTATTTCAAATAAACAAAAATATTATTGTAAAATTGTTGTACTTTTGTTTTTACATTTATTAATAAATATGAAGTTTTATTAAAATGGTCTTACTGTTTCATTTAATAACACAACCAACCAACCTAAGCAAAAAAACAACTATACTATTTAATTTAAGTTTTGCAAAAATTCTACAAAAAAGATCCAACCCATATGACTACTATTTTGACAACCGTATCTCTATTATTCTTCTTTGTGTAGTATATATTCTAAGTTTGCTTTTGCAATGTATTACATAAGAAAGATTCCTGAAATTGAGGCTAAATTACTTTACTTACTCATTTGCATTGAATCATTTTTTACAAAATTTTCTGCAAGTAAGATAAAATCTAAGATAATATCAAACTACCGAGTAATCATATCATACAGACTTAAATCTTTTTTTTGATTTTTAAATGCTTTTTATTATTATTAAATTATTTTCACAATACATCATATATATAATATTTTAATAGCTTCTGATCTACTGATCATTTTCTATTTTACAATTTTAATTTAATTTTGTTAGTAATCATAGTATTATATTATTTTAATGTTATTAATGTACAGCATAATAGGAAAAATAGCTCAAAAACCTATTTAAAATTCTTATAAATGCTCATAATTCATATCTAATACATAATATTAACTAAAGACTCTCTAAAGTCGACGATCTAAAACAGATTGTGTTTAGATAATCTGGTTTTATTTAAATTGGTTATATTATTCTAATGTTAATATATAGCATAATAGGAAAAAGAGCTCAAAAACCTATTTACAATACATATTACACCTACGATATGAGATATTTCATTTTAAAACAAATCCCAAATACTGATAAAATAAATAAATTAAATTTTATAACATGAACTCATAAAAATTTATAATATAAAAAACTATTATTTTAGACAAATATAGTATTCATAAACTTAAAAATTTAAAGATTTATTCCATTGCAGCCATTTGTATAATTTACTTTTTTTTTTAAACATAATTCTAGTAATTAAATTAAAGATTTATTTCTATATCTATTGTAAAGAAATATAATATCATATGAACTAACTTTTTACTTTACAATTTTTTACGTGGGACGTGGTACGTGTTTTTTTTAGATACTTTCAAACATGCGAAAAAAGCGCAGCATCATGGTACACAGTCCCAAAAATCACCCCATAGAGTATTTTCGGTGATATTTTATCCTTTTTTAATTAAATTTTATGCCAGGAAGGCCTTACAGGTAAACCCCAATGCGCCTTCCTGGCCAATTACAAACAATACTGCATTTTTATTATACAAGTCGCTAAATTACGAGACACTGAAAACTCACAAATTAACGAGACATCTATGAATTGTACATAAATTTTATTGTACATTAATCATACTCAAATAGTGGTGACATAGTTGGTAGGACGGATTTTAGCCAATTTTTAATCGGGAACCGTTTCAACAATGAAATCCGAGAAAATTGGCAAACTCTGATAGGAAACGATCAACCTGGAGTCACAATATCCTTTTATCTATCCTTGCCTGACAGGGATCGATAACGGTGAATGCCATATTTGAAGAAATGTAGGAGAAGCTTGTCAGTTGCATATATGTACATAAATATACATACACGTGCGACCTCCCAAATATATTCATTCTAGCCAGCAGCATAGCTCGGACGTTAAGCTTCTGCTTACCGTCAAGAAGGTGCCGGGTTCTATCCCTGAATGAAAATGAATTTTTCAGAGTATGCTGTTGGTCAGACCTGGATTTGTGACTCCAGGTTGATCGTTTCCTATCAGAATTTGCCAATTTTCTCTGATTTCATTGTTGAAACGGTTCCCGGAAAAAAAATTGGCTAAAAATCCTTCCTACCTACTATGTCACCACTATTTGAAATTTGATGGATGTACAATAAAAATTTATGTACAATTCATAGATGTCTCGTTAATTTGCGAGTTTTATCAGTGTCTCGCAATTCAACGACTTATAATAAAAAAATGCTGCATTTGTATTTGTAATTGGCCAGGAAGGCGCATTGGGATTTACCTGTAAGGCCTTCCTGGTATATATGTAAAATAAAAATAAAATAAATAAAATAAAATTCTGCACGTGCACAACAGGAAGCCAAGGACACATGACATCCCATACCATTGAGTGTGTTTTCACCTTTTCATTATTCAAAATGATTAAATTTCTGAACTACATATGTATATTAGAATAGACTTATAAAAGCTACAATATTTTCTTATACAACAAAAAACACTACCTAAGATATAGCCTCAACATCATTCAACATTTTTGCATTCCCAAGGAAGATTACCAACAATTGAAACAAAACTTTCACGCATATTATCTAACAAAGTGTACATTTTTTCGTGTGAATCCAAACGCAAAATTCATAAAAAAACAATAACATTTATTCCATGTTATATGACATCATCGTCCCCGGTCGACAATCACGAGACAACATCATTTCTCCACTTTCCACCGACAGAACACTGCTCATTGTCTCTCGAAGCGAAGATAAACGGTTCGGAGACCATCAATTATTATTCGTAGTTCTGCGATTGCTCAACCCGATGGGTAAATGAAGACATGGCTCTCTTAATGCGAAGTAAATTGTCCACGGGTTGAGAAATCGAGTGCATTAAAAAACCACACCGAAAAAAAATCTGACATGTCTGATTTAGTACAAGTGCACAATGAGTAAAGTTTTAAACACTTACGGTATACATATTGTAGATTTTCACCACTCTCTGATTGTGATGACGACACCAAACACTAATTCAATAGAACCCCACCGCCATTAATTTACCACAACCGGAAGTCGAACCAGAGTCGAACGGAAGTGCAATCACTAGCACAAATTAAACCCCAAATGCAGTGAAATTGCCAAACTGGAATTCATAAGAACATAAATATTAGTTTTCATGTATTAATATTTTAAACTTACATATATTTATAATGATAATTTTATAATACCAACTTTTGAATAAAATCAATGCTTTGAGGAATTCATTGTAAAATTTTGTAATTCCTTTTTCTATTTCAATATTTCAATGCATTTGTTTTTTTTTTTTGTTTCAAATATGTTTTATTAATTCAAAGTTTTTCTTACTAGTGATCTTATACATAAGTATGTATTTACATATGTATATTAGATATAACTAAAAAATAAAAAAAAATCTAAAAAGTGCCACAAATTTACTGCTAATATCAGAAATGTATGTATATATGTGTAATATTAAATTAATAAAAAAATTCTATTAATAACTGGCTTACCTCGATAAGATAAACGTATTGTTGTTATTAATCTACAAGAATAGTCAAAATATGATTTTTCTAAGTGGAATTTTATTTAATTCTCATATAAAGACAATTTAATATATTATCCCTATTAATTCAATTCAGATTCATGTAAATACGATTAAATAAAAGTATGAGTTTTTATCTCGCAATTTTACCGATTTAAAATTTGGCACACTTCCAATTAACCTTTTTAAACGAAAACAAAAAATAGTGTGGCCAGAACATTATCCCAATGAACATATTTCAATAGAAAATACTCAATATAAAATAGTATTAACAGTAGGAAAAAATCCCATGTGAAAATACGTACTTTGGAATTTTGATTTGAACTGGACGACTACTTGAAGCTGAAAAGTACTACAAATAAAAGATAAAATACCCGACTATAGAATCCAATATTCATTTTAAACAGTAAATTGACAGATTTTGAGACATCCACCGAACACCAAGATATAGAAAAATCGTATATACAAATCTCCGAATCTCGAGCCAATCAACATTTTTATTACCAGATTCGTGTTTACTGGGCATACATAGATCTATAAGAAAAGTTATATCTCATCTCTGAATCATTATGTAGACATTTATAAGATTAAGATTAAAAAAAATAAAATATTATGAACATAAGATATTGTGAACATAATTTAATAATAATTTATTTATTTATTTAAAGTTTTGACCATTGTAGCATTACAGGAATTCCTAATGCGCCACAATGGTCAAAAATATAACAGAAAAGAAAAGAAACAAAATAATAACTAAAAAAATTAGACATAACAAAAACAAAACATATATGTACATATATTCTTTATTTATCGTTTTCATTTTTGTAAAAATCTATTATTGGACTCGGATGTTACATATATTATTTATTTACTATTTCTTTTTTTTATACATATCTCTATGTACATCCTGTCTGTTGATTTTTCAATTAATAAAATAAAATATACACAAACAACTAATAATAATAATAATAATAATAATTACAAATTATAAAAAACAACAAAGAAGAGAATGTATTATAAAAGAAAAGAGAGAAAGAAAAATAAATAATAAAAAACATTTAAAAATCAAAATCAAATTTTAATAATAACCATAAATGACACATATTCCTTTTTGATTTCAATGATTAATTAACATTATTTCAATATTGATTTGTGTAATATATTCATCAATTCTACTATTTCAATAACCAATATTCCAATACCAAATTTTATGTATCGATTTCTACTGGATATTAATTTTACAATTGTGAAATTTCGCTAATGTGTGCACACTCCTGACATTTATTAAAAATTCTGTTCGAATTGAAGAAATTCTCCGAGACGAGTGAATTATGACCGTACGTAAGATGCACAATCAATTTCGAAATTCATTAGTAAATGAAGTTGTTTGTTTTGAGCAATAACGCATGGAGTATTTTTGTGATATTTTTTGTACGCAAAGTGCTAAAGCAAACCGATTGAAATTCGAACAGGAACAAAACTTTCAAACCGTCACAATTCATTACTATCAAAGTAAAATGTCATGCGGCCAACATTCAACATTTTCCACGAAAAATATTACGTACAATGTTTTGGGTATGTTTTCTCGCGTGTCATTGACATGTCCGCTTGTCACTTCTCCACACAGAAGAGATGACCATTCGTCGACCTTGGTTGGATGCATCTTCACGCAGACTCAACGTATGAGGACTATTCACATCGGCCTCTCTCTATTCAAACTTTTGTCAATAATATGTAATTGAGTATTTTGCGGGCCAAGGTTCGGTTCGAATTGCTTCACATCCATGTAAAGATGTCTTCGACAATTTACCACAAATTAAGACAACGTCCCAAATTAATATATTCCAAAAATGTCTTGTACTGTTACACGTTAAAAATATAAAACTGGATATCGAATACTCGATCAAGACTTGTTGGACTTGAGATGTAAAGTCAATTTGACGATCTGTGAATTAATTACATTTTTTTCGTGTGGTTTGAATCAATCTGGTAAGCCTTTTTTTGAATACACATCCTGTTACATGGTATCGCGTCTTGAATGTGCAATCGGTGAAATCAAAACAGTACACATGTATGTATGTATGTATGTATGTATAAAAAAACAACAATATCGAGTTTTACATACATTCAAATACAGCTACTTACATATATTACAAAAATTTCCATATATTTTTTATTCAACATATACTGTGTATGTCGTATATACAATTACATACATATGTATGTATATCTATATATATATCAAATTGAATGTCTGTTTGTGTGTCTGTCTGTCTCGTATAGGCTCCTAAGCTACTTAACCGATTACGATGGAACTTCCAGGATTTTTGTATGCATGTCTGGTAAGCTTACTGTGAAAAAAAAACGGGAAAAAACCTCTTAATTTTAACATTCGTTATTGCGATTTTACCGACGCGAAAGTTTGAAGCGCCACTGTGTAGTCAAGGAAATGTGATCGTTGGTAACCACGTTACCGGTTGGTTTATGACGACAAAGCTTTGAAGAGACGTTAGTTGAGCTCCAACCATAACTTGAAACGGGAACGGGAACGGGGATTGCATGCGTTATTGTGGCATTGCAACGCATGCCGGATTCAGCTAGTCTATTTATATAAAATTGAATGTTTGTTTATAATAAACTACATAGCGGGCGTACAAAACTCTTCATAGAGTTCCGACCTCTTCGAAAACTCTAATTTAGGGAACCAAATTTGATGGTCCTTCCTTGGGACAGTTGTATTATATGAGATAGTTTTCAACGGGAAATATATTGTAACGTGGGAATATGAGAGAGAGAGTATCCACTGTCTAAGTGCATTCGTGGGTGAACAATAGACAGCTGGATTAGTCTAACGGCACTCAGTAAGTGTCCGAACAAAGGATATGTTGGGGTTCTCACAGAACGGGGCCAGTGCGGGTAGACCTACATACATACGTGTCTATAGAATAGACTCGCTAACGGATCGGGGATGCTATACTGGGCAACTTGCCCTTTATAGCGAGGTACAAACGGTAGATCAAGTATTCTGGAGGGAGCGGTGGTTACGTGTGGATCTCCTGAATCGTTGAATAAATACTTTGAAGCGATTATGGCCTTTCATTTGGATCCTAAACCCACCCCTACGCAACAATATAATTTAACTTTATCGCAAGATATCGCAAAAAATAATAATTTTAGTAGAAAATACACATGCGTGGTTAAAAAAACACTGACAACTTTGTGCCATCTAGTGATTTTAAAGTGCAAATAAATTAGTTCCAGTCATAATAATTTTTTTCATGTGCAATATATTTGTTTAATATTGGATATCATTTATGATTTGAATACATTTAACTAAAGTTGAATAAACTATTTTTCGTGCGATGTATTTTTTTTTATGAGTGTACATTATTTTATGAAGGTGAATATGGTCAAAATTAAAGTTCAATCAATCATCATCCGTTTTCAACTTAGGACTCCCTGAAAACTTTATAAGTATAGATATGAACATATTTCGAAAAAATATACATACATATTTATGTTCATACATCCTTTCATAAAACGAACGTAAAAAAATCTTAAGTAAATGAATAAAATATATATATATAAAAACGAAAGGGATGTATGTACATAGTATGTATGTTTTTTTACTTGGACAAGTACATGTATGTATGTAGATTTCAAACGATAAATATTACAAACATCAGATGATCATATGAATGCAAGAGATCGCGTTGTATCCATTGACAAGAATACATATGCTGCATATGATATACATACACGAAATCACAGATGTACGTACACATGCTCATTTGTACGCGAACGGCCGGGCGAACGAACGGGGGGGGGGGGCAACGATTAAGGCAAATTTACTGCAAGAGCTGTCCATGCTGAAACCGTAGCGGCAATAGCCTCGGGTATGGTTCATGTATCAATTTCTTTCAAAACAACCTATTGAAATATCAGCCTCAAAAATCGTTTTAACTTACCTCAATTTTAATTCAACAATAAAATTGTACAGAAGTCAATTCATTTAAACTGCAAATCAACTCCAATGCAAAAAAAACTTATCAATACTTAAAAAAATAAGGTCATTATAAAAAACCTCATATTTATACTTTGACGAATAAAAAAAATGTATGACACAAATTTGAAGCTAAGCGATCTTACATATGAACATATTATACATTTGGAAAAACTTCGCATTGTACATAATTCAACGATATTGTAATTCAAATTCTACAATTCAACGATCGTGTTATTCAAATTCAATAATAAATGAGACGGTCAACGCTTAGCCTCATTTTTTTCGAAGCTGAAATATCGTCTTTTGAAGAAATAGCATGAATCGATTATGTATGGGCTATGTAAAGTCCAGAATCTTGAATCGAGTATGCAAAGACAAATTTTGTCACTTTGATTCAATGAAACATATGCACATACGTTTCCAAATTCTTGGAATCACTATGGACAAATATGCAATTTTGACCATTACGCCACATCTCAACCAACCGCTTCATAAATATAATTTATTTCGTCTTTCACTTCAATTTGTCTAAATATTATGCAAGTATGTACCTACAGAATGATCCTTATGCATTTTAAACTTTGGATCCGCTTTTAACAATACAGCGAAATGAGTCGCACCATAAATTTTCCCTCGTTTCCTGACCATTGTGATCATTTGTTGATTATATGGTATGACTTTCAAGTCAATATATCATAAGAATGACCTGAAATATCATATGTATTATGAAAAAAAATTGCAGTGCAACATTGTGCCGCTAAAAGTGAACCCAGACCTTTAGAACAAACAGAACGAACATCCTACATATGTATGTACACTACGCAATGAAAAATCCACAGGAATTCTGTTCAGCGAGTGTCTCTGAGTGCTTATTGCTTCTACTTATGGAACTGTGTAAAATACAATTGATGATATTTACTTAATAGTAATTTATTTATTTATTGAAAAATCAACAGGCAACAGATGTAGAAATTCATAAAAAATAAATAATAAATATAACAAAATAACATCTGAGCCCAATTATGTATATGTAGATTTTTACAAAATACATAATATATCTAGTACATATAGACAAACAAATGAATAAGAAAAGAATAAAAACTAAAATATGACTAAATAGGACAATGCATAATTAAACATAAAGTGATATAATATAATTGGATAAAAAATATATAATAGAAATAGAAATGGATCAATCAATCAAGACTCTCCTGATGGCAGTCCTGAATTGATGCAAAGAAATACCGAATAGATCAACGTCATTCAGCTCCCCGTTAAGCATACGATAAACACGCTGTATGTAGATAGGAATATTTTAGGGAATTGGTTTTGAAAGGATTAAGTGAAAAGAGTGCAACATGTCTAGAATACCTAACTGGGATCCTGAAACCAACCTTACTCAGTAAATCGAAACAATCAAGGAAATCATTTAGGAGCTTGAAAAAGAATGTAGCATCAGTGAGTCGTCGCCTGACAGAAAGATTGTTGAAGGATAGGATTTTTAAAATATCGGGAACAGTAGTAAATTTTTTTAGTTAGATCAGATAATTATATATAGGTTTAAAATGCAGTGGTGCAGTCGGGCCAGGTCAGACCAGGTCGCCACCCTGATACTTATTTTTGAGCCAGGTCGCCGCCCTGGTACTTTGATATAGAAATTGTTTTTCGAGTACAATTAAAAAATATTTTTGCTTATATTTCATATAAAATTTTGCGGTCTCCGTGACGAGCCAGAATGTTAAATTACAGAAAACGCAAATATCGGAAGGCAAAGAACGAAAATCGAAAGATCTTAAGTCGAAAGATCAAAAAAAAGGATGCATGGTAAACGGTACGTACTCACGTACATACTCACTTAATTTGCGCGAGCAGGATACAACAGGAACAAGAGGAACAGGCTTTTCCTCCCGTATCCTGCGAGATTTGCCTTCCGATATTTGTGTTTTCTGTAATTTAACATTCTGGCTCGTCACGTAGACCTAAAATTTTGTATACCAAATATTGTGAGCTCTTGTTTTAACATTTGGTGACTACAACCGTATCCTCACTCAAATTCCCATTTGAGTGCAGATTTTTTTTTAAAAACAGCCCAACAACAAACCATTGAAAAAATTACATTTGAATGATGCCGAAATCGAATCATCTAACAAAATTTTCAGAACCATATATTATATTGCAAAAAATAATAAGCCTTACTCGGACCATCTTGATTGACTTTTTAAGTTAATTAGCATTTGATTTTTTTATAAATATTTGTACTACCAATATTGGGATACATATTTTTTAAGTAACGAAAAAAGCGGGGGGGGGGGGGGGGTCGTAAAAATTAACAATGCGGTGCAAACGATCGAAAAGCGCCAGACAGACTGAACCACAGATTAACGACACTTGTAAATTTTGCGTGCGCACTGCTCGCACTTACACTAAGCGAAATCTACCCGAAGTCCCGACATACCTACCCTGTATACGTTCTGTGCTTCTGATACTTAAGTTCCGAATTTTTCCTTGTTAAATTATTAAAAACTCGCCAGAAAGATCCAACTCAATTTTAATAATTGCATCTGTACACATCGAAAGGTTATTCGTCATCTGATGTGCAATTTTTCATTTGTGAAGTCGAGAATTGCGTTTAAAGCAGCCATCCAGTTAATCTTTAGTTCAATCTGTCTGGCGCTTTTCGATCGTTTGCACCAAACCCAAAAATTAAACACCGCCCTGGTACTTTTTTATTTAGAACTATATCACTGACTATGTATGTATATAGCGAAGAGAATATTTGAAGGCTTCTTTAGCATTTTGTGGTAGGTAAGTTTAACAAACTTTCAATTCGTGTATGCAAAGTGAAAATGTGTTGAAGAGGATGATGCAGAGCGTGCAATACTCGAGTTGGCCGTGCGAGATAGGACTATGGGAGTTGAACTCGTGGTGCAGAGCGTGACACAAAACCGCCGGCCGGTCACCGGAGAGAAAGTTGATGTGTCGTGGCCAACAGTCGAAGACGATGGTGATGATGATGGTGGTGGAGGTGGCCATTGACGACAATGGTGGTTGAGTGGGGCTGCTTGCCCCGGGCACCTATAAGAGCTGAAGAGCGATGAGCGGCCGCTAATAGCCCTGTCAGCTGAACACATACACACAGGTGAGTCACGAGCCTCCATCCCAAATTCTAAACAAACTTCATAAGTTAGACACCGAACCCTATACCACACCCTACATCACTCAAATCGGATCTAAAAGAGTCTCAGAGCTTAATTTTGCACCCTAGTAAAGTTTAATGTCGTTTTTTAAATATCACCCTATGACCAAAGTTCAATTCTTCTATGAAAGTTTTTGATTGAGCTCTTCAAAAGTCACAATTTTTGTTTTTGTACAAAATTTACTCATTAGGTGCATACATATGTACATATAGTGAAAAAGTAAAGTTGAAACTAAATAGAGATAATTTTTGATTCAAATATATTTCATACATATTTATATAGCAAATAAATTTATAATTCTTTTAAATTGATATAGTTAATACCGCTTGAACTTATCGACTATACCGCTTACATCTATTAATATGTAAGTTTGTTTGGGTCGTAGATTTCTTGACGTTCAATGTAATAAAAAAACAAATGAATATTCAAATAAATTTAAATAAAATATAACTATTCAAATAAATTTAATAAAATCTTTACTATTCATATATATTTAAGGCCATGTTTAAGTGGTTTATAATACAAATGCCGAGCGAAGCCGGGTAAAATCACTAGTATGTAATAAATATAAAATATTATATGAAATCTTAGTACTATATTATATATTTCTGTGTATATAAAGCAATAAATTCAAATATTTTTATTTAATTGGTATGTAAATATGTTGTTTATTGATAAAAAAAAGTTCATTTTTATTTCGCTTTAAAATATAATTTTATCGTTATTTTGCTTCAAGACTGTTAAATTAAAATGACATTGACTATATCGTAGGTATATTGGCAGAAAGCTTTAAAATTTGAAAGTCACGAAATTGAATCCTCTCTATTATTATTCAATTTTTGACTTAACGAATTTTAAAAAATTGGCAAAGTTTCAAACTGATCGAAAGAATGTAAGAATATTGCCTGACCGATTAGCGAAGTGAAAAATCAAATTCAAAACATCCAATTTTTGACTTAACGTTTTCTACCAATATACCGACGATATATGCATTGAAAATCAATAAAATGGAACAAATGAATTTTGCTTTATGGATTCAAATAAAAATAAGCAAAAGTAAAACAATTTGAGCTTTAAAAAAAAATGATGTTATAGAAATATATAGGTAATAAGAAATTTATTATAAAATGCTATTGTGAATTTTTCGCACGTACATGGTATTTGTTTTACAAAGTTGAATAATGTTATACATACGTTTGAGAAACGTCGATGTAAGTTTACATGAAGCCATCTTGACATATTGTGTAATTTGTATAACTCTTAAAGTCGATATGTGCAACAAATGATAATAAAAAAACCGCATACTTTCACCTCTCGAGATACCCAAACATGCTACAAAACTCGCATATGGATCATAAGCAAGAGAGGAATTCCTCGTTTGATAGAAAGAGCAAATAGAAAATGTAACAGCGTTCGTCGAGAAGACGAAGAAAGTATCCTTGACCGAGATTCGACGGGGGATTTTCCTAGAATGTCGCAATGAAAACATTGCAAAAATTAGCACAGTTGCAATGTAGGATGTACGCGCGTATAATAAACATTGTATAATTTAACGTGTCGAGCTTTTGAGGCGATGGAAAGTATTGCGATCGATTGATTAGTATGCCAAGTGGACCAACTCAAGCACATACAATATGTGATAGTGGATAATTTGCATGTTGCGTAACATAATCAACATTGTGATTGGAATCGTGTGTATATTAAATTTTATTTACCTCTTTGCAGAAAGATGAAATTCCTATTCGTTTTGGCCTTCGTCGCCTTGGCAGCGGCTTATCCCCAGAGAGAGGGTGCTGCCTTCTCCAACGAAGCCATCAAACAGGCCCAAAGCACGTTCCTCATCCCCAAAGATGCTGAAATTCAAAGGGTGAGTCTGTGTATTTAAATCTGATTGATCGGAAGAGTGTGAAAAAACAACAATCGCGATGGAGAAAGCTGTTTTTGATAAGATAACACGTGATGAGAGCAGTTCCTGCTATACTAATTCTCGCTAAACAGGTCCAATGTTGAGGTTTTCTCTTCTCATCACTTTGATTCGTTGTTTGACCGATTTATTTTTTTCTTATCAAAACATACGCTCAAGAATGGAGCATTTTCTTAGAAAACGCGCACGTGAGCTGCATATAAATTCAACTCGATTTACATATGACCTTAAAGCGTTGAAATTTGCACAAAATTTCAGCTCACACTTCAAAGCGGAAAATTTACATCACACAAGTGTGAACTAGCTTAAGAATATGAAAAATATTATAACTAAAGTTTACAATCCTATCAAATTTGCATAATACTCAACGCTAGGATTCAGACGTTTCCACTACTAAAAATTAACATATTCAAATTTAGCAATGGAATCTTATTTATTTGCATACTTTCAATTTAATGTCAAAGTTTATAGAAATTATACAGTTGTTGTTTTTTAAATTTATTATTTATAATACAATTTGTGTGTGATGTAAAAGGGCCTGATTTGATTTAGGTGTGTGCTAGATTACGAAAATCAAAAGTGTGTTGCGTTCGCTTATGAAACGATAGCAGTCGTGATTTGATTGATAATGATTCTCGTTTCTTTTCAATTATACAGGTACAAGAAGGCATCGAGCTGGCCGCTTACGAATCCATTCCCGGAAATCAACGCATCAACCTCTTCGAAATCTTAGGAGACCAAGTGCCATCGGAAGTCATCAACAACTTGCAGGGACAAATCGATCAAGTCGGTCGCAACTAAGAAAAGCCCTTCAAATGTCATCATATTGTACTACGATAGTTAACACTATGTATAGGTACACACTTAGTGGCACACTGCAGAAACACCTAGGAACAACTTGATGATTCAAAACTCAATGATCTTTTTGTAAATAGACTGTTTTCATTACGAATTGTATGATTTTAGATTTTTTTTTACTTTTGCACACAAATAAACAAATTGAAAAAATCTTAAATTTTGGATTTTATTTTGAATTTTTCTTCACAGCCTTATGTATAACCGGTGACGCAAGTAGCGAACCAAAAAAATGTATAAAAACGAGTTTAAGTCTCGATCAGTGAAACTAGAAAATCCTGATCGAAGATGATTCCGATAATCGATCTTGATAGTACGAGTTGCCGAAATTTTAAACTTGGAATCAATTAAAATACTCGTTTTATTTTTTTCTTCTAGAAAGTATACAAACGAAACGTGTTTCTCATTTTTTAATGAGACGATTTTCCAATACGCAGTTTATTTTCTTATTTTATTATTTAAATATGTGTATGTTTTAAAAATACGCTATACGTAATATGACGATGAATTGAGATGCGCAATCCTTTTTGAAATAAAGACAATGATCATTTTCACAGAGTATTGAAAATCGAATTTTAAAATATCGAAGGTTTCGAATATCGAAAGAGAGATGAACGAGCGAGTGCGCAAGATCGTCTCGGTGAAAGTAGTTTTATGTATTTACGGTGCACTATAAATGTGCATCAATGTTTCCAAAACTTTTCATTCTCATGAAAGACTAACTAGTTTTCTGATGCATTTTATTCAGAAAGTAAGATGTTTCCAATAAAAATAGTATTCAACACCACGTAGAAAAATCCATTCATACTTCGCTTCCTAATTCTAATGCAACAAAAGTCATCGAACGTCACGTTTTACCTAACTTTTAAATAAATAAATCTTTCCGGGATATTTATAATTTGAATTAATGTCAACTTTCATACTTTCATATCTAGGGCAGAGTTTGATCATAAAGTTGGAATAATCTTACATGACTTTCTTTTGAAAGTGGCGATTCTTTTGTATAATAGTATTGCCAAAATTGACAGTCAATTTGAAGTTTACCTTCCATGTCCTTCTCGTCCTTGTTTCAATAGTTATAATAGTATTCCACTCGAATTATTTGTTTAATGTACCTATACATAATGTACTAAAATGTCAATTTTCTTGATCCTATAATCCTATAAAAAAATTTAATCTTCCAGATGTCCCAATCCATCACTTTGGATATCATCTCATAATTCAAATTTGCGAAGACACTGAGAAGCAAGTTTGCTCAATTTATTTTATCTTTTAATGTCATAAGAGTACAGCAGCATCTATAGATATTAAATACCTCTAAACTTGCACTATAGTTCTTTCATAGATGGTACTTCTTTAAAGCAAAGTTTTCGATCAAAATATTTATGATCGAAAGTCAATATATTTCTTGCAATTTTTACTAACTTATTTATTACTACCAAAAAGTATTATCAAAATTAGTTTTCAGTTTGTACAAAGAATATTGTTAAACATCCATAGATGGCAATACTCATCCTAAAAAAACAATTCAGCAATAGTGCATACAATTTATGAAATATGTACTAAATATTTCATAACTAATTTTAGTTATAAGTATCATAAACACAAAATCTTGTTTATGAAATTGATTTATATTAAACTAAATTCATCTAAAAATAAAGTAAAAAATTGCAAAGATACGACAAATATTGAATATGTCATCGGCGAATTAGCATTTTTGCATGTATTATTACTAGACCGTTAGCCAGAATACAACAGTATTACGGTGAGACTGAAAATTTCCATATAGCATTTGGCGCACGTTTCCGGATTTTACAGGTTTGGTCGAAGCCATACATACATGTGTACATACATTGTAGCAACAGGGGGGTAAAAAAAAAGCAATCAGGAAAATCAGCTTCGTAAGTAACCGATCGAGAGTGCACAGTCCTGCATTTCTAGTCCTTGCACTTACAGAACGAGTATCACGGGACAAAGAGTGACAATGATACAGATGTACACGAGAAGAATACACGACACTAAGTGACACGGCCCGCTCGAGCAGCAGAACATTACGAGATAATCAAGAGTCCTGCAGCAAGAAGTGGCCGTCGAGGAACAGGACGCGTTCATGGATTGCTTTTTAATTAGTTATACAAGGAGTTATCGGTGGCCAACTAAGGTCTGATGATGAGACGTCTTGCTCGCACTGATGGTGTCCGGCGACACTCCGGGTAGAGGAAGCAGGTGTGCTGTTGGGATCTGCTGAATGTGGATGTCCTGATCCGAAGCACGTCTCGTTTCCTGACGACGAAAATTCGAAGAATCGCCGGTAGTGATGAGGAGGATGAGACGTGGAAAGTTGTCGCGTCTATGTATAACCTGTCTAGGGTTTATCGCGTCCGCACATGTTGTCAGACAAATGGTTACATCGAACACGCTCAATATCGTACCGATTGCATAATAGGATAAGTACAAGTGCTAGAAGTTATAGCGAAGTCAATTTTTACGATTGGAAATTGATTGAGTAGGCTTCAAAAATGTCTTCATTATATTGACTATAAAAAAACAGACAGATCTTGGATGATTCGAATAATTTATATTTATTAAACAAATTGGAAAACTCATCCATACTAAATACACACTTGGTCAAAAGTACTGCAAGGGTTTTTCTATAGTGGCATTTCGCCTAGGAATGAAAAATTAGTTAACTCGAGAGAAAACGATTAGTCAAGAATTCAATAAGAACATTGACCAATAAGACATATTAAGACAGATTTCAGCTTTACTAGAAAAGTGTTTTGAAACGATCTCAAGATAGGACGTAGGCAAAGCACAGTTGCAGCAATGCAACAGCCTAAAGTACAGAGATACGGGAGATGATGCAAAATTGGTCTACTTTATTTGAACTTCATACAAGTCAAATGGATGCGGTGCATCCGCTCTAAAATCGCCAGACAAATTGAACGACAGATTAACGGACGGCTGCTTTAAATGCAATTCTCATCTTCTCGAATGATAGATTGCACATCAGATGACGGGTAACCTTTCGATGTGCACAGATGCAATTGTTAAAATGGTAATTATTAAAATTGAGTTGGATCTTTCAGGCGAGTTTAATAAGGCAAGATTCGATAAGTTCCTAATCTTGCCTTATTAAACTCGCCAGAAAGATCCAACTCAATTTTAATAATGGCATCTGTGCACATCGGAAGGTTACTCGTCATCTGATGTGCAATCTATCATTCGAGAAAACGAGAATTACGTTTAAAGCTGCCGTTCTGTTAATCTGGCGATTTTAGAGCGGATGCACCAAACCCAAGTCAAATAGTAGTACATATGTATGGTTTAGAAAGAGCATAAGGTCCTTATCCCATATAGCGGTCTCCAAGATGCATGATGCACTATATTTAATATTTATTAGAATGTAATACATATATGCACGTACAATTTATACATATTGAACTTCTGAAAAAAATTTTGATGGGACTAAATCCAATTGGCAGAATTATCTGATTTTATTTATTTATTAAAAACAGAAACATACAGTATTTGAATATTTTTACAATAAATTGACACCAAAAAAGTTTCCGCATATTTTTTTCTTTATTTATTTATCCATTATATTATTAACCTTGACCATAAGTGCCACTATAGGTTACCCAAGGTGACACCTATGATCAAACTTTTGTACATAAGTACCAAATAAATCATTACACATAAAGATTATACACAAAGCATGATTTGAAAACACTAAGCGATAATCCCTGCGGCAGGAGTCTTCCACTGCCGAATCCGATATAGCAGCTCCGTCAAATGTAGATGTTCCTCTTCCCAATTCATCGAGCGAAACTATGCCTCAATATTGCTGCAGCTTCACTCAATTCAACCGGGAAAATTGACCGTTCTGACATTACCAGCCAGACATTAGCCAGCAGCCTCGGTGGTTATATTGATACTAAGCACCGAGAGGTCGCCGGGTTCGATCCCGTGAGCTGACTTCTGAATTGAAAATAATTTATTCTGATTATAATCTTTAATGCTGCTGGTCAAACTTCGATATTTGTGACTCCAAGTCGATCGTTTCCTATCAGAGTTGAAGCGGTTCCTCCATCAAATAGGAAAAAAAACTATCCGACCCACTATGACACCACTATTTTATTTTATTTGAATATGATTTCAAAAATTTATTATCTATAACGTAGATGTCTTACTAATTTTCTTATATACATATGTACATATAGTATTTTAATTATGCTTATATGTGTGGTCACAGTGACGCGTTAAAGTATTCTGCAATGTCACTGTGGCTAATATGTAAATAAATACAATAAAAAATTACATATAGACATCGTCATCACTTTTTTTGGTAATCTAATATATAATTTGGAAAGAGACTTTGTATATATGTATGTATGTATGTAACCTTCGTTCGTTGGGTCGTAAATCCGTGACGTCATCGAACAAATAATTCGATTTTTTTCGATTCAAAGGATTCGAAGTTCCCGGGGGCAAAGGGAGCCTAGTTCCCTAGGGGGCGCGGGCACCAGATTCTGGTATACATATAATTTCATATACATATCATTGTTTATAAGAGACATACCACTTACATGTTTGTTTGTTCGTGACAGTCAATTTAATAAAAAAACAAATGAGTATTCAAATAAATTTATATGAAATAAAACTATTCAAATAAATTTAATAAAATGTTTGCTATTAGATTAGTCATGTTTAAGCGGTTTATATTACAAATACCGAGCGAAGCCGGTTAATACAACTAGTTCTATATAAATTGATACCAGTAAGTATTAGTTCTGATAATGTTACTAGTCTAATTCCTCTTTCCTCATAAAAGAGTATATCTTACCATTCTTGAGATATTTATTACACTATATAAAACGCGGATCGATACTTAACCCTCCAGAGACGAGAGATTTTTTTCATTAATAAAAGAATATTTCAACCATATTTCTTTGACAAATATTCATCTTAATCAAGCAAAAATAATAAAAAAAAAAATTAAAGCGCTTTCAGGTAAAAATCCATGTAGCCATATGGCTACGCTCGTCGTTACAGGGGGCGTGTCAGTAATTCCGCGCGACAACAGATCGCAATACGTGAGACGAATATCCTGCCCTCCAAAATATTTTTAGATAAAAGAAAAAAATCCAAGATGCCTTTAGTTATGTGCTTAGTCTATTTATAACCCCATATTTTTTTTTTTTTTCATAAAATCAATATTTTTTTTTTTTTATAAAATCAGTATATTTTGTCAGATACAAAATATACCTGCAAGCTAAGGGTTTGAGTAAAAACAATAATTCGGTGAATTGTTACAAACATACCACACCCCAAAACATCGGAATTTTGACCAATTTGACCAATACCAAACCCTTAAAAATAATCATTATATAACCAAGGAGAAATAAAAAGCAACCATTTACATAAAAGAAAACATTTATTTAATATATATGATCTAAATCTCCATCAATCCATATGCGTGTTGTACTCGCTTTGTAGCTCGTAAAGTTGTCGTTTCCTCCGACCTGTCTCCCTCTAATTCGCATTTCTGCATTTGCAGCAAGTTGACGACGACTAAGATTATTTACAAGACCGCCATCATCTTCTTCGGCACTGTCTTCATCGGTCAATACGTTCGATTCGGGAGGACAAATAAATATATCCGTTTCCATCTCCATCTCCATATCGAGCAAATCGTCATCGTCAGTCCCAGGTTCTTCTAACAAATTTAATATGTCTCCAACAGTTAAGTCTTCATTAGATCTGAAATGGGCCCAAAAATTGGCGTTAGATTTTGTGTATATATAACAAAAAAACACCAAAAACATCGAACAGTAATCAAAATAATTTGACACGGGAAAAGACTAGCGTAGCCATATGGATACGCAAGCATTTGGGATTGAATTATAGCTATACAATACATATTTGAAAGCACCTAAGTATGTACATTTATAGCACTACACATTGACATAATAAATGTATTCATAAAAGTAATGAAAGGCATTTAAAAGTTTAAAAATAAATGCACTTACGTTTTCGAACAGTCCATTTTTGGTTAAAAATTTCAACCGCAAATTGTAACTCCTCTCTTTGTTTCTGGTAGTTGTTCCCTCCACTGTAGCACACCAATAACTGTTAAGCGTATCCAAAGGGACAAAACTCGCGCAAAAAAAACCGTAATCAGGTATAAGTGGGGGCGCTGGGGATTTAGTTTCGCCATTGCATATACTGTTGCCGTATGGCTACGTACGTACTTGGAGGGTTTTAATACATATCAATCAAAATGTCGATTGCATATTTTTTTGGTCCACGGGATCTTCAGCATACGCCTGTAGACCCACATCTCAAAAGATTCGATGCGATCATCCTGGTCTTCAGAGTCCACGTTTCACATCCATGTAGTAACACTGTCCAGACGTACGAGAGTTCTTCGCGAATCTCAAACGCGTACGTAGATTGAGATGTTTGTTAGTAAGCGCCGCCTTCATTTTGATAAACGCTGTCCTAGCCCTCTCGATGCGGATTCCTAGATTCATTTGTCCATTATATTATTAAAGTAAAAATAAAACAAACAATATATATATATATATATATATATATATATATATATATATATATATATATATATATATATATATATATATATATATATAAATTGCTGATTCCAAGTACATCCTTAGATATGTTTGTCGTGCGGAGAGTGCGGTCTGTACCAGGTGACATCATTTTTGGGGTGACACCAAATCGTTCAAATTGAAAAACACGAATTCGATGCATCACAGTCTTCGAGCAGCTACACGCCTCATTCCAATTTCTGTATATATACAGCTTTCTGTATTTATACAGCTACCGCGAAATCCGTCTGTGCAGCTATATGTGTATAGCATCAAATATGAGCCATAATTGGCTTTTGTTCGAATTCCTGAGAAATTAATGTATGTACCTAAAGGTAAGAAGGTTAAGGGCAAAATCACACAGCGGTGAATGTGGCACGTGGTTTTTTTTAGATAGTTTTAAAATGGGTCTACGTGACGAGACAGAATGTTAAATTTTAGAAAACACAAATATCGGAAGGCAAAGATCGAAAATCGAAAGATCTTAAGTCGAAAGATAAAAAAAAATGGTTAATGTGCGCGCGCAGAATACGGGAGGAAAAGCATGTTCCTCTTGTTCCTGTTGTATCCTGCTCGCGCAAATTAAGTGAGTATGTACCGTTTACCATGCACCATTTTTTTTTTATCTTTCGATTTTCGATCTTTGCCTTCCGATATTTGCGTTTTCTGTAATTTAACATTCTGTCTCGTCACGGAGACCGTTTTAAAATATAGAAAAAATATGACGTTCATGGCACGCATGCATGGCACACGGTAAACACTCTCGACCTATGTCGTTGAAATTGTACGATAGTATTTATCCTTGCTTGACAGTAATCTATAACGAATATGGGATACACAGTTACGATTATGGGATCCACAATTAACAAATATTAATAATTAATAAAAAATATTTTTTTTGAATTGTTACTTTTCATTATGCATATATATCAATACTTTTTGGCTTATTACTAGCCTCTTATTTGCGTGTTTTTTTTAACTATTTTACTTAAAGTACGTCTTAAAGATTTCCGGGGGTGTTTTATAAAGTTTCTAATGTCAGTGTTTCTCAACATATTATATTAATTTTTGAAGAGTGGGGAAGTTGATAGGGGGGGGGGGTAAGGCACAATTGCTTTATCGCACCAGGTGACACCACCCCTAGCGACGCCACTGTTTGTATGGATAATATATAGAAACTCTTTATGCCTTGTGCATTAAATAGGCCCATAATAATTGCAGCGAGTTCAACTGACGCTACAAAAAATTCCCATGTGCTACGAATAAATACAGTGGCTCGGACAAAATAAAAATCTATTAAGTGCATACAAATAAAAGACAGCCGTGTGTAAGAGCGCGCACAGTGGCTGATCGATACAGCAACCCGTTTCACGTGAAAGGAACGTCATTGTCGTCGGCAACACTTTTTGCCGTGGAAATTGCGGATAATACATCAAAATTAAAGACAGCACCGCCGGTGCATCCGATCGCGGCTAGAATTAAGATTGATGCAGGCAATACATCACGACGGCGAGCTAAATGACGGTCGACTATCCGGTCAACGTCATTGTGCAAACGACGAGTCGACAACCTTTTACATCATTTTACTTGCAGGATTGAATGATACACAGTTTTAGTATCTCGCATATCTATGTAAGTCAAAGACAAGTTATAGTTCATCTGATAATCGTATCTAGTAAGGCTACCAAATATTCAAATATTATAATATACATAAAAACGGACGGAATGTACATATGTATGTATGTGCAAATGTATCGACAAGTATGAAGATTTCAAAAAAACAAATTTTAGAATACCAGGAGTATACGTTATGCATAGGGATGTGGCGTGACGGCCGATCGGGGAAGTGGGGACTTTCTTTTGAGCTTCTGACATATGCTCCTGATATTGAGTGCCTGAGTTGGAACGGGTGACGTCAGCGTTAGATGCACGGAAGCCTACAAACATACACACATCCAAGAAGACACACACATTCATCATTTAATGAGCGCTCGACTTTTTACTATTGATACGCGCGAGCGCCTATAAACTACCTTGCACTATATGCATATATAACATATTGTTACGTACACCACCGAGTAAGTGCAATCGGATTAGGCCGAGTAGCATCTCAGATACTGTGTGACCGTTATAATTGATTTCAAAGATTTTCTCCAGACTAAGTGCAAGTAGGCTAAACAATGGCCACCGAATTGGCATAGTAAGCGGCAGTAAGCTCCCTTCTCAGAAGTGACCGATAGCGTGGGATTGAGTGTCGTGGGAATACATATCCGGGTACATGCCTAAACAATAGGGAAGTAACCTGACGTCGAAGATGCCTTGAGCAACCTATCCCTTTATAAGGAGGTACTAAGATCATATCAAGACATTCTAGACGGAGCACTGGCAGTGCGTGTATCTCCTTAATCATCAATAAATGCTGTGAAACGACTTTGGCCTTTTACTTGGATCCTCCACCCACCCCTACGCAACAATATAACTTTATTTTAATTCGTGTATCAATTCCTTACCGAATCCTCCCGTTGAAATCAACGGGCACAACACTAGTCGTGCTAGATCGGTTCAACTAGATCACTTGTTGGATTCTAAATTTTCAATTGTTGTACAGAAATTTGACAATTTACATAGCGATCTTATTTGACTCTTAAATACATAACTGTTGGTTGTTACTAATTATGTATTTTCATTTTAAGTTAAACAGCAACAAGATTTCATAAGAACTGGCTGACAGTAGTCATCAGCAGTTTTGGAGCACTGTCTAGATTAATTTCATTAGAAATATCTTTTTAGTCTCAACTGCGTAGTTCTTTTTTCAAACTATTACAATCGCTAAAATTCATACAAACGCTGAACATCGATTAGATCAATATTTTCCATTGTAGAATTAGATCATACAACACTTATTTGATACATTTTTATACTTACATATCTCCAGATAGGAATATCTCATACCGAACAATTCACTGCTTCTTAATATTTCTTAATTTCTGCATAACGAGGAATGATTTTCTTTTAGCACACCTCTGTGAACACTTCATGATATGTAATGTGGCGGTAACGCGTCAAAAGACATCATTGTTGTGTACATTAAGGATACGACTTAACGATTTATCACATGGTTTCGACTCAAATGGATGCTTTTTTTTGTTGTTTTAAATTTCTGACTTAATCAGAGTTCAAGATCATTCAGACGAAAGTGACGGTTTCGTGCTCGCATCCAGAGTGAACCCAAGACGTTGATATCCAAGGTTGGCTTATGGAGTACGGTTGGCCGCTCGTTCCCACAATTGTTCCGCAGGTCCATTATTAATTGTGTGCGAAGACTCTGGGAAAACGGGCTTTTGGTAACCGCCAATTACTGCGCCTCTTTCGTTGCTGCTTCTCTTGTTTTATTTACAATTTATATATATGTATGTATACCTTTCAGTCTTTTTTCCCCTTCCTGTAGTCTTCTTTTTGTTTTATGATTTAAGCACGGCGCGAAGACACTTAGCACTTCCGATACGCACGCAACTGTGAACTGGTGCGTGTGCGCTTCCAACGAAACAGACAATTGCACAATGCAAATGCAACGACTTGGATTGCACTCTTAAACCCTACCATTTGAAATGCAAACAGTGAAATTATCCTGTGATTGATTATATAATTGTATGCGAGATCTTCTCTAGTATTCAAGGATTTCCTTAGCACGCCAAGATTCGTATCAAACTACTAATTGGCCGTTCCTATCAAATTACATGTATTATACTTGCACTTTCATATACATACATACGTATTTATAAATAGGTGTAAATTTGGATATTATTAACATTTACAATCTAGTATTAACTCTTTCTACGTGCATTTATGTATGTAAAGAAGTCTTCAGGTGAATCTTAAAATACGACTAAGGTACACAAAACATTTATACACTAATAATTTCATTTAATATACATGTGAGACGTTATATTTGAAAGTGGCGGTTTAATTGACAAATTGTTATTACTTATTTTAATTCGATATGTCGGTAATCTCATAAGTAATAACAATAAAAGCAGAATAAACGTATACGGGCCACCAGTATTTTGAAATATTGTTAAACACAAAACATATGTACATATGTAGTATTTATTGTTTTACGAAATATTTCTCGAAATGAAGAAAATTGAACGTATCAAATATAACGGCTCATATACATATTTAATATTTTTATTTTATTTATTTTTATTACATTTTATACCAGGAAGACCTTACAGGTAAACGGCAATGCGCCTTCCTGGCCAATTACAAACAATGCAGCATTTTTAATTACACAAGTCGCTGAATTACGAGTCACTGAAAAACTCGCAAGTTAACTTGTTTTAACTTTTTTTTGATTTTTAAATGCTTTTTATTATTACGAAATTATGTTCACAATACATCTTATATCTATTTTAATAGCTACTGATCATTTTCTATTTTACAATTTAATTTAATTTGGTTAGTAATCATAGTATTATATTATTCTAATGTTAATCTACAGCATAATAGGAAAAAGAGCTCAAAAACCTATTTACAATCCTTATAAATGCTCATAATACATCTAATACATAATATTAATTAAAGACTATCTAAAGTCGATGACCTAATAAATTAACGAGAAATCTATGAATTGTACATACATTTTTTATTGTACATTAATCATACTCAAATAGTGGTGACATAGTAGGTAGGAAGGTTTTTAGCCAATTTTAATCGGGAACCGTTTCAACAATGAAATCAGAGAAATTTGCAAACTCTGATAGGAAACGATCAACCTGGAGTCACAAATATCCAGGTCTGACCAGCAGCACTACAGATATACTCTTCTTTTTTTCAATCGAGGTCAGCTCATGGGATCGAACCCGGCGCCTCTCGGTGTTAGGCAGAAGCTTGACGACCGAGCTATGCTACTGGCTTTATATGTATATTTCAAATTCTATACGAGGGATTTTTTTACCACATATACTTTTATACAGGTAAATGTGCTTAATATTGAAAATACATTATATTGATATAAATTGAAAATACATAGAAACAAAACTATAAATTACATATAAAAAAGAGTCATGAATTATAATATATGCTTCTATCATATTATATGAATCTATATACATAGTCTATATACAATGTATGTAAGTCAAATGAACTTAATATACATATACATACATATGTATATACATAGTACCCAAGCGAAAGCAAATTTTAGCTCAATTGAAAGTGGTCCTTCAATGTCTTTATATATACAAACATATATTTTGAGTATTTGATAATCCTAAAATATATTCAAAGTGTAATAAAAGTGGGACATTTATTTTTAGACAAACAAAAATTCCCATATACATAAAAAATAAAATAAAATATAATGCACTTGAAGCGTTGATGTAATAAAACAATTAAAAAATAAAATTTTTATTATTATTTTTATTTTAAACAATACTCTATTATGAGTTTTTTGGTTGGTGTATTTTAATTCACCATGAAAATATTGCTATTAGACGGCGTAAATAAACGACCAAGAACTTGCGCAATATTAGTGTATTATTCTTTCATTGTTTTTAAGTGAACAGTAATTTTTTATACATGTATAGATTTATATGCATACTCATTTTTATCTCGAGGGAGTTCTCAAAAATTTCACAACGAATTAATAACGCCGACAAATTGTATTCAAACAACATGAAAAGATTATAATCACGACTGATTATAGAAAGAAAACCTTCATTATTGTATACAAGTATCTACATTCTACATATAATGCAAGGATTAAAAATATTACTACTTTTAAAAGTAGTGGATCGACGTGGAAAACGTCGATTAACTCTTTTATTATCTTAAAATTATGATTGAGTATTTTTCCGGATGATTAAGTCGGATTCTTCTGACTTCTGATGTACTCTGCTGAAAAACCAGTCGCACTTCATTCTTCGGGAAATGGTTTCTGTTTCACGTGTTTTCCTCGTCCGCAACGATGAATCCTGTTTCATAAAACTCTTGTCGCAATCGACTGCAATTCTATTTACAATGTGACAATGATGTCGAATTAAGATTAACTCCCAACGGAAACAATGGTCGAGGAGAGACTTGAATGCAAAATATGTAACTCAATGCGAATTTTCTTCCTGACTTTTCCGAGATAATTCCGACACTGTCCGTGTCAATCAGTCGACTTTTACTTGGGAGAAAATGCACGCAATTAATCTATGAAAATAATTAATGACACGTCTATCCAATTATGTGACATTTGTATGTCAAAAGTCACAAAACAATAGACGTGTTCACTTTCTTTCGCATTAGAGTGTGAGAGACACTTTCAATTGTTGCGGAAAACAAAATAAATAAGTCTGAAATAACATGTTATGATTCGAGATAGCAAAATTCAGTCACTGATCTATATGATATGATATAATCATGGGTGGTAATAACATAACCACTTTTCGTGTGAAAAGAAGTAGACACACAAAATAAAAAGACTTCTACTGTATTTACTCCAATTAAATACACATGAACACTTAAAACATTTGAGCTCTAATTTGTTATCTCATTGTAATAGAATGATGTTTTTTTATGAAATTGAATCAAAAAATATTTATCGAATTGACTAAAATCCAATTTATATATGGAATAAAGCCCCAAATAACTTGAAACTCGATGTTTTGGAATTGGGAATATTATCTTGAAATTTCGTCGACCTTTTTAGAGTGGATGTTTTTATCAAAAAGTTATTGATACATTATTTTGATCATTTATTTCGGATTCCAATAATTGAAAATGAAATAAATTAAAGTTAGATAAAATAAATAATCAACGACATATAAAAATAAAAAGTGCACCCAAACTTTTAGCCCGTAGTGTATGTATGTACATGCATACGAGTATGTCTATTTATAATTAAAATCTGAATAAAAAAAAAACTATTGTTCGTCACCTTAATATATTATTTAGCACATGCTGTACTAATTTCCATATTATTCCCAGAATGATTCTACAATTGTAATAATGTGTCCGTAAATAATAGAATACATGCGAATTTTCGACATTATAAGTGTATCCGCCGACGTGAATAAATTATCCGACCCGACGAATATGACTGATGCGTTTAAAGTCCAATTTGATGGTATCATAATGAATGTTATAACGAAAACAATAGACGAGTCAATTCAAGTTTAGGGCTGATGTAAGAATTAAGATTACTATCACAACGGGAAGAAGAAAAAGAAGAAGAGTGGTGGAACAATCGCAGGTAATCGCGAGGTATCTCAAAGAGCTTTGACAGTCAGCGTTGAGAGGTCGAGTGGCTAACACGCTTCCTTCCTGATCGAATCGTAAACAAACCGAACGTGTGTATGAGAGCTTAACTTGTGTTTTGACAATAGATAATAAACAAAAAAAAAACGACAAGTGAGACAACCCTAAAATGGGAAGAGCTCCTGTAACGCGACGCACGAATTGTATGGCGACGTGCAATCTACGAGCAAGACTATGAAACATTTAAACCAAAACTGACTGATAACATTTGATTAGTGAAGAAAATTCTTGTGAAAATGCGTTTCTCTAGTGAAAATCCGTTCGTGACGTCTTTCACGGCCATCGTCACCATAGCTGCCCTTTCGTCGGCTCATCCCCATGGAAGTCACAGTGTCAGATCTGGTGTGTAGACATTTTCATTTCACTCATTATATACTATTAAATATATATTATTTATAAATATATTGTATTAAAAAATTGTTGTATGTGATAATTTTTGGCAAATATTGCGAGTGTTCGCGCGATAATTGAATATGACATTACGAAACTCTCAAAAAACATCAATATCAATGTCGAGATATTACAATTTTCGATAGAATTTGATGTCGAATGATTTTGAATGTGACTTACATCGTACATACATTAAGACACGATGCTTTTACCTCACGAAGGCGTATTTACAAATTTAATTGGGCAGACTTTAAATGATATAGATATATTGGAGCATTATTTGTGACAAATAATTTTTAAAATCTTATGTATGATATTACGTAAAAGTATGGATTCAGATCTACATACTATTTTTAAATTAAAATATATATGTATCTATTTAACTTCATGAACTTCATTTGTAGCCATTTAAAAGAAAATCAAATATTCATTAATGTCATAATATTATAATATCTAATAAATAATTTCAAAGAGTCTTTGTATGTTTGTTTGTTTGGTTCGTAAATCCGTGACGTTCAATTTAATAAAAAAAAACAAATCAATATTCAAATAAATTTAAATAAAATAAAACTATTCAAATAAATTTAGTAAAATGTTTACTTTTAGATTGGCCATGTTTAAGAAAGTTTATATTACAAATACCGAACGAAGCCAGGTAAAAACGCTAGTGGTTCTATAAACAAATTTACATCATTTCATCATTTTGATTACTTGAGCTACTATTTTAATGAACGACACGTTCAGTGTATTGAAAAATTTCGTATTTAATAACATGCAAAAAGACATGAACGAGCGTGCGAGTTGGAAACCCAACAAAAATTCTACCAACACTCAACTCAAGTATTACATTATAGGCAATTTTAAATTTATTTACCAAATAAAAATAGCGGTAACTTAACGATAATTCGAATATCTTTACGCGTGTATGTTTTCGAGCGAATCCATTAAACGTTCTTGAATTACCGACGGGTCAATATTTACTGTAAGATTTATGCGTGCGCGAAGCGATGGCGACCTTCGTCGCGATGGGATGGTCGCATCCCATTTTATTATTATTAATTCATTTCATATAATCAATGCAAAATATACAATATTAAACCGCGACAAATGGCAAAACCAGATTAAATTAAACACCGGCCGGTTAATGTAATCGGAGAGCATCGTCGTCGTCGTCTACGCGTAATGCGATACTTCATCAAATAAAAATTATTAGCCTGTGTACTAAGTTTTGCATTAATAATAATACAGGTATATAAATTATTTTCAATAACCCGATAAATTGCAAAGTGCAAAAAGTAAATTAATATGTCTTAGCAAGTATAGCATACATATATTTAATTATATAATAAGTATATAGTTAATTTTCATTAATAATAATGATACAAAATCATTGCATTAAATATTTGTAGGATATAACAAAAGCTTAAGTATTAAAATTAAATACTTGAATTTCTGGCGCTGATACATTTTAAAATGACATATGTACATACATAAATACATACACACATACATACGTACAAGTAGCGTCCAGTGTCTTTTATGTAAAACAGGGGACTAGGTTTGGACAGAAAAAAATATTTTTAATTTTTGAATTATAATAATATGCCTTGAAGTGATGAGTATAATTTTGCATTTTCGTGCTAACAGAATTATCTTAGTAGCCTATTTTTCTTGACAACATATTATTTGTCTTTAAAACTTAATATTCTGAATGATGTGTTGAACAATCGATCGAGAATGCAACATTACAAGCCCTCGTTAATAATAAGGTATGTCTTTGCCTTAATAATAAGGGTATTACATAGTAATTTATTTATTACTTTTGTACATTGTAAATATAGTCAGTAACAACAAATTACACATCTTCTTTTAATTAATAAACCTATTCTGATAAAATCGTGAGTAAATATAGAATTTATATATTAATATATTATATTTATAGTTTGGAGATTTCGAAAAATAAATATTAAAATTATATTATACGTGACCACAGACGAAGACACACACGCATGCTCATTTTGACGCGGCCGGTTGGGCGAGCGTGAGGGGATGTAATAAGGTTGACTCGAAGGGTGGAGTGAGGGGTTTTTGCACGACAGCAGCAACACTAAATAATGAACATAGTATTATATATTAGTGCAGTGTGATATGCGAATCAACCACATACTCTCAATGAACATAATATGTATGTATATGCGAATCGACCGCAAGGGCTGTGCACGTTGAAACCGTTAGCGACAATAGCTTCAGGTGAGTGTGGTGGTACCCCGACTTAGCGCGACAGACAAAATCGCCCCGACAAAACCCCCCAGCAACATGCGCTCGGCGACAAAACCGCGCCAGAATATATGGAAAATTTAAAATATCAATTTCGATGTCGATTATGTCTCATGTCTCTCGCTTATCTTAAGTTAAGTTGAAATATCAACTAGTACAAAACTAGTACATATGTATGTATAATCAAGGCCGACGAGAGGGGGGGAAGGCGGGGTAAAGTTCCTGGGCCCGGCCTACTTGAAGGGCCCCGTGTCGGAAACAATGCCTGTTATATCATACTTTCTCATTTAATTATTTTAAAAAAATAACAACCAACATACATATAGATATTTCTCTAATAGTTCTGATTTTTCGCATATTAAAAGAATATATCTATAAGATTTTTTTTAGTTTGTCATACGGCCTGGAATAAATTTAACCAGCGCCCGAGATTCCTCTCGGCGGCCCTGTGTATAATTATATATAACAGATATATCAGTTTTACAAGCTGATTTAGGTATTACATATATATTATCGGTCTCCGTGACGAGACAGAATGTTAAACGACAGAAAACGCAAATATCGGAAGGCAAAGATTGAAAATCGAAAAAATGGTGCATGGTAAACGGTACATACTCACTTAATTTGCGCGAGTAGGATACAACAGGAACAAGAGAAACATGCTTTTCCTCCCGTATTCTGAGCGCGCACATTAATACGGGAGGAAAAGCCTGTTCCTCTTGTTCCTGTTGTATCCTGCTCGCGCAAATTAAGTGAGTATGTACCGTTTACCATGCACCTTTTTTTTTTTTTGATCTTTCGACTTAAGATTTTTCGATTTTCGATCTTTGCCTTCCGATATTTGCGTTTTCTGTCGCTTAACATTCTGTCTCGTCACGTAGACACATATATTATATAAGCACTCCCTTTAAATAACATTAAAAGCATTTTGCGTATCGATATTAACTATCTTCCGAGTACTCTGTATCAAGTTTTAAATTTTTATGCATATTTGGACTAATTTTTGCTTGCTCTTACATACATTTCTTACTCAATTTTCTGAATAAACATTCAAGCATATTATGCCGATAGTTCGTCGCGCTTTCAAACTGACCGAACGCCGAATATAAACAACAACAACATCAACAATATTAATGGAATAGCCGAAACAGTTAACGCATTTGAATACAATGCAAACGTGCAGTCAATGGGAGGACGTTAACTGCGGTAAATTTGATAACTGCGGTAAATCGTGCGTCTCGTACTACGAGACAGGACAGGGGGGAGCCGAATAAACCACATTCGGGTAAAATAGTTAACCGTTACGGCTCGCTTTTATACTAGTATTATTTTTATACATACATACGAAAATACATCGTCGTGGATCTCGATTTTCGTTGACCGTTATTTTCGCGGTGGAAAATTCGCCAACGACAATTGGCTGTCGTTACGTCACGAGAGTCGTTTGAGTGGTCGCGTGCGACGACGCTCGTTTATTTGACCGCCTCTCCATTCATACAACCGTGGAGGTAAATCAAGAAGAGCTGACTTCTCAGCATCGATACGAAATGCGTATCACTTGGCAGAGATTGAAAATTCGCGATTTGAATCTGGAAAAAACCCCGGGGGAGAGGGGACAAAAATTCACTGGGCCAGTGTTATTTGAAGGGTATAAAATCATATCGAGAAAAAATATTTTAAGAAGGAACCGATCGCAAATAACAAACTTGCTATGTATCCGCATTGAAATCTACATATATAATTTTGGAAAGGCTTTTTTTAATCAAAAAATTACTTTTCTTTAAAAAAATTTGCCTGCAGCGTATTTTGAAGGTATTTAGATATTGTTTATTTTGACATTTAAATAATATGTACAAGAAGGTTATACAATTATTTTTTTTGCCTTTCATGAATATTTAACACGTCTAAAAAGAGAAATATTTTTTTGTAAAATAAGTTTTCCTCCCCCATAGGAGGGTTGGGATTAGAATAAGGAGTTAAATCAAAATTATTGTTTTACCAAGGCTTGGGCTCGTTCTCGTACGCTCCGATATCACATTGTTTTATATTTTATTTGTAAATTCGCGATTTCTACAGATCAGCTAGTATGTTCTGACCCATAGGAATTTCACATTTTCTTTCATTGCAAGGTTTTCGAGATTTACTTTCAAAGACTACTGAAATGAATAATGTATCGATACTACATAATGTCAAACATTTTACTGTCACCGCGTAGAAAAATGTTCTTGGGAAAGGTTTTTGCTTAAATAAAATTATTTCCCGAGTGAAAATATAATGGAAAGTGGGCACTGCAAAAAATTTATAGGGTTGATAGTTCAAGTGTTTTATGTTAACTGTCGTATAAAATCGGTAAGTTATTATATAAAACGACCAAATTCTATATTTATATTTAATTTAATGGCTGTTTGCCATGGGGAGGAAAACGCACGATTCATATTAGATATTGTAAATGTTGAGCTTCGCCTTAATGTTCATAAGAAAGCTTTTCGACAAATAGATATCGAGATTTATCGTAAAAATTACAAAATTAAAATTAAAATGACAAACTAAAAATTACAAAATTTCCTACAGCAAAAATTGCTGAAATTATGGGCTATCCAAATCGCGTAAAATGTGAAAATCAGAATTACGTAGATATTATTAAGGCTGTAGGAATGTAAATATTTATAGACACGGTTCTAGTACACCAGCCCTCCGAATAGAAAACTTCGTCCTCCAAAATTAAAGTCTTTTAATTACTGGTAAGTCGCAAAGATCTACAATTGTAAATCAATAGTTGAATACATATTCATTTTGTTAAGTAGCCTAATGGCAAAATTTCCCGGTCTCCGTGACGAGACAGAATTTTAAATTACAGAAAACGCAAATATCGGAAGGCAAAGATCGAAAATCGAAAGATCTTAAGTCGAAAGGTAAAAAAATGGTGCATGATAAACGGTACATACTCACGTACATATTCACTTAATTTGCGCGAGCAGGATACAACAGGAACAAGAGGAACAGGCTTTTCCTCCCGTATTAATGTGCGCGCGCAGAATTCGCGCGCCTTCCGATATTTGTGTTTTCTGTAATTTAACATTCTGTCTCGTCACGTAGACCCTACATATACATACATGTATTTATGTATATTATATAATATCTCATGTGCAGAGTTAGACAAATCAAATTTTAACTACATTGATATGCAAATATTTTGTCGAAGGGTCAATTGTTTAAGTGTTAAAATGGCTATTTCCATATAGTGCACGCATCTTAAGACCGGAGGTTAATGTGAATTCCCCAGTGTCTACATGTGCAAACCGCTTATTCGTCTTTGACGTGTACACATTCTCAATGGTTAATTTATGGTGTTTTAAACGTCGACATACCTCGTGGGTCAAACCGGCAAAGAGTCGTTCTACGTAAAGGAATGTCGCGTTGTGTGAATGATCCTCATTGTCAACTCAGTATGTCGCATTGACAACGAGAAATTTTAGCATTGCTTCGCCTATCAAAAATAACATTAAATAAAGTCCCGAATTGCGTGGTTATAAACTTACTTTAACGGTTTGACGCCATGTCGTTAGTTTGTGCCTATCTAAACTTATACGGGTGTAAATTTTGCATTTTATCCAGCAAAACGGTTTAACGGTAAGTTTTGTGATGGTGGTTTGAAGATAGTGCAGTGTAGGTTTTATCTACTGTGCAAAGGTCATTATTCGTTGTAGAAATACTAAAGTCCTTTAAACGTTACGTTTTGTACGTGCATTATTTTTAAATTTCATATACTATGTACATACAATTTTCCATGTGAAATGTCAAAGTACAAAAATCGAATAATGTATTCATTCATCAGAACAAACGTTATCCAAATGACAAAAAATAAAGCAGAAAAACTTCATTTAAAATCACAAATTGTTTCATTCGAAGCGTTCCAACGAATGTTTCAAAAAATAGAGTACTTAACATTTATTGTTTCTACTGGTTTCCAATTCCAAGTAAGAGCGAAAACACACTGAATAGTATGGAATGTCACGTCCTTGGCTGCACGCTGTAACAGTGGGTGTACCCCAAACCGAATTGGGGTGTAGTTGCACGTGCAGAGTGCATATGTTTCTCCTAAATTTCACCATTACCGATCACTGTCAAGCAATAATAAATACAAGGATTAAATATCACCGAAAACACTCCAGGGAGTGATTTTTGGGACAGTGTACCATGTACGTATATGGGCTAGGAGTGCTGCATTTTTTTCGCATATTTTAAAATTATCTAAAAAAAAAAACACGTACCACGTATCACTCAGTGTGTTTTTACCCTAAATGTTTACGTATTCAAACTTTCGCAATTCTCGAGAGTTTCTACCGTCAATATCTAAAAGCAAGTTACTCTTAATAAGATCATTCTACGTATAGATTTTGATGCAATCCTAATCTCAAAATAATAATGATCACACTAAAAATGAAATGTTTAGTTTGTACCTATGATTAATTTATCTAGCTCTTGTCTCAATCTAACCATGGTAGATTATATAGGCGACAAAATTCAAGATAACGTGCGTTAAAACTAAGCAGTTGTGCTTCGGTGACAATTCATTATTCATTTGACATAAACATAATCGATGATCTTCTACTATCTCCCAGTTGTCATCTGCTTCGTGGGTTGGTAGGAAGATACGAGTGGTCTAATACAGAAAGACATTGCGCTAGGATACCATAGTTCATAAGTGTTGCACGGGACCACCCTAGTAGTTTTTGGTTTTTTTTTCTGTCGTTCTATTATATTTTTATCGTTTGGCTGCGTCGGGGCAGGGCTGGTCGAGTTTCGCATCTGGCCCAGACGAGTTCAGCTCGCGGCTCACAGGTGTTCTTTTCCGAGCTGAGGCCACTTTTTTATTCGATGTCTAATTCAGGTGTCGACCCGCCGGTTTCACGGCCATTGTCACTTTTGTTGAGCCCCGATTTGGCACCGCAATTTCGCTAACTGTACACGAGCCGCGGCAGACCGACCAGAACCGAGGTCTTTGACGGTCGTGACGGATGCTTTTCGTTTTGGACTTGATCTCGGCGGTGACATGCGAATTTGATCAATAATCCTATTACTCATGCCGACAGCGACAATGACTGCTTCATAAAGCAGTTAACTGGATTATAAGTCAATGCTTTCAAACTTCTTCTACAATTTCTTCTTTAATCAATTTGAAAAACACAGTTCTAATTACAGGCAACGATTTTTGTCTGTTTATTAGAATTTATAGGATTGGTTCTTATAATTATTGAGATTCTATCCATTGAGGATATCTCAATTCGTTGATTTTTATGCAACATTAAATGTAGCATTATATGTAAAAAAAACTTCCTTTGAAAATATAAGTCATGTACTCGTAAGTCACAACATAATTTTCCAATTGGATTCTATTTAAGTGAATTAAATATGATTCCAATGAAATTATGAAAATTGTCTTGATATGTAAATATTTATATTCATTTGAATATGATTTTAAATTGAACATTTAACTCTAAAAAGGTTTAAAACCTTTATCATCTATATATGTATATAATAAAAAAAAAATTTAAAAACATACCTTTTCTATAATTTGTATATAAAATTATTAATTTGAATAAAAACAATAATTTTATTTAACTACCGCCATCTATGTTTAAAACTAATAAACAAACGATGGATAAACGTCAACGACTATCTCGCCGGGCAGATATCAAACGCGTCTTACACGATATTTTTGCACCATCGTAATGGCGGAGGATCCATTTACTTATATTGATGACCAAAATGAGCAATATGGCAAGGTATAAAAACGATCGGATAAGAGGCAAACTTTTTCCTGAATTGTAATCGTAAGTGAAACGTAAAGGAGGTATGTAAAAATTAATGTCTGTGTGTGTGTGTCTCGAATAGGCTCCTAAACCACTGAACCGATTACGATGAAACTTTCAGGATTTGTTGTATGCATGTCCGGGAAGATTACTGTGGAAAAAAGGGAACGGAAACGGGAAAAACGGGAATGAGTGTCATTCGCTATAGTTTCAAATGTTTTCGTGCCACGACCAAGGTGTTCGCTGCCTGCGTTACTCCGACAAATGGGAGCGGGAACGAAAACGGGAACGGGAATTGCATGCGTTATTGTGGCATTGCAACGCATGCCGGTTTCAGCTAGTACCACAATATTTTCCTTGTTTTCTTGCTTCTGTTAAATTATTAAATAATGTGTTGGCAAAATCTAAAACTAGCTTTCTTCATTTGTTATTTCATCTTTGTTGCAATGATCCCGGTGGTCCATTATTTCACCGCAGTCTCCCGTTTATTATTTTTTATGGTGCACTCAGAATACCATTACAATAACCAATTACATATGTACATATTTACATACATAGGTACAAATAATACAATGGCATAAAAACTTTGCAAACAAGAAATATCAAATCAAAAGCGCACATTTGGTGCAACGTGTATAAGTATGTACATATATTTTATGTGTCTGCGTGTATAAAGAACAAAGAGAGCCAATACTTTATTTATACCGGTTCTCACAAAAAGGGTACCGGCCTGATAATAATTCGGGGAAATTTTCCCGAGGTGGAGAAGGCTGTTGCTTCGGCGCATCTCGATTATTCTTTTTTTCTTTTTACTTTTTTACCCTCACGGCCCTTGTTCTTGAAAGAACCGGCCAACCCGTTAAGGTCAACTTCTCTCCCCGGTTGTGCAAAGGACCGGTCCTGTCCGGAGAGGCTTCCTGTCCCCGATCACGTGCGCTTTGGGATACACTGCCTTGCAAGACCCCGACAAAGCGAGCACCTCGACTCCACGTCAAGTTCTTGTATCATTATTTAATTCGTATTGCTAATTGGCGATACAAAGTAACACAGCACCTAGGTCGCAATCTAGCAGCCAACACTTGTATTTCCAATATTATTAAAATTACTTATTTCAATCTCGAGTGCTGTCTAAAAAACAGTTCGGTGATTATCCCGCTGAAAGCTATCTCGTGCACGTCACTAAAATTTCGATCACGAAACATCTGGTACCCAAAAACTCCATCAATCGAAAGGCACCCACGCGAAATATTGTACTAACGACAACTCGAGTGCTAGATATTCCGTTCCGTTTACCATAAAAAACATAGAACAATTTTATATAGAACCATCACATCAGCCAAAATAGATAACTATGATGTGAGACAGTCAATAGATATTGAACTACATTTAAGTTTTCTAAAGAGATTTAAGAAAACAATAAAATCATGTATCGCAAATAAAAACAATTTTTTTAGTCCTTGATTCTAATGCCCTGCCTGCCAAAATTTCTAAGAAAACAATTACCGGAATTATAAGAGGAAAAAATGAATTCGAATAAAAGTCTATGCTTTAAAGAGGAAAAATGGTTTAATAACATTTGAATACCTGCTTCGTTAAAGTTGATCGTTAAAGTTTACGTCCATGAGAACCCAAAGCCAATATTACTCAGCATAGTCGTAAATGACGAAAACCCAGCCCTTTTCAAAACAACAAAGGTCACTAAAATCGTACTTTTCCCACAACATAAGATTAATGGTCCATTACATTTATTAGTTTTAAACGTGATATACTATATAGACATATGTGCCTATGTACATACATACAGGGCCGCCGAGAGGAATCCCGGGCCCTGGGAAAAATAATTTCGGGCTCTGAGACAAACTTAAAAAAAGATCTTTTAGATATATTTTTAATACAAACAAAAAAAATATCAGAACTATTAGAAAAATCACAACATGTTGGTTGCTATTTTCTAAAATGATTGAATAAGAAAGTATGATATAACAAGTACGATTTCCGACACGGGGCCCATTGATTAATCCGGGCCCTGGAACTTTACCCCGATCCCCCCCCCCTCTTGTCAGCCCTGTGTACATATATATGTACATATATAATATTATTTAATAAAAAAAATTAAGAATTTGAATGACAAATTCTCACATCCGCATTTCGATACAAATACACTTTTTTTTCTTCTTCTATTAAATACAGCAAGTACTACAAGATTCTCACGATTATATTATAAATTTCTATAGACGCTTGAAGAACATTATACTATTACAGTAATGAGGGGGTTATAAAGTGTTTGTTTTTTAAACGTATACGCCCATACTTATAACGTGGCTTCTAGCATTTGCATATAAACAAAATTAACGGTAGTCGTGTGCATACAAATTATTTATTACCGATTTGCAGTTATATTTCACGACTGCACTCTAAAGTTCAAAGTTACTATCTGATATGGAAATTCTTAACAAAAAAAATTGTGTATAATCTAAATTTGTTATGTCATTACATATAGTGGGTGTGGGCGAAAAGTGTTTACACATTTATGAGATCATCTATTAAAAACATCAAAGTTCAATACATAAAATAAATATATTTACATACACGTCAGCTCGTATCAATCATCACTTTCGATTTCGTCAAATATTAAATATGATAACCATATTTTGTAGACATTATGCAAACGTTTTTCTTTTTGAGTAAGCACCACTCTACTGAAACGAAAATGAACTCAATAAAGCCAGTATTTTTAACGCTTATTAAACGCAAATCGTCAACAATTTTTTCCTGGAACGTATTGTAATAATTATAAACAAATTAAATACACAGTCGCAAGTCACGTATAATAAAGTCGTACGTATAATTAGGCAAGTGTAACAGATATCGTCTAAAAACAGCTACTTTACACTCACGTTTTGATCAAAGATTTGTTTCTATGAAATCGGATTTCGCAATGTAACAAACTCCTAATTATCTGCCACGTATCGTGCGTGATCCAAATTAATTTAAATATCCGCTATTCAACGCTAGAATTTAATTTCGCCACGCTTCAGAAGACTTCGGATGAATCCAGATAGGCACATCTCCCTTGAAGACGATCGGTTGCTATCATGCTTGTCGTCTGTCTAACAACCTGTCACCTACATTGACAACACTCAGCAAAACAATTACATCAGCACTGTACGTACATCCATCCATCTGCAGCTTTAAAAGTCTATGCTATTAAAAACCATAACGGCTAGATCATATATTAGATTTTATATGCATATACATATATAAATTTTCACTAATAATTATAGCTAATTTGATAGTCTGATTCCTTATTACACACTAATGTAGGCATTTAAATTGAATTTATAATGTTATGAAAGACAGCTAGACAATGGCAGTGATGTTGTAGTAAAAACCAAAAAGCACAGTAGATGTTGTCAAGTTTTAAGGAATATGTAGAAAAAAGGTGCACAAGTTAAACAGAAGTACCACAATACTGAAGAAGCATTAAGCAAATAAGTATATGTAATATTTAAAAGACTGATTATAGTAGTTGTATTTATGAGCCGTTGCGATTACTATTACTTTTCTATTAGAGTAAATAATGCTGAAAATTTATATCCTAGATTATTTACGACTCATAACTCATTGAGTTAGCTTATTTTTTTATGATTTTTCTTGCAGATTTTCCACTTAAATTTTCCAAGATTCCAACTGGATACGTCCCACCAAAAATCTTTTAAAATTTTAAATTCACGATGTAATTTTATCGCGGAACCACAGCGTAACTTATTGGTTAACCGATTGTTGTCCAGAAGAGAGGTCGTGGGGTCAAATCCTGGCCGGAATCGAAAAATGTATTCAACGACTACGAATCGCTGTTGACAAGATTTTGATGTTTATCAAATCCAGATCAACCGTCTCTAAGAGTTTTCCAATTGATATTGCTTAATTGTTGTAATAGTTCCAATAAAATCGGCATCGACTACCTCTCGCAAATTCTGCTAGTCTGAATTTGTTGATCTTTGCAAGTATACATACACATGCTTGCGGTTTGTAATTAATATATGTATACTTACATTATATAATATGTATACAGTTAACCTTGACAAGGATGTTTATTAAATCCAGATCAGCCGTCTCAAGAGTTTGCCAATTTATATAGCTTAATTGTTGTAATGGTTCCAATAAAATCAGCATCGATTCCCTCTCGCAAATTCTGCTAGTCCGAATTTGTTGATCTTTGCAAGTATACACATGCTTGCGGTTTGTAATTAATATATGTATACTTATATTATATAATGTGTTTGCATATACATAATATGTATACAGTTACCCCTGTACAGGATGTTTATTAAATCCAGATCAGTCGTCTCAAGAGTTTGCCAATTTATATAGCTTAATTGTTGTAATGGTTCCAATAAAATCAGCATCGATTCCCTCTCGCAAATTCTGCTAGTCCGAATTTGTTGATCTTTTCAAGTATTCACATGCTTGCGGTTAGTAATTAATATATGTATACTTACATTATATAATGTGTTTGCATATATGTAGATAATATGTATACAGTCACCCCTATACAGGTACCGTCTATTTAGGATACTATGGACAGTACCTTTATGGCACTATGGCAATATCATGGCACTATGGCATTTATGAAAAAAAAATAGAAAATAAGTTCCACCAAAGATATTCAAAGACCGAAATTTGGCAGAATCATCCAACTTTAGTTATGAAGATGTCTGGAGATGACACAGGTCACCCTAACACCCTAATCCGGTCTAAGACGGGCATAATTTCCCAATTAAAAATTCTGCACGCGTCGTGACAGCTACCCCACGACACGACAGACTGATTTTTACCTGATGCGTCAACAACGGGCGCAGAGCGGCGCAAAGTGCACGTCCAAGGTCGGAGTGTAAGGAGCGTTGAACTCGGTGCGAGAAAGCCAGCTTTCGACAGACACGACATCGCAAGATGGCCTATCGGACGACAATTGAGTGAAATGTTAACGCGAACGCGGGTGGCGAGCGTGCGCCCGCTCTTCATTATGTAATGGCGACTCTATTTGGACGCAACGGTGGGGCAACGGCCTGTCCCAGGGTCAAGGCGAGGCCTACTCCTGCCTCTGCGGCTGCTGCCGTCGTCGTTCTTGCTGCTGCTGCTGCTGCTGATGCTTCTGCTTCTGGTGCCACTGAAGATGAGGGTCTGTACACAAAGCCCGTCCGCAAACAAAGGGGGCGCAAGCGTAGCTCTTGTCTGGCGACTCCTCACACGCAGATCGATTCAGATCGCTGCTTTCCAAACTGTGGATAGTTTTGAGACAATCAACCCCCAAAACAAATTTTATTGTTACACTAAATAAATTTTAAGACGTATATCTTCAGATCTTGAGAAGTATCACGTATTTAAAACTAAAGGATAAAACCATCGATGAGTAAAAAAAGAAGAAACAAGCAGATATGTAAATGTGAGCTAGAGCATACAAGAAACAATACCACATTTAGATGATATATGGTTCTAATGTTCAATGGTTATTGCACACCTGATAGCATTTCATTAGATGGAAAAATAGTAGAAGTAGTAAATATTTTTTTATATTTAGGTAAATAATTTACATGTCCGGTAGTAAAGAAGAAGAAATAAAGAGACGTATGAAATTAGGATAGGATGGGGTGCATTTGGACGAATGAATGCGGTTTTTAAATCAAAAATGCCAAATGATGAGAGTTGCCCAAAACAGAGACGAGTGGGAGTGTGTTGGAGAAGCCTTCATCCAGCAGTGAATGGCTGTAGATGATGGTGTATACTCATATGTATACTGATTACTTTTACATATTTGAATCATATATAGTTACTTTTGTTATTTGTTACATATTCATTAGCAATTTGCTGCTAAATAAATAAATAAATATATTCTCTTCCATCATTTTATCTTAAGGGTAGTAATACTACAAAAAAACTCAGCATTAAAACTTCACCTTATTAAGTGAAAATTTATTTCCATTTTTATACATATTCTTTTCCTTGGAAATTTTCGACCTTGAAATTCTTTTTTCAAATATTTGGTAATTCACATTGTTTGTTTTTTTCCTTATTTTCATAGCCTGAATTAATTCTTAAAAAAATTCTGTAAATATCCACTTAGCTCTCCAGACAGTATTTTAAAATCCAAATTAATGTCTTGAACAAGTTTACAAAAATTTTCAATTGCTTCCTAGGAAAAAAATCCTTGAAACACTACCGTGATGTCACTATTCGCATCGCCAAAGAATCACCTGTAACAAGTGCTAGTGGGAATCCAATACATCCGAATAAAAAAACGACTGTGTTAAATCACACTGTCACAGATAATCAATCTCTTGAAAACTGTTGAAAATCGCCAAATCATTTTACCCAGCACTCAGTTCTGTCTATCTTTTACTCTGCTTCTTAACATTTCCGCTTTGAGAAAGGTAAACTCCCCAAGCAGTTTGGTGCAAGAACACTTATAAAACACTCTGGGGTCGCATTTTGCATACGAAATGGACGGTCTTTGTATTTATCATCGGTGTCGCAACGGCAATGCGTTGTGAATGAAGTCTGTGGTCCATTGAGAGGCTCGGTCCATCGTCGATTGCGCAGGCGCACGCCCAAAACACGTTTAGCACCAGTGGCGGTCGCCAATTCGACAAGACCAATCGCCATAGACATATAACGGCACGGCCATTATTATCGCCTTGTCTGCACCACGTCGAATAGACCTTGGTGGTTTGCCGATGGCCGAATTCAAATTCGCAGCTGGTCCACGGACGGGCGGCCGCAGCAGCTGGAGTAGTTTTAAGACACTTCGGCGCCTGGTTTTTTTTCTGATAGACACTAGACTTATTACTAATTTACACTATACTATTGACATTATACGAAATAGTGTATTATTCAAAACACGCTCTCCATTATTTACATAGAATATTCACGTAATGCTAAAACGTGTGTATTGCAATATACAACACTGACTGGTACGGTACGTCAAGAGTCCTTGACTCCCCGTGCACGTGCAGAATGAATATGTTTGGGAGGTCGCACGTGTATGCATATACATATGCAACTGACAAGTTTCTCCGACATTTCTTCAAATATGGGATTCATCGTTATCGATCACTGTCAAGCAAGGATAAATGCAAGTATCAAATATCACCGAAAACACTCCAGGGGGTGATTTTTGGGACTGTGTACCATGAATATGGGTTAGGGGTGCAGCGTTTTTTTTTCGCATGTTTGAAAGTATCTAAAAAAAACACGTACCACGTCCCACTCAGTGTGAAAAACGTACATGCTTCACCGCTTCTCGACCAATAGCATTTCGTGCAAACAGTAGAATAGTGTACGCGCGAAATGCTATTGATCGAAATGGGGTGAAAAAGACAGCATGTGCGTTTTACCTGAGTGTAATCCTACACCGGGTGGACAATAGCAATGTTTATAGAAGAAAATAAATATTAGCCCATTTACATATACTGGTTGGTAAAAGACGACACACATCCTCTAATGTACGTATGCAGCTGTGTACTATCAGTGTTAGTTATTATATTAATTTACGATTGAATATATACATAGATTCAAAAGTTACAAAATAATAAAACTTTCTTTCGGCATTTTGAAGGCGCAACTTTTAAAACGACATCTTCAATGATCGACGCGGCATTATACTTTGCATAATCAAAACTAATAAAAATGGCCACGAGACATTTGAGCCCACCCAAACACCCACCCACCCACCCATATCTGCACAATTTAATCCGCACACACAAAAACGCCTTAATTAATCGCAGACGGTCAACGCACCGTTCGAAATCACAATCTAACAAGACGCTGGAATAGAAGTAGAAGTGGACGAAAAAGAAAACCCATAAAGTTCACGGTATCGGTTACTCGCCGAATTCGGTGATTTATTCGGCGAGCAATATTTATCTCGGACACATCCGCGACCATAAATAAATGGAAGTTAAGTTAGGCAAACCGTAAGAAAAGCCGATCGCGGTTTTTGAACGCGTCGTAAATAAGGAGCGCGACACGCAATATTCCCATCAATCTATTGGAGCCGAGATGATAGATTGCCAGATCGTCGAAAGATAGATGTTCGCGCCACACAGTCTGCTAAACTTCCAAGTCGTACATATAAAAAAAGTCGATCTACCATGCCATCTTGGATTTTCCCGATGATTTAACAATAAGTTAGCGATGGTGACCTCATACATATTATACCTATACATACTTTTTCGACCTGGCTGCTGCGCCTTTTACGTTTGTTTGTTTTGCGATCAATATTCATTTTATCCGAATTTATAAATATTTTGTATATGTATGTACTTTTACTAAATATTGAACATATTTTTCTTCCTCGTTTGCTCAATTCTGACCGTCGTGTCGTGATCATCCATGTTTGATGGACTATTCGCCTCCACTACTCTCGGTTCTGTGCCGAGTTGAAGGTAGCGTTGAGGGAAGATCCCGTCAATTATTTAAGCTGGTCTGAACAACTTGGGAGACCGTCCTCTCGCTCGCCTTCAGTACAGTGCTTTGGTGACTACCAGCCTCTCCGGACTCTCCAAATTCTTCCTGGCCATATGGCCAAAGTAGGAAAGAACCCTTTTCCTACTTATTGTGGAGAATCTATCTGGGACTGCCGGCTCTTTGAGGATGAAGTTGTTCGTGCTTTATGGCATACCATGAATCCGTCTCCAACACCACATTTCGAATGCATCTACTAGAAACTCTCTTTTTCGGGGTCCATGTCTCGACTACATACCATGCAACACCAGAAATCGCACCACGGATTTTCGTTCTTCTCATAATAGAGCGGTTCAGTGTAACTAGGTGCTTGAGATCAAGGCACCTAGGTGGATAAAGTCATCGACATCCTCATAGTCTTTTAGAGCATTGTACTTTACGAGTCTCAAATCTGTCAACGAATAGGTTTTTGTTTTATTTTTGTTTATCTCTAGACCCAGGTGTCTACTCTCTATCTCTGTTCTACAAAGTAGTTCAGCCAATTCATCCTCATTGCTGGCCATTAACGTCGTCCGCGAACCTCATGCCAGAAATCTTTCTGTCGCCTTTTGTTATTCCATCTTCCCATCCGGCGAGTACTCTTCTCATTATGTATTCCCCATATATTATATATATGTATATTAAAAATATAACGAGACAGTATGCATCCTTGTCGGACTTAAAATTTTTCCGAAAAAATCTCATCTATTCTTACTGCTGCCGTATTATGTATGTACATATGTATATATATATATAAATTATGAATGCGTTTTCTTATTGATACATAACACTATATGCAAGTATCATAGGTATGACTTACATACATATGTGAATAAAATTTAAATATTTTACAAGAGACATACAATTTTTTTCTACTACACCCGTTTTTTAAAATTATGATTAAGCCTCTGGCTTGTATCTTTTGCTTATTCGCGACTATAAGGGTATGTACATATGTATGTATAGGTATGTATATGTGTACATAGGTAGTTCCACTTTCAGAGGCATGACGTCGCGTCGCGCTTATACAAAAATATTTCCCCGTTCCCCAAACAATTTTATTTGCACTGCATTTTTTTTTCACTGTGGAAATTTAGATCAATATGCAATAATACTGACTAATATTATTACAACATAATTTTTACTAACCTCGAGAAATTTGCAACTTGATAAAGACTCATTGAATAGAGAAAAAAAATAATAGTTGTTAATCGTATACATACATATATGTATGTAGATTGAAATCGACGATATGCCAATTATTTATATGTACGTTTGAAAATCGAGCAGTTACGACTTTATAAAGTTTAATTAGTGTTATAATAAAAAGTTGTACTTGATTACAACACATTTAAAAACATATTGAAATTGCTTCGGTAACATTTTTTTTTAAATAAAGCTCAAAATATTCTTACAATTATTTCAATTGATGAATGCCAGATAATTGAATGATTGCTGTGAAAATAAACCGCTTTATTCCCAGCCAACGAAAACGAACGTCAATTAAGCAACCATAATAATATAATATAACGTCACAAAAAAAGCACTATTGAGCGTACAGAAGAAAAAATCACTGGTGGAATCAATAAATATATTAAAAAGAAGAAAAAATGAGACATAAAATCTTAGGCTAAATTTAGATGTGTCAAATAAAAACAAGTCAATTTAGAGTGCATTTCTGATAGGGTCATCGTTCTTACAAGGTGTTTTTGCGGTCACTGGGCCTTGCCCCCTGCATCTCGAATGCATCCCGATGTCGTGGACCCCGGTCATTAGTTATCCTGTGCCGGAGATGATTATGCGCCGAGATTGATTACAATCTCGCCGAAGAAAGCTTTTAGTATTCATTGAACGAATCGCCTTTCCAATTTTCTTTAATCGCTCCCCGGACACGAATAAGTCTCTCGGGATAACATCAAGTTACATGTAAAAGGATCGAGTATTACGTGGACTTCGATTAAAGGGTGTAATTAATTTGCAAAAATCGAATACGTACTTCCAATATGGCGGTTATTTAAACTCAACGCGCATGAAATACACACATGTACGAATGAAGCAAGTACTCCGTATGAATATGTATGCAAAGCAATGAAGGTAATTTGCATAAAAATTCATGAAATATCAAGAGAGAAAAAAATACGAACATGGTACACCGGCTCAGGCTCCATGTTTCATTTTTTGACTTTGTATATGTGTATGTGTCTGTTTGTATGTGTTAAGTTGCTTTCATCTCGATGAAAAATGCATGTAAAATATAATAACGATATTTCACGTTTCAGATTCGCGATCAGACAAGACAATGGCACAGGTAGACATTTTTTCGCCGTACTTGCCGATAACTGAGAGAAGAAAAGGTGAGTTATATAAGAATTGGTAGAATTAGTAATTGGACTTTCGTACATTCGGGTGTACCTGGATAGTCTGAAATCAAAAATTATTTATAACATACAGTCGTTCGGTAAGGGTTCTCGGAAGCTCTTTGTTCAAAATTTTAATCTTGTTCAATATTTGTTGTGAGCACTTTTAGAGAGGCAATTTTTCATTTGGTTTTAATATTAGTCTTGAGTCAAGTAAAAATATGAATAGTATATAGTATATAAACATTGTCTTATAATTCGATTATGGGGAGAACAACACATACAAAAATATCCCATGGCAGTAAGTGGCGGATTTACTTCACTAAGGGTCCGAGACGTTACAAATAAAGTAAAAAAAGGGGCCAGCTAATACCGGGTTGACACGATGCGAGTAACTTGGACCAAGTATCTTCGACGTCCAAAGTGTTCAAAAACGATGGTATCACCCGTTGCCTCGCTGCGAGTAACGTAATAGTTACTCGTCCAAGCTACTCAAATTGTAGCAACCCGGTATAAGCGAACGAAGACAAAAACCATGCTTAATGTATTTTCGGAAATGCGTACGTGCGCGCATAAACGCCCTATTGGCGCTTATTGTCGTCTGCGATATTTTGAGATAACAAAAAAGTAAAACATTATTTGCATACCAATTTTAAGTAATAAATAAGTTCTGTCCGATAAGTGCAAATATGGTGCTTCTCGGAAATGTGATGTATTTAGTAAAATAAGTAAAAAGTAATTCAACTTGTATGATGTAATATTGGATTATGCGTAAATCCGCCACTTGGCAGTAATATGCACATACATACATATATACATCTAGCTTTAACTGCATATATGAACAAATTGAGTTTTGTATCTACATTACATATGTATCTAATGGAAGTTTTTTCTTGTAAACCCGTTGTAATGGAAATTAGATGACACCGTTGATCTATACCAAATGATACATAAAAATTGGACTATGAAAACTTATAGAGGAAAACAGAATTTAGAAACATACCCTCTATCAAATTGTATAATAAATATGATTACGAACTTTGTGAATGCCATTTTCAATGTTAATCTTTAATAACCGCAACTTATCTAAATGGTTTTGTTGAACTTTACCATGAAATTAGCGCTTATTTATTATGAAATTAAGGACGGAAAATGTGAAATTATCCTCATTGCTCCCGAGTTTAATGCAAACGAGATATTAAATATGTAGTATAATCGGAACTACCAAGTCCGGTGGTAGTTAGTCATTGGACGGTCCGTGAAAACGCGAAAATCCTGATCGCAGATAAACGATCCGTTATACCGTGACCTATCGAACTGTACTTCTCAGCTGGAACCGTTTCGGTCGATGCCTGGATCGTGATTGTACCATTCGCTTTGTCTACATTCAGATGTGCCGAGATAAGAAAATCTAGTCTGTCTAAAAACCACAAAAAAGAGCAATAGGAACTGTAGGAGGAAAAAAAATATACAACAACACTTATCTGCTGGGTCAAATCTATTGTTTTGAAAATGGAGCACGTGTCAGCTGTGTCTGGTCTGGATTTGTTATGGAAACACCTGGCGAGTCTAGTTTCATATCCTTATAGCAATTTATTAGTTTTAAAATAAAACAGACCTTAAAAAAGTAAGAATAGTATTCAGCTCAGTTCTGAAATAACAACATTCGTACATCATCTACTGGAACAAAAAGCGCAAATACGTTTGTTGGTATTCACCCATGCTGCTATTTACTTAATACTACTTTTGATAATAACAAAAATCTCGTTACAAAAAAAGTATTTGCAATCAATTTTGCGAGCATTTTTCTTACGACCAACTTTCCTGTGCGACCAATTTTCGTGCGACGAGGGATCCGCGCGAGCAGTTATCCTATTAGCAATTCACATTTGAGAAGTAACCCGTTTACCATAGTAGCAATAAATGAAGTTTTATGATCATGCGAAAATTTTAACTCGAGATTTTTACTGATTCGAACTCAGAATCGATCACTGATCACGTTTCATGATCTAGAAAAAATGTGTGTATGTCTGTGTGTGTCAGTGTATTTTGGGGATTTTTTGAACACCGTTCGTCCTATAAAACTGAAACTTAGTATCGGTAACTGAAATTCTAATTGATATGACGTTAATTTTTTTCTAATTTTTAAGTTGACCGGAAATGATACCTCCCATATGTGTGTCCTCTTTTTTTTTAAGTTTTTGAATTCAATTATCTCGCAAATCGCTAATCGAATCAGACTGAAAGTTCTTCACATGTAATATAAATTATATATTTTATAGCCTAATATTTTTTACCTCAACCGGAAATAGTACTTTTACTCTAGAGAATCAAGATTTTTTATGTTTTTCTCATAAAGCTTTTGGTTTATTGAACTGGAATTTCATATCTAGAAGTTTACGCTTAATACCAAGCTACGTATAAAATTTGGTAAGCATCCGTCAACCGGAAGTGGCAGTTTACTCTAGTTCGATTTTTCTTCCACTATTTTTTTCGACCCCATAAACATGTGTACTATAATTCTTGTATTAATGTAATAAAAATAAAAAATAAATCACTAAATTTAATAAACCGGAAGTGGGATTTTTTCCTCTTAGAAAAGACCACGATTCTTTCCACAGCCTTGAGCATATCAAGCTGAAAATTTATATTTGTATTGTTTATGTGCTAACTTAGAGTTGGTAAGGTTTTTGTCAAAATTCGTAAACCAGAAGTAGTATTTTTTTTTTAAACAATATTTCATTATTTTATTTTGATCTTTGAAATTATTTTTATTTTCTTGATATTTAATATGTATTATAATTATAGTGATTTTAATTAATAAAAAAATTTCAAACAAAATCCGAGAACCGGAAGTAGAACTTTTGTCTTGTGTAAGTTTCCCTACATTTGCGCACAATTTGTATCGAAAATGTTCTCATAACCGGTATGTGTGAACGTGTATGTATGTTTAATTATCGAATTTTACTTTGTGACCTTCTTATATTCCTCAAATACATAGATAAAGTCATCGGTTGTTCACATCCGAAATTTTTTCTTGCTCTTTAAAACATTACAGGCACAAGAACACCATTACAGACCCACAAAGGTTTCATAATCATTAAAAACAATATTTTTTTCAAAGATGAATGCTTTGATGTATGTATGTAATTATAATATAGATTGTTGTTCTGAATATAAATCATATACTGCTTTGTAGTTTTCATTCATTTTAAGCACTTTTTTTAAGATTTACTTGACATAAAAATATAATTATGTTTTTCAGTGTGCTTATACAAAGAAATAACATATGACGAAGGCGTCACTGTGGTCACAGATGAACCATGCCTGAAGTGCAAATGTCTTCGTGGTTCGTTGGTGTGTTATCTTCGAGTATGTCCTATACTACCTGATCCTCCACCGGCCCAGTGTGTTTTGTTACTACGGAAGGGTGCTTGTTGCTCAGAACTGATATGCGAGGGTTTGTTGTGAAAATATCTGAGCTTTTGGTAATTACAATTTTGGATAGATTATTTTAAAATATGTTGACTTTTTTCAGACAGAGGCATACACACTAATCACATAAGTAGAGCTGAAATAGGTGCCGAAGAATTTCCGCTGAATAAAACTTCTTACGGAGATGGTAAGCTGTTTCTTTTTATGGAACGAAATATTATTTAAAATATATCGTTGATTTTGTATATAATTTTTTAGTGAATAATTTCCATCTAATGAAGTTGGTCAAAAAGTAGATGTGGTCATGAAAACAATAATTAATTTTTCCAATATGTACATATATGTAATAACAATATAAATTGATTAAGCGTAATTAAAAACACCATAAATAACAAAATAAAGTATTAAAGTAGCATCCTAGTCTAAAATTGATAGTTGTAAGAAAAATCAATGTTCATATAAATATATCAATGATAAAACAGAAAACTGCTTTATTTATACCTTGATAATATTACCGACAGATGTCACAACTATTTTTTTCATATTACAGATAAAAAATTGTATGAAACAATAGTTATCAAACAAATTGTATGAAACTTTATTTGACATGGCGTATTCAAATTTAAGTGAGGTTATGATTTTTTGCTATAACTAAAATTTACTTTGAAGCGTATTATTTTTCTTTACACAAACAAAAACTAGCACGGATTAACTAAATAAAAGTTTTAACTTACTTTTTAATGTTCAAATTACATTTGAATTTGAATATTTTCAAGCAGCGACCCAATAGACAAACGAACGCAACGAAAAACACCAACAAATAAACCTAAAAATAAAAATAACGACCATACTAAAAAAAATGAATTCAAAATTTATGCGATTCTATTTCAATAAAATAATGCTGAAAACATTAATGAACATCTTTTTAATTAATTTCAATGTTTTAATCAACTAGGATGTATTACAAATGGAACTTTGTATGCAAGTGGTTCAGCTATGTGGACAGATCGTCCCTGTGAGTATTGCTACTGCATTGCTGGTAAAGAAAGATGCGTTCGCCCCCGTTGTTTACCATCTCCTGATGGATGTGCACCTCGTCGTGCTCCACACTCTTGCTGTCCAGTACGCTACGAATGTATTCACGAATATCCCCCTTCATCTACTACGACTATGTCATCTACAATTTCACATGAAACTAAAATTAAGGGTAATAATTTTAAAATATTACTCTAAAATATAATTTTACTGTCTCAATTTTATATTTTTATATTTCATTGTTTTTTAGGCTTTTTATATTACATTGTTTTTTAAATATTTTTTTTTTTATATACATTAATTTTTTAGGCTGTGTAGTAGATGGAATTATTTATCCAGAAGGAGATAAAGTAACGACATTAATTAAATCAAGATGTGATAACTGTTTTTGTATGCGAGGTTTAATTCGGTGTGTTCCATTGTCTTGTGCTCCACCACTACTAGGATGTACTCCAATAATATTACCAGGAGAATGTTGTGCAAGCAGCTATAATTGTAGTAAGTTTTCATAGGAATCAATATGTCTAAAATAAATGTGAGTTTATTTATGCGTTGCTAAAATTTGGTAAGTTTATAATGTATCATCGTTTTAGGCAAACGTATTGCAGATTTGGCGAACGGAAATGAACTTCTTACTTCATCTGATTCTGACTATAGAAATCTTGATCATGATACTATTATAAATGAGAGATCATTTCCTGATAATACCCTTTTGACTCCATCACAAATAGCCGAAATATTGTCAAGCAGTGATGGACGAATAATAAGAAAAATTGAAAACAATTCCACGAAGTTGGCTGATACTAAAATTAAACCAACCGCCAATATTACAGTATCTGCACTTACTGACATTACAAAAAATACTACATATTCAACAACGGAATCGACAACGACTGAATTTAATGAATTTTCCACTCAAGATATTGAATTTACAACATGGACAGAACTCACATTGACAAATGATGAAATAGCTTTTAGTAGTCTGCCTAATGCTGAAAATAAAACCAAAAATTCTGATATTATAGTTAATGCAACAGAACAAACCGATAGTAAAATTGATGAAGAAAATATTGCATTAGACAAATCTAAAACTTTTATAAATGATACTGTGAATTGTACAACTGAAATAAGCATGTTAGATTTAAATGCAACTAAGAATAATCTGACAGTAATTAAAAACGATGCAAACGAATCTTTTAGTTTCAATGACACTCAAGAAAGAATATTATCTATATCTGGAATTGAAAACGAATATGATAGCAAAACAGAAGAATCACAAATTATAATTGACTCATCCAAAGAAAATTCTAGTTTCATTGAAACATCAACTAATATTAACATCAACCCAAAGTTTCCTTCGACGTCGCTTATAATTCCAAAAGATAATGATATTTTTATGGTGAATGTTTCCACATACGTACGCACAAACAATAGTGTGGTTACATTAAGACCAGTGGCTGTAATTCCTCCGGATATAGAAGCTTTATTAAACATCAGCTTGAAAAAGAACCATCAAAAAGATGATTACTATGATTATGATTATAAATCTTCACTACCACCATCTTTACCCAATTTAGAGTAAATATAAACAAACATGAATATTTTACATCATTTTTATTTCCATTAATAATTATTAACTCTTTCAGAATTATACCCTTCCTTGCGATTGATGCCGTTGTAAAATCAGACGAAATAGAACTTGAAAAAACTAAAGAAATTGATCACTACGCGACTGCTTATCCTACATTGGATGAGGAAAAAACTTATTTGGGATCATTCTCAACAATACCACGAGAGAAATATAATGCTACAGCATATCCTTATATTACAAGTGATACTTACAACCCTACAACTTTCCCTCCATATACTGAAGAAAAATATTTCGGAAGTCCTACCAACTATCCTCAATTACATCTAAATAATTTCAATAGAAATCAAGTTATTTACAAACAACATATTAATGACAAATTTCAAGCCACTACTTATAAAACCATTTTAAATGACAAATTCCCCGAAAGTCGATACGGAATAGATAAATTTGATGCCACCGTTTATCCATCACTGACTATAGAAGACTCCCAAACAGATAATCCTACGTTTGCATTTAACTCTCACAATTTATTTTCACCCCCATCAGAAACTGAAGGTTTGATAATAAAATATATTATAATTATTTGATAACCATGAAAAGGAAACCTTAATTTTAATCGATTTCAGGTGGATTTTTACCACGTGATCCTCCATTGCTTAATTCTTACTTTAATATGGGATATTCAGGTTCTAAAGATATCCCAAATCCTGTCACTGACAGTTCTTTAATGGTTACTGATCAAACCAAACCAAATTCTGGTAATTTGTTTAATAATATTACTTATGTGATTTTAATATAATGACAATTAAAGTCTGTTTTTTTATACATATATAGATGATTGTGTATCTAATGGTCGACAATATAAAAATGGTGAATTAATAACGGAAGCAAATGCGTGTGTCGTTTGTTTCTGTTATTATGGAGATATACATTGTCAAGATCCAGAGTGTCCTGCAATAAAACCAGGATGTCGACGTATCATCGAAAAAGGAAAAAATTCTTGTTGTGGAATCGAAATTTGCAGTAAGCTATTCAAAAAATCAAAATTTCTTATTATTTTAAGAGAAATACTATATTAGATTTTTAATTTATTTCAGATGAACAAAAAGAAATCACCTCTCCCCCTACTAAGCTATTAGAGAAAGATATTGTATCTCAAAAACCTTCTGAAATAGTTACAATTTCTGATCGAATCGATAAAGTAGATCCTTTCAAAGATGTCATTCGAACTGAACCAGCTCCTGATTTGGAATCGCTCATCGACGATATGTTGGCATATTCAACCAGTTCTACAACTACTAAGAAATCTCCATCAGTGAAAAAATCTACAATAAATCCCATTACAACCACAGAGCAAAGTTCTCCAGTTTACAGACCGACTACACCCATATATTTTAACACGAGCAGAAGTGATGAAATCAAAACGGTCACTGAAAGAGAATTTAAACCAACTGAATATTTTAATAACAATAAATCAACTACTGAATTCATCGAAACAACAACTGTAGAAGATTTGACAACAGACGATGAAGAAGAAAGCATTTTCTCTTTTGATAATGTGCTGAAGATTCTGTTGGGAGATACATCAGAAACAACTACGAAGCGATTAGTAACAACTTCTACAACTAAACGGCCATCTACAACAACATCAAGAGTGGCAAACATAGGCACACGCTTCCCAGTCACACCAGTTACAACAAAATCGATATTAACAACAGCAGCAAACTTTTTCAAAAATACTTATAAATATTCATTTTCCAAGCCGAATAGAACTGCAAGCCCCATTTCATTAGCTCATAAAAACTTTACAAAACCTCCAAAATACACTACAAAACAACCTTCAGTGTATCCAACGGTGAGGTATACAAAACCCAAATATGCCTATACAACAACTACAGCTCCGTTAGTTACTCAGGCTTTTAAGAAAATGCCATATCCTCACTTCACACCTGGAACTGAACCCATTTCGAAGAAGCCGACGACCACGCAAATGGACTCTTCACTTCCATTTGGTGCCGGATTGTTGAAGTTGGCCGGCTGCAACATTTACGGACGGATGTACCGTGTTGGCAGGATAATATCTGAACTTTCAGGTCCTTGCCTAGAGTGTATGTGCACTGAAGTTGGCGTGCAGTGTACACCGCTGACTTGTTAACTGTAATAAATCATGAAATGATGATACCACCGATGTGTATATGAAAGTCATTGATTTTCTTAAAACTTTAAAGCAGCACTGGTCGTATAAACGCGTGGATGAGTTTTGTGTGTTGGCTTGTAATCGTTTGATGTGGCCAGTTCTGTTATAGACATTTGTAAATATTTTATTCGTACACATCCTATAGATGTGTGCAAAGAGAAAACGTTTTCAATGTGTTAAAATGAATATATTGTATGTTCAACCATTGAATTCGACGCTTTTAAACACAAGTGTATTTGGATTTGATAAATTCAAGTTGTTTGATTTGGATACGTTTTTATATTATATTAATATCAAGAATTGCCATGAAAGTCTATGGTATTTAAAATATACAGTGTTAAAATACGTCCAGTAAGCCGAAAATACAATTTTTTTAGGAACGAAACGATGCTGGTGCTGTGAAGACTTAGCATGGATTCTGAATTGTTCTAGAAATATAATTTATGTAAATGTTTAGTTGAGATATAAATATTGCAGTGAAGTTTTATCGAGTTACAATAAATTTGTGAACATAACAAAAGGATTTATTATTAAAAGATTATTTTTTTTAATAAGTTTATTATAACTGTTAGATATAAAACCTTATTCAAATATTCACATTTTAAAATGGCATACAAATTTTGTAAAGCAACATTATTATTATATTATTATTTAAACAAGGCGACAACATTTCATTTCAAATATCAACGATAAATTTTAATTCAACAAAATCGGTAGTTGAAACATAATTTGATAAATTAATAGTACATATAAGTAATCCCAGATTCGAGTAGATATAACAATATTATTACTTGATAAAATATACAATTAATGCATATATTGGAAAGTTAACTTGTGAATTCTGTTCAAAAATTAATTATTTCATACTAAATACATAATACAACATTCATAAATTGATCAATGAACACATTTTTCTTATTAATTTACTGATAAAAATATCACAGTTTAATTTTAAATATATATAATACGCATTACATATAATTAAGTCATGATTTAATATAAAAAATATTTAGCAATATTGATATTACAACTCCAGTCAGTAGCAGCAACAGTGATAACCAGGTTGCTGCTTTAATATAAATATTTTGTTTATCACAACCTGCAAATCAAAAATGAATATTATAATTACCAAAATGTTTAAATCCAAGGATATATTAATTAACAAAGATTTAAATACCTTTGTAAATAAGAAGACCTATACTAATTCCGGTGACAGCTCCGGCACAGTGTGCCGCCCAACCTATCGGAGAAACATTCTCTGATGCAAAATGATAATGTGCAATGGAGAATGCAATATCAGAACCGGCTAATACAGCCACACTGAATAATCTGTAGTATTTATATTTCACTTCACTGTGTTGCTATAACAAAATCATCAGTAAAACAAGTGATTTTTTATCATAATTTACATAGATTTGATATAGTAAATAATACTCACCACTAAAACATTAGCCACATGAGATACCAAAAGTGCATACACCCCTGCAGATGCACCTACCATGTACAAAGACGGCTGCATAACAGAAGCACCTAATGCTCCAGCTATTCCACCTCCGATGTATACTCCGGCACATCTCCACCAACCTTGCTCTAGTTCCAACGGTGTTGCTAACAATGTCTTCAACAAAAAACAATACTTGTTCAATATTTTTAAAATAAATATTTATGTATATACAGAATAATACAAAATTAGCAAACCTGTATAATAATATTAAGTGTTAAATGAGTTACACCAGAATGAAGAAGCATATATGATATAAATCTCCAAACTTCATGTCTATGATATGGAGAATACATTAGAAGTTGTTTAGTCTCATCATCACCAAAGAAGTAAACACATATCTGGAAGTATAATGAATAGCATTAAAATAAAATTTATGATTTTAATGAGCTGCAGAAGACAATAATAACACTGAGCAACAAAAAAAATTACCAGAGCGGAGACTAATCAATCTTTACTAAGTTTGACCCACTGAATTCGAATATGATAATGATTTTTGTTGTTTGGTGATTGTTTACGAGATATGAGCGTTTAAAAAAATGCGCGATTTTTACACTTTTTTGGCTTTTGCGGTCTTTAACTCAAAATCTAGTATTGTTGTGCTCAAAGTGAGTATTGGAATCAATAGTCAGATGTTTTTTTTATTGATTGTAATTTTTTATTGTTTTAAAAAACTTATAATTAATTGTCTAGCGAATTTTAAAAGTCAAAAATATATTTTTTTTTACGGATTTTTTCTCCGTGTTATGGTGCGTTTATTTGGCCATTTTTTTATTTCACCACATTCATAAGGATTGGTTTTCTATCTCAATATTTTTTTTTTATCTAAACATACTAACCCGAGCGATTTTTGCGTAAGAAATACTTTCGTTCAGTTCCCGTATGCGTACAACGGAAGCGTTGGAGAAAGCGAGATGGCTTACGCGAGTGTGCGATCACCAACCAACAAAAATCATTATCATATTCGAATTCTGTGGGTCAAACTTAGTAAAGATTGGTTAGTCTCCGCTCTGGTAACTCAAAAACGTGATTTTTTGTTGCTCAGTGTAATTACCTCAATTAATCCGACTAGTAGTATGAAATATGGCGGGCACAGAAATTTGAAGAGTGGTTTTTCAGTCTTGAATTTGGGTTTAACGGTGTTTTTAAAATTTTTGGGAGATGTTGATGATTCATCAAAGCTAGCCGTTGTATTTGAACGTGGACATATAAGGTGGTCGTACGCTGAATAATATTTATCTTTTTCATCTTCGACTTCTTCATTAGGTAATGCTATAAACTTGCATGACGATCTTCGGCTTTGTGGCAGATATGATAAATTTTGGTCGAACAGATTCAGTTCACTCGGTGATTTGTACAAATTGGAATTGTCATTGTTCGATGTTTCTTTGACACATGAAGCATCGTCTAATTTATTTATCAAAACGCTGCTACTGTCTTTCGAGTCCCATGCAGCATTAGGAAGGCTGTCTAATGATTTTGGCACGATTTTTCTAGCTACATTTGGAGTAGTTCGATGCTTTCCTTTAAAGAATTCGTCTTTGATTGAGTCGTTACGATATATTGACTTTTTCAGCGAAAGAGTTGTGTGCTTTTCGTCGATTATGCTAATCGGCGCCATGTTTTACATATTTAGACCATCACAGCATTTCCTGAAATAGAAGAAATAAATATATATGTATATATAGCTACTGGAAACAACGACAAATATAATAATTACGAATCTTGTCATAAGGAATTCTACATATCAAATATATTTGTTTATATTGTAGGCAATAATGATTTATATTCTCAGAATGAAAACATAATGCGCATATGTATGTATATGTATGTACTGCTGTAATGTATATTTTATAAACAACATTAGAATACTTGCAATTGTTTTAATTTGTTATTTTTATACTTTATTTAATCAATTTACACAAATTGCACAAATGTTCATTAAAGTTTTGTCTTTGTAATAAAAATGGATTTTATGACTCAAATGTAAGTAGATATATGAAAATACATACATACACATTCGAATATTCTTTTGAAAAAAACATCTGCTTATAAATTAAGTGACAAACAATTTCATTTGAAACTACATACATATGTACATATACAATGTACAATGGCCGAAGCGAAAACGCCAATTTTGGATTTTCATCAATAGACGTAGTGGAAAACTTTCGTCGTATCAAGGGCACGTTAAATAAAAAATTTCATTGATTTTAAACAACCTCATGTGTCTGTGAACAATCGATTTATCTCGACAAAAATGTCGAAAAAGTAAGTTTTTTTCATATATCTCATTTTTTCAGATTAGTTACGATTTTTTTACTATTAAAAAAAAACATAAGCGATCAATATTCGTATTGTATATATATTCATTTGTATTTAATACAAACTAACTTTATATAAGTATATATGTAATTAGCGAATATACCGGTTGCTGCTCCAGCCAAAATTGCTAGTTAAAATGAAGTGTGATACATTGAACTAATACATATGTATCTGATATATAATTTCGAAAGAGACTTTGTATGTATGTATGTAAGCTTTGTTTCGTAGAATCCGTGACGTTGTCGAAAAAATCAGATTTTCTATGACGACAATATCGATATCGATTTCAATTCCGTTTTCGATTTCGATTCCTTTTTCAGTTCCGGTTCCAGATTCCTGTTTCAGTTCTGGATCCCAATTCCTTTTTCAATTCCGGGTCCGGATTCCTATTTCAGTTCCGATTGCTGGTTTCAATTTCAGTTCCGATTCCCTTATATATATATAAAAAAGATTCGTTTCTTATTGATTGTCGTTAAATATATTTTTTTTCGATCCAAATAAATTTAATAAAAAAAAATAATAATGTTTACTTTTAGATTAGCCAAATACCAAGCGAACCCGGGTAAAACCACTAGTGTATAATACTATTGGTTTTACTCGGCTTCGCTCGGTATTTGTAATGTAAACCGACTAAACACGGCCAATCTAATAGTAAACATAATATTAAATTTATTTGAATAGTTTTATTTTATTTGAATATTCATTTATTTTTTTATTAAATTGAACGTCACAAATTCTACGAACCAACAATAGTTACAAAGTTACACACAATATCTCTTTCGAAATTATATATTAAATTATTACAAATGTGTATATATGTACATATGTGTTCAGTGTTACATATACATACATACGTACATATTATATATTATTTTATCAAATGTGTGTTTGAATGATCATCTTCCAATTTCTCTTTGACTTCGTATCCTCCCTAATATTATCCCCTATTTTAGGTCACATTCACACAACGCGATAATCTGAACAATTTTCCGAAAAATAACTAGCACATAAGTAAATGTACTTAGATACTCGTAGATGGTTTTTCCAATGTAGGATAAATTGGATTTATCGATAAAACATACATATCTAATGATCTTTCCGAGTGAAAAATTATAAAATTGATTGAAGAATTGAAAACCACAGAAATGTAATCGGATCGTTTACACACAAAGGTATGACATATCGTTGTCATCAATCATTTTCCTACTGAAATTGTACATTCTCGTAAAGCAGTATTGTTTTCGAGCTTTACAAAGCTTTCCGACATACCGCCATAGACCGAAATCGTAAGATTTTATCTGTCTTGAACTGTGACCGCAGACTCCGTGGCACCTAAAGAGTTAATTAGCGGCATGAGTGAAAGGTTACGTGATCGTGCGGTTTTATTACGACATTACCACCGCTACGGTCAAACGGGTAATGGACGCACTTACGACCAAAAAACTGAGGAAAACATTGTTCGCGTGACTAGACGAATTGCTTTTCCCATATTCCTGCTGGGGAGATTAATTAATGACATCATGCAGTCGTTGCCATAATTTTGGCGATCTCCTTCATCCGAGAGCCGTGCGATCAAGGTGTTTACATATTTTTTTTATGGCTTTATACTCTCTTACGCGCATTGATCAAGGCAGTTTACGCTTTTTTTCTCACTATAGCCATGATCCACAAATAGATCTACAAGAACGCCAGACAATATGCTGCTTTGCATTGAAAATTGTCGTGTTGAATTTATACACGCGAAGGAAAAGCTGGAGTGCTCTTCGAGGAGTGTGATGTTTTTTGATGCAAACGTTTCACTAGCACTTGGCCACATTTAGAATGGATGAAGTACACTTAAGTGTACGATGCTATTGCTCTCGTAATTAGTTCTAAAGTTATATACGGAACACAACTGCACTAACTGTATTCGTAGATTCTATAAACATAATATAAGCTTCTGAGTAATATATCGTTTGAATTGCAATTATGATAAATTAAACCTTATAAAATGCATGCATTCATATGTATGTAGATTCTTATATCATCATTTAAAGCGATAAAGGCCTATCTAAAACACTTTCATTCGTCTTTATTTTTGCAAACTCTCATTCATCTCACCCCACACATTTTTCCCATATTCCTTGCCGCCATCCTTTCACCATTGTACATTCGCTCGGGTACCATTCTAGCACTTTTTTGTCCACCTTTCGTCCATTCTTCTAGCCACGTCACCCGCCCATAGCCATTTCAATCTCTTCACTCTATCCACTATATCCACTATCATTGTCATACTTCTCACCACGTATTCCACTTCCTGTCTTTCCTCGTTATACCAAGCATACAGCGTTAAATACTATTTTGGGTGCACTGGACTTTGTGTAGCATATTGGCGTTCAACGTCCAAGTTTCACATCCAAACGTCATCACTGGCAAAATAAATTGATCTAAGATCATTTTCTTTAGGCAAAGTGGCAATTTTTATTCAAAAACAAAATTCATTTGACCAAATGCACTCCATCCTAATTTCACACATTTCTTTATTTCTTCTTCTTTACTACCGGACATGTCTTACAACGTAAAAATGGTTATGGTGTACTTTTCATCCGAAATCCCTATCTAAACAGTTTACAGGCTTAGAATCCGCCATAAGAGTTCACCTAAAATTAAATTATAACACCAAATTTCGACTAAACACCACATTTAAATTAACAAATTATAGATAAAATATACATATATCGCACTATTATGACACCTAACCAGTTTAAAAAGTGCTGACCTGCTCATTATAAAGTTATGAACGATGCATTCTATTAGCAAGAAGGACTCTATTGGGTGAAAAAACATTATCAATGAATTAACCACAGCCGGATCCAATGGTACCCCCTCCCCGTCCTTCGGACGAATTTAATTTCATATATTTTAATTTTTCCCATTTAAGCACTTATATTTACAACAGATTTTGATTTGTATAAATATATTTTAATTTTACATAATTGCACGATTGTTTTTATGACGTGTCTTCCAGGTAGACAGACTAATCTTTATACAAGATAAAAGTGACCATTCGCGACATTATCTATGCCAAAAATAAGTCACCAATTTTATTGCCCAGTACTTTTAACAAGATCTCTTTTTATATATATGTATATATCATTTTTTATATACCCCGTTTACTCTATTCTGTAAATTTAAATTTAAAAAAATACGCTAATTACTTAGCCTTCACATTATGACAAAATATGTCATGTGAAAAAAAAAGAAAAAATCTTTTGCAAACACCATGCGAAATTTCATTTGACATCAGCCAATTGACCCACGTATTACGTCTACGACCGCTAAATATTCATGATTTTTTTACGCACGTTTACGGTGTGTTTAAACGAGCTCTATACCCATCATAACCGTTGCAAATGGCTGTTTATATTGTGCAAATCCTAAAGAGCGCATACGTCAGATTATAATGAACGAACTTTATAGCAATTACATAAACACATATAAATGTAGCTCGTATATGTTGAGTTCACAGATTAGCATTGACCGTGCGGTCAATAACAATGTTCGATCAATTTATTTATTTCCAACTCGAATAGTGTAATTGATATCGATTAGAATCACAGGTGGTTCGATTATTTTCGACATTAGATAAGAAGATGAACATGTTTCGAATAATACAAGCCGAAAACATTCATTACAGTCAGACAGAATTAGTATTAGTGACTCATATGTATAAACACATTAATTGATCACAGCACTTACGATATGTAATAATACATTTTAGAAACGCAATTGTATAATATTTGAAAATATTGATCCACGGAATTAATATTGTGTATTTATTTATACTGCACAATAGAGAAAGGGAACAATTACCTTGATTCGAATTTTACTATTTTGGAAACTGATCTAACGTCTCCCCCACACAATCCCCACGCAATCTATCAAGTGCTATTCTACAAGTAGACGACAATGTTATATGTTCGAAAGAACACTTAGAACTAATTGAACGATATCAGCTTATCTAATGTTATCGATAATGAGATATAAAAAATGCATAAAAAATACTGCAAAATTCTGACGAAAATTTTTTTTTTAATTGAAATGATTGATGCATTGTTTTCAATTTGTTCTAAAATAATAATTAATAAATAATAAAATAAAAATTAATGTACTTGTGGACAGAACGCGAGAGACTGGCAATCGTACGGTGTCCAAATGCAAACTGACAGTACATAGGAGTATGCTCTGAATTTCGCCGACTGATGTTTTGTTTAACGTTCGACGCACACCATTGCCGTCCAGATTTTTTTCACCAATTTACCATTAACCAATAGTAAAGTTCATCGTGTGTATGCTGAAGGTCGGTCCTTATTGATGATCGAACAACGGTATTCGCACACTATTTTGCATACGTGCGTCGACCTACAAAAAACATACCTATTGTTGATTCTAATGACTATTTAATAGTTTCCACTGTCGTTGGATTGATAACCGAACTCATTCCGTTGTGCTTTGTTTTTAACACTAAACGGAAATCTCAATATAGGCGCAATTAATGGAAACCTTTAAAGGTGCAGTACGAGACGTCCTGCATGCTGGATTACCATTTATATGAGGTGACGTCTGTGCTGGATTTAGATACGGTTTGATTGCATTTTTCCATATCATCAATGCATATTAATTCCTAGAAATTATATAATAAGAAAATAAATATACCTTGTGGAAATTCCTGATGTTGTGATGACCTCCTGACTAGTTTTTGTATAATTTTTCAATAATTTACATGTAATCATTATCTGGTGATATTATTATAGTGTTTAAAATAGTTTTCATTCGATTTTCCTCAACAATGTATACACACAAATTGAACAGAATATATGTACATATACATACACACATATTGCAAGTATATTATAATCGGAAATAGTGTTCCTTCTCGAGAATTTCTCGAAAAAGATGTCAAATTGAGAATTTTTCACATTTCTCGAGTAATTTTATAAAACATTTTTTATTATACAAAATATATTTTTTTTAAATATTTTCAAAAAGTTTACAACCACTGCCCTTTATAAAGCTACAATACATTATATACCTAATGTGCATAATTCTTAGAAGGGGTCTGAGAATGATTTCTAACTTTCTAACGTACCTTTTCTTATCATATTTTGACCTGGACATTGCAAACGCGTCAATCTTTCGAAATACTCAATTATCCTCTGAATGCATTGAATACACGCAATTTTTGACCTATTTATTTTTATTACTCTACCCGGCTTATTATAGATTATAGAAACCTCTCCGATAAGAACAAAGACGTGGGAATCGTCAGAATGCAAAAAGATTTAAGAATATTTTTCATTTTTGGTAAACCAAAAAGGTTTACTTTTCATGTTGGTTTTGTAAAATGGTTATTAATGGAGAAAGAATTTAGTATATTTGAATCGATGGGCAATAGAATAAATAAATTTACAGTGCTTATTTGAAGCCTTGTTGTCAATTAAACCAACGTCAACACAAAACGAGAGAAATTTTTCCACGGCCGAAAATTTGTGAACAAAATAAAGAACCGGGATGTCTGTCTCTACTTTAGATGGCATGTGTTTTTTAAAGGGATATTTTAAAAATAATATGTAATAATGCATCTAATATTAATTCATACATATGTAATAATAAAATAAATTCAACGTTGTAAGAGATTAATTAATAAAATAAAATTGCAATGTTTTACTATTTTTCTAGTTTTTTTTTTAATTTTAATTACATATGTATGTTCACACTAAGATAATACAAAAAATACATAACAATAATGCCAAAACAAATATTTGTATTCTTCAATCCAATTATGTCGAATAAACGATACTTTACAGTGTTATATACATTTTTTCATTTATCAAAATTTCTCGAGAATTCTCGAGAAATTCAAGAAGCTAAATTGAGAATTCTTATTTCTCGAGAAACGAAAATCATCGAGGAATCAGAATCACTAATTGGAAAGATACGGGTATTCTCTTCTTTTAACATACCTCCTTTACGTTTCACATGGCTTTCATGTCAGTGGTTATTTTTATCTCTTATTAGCAACTTCATTCATTTTTAATAGACGAATTTCCTGGCGTTGCTCGTGCGAGTGAATGTTTGAAATGTATGGGGATCTAAGTAAGAATACCTTGAATTGGTATGTGAAATTTGATGATTCTAAACTCGAAACCGTAGATTTGCATAGCAAACAGACAGTATTCATTTTATATAGAAAATCGTGGTACAATAATAATAACCCTTTTATTCCAGACAATAGTGCAATCCCCATCGTCCACATAAGTAATATATAGATAATACTAATATAATATAATGATATAATAATAATATATGTACATATAGTGGTAAAAAAGTAACCATTACCACTGTTTAATTGAGCTATGAAGAGGCGATAGAAAGCCGCGTTCAGATTTATTTAATTTAATTGTAATGTAATTGTAATTTTTAATGAGTTAGTTAATGATTAAATTTCTGTAGCTTCATGTCGAAGACATAACTTATGTCTTCGACATGAAGCTACAGGAATTTAATCATTAATTAACTTATTGATGTAAGCTTCATCACATAAGCTTACATCAATGTTAGCTAACCATCGTATTTCGATAAAATATCAAAGCGATCTGAAGAGTGGAAGTGGTTCGAAATCAGATCACAAACTTTTGACGGACAGGAACGTCACTGAACTAACAGAGTGAAGCTAATAAAAAGCTTGTAAAAGAGATTGGATACTATACATATGTACAATATAGTGTGTATTTAATTTTTCACGTATATTCATAAATTAAAATAGATTTAGTTCAAAAGTATAAAATTCTATGTAGATTAAATATAGTACTAAAAAAATTCACTATCCTATATTTCTTTAATAATATCAATGACAAAGGCAGAATCAGTCAGAGAGAATACGGAAATTTCCCATTCATCCTAATTTTTATTATTTATATCAATATAAATGATATTAATCGAAAACATATTCATTTTCAGCACAGAATGATTGTGGAAAAATTAGTCCAATCAACTCCTATTTATTAAAATGCATCATCTACATACATATGTACATATGAATTAATATACTATTTTACATATGATGTAGAAACGAAACACAATAAGGTATTGTTTCATTATAAAATTGTAGTTGAAAACAAAACTGCATATTTGTATTAAATATGTAATAAAAAATGGAAATTCTCTGTGGTTTTTTTAAGCAAGTTTTCCGTAACCACATCCTTTTTCTAACCGACACACATTCAAATCCTATTTGCATATACATTATATATATATATATATATATATATATATATATATATATATATATATATATATATATATATATATATATATATATAATAATACGTATATAGAAGATTATCGACGTCTGTTTCGTGATGATATACATATTTATTTCAAGAAGCTTTCGCGTTTATTCCCAGCACACGCTCAAACACAGCAATAGTCATATGTTTCCAATCATATTTTTGATGTTTTACATTTCTAGAGCCAAAACGGATTCCTATTTCCACAAGGTCGGTCGAAAACAATCCACAAACTTGTTTTGAAACCATTTTATCGTGAATTCTAATTTTACTTTTATAGATTTATCGACAAAGAATCGCGACTTCAAGGCTCCGTCAAAGTGACAGTAACACTCAGTAAGGTCGGACCAATGAAATTATAAAATATTAAATTAAAACTCGAACACCCTTCACAATGGGAAGACCAGCCCCATAGGTCGATTCATTGAAGGTTATGTGATGGTTATTACAAACTTTGTCACGGGGTGGTTGATGTCGATCAATAGTCGGAAAAGCATTTGGGTCAATGGTGGGCTTTGATGTCGCGATGACTATCAAATGTCGCTTAGTTTGTCCGGAAAATCATAGAAAACTAGATCTATAATCTTGAGCAATAAAGTAATGCTAATTTCCGACACAGTCCATACTTAAGTCATTTATAAGAGTGTGCGTGCTACAGAAGTTTTGATCAAAAACATTTATTTTGATTCGGTTCTTCGAAAGTGTATATATGTATGTATATTATGTACTTTGTAATAATAATAAACAGATGATGAGAAGTGATGCTAAAATTCATTCGAGTATGAATAAATAATAATCAATGATATAAATTCACTATGTGATTATTATAGATTATAGAAAACGAGCAGCGTAGATCAATAGTTAGCTTGTAATGATTTCAATTGTGTTCATCTTCATCTATGGCTTTAATGGCGTCATATATTTTTGCTTATTTTTAAATGCAAATCTAATATAGCCTTATCTATTCTATGACATAACATTTATTACTATATTAGGCATACTATATAATATAATAATATATGTATCAGTGGCCTGCTGTCATTGAACCAGAGTGACTCGGCTACTCTCCTAAAATATTTTACCTAAATTTTAAAAATATCAACAACTCAATTGAAATAAATCCAAATCGTTGTCCATATTGACATTGTTCAATTGGATTGGCGGAGTTCAGAAACCGGAATCGGCCCTAACTGAGGTAGTGGATTGTTATGGTATGGTCCGTCGCGTCGTTCGCTTGCACGAACTTTCCTTCTTAACTCTGTTCCTTTGGCAGTACTGGCAAATTGTTATATATACGCGTTTCGTCGAAGTAAAATTTTTAATTTACTCATCTCTTCAAGCATTTAAGAAATTTTCATTAAGAATATTCTGATTTGTGTCTATCAAATATCATTCTGAACTTTTTTTTGTTAAAATACCACATATTAAAACAGAAATTCTTGAATACAAATATGGCAAGGGGCTCACGAAACGAATACCTCAGAACAGATCAATGTGGGGCGCGCGGAATCAAATAACCAGACCTTGGAATGTTACTTTTTTCGATCGATTGTTCGAAAAATCATTCAGACGATTAAGTTTTGAAGACAAAAAAGATTATATTAATAAAGGTAGGCTGCTTGGGATATTTCTGTTAGCACGAAAATTAAAAAATATACTTCAAAACAGATTATTATGTATATGTAATTCAAAAATTAAAAATATTTAGTCCCCTGTTTTAAAAGTCATCGATGCGTTTGAGCGTCGAATAAAAGTATGTATATATGTAGGTAGATTGATATTTTTACATTATAGAAAATGTGCCTATAATAGAAATAAGGTAAATAATATATCTAGATGAAAAAAAAACAAAGCATAAAGCTTGTTTTCAGACAATTTTCCGGTTACAAAGTAGGCACGATTTAATGTGACACATATAGGGCGGCTATTAATAAAAAATCAAACGGTCCAAATTGGTTTGCATATATATTTTTAAAATTCAAAGTCTACCTTTTTTGCAGATAATAAAGACTTAATTTACCCAAATTTAGACAAACGCCAACGACAATTATGACGGTGGGGGAGGGGGAGAGGTATGTGTGCGTACAATCAAAAGACCACGTGTCGGCTATTAACCCAAAAACCCTACTGGCGTTCAGGACCAAGGGAAATGCTCTAAAAGAGAACGTGCAAAGGGAAGAGGAGGGTCGAAGGGAAGATACGCCACGTGGAAAATAGGCATAGGCCTTTGACCCCATAAATGTGGGCGGAAATTCACCGGATGTTGCAAATATTCTGCATTGGAGACACGACCGGTGATTAAACTGCGAACTCGCATTTGCACCCCTGCCTCAATCGCACCGTCCAAATTGCCATTTAATGCCATTCACCCTGTAAAATTAATCGAATCAACCGATGTATCGTTTTGTCGCTTTGAATACGACGACGTGGTGTTGCATCCTTGACATTTGATTAGTTGTATGTGTGTAAACATCCTGGAAAGTATCTAAATACGTTATACGAAATTCGATTCTTGGAAGTATCGAATGTAAAACCACAAATCATAAGGCGATATTGTGGTCAACTTGTGGCGATACGAATGGTTCGAAATTGTAATATATCCACGTACATATACGAAAGTACAAAAACAACTGGAGTATGTGCTGTAGTTTAAAGGGAGCGTGATATAATTAAACAGGGGAGATCCTCGACGACATCAGGATCATTAACATTCAAGGAGATTAATTCCACAGCAAGCTGTATCACATATGGTCTCTGGGGAAAACAAGGGAGAGATCGTCTGATATCTGCGAGTAGCTACATATGTAGGTAATGTGTTAAGTCAGTTTAGATTAAATTTCTCATATTGAGATTGAAAGACGTGTGATATATACAAATCATATGCCGAATTGATTACTTTGATTTTCTAGGAGATAAATTCCACAATAAAACGTTTCATAACATCTTTAGAGATAAAATAAATAGCCTGCGAATGTATAATACATACAATTTCTCATGTTGAGAAGTGAAGACGTGTTGCAGATGCTTTGTTTATAATTTGACCTCAACTACACATAAACTTGCTCTTCCGACGCTTAAACAACATTTTTTTAATAAATAAATACAATATTATTGTGATAATATTACTTTGTTTATATAACAATTTATGTAAGTTATCTATTTTTATGCCTCACAATAAAATTTAATGATAGCATAATATTATTATTTACATACGATTAATCTTCAATATTCATTCAAATCACGAAGACGACATCCTTAATATAAAATCATACATGCAATGAATCATAAAAAGATCTGTGTAAGTTTTAAAATGATTCATCTTGATATTGTCACATGCAGAATACATACATACAAAAGCATACGAATTTCAATCGGTGAGGTTTTTGAGCTCTTTTTCCTATTATGCTGTACATTATAACATTAGAATAATATAATACTATGATAACTAACAAAATTAAATTAAAATTGTACAATATAAAATGATTAGTAGAGCAGTAGCTATTAAAATAGATATAAGATGTATTGTGAACATAATTTAGTAATAATAAATAGCATTTAAAAATCAATCAATCGGTGAGTGTGCACTTTCAGCTAGGAAATGCTGAATAAATGATGGAATTTATTTAATATATTTATTTCAAATTACACTCACCGATAGGTACAATTCCAGTGAACAGTTTTGAATTAAAAATTTAATATCATTTCATATAAAAAGTTTGAAATATGGAGCATTCGTCTCGAAAAGTCGTGACGCGACCGTTCGGTGCAACGCTCGAGGACTACTGAATCTTTCGCTTATCAACACAACACGCCCACTATCACCTGTCGCAGTTAGGGGCGAGGAAGCCGAATGCAATCATTATGGACCACCCCTTTTCCTCTTTCCCGTTTTCTTTCTCAAAGTTCGCCTCTGGGAAATGGAGGGAAAACGGCAAGCGCCAATACCTACGTACTACTGCTAAGGACAACGCACGCTCTACGAAAAATTTCACGAGGCTTTCCCATTGTAAAAAAATAAAAGAAAAAGTAGAATCATGCTCCAGAATACACTGCATATCTTCCCCTATATATCCATTTTTTTTCGAAGTACATACATATATCAATCTTAGGCTTTAGCTTGTAACGTATTTACGTAGCGTTCATTCACGCGTGAAATTCCCCCTATTTCCGACGTATAAATTTGCTACATTTTTCTTCATCAATTTTTAAATTACTGTGCAAATATGTATTATTTTGTCGCTATACAAAATAACACTATAACAAATACCGATTCGTTAAAAAAAATTAAACACGTGTTGATTAAATATCTATTCATACTAGCCAGAACTGGAAGGATTATTCATACTATCCAGAACTGGAACAGCCCAGCACAGCAGTGCACGGAAAAGACTACTTCTATCCATACTATACAGCAGCGCACGTTCAGACAAGTTGTGGCCGAATGCAAGGCAAAATCGGCTTACATATTTTATTTTATTTTTTACATAAATATATACCAGAACGGCCTAAAAGGTAAACCCCAATACGCCTAGTCAATAACAAACATTTCAGAATTTTTTATTAAATAACTCGTTGAATTTTGAGATGCTGAAGAACACGGAATTAACAATTAATTAATTAATCCATAGAGACATCTATGGATTTAGACTTGTACATATTTTTTTACATATTGTAAATCAAATTCAGATATTGGTGACAGGGTGGTTTTTGCCAATTTGATGGAAGGAACCGTTTCAACAATGAAATCAGATAAATTGACAAACTCTGATAGGAAACAATCGACTTGAAGTCACAAATATCCTAGTCTGACCAGCACCATTAAAGAATACTTTTCGTACTGCTGTTTACGTGCAGTTGCCGGTGTGTGCTGCGCCATTATGAATAGAACTTAATGGACTTATACAATATTTTAATTCAAATATGCTAAATTGATAACATATATTTATGTATTTCAATTCGCAAGTAAATATAGCAAGTTCTTGCTTGAAGTTTTCGAACTTGCTATATGTATGTATGTATAGCTAAAATAAGCGCTCCTATCTATTATTTGGAAATTGTATGAAAATGAAAAACTACTGAAACGATATAAGGTTGCGTTCCCGAATGTATACCTACATACATATATACTTAAGCGATTAAGCTTTTCCGCCAGAGCGGACAAAGAAAACGCGAGGGAAAACTAACATTTAGTTTCCAAAAGACCTTTCGGTCAACTTTTACGGTTCAACGAGCCGGATAGTTAGCCAGAAGCTTGACTTTACTGTTAACTACTACATAAATCGACCCTCACAATCCTCAACAAGGGGAAAAGAAAGCTTAATAATGCCGATTAGATAGCATGGTGTCGAACAAGTTCCTAATTAAATTTACTAGTCGCGTATCAATTTCATTCGCCGGTATATCAGAGTAAACTTGGAAAATTTCATTGGGGATAATTCAATTACAAGCGAAGCAAAGGGGTTGGAAAACAATACTAGCTGGTGTAGAGAATTGTTTTAGAACTATTTCAGTGGGAATTTTTCGTGGGACTATGTAGCATGTTTACATTTTATAATATAAACGATAGGCACATGTTTTACTATACAGGAAAACGTCACTCAAAACATCTCTATAGCGAACAACGTAAACTTCGTTCAGAACGAAATCGAAAGCTCCCCAAAAAGCTAGCCACAGGGTGCATGAACTTTAGAGCCTGTATTGGCAACATTCAGGCACGCGAGCTACAACCAAAATATAGGGGAAATGCATGTCGAAGTCCATTCCTAAAAAGCTAATAATTCAATTGCTATTGATGTAAACTATACGCATAGGTCACGCAATATGTTCTTCATACCACATGTATGTATGTATAGGTATCAAAATTTGGAATATAATCATCATAAGAGTATAAATATATATTGTTATACTTCGGATCACGTGATGTGATTCTAAAAATAAATAAGTCCGTTTACTGAATTTACGCAATCATTCAATATACTTATGTATGTAATATAAACGACATATGTACATGCTATTTCGTACTTTAATTTATTGTGCCTTAATCTTAATAAAATCATTGATGAAAATTCTGGTGTCTTCACATTTTTGATTTTTGTAATATAAAAATCCTTCGACAGTCTGCAGTCGCACCCAAAAGAAAGAAAAGAGAATGAATGTTAATACAAATAAAACATTATTTCTATAACCTGTAATGTATGTATGTACATATGTACATATTATGTACATACATATGCTGTATGTAGACTTGCGGTAAGGTAAAAAGTATTTTTTACCTTACTGCATATTTTTTTACCTTACACCATCGATAGCCAATTTGACAGCTGATAGCTGATTTGTGCTTAGTTTGGTTTGCCATTTTATCATGAATAGACTTACGCCAGAACAATGCTTGAAAATTGTGCAAATTTATTTCGAAAATCGTAGTTCAATTCGCGAAATCCACCGTACGCTACGACCATTTTACGGTCGTGAATTAGCCTCCAAGATCGTGGGATTTAACACCTTTGGACTATTTTCTGTGTGGATATGTGAATTTGGTAGTCTATGGCGATAAGCCAGAGACGATGGATGACTAAGAAGCCTTCGCCGCTTTATTGCCGATATGCGGCCCTAAATTGGATTTCTGTTTGGATTGGAACCAGCTGAAGCACCTACATATATGCCCGATATTATATTTAAACACTAATAACATTATCTACAAATGAAGCCAATACCATGGCCATTACCACGAATTTTAAAGTTCCATACTTCTAAAAGACACTTTAAATTCAATGTATTCTTATTTTATTATAATAAAATCAAAATATCAATATTATCAATTAATCATCTTCAAGTTTGATTAAAGATACCCATTGTATAGGAAACAACATTAGATATTATTAATTTGAACCTTGGCTCTGGAGTCTGGATAAGTTTTGAGAAACCATTAAATGGCGTTTTATTATTAGATTACATATTTGTCTACGAAATTTCATTTTCACTGTAGTAAATCTGAAAATCCTGAAATATGTTGTTGCAAAGAGCAGGAGTAGTTTCAATGCTGGGTTTACTAATATTGGATTTTCGTTTTATTCTTTAACCAAACAATATGAATAAAATACAATGCTTTTGCTAAAACTGTAGCGAAGTGGCTCATTACTTTGTTTTTCAATGCTCTTCTAAGTTATTAATAATGGCAAAATCGTCATGCAAGTCTTTCAAATTGTTCCAATTATGTGGAGTATGTTATCTTAAAATATTTTGCGACCCATTCAATATGCCAATCAACTCAAATTGTGTCTTGACCCATAGGTTAAAAGCCACTGCTACAGGTCAACGGAAGATGGATCAAGAACTTTAGATGATCTCAATAATCCCGGCTAAATTGATGAAATCTCACAAGTGTATTTGAATTTTAATATAATCCAAATATTGCCAGTAATTATGCAAATGTTCAAAATCATTTAGATTGTATAACGTTTAAAGTTGATAATGTGGCATTAAACTTGTGCTGTCGGTGGATAAATAAATATATCTTATCTACAACATATGGAGCAATGGAAGAATCTGTGTATAAACATTAGCCGATTAAGCATTTCTCATCTGGACTATAATTTGTATGCATCGACATAGACCTCCGTGATATATCGATCAATTTGAATGGTTCGATATAAGCATTTCGTATAAAGTCACGTATTAAATTGAAAAGTCAGACCTTGATCGAACCGTTTATTACGAACTTTCGAGGGGAAAAAAATCTGATGGTTCAAAACCAACGTTTTCGGTCCATTTAAAAATAGTTCGTACCACCGAAGCTTTGTCTCGTCAACTACGGAAATACTCGCTCACCTTTCGTCGCATCCTGCACAGCTATTTTCGTCTGATGTGGAGTTGGTGACCCCTGGTTCGGAGGCTGGAGTTTGGCTAGACACCCCCAAGGGGCAACGCTCTCCCAATTTTGGCAGCGCGTATCCATGGCAACGACGCCTGCATTAATATTTCTTGTGGGACTCCCTCTTCTGCCACCTTGCAACTGAATGCATCGTCCTCCTTCATCATAGACGTCTTCATCATCAATCAAGTGGAAATGGATCTTCGCCACCATTTCAAGTTCAATGTCGCTCGGGGTTGAGCACTTCATCCAGATCTAGAAAGGAGATAGACTTGTCATTAAATGTAATGAATACTCTTCAACATAGATTGAGTTTGAAAAAGTCGTATCTATTCACTATTATACATATGTATACGTTTACATATAAAAATAATTGAATTTTCAGTTTGAAATTTCGAATGTTTGAATAAAACAAATGAGTCGTGATATTCCTTTTCGGTCAAATTGTTAATTCTACAGCCGAGCGCTCGTTTCCGTTTAAGTATTGACGCGTTGTCTTCGTCCATAGATTCTGGAGATTAAAGAAATAATCCGTCAGGAAACGAATCAACGTGCAACATCCGATATGCTATGTGGCAGGTGAGTGAATGAATTTTTTCCGGTTCCGTAAATCATTCAATAAATATTGATCGTTCAAGTGTACATTTTAATATATTGCAAATAATTAAAATCTAATGCAATTCATACAATTTTTGAAAATTTTGACTAAAAAGTATGCTCGTAAACTCAAATACAATTGCGGGCATCTATTGTTATTGTTGCGATACATTTTGTAGGTCATAGCTGATAGCTGTCACTTTTGAATGATCGGTAAAGCAGATTCCTGTATTATTGTATTAAAAGTTTTTTAAATAAATCTATAGATGGCAGTATAATTTACTTATTTAATTTATCAAAGTCTAACACTAATACATTTAGTAATAATTAAAAATTCATAGATGTCACTGCAAAATTACTTTCCCTTCCAAATGACACGATATGTACTAATTTAGAAATTTTAAAAATATCATGGATTATTAACGACGAATCATGCATTATCAATTATTAAGTTGTATAATAAATTATGACTTTTTGAACTCAAGCGTCTAAAAACCTGAATTTCGAATTTTAAAATTTGAAATATTAGAATTCATACATTTTCCTTAAGAAGAATATAACTAGCTCTTTTTTACGAGGCTTTTAAATGTTTCACCTCGCTAATGATTTAGGCGAAATTCCGACATTCTTCCGATCGTTTTGAAACTTTGCCATTTTTTTATTATTAATTACTAACCTCTTATGGTAAACGGACTACTATTCATATGTGAACTAGTCACAGGACAACCGGTCGCTCTAGATCGGTCACACGTGATCACCCGTCACACTTAAACTGGTCACACCCTAAAACTGGTCACACCCTAAAATCGGTCACGAGAAAACTGGTTGACATAGATATTATATATCTATGATCGTCTGCCATTACGTTGGAGATAAATTGGTAAAAGTGAGAACGCTCGACAGGAAAAGTGGGGCTAGATGCTGGTTGCCATTATGCCGGCGCCAGACATGTGTTAAAAGATGTGATCAAATAAGTGTTCACATGTGTTGCACGGGCATTTGATACTATTGTCACATATTTGATCACTTAAGTGCGCTTTGCCGTTCCGTGTCGGTTTTATTATTATTTTATTTATTATTATTTTATTTATTTTATTTTATTTATTGAAAAATCAACAGACAGGATGTACATAGATATGTATAAAAAAACGAATAGTAAATAAATAATATATGTAACATCCGAGTCCAATAATAGATTTTTACAAAAATGAAAAAGATAAATATAAGGAAAACAAATTAAAAAGTAAGGAATAAAGGCATGACAAAATATGTAGAACATTGCATAATTAAACTATAGTATTAAAATATTTGGAAAAGGTTATAAAATAGAATATAAGAAGAAATTGAAATTTACAAATATAAAACAAATGAAAAAGGTAAATACAAAATAAACAAATGAAAAGGAAAAGAATGAAAGCTATAATATGATTAAATAGCACATTACATAACTAAACTAAAGTATAAAAATATTGGAAATATTGGAAATATTGGAAAAATAGAATAGGAGAAGAAATGAATCAATCGGTCAAGATTCTCTTGATGTTAGACCTGAATTGATGTAGGGAAATACCAAATAGATCAACCTCATTCAGCTCTCCGTTAAACATACGATAAACGCGCTGCAGATAAGAATATTTTTGGGAATTAGTATTGAAAGGATCAAATGAAAAGAGTGCAACGCGTCTAGAGTACCGAACTGGGATTCTGAAATTAACCTTATTCAGTAAATCAGAACAATCAAGGAAACCGTTTATGAGCTTAAAGAAGAATATAGCATCAGTATGTCGTCGCCTGACAGAAAGATTGTTAAAAGAAAGGATTTTTTAAATGTCGGAAACAGTAGAATGGGTATAGGTAGGAAAAAGGTAGCGTAAGGATTTAATAAATTTAAGTTTTTTAGCGCACATCAAAGGGATAAAAGTCCAAATGTTTGTGTGCCTGCCACACTGCACGAAGCCCAGTTGCGCGAAATCTTTGAACACCTATCTGGCAGATACAACAATATGTGAGCAAAGTCTTCAAAGAAGTGATCACTTCTTTGAACTCATGTCTGGCACCGGCATAATGGCAACCAACATCTAGCCCCGCTTTTCCTGTCAAGCGTTCTCACTTTTACCGATAAATTATCGTATTCAACGCGTTTCAAATTTCTGATTTTTCGGGCTAGTTGACGTTTAGTCATCTATCAGGCTATTGTCCCTTGTCTTCCTGTTTGCCGTGATCTGGCCATATCAGATTTTAATTGTTTAAACGCCTATAATTTACTCTATATTTTATAAAATTTGCTCTATAGGCTCTCATCATCTCTCTTATATATTTAGGCCACTCTTATGTCGTTTTAAACGTTGATCGTGATATAGGCGAAGTAAGTAGATGTTGGTGGTAAAAAAAAGGTGCTACGGCCAGAATACTTTTTGACAGCTCCACGCGGCCACCACAGCCACTCGCCACCGCCACCGCCACCGGAGGCAGCCACAAGCTACGGAATGCATTTCTCATAGAGTTTGTATGGGATGCCCGCAAACACAACTACTCGCTCCTCGCCATTCGCCACAAGCTGGGGCGGGCAGTGGCTGATTCTCGCAGCTAGTGGTCGTCAGTCGCCACTTTTTCGTCGAACACGGCCACTCGCCACCGCCACTCGCCACCGCCACTCGCCACTCGCCACTCGCCACTCGCCCCTCAACCGACGCGCACGGTAAAATCGATCGCGCATCATGGAATCGCGCACCGTGGAATCGATCGATATCGATGAATTTATATCGGAAATCGAAGAACGTCCATCAATTTGGGATTTTCGCTCAAACGTATATAGCGACAGATTGGCGAAAGCCAAGTCCTGGGAGGAAATATGTTTAAAATTTGTGCCACACTTCCAGGAAAAAAATTTGAACGAAAAAAACAAAGCAGGTAATTTATTTACATCTATTTACAAAAATATATATTCTGTTTTCTTGCCAACGTATAGCTCCTCCTTCGCTTAAGAGGGCTGGACAGCAGCGCCTTGTCCATACAAACGTACTATACTTCTCCCTACCTCAATTATGGCACTAGAGAAATTATTTTTTAATTAGCTATGGATATCCACCATTGGGGTGCATCTATCGTTTTATTTTTTTGATTAATTATTTTTATAGGAGCTAGGAGCCGCCAAACATCTATAAAATCGCCTCTTTTTTACACCCACGAAAAGAGTCTAGGGTGGTTGTTTAACGGTCGATTTAAAAAAAAATACGCCGATAGATGCACAGAAAATATCTTTCTCATACCGTTGATGAATTTTTTTTTAAATTGGTCCAGTTTTGGAGGAGAAAATAGTAGAATACGAAACCTCGATTTTGTCAATTTAAAACACGTTTTATCTGGTCGAAGCGCAACTGTCGCATTCACGCAATATATATATATATATATATATATATATATATATATATATATATATATATATATATATATATATATATATATATATATATATATATATATATATATATATATATATATATATATATATATATATATATATATATATATATATATATATATATATATATATATATTGATATATATTGTCGCATTCACTCAATATATACATACACTCAATATATATATCGAAGAAAGGAACGGTAACAAAATTAAGGTTTCGGGTGTACAGCCCTCTTAATGGTCCGTACGCACCAAACCAACGAAGATTTTGGGCCAACTTTTAAAACCAGTAGCGTACAAAATATCGAAATAAAAATTAAATTAAAAAATTGAAATTAAATATCATTATTAAGCTAAAGAGCGAGATTGAGCTAAAATTAGATAATCGTTGATGTTTTGAATTACAACAATGTTTTGAATTACGACGATACGCATTACAACCAGAGAAATATTATAATTTCTCTGATTACGAGCGAAAAAAACCTTGTTATTGTTTCTTATAAGTCGTCACGATATACTACTGTGTTTCCGCCGTCGATAAAACATTTAACAAAAAAAAAATGTCGGTGATTTGTCAAAGGGTTTTTTTTTTCTTTCGCCGAAATAAAATTAATAATCACACATTATCCGATAATTTTTACCTCTGAGATGGATTTAATTATTTGATTTATTTCGACGAGAGAAACAATTGAAGACATTATCCGATAAAATTTACCTCTGAAATGATTTAATTAATTGATTTATTTCGACGAGAGAAACAATCGAAGACTTGAAAAAAATTAGATTGATAGACCGACAACGCTCCGGATTGCGATCATCGCTCGGTCACTCATACTAATACATGAGATATTCTCAGTAACTGCGCATTACGGGGAAGTAAAAAAAATAATTCTTTGATTTTTTTTTTTCGATCTTAGTGCGTATCTTCGTAAGTCAAAACATCTTCGACAAACAAAAGTCGAGGATTACCTGTATGTGATTGTTGATGATCTAATTTTAGGTCAATCTCGAAAATTTATTTAAATTGGGCATGTTCTGTTTTAACTTTCAATATTTTATTTTAATTTTAATATATTGATTATAATTTTATTTTGATATTTGAATTTAATTTTAATATAATAATAATAGTTTTATTTTTAATATTTAATTTCAATTTTTTTTTCGATATTTTGTACGCTACTGGTTTTATCTTGCTGGTTAAAACGTTGGCCCAAAATCGTCGTTGGTTTGGTCCGTACGCAGCATAAGATGCAACATGCCCCTACTAGAGGTAGGATAGTCACAGTGCTATCCATTGTTCGGCAAACCTTTAACAATGCATTTACAACCTTTGAACAATACACGGCCCCCTCAGGCTCCGGTGACTAGCCCCTACAATGTCGATAGCGAAATCTATAGACACAATTAAGGGGCGGTGCAATATTCTCCACTTATTTGTTAATATCTCAAAGGAGCACTCGATACATCGCCTAGCACGATACAATCTGTAATTAAATATTCTTTTTTCAAAATTCAAATGTTTCCCAAAATATGGCCTCAACATATGTATGTATGTTCCGAAAGACCAAATGCCTCTTCACCGACAAACGAATAATTTACAGGATTAGAAGTTCTCGAAATTGGCTTTGGTGATGGTATGTTAAGTGTTTGGTCTTGCATTTTTTTAAACAGTTCAGAATCTCTGTATTAAGTTGAGTCTGAAGCTTCACCATATGACCCCACGTCCATAAATGTAAACAAATTATTTACATCACAAACAGCGGGTAGTACGATTGAAAAAAAGTGTTTATAGTTATTATATAAGGATCCACTTTCTAATGGCTTAATTATCCTAATATGCTTCCCATCAATTGCACCCATTGCAAAGTTGCAAAAAGATTGCAAAGTTGGCAATCTCTTGAAACCCGCTGGCTATATTTATCCATGTGTCCTCAGTTGTTTCCGGTTTGCAGATGTTTTTCAGGTAGTTCCAAATAATTTGACACGTTTCTTTTACAATCATTCTTGCAGTAGATGATCCACAGCGATAACCAAATTCAAAATCAACAAATGAAAAGTAGAGGTTGTGATCGAGAAATCTCGAGAAATTTTGATTCTCGTTTCTCGAGAATATTTTATTGTGAAAATTCGAGATTCTCGTATCTCGAGAAATCGATTATTAGAATCTCGAAAATATCGAGAATATTTTAAATTTATCACTACAGGTTTTTGTTCAATAAACTGACTGATTTGTATACTTAACTCGTTAACTCGTAAATAATTTTGTGAAGTATTGTAATATGTATAGATGGTCAGTATTTTTATTATTTGTCCGGCAAGTTATTATTAGAGGTAGGATAGTCACAGTGCTATCCATTGTTCGGCAAACCTTTAACAATGCATTTACAACCTTTGAACAATACACGGCCCCCTCAGGCTCCGGTGACTAGTTATTATCCGGTCATCATATGTATAAGCAGTGGCGGCTCGTGGATAAGATATCTGGGGGTGCTGCGGTTGATTAAAAATAAAAATAAAATTATTTGGATTATATTTTACTTTTAACATCAATATTATCAAAATTAAACATTATATATATTTTATTTCATTATAAAATTGATTCTTCTGTCTTTTTTCCTTGAAAAAAGATCTATCACCTTTTCGTTAAATTTTTTCCTGTTCATAATAATTTTTTTTTCAATTGACAGCATAGACAAAGCCGTCAATCTTTCCTGAACCATTGTTTTTCTTATACTCGTATATGTATGTATGTCTTTATTCTATTTATTGATGAAAAACACCGTTCTGGCTCGGAGGTAGTTGAAGTTGTAAGCAGAATTTGAATAAGTTTTGCTATTTCCACACGAACTTTGCATGAATTGATTGCAAAAATAAGTTTTAAAAATATTAATAAATCGTTAATACTATGCATTTCTTTCCTTGAGTAAAACACTTCTAATTCAGTTTGAAGTTTATCTTTATTGATATGATTCAACGGTTAGTAGTAGATCTTTCATTGGCATTTTCTTTCAGTACTTTTCAAAATTTTCTTTATTAAATAATTTCACAGCTTTTAATTGATTAGAAAAAGTATATCTTTCTTTTATATCCTTAATAATAACATCGCACATATATTTGTCTTGTATTATATGTGTGATAATATATGTATGCATCACATATTTTTGGCTTCTATTTTTTCTCGTATTTGTATAATGACATTAGTAAAACTTTTTAAGTTTTCTTTAATTGAAAATGCATCGATATTACTAGATTGCATTTGGTTATAAATAATTTCTACATGCGGCATTAACTTGTGAAAAAGTTCTGACTAAAATAAAAAATTGTATTCAGTAAATTGGTAGAATCTGTTATTGTTTTATCAGTATTTTCGGAAGAATATTTAAGTTCTTGAAGACATTGGCTCAGCGTCTCTTGATTTTTATACCATCTTAAATACTTAGAGTGACGTGTAGAAGGAAGTGTAGAAAGGTAGAAAGTGTAAGAGGTGTAGAAAGAAAGACAAAAGGTGCAGAAGAAATGACGAAAAGTGAGGAGCGTGTCGAGCGAGCGGCGCGCACACGAACGCAACAAGAAATGTGTATACATGGCACTGTTGGGAGTGCAGTACGGACCAAGCTTCTAGCTGCCCCCGCGCCCCTCCTTCACCCACTCGAGCAATTCCATCGAAAATCGTACTGCACAAAATCATAAACGATGCCTCACTTTCTGATATTAAAACCGCGATGTATGATCATTATTGGATGTATCGGTGTGCGGGCGAGCTTAATACACGCTTAAATAGTATTGATATTTTCATATAATATACATACATTTACCTATATAATACTTTTAAATTTTTCTCAATTTCCTTGGGGGTGCTGCAGTACCGCAGTGCGTATGGACGAGCCGCCACTGTGTATAAGTATATATACACATGTCACAACGAAATGGCACCATTTTAAAGTTACATATATGTGCATGTACATAGGTACTAGTCACTAGTGGGAAAATATTCGGTTATGATATCAGTAAAACGCTAGTGAAAATATATTTTCACTGACAATATGACCCCACTGTAACACACATAAAATAAAGTTTTTTGATTTATTATTTATTTATTCGTGTATTTGCTCCTTATATATTAATCAATGTATATTCAGTATTTTAATATGCATAGATGTTCAGTATTTTTATTATTTGTCCGGTCACAAAAACACGGGCAAAGCCGGGTGGCGAAACTGGGAATTTTATAAAATTCTTTGTTATTTTTATTATTTTAAATTACTTTTGTATATTTTTATTTTCTTTTCGTGCCTTCTTTTATAATATTTTTTTTATGTAATTTTACTTTCTTTTCTATTCAATGTTCTATTGTATCTCTCTATATCTTGCTTTCATCATGTCTTTAATTAAGTTATAAATCCCCGATATCAATTCATTATATTAAAAAAAAATTATACTTTCTCGAGAATTCTCGAGATTCAAATCTTTCGAGAAAATAAGATTCTCAAATCTCGAGATTCAAATATTCCGAGAAAATGAGATTCTCGAATCTCAAGAATCAAAAAAACTCGAGAAATCACAACCTCTAGTTGCAAGATACCTGAAATAAATAAGAATACTAATTTAATGTCGTATGTAATGCTAATGATTAGTCACCGGAGCCTGAGGGGGCCGTGTATTGTTCAAAGGTTGTAAATGCATTGTTAAAGGTTTGCCGAACAATGGATAGCACTGTGACTATCCTACCTCTACTAATGATAATGTTCTTTTTGTTTGTTTTAGTTGCCCAAATACAACGCAAATGGAAGAGTCTTCGCGATAGTTACAACAGAGAAAGAATGAAACAAAAATATGTTAAGAGCGGGACTGCAGCATCTGGCAGAAAACAATACTTATACTTTCATCAGCTGTCTTTCTTGTCGGTATTGGCGGAAACTAAACCCGATAGTCTAAATCAAGAGCAAGAGTCACCATCTCCTACTCCCGTTCCGGGCAAAAACATCAGAAAAAAATCAAGATTGATGTCAAATATTGAAAAGACGGAACAAGAGGTGTTTCAAAACATTTCTGATAACATTAAAATACAGAAAGCACAAAGTCAAGAAGATACCGATCGCAGTTTTTTGATATCTTTATTGCCATTCATGAAAAATATTCACGCAGACGTTAAATTGGATGCGATGACAGATATATTATGTCTTTTAAAAAAATATAACATGTATAAACCAGTACATAATCCAAGTGCGCCTTCGCCTCGTTGCGGATATCATCCTCGAACACACACGTTTACTCCAGCTCCTTCACATGAATACGCTTCTACATCTACTCAAATTCCAACACCATCACATCACGCCCTCACTCCATTCGACTCCTCACCTTCATCACCGGCTGCTTCTTCAAATAGTTCAAATCATTCTGATAATTCCATAAATGATAATACGTTCTCTGATTAATAAATTTGTAAATAAAGTTGTAAAATTACTTTTTTTCACCCTTGTTTGTTATATACAATGAGCAATCTAACTGAATTTATTGATAAATGCAATTCCGAAAGTGATTCCGATGAAGCAAATGTAATTTTACATAAAAAGCGGAAGTCTCAAATGAAACGATTGTGAATTAAAAAAAAACCGAATTTGACACACGGGAATTGGCGGAAAAGTACGTTATTTTTCTCAAAACGTGGAAAAAAACGACATCGTATAACAGTATTACTAAAAATGATGAGCTTAGTGAATTGAGTTAATATAATGAATTCAAATTTTTGTCTAAAGTACATATATAAATTGATTTCAGAATTGCTTCTAAACCATATTATGTATTGTAATATACATATGTATGTGTGTGCTTACATAAAAGGCCATGTATGTACATACATACGTATGTAGGTGTGTAATCGTGAATCGAATATCTTCCAAAATGTATTCATATCGTTCAATCCGTAAATATAGGGGTTGCATGGACCACCGCTGAGATGGAATAATCTTCACCCTAAAAACGCATTAAGTGCATCCACGCTTTCATCGCCCAACTCATCAATCTTCCAATAATGGTGTTCATACGGGATAACGTGTATTGTACATATATAGTACATAAGTTGGTACTGTTGCTGCGGGATTCAAAACGCATTCAATTCACACGAATACATATCGACGGGAGAATAGACACGTGTGAATAAGTGAAATTCGTAAAGTGGCAACGTCTGCTTACACATCCTATATTAAATTCTCGCGAAAGCGATGAAATTGTGGGAATTCTCTCGTTTGCAGCGTGACTTTTCATCGGAATTTGTGGTCTTGAAAGGCTCTGCAGGTAGAATGTTTCCTAGGCGTTTTTGTGTCGGTTAATAAAATAGAACAAGATGAGATAAAAAGAAAATGAATAAAAAGCAAACAGAAAAAATGGCCCACCCACGCTTTAGAGCGTAATATAGAAAATTTTGATTAATGCCTAATTAAACATTCGTGCGTTTCGAATTGAATTATTTTCTTTATGATAATTAGAAAACGCTCTCGAAATGTTAAATAATGCTAGTCAATTTATCTAAGAGCTTCTGAAGTGCTCTGTCCCAGTAATGTCGTTTGCCATTTAGTGTCAATTCTCACTGTCCACAAAAATTGTATCAAAAAAATAGTTAATTCTATGTAAATACTGTTACGTAGGGGTGGGTTCGGGATCCAAATGAAAGGCCACAGTCGCTTCACAGCATTTATTCAACGAATCGAATGGAAGTCCACCGCTCACTCTAGAATAATCTGAGCTACTGTGTGTACCTCCTTATAAAGGACAAGTTGGACAGGACAGCTTCCCTGGTCCATTAATGTATCTAGGCACTTAAGGTCTACCCTGGCGAGTCTCTTGTTTACGCATGCACTCGCCCAGGTCTGTGAGAACTCCAACGTATCCTTTGCTATGGCACTTACTGAGTCCCGTTAGCCTAATCCCATCTATTGTTCACCCAGGAATGCACTTAGACAGTGGCTACTCGCTCTCACGTTTCCACGTTACAATACTATAAAAAAAGCCGGCAGAATCTGACTGACAACCGCGTGTCCATGAATACGCATCGTACAACCTACATATATGACTATAACTATCCACTTATTTATAAGATATAGTGTGAAAAAGATCTCTCTTGCTAATCTCAAGCTATTCAGTGTCTTGAGGTTCACCAATTTAATTTTAAAATGCTGCAAAAATTTCTCCATAGATGTCAATGTGGATGTTTGTATGAATTCGCATTGTATATTTTACACAGATATATGTATGTACATATACCAAGAAGACTTGACAGGAAGACCTCAATGCGCCTTCCTGGACAATTAATTACAAACAATGCGGCATTTTTATTATTGAAATATTATTATAAACCACTGTATTTCGAGAAGCTAAAGAATACTTACCAATTAATTAATTAATCCATTAAGTAATCTATGGATTTTTAGACTTATACATAAATTTTTACAAATTGTACAATACAGAAGATCTGGGACAGCAGGTACGATGATTTTTTTGCCAATATTAAGGAATCGTTTCAACAATGATCAGATAAAATTGGTAAACTCTGATAAGAAACGATCGACTTGGACTCACAAACATCCAAGTCTAACCAGCAGTATATATTAAAGATTAACCCGGGATCGAACCCAATAACCTCTTGGTGCAAAACATAAACGCAACCACTGAGCTATTCTGCTGGCTTATATGTAAAATGCTTATGTATATTGATTGTATTGTACTTGCATAAGTGCACTCGTCGCTTCAGAGCAGAGGTTCCCAAAGTGGTCCGTAGGGACCCCCGGGGGTCCGTGAGGACTGCCAGGGGGTCCATGACAGGAAGAAAAAAAATGGGGGTCCACGGACCGGAATCAATGGAATCAAATTTAATCAAAATAATGCGGATTTGAATACACAGTACAAGAAGAATTGATTGGATTAAGCACAAACGAAGAACTTAAGGTACAGTTTAGAAAGGGTTACCAGCAGTTCTGGCTGCAGAAAGATATCCCAGTTGCTTATCCTGTATTGGGGGCTATCGCAAGAAAGTTTTTGATAGCATTTCCTTCTTCGTACCTCGTGGAAAGAGGTTTTAGTGCAGTTACCAATTTTCTTACGAAAAAAAGAAATCGGTTGCAAATCACTGAACGTGGAGATTTACGACTGTACCTTATGAATTTGAACCCAAATATTGACCAATTGATATCGGAGCATCAGGTTCATCCCTCTCATTAACAGAATTTATTATTTTATGTAAGAATTTTATTGTGTTTTGATTTGTTCATTTTCATTAAAAAAAAATTCAATAAAGATAAGAATAAAAAATATACATATTTTTTTTTACAATTGTCCGCTATACAAAAAAACCTTTCACAGTGTGTTCATATTTGTATTTAAAAATATTATAAAATTTCACTATTAGGCATCCTGGGGGAGGGGGTCCACGAAGGATAAAATACTGGGCTAGGGGTCCACGGGGAAAATAAGTTTGGGAACCTATGCTTTAGAGCGATCTGTAAAGGTTCCATGAAGTAAAATTGCATTTGGATAAATTAAAAGATTTTTCTCTCGATAATTCTTTCACTGACTCGGTCGTAGCGTCGCTTATTACGAAAAATTTTATAGCCAGCACTCAGATTTTAAAATTACACCATTCGTATGAACGACAATAATATTTTCAAATGCTTTTTATTATTACGAAATTATGTTCACAATACATCTTATATCTATTTTAATAGCTACTGATCTACTAATCATTTTCTATTTTACAATTTAATTTAATTTGGTTAGTAATCATAGCATTATATTATTCTAATGTTAATGTACAGCATAATAGGAAAAATAGCTCAAAAACCTATGACAATAATATTGAAATTTATGTGACGTATAGAAACGGCGCCACACAAGTAGTCACATGCACAGCAAAACTCGAAAAGCACACAGGCTTATCGAACACAACAGTGCGATTCGCACGACTCAATTAGATAAAATGTTTGCGGTTTTTCACTTTCGCTCGTTATCTTTCTGGGTGGAAAAAGTACCGCCGGCGCCAGCGGGGTTCGACGACACGCCCGGCGCCACCCAGGACGACCCTCGACACCCCAAAACCGTGATTCACCCACCCGGGATCTGGGTTGAGCTGTCCCCGAAAAGCGGCTAGAAATAGACGAACCCTTCGTTCATGGCTCGTTTGGCGATCTGCGAATGAATATTCCATTCCATTCCTTTCCATTTGCACCCCTCTCGATTCGTTCCCCCCCTATCCCTGTGCAAATGCCACTATTGTAGTGGCTTAAGTCGGTCTGAGTGTGCATCGACATGCACCCGTTGCATTCGTTTATTCCCATTGAAGCAGTGCAGTATGTGCAATTGACAGGATTTGCTAGACTGCTGGCATCCAATACTGGCGATTGTTGTCCCCTTTTCTAGTCTGTGTTATATTATCTGCGTTATGTGTACATATATGTGGTAGAAATTCAGGGACGAATTTAAAGATTTTTTCTTGACGTAGGACTGCATCTACTCTTGGGTTTATACTTACGTACATAAGTATATATTAACAACACGGAAATAAAATTTATAAAAGATTGTCAAAATAGGTTTGCGATTTATATTTACGTGATATTTTACAACCGTGTTGACAATGAGACGACAGTGATGAAACATTAGACATTGTCCAATTCGGCCCGGTTGACCCCCTATGGCGACTTCACAGCGGAATCAGCGAGTCAGCTTTATCTGTTTCGGCCTTATATTTTTAATAGCAATTATACTTATAAGTACAACCATAGATCGGCGTTGGGATGATGCTTTTTGCACAAAAAATGGTTCACTATTGTCAATTACCTTGCTCTGTACAGTAATGAAGGGGTATATTGTTATTTTAAGAGCACCAAGCCTACGCTTTAGTCTACTTATCATTTTCTTTGCTCTCTTCCTATGTAGGACAAAAACCTAAGAAAAGGCCTTGTAATAATAATTGACAATAGTGAACCATTTGTTGTGGGTAAAAGCAACTTGTCCACCGACCTCTGCTTATAACTAGAGATCGGTGGTTGAGTAGCCGCCATAAAATAAAAAAGACCTCTCCATTAACCAAGAAAGTAGGAGAGCAAAAATAGTGGTTGACAATGGTGAACAATTTTTTTTAGCCGTCGAGCATCATGTCCACTGGTCCTTACTTATAAGTTATAACTAGAGGTAGCATAGTCACAGTGCTATGCATTGTTCGGCAAACCTTTAACAATTCATTTACAACCTTTGAACAATACACGGCCCCCTCAGGCTCCGGTGACTAGTTATAACTAAGGAAAGGCGGTCATGATGTTTTTTGTCAAAAAAGGGTTTACTATTGTCGGTTTCTATTGTCAAACTTATTTTTCTCTCTGGCTTTGTAGGACAATAGTAATTAACAACAGTAAACCCTTTATCTTGGGAAATAGAAACTCCACTGCCGAAGACTAGTTATAACAGGATTGATGTTTTGTAACAATGATTAGTTGTTGGCTCGGTGGTTTACAGTCAAATAACAGTATTGCGTCAAAATTATGCTAAATTATATAAGGCAGTGGTCACATATTATATATTATATGTATAATACGGTTGAATAAATGAATCATTGTACCCAATTAAATAAGTCTGTTATTTTCTTTTATTTACGTAAGAAGTTCTAAATAGGTTTGAACACCTCAGGTGAAAGGTTTAATTGCGTCTACTTCAAACGTCATCGATCAAGGATTCCAATTGCAAATCAGTCAAGGCAGTCGTGAAAAGCGAGAAAGTGAGTTGAAACTATCGCCAACAATTCCCCATATTTGAAATATACATATATTGCATTTTAAACAAGCACTTGAATTTATATACCTACATGGATGTGATTTGTAATATATTGGCATATTAGATAATCCATCTAATTATAAACTACCGAGAATTCGTCCGATATCTCGTCGACCCAATTCGGCCCTACTTATAGATTGCAGTTTCCGAATATCGTTTGGTTCGAATCAACGTTTTCTAAAATACATGGGAAGACTTGAGAAAAGTGCGCGTTTTGCGATTACTATCTTTATCTCACAGAAACTGACGGGGAAAAGTCTCCAATGGAGACATCTTTTATCTAAAAATTTAACGTACATACATATGTATGTTACATGTTTTTGTTGTGTTGTGCAAACGTGATGCAATTTCTTCGTGCGATAAAAAATTTTATTGCATTTTTGGGGCTTCCCACTCTATGATGCGACAGAATTTGGCAATTAAATGCATATGGGGTTGCTTCCACCCCACGTCCTCCCTCTATGTACGTCTACTGGGTGTAACATGATTCAGCTTATCCGCTCGGTCGCCCCACATAACTGCCGATGAAATATTGCAAAGTCCTCCTCATGTTTATGCATTTTCCAGTTCGAACAGGAAGAATAAGTCCGGCTACAAAGTGTCGGGAACGATTCTAATGTGTTCTTTAATAAATGGTTCGAAAATTCAAATTCAACGTGGAGCAATAAACTTTACCAAACAACAAAGTCACCCTTTATATTTATTTTGATCTTATCATAGTTGTATATTATATCACAACGCTCATTTTTTTCTATTATATTACGCCATTAATACATATCAAACGCTCAACTACATAAAACGAGGTAATGAAAAGTTAACGAATTTTTAACCCCCTGCATGCCATTTGCGAAATACTTATCCCTTGTTAGTCATTGTATGACTCAGCGTAAATTTACATACGAAACATTGTTTTTTTTTGTTTTTTCTGAATGACTTGGAAGATTCTTTTACATAGTATCAGAATTTAATCTTGTCTTAACCCTTTGAACTCTAAATTATTTTAATTTAATTTTAGATTTGGTTAAATTAAAAATTAATTATTTATAAAAAACAGTTAAATATGTATGTATGTGTTTATGTGTATGATTATTGAATGAATTCTGGTTTGGGTCTCGAAAGCGTGGCTTTTTTTAAATATATGACACGTTATAATTGAAAGTGGTATCAGTCGTATATAATTGAAAATGGTATAAGTCGGTATATCGCAAAGCAATAAATATAATTTTTTGCGTTTGACTAAATTTAAAAATACTGGTGGCCTGTAATATGTTTATTCTGCTTTTACGAGATTCTGGATATATCGATTTTAAATAAGTGATAACAATTTGTGAATTAAGTCAAACAGAAGTAGTGTTTTTGGAATTGAAAATTGGATTTCCGTCACTTTCACATATAATGGCTCATATGTATATTAGTATTACACATAGGTTGTTTTTCTATCGTGTAGAGAAGGGTTTACCAAACTTTTTCTGCAATGGAACATTTAGCAAATTTTAACGGAACACCTAGCTTATTTTTTATGTTGGGTAAATTCATAATAGAAAAAATAAAAATAAAATATTTTATTAAACACTTATGATTTTGTCTTTGATATATGACTTTGATCTTTGATGCAAATCTTCTTGATGTCAGGCACAAATATAGGTGAGTTTAATTGTAGGTTGTAGAAAACGAAAGTAAAACAAAAATGGCTCGTTTTAACACCTTGGGTGCTCTATATTTGTTTCTAATTAGTAAATGATTAAATTAATTAGATTTTCATGATAACTTGCGTTAAAGCCTACTGGTTTAACTGTTACGAAAAATTGATTCTGAACCCAGCAATCGTCGTTACTATGTAGTTTACAGAAAATATTACAAAAATATTCGATTTCAAGCTACATATGTACCTATACATACATATGTAGGTGTTCTAAAAATACTTTGGAAACTTCTTCGTCTACTTTATAATTAAATACATTCAAATATTCACGTAAGGCAAGAAAACAATCAAAATTATTAGATTCAACTGATGAAATCCAATATTGTATTTTTTTTATTTAAACATGCAATATTATCTGTTGTATTAAAAATTGTAATTCGATTTATTAATATTGTGATACTTTTTCCACATTTTTTATTGCCGTATCCAATTTCTATTCAAAATCTCAGCCTATACTTACATATGTATTATAGATACTTGACGTCATAAACATCGGTGGAGATCGATTATCACTCACCTTTCAATATGAAGTACTTTTAAATAAGATTTTTTTAAATGTGTTGAAGCATATAAAACCATTAAAATTTTTCCGCGGAACACCTATTCAGGTCCCGTGGGACACCAGTGTTCCGCGGAACATAATTTGGAAAACCCTGTAATGTAGAGTTTTTGCAGGTATGGTTACTATGGTTTCGCACTTTTTTTGGTATTCGTTTTGCCATTGTGGTAAAAGGTACATATGTAATTCAGGTATAGGCTTAATCCGAATTCGCACCTGTTAGATATGTCATGCATATCTAACTGTTTTGGATAAAAATATGTTTTCATGTTTTCACGTCTTTTAAAGTTTGCATTTCGGAATCAAAAATATTCCAAAATTATCAAATAAAATAATTGACTAATATTTTGAGAATATTTTTTACATAAAAATCAAACATTACATACATATATACATATTTTACATATACATAAATATATGTATAATAGATTCTAGTATTGTGCCCGTTGATATTTCAACGGGTGTTTTGGAAAGAAATTGATTGCATCGCATTGAGAGATCGCCCATTCACTTAACCCCCGCCCTCCTCGAGTTGCCCTCTCATTCAATCCCCGCACGCTCGCCCTGACAAAATTTTTACAATCATCGCATCTATGTACATACATATTTAGCAGTAATTCAAAATGCATATCCCGTATGAGTTATCTACATACATATAAACTAATATACTATATAAACCACATATGTATACACATAACCGTACCAAGGCATTAGCAACGAGACATTTGCCAAGAACGCAAAAATTTGAAGGGCACTCGGAGCGTGAAGCAAAACATTCTTACGACGAAAAATACAATATGAACAATACATTAATTAGAGGTTTTTTTTTTAAAGCTTAGACTTAAAAGGACCGTTAGTTAGTGGTTACCTATTCATGCACTGGATTTTGTTAACTCTAAGAGAAGCTTAAATCTCAATAGCACAAATTAGAGAATGATTAAAATTTGACATAATTTATAATTTTCTAATTGAAATGTTGAAGAATAAAACTTTCATATATATTTAAGCATATTCGAAATAATTATAATCTGTGTTTTGTAGAGGTATTACAATATTCATATGTGTACACGTAATTTGATAATAAGCAAATGAAATATTTTAGAGATTTAATATCATAAATATATTGACCAAGGTTGCGGTCTTCTTGACTCACACATTATCGTCGTCGGAAATAAACAATAAATTATGCATTATTATGACCGAATTATTATTACTGTTAAATGCGGTCAAATAATAATTAAGAGTCCACTACGGCGAAAGTGCAGAATTAATAAAAATAATAACCAACAAAAGACAAAGTCAATTATACGCGCTAATTTAAACGACCGCTAAAACGGTTAATTTTGACAAATTGACTCGAACGAGACGATTCGTTTGCAAACAAAAAAAAAATTAAATGTAAAAATGGCCAACACTTAAAAGTCGGACGGGGCGGAATTTTAATCGAGACCATCGAACGATTTAACGGAAATAATTCATGGGAACGTTTTTCGAAGCTATTGTTGTTTAAGATTATTATTTATAATTTATTATGTATGTAGGTAGACGTGAGCGCATATTTTCATGAGTCTGTAATTCGAGTCAAATGGCGTGACATTACTCTTTATATGTGTTATTATTATTGTCGACGAACAATGATCGGCCTTGTCGCTAAAATTCCGAACAGCTTTTATAATAGGTGTGTTTTAATAATATTTATTCGATTTTGTGACACTTTTGATTTGCTCTCGCGATGATTTACATATTCCAATATTTAAAAACTTCGGGCGGGAAAATTGGTATTCGGAATGCCCGAAGGTAGGTCTTTGTTCGTTGCTATTATTAAAAGGTACTTTTTACCTGAAGTTAAATGGAATGAAATCTCATAAAAACTTTATTCTTTTTCTCGGAATAGTTTGCTCCTTTTTTTTGGTAACAAAACAAAAAAATTTACAATGACCCATTTGAAGAACACATCTGCCGATGCAGTCGACACGTCATCCAGTGGCGACTCCTACATTATTATTTATATTAAAAATTATCAAAATATGTATGCATTATAATGTTACAATTGGATATTGCTTTTGATTTTTATGCGATTGTTTTCATTGATATCATATCGTGTATATGTTACAGTAAGAGCTTCAAATCTCGAATCGGTATACACTGACTCCTACGTGTGTACACTAGCTTTGGTTTTTAGCTAAACCTTACAACGCTGTATTCCGCAGATACTCTTACTAGAAAAAGTGGTAATTGGATTATTAGTCACATTGCGGTGGTCACAAAGACAATTTTTGCCATTAAATCGCGAATACGCAATATTTGGCCCTAAAGTTCTCGTTAGTATGATGGACTTTTCGGCTGCCAGATGTTCCGTTATAGAGATTTTAGTGAATTTGTGACCAGTAATCACCGAACTGACAAAGCAACTCGACTGCCGATTTCTAGTAATGAGTCAAAATTTCTCAAATTAAATATTACTGATTTATTTGATACATTCGCTAAATTTAAATTTTCTCATCAGAGGGACATGCAAGACTGATTTTTAAATTTACGAACCGGTACAGAAATATTGGATTTTTCACTAGAGGGGTTACACGAAAGGGAGCGGCGTTCCCATGCACGCCCGTCAATTTCGAGCCCTGGTCTTATCGATACTCTAGTGATATTTGAACATTGGCCCGATGCCCTGGGAAAAAATTAAATATTAAGTTTTATATAAGACGTTTCTAAAACACGACTCTGACTCTGACGGAAAAAAAACATTTCACATCTAATTTTTTTAAAATCTAATATATAATTTCGAAAGAGACTTTGTATGTATGTAAGTATTTTTGGTTGGGAGCACCGAAAACAAGTCAAAGTTTCTATGACGACGATTCGATTGATTGAATATAATTTTTTTTCGAATAAAATAAATTTAATAAAAAAACAAATAAATATTTACTATTAGATTCGCCATATTTACGCTGTTTATATTACAAAAACTGAGCGAAGCCTGGTAAAACAAATTTATATGATAGAAATCGACCGTCGTGCATATGCATATCACCAAAGTCGATATTTCGAAACCGCACAATGAGCGTTCAAAAATTAACCGCCATCGAGAGAAAACGAGATTTCACCAATTCATGAATGATTGACAAGTCGAAGCTAGCGAGGCGCCACGCGCCGTCACTGGACGATGCACTGGTGCAGGCTGCATCGGCCGTCAGTGAAATTGCTCGGCCTTCAGTGAAAGGCGCGACAGGGGCGGCGCGAGGAGGGGAGACCAACAACCGAAACACCAACACGAACGCCAGTGCAACGGACGCGATCCGTCGGCGCGGACGTCCCTGTGCCGCGGCCCCTCCCACCCACCCACCCACATCTCGTACACTTTGACAGAAGTCAAACTCGCGCGTGACAATACATACAACCAGAATTTGAGTGCCATGTGAACCGAACCGAACCGATCGCCATGTCGTCGCTTCGAGTCCTCCTAGTGTTGTTCCTGTTGACCCAACAGACTCTTGCCGGCAACAAGTCGACGCTGGCTCCTGTCACAGTCTCCAAGTGCTGCCGGATCGGAGAGTCCATCAGATACGACAGCGATGCCTTCTTTTGCGATCCTGGAGCTTCCTCGTACTGGCTTCCGCGCATCTATGCCCCGAGACGACGAGGCTATCTCTCACCGAATCTACCTCCGCACTGGACCATAGCCGAAGCCCAATACCCAGCCTGCCCCATTAACCAGAAGCAAACTATGATACGCTCCAGCACTAACCAACCCAACTTTGTCCTATTTGCAAACGGCTCCTTATGGTTGCAAGAAACCAAATCGATGCTCAATACCGTATCTTACTGTGTGGATTCCCCAGAAGCTGCTGTAGTTTGCCTACCCACTGACGACCTACCTTCAACACGAATAGAAAGCACCGAAGTTTCCCTTCTCGTCAAAAGGATCAAAGTTAAAAAGTGCTGCGGAGAGAATGCGTCTTACAATGAGAAAACGCACACTTGCGTCATCGTCGTCGGTGGACCTCAACTCCGAGCAGACGATATTAAACTCATGAGTGACGGTGAAAGTGGCAACGGAACCGTTGGGGTACAACTGATAGAAGGATTTCCCATATGTTCGAGCCAAGATGTCGGTATGGTAATTGCTGGCGCTCTGAATGAGGCTGCTCTGAAGCCGGACGGCAGTTTGATAGTGAGCAGTGCTGGAGTCGAGTTGGTGCAGGAGCATTTTTGCTTGGAGCTCGTCAAGGAGCAGCAGGATGCTAGTGTTTTTGCTTGTTCTGAGAGTGTTCCCGATCAGAATCCCGGCATTGACAAGAGCGATTTGCGCTTCACGCTCTATCCGGTGGGTTTGCTCGTTTCGACCATATTCCTGATGGCCACTTTGGCAGCTGCCATCCTGCTCAGGAGCACCCATCACGCGTTGCATTGGCGCTGCCAGATGCACTACATCGCCTGTTTGCTCGTCGGAGATCTGATGTTGGCCATCACGCAACTGGCTGGCAATTCCATCTCTGGGACACCGTGCATCATGATAGGTAACTAATTACATACATAGATGCGTCGATTGTGTCATGTGTTACATAGTCGGATGCTGTGGAGTGTGAAATATGAAACATCATGTGAATGTAAAGATTCATCTCGTTCGGTTTAGAATTTAAAAATGTTGCCCATGTACTAATTGACAGTTTAATGATCTATTATGATGATTATTTGCTTGTGTGTGTCGTTGTTTGAATTACCATTACATGCGTACGTATGTATGCACGTTACAATTCAAACATCGATAAATATATTGATTTTAATTCATGTTAAATGTTTGTTCAGTTGAAATTCGTTTGATTGAAATTAGTAGGAATTGGAATTCCCTTATAATAATTAGTATCTGATGATAATTTATGTGTAATTATTATTTTAAGTGTCTTTAATATTTTTGATTCGCCGTTTGCGTTTCGACCTACCGTGAATTAATGGCACCTGTCATATAGCAATTTTTATCGTTTTATAATCTACGTATATTTTATCGTGATACTGATTAAATAGAATTTATTTTAATTACATGAAATAATTTGCGGAATTTTATACTATGTACATATGTATGTATGTAGAAGGCGAAGGCTAACAAGATCATACTGGAATACATTATCTAAGATATTTTGTCAAGTTTTTCCAAAATGCTCCTTTTTATTTACAAGATTTTTACCTTCTTCCCTATTCGCTTATTTAAGTGAAATTCCTGCCCGCCAAAAAAAAATGATTAATTTTGAACCACTTGCACTATTCAAATCGCTTTGATATTTTACCGACATACGAAGGTTAGCTAACATTGAAGTAAGCTAATGTCTTCGACATAAAGCTAGAGAAGTTTAATCATTAACGAACTCATTAAAAATTACATCGGAAATTTGTGTCAAATCGAAGCGATGACAGATAGCTATCGAAACGCGGCCTTCTATCACCCCTACACAACTCAATTAAAAGTGGTTAAGTGGTAAAAGTTACTTTTTTCACTCTTCATTTCATATAACCATACCTAAGATTACAAGCTTTTAAACTGTCTCATATACGTTTTTAATTCACTAATATTTATAACATTTCGATACACTTTACAATGGACAAAGTATAAATCTCGATTTCGATTAGTCGAAAAGCTTCATTATGATTGGTCAGATCATCTTGGCTGGTCAATAAGAGTCGTGTATATTTTTCTTCTTACTGCAAACAGCCGTGAAATCAAATACATAATATAATAAATTTTTTGATCTTACCTTATAAAATATAATTTTGACAAAAATATATTTTTCCATAGTACATCAATGTCTGACTTAAAAATTACATACATAAGTCAAGTCGATGAAAACATACAGTTTTTTCAAAAGATTATAAATTTCAAGGTAATAAAATATGACAAAAATCAAACTTCATACAATTCTTTCTGAACAAATTGTATCTTTTCTACAATTACGATTTTATAAACCTGGCTCTATATACATATGTGTGTATGTATGTTTTTACTTCTACATACACACATATTTCGATTATATCTTGAACTTTTTTTATGTCCTACCTGATTTAAATGAAGCCTTATATTTGGAGCGCTTTTTAAATGCAAATCGTACCTGCTTTTTAAGTGCTAATATCATTATCGGTTATGCGATCATTTCGTACGTAGGCTGGGGTACCATTATGAAATGGTCTACGAAATTTTACACGACATTCGTTGACCGTAAAACTTTTTTTTTATTCGTTGAAAAAAAAATAGAATCGTTATCCATAACCATCATCGCAAATTTTTTTTAACACTCGGAACAAATTGCACGTTCCGAACGAGCGCTCCCAGACTACCTGTTGCACACCTTCGTATCTCCCCGCAGACGCCTCATGCACTTTTGATCTTCGGATTTTGAATCTCGATCCCTTCTCGCGGGTGGTCCAAATTAGTCTACATATTTCACGCGTTATCTGCGTCGTCGATCCGAGTTTCGATAATTTTTTGGTCTTGTCGCCGCAAACTTCTGGGAAACGAACGGCAAGTCACCGAGTTTTTTGTTGACTTTGATGTGCAAACATTGCACGATGTGTACATATATATGTATGTGTGTACGCAACGTTTTAGGTATTCCGTCTTCTCTTGTGTCTCTTCTTTTTTTGAACGATGCTACTTGCTGCTTGGCCGTTTGTGGAACGGTGTCGCGTTAAAAATGTCTTCTTTCGTGCTACGTATGTCACGTACGAGTGAGCATTCGACGAATTCGCTGAAATGGCAATTTGTATACACTTTGCACCTGTGCTGTTTGTTCGCTTACTTGAATCGAAATATCTGCAGAATGTTTCGATGAAAGATGTCTAAAAGTACGGCGTGAGCTATACTCCGTTCTCTAAAGAATTTCGCATGCAGCGCATTATACTATAATTTTAATGAATTATGTGTATATTTTCCAAACTAGATATTTTCAACAAAACTTTGAAACGTTTCTACAACAATAAGTTCCTATAGTACATAATATACATGTAGTTCGACATTTCTAGTGATATTATAGTTATATTTGATCCGATGTAGCGTGAGACTTACGAGTATGCTGTCGCATTCGTGCAATGCTATTTCATATTGTAAGGACGTAAAATAATTTATTTATTTTTATTAAATTATTTCTTATATTATTTTTATTAAATTATTTCTATATAATATTTTAAAAATATAATTCCATGCAAGGTCTTTAATAATATAACTGTAAGTTTGGTGCTAACCAATATAATGGTTGGAAAAGAGTGGTCACGGGTTCAAATCCCACTGGTTTAGACTAGACAATTCAAGTCAATTGGTTTCTATCAGAGTTTGCCAATTTATCTGATTTTCATTGAAAAGGTTCCAAAAGATTGGCAATCTTACCCATTTTCTCGCAAAATCTCGAGTTTTCAGCAATCTCGAATTTCGCTCTCTAAAATAGCTCGCACAACAGATTCGGTTTTCGTCCGGCAAATCAAACGTCAAATGGGATGCCAGTAACAAAAATAAAATTTGACAAAAATAAATACCGACCCTAACAACCTAATCTTAAATGAAAAGGGCCAACCATAACTTAACTAGTCTTACGTGAATGCGATACCATTTATAAATATATATTTACGTAATATTTTAAGCGTTTTAATTCAATTCATAATTAGACTTAAATAGATAGTTGACGGGATAATTGCAAATAACAATAGACCTTTCCATCAAGTAAAAGAGCAAAAAACCTAATTAAGAAATCATCAATTCTCTCCGTAATCTTTGATTATGCGTATGGCAAAGGTGTGTGGCTGTGTCGTGTAAAATTAACAATCGAAATAATAGAGATGTTGAAAATCCTAATAAATTACAATAGATGCGTTAAATGCGTATTGTACGTATTACGGTATTGTACGTCTGTATTGTATTAGTCTCTATAGTGAAAAAACTAGTAGCACGTGCGGCCGTCTCAGGCCGTCCCCGAGTTGAAAGGAAGATCGCACCCGCAGACTTTCCAGCAACAAAACTCGTCAACAAAGTTGTTCGCGAGTCGAGCGGTGCGGCCCGGCCCTAACACATCGAATCGTACGATATGTACGTGTTCGTGGGTCCCAGCTCGTAAGGGCGTTTCTTCAGGTCATTTTTAATCCGTATGATCTTATTTTTACGATCGGTTTCTCCTGAATTTCTCCATTGATCACTGTCAAACCTATGTCAATACAAGGATAAAATATCACCAAAAATACTCAAGGGAGGTGAGTTTTTATAAGATCGCGACAGCACATACGATTCTGTGTCTGAGCTGTTTGTAGTAGGAAGTTAAAATGCATGATTCCTCCTGATCAATCATAATAGAGAGTTTCGACTAATAGGAGTTGAGTTTTACAGTTTGCCTACTGCAAATACTCCAGAAATTTAATATACATATGTATAAAATGTACGTATGTATTAATATAATGAACGATCTTTCGTTCACTATACAAATATACAAATATACTTTCTTGAGGGATTTCAAATATATAACTTCGTTTCTATTTATGCTGAAACAGTTTCAAAAGCAAATATCTAACCACAAAAGATCAATGCTCCATGAACGTAGTTTGTAGTAAGAATTGTTTCTCGACCAAAAAGTTTGGAAAGACTAATCCATGTTCTTTGAAGGTACTATTCGTATTTCCAATAAAATGAGAAATTTCTTCGATTCAATGTTGCAACAATTTGAAACCATTACAAAAAAAATTGTTTTTTTCTACTATTTAGTAACTCAAAGTACCTGTAAGCTATGCGGTTAAAATACAGGTAATTTTTTCCGATTTATGTATACCTGAGCGTGATTACAAAACGGTCTAACATTTTATCTCGTATTGAGAACGACCACTTAACCGTCAATTAATTAGTAGATAGATACGAGCTACGAATGCAAAACTGACTATTTTTTTATTTTTATTTTATAAATGCTGTAATTAATTATTTTTTCTAGCTTTAAATTTGAATGAATACCTTTCAGAACGGTATGACTTCTTTTCATTCCGTTGATACATCACGACCGGAGAGCGGCATCTCTCATATACCTCACATTTGAAGATTCATTTGGACAAAAAAATGTATAAAATCAGTATGTGGGTCATATAAAATACGTTCATGTGTACGTCTCCTTTCAAATTTTTTCATTATATTTTATGAAATTCCGATGCTGTTCGATCATATCGTATCGCTACCGCATAGATGTTTGGAAAGGAGGTTAAATACTGTAGTCGATAATGTCGCGTATATGTATAATATAATTTGAAAAGGGAAGTTGATGTCTCAATTTTCGCGCCATTTTAGAGCGTGTACGATTGTCGGTAAACACGGGAGATTCCCCGTTAGTTTGATCATTCATTATGGCGAATGCCTTTTGTGCTTGCTCTATTTCACACAAAGCAAATTTCAACAGGTCGAGGTGATTACTGGAGCTTCAACTCAGCATCACAATTAAACCAAGACTCGGAGACCCAAGTGCATTGTCTCAGTTCTCTTCTTGTTCTTCTGCTAACAGTTTCGTGGTCGACACGATTCAGCAAACGCGAACAAAAAAAAGTGCTTTGTAGATTTTTTATCGCTCCGTGCAAAAATGTATTCGATGTGTCGTCAGATTCGCAAGCACTTGAACTTTGAGCTTGAATTGCTAGAAAGTTTTGCAATTACAATGTATGTACGTATGTATGTATGTATGTACATTGTTGTGGGTCACATTTGTTACAATTGTTTTGAATATTGTATAGCTCGCTAACTTCTGCCTCGCTTTTCATCGGTTTCCTCGCTGATGAAATGAATGGATTATTAAGATTTGAAGCAGCTTTCCAATGTGGAATAGTTTAAATTTTATTAATTTGTACGTAGTTAAAATTCTCTTTGAAAGTGTATCGCGCGCGGTTTTATGCGAGACTCTGCCGTTATTGCTTATTGTCTTGTTCTAATTAAATTGAATTAATCATGAAACTGTGTTGCCTTTCAAATGAAGGCTTCTCTCGATTGAATTTGTTTTCATTTTAATGTAATTGTAATGGTTTGTCTGTGGAAGAAAAATGGAATTCGACTTTTATTAGCTCGAGAGCTTCATCGATTGGTGACTACATTGCTGTGTGTAGTATGCGATTTTCTTAAAATAGTTCACATTGAATGAGCACTTGCGAAAGTCATCCATCTTCGTAAATCTTTCAATCTTTCTCACGTTGTACGGAATCTAATACAATTGGTCAGTGGAGCGTTCTAGGCCGGGAAGAGCTCAGTAGGTTGGGTAGGTTTTTATTGATAAAATATTCAAATTTAAATACAAACAATAAAAATAATTATATATCATCAAATAATAAACGATTCACCATTACGGGTGTTATGTTATATTCGTTAGATCTTTAGCATATGAATACAACTGACAAGTTGAACTATTCTTAGATCAGTAAAGACGTAGACACACATAATCGTACGGCACGGCATGCCTAGGTAGACTCCAGCTGTGTAAGCTTGTGTCTTCATAGCATTGTTAATTCGTACGATCTTATTATTTCGACAAGTTTCTCCTACATTTCTTCAACTATGGCAATTATTGTCAAACTTTATGCCAATACAAGAAAAATATATCACCGAAAACACTTCAGAGGGTGAGTTTTGGCATCCCCACACATTTTTAAAATTTCATCCACCCATCTCCCTTTTGGCCTTCCTTGCTCCATTTCACATTCTCTCGGGTACCATTCGAGCACTTCTTTCGCCACGTGACCCGCCAATTGCCATTTCAATCTCTCGCAAGTCATATACGAGATGAAAACCCCTCGAGGGTTTTTAAACGTGTTCATTTATCGTATGTTTAAACTAGGCACAAATTCCGAGTTTCCATTTCACTATAAGCGCTTTCTTTTTTTATTTTGTGAAAATGTCAACGAATACAATGACATTTTCAGCGAAATTTCATAGAATTTTTCGCACACTCATGTTCCGGCTTCTCACGCATTTCAGCGAATTTTTAAACTTCCACCCGTCATCTATTATGCCAGCATCCGTTTTCCGCAATTATTTCGAGTGGTTTAGTATTGCATGTTCGCATAAACAATTGTGACATAACTCGGTTATTCAATTTTGTAAAATAGTAGTTGCCAAAGTTGGAGTCATTCGACAGCTAAGTATCTATTTACAACCTGCGTATGTATGTTGAATATATTACGTGTAAATATTTAATTAAATAGCGAAATTTCAGGATCCCAAAGCACTTTATTAAGGCAATAACCCGATTAAGGTTAAACCTGTGCGGATTATTTCGTCGGTTCGACGGTTTTCATAGACGTTTTCCACATCGTTTGATATATATTATCCATCTCGAATCTTCCATTATATTACACAATATACATATATATAAAATTGATGTGTGTATGTGTGACCGCTATGCAAATCCACATTTTCAACTTAGGACCATGCATGACCACGAGATTTTTGGGCGTGAACTTTTTTTTTCCTTTCCTTTCCATTCTTTGAAAATAATGAGAGAACAATATCAATTTCTTGACTATTATTCATCCTTTATAGGTCGAAAAAAGTGGTTCACGCCTGTTCACGGGTTCACGGCTTCCGTGGCCATGTATGGGTTACAATATACAATATACATATATAGGGCCATTATGGGGCAAAAGATAGATTTCAAAAAGGTTCGGAGTCTGAAATCGAAGAATTTTCATACAAAAACACCCGGGAAACGCCGGGCATGTGTGTTTGTCTTATATACAATCCAATATTTATCAATATCAGCATCATCATCAACTCTCATCCATCTCACCTCAACACTTTCCTAATTTCGTCTACCCCTGTGGTCTTCCTTTTATCCTTTTGCGTTCTCTCGGTTACCATTCTAGCAATTATTTTGTCCACCTTTCCGCCATTCTTCTAGCCACGTGGCCCGCCTATTGCCATTCAAATCTCTTCACCCTATCCACTATATCCACAACCCTTGTCATACTTCTCACCCACGTATTCCGTTTCCTGTTTTCCTTGTTATGCTAAGCATACAACGTTCCATACTCCTTTGAGTGCATTGGACTTTGTGAAGCAACTTGGCGTTCAATGTCCAAGTTTCACATCCATACGTCATCAATATATAACTGCCAAATTTGGAATACTATTTTGTTTACCCTTATTTAGATAATGAACTGGTCTTGGGAGGGTTCATAATTGGAGGGCTTCCAAATAGCGCCGAGCATATCTGCTTGTTCGTTTTGCAATTGTAGGGCTCTACGACTGGGTCGAGTTAGAGTCGCCATCCCGAGATTGATTCGATCGTGTCGGTGGCTACTACTTTACTTCTTTCCCGGTCGTCATATTAAACAGTGTGCATTAAATCACACCGTCATTTCATTCCTCCCATTCAATCATACAGTTTTAATGCAGAACTGCTAAATTTATTCTACCATCTTTCATTACAACTTAGACTTGGATCGTAGACTTATTATGGAATGACTCATTGCCCGATGAAAAACTCCCAGCCAACGCCGATCATGTGTATTTATTCGATATGCAATTTTTCAATGCATTTACATAAATCTGTCAAATTTTGTATACTATCTTACAATACCTTTACTTGAAGTGGTGACGTATTTTGGGAGTGCTGAGAGCCCTGAGTCAAAAAGCCCCCCATGCGAAAATGCCCGGACAATGCCGTGCATATACATATGCTTGTCCGTTATTGTTTTAGTAGTTCGACTCTTACTAATTAAACATTAATTAACATAACTGTTACATAATCAATTTTAGTGTTCAATTGTATTTGGGAAGCGGTCGAAACTATATGTTTGTGTGTATGTACGTATAATATAATGGTTTTTTCTTCAACTTTCATCCACCTACTTAAAATATCTACTTATTTCATGAATCTGTTAAAATAAGAACCTAGTTGTTAATTTTTCGGGTTTGTGTTCAAAAACATTCCTACGATTAGTATGCACGTCACGCGTTCGCTTTCGGTGTTTTCAATTACTGCAGTGATAAACTTTCTCTGAATTAAACTTGGAACGAGAAAAAAACAACGCTGTTTTCGTGCCGATCTTTGGCTAACATCTGAATACAAAATATCGTCTATTCGAAAAGGAACAAACAGCGCGAATTCGACGTGTTTCGGTGAGTCATCTGTGCATAGTCGTTCACTATGCACGTACTGTGCATATGCGGTACGTGATCGAAAGCGCATATTTTGCAAAACTTTGTGCGTTATTATGATATGCCTTTTTAACATTCAGCGCTAATTGCACGCTGAATTATTGTCGAAAGGTTAAAAAGTCGCGTTCGTTACGTTCGGATCCATTGTTCTTGAGATATTCTTCTAGAATAGCCTGGAGGGAAAACTCAATTTATGTACGTTTACGGTTACGGCATCGTTTATGTTCGTACGATTTTTTTTTACAATTAATGTTGGAATGTAAATTCGTACATATTTTTATATTATTATAATTCGAAGGAAGCGGGCATATTTAGAGTCATGTTCAAATATGTTATTTAGGTAATTTTTTTCATTAATATAGTACCGATATATCAGCCGCTATAATTGAAAGTGGCATAAGTACATTTTTCTTCATTTCGAGAAATACCTCGTAAAACATTAAATATAATGCTTTGCGTTTAACAATATTTAAAAATACTGGTGGCCTGTAATACGTTTATTCTGCTTTTTCGAGATTCTGGACATATCGAATGAAAATAAGTGATAACAATTTGTGATTTAAGTCAAACAGAAATAGTGTTTTAGGAACTGAAAATTGGACTTCCGCCACTTTCAAATATAACGGCTAATATATGTTTATACATATGTATATTATATATGAAATATGTATGTTTTTTTCAATGGACAAGTATGGAGATTACACAATAAAAATTAAAATTCTTATCAAAAGTTTATGAGAATGCAGAAGATCGCGCCGCGAAAGCTTAAAAGCAGAGATCGGCGTTGAATGAATACTTTTCAAATAACAATAGGCAATGGAGTGTTAAAAAGCAAGAGAGCAAAAAAAGCATGGTTTGTGTAAGAAATTAACAATTATGGACCATTTCTTGTGCAAAAAGCATCTATCGGACACCGATCTTTGCTAATTAGAATACACATACATACACATGCTGGGCGAGTGTGCGGGGATGGAATGAGGGAGCAGCACCGGAGGGGGTGGGGGTGGCAATAACACTAAATAATGAATAGAGTATTATATAGTACAGATACATATTTACATGCGAATTGACTGCAAGGTCTGTGCATGTTGAAATGGCTAGCGACAATAGCCTCGAGTGCCATGTATCAATTTCTTTCCAAAACCATCCGTTGAAATATCAACTGGTACAATAATAGTATTACATATATAGAGTGATTTTCAATATTACTATCATTAATTTTCCTTGCTATTGTAAATAAAGGCAGAAGCTAATCAGGGCAAAATGCTCTTGCTGACTTCTTCGAAAAGTTTTTTTGGCTTTCTTGCTTTGTTGGAACAATAAATTGTTACATAGTTGCCATTGTCGTATTGACAATGGCAACTATATACCCCCATCTTATAATTATAAGGTGAATTTTATTTTTATACAGATATTGCATAAAAATATTCAAATAAATCGGCGTTGGTTGATCAAAAAAATTATCTATCTCAACATATTGTCCCAATTACCTATCTCATTACTGTTTTAGATAAATACTTTAAAATAGCTATGCTTGCTGTACTTTAGGACTAGCAGTATACGTATTTTTGTGTAACTCTAATCTAGTTACTACAGGGAAAAACTCATGCATGGAAACCCCCTGTTGGGATTCATCGACCTAGACTTCTTCAAATATGGTACTATGCAATGCTTCATCTCTATCCATCCTATACGCGTGTGCGTATTTTACTCGTTAAAATGTTTTAAAACTTTGAAGCGCATCAATCTGCACTTTCTTTGTTGGAGAAGTTTCAACGCTCAATCGTTAGCCGGAGATAGTATGTTTATTTTTAAATTAAAAAATAATCACCGGCAACGGAATGCAAGGACGAAAAATCGCACACAAAAGTCGAGACTTTGTATAGTGAGATAACTGTTCTATCATTAAATGGAATGTTCGTACACACGTTGCGTTGTTTGTTTACTCGTACGCTTCGGTTTTTTTTTCGGTTAATTGAGGTTGCGATCTTTCGCCGTTTTCGGATGACCATAATTTCGCGGGTCATTCATACTTTACGATAGTGTACGTTTTTATAATAATTTTTTACAGCTACATAGGTAACATTTTCTCACGCGAAGTAACGTTACTCGACTGTGTTGAATTTATGTAGACGAAAAGATGTCATCGGCAACCTTGTCACACATAGTTTTGATCGTTATGATGTCTAGAGAAATTTACTACGTATAACGACTAGTATTTATTCGTTTTAATTTTATACCGGTTTTATGTACGTATAATTTTTCGTCGTAAAATTAATGGTTGATTTTTTTGCCATTCATTGCCATCAACGGACGTACGTATGTATGTACAATATATAAACGCAAGGGAATGGCTTATTCTTATTTTTGTTTACGTAATGTATTTTTAATATTGTCGATAACTGTACGAAGTGCAATTAATTACTCTGATATTGTCAATAAATGTATGTCGCATATTGCGAATATTTATTTATATCGCATTGTTGCCATATTCGTTGTTTTAAAATTATCGATTGTGCAATCGGTGAAATGTTTCATTTCGGTGTTTACGCAATGTAAGACAGGCTCGCTTCGCGAATAGTTATCGAAGGGTCTGTAATTAATAATTTAATCTTTTTAATTAATCTGTGTAATGTGCGGGAAGGGTTCAAGTATCTTAAACTTCTCGTGTATTATTTCTATGCAAGATTGAACTTTGCCTATTTTGAAAGTGAAAGTTTTATATATGTAAATTTACTTATGTATTGCTCATTACATGCCTGCATAGCTCATCATTTAGAATGTTATGGAATTTCATCGATAAAAAATACTTTTTATATCATCATCCGTACCTCTTTCTGGCCACTTTCCTCTTGTCTGAGGGTCGTGACATTCCTGTCTTCTAATTTGTATAATACTAGTCATAGTCATAGTCCTCTAGTCCTATCGACACCCCGCAGCTCATAGTGGTTCGACAGCTGTTTTCCCAGTGGCAGCCCTGACATGGTCAAATTGAAATTTGGTACCTACCCCTTTCCCCTTCTTCAAAAATCATGTAATTTATTTTATATATGTTACGGTGATTTCATACTAGCAGTGAAAGTATAGTTGCACTGGCGTTTTAAGGAACACACACTTCTATGTATGTATGTATGTATTAATGTTGTGGCTTATTCTTCTACCCCCAGCAAAAGTTTTTCATTTCTCCGTTAGTGCATAAATGCTAAATTTTATGATGTTGAATTAACTTTTGCAGTTTGTCCAAATAGCTTCATATGGAGATCATTTGATTCCTGAATTGAATGCCCTATTTATCATAAATTGGACAGTTGTCAGTCCTTTCTTCCATTTGGAGCTGCTATGATCCAGCCTCAAAGTTGACAGTATGTTTTCAGTGTCCCGATTTGAGTTACATATATGCTTTCACCGACTTAATCAGCAAAAGTATACTTCTAATTAAAAGTATAATTTCACTAGAGAAAACAGATGCACCGTAACATATGTATGTATGCATACATATGTATCTATGTATGCATAGAGCGTAGAGCTATTGCATACCAGTAGATAGATCATGGCTTCAATTCCCGGCCAAATACACTGCTGGCGAGATCTTGTGATTATTAAAACACACATCGACCGTCTTCGTTTAGAATTTTCCGATTGTTGTGACGGATCCAATAAATCTGTATCTTCCCCCTCATTTTCTCGTAAGTTCGAGTTATTAGCGTCTCGAATTTGCTGAATCTTTAAATGGAACGTACCCACATAATGAATTTCTCGCAAATTTGTATCAACATTTTGTTGGTTGTCCATAGATGTATCTATTTGTATTGTATGTACAAACTGTTATGTTGCATTAGTTTCTTGAATTATTTGAATATTATAAAATGCTACCTACATAATGTATTTCTCGCAATTTTGCTGTGTCTATAAATGTCTCTAGTGTATTCTTAATATAATGTTGTATCTAGCTTTTATATTAATATTTAGATTTTTCTTTAAATTCTTGAAAGATTTGGACAATCATGAAAGAAAAATATCTAATAACTACATATGTATATGTACTATAATTTTGAACTACATATGTATATGTAGCGAAACCCATTTGATGACAGCTGAATACTATTATTATGAAGACTAAAGAGTATTATTGATTTTTATCTTAGTAAGGTTGTATGTTGCGTGTAAATACATATATTTTTGGCAGTCAATCTGGACTTCCTTGCACATATACATTTACATCCGTAAACATAATCGTTATTATAATAAAAAAAATCGTTTAATGGACTTATCGTAACGTTAGTAAATACTTCTTCATACAATTTTTTGTTTATGTATATCAAAACGCCATTCAGTCGACAGTCGAAGCAGAGCTGGTATTTTGTTTTGTTCTCTTTTCTTCTTTGTTAAAATTGTGGTTTTTAATGCTGAATTGAAATGTATTGAAAACCGACAACCATATGGCGTGCTTTTGGCGAGTCATTTGTTGATTTATTCACACTATAATGCCATATATCGTATAATATGGCTTGTTATAATACATAAATATCTGTCTAATTATTTTATGCATTTTATATTATACCTAGTTGATTACTATCGCTCTACACGGGTATACAAAGAAGATTCTAAATATTCCAAACTGAGATAGATTACCATACAAATTCGTTTATGGTAAAATGTTGATTTGATCTTTTTGTAATATCCGGGCTTGAGGGCATCTACAATTTTCCTACACAATGTGAGCACCTTCATTGAGTTTTATCATGTATTTTTTATTATTTCATATTATAATACATAGTTAGTTTCAGAACAGGTTCGACAAAATTGATACATCGTTTACGTAACGTAATTTCATGCTATAAAATGAATCGTCTGCAATTATTATATACATAGGTACGTACATCAAAATCGCAAACAATTTCTAGCTCAAATATAATACGTAGAGAGAATTATTATTGTTTGTGAATTATTAAGCCGATCGCACGGGGGATGCGATGAAATTTGAAGATATTTCCCAAGACGCCCTTTTCCTTTCATCTGCTTGAGGATTACCTCTGCGTCTGGCGAGATAGATGGAAGATTTTGGCTCCAATTTTTCCCAACCACCTGTGAACTGACAGACTTCCAAGACATTTACTCTTTGGCAAGTGTTGGTGTTATTTCAGACTGTCGTTCGTTGACCGGAAAATTGATTGCGAATGAAATCATTCGCTGTTACAGTACAGCTTTCTGCGACTAACCCACTACCCTATCGATTTGTTGGCGGGCAGATGTTTCCGACACAGCCTCGATGCTGGATAATTAATTGTAATGAATATTTGATTACAAAATGAAGAAAAAAAAGTAATATATATTTTAATAGCGTTGTTACACGGCTTTTTTAATCGAAGAGATGACTAGCCGTTTTCATGTCAATTGAGATCGGTTTTGTCGGCCATTTTATTAATTTTTTACTCCTATACTGTAATTAAAATGAAGGCTGATGGCATTTATAGTAATCTTATATTAAAATAGTGCTTAATTTATATTGCTATCAATTTTTTTTTTGACAATTTACAATTTAGTATTTATTTTGATTGAACCGGATACGTCATAGCATTTGCTATTAAATAAGCAATGAAGCGTATTTACCTGACTTACTTGAAATTGACACTTGCAAGTTATCTTATGCAAGCAAACATATACATATATATGTATCTAAACATCATTGCAAATGATTTATATTATTATAATTCCCTTGAACTTCGGAGAAACTTCTCATTAATTTGTTTTGTTCTCCAGCTTCTACGTGGTAATACGTCATGTCCGTCGTTGCTGGAACAGTTAGGATTTTAAGTCCCTAATAATTATGTGCGTGGAAGATATCATCATTTGTTGGTTTGATTGAAATATTGCTCGTGTGGGTTAGATCTATAAGAATATGTGTATTAATAATGAATATATTTTTTCAATATCGTTAATTTTATATTCCGGTCTGTATCCTTTCATGTCACTCGCACGAAACTCGAAACGTTTCACTGTCGAATTACGCATGTACTGTTTTTGATGTAAAAATATTGTTTCAACACGTGCACGTCAAGACTTTTCGTTTGATCAATTCAACACTGATGGATTTTCCATCAATAAAACCGCGCTCGTTTTCGCAACATAAATACCGCTAAACGATTTCATCCGAGGTTGAACTTTCGACCGAAAACGCAACCGCCCGTTGATGTCTTTTCATTTTTTATGTATTTATTTTTTATTTCACCGATTTTAGCATTTGTGTTTATTGTTTCAGCTGTAACAATACATTTCTTCTTCCTTGCGGCGTTCTTCTGGCTGAACACCATGTGCTTCAACATCTGGTGGACTTTCAGGTGAGAATTTTTGTAAAAAATGTATACGTAATTCTCGCTGTAATTGTGTGCTGCATACTTTTGCACCATCATTTGGTTTTTGTAGGTTTCCTAAAAATTTAAAATTTCCTGCAACTTCTTGTCAAATTAATCTTTTCAATTAACTTAGCCTTTCTTATAATGTTATTAATTAGTGTGATTTTTAGGGTGACCGGAAAAATGCACTTGAGACAGTTGCACTCTCAAGATATCCAAACTTTCAAAGATGATCATAGAGAACTAACGCAATAGAATTTCACAAAAAAGTGTCAAAGGATATTCGTATGTTATCCAAGGGTGCTAACCTTTTCTATTGCGTAAGTTATTTTTGAGCGACTTTGAAAATTAGGACTTCTCGAAACTGCACCACTATTCAGTGCAATTTAGTGCATTTTTTCGGGAACCGATTTATAGATCCTAAAGACCATGGACAAATATATATTATCGCATGAGAATTTTATCATTTGTAACAAATATCAGGTTTATAACAAACAATATTTAGATAAAACAATTCAGCTGGATATCCGTCTCGTTCTTCAACCGAAGAGTCTCTCAGACTATATCTGACTTAATTTTGAGAGTTTTAAGGCGCAGACACTGAATCGTACAGCACGGCATGGCCAGGTAGACTCTAGCTTTGAATAATGGACGTGTCTTCATAGCATTGTTAATACGTACGATCTTATTATTTAGAGAAGTTTCTCCTACATTTCTTCAAAAATGGGAATTACAGTTATCGATCAAAGTTAAACGGATAAAATATTACCGAAAACATTCCGGGGGGTGAGTTTTGTCCAGGATTATCATAGCATATATGCCATTTATGATATATCAGGCGCGTTAGCGTACAAAGTTATCTAAAAAAAGAAACACGGGTGCCGTGTACTACATTGTGTGTCTGCGCCTTAATAGATCAACTTTGTTTTAATAAGTATGACATATTATAAAAGTATGTAATTTGGATTAAAAAAAATATGAAGCATTGTTGGAAAAATAACAGTATGTATTAAACAATTGCTAGAGACCCGTTGTAATAGAAATTAGATGACACCATTGTATGGTGACCATTATTTGGACCACAACTCGGACCACGTTCACTAATGTTGAAAGCGAATTTATGTATCTCGATATCACCTTGGTAAATCCAGTGAAGTGTAATATAATCTTGATAAGTTTTCACGAAGAAAAAAATAAAACAAACCTAGATCAGTCTCATGAACTCGTTTACTGTATAATTCATACAATAACGTAAATAATTCATTACAGACATAAAATCACCACAAACAACCCGTGAGATTGCATCGTGATTTACTCACTACGAGGAACTTCGCTATACGTGCGAATGTTTTTATAACGATTATTATTATTATATGGTAGCGTTCGTTCGATCTTTTGCTTTCTCGAAGATGTGCACGTTTATTGCGAGTTTATAATGCTCTCGCTGTATTTATCACCGCTTCTAAATGTAAATATAACGACCGGCTTTTCACAGTTTCCTTGTTTATTTTTATTCTAGTAATACTATGAACGCGAGGGCGAAAAAAATTTCGGCGACTTTTGCATAGCGAGATTTATAGTTCGGCCGCACCGAGATCAAAAAGATCGGCAACAATTATACTGACAACCGTTCAGATATACGACTTTCGAAATGAAAATAAACATATACCAATCTAAACTGCATATGTTCATAATCTTCGAATGTATAATATAATATGTGTAAACGTGCGGATGTTTTGATCCCGTTTGATGCGACATCAAAGAAGTGTGGTTTTTTTCTTCTCATCGGTAATTACTTTCGTTTCGATTTGACTTATGTGGGTTTTGATCTGTATGTTTTGGAGATTTCGTGGCGCCATTCTGGTCCCATTGACAATATCGGCTTTTGGTCTGTCTGTTTTCGAGTTTCATAATCCTCCGGCTCTAACACTTTTTTATGACCTACCCCCCCCCCCCCTTTTATGGCATGTTTAACTCGAACTTAATGCTTTTGCTTTTATAGACCTAGAATTTTAATGTCGCCTCTATATGGTGTTGGCGAAAAAATAAAGTGCTCGCATAAGCATTTAAACGCATACATCGCCCACTTTACAGTGTTTTTATGGCTTTAATTAGTCAACATTGGAGTAATGAGACAATTTATGTTGTTTGCTTTTGATTTTTTTTATACATGTGTATATATATGAATGTAGATTGTGTTCAGTAACCTGTTTCTGGAAAGCATTGCAGTGATGTAACGATTAAAACATCGGCGAATCTACTATGATTTTTTTGGTTACACGACAATTGGTGCAAGTCCAAAATGTTCAACGACAAAATGTACCCGAAAATTAGTGCACTGACAAAATGTACCCGCGACAAAATGTACCCGCGACAAAATGTAAACGGAAAAAATGTTCAAGCGACAAAATGTTCAAAAATGTTCAAAATGTTCAACCGTATCCAATATTTTCTTATTTAAATTGAAAAAAAAAACTTTCTAAGCGTATGAACTCCAGATTACATTGCATTAGTTTATATGGCAGGCCTTATCAACCGTCTCCAAAATTTACTTTATTTCAAATGAATAGTTTACTTTTTATCGGACACATCGCGGACACATCCAATAGATACGGTTGAGAACCCCTGTCATTTATACTAATTTAATAACGCCCGCGATGTGTACGATGAAAAGTAGATTATTCATTTGAAATAAAGAAAATTTTGGAGACGGTTGAGAAGCCCTGCCATATAAACTAATGCAATGTAATCTGCAGTTCATACGCTCGGAAAGTTTTTTTTTTCAATTTAAATACGTAAATATTGGATACGGTTGAGAACCCCTGTCATTTATACTAATTTAATAACGCCCGCGATGTGTCCGATAAAAAGTAAATTATTCATTTGAAATAAAGTAAATTTTGGAGACGGTTGATAAGCCCTGCCATATAAACTAATGCAATGTAATCTGGAGTTCATACGCTTAGAAAGTTTTTTTTTTCAATTTAAATTAGAAAATATTGGATACGGTTGAGAACCCCTGACATTTATACTAATTTAATAACGCCCGCGATGTGTACGATGAAAAGTAGATTATTCATTTGAAACAAAGAAAATTTTGGAGACGGTTGAGAAGCCCTGCCATATAAACGAATGCAATGTAATCTGCAGTTCATACGCTCGGAAAATTTTTTTTTTTCAATTTAAATAAGAAAATATTGGATACGGTTGAGAACCCCTGTCATTTATACTAATTTAATAGCGCCCGCGATGTGTACGATAAAAAGTAAATTATTCATTTGAAATAAAGTAAATTTTGGAGACGGTTGAGAAGCCCTGCCATATAAGCTAATTCAATGTAATCTGCAGTTCATACGCTCGGAAAGTTTTTTTTTTCAATTTAAATACGTAAATATTGGATACGGTTGAGAACCCCTGTCATTTATACTAATTTAATAACGCCCGCGATGTGTACGATAAAAAGTAAATTATTCATTTGAAATAAAGTAAATTTTGGAGACGGTTGAGAAGCCCTGCCATATAAACTAATGCAATGTAATCTGCAGTTCATACGCTCGGAAAGTTTTTTTTTTCAATTTAAATACGTAAATATTGGATACGGTTGAGAACCCCTGACATTTATACTAATTCAATGACATCTTAAAATGATATTCAATGAGTCACAATGACATTCGCTTAAAATGTAATTGTTCAATTTAAATAAGAATATGTTGGTACGGTTGAGAACACCTTTAATTTATAATAATTTAATAACATCCGCGATCTATACGATAAAAAGTACCATATACATCGATAAATATAATACAATAAAAAGTTACTTTTGCCATTAAAATAGGATAATTTAGGATTTTTGAACATTTTGTCGCTTGAACATTTTTTCCGTTTACATTTTGTCGCGGGTACATTTTGTCGCGGGTACATTTTGTCGCGGGTACATTCTGTCGCGGGTACATTTTGTCAGTGCACTAATTTTCGGGTACATTTTGTCGTTGAACATTTTGGACTTGCACCAATTGTCGCGTCCCCGATTTTTTTTGGTCGTTTTTATGTAATATGTATCAAGATAGTAAGTACATATTATGTCTTAATAGATATGTTGATTACATATTATATGTAGTTAAAACTGAAATTATTATTATACGTCTGTATTCTTACAGCTTGATGGATTAGTCTACATATATCGATCAAACTACATACATATGATCGATCGTATGCAGTCTACATCTGTTATACACATATATTATATATAGTGGTGTAGTGCTATATAAAAAAGAACTAGGACGGTGTTTAATTTTTATGACCCCCCCTTCCTCTTTTTTCATTACTTAAAAAATATGTATTCTAATATTGGTAGTTGAAGTATTTATAAAGAAATCAAATGCTTATTAAGAAATATTCTTCTTGAAATTATGATGTTTTTTTTATATTTTATAAAAACTCCCTTCCATACATCGTCTTCAACATATTTAATTTTTCAAACCCGTATTTGTGTCAACAGCAACATTTGCTTTTAGCAATGCCAATTCCATTTGTATGTCAAAAAACTATGAAATTTTAACATGTGAATTTAGAGATGAGTATTTATTTAAGCTGAGTTCCCTTATTTTATCTATCCTCAAGTTTATCAAAAAAGCCCATAAATTTCATCAAAATGACTTTTAAGTTGTCTTTTAAGTTTTGATTACTTTTCGGTTGTGGTCACCAAATGTTAGGACGAGAGTCTGCTCACAATATTTGGTATACAAAAATTAAAGCTAATAGACCCACGGGATTTGACTTAATATAATTAATAAAATAAAAACAAAATACGAAATAAGATAACATACCAAAAGATAAAAGAGAATAAAAATATCTGGGACGGTAACATAACAACTAAAAGAAAATAAAAATATAGAAGAGATCTTCAAGTTTTAGAAAGGCTTCTAGCTTGTTTTTCAAAATATTAAGGTTTTCAGAATTCACTACATTGTTGGGAAGATTATTCCAAACTTTAACCACTCTCTTTGAAAAGAAGGAACATCTGATCAATTTATTCGATTTTTCTTTTTGGAGTCTGAGAGTGTGATCTCTAAGATGGGTCTTTTCATTGAACGTGATGAGTTTGGACATAGGACAACTATGATGATTATTTATTATTTTAAAGACTTCAATTAAGTCGCCTCTTATTCTTCTCACATTGAGTATTATTAATATTAGCCAAAATATTTTTCTAATTTTACTCATAAAACAATTTTCATATCAATCAAAGTGCCAGGGCGGCGACCAGGCCCGACTACACCACTGTGTATATGTATATCAGGCCGTAGTCAATGGATGGGGGGGGGGGGGCAATGAGAGCGACAAACTAACGATTTAACAGTCACGGTCACAGTAATCGATCCCCCTTAAAAATTCATTTTAATTAATTGCCAGCTTTTTATGATGTTCTATGTTTTGAATTCTTGACGCATTGTTAATTTTTCCACCTAGTGGGGGTAGTGGTCTTAAGTCCTTTAAGTTTATTTAAGTTAAGTGAATCATTGCGATGGCTATTAGTGAATAGGTCTTAAATAGGTTTGAATTGAACATGCATATGTATGTGATGATTTCAGATAGCAATGTAAAATTTTGAAATACATATCAATGTCTCAATGTTATGTGTATTTGGACACCAAGAAAATAATTCTTAAATTTTAATTTTATATTTGTATGTATGTATGTATGTAAGTACATATCCGTAGGGTGGTATGATAAATTATTTTTTTTCTTCTTCGCGTATAGATATTTGAACCAAAATGATGAAAATTTCATACTATGGAAATAATGCTAAAATTAATGTACGCACAAATTTTGATATTTTTATAATGTGTAGGTAGAAAAATTGAAACCTGCAACCGGATGGATTGAATTGATTGATAATTCGATATCGATTTGATAGAATGCATTGTCATCAATCATAAGTACGACATATTACATGTTACTTAGCCAAGCTCACATTTTTTTGTAAACACAAACATCTTCGGATCAGAACGCTATAAAAAAATTAAGTAAAAACCCGGAAAAATAATATTTCAAAAGCATCCAACTGAAGAAGTAATTTACGATGTCCTACGTTCGCATTTCAGAATAAAACACCGTCATTTTACGGTGAAAAAGATTCACCGAATTAAAAAAAAAAAGGTACGACAGTGCAATTTAAAAAGACGTCCGTCGAAGCGTACCGAATTTGAAAATTCTTCGTACATCACTCACGACCGGAATACACCGTGTTTTCGCGCGATTCGCAAAATGTTTATCGAAAAATCACAGTGAAATCTCATTATATATATCTTTCAATGTAAACACACGCCTAAAAGTTCGGTATTTTCGATTCGTCGCCGAATACTTGCGAATTCATCGGCTCAACGTCGAAACCGAACCCGGTCGACCCTGACGCCTTCGACTCGAATCGTCCATTTTCATAAAACGATTTTGATACACACACTATATGTATATGTAAAAGTTGACGGGAAGTCTTGTGGATTTTCGGTAGTCGACGCGCGCCACAGCTTGAGCAGTGTAACTTTTTTTGAAAAAGGCTCTCGTTTGTTGCGTGACCGAGGCGATCAATTTGCCCGTCATCCTCTCAAGAAAGATGGATTCCGTTGGATCATTATCCTGGACGAGATTCTCGTTTCGATCGTGTAGATTCCCGGAAGATGGACGGCCATCGCATTTTGACCTGTAATTTTGTGCATTTTGATCTTAAAAAAAATAGCGAAACTTCGATATAAATAATAATAATCTGATCGTTATTTTTCATTATAAAAGTGTTGCGTGTCTTAATTTAGAGATTCTTCTGCAGGCAAGTGTGTCTGCAGTTGTCTTAGCGTGGCAATTCCTCAGAGACGAACTACTTTTCTGATTTTGTTCACAATATAATATAATGTAATAGGTCAGGTTATCCTAGTTATATCAGACACTTTAATTAAACATTTAGCTTTACTTTTTATCTGTTTCACTTCATAACTTATAAAACTTACAAACTTCCTATGCTTTTCTGATCGCTTTGAAACTTTGCTATTTTGCGAGGTTTGGCGGTCGATAAAGATTTCAATTGGATCCGCTAATTCGATGGTGAAATATAATCGTAATAAACACGTTTAAAATTTTGGGGAAGGTGACAGCTCACCCGCTGCCAATAGCCAATGGTCTTGTTTGTTTGACTTTCCGCCCGCCACTCGTTTTGTCAGATTTTAATTGTTTAAACGCCTGTAAATTTATCATTTTGACACTATCTATATCTTATTCCAAAGTTAAGCGGAAATTAGAAAATTGATCCAGTTAAGCGTTAAGTTAGAAAATTACTACACAAACCTAACCTGTTTCTTCTTACCCGTAATGTATATAGATTTCGCGTATAGAAGTACATATCATAATATGGACAAATTTTTTTATTTATATTTTCCCATTATGCCATTATGGGATGCTGTCTAGCGACACCTATGGTATTAAACTTGTACAAATATTTAAATTATATTCGAATAGTGGTGATATAGTGATGATTTTGCCAGTTGGATGAGGAACCGTTTCAACAATGAAATCAGATAAATTGACAAACTCTGATAGGAAATGATCGACTTGCAGTCATATCCTAGTCTGACCACAATACAGAAATACTCACAAATAAACTCTTTTCAATCGAGGTCAACCTACTAGCTTGAACCCGGCAACCTCTCAGTGGTTATCATTAACGCAACCACCGAGCTATACTGCTGTTTAAGTTATTTTATTAAAATAATCAAAAAAACATTATAAAATTATAACAAATTCTTAGAAATGAAGTTTAGAGATTTCTCTGTCTCTAATTAGGTCAAATTTCGTATTCAAAAATCCTACGACCTATAAAATCTTCTCATATATGTATGTATGTATTTCATAGCAGCCATGAATGTTGTGTCTCAGATCCGATAAGGGTTACAACTTGAATGTCTACATTTGTATCGAATTCCTGTGAACAGACATGTCTTATCTCAAACGATCAATAAAACTTGTTTAATTAACATGTATGTATTAGATTCGATTGTAAACATCAATAGAAATAATTCCAAGACTTGATAAATTATCAGGAAGTAAGTACATATTATACATATACATATTTGAATGCACAAATTTTTTTACGTATGCCGTTCAATTTGATCTCATTGTTGTAGGCGTGAGAAAAAAAATGATTTTATTGTAATCAAAAATTCTTTTAATAGCAAGTCGAAGCTATTCTAGGTCATATTGTCGATGAATGGTGAAGTCTAAAATTGGGTATTAGGAGAAAGTTTGTGAAAATCTATAAATCGGTTTTAAAAACTGGGCCAATATTTCTTCTAATGAGCTCTCAATCTTTCTACAGTTGTGAATCTAATCCAAGAACGATCTTTACAATCGCATGCTTGATAAAATGATAACAGACAAAAGCTAAATTAATACAATGGAGCATTATCGGCATAATTGAAACGTCATTGGATACGTTTGCCTTATTCTAAAGAAAGACGAAAGGAAAACGTAACGAAGATAATAATAACAAAAAAACAATAAAACGATCCATTGAATTTTTCGTCGGAACAAAACTGCTCTTTTGCGCAATACAAAAATGCTAATTACAAAGAATTTTTTTTTGCATTGAAATTTTTTCTTTAATTCTCTAACAATCGTTCGACAGATTAGTGTTAATTAGTCCGATGCAACTGCATCCGGACCGGTTCGACTTTTCCCGGCCGGTTTCCTCCGTGCAAATTCGGCCAAGGTGCTTCGCCAAAAGTACCCATTCTTCAGTCTCCAAGGATGTGTTCGTCCTTTTATGGATAAGTGAGTATTTCTTTCATCATTCTTTCGAGAAGGCTCTATCTATATTCAATTCCATTGTCGAAACAAATTCATTCGGCTACATGGCCAAAGTGTACCCGACTGTCCTATTATATTACCGTGCGATACGAAACATGCGCGAATACGAAGCGTATGTGATAATTTCAATTATGCAAATCATATTGCAGAAATTCCACCCGTATATAACGGACGGGACTGTGTTGAAAAATTAATGTACCGCCATAAAGTATTTCGACTAATTTTTATTAATACTTTTTCTATTTCAACTTCGATTCCGTAAATTTCTCAACAGCGGATGCTATCAATCACGGTTGAGTAGAATCAATGTGTTTTTTTTTTCTCATTTTATTTTATCATTCCTTCTGTAACTGCTATATAATTACTATGATTCATGAGATTAAAAGTGTCAACTGTCATCTTCTAAACGGGTTTTGCGCAATCTAAAATAGAAGTCGGGAAGGACGCGTAGGCGTTTTTATACGACAGAGTAAAGAAAAGCAGAGTATTCTTTCGTATCTTAAGTAATCTTTCCACCTTTTTCTTGAACGACAAAGTCAAGCATACAAATTATTATCCTCGATCGATTTTCCTCTGTGTGGAGACCACTCCTTGTATTTTTTATTATTTTTTTCTCCGTTCTTACCGCGTGATCAAACAACGGCATTTTACCCAAAACGCTGCAGCAATAAATCTCACTATCGTCTTTTGATCGTTCCGCTGATTTAACATCGATTGTTTTTCAATTCAAACGAAACTTTCGAAGATCTGTGGGCAGATTGAAACACATACTTACATATGTAGGTATGTATGTACATATGTGGCGAATTCATAAATGATATGGTACATTCGTATGTGACGGAATGTTCGCTCGTCCCAAATTGTCCATCGACACAATATGTATACCCATTGTGTGTGCGAGTGTTATTTATTTCGAGAGAAGAAAGAAGTGTAAATTTACATACGAACTTCTTTTATGTATAACAAACAATCGCCGTGTATAATAATGAAGTGCGATGAATTTTTCGCTCTAATAAGGCGGTCTTGTCTGTGCGTGGGTACAGTCCGAGCATTTCAGCCGTGAAACAGGTCCGATTTGATATTCAAATGAGGCCTTTTGAGATGCGGTGGTTCCCCATAAATATTGACTATGGGACCATATTAATTTTTTTCGTCGTTATGGCTCAAATATTTGTCGAAAAAGGCGAGCTTTTGGAAGTTCAACGCACGTGCCGCATACATAGTGGGTGCGAACAATACGGTATATTCTTATTTTTCGATTTGTTTTTATATCTCATATCTTTATATCTTGGAAGTATGAAAGTTGGGCTATTGAAATAGAAGTAAGTTTGATTATATTTATTTTATATTACTATTTTTTGGAGAATTAATAATAATACATACGCATTTTAATAAATACTTCAAAAATTGCATTGCAATGAATATACTACTAACAAACCGCATTAGGACGAAAACACAGAGATGAACGGAACGGCGCACGGTTTTGGACGCGGTCAAGAAAGGGCGTTCCCAATTCATTGATAATTCGTACGATCTTATTATTTCGACAAGTTTCTACTACATTTCTTCAAATATGGGATATACCGTTATCGATCACGACATTATTATTTTTAAAAAATTAAAAAAACTTTTTTATATATTTTTTGTCCATACCTAGTCCCCTGTTTTAAAAGTCACGACACGCCACTGGTATGTAGTTATGATAACGTCTGCTTTTAATAACTGCGAAAACGTCTGCTTTCAATAAGTCGTCTCTTGTAAAGGCTTTCCGGTTCCTTAATATGATGGATGAACATTTGGACCTATTAAATTGTCATGTTGATGAGCTGGTCAGTTTCATGAGATTCAACACAAGTCTATTTATTTGAATGAGATGAATGATTGGTAATTTTTATTGTTCTTTTCTTTGTTATTTTCTTTTTTTGTGAGACTGGTGTGACACTTTGGGGCAACCTGTCAGATCACATTGGTCATATTATTGTTATTATTATTATTATTATAAAAATAATAAATAAAAATATGTTATGAGAGCTTATACTAGATAAAAATTGCCCTAAATTGGGATGCCTTTAATAAAGCTTTCATTAAATAAATTGTTTAATAAAAGTTAAGAAAAAATATATCGCCAGTAATAAAATTAAAAAAAAATATCTGAGGAAATTTAATTATTTTTATGTATTTGCTTTAAAGGCAACTTTTTAATGTTATTAATATAAGACAAATCCCCCTTTTTGGGAATAGTAGTTACTTGTAATATAGTGAACATGGACAGGATTATGGCTAAGGGCATTTATCATTTCTCATTGAGAAATATAATATAATATATAACTTTAAAAAGTTGAAAAGCTTCATACATATATCAATAAAATATCACACTAATCTTCATTAAGTAATTATTATATAGATATGTTAAAGATGAGACGTAATAAAACAGTCAAAATTTATAAAAATATACACATATATGTATGTGTGTTTATAGAAAAATGACTTTTTTAAGTATACTACTATCCAAGTCACATATAAATATTTTGACAATCATAACTTCACTAGTTTAAAATTCAAAAGCAACTTATAATATTAGCCACGATATGCTATTGTATATTTTACAACTTTGCTATTAGATAGTGCAAAGATTCATGAACTTTCACTTGTCAAAATATTTGTAATGTGGCTTGAATCAATTCATATTGAACTTCATCTATATTATTTTACATAATTCTGCGAAAATTTTCCACCTAGTGATATACGCCTTTCATGCATCGTTCAACTTTTGACACCACACTAAACGAATATCATCGTATCATTAAAATGCAAATCCGCCAACAAGGTTACGCATCATACCCGGTGTCATAAAAATAATCAGATTTTTCATCTCACTGCACCGCTCTAATTAAATTAAATGTCAAAAACGAGCTCACGCCCGTACTGTACATACTATGTAGTCGCGAAGATAAGGCACGCGAGCTTTGCAACGGCGAGACATAATGCTTAATAGGACGAAACGATTCGCAAATAGATATGCTAAATAGGACGATGATGATTCACTGCAATAGACGCATCTCATTTAGTGAATTTATTATTAGCGCATTTGCGTGACGTATGCATTCGCAGAAAGTGACAGTCATTTCGCGGAATTTAAATCGCATCCAATCTCACCGGGACATTTGAGATTCGTCAGTTTTGCGCGAGATGATGTTTTAGTGCAGTTGTTTTATAAGTACCTTCGAGACCGGATGTGTGAGAATTCTTCGACGATTTCGACACGTACGTACTTGACGTCGTCTCGTTTTACGTGTGATCGGTTGTGTGATAAAAAGGTCGTTTTGATTAATATGCATTAGGATCATCTATTCTGTGCTTATCTCGAGTTTCCATTTTGGAATTCTTGAGATTTGACGTTTTAGTTTGGTGGGTATACTCGTATATCGTAAAGTGTTCCTATTTTAGCGAGCGTGTGCTATTCGTACGTTTACTAATATGGGTTTTTGGCGGATTAATGTAACACTTGAAGAAACATTTGGAGTCAATAAAGATAATGCTAATTTCAAGTGGCTCTGCGAATGTTTTCATCCATTAGTGTTTTGTGCCGAAAATAAAGATTACGGCTACTGGAAAATTTCTGGCATTTTCTGCTAAATTACATATGTCTATTCGTTCTACATAAAAGGACCGATGTTTGCTTTCTATTGAACAATTTATTTATATGAATCTACATATGTAGGTGTATTATCGCGTGAATATACACATATTTACAGGCGGACATATGTCGGTAAATGTACACATTAACGCATTTATATGCAAATGTAGATGTAACAGAGCATTACGAAAATGTGCAAATTTACATAAGGACATTGTCGGTTAAATTCGAAGGTCAAGTTACTCTCATCAAATATCATTGTTGACTGTCATTCTTTCACATTCTAACAATTACTTCAGTCTATTCGAAAATTTGTACATTCTCTGAATGATTTGTCTATTGAGATGTAAAACCATCATGCATTCAAGGATTCTCCAACACGCTTCAGTTCGTATCTGTTTTGCACAACTCTTATCCATCTCATCCCACACATTTTTCTAATTTACTCTACCTATCTTACTTACCTTGCTGCCTTCCTTTTACCCTTTTACATTCTCTCGGATACCGGTCCAGTATTTTATTTGTTCATTCTTCTAGCCACGTGATCTGCCCATTGCCATTTTAATGTCTTCACTCTCTCCACTGTATCAAGTACCCGTGTCATACTTTTCACCCACGTACTCCGTTTCCTATCTTTGCTTGTTTTGCTTAAGATACGGCGTACCATACCTCTTTGAGTGCATTGCACTTTGTGTAACATTTTGGCATTAAAAGTTTCACATCCATACATTGATCGAAGATCTTTTTCTTCAGGCAAAGTGGCATTTTTTATTTATTTTAAAACGGCGTTCATTCCCACAAATGCACTCTATGCTAATTTCATACGTCTCCCTATTTCCTCTTGCTATCATACATGTCTATAATTTGCCCTAAATATACATATATTATCATATATGTACATAAAATTTTATATCGTGCGGAGTTGAACTATTCCACTATAAAAGTGAGTATGAAAAAATTATCGCAAAAACATTGCATATCGCTTATATAATTTTTTAATTATTCATTCATCCGCCTGTTTTATTATTATTCAAACCAAAACCACAAAGTGCAAAAAAAATGTTTGAATTAAATAATACACGTATGTATGTATGTACGATATTTAAGTTTGTGAGTAATAAATTAAAATTTCTCATCAACCTATGACACAGCTCAACAGTGAGCAACAATCGATTGTATAAAAACTTCAAACATAAAGTTCCTCACATTCCCATCACTATTCTTGCCTATTTGTAGATTTCGCAGTAGGGCTTGTTACGTACATATGTTATGACGTTCGACGGGAATAAATTGTCATCGATGGCAATTGTCCATGGCATGTCACGAATTCATAAGAGCCTCAGTGTAAGTATGATGGATGTGACAGTCCGCTGATATATTCTTGAGCTGTCACACCGACAGTTGCGAATCAAATAGTCAACGTTCGGGTTCAAGGACTCGACACGTCCTTATCTCCGACGTATGTATGCATATATTTACATAGGATGCGAGAACACGGAGGAGGGGAGGTGTATCGGTATCGATGCATTTGGTGCAGGTCAACGACACAATGCGCGACACGGTATTGTGCATTGTGGTGCATTTGTCGCTAATGCGCGTTGCGACTGCACGTCTCGTCTGTCGCCGGCGGCTAATTGTCGCCGAAGATTCGGCACGCGTCACTGATGATGATGATGCGTCACGGAACTGCACTGGTGCATTTCTCGCTCATTAGCCAAAGACGAGGCGCCACTGCTTGTGACGAAAAAAATACTGTTGAATGTGGAAGTTTGTCGTTTTGATTCATTTGACTTGGTCAGTTATTGCACGTTTCATTGAGCTTGGTAGTAGTAGCAATACGCGTTTCTATTGGTCAGTTCGAATGTTCTGACTAATATAAAGAAACTTTGTATGACCAATATGAATCAAGATCCTCATTTTTATTAATGCAAAGTTAGATGGATCAGTATGTATCAGTGGCGTGCCGTAGAATTCGTAGAATGCCGTAGACTAGGGACTCCATATGACGTCACCTAGTACCCTTTTATTCTGCTGCAAAAAGCTTGAAATATAAAATTGAAGTATAAAATATAAAATAAAATATATATATAAAATAAAAATATTAAGTTTATATGAGATGAGAGTAAATGAGTTCTGAATTGGCGGAAGATAGCCGCGTTTGGATGGCTAGTTGTCATCGTTTCAGTCTGACTCAAGATTCCTATATCATTTATAATGAGTATAGTTAGTTATTAAACACCTCTAGCTTCATGTTGGAAATATAGCTTACTTCAATGTTAGCTAAACCTCGTGTCGGTAAAATATCAAAGCGGCCTGGAGAGTGGGAGTGGTTCAAAATCAGATCACAAATTTCTGACAGACAGGAATGTCACTCGACAAACAGAATGAAGTTAATAAAAAGCTTGTAAAAACAGGGAGACTTCGGCACGCCACTAGTATGTATGTATGTATTTATATGTGTAGGCTTTGTCGTTATTTTTGAAAAGCTTGAGATTTATTTATTTAACTTACTTGGGGAAGGCGTCAAATCCGATCGAATAAAGGGGTTTGACTCATAAATTAAATCGGAAATAAAAATTAGAGAGGAAAAAGTAAACAAGAAAAATAAATAACGAAATTAAAGAAAACTCAGAAAGATAAAAAAAAAACAAAATTAAAATAAAATGAAAATATAGTAAGAAATGAAGATATAGAAAAAGAAGAATTACAAAAACCGTTTATGTTTAAGAAAGACATCTAGCTTGTTATTAAAAATATTAAGGTTTTTAGAAATTACTAGACTGTTGAGAAGGCTATTCCACACTTTAACCACTCTGTTTGAAAAGAAGGAATCTCTAATCAATTTTTTAGATTCTTTTCTTTTAGTAGTCTGGGAGAAGATGAATGACTAAAATGACAATTTTTTTTAAATGGCTGTCCAGTCGAACGAAAACACCCCATAAGATTTTTTACTTTATTTTTAATGCACTTATAATTTTTTTTTTAAATGCTGTGAATCCTATTGTAAGGATTAAAACTTATCGCACTTGTCACCCGTTTTAAGAGAAGTTAAATGAATGATTATTTTAATAATATTCCTTATTCGTCATATTCTCTAATGAAAAGCTCTTGCTATCCAATTTGAAACTCCCCAGTTCATATAATTTCAGCATTAAAACCGTTGTTCTAGTAAAATTAACTACCATTTCATGTCTGAAACTCACCCACACACACACACCATCCGATCAAAATTAATCACCAGCATAATTACTAATAAGACATGCGAACAAATTGCACACCCCGATAATTACACATATAGTAATGACAGTGGGAGTCGTCATGTCATGCCCACGATATTTCAGTTCCGTTGAACCAAGTTTTATTATTTATTTATATTGTAACTTACTATTTATTTATTTACATATTAGCCACAGTGACATTACAGAATACTCTGATGACGCGTCACTGTGACCAGACATATAAGCACAATACAAATACTTTATACAAGAAAACTAGCGAGACATCTATGTACATATGTTATAGATAATAAATTTTTGAAATCATATTCAAATAACGGTGGCATATTGAGTAGGATGGTTTTTGCCAATTTGATGGAGGAACCGCTTCAACAATTAAAACAGATAAATTGGCAAACTCAGGTAGGAAACGATTGACTCGGAGTCAAAAATGTCCAAGTCTGACCAACAGCATTAAAGATTACACTCGGAATAAATTCTTTTACAATCGAGGTCAGCTCACGGGATCGAACCCGGCGACTCTCAGTGCTTAGTATCAACGCAATCACCGAGCCATACTGATGGATTATATACATATTTTATTACTCTCGTATTTTACGACGGCCTCATTCAGATAAAAAAGTGCATCTAACGAAATCGATGCACTTCAGAGGGGGTCTTTTCAAGTCGAATGTATTGACGGCTCGTAAAACGGTTTCGTTTTAACATTGATCGCGTTAGCTCAGTGCCATAATATTTACGTTCGTAAACCCAACAACTTGGCATTCAGATATCACAACATTCACCGTTCCTCTTGCTTATAAATATTCCGTTGCCTTTGTCCGGCTCGGCATATGCATTATGTGTATGTATGTACATTCATACATATCTACGGTAGTAATAACAAAGCGAAAATCGGGAATATGCGAGGGAATATATATAAATTCTAACCGGTCAGTTTCTAAAATAAACCGAATCTTTGCCGGTTTCGACAACGTATTAACTTGTGGAACGATCTCGTCGATTTATTTATAAGTCTCTGCAGTTTGTGCGTGTTAGTAAATAAATAACCAAAATGGGAAAGTCTGGTTTGCTCCGATCGTGGATTGTTTATTGATGTTATTAGGCTTGGTGATTTTCCCTGTTTTTGATTCGATTCCTAAGAGTGCAAATTGTGGAATTTTGACCACATTGCCATAATGTCCATCTACTATAAGATGATATGTTTGGGTTAGGTCGGATTTATCTCCTTTCGATATGTGATATTAATGACACGTGAGGCCTTGAAAGCTTACTTCGTTATATAAATCCTTGTTGCATTCTAAGCGTCTGGATATATATTTGTTTTCTTTAGTGTTTATCATAATCAAATAAATTAATTAATCAATGTTTCATTGTGCAATCAGCATAGGGACTGACATATATATTTCAGAAGAGCAATCTATGTAAATTTTCTGAGATGTAATTTCACTCGATTTATATAAATAGAGCTTGAATACGAAAGTTGTTTATTTCATTGTCAATATTATTCATAGCTTATTGCATAACTGGGTTAATAAACAATCATTATTTCTCATTGAATGTCGGTATCAACTTGGCAATTTAATATTTGAAATATAATAGTATTGTGACTGCTGCACTGCGATATTCTCGCATTATGGAAATTCTTTCTATAAAGAGCAATAACGAAATTTTGGGTATATTGAAGACCTGCCATGCATGGCCTTGTAATTCGCCGCCTCCATGTGAAGCATCGTATTCTCACATTAAACGTTATTCTTAAATATTTTATTTCTGATTGCCATTTCAGACTTTCTCCAGGTGATATTTTCAGATCTGTAAGATGTTTTTTCAGTGCTTCGATTGCAAGTTCAAGGTTTTTACGAATAGACTCTGGTTTGAAGGTTCTTGTGGAGCAAGCGGTATTATCTCTATATATGTATGTGCATCAAGCTATGTGACAGTTTTTCGGTACTTATATTTTTATTTTAAAGCTTTACCAATGCACTGGGCTGTAGCTTTATATTAATATGTATAATATAGATATGCATACCATTTACATATACATATGTACATTTCTGTAATGGGAAAAAAGAATGGGCTAAGGAAGATCCGTATTAGAATCATATATGAAATATTTGAGCAGATTACATATGTATGTACCTACATACATACATAATATGTATGTATATTAGTTAGCATCCGTTTGAATGTGTGGTAGGAAGAGGCGATTGACTCCAATCACGCCCGTTATTACTATTTTTCTGTCAGTGTCAAGCGTTTGAAGGTCGGACGAAATCGAATCGGAAAGTTTATATAAAATCACTCGTGCGATGAGGTCAAGAGGAGTCAAGTGGTTCCAACATGTGGGTCGACACTGTACCAGTACATTATACTTTGGAAAAGCCCAACGATTAGATCGCGAGGATATCCCGAGGAAGCTGCAGCAGCTCTTTGATTTGATAAACACGTTTCGGCATTGTGAAGAATTCTTTAGTCATCACCTTTCGTAAGAATCTCGCGCTTTCTTCGTCGTATTATTAATCGTCGACCATCATCGCTTCTCGTGTGCTTTTAACACTATACAGTCCCGAGGTTATTCAAGTGTACCCACATGTATAATACGTTGAATCATTTTATTGAGAACACGCGAATGATTAAGTAGAAGTGGACGATATTTTCGGAACAATGTGATGTGCTCTTTTTAAATCTTGGTTGTGTGGAATGATTCATTTGATTTGGACGTAAATAGACTAATGGATTAGCTCCAGAAATCTACCTATACATATATTAGCTATGATTATATGCCAGCAGCATGACTCGGTGGTTGGGCTTTTGCCTAGCACCGAGAGGCTTCAATCTCGTGAGTTGAACTCGATTGAAAAGAATTTATCTGTAATGCTGCTGGTCAGACTTGGATATTTGTGACTCCAGGTCGATTGTTTCCTATCAGTTTTCCAATTTTTCTTATTTGATTGTTGAAACAGTTCCTCCATTAAATTGCATAAAAACCACCCTACCGATCATGTCACCACTATTTGAGTATGATTAATGTACAATAAAAAAATTATGTGTAAGTTTAAAATTAATAGATGTCTTGTTAACTACGAGTTTTTGTTAACTACGAGTGTCTCGTAATTCAGCAACTTATATGTAATAAAAATGCTGCATTGTTTGTAATTGGCCAGGAAGGCGCATTGGGGTTTACCTGTAAGGCCTTCCTGGTATATATGTATGTATATAATAAAATAACATATTGTAATAATATCTGAAAATACCATTTAATTGTTTTTCTTAGCATATTTCTGGAAATTTCAAATTTTAATCGGTTTGCAGAAATTTTGGGAACCCATATGATGACGGCACTGATTATTTGTATAACTTTATTAGATTTTTGGCTGTTAATTGATATAAGTATGTTATGAATATAAAATTTTCGATTGACTTTTATGTTTTGCTTCCTTTTCATATATGTATTATTAAAATTTTGTGCCTGTAAACTAAATTGAATCATAAGAAAATACACGTTTACAACTGTCGAATTTAAATTCGCATTACACTAGAAAATTTGTTTATTATACAATAAATTTTGCGCCGTTGAGTTTCTAATGCGCTTTTTCCGATTTACAATGCCATAAATATGTTTCTAATGCCAAAACATATAACATCCTCTTTTGTTAATTTACTTTTTTGCTACTAAGCAAAAAACTCTCAACTTATCGCCACTCTATATACATACATTGTCTGACTGTGATGCGTTAATTATCACATTGCGGTTGTTTTTACCATTATATAATTTATTAGATATGTATAAATTTCCTCGATTTTACGTAACAGTGTAAAAAGGTATAAAACTTGTCTTTTGGATTTAAAAATATTCTTTTTTTAAATAAATATATATAGTCGATTTAAAATGTAATAAATCTCGTTGAATGCGACACACAAAAACACGCTTGAAATGAAGCGAGCAGTAATAATGTCTTTAGCACGTGTCGCTTCTTCTTTAAAACGAATCTAAAGCAACCCTGGAAAATAAAACGAGTAAACAAGCAATGACGATTGATAGGTGTGGAATAATAATTTTAAACCGATTTGCAGGAACAAATTAGTACACACGTGGATGTGGGAAATTTCAAGCGAAAAATAATAAAAATCGGGTAAAGTTTCAACGTGGCGCCACTGCGAAGAAAAGGCGTCAATTATATTATACATATTTCGGTCTCAGAATTATATTTTCAATAGTATTTTTGCATTTGATCGATGGCCGATTTCGTAAAGTGGCGCCGTCGGGACATTTTCCGGAAAATTAGTGGCATAAATCGACGGCGATTTATAATTTCCTCTGAACGACGACGCTTTTCCGACTTAATTTTTCTAAAGCGTCGCATTTTTGCAATCGACGATACACCGCTGTTTTTTATTTATAATATTTACATTTCATATCGAATTTGGGGCGAAGTGTTCTTGCCCTGGTGTGTTCAAATTAGTAAAAATCTATTGTGGTACTACTGTGGGATTTTTTAGTATTGCTACTTCACCGCGATTAAAATCTTTATTGTCTGTCATGTTGTTAATTATGTATCTCAACAAAGATATAATAATTTCCCGTTGCTTTGAAATAAAAATGATATGGCGTTGAAAGCACAAATTGAGATGTCACTGGCTAGTCACTCCAGAGTTCCAGATCATGGATCATAAATCATAATTAGATTTAATGATTGACAGTCAATTCAATTCATTGATATCGGACGATAATGTGATTACTTTCGATACATGAATTTGTACTGCATGCAAACATGTATGTGTCTTCTCATGTTATCTTATCTTTAATCCACTGAGCAAATGCTTTACTGTGCCATTGTGCTGGACTTCAAGTGTCCAGTTAAAAATTTATGTATAAATAATGCAAAATTTTCGAGGTAATTTATTGTAATTAGCTATTAAAATCATTTCAACGTGTGTTAAACGTCGAATAATATAAAGTAGAGCCGTCATTCCAAAGCGGATATCATTCTCACACTGACCATTGAGCGCAGCACGTACTGAATTCCCTCTTTCTCTCTCGCATCTAAGGCAGGTATGCAAAGTATATAATACTTCCCGCGCAAATAATTATTTCTGTTGATATTGATCACTGTTTTTATTTCCTAATAGCACAACTCGAATTATAAAGGTTTCTATAAGGAATACATAAACTATGATGATCCGGCATCCAGTAAATTTGGAGAAATAAAATAAAATATAAGTTCTGGTCACTCGCTATCAATCACAGTGCGGTAAGTGTTAAGGGCGCAGACACACATAGTGGTTTCTTTTAAACATGCCTGATCTATGCCATGGCTATCTTGGCTGAAACTCACCTCCTGGAAAAGCTTTCGGTGATATATTTACCTTGCATTGACACAAGGTTGACAGTTATCGATAACGATGGTTACTATATTTGATGAAATAAAGGAAAAAGTTGTCAAAATAATAATATCGTACGAATTAACAATGACGTGAAGATACGCCCATCACAGTTGGAGTCTACCTAGACAAGCCGTGCCGTACGATTCCATTATGTACATTATTTAATAAGATTTTGATTCATTGAATCATAGTATACCAATTTGTAAACAAAAGCGTTAGGTGGCAGACAAATTGCTAATTTAATTAAAAGCGTTAAGCTAATTTAATTAAATGCAACACTGAAGACAAATTTTTCTCAAAATAGAACATTGAAATTTGTTTCATATTTAAAATTAAACTAAAAATTTATTCAAATTTAGCTTTTAGTCGTTTGTATGTATGCACGTAAATATAATTAATCCACAAATGAAAAATTCAGCTCAACGACATTGTTAAATCGGTCGTGTCAATTTCCGCACCGATTACGAATTTCGCTACCTACAATTTAATTCAAAATTACAGAGGCGAAATTAATCAGATTATCCGTGTGGCTTTGTATACATGTGAATAATTATAATTGAATACCTAACGGCGAAATTGCTTCGCACGACATAATTACAACTTATTTACCCAATAAGTACTCGCCGTTCGCAGTTGGGGAGCCGTTGATCTGGAGATGCGACTCCCGATTAATCAACCAATCTAACTAATTACGTACTGTTCGGTCAAAACTAACGGTTAGTGAATCGGTTTATCGGTTCGTTGATTAACCTTTCCCATTGTACTAGTCGTTTGTAGCTGTTTACTTACTTCCTTTTGATCTTTGCGCTTAATGCGGATCCACAAAACGGTCGTTTGATTCAGTCGTTATTGTGCGAAAATTTCTACTGACAAAGCGTTGCCATGCAGATGTTACGACTCCATGTTCCGCTCGTGTATAATTGATCGTCATTTACTTAATATTAATTTTAGATGATGTATTCTAAACACTTGAAATGTGAGACTATCCTTGAATTCTGCGATCATTCAATTAGGCAGCTGTGTTAATATCGATTATGATGATTTCGTAATTTAATTTTTCTCGCACACTTCACTCCTCTGTCCACTTATTGTAATCAGGTCACATCGTTAAATTTTTCACCGGTCTCTTTCTTGACGTTTTAGATCTAGACTTTTGTCATTGACGGTATACAGATTTTGTCTACAGACAGATCGGCAAGTCTAGTAATTTGTATAGCAAAATATAAGGCAACACTACTATTGATTGAATGCGTATTTGTTTTTCAAGGACTTATCAGCTGAATATGTTACGAAACGTTGCACACTCACTCCTATGAATCTTTGAGCTAAAGTAGGACGCTGAAAGGCTTCTTCCTCTTCTTTCTTCCGCTTAAAGAATTTCCTCACAAATCTAATCTGTTTCTTTATTTATTTAAAATACACATTTGATTTCTTTATACATACACACGCAATATATTTTTGACTCAAATTAGATCGTTTCTTATCAGAGTTTGACTTAATTGTTGAAACATTTCTTCACAAAATTGGCTACATACTCTATTTGTCACACTATTTTAATTTAAAAAAATATTTTAATCAATCTTAAACGTTTCATACACACCGACAAAACCCACGTACATACATATAAGTGGCGTGCCGTGGAAATCTTCCTGTTTTTACAAGCTTTTTACTAGCTTTACTCTGTGAGTTCAGGACATTCCAGCCCGTCAAAAATTTGTGATCTGATACTAAAAAACTTCCACTCTTCATATCACTTTGATATCTTACCGACATGCGGGGGTTAGCTAACATAGATGTAATCTAATGTCTCCGGCACGAAGCTAGATGAGTTTAATCATTAACGAACTTATTAAAAAATACATCGGAAACATCAGATCTGAGCGATGACAGCTAGATATTCATACGCAACTTTGCAACTCAATTAAACAGTGGTAAAAGGTACTTTTTTTTCACTCTCACTCTCATTTCATATAAACTTTATGAAATGAGAGTGAGACCAGCTTTCATACTTTCTCATATACGTTTTTAATTTACTAATAGATTAAATAATGTTGTCAATATGATCTCAAAATTTCATTTGATAAAAGAATCCTTGTTCGGCAAAAACATTTTCAGAAATGAAGCGTGGCAATCAGTTGCTCCGCAAATCGCCCATATATTGCTTTTAGCATTGCTTGCTACGATAATTATCACAGCAAGCAATTTATCGAGCAATTTATACTTGATAAATTGCCCGGCGAATACGACAAATTTCCAGATACACTACTCTACGAAAGACTGTATTTTGTTTAAATACAAAAGTTTTACCGAGGTGTATCTTAGCAGCTTCAGTGAAGAACGAAAATTATTAGTTGTATCGTTTGAAGTTTTTCTAAATACGATCTATTTCGATTCTGCTTTCTTCAAAAAAGCTCTTTTATCTTAAACGCGCGTTAAAAACATAACACACCAATAGTTTGTTTCGCTATCTGTATACAGATTAGTCGGAATTCCGGCGATAGGACAAGTAAGATTTACGCATGCAAAAAACACAAAGCGACAACTTCAGCAACTTTATCTAGGCAAGTTCGTCCGCAATCGTTCGACAGCATCCTGTTTTCTCAGCGATACAACGGCCGGTCACAAATCAAAACAATCATTTGTCGGAAACTTTCCTTCAGTTCTCCAGTTCATTAAGTGCTGAAATTCCCATTGGCGAGTCCGAACCGGGAATTTATCTCCGGCTATAAAGGGACCAATCTGTTATCGTCCAGACCCGTCCGCCGTAAATTCCATCAATCTATTTTTATGCCGCAATTTTTCTTTGCTAACTTGCCTTATTGCATTTTTCTCACTAACGGGCACAAATAGTGACCCTGCCCTGTTACGACGACAGGATCACATTACTGATATTATTCCGTCAATATTATACAAGTAATATTTTTACTTGTCGACAAACGTAAGACATCTATCTACGAATGCTAATAAGCTCACGGAATAAAAATTCACTTAATGCGTTATCTTTTAAAAGATCTCTCTCTCGGATGAAAACGACGTTTTAACGGCCTCCAATTAAAGCTGAAAGCTGTTTCTTTATGTATTATAATAATTAATGAAACGCTTGATAGTGTATATACAAATTACTTCTATCACAACATTTGAACATTTTTAATTAATTATTTATTTTTTTATTTTTTCAGGTAAGCGCTTCTGTTTGGAGTTGTCTATAATTTCACTTTGATCAAAGGTGACTTAGGTCCAGTCCCTATCAGGCTAAGGTAAATTTGGCTGGAGAATATCAACTATGCTTAATTCAGAAAAGTTTCTAGCAATCTAAAACTATATAGCTGTTATATTATATGATTCGTATCTCGATTTGAAATGTTTGTTTTGATTTTTTTTATTATCCAAAAACCAAATGGGTGCAGACGCAGAGTGGTAAGCGGCAAGTGTTTTTTATTTTAAATATATTTCATAATAGAAATCGCTAGCACGCCTGATCTATGCTTTGGCAAATCCATGCCAAAACTCATCCGCTGGAGTGTTTTCGGTGATATTTTATCCTTCTATTGATATAGGTTTGACAATGCTTGATAACGGTGATTCGCATATTTGAATAAATGTAGGAGAATCTTGTCGAAATAATAAGATCGTACCAATTTAGCATGACATGAGGGTACGCCCATCACAGCAGGAGTCCACTTAAGCAAGCCGCGCCGTACGATTCAGCGCTAAGATTGTCCTTATCCCCATCATCACTGTATAATTGTATGGGTTTCTGTCACCTTTGTAATTGCATGTTGAATTTAAATGATCCCATAATACCGAAATTTGGACCAATCTTTTTTTCAAATGCTGATTCCACCCACTGCCCCCTTATTATTGAAATACAGTTCGTTTAAACGATTTAAAGCTTTTATATGTGAAATGATTTTAAATTAAAGTTGAAATAAATTAACTTTTATTTACATTTGAAAACGTGACGGCTATTTGTATCATTGGCGTAGATACAATTACCTTATATGTTCTGTTAAAAAAGTAGCTTTACTATTGTTAATGAGTCGCCAAGGGATGGTAGAAAGAGCTTTATGGTTAGGTAGCTGTCGTCGCTCCAATCTGTCACAAGATTTCGATGTATTTTTTAATGAGTTCGTTAATGATTAAATTACGATAGTTTCATGTCGGAAACATTAGCTTACTTCAATGTTAGCTATATCGATAAGATATCAAAAGTTATCTGAAAAGTGGAAGTACTTCAAAATTGGATTATAATTTTTTGACGGAATGAATGCCACTGAACTAACAGAGTGATGCTAATAAAACGTTTGTAAAAATAGTTCTATTTGCGAATTACGCTCTTTGAACCTCATCATGAAAACTTTTGTGTGTGTAGAAGAACATATTTCGGCCATCATCATCAATCTCCAGAGGGAACGTTTCAAAAAGACTTTCGCTCAAATATAATATTTGAACGCACTAGTTTGTTTTAGGGGTGAAAATCATCTCATTGACCAAATAGAGTGACAGTATAATATTTTACCTTTTTCGTGACATATTGACATATTTTTAAATAAATTCTAAATTTAAAATATGTATGTATTTAATCTTCCGTATTTATGTGTGTATATATTTCAATATGAAGTTATTGCGGTCGTCGTACATTTAGTATGTAAGTGCATCTTTTCGTCGGGTACTCAAATGCATCTCTCGATGCAGTTCGAACGCGACTTTTCGAGATGCACTCGCGCCCCCTCTAACTGCCCAATAATTTACGCCCACCGATCTAAACAAATCGGTGAAGTTTTATTTATCGCCCGCACGGACGCCCTTTTCACGATAAATAAATTCGACGAGTCTTTACCCCGTATCGTAAATGTATCAAAATTTAATAAACAACGGTCGGTTGTTTTATTTACGTGCTTGTAACTATTTTCGGGCCCTTCCCGAAGTTTCGACTCGTATGGTTTTAAATCGATGCGAATGGTTATTTTCAATGTTGTACGGATGCAGCGAAAGGTAATCAATTTTTAATAGCAGGTGTTGACGGATACTATCGTTGCGTATGAAGTTGAATTGTGACGCATGCTTAGTAAATATTATTGTTTTCTTTATCCACATACACATACACGCAGAGTTAAAAAATGTGGGAATATTGTTTTTTTATTTCGATTGTACGGATTTTTTTTATTTAATATTGTTCCATGGTACCATTTTTGGGTGACCCCTTAGCGACATAAATGATATTAAACTTTTACATATATCGATTATAAATTTGGGATGCGGTGCATCCGCTCTAAAATCGCCAGACAAATTGAACGACAGATTAACGGACGGCTGCTTTAAATGCAATTCTCGTGTTCTCAAATGATAGATTGCACATCAGATGACGGGTAACCTTTCGATGTGCACAGATGCAATTATTAAAATGGTAATTATTAAAATAGAGTTTGATCTTTCAGGCGAGTTTAATAAGGCAAGATTCGATAAGTTCCAATCAATTAATCAATCAATTTCTAGACTAGAATACCCCCTTAATCTGTCGTCCGTTCATCTGGCGATTTTAGAGCGGATGCCCCAAACCCATAAATTTGAAATCGTATTCTAGTAGTAGATAGTATGGTTTTGTTAATCTGATGAGGAACCGTTTCCGGCAAAATCTGATAGGAAACGATCAACTTGGAGCCACAAATTTCCAATTCTAACCTGCAGCGCTACAGAAATACTTGGAATAAATTCTTTTCAATCGAGATCATCTCGATGAGAACCTCTCGATGATTGGCATTAACGCAACCACCGAGCTATACTGCTGGCAAAATGTTACTCAATAGTTTCTTAAAGAGCATATAAGGCGTGGTGCGTGTTTTTTTTTTCTAGATACTTTTAAACATGCGACAAAACCGCAGCACCCCTAGTCCATATACATGGTAAACAGTTCCAAAAATCACCCCCTACTGTGTTTAGGTGATATTTTATCCTTGTATTTATCCTTGCTTGCCAGTGATCGATAACTATGATTCCCATATTTGAAGAAATGTAGGAGAAACTTACGTATACACGTGTGACCTCCCAAACATATGCATTCTGCACGTGCAACTACACCCGAATTCGGTTTGAGGAACACCCACTGTTTACAAGCCAGGGACGTGACATCCCATACCACTCAGTGTGTTTTTGCCCTAAGTCTCACGTATAGTTTCTGTCTACATTATTTGTCTACGATAGAGAAATTTCTCAATTTTATTTTTGAATATCTTTTATCAAACTAGAAATTTTAGTTTAAATGGGAATTTGAGTTCGTTGCTATTATAATATGACAGATAAATATACAGACAGAGACTTGTATGCATGTGCTTTAGAATCATCAAAATTTATATTATTTTATAACGATGTCGAACTTTGGCTGCAATATGTGTGTGATTTATGTACATTTTCTATTATGAAATTATATGAATATCCAATGAAGAAATTTTCATTACAATGCGAGCATGTTAGCACGAAACGAATTTCGTGCCCGAATAGTCATATGTTCGGATATTATCCCTGGAATTAAAATGATTGATAGTGTACTTAACAAATTTAATGGGTCGTTTTATTAATCCATTCTGTCATAACAGTTTTGAAAGCCTTGTCGTCGACCCGTAAGATTGAATCAAATTATATAGAGGTTTTACCGCTTGAGTGCTCACAGAGCGCGTGTAAACATCAAATATATTTTTATTGAATAAAATTGTATACACGAGTACATACACAGGTGGAAAATTGATACTCGACCTCGGTACTTTCCCCATATGTGTATTCAAATTCGTACTTTTTCATATTTGAAATCTTTGCGTAGAAAAAAAACATATTTACGAGTGAATTTTCGTGTTGAGATAAGCCGCTGCTGAGTGATGTGTTTTGAAAGCTTCGATGCGTGCGCGAAATATTGTGAAATTTCAACGATTTTTATTCTAGAAAATGTATTGACAACAATTCAAAAAGCTTGTTTTTGTCAACGTGTTAACGTAGCTTAACGTCTTCCCCGTATACGGAGCGAACGTGGTTTTTCATTTAATTTCTTCGAAAAGTAAAAGAAAATCGCGTACGTATCACTTGCCAGTTTATTTATTGCTTTTTTTGCGATGTTTTTCTTTTACGGTATCGTAAACGCACACGAATCGACATGTTTATGTAACTTTGTTCTTGGCGCTATAAATTCATCTGTACGTATAATGTAAGGTTTGGTCGAGTTTTTGGTTTACACGACATGTTTAACCCCCCACGCTGTGCTTTATTATATATGTATTATATTTTATGTACTGGATATATGTACGTAATGTTGGAATATTTGATAAAATCTTACTCTGCGGGGGTTTCACCAATTTTGGTAGACCTTATAGAGTTGTAAATTTGATTTGCGAAAACTCGTCGAACCACTATCTGTATACTTTGATTTTTTTTGAACTATTTGTGTATTCGTAGTTGAGCATGTGTGAGGCTCTTTCGATAGGAAAGCTTCAATTTTCGTTTGAAAATTTTATTATGAAAGTTAATTACTATTTTAACTAGATTGTTAAAATCATGTTTGTACATATTATACGTACATATGTGCATAAGTGCTTTAATTTAATTGTGAATTTTCCATAAAATTTAAAAAAATACTTTGAATTTTATTTCGTTACGAACGCTTTCCGTTTATTTGAAATGCAAGTGACTCTAATACATATATGAAATTTTAAGTAAACGAATATCATAATATAAATGAATTAAACCATTTTTTTTGTGTACACCAAAAATGATAATTAAATATTCGAAATTTATTAACGCTTATGTTAGATTTGGGTCAGTTTTTTAAACCTATGTACGTCCTTACTAGGAACTCCAATTATTCGAATATTAAATATCGAATAGTAGCTTTAAATTATTTATCATTTAGTTTTGAAGATATTACCAAATTTTTAAGAGAATCGTAATCTGGTTCATTAAATAGAACTAAATGTGCTGTAGATTGAAAATATAAAAAAATAATTCCGTATGAAAAGTATTTGAATATTCGGATAAGTAATTATTACAAATTATTAATTACATATGTACATATTATTTAAAATATAAATTTAATAAATGCCTACGTACATATGTACATATATGTACCATTTTTAAATGTCGGTATTCAATTAATCAATAACTTAAATCACATTTGTCAATTATTACTATACTTGGTCAGAAATTATAGTGAAAATTTTAAAATTATATTATAATAAACCGTCAGCTAAAATAAAAATAAAAAATAAACGGTCAATACATTCGGGAAGTAGACAATCAGTAATTATAATGACGTCTTAAGCGAAGACCGTGTGAAACGTAAAGGAGGTTTGTAAAAAATGGTTAGTTATATACGTATATCGATTAGTGAATGTTTTAATTGTCAGTACTTTTATTAAATGGTAAGTTTTTTTTCCAGTTGGTTTGTTATTCGATTTAATAGAATTAACATTTTGTTGAATCCAATATATTTACTCACCAAACTGATAAATGAACTGACCAAATGCGAATATAGATATTTTTGTAGTTACTTATCACCGAATCAAAATGTATTTCCAGTAATTAAGAATTGTCCACAAATTTCTTTGCCCATTTTGAATAATTTATTTCTAGCTTAGAATCTGGCAATTTTTCTGTCTTAGTAATTAATAAAATAATATATGTACATATATATACATATGTATCTATATATAACCATTTGGAGCTTTTTGGTTAGACCGTCTCTGACGTCCTTTGTTTTCATAAACGGTCGGAAAATTCAGTTACGTTGACACGCTTTTCCGCATAATTCACCGGCACAATGTAGCTTTTATTAAATGCCAAACAGTAAATGTGTATCGCGCTCGCACACGTACCCTATCAAAAGAAATTTTAACAAGTTTTAATGTCACAGTGTAAGTACTCGCCTCGTCGATTTTATAATCGGTTCGCTCCGAAATAAAAGCGCACATCAAACTCAGATGAAAATGCGAACATACGCGTGACACGTTTTCCCCACAAGACCATATATCATATGTGCACGTACTTTCTATTCGACGAAATTTCATTTCGCGCTAGGTTGATTTTAATATTTTGTAACGCGCTTGTATGTAATTATGGTATATTTTTAGCATGGGCTGCTTATCATATTCCTTTACGACAAACGTGTCAGTGTTTCGACGCATGTTACTTAGTCGTTAGAAATAGACGTTAAATAATGGTCACCCCAAGGGGATGTGTTGCGTACTGACAGCGAGACCGTAGGAATAGGAAACGATTGCATACATACATATGTATGTATATACATAGATGCAGTTTCAGGATATGCATTCTAGTTGCACTTGCGTTCGTCAACCAAACACACCTTACCGGTAGTAAAAATAGCAACGGTTCAGCGATCGTCAACCGTATCTAAACGCAAGAAGAGTTTGCCGTAATCGTCTTGATTACGTGTGACTCATAGTGCAGTAACAGGAAAATTCCACAGTTAAATAGTTCCTTTTATGGATTTAGAAGATAAATCTTCTATGATGCTTATTCTAGTTGTGCTATGTTGTTGGTTTTATGCGATTGAATAATATTGTTTTAATTTGACGTTAATGTTGCATATAGATTTCAATTATAATTGTACAAATCAATGAATAATATTATACATCCATCGATGTGTTATTATTATTATTATTTTTACATATTTTTGCCAATATTGACCACTGACTATTTTAGTTCAAATGAACTAACCCACAAAAGAAAAATTTTGACTTACATATATAATATTACATGAGTTATGTATGTACATAGTTAGTTTTATGTAATTCTTATAGTATACATATTTATGTATATGTCGATTTATTGTCTTCTTAAAAATAGGCTATTCTTTTTGTTTGGAGATGAATATTTTTATCGTTTGTCAATGTGAATTGTCCCGGAAAATATACTTAGTGGTTTTCCCTTTGTCTCCTGGATGCGATAAAAAAAGATAGAATTGGATAATAAATTGACGTGTAGGAAGAATATTAGTCGTTGCCAACTTTCGTTCGGAACCATCTCGACAAGTAAATCAGATGAAATCGGAAAACTCTGACAGGAGATTGCCGACTTGTACATATTATATTTTGATTGCGATGCGAATGATGCCAAGAGCAACATTACGATTGAATAAATCTTGTGACCAAATCGAGAATCGAAACACGAATCTTTGACTCGCACTGACTTATCTACAACATAACTTAAGGCCAAAGTACTTTTAGCACCTAACTAAGTACCAAATGATTCACAGTAGGTAATAAACATGTCCAAAATTCAATTTCGTAAAATTTTCTTAGAAAAACAACGACAACATTCACTCAATGACCGACCGGCGTTAACAACTTCAAACCGGAAGCTGATGGGTGAAAGAGAGCACACGTCTCCGGTCGTACCAATTCATCTTCCAGAAATAAACGCGTCCTACTAGAGAAGACAGCACGTAACTCTATATTTAGACACGACATTTTAACACTGTCGATTTATCGCAGTGCACGCGCGAATGCGACGCAATTTTCCGAGAATTTCCCAGGTGCATTTTCGCCTCGTCGAACACATGCACAGAGCTCCATTTTCTACGAAGACGTCTCCGTTTTTTCTTATGCTAATCGAGTGCATTGTTTCAAAATAACGCAAGCGATGCAATATCGAACTGAAATAGTATTGACGAGGTGAAATTTAATACCATTCTCACATCATAGACCGCACGTGTAATTAACCACAATAATTACACATTATAATATATTGTATCATTGTGGCCATACAAGGCGATTCATTAATATGCATGACCGTATGTGAGATAATGTTATAGGTTTTTGCTCATCCCATTTTCACGTGAATTTCCCACGCTATTTTTACGTTGAATTTTTCATTCTCGGAAACGAAACGCTCCTTGGTGCATTTTGGAAGAATGCATATGTATGTACATTCACAAAGGCAACTGTCCAATTTTTGATGCAATTGTAATGCACAAGAAAACACATGCATACATATTTTAGCACTATGTTCGTGCAATTTCGAAACCAGGTCAAACGCAGTCTTAAGCGGTTTCATCACATTGAATTTCTTTTGACAACGCATAATCGTAGTACATTTTAAAGTTGTGGCAATAATTCACATGTTGATTGGATAAGCAAGATTTGATAATGTTAGTGTGTAAATTTTATTCATAGTAACAACAAAGTTGCTCAAGTCACTTTAAAAGTGATATAGTAACCACAGCGTAGTGTATTGCATACCAGTAGATAAATGTCTTGTCTTGTGGTTATTAAAAAACACAAATTGACCGTCTCCTGTTATAATTTTCCAATTTTTCTAGCTTAATAATCAAATAAATCGGTATCCTCCCCCTCAGTTTCTCGCAAATTCAAGGTACTATCATCTCGAATTGGTTAAATCTTATAAATGCTACCTACATAATGAATTTCGCCAATTTGCTGTGTATCAATAATTTTTTTGATCGTCTATAGATGTCTCTATTTGTACTGTTATGTTTAAAAAATTGTTAGTACTAATGTACAAAAACAATTATGTGTCATCTTGGGGTAATTCCTGTCATGACACATATGATATGTAAAATAAAATAAAATATAAATATAAGCAACAGTTGCTTTATTTGTTGCCGTTTCTACCATTTGGAGGAAAACAGTATAATCAATGAGACTACGAAGATTAACTGTTGCCGAACGCCCACGTGTGGTCTAAAGTTTATACAATTTTGACAGTACTAGACGTTTTGATAGTTTCGGTGACATCAGGAATCTCATAAATGACATTAAGTCTTGCAATATTTATAATGTTGCTTCTATATATTATTTACTGTGTGCTAAACGTCAACAAAATTTACATAATCTAACTAGCTAGTTTGTGTTACATATTGTATATTGTACTTTTCAGTTTGGCAATATAAATGTTGCTTCTGCTCTTATCGTTCTTAATTCCGAATATTTTATCAAGATACTTAAACAATAACAAAAATATTATAAAATAATTTAAATATATGAACTTACAAATTTAACATGCGATGTATAATAAACCAACTATTTGCTTCGTTCGTCTAAATATTGTAAATGTGTTGATTTGATTGTCAATTTAACTTTATTACCCAGCCCATAGCTCGGTGGTTAACGTATAATACTTTCTAACATATTGCTACTGTCTTTTTGAAGTCAATCGCTCGAAATTCGTATCATTTAGCAAGATCAAATTTAAACATAGAAATTTTATTTTGTTGCTAAAAATTGACACAGATTCTTCGGTGATAGATCATAATGTACATACATATGCACACTTTCGACTTGCGTCAATGAATTGCGTATCCGTGCCTGTTATCCGTATTGAATCAGCACTTGATTCATTGGTTGCCTCTGCAGTTACATACAACGAGTTTTTATCTTGTGCCAGTTTTCGGCGAAAAACTTCCGCGAAAGCGCGTGTCCCACTACTTAACCCACATCTCGCCGATCGAAATGCATAGCCAAAATTCGTTCGATTTATGTACCTATCGATCTCAATAGGAGCGAGATGCTGTGGCCCCCTCCGGTGATGCTTGGTGGTGGTGGTGGTGGTGATGATGATGATGATGATCATGTTGCCGGACGACCTTGAAACATTCCATAGAATGCCACCCACTGCCATTTGAACCGAAACAATGATTGCATTTCGACAGAATCGCGAAATTCTCAAGCGTGGGTCGGATCGAACCTTCACTTTCGGCAGAACAATTACTACGAGTCTATTAGCTAATCGATTTTATCGTTAATTATCCGTGTTAGGTTTTATTATTGTGATTTTTTTTCGGTAATATTGCAACGTTATGGTTTTATCTTCTTTTTTGATCAACATTTTTTATAAAATGTTTGGTATTACTTTTAAAAAATGGCTAATATCTTATAATAAAAGTATAATAAAACCGTCAAACTTCATATAAAGAGTACAAACATTACGAAGTGGGTAGAGAATTTTACATAATTTGTATACAACATCGTTTTATCTCCTTTTGATTGAAACACTATAATCAGGGTGAACATACGTCCCGTTTTGCCCGGGACAGTCCCGTTTTTTACGAGCTTTGCGTTCATCCCGTCGTTTTCGTAAAATAGTTTTGTCCCAATTTGTCCCGTTTTGAGATTTTTTTATTCCCTCTTCGTTTTACTCATAAGAGTCTTAACATAATACAATTTTAAAGTAACATTTAAATATTTTGTTACATATTTTACGTGTTTCTGAAAAAATAATCGCTTTGTGCTATTATTTTCATCATAATTATTTTTAAATATCTGTAAAATACAGTATAATATTATATTTAATTTCTTCTTTTAAAGAAATCTTCGTTCTGGTAAAAATCATTATTTATTATTATAAGTTTGGGGTGTACGGATATGATTTAAAGGTAATACAATATGTACAAGCTTTTATATTTGGTCATATAAAAAAATTCGTTTAAGACTAATTTAAGTTTTACATTTTTGTAATTTTTTAATATTATTTAACAAATTACATTTTTATACTATTATCTTATTTTTTATTACAATTTTTATTTAATTTTTTTTTATTTAGCACTAATTTATGTTAATTTATTATCACAATTCATCTTAAGTATATCTTAATGGTTACTAACCCAATGATCATTATCTAGTGCTTAAGGCATAATCGAAAAAAAGCCCAAAAACCTTTTTACAATTAACTTGGTGAGGAAACGCAGAAGATCGCATTGATTGATCGATCTTTTAGATGCCGAACAAGATAGGCTCTCTCTATAAAAATTTGGACATAAATAGACAAACTTATGGGGGGGAATTCTTTAATTTGTACCAACTTTTTGAGAACAGGTTGGTACCCATACTCGAATATTATAGGGCTAATGACTTTTAAAATGTATCACATTGGATGAAATACCTACATGATTAATGAAATGACTATTCGAGCCATATTTTCAATTCCGATGAAAGCATCTTTAAATCTTCTCCTAATTACTCCATCAACGCTTCAATAAACGTACAAACACACTTCATTCCGATTAAGGCAATCTTTATTATGATTGGAGCAACCGAATAAAGCCACTAGTATGTAAATTGAAACCTCTCAGACAGTCTATGTTTCTTATATAAACAGCTATAATAACGAGATAACATACTGAGGATATATGTATTTTAAAGTCTACTATTTAGAAAAAGTACCAATAATTACGATCACAGAGTCCGCCGGCAATGTCGTCTGTTAAATTGGTCCATCAAAGGTGGCACACAATTGCAATATAAAATTTGATTATGGAACACAAGATCTATAGAATACGATACGACTCGTACAGCAACTGGATAACTATAGGCATCATTCTCGTTAAGGCATTTCACGGCCATCTTATAAAACCGAAGCACAAATTCGTTCTACTATTACGACACGTATCACGAAACGTACCTATCTATTTAACACACATGCACCGGTAATAATGGGCCCCTCGAATATAAATACTAATCTAATGATAAAAAATGGTAATGATACATATCCAGCATTCCGACATTGAGTACCCACTGACCAAAAAATAAAAACAAACTAAATAATAAAAAAAAGCAATCATTTTATTCGACCTTGCGTTTCGAGTTATATAGTACTAGGTGGCGAACCGAGCTCAATATCGACACGATTTTTTGCACGGTTTCTTATTGCAAAATTCATAAGATAGATTGAGTTGCTAAAGTAAAGAAGGCAGTCTGTAAAGGCGGCTGCACACGGTGCAAGTGATAAAGGGGTCAAATTAGCACGTTAATAAATGCAGACGTACACAATGCAAGTACGGGAGCTATTGTCCATGCACGGTAAGGTATTGTAGATGAAATCTTATACATACACAAAAGTTTCTCAAAATATGGACTATATAGTAAATGTGTATAGACGCAAGTCAATACCTTCTTAAACAGTGTATCACTGAAGCAGGTTTAATCATGTGTTTAATATTTTTAATCTGAACAAATGATAGATACAAATTGGGCATGTCCACTTGAGGGGACTAAACTACTTCGCTACTTACATCTCATAAACACAGCTTCCAAAAGAAAATACTTAATATACAACAGACAAATCACTTGCGTATGACGTCATGTCAACGATGGATGTAGATGAAACCTGAACAAGTAATCTATGTCCAATCTATTCAACCGAACTAACTTAAAATTTAAACTGCAGATAGACATCTGCATGATGCATACATATTCTATTTTCCAGGGGTTGTTCATGTTTTTTTAAAAGTTAATTAGGATGATAACGATTCAGTCAACATCCCAATTAATATTTTTGTTTGAATACAATTTTAATGTTATGATACAAGCTACATATAATGAAAGATATTCTTTTAACACTGAATCTTTTATTTTTATCTTATTTTATCTTTAGTATATTCAAAAAGCATTTTTAAACTTGATATTGAAAGTCGAACTTAATATTGGAACGATGAACTTGAGATGCGCGTAAAACTGTTTATTAACCCTTTGCTTTGAAAATGTGTTTGTCTGCTATGTAATTCTACAATTTTCAATATAGAACCTCCAAATTTGGAATATTATCTAACTTGGACAATATACTGGTTTTGGGAAGGTTCGGAGTCCAAAATCGCAGAGCAGAGTGTGTTTGTTCGTTCATTCGCTCACAGTACCCGATTTTATACCATAAATGTGTTTTGAAAAAGCTCAGGGCACAGGGCCAGAAAATGTATTAAAATAGATATTTGTGTTGTGCACAGCCGCCTTAATATACCGAGATGTGTCTGTATATTGATATAAATTGTAACACTTTCATATGTGCGTACAACTCAAACTAGAACGGAGTGTTCATATCTCTCAATTCGTATATTGATACTTTATGACTATTGTTAAACTAAATGTTGCTCTAGTTTTTAAATGAAAATCAGTCTATCTCTCTACATATCTATTTCCATGATGAAATTTACAACCAGTTTATTGGTCGTAGACTAGATTTCTTTCTATTAGAGTCAATTTAGCGGTCGCCTGCTGGATTTTGCACTATATTGTTATGTGTACAACACGAGTGGTGTACCGTTATATGAATATCATCATCCGTGGCCGGATCATCGGCTCGATTTGCCGGAGATCGGACGTGGAAATAATTAGAATATCGTAGATGTGTGTGATTATCGCGATACGTGATCTAGCTCTGCCTATGAAATCAACAGTGAATCATCGAAAATGACTGTACTTGTTGCTCGTCGTATTATTTTGTCGTTCTGTTTGCCTACAAAACGAATATTTATACGAAAATGTAAATACAAACGATTCTCGTGTAAGAATATAAGTTTTGCGATAAGCGAAAATCCTTCTCGTACACGTTTTACGGACGATCGAACAAAAGGATTTTTTTTTCGTTTTTCCTTAGGTCATATTTACCCTTTGAAATGTCGTGGATTCCATGTAATCTTTTGCGTCGCTATTCTTCAAACATTCAAATGCTAAAAACTTTGTATTTACTTAGTGTGAAACATCCCAAAGAATCCTATACAAATATTGATACAAAATAAGTAATCGCAAGAATTCTTTGAATATTTAAAATTACAAGATGAATCATTACATAAAAATATTAGAGATTTAAATTCTGTTTGTTAGAAAGGGGGGGGGGGGGGGACGGGACAGAAACATCCACATTAATCATTATGAAACTTATTATGGTTTCCAAGTCATATTTAACCTTCTCTTGCCTTTATACTAAAGCGTTATTGTGACCATCAACTTGCTTTGATACTACTATTAAGAGAAAGGATATAAATCAACATATCATTCATCTGGAAATCATCTAATTTGAGTATAGATCAGTATCAGTATGAAAAGTAGTGGCATTGAGGATCATAATAAACAGGCTGTAAATCAGATAATTGTGTATCATTTGTCAACGAGTCGTAACAAAATGTAGATGACCAAAGTTCAAAGCTTCAATGTGCAAAATCATCAAGAGCAGCCCTGATTTAAATATTTGTTAAATAATTACAAATGACCGTTTCGCAATGGCGCCTATCTCATTTGAATACTTGATTGTTCCGGCAACACTTTGCATTAAAAAAAAACTAAACTATGCCGAATATATATGGATAGTCTAATCTCATCATAACATCATCAATTATTTAGTACCCAAAAAAAAAAAAACCGACAACCAAACCTTCAAATGTCAACAACTACGCAGATAATAATCGTCACCCGTGTACAACAAATTGCTTTTGATTACTGACGTGTAAAGAAACACAACACCAGCGGTCATATATGTACACATAATACCCATTTTGATTCCACAATCTGGTATAACGTTCATTGATCATATCCAATTGCTCAATATTGAATAATCGTCGGTCATTACTTTTGATTGCTTCAAATCCGAACTGGTCCGAAGAAAGTGATTCTATTATTAATTGTTTGTAATGTTTTTTAAAAATTATCCCGAAGTTTCCACATCGACATTCTCGCATGATTCGTATTCGCTACGTGCGTTCAATGCAAAAGTTCATAAAATACGTACCGTGCATATCTCGGCTCATTGTTTTATCGTAATGGTGCGTTTATATCTCCGTGTATGTCTTATGGCATCTCACGTACGCATATCTTCGAAAACGTTGCCTCTCAAATGGTTGAATAGCGAATTTTCATTTTATTGAATTCATGTGGATTTCCAACGGTTTCCGTTGGAAAATTTTAAAAACCTTTAAATAAATATCTTCATAGCTAAGCTTTCAATATTTTTTCAATTATTAGTAATGAAATAGTTTTGAGTAAACTTAAATTGGAACGTATTGAATATGGATTTATAATAGAAGCCCACCATCCTTTTTTTACTTTCTCTTTTATAAAAATTTACATATCCCCATAATGACATTATGAGCTGAATTAGCGAACACTATGGTACATACATTTGAAATCATATTCAAATAGTGGTGACAAATACTAGGTAGGATGATGTTGCTAATTTCGTGAGGAACCGTTTCAACAATTAAATCGGATTAATTAGCAAACTATGATAGGTAGCGATCGACTTGGAGTCACAAATATCATAGTCTGAACAAATATCTACTACAGAAGTACTCTGAATAAACTGTTTTCAATCGAGGTCAACCCAGGGATCGAATCCGACTACCTTTCGGTGGTTAGTATGAACGAAACCACCGAGCTATACTGCTGGCTATCCGTTAAAATAATCGTTTGGAGAGATAGCTAAATATTCATCATCATCATCTTCTACAACAATTCACTATCCACTGCTGGATGATGGCCTTTCCAACACGCTCCCATTCGTTTGTTTTGAGCAACTCTCAGCCACCTCTTCTTTGCAACCTTTTACATTCTCTAGGGTACCATTCGAGCACTTCTTTCCTTCGTTTTTCGCTTCATTGCCATTTCAGTCTGTTCATTCTCTTTACTGTGTATGTTTATCAGCCACTCTTGTCGTTGTCATACTTCTTAACTATGTCTTCCGTTTCTTATCTCTTTTTTATTTCTTTATTTTATTTCAATCGAACATGTACACACTCGCTTTTACACATCGCTCCAAAGCGACGAGTGTACTAATACATAATATAATACAGTTAATACAAGCATTTTTATACAATGCGAATGTATACAAATATCATCCACATTGACATCTATGGAGAAATTTTCGCAGCTTTTTTTTGCGAACTTCAAGACGCTGAATAACTGGAGATTAGAAAGGAGATGCCAATTTACAGGAACCGTTTCAATGGAAATGAGAAAAATTGACAAACTGTGAAAGGAAACGATCGACCTGGAGTCACAAACCAAGGTCTGGCCAACAGCTATTAGTGGGAATCAAGCCGAGACCACTCCGTTCGAAAGCTTAATATGCTAATTACTAGTCCACGCTGCTGGTTATACAAATGTATGTAGATATGTATATGAATCTCACATCATCAACCATTGAGACATTCATATCAACCGTTGATCTTCAGCATACATTTTTAGATTTGCAAATCATTTGATTTGAACTGTATCATATTATGTGTATATTATGCAAGAACAAGTACACGGAGAGATCAACAGAGTCATATTATAATAAACGCGTTGCAACATCTTTATGTGTGCATAGTTGCATAATTGTGTCTCTCAGGCGGATGCTACAGTTCACGGTACATTGTCGTCGGTTCGTTAACTGCAACTGCATCTGGAAGTTTTTCGATCGAGTAACTGCATAGCAGGTGGATTGTCGGCTTCCAATAATGGCTCTCGTTTCCTCGCCAATAAAAATAAAGTTAAAATAACGGCATTTTTTGTCCACCATTGTGCGGACAACCCTTCCTTCCTTGAAGTATTGAATAATGATACTAGTTTTTATTTTATTTTATTTTCATAATGTTAACCGTTACGTTCTGAATTTATTCGTCGACGACGTGCAATGATCTGAATTTTAAATTAGACGAGTACATATTCGAGATGTACCTGCGTATGTAACTCCTTTAGCGTCATAATCTGGTAACTGTCTGTTTCGTGTTTGGAATTTGAATTTACATTATGTATATGTACATATGTATGTTTATGTATTTAGTATTTATACATCGAGTACAAAAGCCTACATTTGAATTCAGAGCGCGCTGTTTAATTTCATTCATGTTAAATATTTATTATTTAAGATGTGAAAAATAAATTGAAAACATTCAAAGTTGGTGTGCATTGCTCGCACTTCGTAGGCGTTGACGAAATTTAACCTGTAGAATGCGGTACGAAAACTGTGCGTAGGTGAGATTTTAATCCAAGATTATTTTAGTATGCATTTTTGATCAACTAATTATGCATGTGTATTATTTTTATGTCCGACGAATGTTCCCGATTTGGCAGTCCGTATTTAAATTTGATTCAACTTTACATTTATCAGATCCATCTGTCAAAAAGTAATCATAATCATATATCCATACATTGAAACTCGCATTCAACAAAGACAAAGTGTAGGAACTGGTTTGGAATCTAAGAGTTGTATATTAAATTAGTATTTTTACAGTAAAACATCTTGTTATATAAATTATGATTATTATTACAAATCAAAATTATTATTTCTGTGTGGTCTTTAAATTGTAAAAAGTGCCAATGAAATAAAAACTGCCATATTACATATGCATAAATAATGATTACTATGTCGACATAAATAATATAAATGCATCATAAATTATATGATTTTTTAAAGTATGAACACTTTATGCGCTCGCTTATTTCGGAACTGTTGGCCAACACTATCTTTTTTTCACAATAATTACACACCGACTTAAAAGTCTGCCCTTAAATGGTCACATTTTTGAGCTGCCAAAATCGCACAACGTTTGCGAAAATTCGCATAAATCTCTCACTATCCCAGATACACACATGTAAGTATTACATTAATTCAGAAATTTTGAAACATTCTCGTTTATAGCGGTGACCTAGAATTTTGCCGAAAATTTAGCTCTCTGTGTTTTCGCGGCCGCACGAACATATCGCGGAATGAAATAGCCTTTCGCAAACGCGATTAATCGCGCAATTAATTACAATAATTTATGCGAACGCTGAAATTGGTCAGTAAATGCAAAATTTGGCACGAACTAAGACGTCTCTCGGGCGGGTCTCATACCACTTGAACAGACAAGTGACACGGCCGATAATCAACACGGACGTTTGTTTGTTCTCTAACAATCCATTGGTCGGTGCTTATTTGGGTTAACTTCGAGACGCGCCGTTCTAATTATAAAACTTGAAGATGCACCGACTGCACCTGCACTCAGTCAGTGGGTCACCTCTGAAGAAAGCGACATCGAATCTTCCAGTCTCGACCAGTTTCCGAACCACCCGTCTCATATAGGTATGGCTAAAGGAGTATTGAACGACATCAATTGCACGAAAGTACAGCTTTTCGATAAGGCATTAATTTTCGAAAGTTTAAATTTTCATCAGCAAAAAATGATACTACACTATCGGATATAAAATTAAATTGGTAAAGTAGTTGTAGTTCGTAATTGAATGTTTCGGAGAACACTCACCCAGTAAATCGCTATGAATTATTTTTACCTAATAAAAATTGTTTATAATCTTTATTCAACAATATAATTTAAAAAAGTAGAGATCGTTTCATTTATAAAAGCCAACCTCTCAAAAAATATACGCAAAAGAAATAATCAGTACATTATCTCAGCGTGCGCATCTTTTAATTTGTTTCCTTGTAGGCCTTTATAACAACATAACTCAGTGGTTAGTGTGTAATGCTTTCGACTGAATCATGACTTCATTCCCTGGCTCGGTGTTGCTGGCCAGACCCTGGGTATGTAATTCCAGGTTGATCGTTTCCTACCTGAGTTTGCCAATTTATCTGATTGCATTGAAACGGTTCCAACAAATTGGCAACCTTACATATCTCTCGCAAAAATTCGAGCTAAGAGCATCGCGAATTTGCTGATATATAAAATGTTCTGAAATATTTGCCAAATTTGTCTATAGATGTTGCTATGATGCTCTCTAAAAATTATTTATCGATAATTGCAATTGGCCAAAAGGACCATTGGGGTTCAACTGTTAGACTTCCCTGGTATATGTATATGTATAAAATAAAATAAAAATAGATAGAAAGACCTTATTTTTTTTTTGATAAACTGAGAAGAAGAAGAAGTAATCAAGATCGACGCGTCTATGGGATTAAGGAATTTCTGCTGTGAAATCGCCGTTGGGAGTCTACCGGGTGTGCGCATAGACGACGCTATCCGAGTCGGTTAGAGGCACGTTTATATCCATACATATATAATATGTTTATATCCATATATAATATATTTTTTGATTTTTAAATGCTTTTTATTATTACGAAATTATGTTCACAATACACCTTATATCTATTTTAATAGCTACTGATCTACTGATCATTTTCTATTTTACAATTTTAATTTAATTTGTTTAGTAATCACAGTATTATATTATTCTAATGTTAATCTAAAGCATAATAGGAAAAATAGCTCAAAAACCTATTTACAATCCTTATAAATGTTCATAATACATCTAATACATAATATTAATTAAAGACTCTCTAAAGTCGATGACCTAAAGCAGATTGTGTTTAGGTAATCTGTGTTTATACCTGAAGGGTATAGACATTTTGTTGTAATCACCGAGACTCTTCACAAGTGTGTTAGTATGGTTATTAGTGATTCTGTCATAGAATCTACTGGTTAGTTTGTTAGTAATGTCTGTAACAAACGGAATATTATATATGGCATGCAGTTTTTTCAGGTTAGTATATATGGGTGTATTATAAATTATTTTTAGGGATTTATTTTGTATTACTTGGAGCTTGGAAAGATTAGTATTCGAGGCGTTATTCCATACAGGTGAAGCATAGGTTAATAATGGTAATATGAGCGCGCGATATAATTTTATTTTATTTAGCGTTGATAAAGAACTATGGCGATTAAATATTGGATATATTGAGGATATACCCCGCATCACCTTGCATTTCGCTGCCTCAATGTGAGGTGCCCATCTCATTCTTTTATAATATATAATATGTTTATATCCATATATAATATGAGACTTGCCAGAATCTATCACGGTGAAAACGATCGTAAAACTTCATAGAAACGCAGCGGTAGCCATGAACTAGATATCAGATAGGGATAAGGGTAGAGGGTTGTGCTATTATTAACTTCGTAGAAAAATATTTGTTTGCTCTCTTGCTTTGAACAGAGTTCGAATGGCTGATTGAATGGCCATTGCCTCGATGACCATCCGATGACTACCATGGATCCATTTGACGTCAATCGCCGAAGTCAATTTTTTACTCGCAAAAATTACCCGAAAATAAAGTAAAATGTGTTGTTTGCGCTTTATGCGTTCATTTTGAGTTAAAAAAAAATTGAACTTAATATTCAACGCGTAAAAAGAGGCGATTCAAACCCCTTAAGTTACAAATCAAAACTGTCTGATTTTTATACACATACAAATAATAAACCTCAAACGTCAAGGAATCAATTGCATAATGGAGCAATTATTTGAAGGTTTTCGTCATTGTCAACCCTCATTTGCCTCATTGACGATTGAAAGATTTGTCTCGAGCGTGTCGAATTGATGATTGATGGTCGAAACAGACAACTGTGTCGTGCCGGTGAAAGTGCAAACTCGTGCCATTTTGATCGATGCCACTAATTGACCGTCGGATGAGAGACGAAAGAGGTCGTCGTATCGGTCGTTCATTACACGTGCCTAATTACCCCCTGGGATAGTGTGTGGGCGTGTAATTTGTTAACCAACCCATCGAGCAAATAGTCTCGAAGTGTATCCTCTAACGTAGATTTCATGGGATAATAATACACTAGCTGTTTTACAGGCGAGAAATTACCTCAGAGTGAAGATTATAAATAGAGAAATATCCTAGGTAGTAATCTCTACCACAGAATAATCTGGACCTCATTTAAACAGAAATTATCGAAGACGTATTGGCTATGAAAATAAGATTATTTGAATTCATTGTTTGAACCATTTAAAAATTTAACTTTGCTACTTAGAACGAATCATTTGCGCTTTAGAATAAAATAAACTACCATGATTTCAACTACAACAAACTTACAGTGTAAATTCACAGATTCTTAACTCGCGATTTATTAAGATTAAACACCTATTATACAGATTGGGCCAACTTGGGCGGTTGCCGGTTGACACGTTACCGATCCTATTCGCGAGATCTTTAAGAGGACTGTACACCCGAAACCTTAAATTTGTTACCGTTCCTTTCTTCGATATATATATTGAGTGTATGTATATATTGAGTGAATGCGACAGTTGTGCTTCGACCAGATAAAACGTGTTTTAAATTGACAAAATCGAGGTTTCGTATTCTACTATTTTCTCCTCCAAAACTGGACCAATTTTCAAAAAAAATTCATCATCGGTATGAGAAAGATATTTTCTGTGCATTTATCGGCGTATTTTTTTTTAAATCGACCGTTAAAAACCACGCTAGACTCTTTTCGTGGGTGTAAAAAAGAGGCGATTTTATAGATGTTTGGCGGCTCCTAGCTCCTATAAAAAATAATTAATCAAAAAAATAAAACAATAGATGCACCCTAATGGATGATATCCATAGCATATTAAAAAATAATTTCTCTAGTGCCATAATTGAGCTAGGGAGAAGTATAGTACGTTTGTATGGACAAGGCGCTGCTGTCCAGCACTCTTAATGCTCAGCTTTAATGCGCATTTCATTCAATTTAGGTTGTTTTATATTTGTTCTATTGTGAAAGTAACTTATCAAATGCCCGCATTTGATATTAAAATAGTGACGTAATTTAAACAATGGATTTTTAATTTTTCAAATGATCAAGTATTTTTTATTAAATTATTAGAAATTTTTAGACTTGTTACTTATTTTATTTTTTTAAATGTACAAAATTTATATCAAAGAACATATAACTTTTTATGTGATCTTTTGTTTTATAATATAATTTTCTTTTGCTCTTTTTTTAGTACCTGTGTATATATGAAGAATTATTTTTAAATTGCATTTACATTTTTAAGTGATGAAAGATATTTTTTAATACAGACAAATTTTATGAAATGGTTGCGATAAATGCGCATTTAAATAATTGTCCCCATTCCAATCTTACAGTTCTAGGACTAGGTCTGCTTTGCTACGGCCTCGGTTTGATTTTTCCTTCTCTTGAAGTCCTCCTATTTACAGGCAGGGGCACGGAGTCTGCATCACAATCATTTTACAAGTATTGAATGTCATTTAAGATTGATACTACATTGAATAAATTTATGGATGATTATTACTTGGTATATATATATATGGGCCAATCAATGTACCAGATGTCCGTACTTAATGATATTGCTAGTCTAAAATAACGTTTGAGCGCCGTTGGATACGATTCGTTTCACATTTGGGAAAACATTTGTAAATAAACTTATTATTACTGTTCTGGTAGTTTTCTAACGTATAAAAATAATTGTAACAACTGTAACGATTGCGGTCCAACGTTTCTTACAATTCGTTGTGCTCAGACGAATTTCGCACCTGCCAAAACAGTCGAGTTTTATTACTTTTTTTTCGTGATTTGAATCAGTCATAACTGATTTGATTTAGATTAGCGCAGTCGGTCCAACGATCCACTTCCCACTGGCAATATCGACAGACATCTGCTTCAGAACTTCAATGGGAAGCTAACTAAGTAGTAAACAAATCGAAATAGAACTGCATTCACTGCACTGGTGTCTTTTTTGAAACTCGATAACTCATTCGTTCGCAATTCTAATCAAAGACTGTTGTAGCAATTGAATGTGCAGATTCGCACAATGGAGACGTTACAAATTGGTATTGCATCGTTGGATGCATTTCGTGCCAATTTGCTCTCGTTCCTTTCGATTGGTGCTGAAATCTCTGGAGCGGGCCAATAAAGGAGAGGTGTTTTTTTTTTCAATTATTTCATTTCATATCCGATATCGTAACAATGCTTTTCAAATCTGTATTGTTTTTATTTATATTTTCCACCTATTCGGCCTTGCATTGTCCTCTCGGCACGTACTTCGGTCCACGGTCGTGCACTTTTTATTCGTAGTGCAAGGATTGCAACTATTATGGTGCACTTTTTAGGCTTTCTCATTTGCATACGATCCATTGTGCTCTTGCAATGGTTGTGAAGATAGCTCACGACACGATTCGAATAAAATATTCATGCTATGCGAGGTGTTTTTTTTATTTCGTGAATTTTAAATTAGATTTCAATGCGCGCATTAGAAAATGGAATTGGGTTTCGCTTGTGGTTTCTTATACTATAACTAAGAACGGAAGATGCGTTAAGATTAACACGTATCGTTGCGGTTAGTATATAATAGGTATTATTCATATGTATAAAATGTATATATCTGTATATTATATTTTATACTTTGAGTCGTTGATTGTACTATATTACAGAATTACCATGCGTTGCTCAAGTGGGTAAATGTTAAGAGAAAAATTTTGAACTCTTCCAAAAACCATAGATATATAAAAAATCGGCCAAAACATATTTAACTTACATATGTATAAATCCATCGAGTAATTTGTAAAAAAAATCACGAGTATGTGTTCGCATACTAAAAAAATCAATTTAAATAGCACTGAAAAGTCCAAATTAGGCCACAAAGCACACACGAAGACACAGTAATGTTAAGAGCACGCTCAAAAGTGCGACACGGTACGCCTATAGGCGTGTCTTAATGTCATTGCTAATTCGTTCGACCTTATTATTTCGACAAGTTTCTCCTACATTTCTTCAAACATGGGAATCACCGTTATCGATCACTGCCAAACCTACGTATATCAATACAAGGATAATTAAATATCACCGAAAACACTCCAGATGGTGACTTTTGGTCTGGATTCCATATCATAGATTAAGCGTGCTAGCATTTTTTTGCATGTGCAAAACTATCGTAAATGCGTGCCTTGTAACTTCATATATTAGTGCACACCTTGTATGCTTGTATGCACCTAATCTAGACGCGACTTAATATCTTACAAATTGATGGCTTAGGACTCCAATACTAAATCACTTCATATTCAAATAAATAAGATTGCAAAAAGTAACTTTTATCAATGTTTAATTGAGGTGTAAAGGAGTGGTAGAGAACTGCGTTTGGATAACTAGCTGTCATCGCTTCGATCTGACATAAGATTTCGATATAATTTTTATTGATTTCGTTAACGATTAAACACTTTTAGCTTCATTTTTGGTACAATAGCTTGATTCAATGTTAGCTAAACCTTGATTCAATGTCGGTGAAATATCAAAGCGACCTGAAGATTGGAAGTGGTTCAAAATCAGATCACAAATTTTGAACGCACAGGAATTTCATAGTACTAACAATATGAGTGAAGCTAATAAAAAGCTTGTAAAAAGATTAACAACATTTAAAATATATACATACATATACAAGTGTTGTACAATACTTGACTTCACTTCCAAGTCTGATTACTTCTACTAATTTACTTGACAATTGCAATCTTTGATAGCTTGATTGAACTGAGTATTTATTTATTCTTCACGTAATATAGCGTGTTAGCGGCTCGTTGCTTTTGGTTCGTTTTGAATTGCAAACGCGTGCAATCTTCAATTTATTGCGCAACGGGAATGATCTGAAGCAGGCGGCATCGTGCCGTGTAATTAGAACCATCACTATCCATCTCTTTATTTCTTTTATTATCTCTTTTCACATAAAAAAATGACGATAATAACACACACAGACGACCGTTCATTGAGAATCATGCAGACCGCGAAGGTCGAATGGATCGGATATGCTAATACTGACCGATCGAGAACAGTAGTGAATATTGTTTATGTCGAATGTACAATTCCGAATATGGTTCCATTCATTTGTTATTCGATTGATGGCAGTATGAGTTTCAGTCTATATTCCAGTTTATTTCATTTTCACTTGCGGATTTTGGTAGTCTTCTGTACCCATTTGGAGAATTAGAAGTCTGACGTGGTTATTCATACTAAGTAGTAAATTCATAGTTCGTATTGATGCTAATGTATGTAGTGCAGATGCTGTGAGGCTAAAAGCTCGTACTTGTGTATGAGCTGTGATTTTGAATGTGCTTACTTATGTATGAGCTATTAAATTCTGGTTAATTGAAATGGAACACTTTGAGTCTTAATTATTCAAAGCTTTATTTACACAAAGCGCTTCAAGAATTGTCCCAAATAAACAACAACACCGATTAAATATTCAAATATTTGTTAGACCGAGTTTTGCGCGCTAAAAGCGACAGGGAGAATACAAGATTTTTAAAATAATATGAATAATTTATTCATTTTGTACATTTTTTAGGCTTTGAAAGGTTTACTTTATATTATTGCTTCGTAAATAGCTTTTTAAGTTATATGATAAAATAAACAATTTTAAATCATTAATTCGTAATAAGTAGATAATGTTTTTGTTTAAATTTACACGGTTGGTTGCCTAGGCAACGGGATATCATAAGTGGTTCAATTAATAATGCAATTTTTAAGCTTGAAAATGGTAGCACGCATAATTTCATCAATATCTTTTGGTCAATTTTATATTCATTAAGGGAATTTTAAATAGTCAGTATTTTTCAACAAATGGTTAATAACTTAAACAAAAATTTTGTATTATACAGATAAAAATTAACGGTCAGTATTTGCATATGTTATTGTATATCAGCTTATTGTTTTAAGTATTATTTGACTAACAGATAATAGCCTAGGAGTCAGTGACCGGTAATATAACTTATTTGAATATAACTTACTGAAATTACTGACCAAATAAATATGGACCTTTATTCGGTGTGGTTGGGGTTGATAAAAATTAGATCTTATACATTTTACACATTTCACACTTAATTTTAGTAAATTTTTCGCATGCAGCACAATTTTTAAAAATATTTTTTTTTGGAAAATGATTACATCTTTGCTTTTTTAGGGAAAGTGGGGGCTCAAAGTTTATCGATTAGAATCCAATTGATTTCAGAAATTACGTGCGCAGTCCGAGTCCCTAGATTCGAATTTATTAACCCATTAATCCCAACCGATTTCGCGAACGCCAAATTACAATATAAATTCGACCGCGTTTGAATTTATACGTCCGGGCGGAAACCTCTATTTCTGTTGGCGGTTAAAAGGGTTATATTTATTACGTTTTTATGTACGTTGTCGTAAATGAAAAGATTGAATTCTGCTCGCACAGCTTCCCCAGTAAAACTTCAAAACGAATTGATAAATCATTTAATACCCACACCTACGTAATTAAATGTAAGGCGATGCCATGTCACATGTCTGGACCACACGCGATCGCAAGCAATTCCGAGAAAGCCAACTAGCAGAAGTGGATTTCCTGATACCCACAATACACTATCGAGACAATAAATTGAAAGCTTCAATACAACTAAGAAACCACTCTATACTAATCTAGATCGTGCCGCCTGAATTCCGCAACCTTTGAATAGTTCACGCGTCATTTTTAAAAAATAGACATTTTTCACTAATAAGAGTTGCGGTTGTCAAGAAATTGCTTACGTGTATAGCTGTGGTTTCTATATTTGTATATATGAAGCATAGCATCTCTTCAATAGTTTCAGTGTTACTTTGAAACATCGTAGGCCAACTGCAGTTTGGTTTTATTAGTCATTTGACATCTTGCTTTATGTACTTCGACGTGCATTTGATGCGTTCTTGTTGTATACACATACAACTGAGCAATCGTTATTTAGTGTTCGTTTCGAATCGATTTTCTTCGACTTTGTGGGCAGTTAAAGATTCAGCTGAAATGCCTAATATGTTATAAATAGTCAGTTCGTCGAAACGGAGCGGTAAATTTCTGACGAGTTCTTACAACTTCTGCTGCTTTCATGTGCAAATCGAACCATTGGTATTGCCAGTAGTTCAATATTTTCCTTAATTATTATAATATTTAAACATAACCAGTAAAATAGCTCAGCGGTTATACAATTCCGTTAACTGTGGGGTCATGGGTTTAATCCCTGGCCCCGTGCTGCTAGCCAGACCTTGCATATACATATGTGAATCCAGGTCGAACGTTTCCTTCCAGAGTTTGCTAATTTGTCCGATTTCATTGTTGAAACGGTTCCAAACAAATTGGCAACCTACCCTCATTTGTCACCATTATTTGAATACTAGTGTTGTGCCCGTTGATATTTAAACGGGTGGTTTCATAAAAAAATTAACCGGTAGCGTGGAATAGCATATAATGCTTTCGGACAAAGTGGTCACGGGTTCGAGTCCCACTGGTTGCGGCTGGCCAGAATTTGGTTTATTACTCCAGGGCGATCGTTTCCAATCAGAGTTTGCTAACTTATCTGATTTTCATTGAAATGGTTCTTGCAAAATTGGCATCCCCGACCCTATCTCTCTGGAAAATTTCGAGTAATTAAGCATCTCGATGTTTCGCTGGTTTTATAAATGCTGCGAATTCCCCCATAGATATCTCTTTGTATGTTGATCGTATTTGTCTTGTGTAAATGCTTATAATGTAAATTGTACATATTTCTGTACAATGTTTGACCATAGATGTCGGGTTTATTATGTTATGTATTTATATAATGGTATTTCTTGATATGTACAGTACACTCGTCGCATTGGAGTGATCTGTAAGACGAGTGTACATGATTGATTGAATATTATAAATAAATGAAAAAGTTATGTGTATAATAATAATATAAATAACAAACAAATAAATGTCATCGTAATCGCAACTGAAGTCAGAACCAAAGTCGTAACTAAAGTCAGAATCGAAATCGGAATCAAAATCAATATAATAACGAAATTTGTTTTTTTGAAATTTCCATACATGTCGATGCACTCACCACATACCCACATACATACACACATCCCTTTCGTTTTTATTTATATTATTATAATTTCAAAATGGTATAAATTTATATGAAGTTTATGTATACAAATTTGGCCATAGGTATCTCCTTAAATAATAAACCCTGCAATACCATGGTGAATATTTTTTTTTAAATATAAAATCGCCATAATACACACATACACACTCATACACGAGTACTCATTTTCTACGCAAAACGACCATTCGTCCGAAACGATCGTTCGAAAATTATCTGTAAAATATCAACGGGCACAACACTACATACATAGTACTACATAAAATTTGTAATGCATTCAACAACTCTTTCACCTAAAAGCACGAAACTCAGTCAGTTTTAAAAGCAAGTTAAACATCATCGAAACCTTAACACTCAGTGTATAATTTTGAAAGTCAACACATTCGAAGGCAATGTGTATGTAGAGTCCATTGACCACACTCGACTCTACCTACCACATCGCACAAAAGTGGTCTTCACACGCTATCGAAATGCGATATACCAATATTTACACAAGTTAAGGGTTTACTCACCGAAAATCTACATTTTGATATATGTAGATACATATATTAGATATAACCAGTATTTATCTACCCAAAGGTTATATTATATAAATATAATATATATATATATATATATATATATATATATATATATATATATATATATATATATATATATATATATATATATATATATATATACACCTACCTACTATTTTATTGCGGGAGTACGCGGGCTTAATAATAACGTGCTGTTTAATGAGAATTTTATGGTTTATTCCTACAGCCAACGATTTGTTTCCAAAGCACTCGTGTGCAATCATCAGTGGTTTTATGTCACAATATTTGTTTGCCAATCAGTCACGCTGTATTCAAATTCGGTTACTGTTATAATTGTGGCAATTTTCCACCGGTGCTTTGTTATGTCATTGTGCTTGGATTTTCTCATACGAAAATTTGCCGTTTACTAAAATATGTACGTGTGTCCCCATAGTGCCTGTGATTATGTCATTAAATTCATAGGGTCGTTCCAATGATTTAATCAAATCCACTTGTCAGCGTAATATTTACTTCATATCGAAATAATTGGACTTCTTAAAGGTCAAATATAAACCGTGTGCCACGTGCCTGTTGCATTAAACTTGTAAACATCGTTTATTATATTACACATATAAAGTTTACTAAAACATCTTATAAACCCTTTGATCTAGTGTCTCAATATAGTTTTTTTTTAGATATTATTAGAATTTGAAATTTATATATTATCAGTGAATACATATAATACATATACATTATCTAATACATAATTTCGAAAGAGACTTTGTATGTAACTATTGTTGGTTCGTAGAAAAACAAATGAATATTCAAATAAATTTAAATAAAATAAAACTATTCGAATAAATTTAATAAAATGTTTACTATTAGATTGGCCATGTTTAAGCGGTTTATATTACGAATACCGAGCGAAGCCGGGTAAAAGCACTAGTATACAATATATGTACATATATAATATTACCAGAAATGTAGCTCAGTGGTTTGCGTATAATGCTGTCAACTGAGAAGTTACGGGTTCAATCCTTGGCCCGGCGTTGCTGGCCAGACCTTGGATATACATACATATTTCGATCGTTTCCTACCAGAATTTTCCAATTTATATGAATTCATTGTTGAAACGGTTCCACCAAAATTGGCAATCTATCCCTGTTTCTCACAAATTTGAATTTCTAGCATCTCGAATTTATTGATTTATTATACATATGCTACCAATCTCCATACTCTGAAAAATGTATAGATTTGTATATCTCTGAAAAATTACAAACAAACTAAAATCGACGCTTCTATGGCATCGACGGATTTCTGCTGCTATGTCGCCATAGGGCCGGGCCGTACCGTACGACTTGCGAGCGACTTGGTTGAGGGTGACCAGACCAATGCATGTAGGTAGATGGGACATGCTACAGCCGTCAATTTGTTTGTCGCACACATTTCCATACATTTTTTCACAGTCGGCCGACAAAGTTGCACGGCGCGGCTCGGCCCATAAGGAGTCGACCGCGTATAGTCGGTCAAAATGCACGTATGCATACATGCAATTATGGCAAAAAAGTCACAACGGAATCCATCATCTCCCTGTCAACACCGCGTAAAGACAGTTCTTATCAGAAAAATAACGCCAGGAGTAAACAGTTTACATGTCGTTGTACCAAAATGTTCACATCCGTTTTACATTGCTTATCATAATATTCATCGTACATCGAAGTTTATATTCCTTAATCCACTTTTGTAAGCAATAAACCATAAGATAGTACGATGCATATTATTAGGCAATACAAACTATGTACATAAATACACACGTGGGTGTGACAAACGTTGTTTATAATATGAATCATCATTAAGCATAAAGCATCAGTTAAATAAAATAAGCAGGAGATTTCAGCAGCATACATATATCGATGGTTAGCATGTAATGCTATCAATTGTGTGGTCACGAGTTCTATCCTGTATGCTACTTAGGCAGACCTTAAATATGTGACTCCAAGGTCGATCGTATCCTATCATAATTTTCCAATTTATCTGATTTTTATTGAAACGGTTCCTAAAAATTGGCATCCCCGTCCTTATCTCTCTTGCAAATTTCTTGTTATTCAGAATCTCGATGTTTCGCTGGTTTTATATATTCTGCAAAAAATTGTCCATAGATGTCTATACGGCTGAATAAATGGGTGTATACCTGTTTAACCCTTTGAATGCTGACCAACGCCGATCGGCGTTTTGTTAACAAGTCCATGGGCCTGAAATACGCCGATAGGCGTTGTATTTTGAGTATGTAAAAAATAAACAAGAATACTACCCGCTAGCCTTTCCAGGTAGCATTGAAAAAAAATGCATTGAACATGGATCGTGTAATCCGTGTCAATGTTATAAAGACTGGTTTACACAGGAATTTCTGAATTTATCCCTAACTGCTGAATATTTTAGATTGTGGCTTGGCATTTAGATTGTGAGCATTAAATTTTAACAACAATGAATAATATCGAACTAGTTTTGGAAAAATACATTCATTAATAGACTCTTTTGTTTATTTGATATTATTGTAAGAAATATTAGAGAGTCTAAACACACCTTTACAAAACTTGAAATCCTCGGCGGTGGGTATCTAGGGTTTGTTTGAATTAGCTACAATTTTTATATCTGCTTTCTAAATAATTCTAATTGGAAATGTTGGCGAAATTATCAGCGTGGCAGGCTTTCAACAGAAAAGACGTCAGCACTCAAAGGGCTAAATAAATAATAAATACTTCTTAATCTGTCACGTTGGAGCAATCTGTCAGACGATTGTGCATAATTGATTAAATAAAAATAATGAAATATTGAATGTGTCTTCAGTTCAAATACTACATAGATGTAGACTTCCTATAAAAATAATACAATTAGGAATACAAACATGTAGGATCATCAACACTAATTGTTTTACGTGTATTAAATAACACTATTCCACACATTCATTCTTGGATACACAATAATATTGTCAATGTATGCAAACGACCTTTAAATTGATGCACACGAACAATACAAATGAGTTTTAATTGATGTACAATACTAAACTATTTTTTTTCTGGAAAAATACACACGTTTGTAGTACAGTACTTGTTTTCTCTGCAAAGTGTACAGGCACCATAGCAACAAATCATCTCAACTACACACTTTAAAACAGGCACTACATTGTATGTTCGTAGAAAAGATCTACAGATAGCAGTAACCAATTCAACGAACCTTCCATAGCCGTTTTTCCAATTTCATACTTCTGAGTAACCATTCCTAGACAGTCGATTAAGAAATCGAGCACACCGTCGATTTAAAACAATAAAGCTGCAGATCGGTTGGAGTATCGGCATCTGATGGCAGCTCATTGGGGTTTATTGCCACCCAATTAAAAGGAGTGACGAGTCAACGTAACCGTGGACATGGATGGCGGTTTTGCGTAACTGTTTTTTTTTTCATGGGTGAAGTGGCTCATTCACTAGCTCTGTCGGGGTCAGAGACTGTCCTAACAATGACAGTGTGCAAGTGCGTAACAATACGACGATTTGATACACCAGACTCGGCAACCATGACCGTGCTCTGTCAAACTCGAATGACAAATATGTATGTATATGTATGCGGAAATTGCGACGGAGATCGAGCATAGAGCATGCTTTGGTTACGTTCTTGTTTGCTAGAACGTACTTACTTTATAAGCAGGGTCGGATCGACCCAACAGTGATCTCAAAATCTCCTGACATCCCTGAAGCAATATTACATACATATCATTTGAAAAGTATTTGTCGTTAACCCTTAACCCTCCCTCACCGAAGTGGGGTATGCAATTGCACAAATTTTTACGTTTTTTGTAATAACTACATACATATAAGGTTAAAAAGCTATGTGTATATTTCTTGTATTCCTAGAATGAAGTACAAAAAATTTATTTTAATAGATTTTGTATGATTTAGAAAAGGGGTACATCGTAAAAAAATACATTTATACATTTCTACGTTCCAAAATATGATTTAAGTCATGTTTTTGACTGTTCGCTTGCATATTCTTGTTGATCGATGAATCAACGCGAGAGAAAGAGACAGCTACATATGTATATTTTCGTAAGCTATTGTTTTCGTCACTATTGAGTCATGCAGTCGCCTGTTGGCCTTACCTATGTACGTTTGCATGTCGATGTTTGTCGTTATTTTTTAATAAAAAAATATTCAAAAACATGCTATAGGACTAAAACTAAATTTGTATTAAAAAATACTGGGGTCTTACTCGACCCCGGTCCGGGACACTCGATCGATCTCGACGCTCTGTCCTTCAAAGGTTAAAGGTACAATACCTATACATAGAGGTACACGGAACTTATTTTTATTACAAGCTTTTTATTAGCTTCACTAAGTTGGTTCCATGAAATTCCTTCGCGCGTCAAAATTTTGTAATCCGATTTTATTTAAGTTTATGTTTGGACCGCTGCGGCATTACAGGAGTCTTTAATGCGCTCAAATTGTCGAAAATATACAGAGAGATGAGAAAAAAATATATAAATACATACAGACACAAATACATATATGTATACATATTCAGAAAAAAACAATTTCACCATATTTTTTTTATTTTTTATTTTATTACATCAATTAATTATGCACACTCGCCTTCTCCACAGACTTCTCCAAAGCGACGAGTGTGCTAAACAGATTAAGACACTATAAATTATATATATTTAATACATAATTATTACAGAAATCGAAACAATACATGACATCTATGGTCATTTGAATTTGATTTTTAAAAGCTTTTTATTATTACGAAATTATGTTCACAATTCATCTTCATATCTATTTTAATAGCTACTGATCTACTGATCATTTTCTATTTTACAATTTTAATTTAATTTTGTTAGTAATCATAGTATTATATTATTATAATGTTAATGTACAGCATAATAGGAAAAAGAGCTCAAAAACCTACATATTTACAATTCTTATAAATGCTCATAATACATCTAATACGTAATATTAATCCTTTTTTTCTTTCGTATATACTAATGCCACTTATACAGTGATTATTATCTATTTTTCAATTTTTTTTAAAGTTAGTGTATACATAATAGGAAATGAAACTTATTTATAATTTTTAAAAATGTTCATAATACATTTTATACATAAACACATATATTATATTTAACTAAAGATTCTTTAGTCAACAATCCGAAGCAAATTGAGTTTAAGCAATCTGTGTTCGTAACTGAAGGGTATATGTATGTAGTTCTTGTTGTAATTACTAAGACTCTTCACAAGTGCTTTACTATGGCTATTAGTGATTCTGTCATAGAATTTCCTGGTTAGTTTTTCAATATCTGTGACTAACGGAATATTATTTTAGAACATTGTATGTTATTATATTTAGAAAATTGTATTATTTTAGAACATATGTATGTATAACAACCAAAACTATGATCTTTGGCAGCTTTTTTACAAGAAATATTCCTCATTATATACTTAATAAATTCAAAGTTTCATTTCATTCATACTACTATTAAATTATTATTAAAGTCTGCTCTTGACCTTAAATTAAAAATAAAAATAGCAAGTGGTAAGGGATGAGCTTTCATTTGTGCCCTTTTCGGTGTTGAGGGCCCTGTAAAGTCTCAACCCAGCCCAGCTTTCATCCCGGTCGTAATTAAGAGTGAGTGTGAAGTGCTAAAGACTCGGGAGATTAACGAATGCTCTCTTATGTGCAAAGGTACCTCCACTTCCTTTGCAAAAACCTCGCAATCGAACGTATCTTGCGATGTTAATTGCATTTGCAGCTTCCATGTCGCAATCTTCACTCGCATGCCATATGTAAACCAGTTCTGTCTCGAATGATCGACAAATTCCTCATCGGGACAGGATGATCGTACTACATACATACATACATATGTACATACGCACTTGCATTTTATATGCATATATTTAATCAATGATGATTTTTGACTGACAAACTAATTGTAAGTCAATGTGAAAATGCTCTTCGAATCGTTGTCAACTTGTCTAATCGTTGCATCGCCTATCTCCAATCAATCATCTTGTGCAATAAGATCTTTACTCGTAGTATAAAAACCAGTCCTATTAGCATTTGCGTATAATATCTCAAAGCAATTTATTCTTCGATTCAATTTAAATCCGCGACATTCAAGTATGTGATAGTGTATAAATGTTTATATACGCATTTTCATATTCGCAGTATTCTTACCATTCTTCAGATTCTTGCATTCAAAAACATCGGCTTAATCCTTGAAGCTTTTATCTGTAATATAATATAATAGAAATTCGATATCCTCAACACGTCTTGTGTTCGATAAATATGTGTTGTCTCGTTGTATGTATAATATATAATAATGGTCAAAATACAAAAACCAGTTTACGTACAATTTCGCATTAATCATATTGTCAAAATAAATTATAGGTCGAAATCCAAACGGAATATAATGTAAGATTAATCTTCTTCGTTTTCTTTTGACAAAGCGGAACCTATCGAAGATTTGTGTCGATATTGTACAAAAATTCCATACACAGAGCTACATATCCGCCGTATTGCGTTGATCATTACTTTGATGGATTGATATGAATCTGTTGTATTAATCTATTTTCTTTTATTTTGTTTCAGGTAAGGAAACACATCTTAAGAACAATACCAAACGTCCGGAGCTGTATGAATTTGTATGTATGTAAGTCGAATTAAACTCTTATCTCTGACTCATTATAGAACTTAGCGATGAGAACATCGTCTTGAACTTTACATAGAAAGTTCATCAATTAATTTTTATCATGCTTTACATATATTAAACTTTACATTTATTAATTAAAAATTCCGATAGCTTACAGCGTATGTGTTACACGATAAGCATACAAAATTTGAACAATACGAGCATTAAGTTTCCTCGCTTTTCTTCCTATACAACGTTTATGTAACCCTATCGTTTCCATTCCATTATCTTCCTTAACACTTAAGGAAGCGTTTGAAGTTTAGCATTACCTATACTTAATATGAAGAGCCTATCACGCTTTTCTACCTTTTTTTTAGAAAAAGATCACAATGACCTCGTTTCGGATACTCGGCAAGTCATTCTTACTATAAAAAATACGCACTTGCTTATTCTACACGACCCGGTGAGAACAAGAAAGCGGTTTGTTTTCTCTGTTCTCAACGGCTCGATTGTGGGTCGTTGCACAAATGCACTTCTTGTTAGCCCGCGTTGCATCTCGCAATTGCTCCTATGCACACGTCAATTGTGCATCTCGGACGAATCTTCGCCACTTCGTCACAAAATCGCAGCTCGACGCATCCCTTTCGAATGTAAATACAATAAAACCGATATTACACACAAAATTTCCGGTCAGATGTGAAAATTGTTAAAAACATCCTGTTATGCTAAGCACCCACGAAAAACTTCTTGTCGAATTCACACTATTCTAAAGTATATATAAAGTATCACCGCCAGAGCCGTAGCAATGTTTTGGCGCCCTTGGCAAATGTTTTATTTGGCGCTCCTTTATTTTTTCTATTGTATTAAATAAAAATATATATTTATTGACATATAAAAATTGAACAATCAAAATAAAATTACCAGAACTAAAATATAAAGCTTTTTTTTAATATTATAAATTACATGGCCAATGTCGCAACAGTGAAAACATTTTTATTTTTTTTGAAATGTTGTGTGAAAATAAAAAAAATGTATATCAGACAATATGGATGTGTATTTTCTTTTAATTTATTTATTATTTATGTGAAATAAGAAAAAAAAGCACAATTTTACAAATAAATACAATAAATTTATCAGTTTTAGAATTAATTAATAATGAGAGCCTATAATGCAAATTTTATAAGATATAGTGTGAAAAAGATAAAGCCATAGGTGTTTAAACAATTAAAATCTGAAAAAAAGGAGAGGGTGATGGAAAGTCAAACATATGTATAAGGTTTACTGACCGCTAAACGCCAAGATGTCCAAAATGTTGCATTTTTTAAACGTGATTATTTTTCACCATCGAACTATTAGAATCGATTTAAATTTACATCGTTGACCAAACTACTCTCACAATGGAAAAGTTTCAAAACGATCGGAAGAATGTAGGATTAGATATTAAATCGTTAGCGAGGTGAAACAGAAAAATCTAGTAATAAAAACATAGATAAATTAAAAATGTATTGGATAGTGATAGCTATGTATGTATGTAGGTACAAAAAACGTATAACGAAAACGTCGAATTGATGCTGAAATTCCATGAAAGATTTTAAAGCAAAATATTTTTCGCTTATCTATTAGAATTATTGTAACTTGAAAGTTTCTATCAAAGTCTGTTATTATGTTATCAAAAATTATATTATTCGCTTAGTCATATTCTATTGTTAATATGACTCATTTGATGTCCGATCTTGATCGCTGGTCGCTCTTAAATAGCTTTTGATCATCAAATAGGCAACCGCCCCGTTGATAATGCGTTTCTACGGCACTGGTCACCGCTTGTAAACAATATTAGAATGCGACCACGGCTACAGAAGTTTTAACGCGTACCGGCCGATTATATAAAGAATCGTAATATCGAGGTTTTGCTGTATGTTTTTTGTTTTGTATTTAATTTTAATTGTCTTTTGAAGGGCTTCTATAGGTATATTATGAATTGCTTTGACATTAAGGTTCCTCTAAAATATTTATGTATGTAGGTTGAATTAACGAATCCTAGATTAACGGTCTGCGTTAATTTAAAGTGATTAAGTCGTCCTTGGGGAAATCGTCTGCAGACATGGGATAGTCTTGAGCTTTGGTGGGTTAAACCCAGATTCCAGATTAAACCCTTTTCTACATTCTGGAGGATTATGTCGACTATGAATTGTTTGTTCCTCAGATTTTCCTCCTTTGGAATTGATATTAATTGACCTCGTTTCTGATCGAAGCCTTTAAACACCTTCGAGGACGACAACAACACGGTAAACAAAGGAAATGGTTTACTTTTTGTGACGAAGGTAATATTGAAAGGAAAAAGAAATACGTAGACGTTTTTCGAAAGTCGATAAATTACGCAGCGGCAGGTGTATACGCATTAAAAGTACCATTAACGGTATTTTTATTAGGATCTCAATTTTGTATCAAATTGTATATATGTATGTATGTATATAGTATATGCTACTGATGATTTCCAACTATTGCGAAACATCTCTTCTGTCGAAGTTTCTCATTATACCATCGACCGAAGCTCCAGACGTGCTCCGTGACTTCTTAAGTATATATCAGGAGAAAAAATCCTCTCAGCAGCAGCAGCAGCAGTTCGATGTGCAATCGAACGTGACCAGACCTGGGTCTCGGCTGCCGGTATAACTTCCTCCATCATAAAATCTAGTTCTGGATTCGAAGTTATCATTGATTTTCTCGAGCGTCCGTGGGAAGAGGCGATCTGCTTTTCATTTGTTTGTTTTGCTGGCGATCGTTTCACGATCGGACGTAACGGTCAATAGCGATCTTTCGACACGTCCAAATTGCGCATCGTAATCTTCGTTTTCCCACTGATTCTGCAGGTAAATCTCCGAGGGAAAGTCATTTTATGTGACGCGTATACAATTTTACGATTGCCAATGCGCTACTTTCCTAAGGCAACAATGCAAAATGTTTTATACAACAATACAGGTTGCTTCACGAATATGCTTCTCTCTTGTAATTGTTCCTGAAACTTTTATTTATCCAATTTGCTTGTACATTTTATAGCATGATCTATGCCAGTTTTCTTGAAAATCAACATATACATATATAGGTAGTGTATACATATAGCTAAAAACAAAAAAAAAATCAAAATTTAACTTGTAACCGGAGATCTACATATGTATGTATGTATGTATATACGTTTACCATTAATTTTAATCTTACCTGCGTCTTTAGTCTGTAAGTCAGTTTCTACTTTTATTCATTCGTTTTTATACATAAAGCAAGACTGTGGAGTCGGAGTCGGAGTCGTTAAAAAACGAGCGACCCCGACTCCGATTTCACGTTTAAAGGTTTGTTCTTACCTATCCAGCACGAACCGGCAGCATCGGGTATTCTGCAAGTACAGACAGTATTTGAAACTAATGACTCATTAGTTTCGCTTCGGCGTTCGACGTAGGAAGACGTATCTTCGCTTTTTCATACATGGTGGTTACAAAGTTCCCAACACATAAGTAATATAAAAAAATTGTTAGTTATTTTTTTCAACAATATAAAAGCATAGGTATAATACAGTCGTGCATGATGTAGTGGTGCGGCATGTGCGCTCCGGTATTTTCCTCCGCCAAAACCAGATAATAATCCAAAATAAATACATTTAGATAACAAAAAAGTTCATTTTGTTTCATTTTTGAGAAAAACTTTAAAAAATTAATATATATATACATATATGCGTAACGCATACTTTGCAGTCAACCGGTAGTTACGAACACTGTCAACCAGATCGCTCGTTTCTTGAACAGACTCTACATTCTATATGGACGCATTCATACTTCATTCGCGCATGCGAACTCACGCATTCATATAGAATGTACCAAAGAATACTCTCCGTACTTGCAGGATACCTGCTGCGGCCGGTTCGTGTTGGATAGGTATGAACAGACCTTAAGTTGAATTTTTTGCATTTAAAAGTGACTCACTCAATGTATGCAGATCTGAGACATGAGACTGTTTCAATCTTCGTCTTTTTCTCATGTTTACGTCAATTTGAGGAGAGGCTTGATACTTAACAAATCCGTAACGCTAAATGCCTAAATTTTATTAATTGTATATAATGTATTCATAAATAAAATATATTGTCCCAGGGATATTTGATAATTAGCCTAATAGGAATTAATTTTAGTCGGAGTCATGTATTTTTTTTTTGAGGTTTTATGTATATTAGTTTCACTTCGTACGTTATTGACGACTCCACAGCCCTAGTATAAAGCAATAATATACATTATCTATGTCAGTAATGTAAAGAATAAACCACCCCGTATTAAACGAGCTTTGATAAACTTTACATGATAAAAATCCACATCATTTTTCAGAGCATTGAGCGGTCTACCATTTTTCACGCATTCCTCTCCTACTCGACATACGACCTTCGATAAAATGGCGTCGACTCAGTCGACTCGTGGAATTCATTATGAATAAAATACGTGAAATACCTCGACGGGTCCTGCGGGGACTCTCATTGTACCGCGAGAACAGAAGAGGTGGCAGGAGGAGGGGGTGTTGGGTGGGATTCCTGGACGATCGTCCCCTTCCATCCTTGTTTATTTGCAGCAAGAAATTCCTGAAAATACACACCTTGAAACGTTCGAATAGACGTTGTGGCAGGGGATGGGGATTAATTCCTGTCCCATTACGCCCTAATGTCCGGTTAATTGAATTGTCCTCTCAATCTGTCCCTGTTCGTTGTCTTTCGAGCTTTCTTTTTTTTGCTTTTTGGTTCGTCCGTCACGTTTAATTGCTACCCATAAATCATTCGTGAAATTTGTTCGAGGCGACTTTTATACAAATTTTACACGCACGTAATTACAGTATGGTTTATTATTCGGTATTTTCCGTGTGAACTAATTAAAGCCAATTTGTATGCAAGTACGTACATACATATGTGCCTATATCTGTTTTGATTTTGAATCTCTATAAACAATATGAGTTAAATATTTCGTATTTAATTTCTAGAGTTTCTTTAGCTAGAATATCCTCATTATTGATAAATAATATGGGCAACAAATTAAATGCCCAGTATTTTAATCAATTTCAGAAAGTATATAAATCAGTTTTTGGCTGGTATTTTATTAATAAAATGGCCAATTTTATATTATTATATATCAGTATAAATAGCAAATGGACAATACAAAAATCTGACGTACATTCGTCAGAACAAAAGCAATTCATTTTGGATGGAATTGTCTATCAAGATCGTATCAACATTATGGTGATATCAACCAAAAAGTAATACTGGCCATTCGTCAAAATGAAACTTAATACTGATCATTTAACATTAATACTGACCATTAATGTTTAAATACTGACCATTTGTATACTGAACCATGGATACTGGCCGTTTAATATAAACACTGACCAAAAATGGACTAAAATACTTACCATTAAAATCCAAGTCAATAATATGTATGTTTGGATATTTAAAGTAGTCGGTAGTGTATGGAGAAGAATACTTAATATGTACTTATATTACGGAGCGATTTATCGGCTGATAAGTTGCTCGCTACGCAATTTTTCGTAGTAACCTATTCTACAACAAGATCTACGAGCGATTTATTAACCCTTTGAGGAGTACGGCCGTACGGGTACGTGGCAAAAAAAATGGCCCCGCCAGAGTACGGCCGTACTTGTACGATTTGACACGTTCAATCACTCAAAATACTCTACCTCTCTCATTGTTCGACATATTTGCATCTCGTTTTTTTTCAAGTGTTGCTGAGGTTTCTCTTTCACTCTTGTGAATATATATTTTTGTATTCGAATAAAGAAACCAAATTTAACGAGGCGTGAAAGCCAGTTAAATTTTGATGACTGAACATGACGACAACTTTTTGTTCTAAAGTAATATTTTCCACATGTAAACACTATAAAATATGTTCCGAACGAATAACATCGACATCTCTGACTAACATTATTTCATTTGACCCTAATAAAAATAATTTAGCGTGAAATTAGAATTTTATTTATTTTCGAGAGAATTGTCCGGAATGCAAGGGAAACTTTGTCCAAAGGGTCGCCATCGGGCCACAAATCAATCATATAATCGAGCGAAATATGTCAATTTTACAACTTCCCACAAAATAAGAGTGTTCGACAAGATTTTTCGAGTCAGTTGATTCCGAACATACACTAGAATCGGATCTCGGTTTTATATTGGATGCGTTATCCAATTAGCGTTATCGAACGCATTCGCGTCTTGTCGACTCGGTACATAAAAACTTTTTTTGTGAAGTGCATTATAATATTTTTTGTGATCAAGTGTAAATAAAAATTGTGATCTGCTCGTTTTAAATTCAAAATGTCTCAAAGATCAAATGATCAAGAAATAGACAATTTTTTTTTTGACAGTGAAGATGAGGATATGGTGGATAACTTGGATGACTTAATTCTCCAATTGAATAATTCTTCAGACGAAGAAGATACTGATGATGACGAACAACCACAACCACCCAAACGCAGTCGGAATGACGAGAGAAAATGGGAAGATGGCGACTTTACTCCTCAAATACACCCATTCGATAATGCATTATCCGGAATTCAGCCAGGATATCGCATGCAGACAGAACTTGATTTTTTCCAACTGTATTTCAATGCCAATGCAATGAACACAATAGTCAAAGAAACAAATAGATACGCCGCTCAAATCAGTAGAAATCTAAGTGAAAAGTCGAAGCTAAAAAAATGGGTTGATACAAATGTTTCGGAGATGTATGTATTTTTGGGTACAATTATGTTGACTAGTCTAGTTGGAAAAAATTCCATGAAGGACTATTGGTCCACAAATCCAATCATTGCGACTCCGTTCTTCCGTGTTCTGTTTTCACAGGATCGATTTTTTCTTTTATTACGAGCGCTTCATTTCACAGACAACACCGTTCGTAATAACGACAGACTATGGAAAATCCGGCCATTATTGGATCCAATCAAAAGATCGTATAAAGAGATATTTTATCCTTTCCAAAACATATGCATAGACGAAAGTCTGTTGCTTTGGAAAGGACGGTTATCATTTAGAATCTACATTCCCAACAAGCGACATCGCTTTGGAATAAAGCTGTTTGTCTGTTGTGATGTGGAAACAGGGTATGTTTTGGACATCATTGTGTACACCGGCAAACAAACAGAAATAGAAACAGACCCAGATCTTGGAGTATCTGGGTCTGTTGTGAAAACAATGGTAAAAGATTACTTGGGAAATGGACATAGATTGTATATTGACAACTGGTATTCCAGTCCGGCACTTTTTGAATATTTATACGAAAATAAAACCCATGCATGCGGTACCATACGATGCAATAGGAAAGGATTTCCAAAATTTCCCGCAGGAAAACATAAACGTGGGTATGTGGAATTTCTACATTGTAACAATTTATTGGCAATAAAATGGATTGACAAACGGGAGGTTCACATGCTCACAAATATTCATGAAAAGAAAATGGTTGAAACAGATGCAATCAATTACACGACAGGTGAAAATATCAACAAACCTGAAGCCGTAGTGGAGTATAATTTGAATATGGGCACTGTCGATAAATCAGATATGATGATTAGTTTCATGGATACCTCCAGAAAAACATTGAAATGGTACAAAAAGATTTTTTTCCGGTTGATTGATGTGTCCACCCTGAATGCCTACAATTTATATTTAGTAAAGACAGGCGAGAAACCTCAATTCAGCGACTTTCGGCTAAATATAATAAAACAAATAGTAGAAAACTATCATAAGGTGAGACCATCTCCTTCCGGAGGTAGAAAACCTCAAGACAATCCTGTGAGACTTACGGCTAGACATTTTCCACATCCAGTGCCTGAAACAGCTGCCCAAGGATCAAGAACGCAGAGAGCATGTCACGTGTGTAGTCATTCCGTAAGACGCCCAAAAACAAGAAAGGACACACGATGAATGTGTCTTCCATGTGATGTTGCATTATGTGTACATCCTTGTTTTGAAGATTACCACACGAGAAAAAATTATTAATTTTGACGTAAGTTTTATATCAACTTATCTTACATATTTTCAAACTTTTCAATACTAAAGTTATAAAAAATTTGCAGATTCGTTCCCGTTCAAGACTCCGTGATTGAATAGTCACCAAACCCCACCTATGTACATATCTATATTATAACACGGATAATCAGTGGCAGTAGATTCTACTGAGTAGACCAAGAATTATTGGAAAATTTTTTTGTTCCTAAGATATTATAAATAAGCTACATATGTACCTATATTATTTTATTTTTTGTACCTATATAATTTTTTGCTATGATCAACCGTAAGAATTGAGTTATAGTTTGTAAAATATCTTTTTATAAAAATCTGTTTTTCAGATAAAAAAAAAAGTTGAGAATCACTAAATGTTTACCTTTGATTGTAATCTAACTATTACAATAAAATTATGTTTTAGTTTATAAAATATATCATAAATAAATTCTATGTAGATAAGTTTTTCAAGATAAAAATAAAAAAAAAGTTGAAAACCACTGATTTCTTTTTCTGTAATCCAATCAGAAGAAATGTTGTATTTTATGAAATATATATTAAATAAATTCATTATAAGATAAAAATAAAAAGTTGAGAACCACAAAACCGTCTAAAAAAGTTGAAAACCACTGAACTTTTATTTTTTATTATAATCTCATTATAATAAGAATTAAAATTAATTGTAATCTAGTTGGTATAATATATTATAAATAAATCCAGAATAAGTTTTTCGATATGTCAATAAAAAAAGTTGAGGACCACAGAACTTCTTAAAAAAGGTTGAGAACAACTGAATTTTTAAAATTTAATTTAAAGTTGATTATATGTCATACATTAAATATAATTAAAATCTTCTAATTGAAAAAAAAAAACTCACTCCTGAGACGTTTCTCATGTAAAAATTAACTCACTACTCAAAAGGTTAAGTAACAAATTTAACTCGACTTTTAGATTAAACAAATCCAAGTTAACAGATATCTGGTAAAAGAGCTTGATACTCCTTGCAAAGTTTAACGAAGCCATCAAACTGGTACGTGCCACTAGAGTAGAGAACAGCCTCAGAGATCACTTTGACAAAACTATCGAATGACCGTCATTAAGTTAAAATATGCGGTCTGTTGTTTAGTAATATTTTGAGTCCTTATACATTATGTTGTGTTTAACAACCAGTTGCGGATCAACACGATAGGGCAATAGAATTCTCCCCCCCCCCCCCCCCCAATAAATAATGTCATTTTTTTTAGACATTCAAAGATATTTACTAAATTAAAAAAAAATTTAAGTTTAAATAATTTATATTTTTCAAAAAGGGCCGTAGGTAAGCACCTTGGAGATAATCTACTACTGTTAACGGCATATTTTAATCATGTTATAAAAGATCTAAGATCAACAAATCCATCGATTTGTAGTTCTATTATATTATTGAATGGGTTATGGATAGTGGATTCCATACTTTTAATATGAATGAGAGACAAGAATTATGTGATTGAGTAAACGTCAAAACAATACATACGTACATACATATGTATGTATGTATGTTCATATGTTGAATAGCAAGTAGAGGATTTTCTCTTTTTATGAATATTGAAGTTTTCCGTATCTGTTTGCGATATAAATGTAATATCTGTTATTGTCAATGTTTCAAATTTCGCAGTAGAATATTATGTTGTCACATTCACAAAAGTATAATAACAAACGATATTGAGTCTGTAGCTACATATGTACAAATATTCATATTTATATTTGTACTTTTATTTTCAAAGAAAAAAAGCGAACAATGCGTATACACAAATAAAATATATAATATAATACATAATACATAAATAAAATAAAATTCGCTAAGTATTTTTTCGCAACCGCGAAATTAAAGAATAATTTACAGAAATTCTTTGGGCTTATTATTGCAGTAATGGCGGCAGAATTGCTTTATAAATTTTTATGTAAATACGAAAGGAATTTTTCAAACATAAATGTGAACACAAGAAGTTTATAACAGGTTTGGAATATATTAAATTAAATACCTTTCGCTTTTATGCGACTTTTGCTTACATCTGAGAAAATTTTATAACAAATTTTATAAATCTCGCTTTACGTACACATTCAGCATTGTTTTTGCATATTTAAAAAAAATAAATATATACAGCACACATAAAAGGCATATAATAATTACATACACGAGGATTATAAAGGACCGTTTTGCCATTCATCGGTACTGAATGGCCGTCATTCAAATATGTATTATCAATAAAAATATATGTACATATAATAAAATAAACGAAACGAGAAGAGTCCATGCGAGGGAAAGAATCTGGTTCAATAGATGTCCGGTGGCCTTCATTCACAAGTCCAATAGAAATCTAGACCCATTCATCCGGATTTCAAAAGAGGAGTTTATCCGCTTCCATCATCATGTTGGTGCATTGTTGAACTATCACGACTTTTACTCGAAAATGTGACACAAAAACCGAATTTATCACACTGGAGCATTTAAAACCCCGCTACGAGCACTTTATGGCGTCGTAAAAGCGAGTTGTAATTTTGGCGCAAAATTGGTTACGCTTTTTTCGGCAACAGGTGAGACATACCCGTGTAAAGATGCAATATTGTGGTAGTGTTTATGTCGAAGTAGAATTTATGTGGTTTTTTATTTTGTTAGGCTGTGTGTGACTTTGATCGTTCGAAACGGCGTCTTCAAAGTACTTTGGTTGTTATTATAATGAATTTTATTTATATCTATTAATGAAATTTTCCAATGAAACCTTATTAATCTATCACATAAAAGACTAAAGGCACACAGTAAGTTACGCGACGCTATGATGCCCAGGCCAAAAATCACCCCCTGAAGTATTTTTAGCAATATTTAAGTATTTTTGTCAGTATTTATATTAAACGGTCAGCATCCATCGTTCAGTAAAAATAATTAATGGTCAGTATGAATGTTAAATGGTTAGTTTTATTTTGACGAATAGCTGGTACTACTTTCGGGTTGGTATCACCACAAGGTTGATACGCTCTTGATAGAAAATTCCATTCAACTGGCATTGCTTTTTGTACTGGCGAATGTACGACAGATTTTTATACTGTCCATTAATTATTTATAATGACATATAATAATAAAATACTGACCATTTTGTTGATAAAATACTGGCGGAAAACTGATAGCGGCGTGGACTAGTGATAAGTATACATATTATGCTGTCGGGCAGAGTAGTTACGGGTTTGAGTCCCATTAGAGTCCCGCTGCTGGCCAGGCCTTGGTATGTGACTCCAGGTCGATCGTTTCTTATCAAAGTTTGCTATTTTTTATGATTTTTAGTGAAACGATACCTGTAAAATTGGCATCTCCTTTCTTATCACTCTTGCTAATTTCAAGTTATTCAGCGTCTCGAGGTTGGCCAATTCGAATATAAAATGCTGCAAAAACTTTTCCATATATGTCATTGTAGATGTTTTTATGAATTCGCATTGTATAAAATGCTTATGGTTTGCTTTGATTGTATTGTATATATAAGTGAACCCGTTGCTTTGGACCGATATGTAAAGGCGAGTGTTCATGTTATATGAAATAAAATAAAATAAAATATACTTACTTTATGAATATAAAATATACGTACTTGCTGGATACGTGCAGTAGCTGGTAAGCTCTGTGATAATATAAATAAAACTTTAAATACTCACGTCACGTCACGTCATGTCGTTTGTGTATTTTTTAGGTAGTTTTGTAAAAATCTTAAGAGGTGGGTATTAATTTCTAAAACACGAGCTACCAACCTTTTCTGCTCCATTCTCCTTTTCACCACTGTTCAAAAAATAATTCCCCCCCCCTCCCCTTTTTTTTCTTCCAACTCATTTTCCAATTAAATTTCTTATTGTAAGAGCACACTAAAAAATGTGGCACGGGAAGTGCTTTTGATTTCCAGCTGTGATGGGTTTATCTTCATATCAAGTTCATTCATAAGATCTTATTATGTATTTCGACAAGTTTCTCATGCATTTATTCAAATATGGGAATCACCGTTATCGATCACCACCAAACCTTTGTCAATACAAAGATAAAATATAACCAAAAACACTCCAGATAGTGAGTTTTGTCAAGGATCACGACAATATAGACGGCGTGCTAGCGATTTTTTGTGTGTTCAAAACTATCTAAAAAAAAACAACCTTTATGTACTATTTTTAATCATCTTTCGAGACAAATTATACCGTGTGAGAAAGCAGTGCTACTCAACCTTTAATCATGTTTCCAATTCCGAATTTCATTCCTACTCATTTGATAACTCATTTAACCACTTAATCGCCACGCGTTTTTAGACACCAATTCGATTATTTTATGTTTGTGTTTAGCGTCAACTCTTGACACTCCTTCTTGAATATATAAATATATAATAAACTAAGGAAACATATTGACTTTTTTCAATTTAATTAGTATTACAGGATATTTTTAGATGTCAATGTGAAGAAACCAAAATTAATTTCGAATCATAGTTAAGATTTTATTTTGATGAAAATCAGTGTGTGTTATAAAGTTTGGATAATCCAATCAATGCGTTACCATAGATATTTTATTTTTATTTTATTTTACAAATATGTTTACCAGGAAGGTTTAACAGGTAAACCCCAAATGCGCCTTCCTGGTCCACATAATTATTACATATATACATGTAAATCTAAATAATATCTGAAATCTATGGTCAGTATACATATATTACAAACATCGTATTAATGCGATAAATAACGATGAATAACTTTCATGTAACAATATGAATTTTATATTCGATAAACAACCACAGAGACATCTATGGTGAGCAATATGGCGAAACCTAAGATATAACAATAACTAAAGGTTCGCAACAGAAAATTGGGAAGGAAACGCCAATTTTACAGGAATCGTTTCAATGAAAATCAGAAAAATTGGAAAATTCTGATAAGAAACGATCGACCTAGACAAATGAAGGTCTGGCCAACAGCGAGACTTAGCTGGTAATCGAACTCGTAACATCAAGTACGAAATAATTCAACATTCACCACTAGACCACGCTGCTGGTTATATATAATGTATATAATGTAACGGTCCAATTTCGTATGTACATTCATGATTCGTTGGTTGGGGATCGCTGATTCAAAACATCCGGCGGTGAAAGAGTTGTCTAAAAGCATGGAATTTTTAAGTTCATTGTATTCAAATCGAACAGTCATTTCCTCTCCTGTAAAGTTTCGTACCGATTTTACTCCAGTATATGATGTATGTGCCCTTTGTTGCCGTCGTTAAACTACCATTAGAGTGGTGTACGTTTTATGGATCTGTATGAAATGTTATCGTTCAAAACAAGAAGTGAAATCTATCATCCGGTAGTGCATAGGTACATAGTTGTCGAGGAATTTTTAAGTAGACGTGAAGCGGACACTGACTACATTAAAATTCCCAGACGATGAAAGTTTTTTTGTTGTGCAATCGGCTGGCGGACATCCTGTCCTTTGATACCTTATAAATTCAGAAGCGTTTCGGATTCGCAATCCACCTTTCCTAATACGATTATTTCATCAACGGTTCATAGTACAGTTTTGCAAAGTCTTCGCTTCATTACGAACTATGTACATATGTGTGTACTCGCTGCTTCAGCGCAAAAGTTCGCTTTGTTCTATTTTCAGTACGAGAGGTGATTCAAAAAGTTTTAAATCGCTGTATAATTCAAGTACGTACGGGTATATAATATGTACATATACTGTAATATGTACAACGAGTTGCATTCTCATTGATGCAGCGCAAAGATAATTCCTGTACAGTTGGCCAACACCTTCGAGATTTTACGGTTCTAGATTTTTCTCAAGGAAAATGTGTGTACCAATGTCTAAAACTCGGCGAGAGCTGAGCAAATTATTCACATGCTGCAATTTCAATATATATTTTGCGATAAACGAGATAAAAAATGATGAAACGTATAATTAAGATAAAGTTTTTGACCTTCTCTAATGCAACAATGTACCTAATATTTAATCTCAATTCCCGTTCTATAGAATTTGAACTGTTTTATTTTTATTTATTTTTGCATAACATTAAATAGTCACTGTTGAAATACATACTATATTTATTTTGCTTTAAAAGTGGATTTCTTAGAAGCAATTAATTTTGAAAAATGATGATTTTCCCATATGAAATGAACAACCTGCTAACAGCAAGCCTTTTTTATGATATCCACTTGATCAATCACACATACTTGTTTAAGGTGGTCAGTTTTTACTCATGAAGGAATTTTTCAATTTATTGCTCAGCAAATTGACGGCAATTCGTTGCTCTTAGACCCTATTTAACGATGAGCAACTTATAGCCCAACTAATAAGACAATTTTATTTAGAACATAATATGAATTGAATGATTTAAGTAAAAAACTAGTAAAGCCTCTCAGATGAGTATCAGATGATATATGTAGAACAATAATTGTAATGATTATATATAATTTTATAGACTTTATAGATCAACTTTCCTTCTTCTTGTCACGAAAGTGGAAAAAAGATTTGATAAATAAGTATATGATAACAGATTCTTAGAAACAAAGTCGAGCAATTAGTTGCTCGATTGATAACTCGTAGTATCGCTCATAGTATCGTCTGCCAGGATAAATTTCGTAGCAGGCAACTCATCGCCGGATAAGTGGCTTCCTTTCATATGTACATATTTTATATTTTCAACGATGAGCGCATCGAATTAGCTTCATGATATTATGCCTAGTTATCTAAAAAGTAATTTGACTTCTAACCGCATATGTATGTACATATATATCTAGTATTACATTGTACAAAGCAAAGATCGTAAACTTATCTGTTAGTCGTCCGAATTAGGGATGCGTAGGCTTAAAATTTTCCATATTTAGCTGAGAACGAGTTATGATAGTCCAATATAGTGGTACCCTGTCTACGATTAATTCTGTACCCAAATTCGGAGTCCCATTCGTATTCAGGGTCCGCCTTAACACCCAAAAGACCCAGCGTCTAACAATGGACGATTATACGATTACGCTGTGCGTAATGTGTAATCAGGGTTGCTTCAGATGGATGGACGGTGACTTGCCTTTCCTTCACAAAACACACAGATACATTAAGCAACACCTTCGCGGCTGGAAGACGAGCGATAAAATGCCTCAATGCCGCATTCAAATGTGTGGGATGTTAGTCGGCGAAAGTTTAAACGGTTCAAAAGTGCCGTTTTCGACCGCTAATTCGTTCTGTGATCACAATGAAACTCGACAACGCAAACCGTCTGTTCTTCTTGTCCGGCTTTAGCGCCAAATTTCACTTTCTCCGGTCGTAGAGGTCGTCATTGGATGGTGCAACTGGTGTGATTCACCAACCGGATCAACGGCGAACGACAGGTGAAAATATAGAGGATGTTTGACCAAAGAATTGAGGTCGAAATTTCAATGCGTGTTACCTAATCGCGAGATGGGAAAAACACTCGATGAAATAATTAGTACGCTGTGTCGTTTTTAATCGAGTATGTCACGCGAAATGTACTTCAGGAAACTGCATACTGTATTCTAACTATGTATTCTTATTCTAGTCCACCTTGAGATGAATCTCGTCCGTTACGAAACCGCTCACTTTTTCTACGAAGCAACACTAGTAGCTTCAACGGTTTTATATTTCAAAATCCGGTACGCATTGTAGCAACAATACGTGTTGCTTTAGTCTGAAAAAAATGCCATAGACTTACATAGGCTCACACTGAATCGTACGCGGCATGCTTTTTTCTGGATATCTGGATAGGATAGATAGATAGTTGTACAAGTAAAAAAAATGCTAACTCGCCTGATCTATGCCAGGCCAAAATCATCCCTGGAGTGTTTTCGGTGATGCTTTTTCATTGACATAGTGATCGAAAACAATGATTCCCATTTTTGATAAAATGTTGAAAAAACCGTGCTTTCTTGCTTTGAACATTATTGGGGTGTTCTATTGTTATTTAAAACGAATCTTTCTAACGCCGATCTTTGTTCATGATCTTCTGCAGAAACCGATTGGTACGCGGCACGTGTTTTTTTAAATATGTTTTGCAGCTGCAAAAAAAAACTCTAGCACGCCTAATATATACCATCGCCATCCTTCCCAAAACTCGGATATTTTATTCTTGTATTGACATAGTGTTGATAGTGATCAATATCGGTACCGAAATAATAAGATCATACGAATTAATGAATAACCTGAAGAAACGCCTTTCCCAGCTGAGAGCCACGAGGATGTGCATGGCGTAGGAATCAGTGTTTTCGCCTTAATGATGTAGACATTCAGCAATTGCCTAGCAAGTTTTTGGTGTAGATGTTTTTCAGCGATGAGCTACTTGTCTGCCATTAGATAAGGATCTTGTTTATAGCACAATACGATCCGTCAAATCGTCATGTACCAAAAGCATCGTCGTGTGCCAAAGTAAACCTTTTTTTCTCTTTAGAATTCAGCACTGTTGGAAAGTGTATTGTTATTTTGGGATTGCCCTAATAACCAGCCTCCCCACACATATAACCCACACTACATACTTTGATTTGAACTAGGACTTTTATTATTATCTGTCTGGTGATAGTGAAAGCTATGTAGATGACGCTAAGTTATGAAGAATCGATCTGCGGTCTGTAATTTCATTGATGAAAGCGAAAGTCGAGATGAAATCTGCGGAATACAATCATACCAAAATTCATTTCATCCAACATTTGAGATTTACCGCTTCAATTAGCAGCTTATTGCCTTTGTGTGAACGTTCAATTCTAGCCACAACAATCTACTAAATTTTAATCCGAATTATGTTACTTTTATCGCAACTGTCAACGGTTGCTTAAAATTTGCCGAAAGCATCTGCGGGAATTACGAGCTGCACTCAAGACCGGTTTATTCTCGTTAAACGAAACTTCACTTCGTTATCTCGGAGGATCTCGTGTGCTACTTTTACCACAACAAAGGATCAAAAAGAGTCGCTTCACTTTCGAGCCGAGTGCACCTTGGAGTGCATTTTAGAAAGTGACCATCAAATACACCCATACAAATAGATACACATTTGAGAATCTCGTATAGTGAACCCGGATTTAAAATTTCACCCACTCGTAAACCGAATGTCGCCCGATAGTTATAGGTGAATTATTTCTCAATCATAAACGCTCTTACGTGGCGCACTTGAGTTCTTATAAAATACCTCGTATTATCTGTGACGACTTTTTGGTACAATACGATACAAATCAAATGGAAAAAAATCGTTGTAAGTACGATCGTTACACACTGCCAATTACTTCCGCGAGAACGTTGCTCGCAATAACGAGTTCATTCATTGATTAGTGGAGGTTCTCAAACGTTTTTATTTGTTTGTTGTATTTTAGATTAAAGGGGACATTACTATGTACACATACATAGTTATAGAACTTTAAGTTAAATACTCAATATTCGTGTTCTCTTTTGTACCTACATATGTCGAAACGTTTGAAGCATTTTGTGACTTGTACAACGTTTTGTATAACTTTCAGAAATGTTCAAAACTATGTAATACTAGAACTAAAATTCAAATTCCTTTGAATTAGATACACACATGTAGTAGTTTAGGTTTGTCTCCTATTTCGATTCTAGCTCAGATCAAATGTCAACAATGCGGCTTTTATACGGGATTTTAGTATTCACGTCGTAATTTTGTATCACGAATGTATATATTTAGCTGCATTAATATAAAATTGTATCGGAAAGAGGAAGCACATCAATTATCGATTTGTGTCTCCGTATTTCCATCCCACTCAAATCGGAGTAGGTACTGATGTCTTTACCCATACTTCAGAAGGTTTTATTCTATTGATAACTGGCTTACCTCGATAAAATAAACGAATGTTTGTTATTAATCCACAAGAATAGTCGAAATATGATTTTTCTAAGTGGAATTTTATTTAATTCTCATATAGAGACAATTTAATATATTATCCCTATTAATTCAATTCAGAATCGTGTAAATACAAATAAATAATAGTAGCGAGCTTTTAGCTCGCAATTTTACCGATTTAAAATTCAGCACACTTCCAATTAACCCTTTTAAACGAAAACAAAAAATAGTGTGGTCAGAACACTATCCCAATAAACATGTTTCAATAGAAAATGCCAAATATAAAATAGTATTAACAGTGGGAAAAAGTCCCAAATGAAAATACGTACTTTGACTTTTGATTTGAACTGGACTACTACTTAGAGAGATTTGAAAGCTAAAAAGTACTACAAATGAAAGATAAAATACCCGACTATAGATTCCAATATTCATTTTGTACAGGAAATTGGCAGATTTTGAGACATCCACCGAACAACACCAAGATATAGAAAAATCGCTCGATTTAAAAAACACATATCTTCGAATCTCGAGCCAATCAACATTTTTTATTACCAGATTCGTGTTTACTGGGCATAGATCTATAAGAAAAGTCATATCTCGTCTCTGAACCATGTTTCGTGTCAAACAGTGTAATTAGATAAATATGTAAAACAAATTGATTTCACTAAAACTGGAAATATTTATTAATAGAATATAATATTTCAACCATTTTAAATATCCACTAACAACCTCGGTCGAACTTATTTTTATTTAATTTGATAGTTCTATTTTGCGCGGCATTGACAGAGTTACGCGGGATTATCGGCGCGGCATAAATTGCTATTTATTATTATTTATTAAATTATATTTTTATGAATATATGTAAATATATAAATAATTTAATAATACATACATAAATTCCACTACTCTTTTGATAAATTCTATCTCTTCTATATAATCTGAAGTATTTTTCGTTAAGGTACTACTTTGAGAAGCAAAAGTTTTCATTCGAAAAAACCTTGCATCAAAAATTTAATCACATATTAGTTTTCAAATAATATATTACCTTCTTTGTATTTTTAAAATATAAATAACATCATCGAACATTATTTATGGATTCAACCTTGCTTTACTATATTAGAGTTTTAGCAATACTGATTTGCTCATAATAAATAAAACTACCACGTTTTTGCGTTGTTCTATAACCGTTGAAAGGCAAACTCATTTATAACGCTCATTTTTTACAGCGAAATCATCAACAACTCAATAATGCTATTTGGCGTAATAGCTCATCAAGATACCGAGATTTTAGGTCATCGACGACTTCATCTCAAAGATGTGCGACCCATTCAAATGTCATCGGTATCTCGATCTCATCCGAGCCGATCGAATTTATAGTGACGGGATTCAAACAATGTGTGTTTCCTTCTTCGTTATATGACCTTATAAGGTTGTTGCTTGTCTTTGCCTTAAATGTATCCTTTTCTCGTTGTCAAAAGTCCTTTTATGGCCGATCGTCCTGTGTGGTTTTAACTCTTCGGTCAATGTGTACTCACCTATCCAGTTTACTTCGCTGCTCAAATATGTATAGACCTTTCGAGGTGGTCCCAACATCAATAACGTCCTCAGCTTAAGCACTCCATTCTAATGGCTCCAACCCAAGCTATAACGACAAAACAAGTGAATTCGAACTAAAAGTTAGTTGATTAGTTATTTATTTACTTGGGATTTAAATCCGTCCATACATTATATGTAGGTGTATAAAGTTTGCTTGAAGTATGAAATATGCTCAAAGGAATGGGAATTAAGATTGGTTTGTATAATTTTCGTTTGATGATACTTTTTATAATGGATTTTGAATGCTCATAATTAATTAAATAAGCATACGAGGCGAAGATCTAAATCCAGCGAGTAGGTTGATGACCACGTTAATTATTCATTACGGAATCAAGCGTTAAAAACACTTTGTGGAACCAGTCTTAGTAAATCGTGTGATTGATTACATTTACTTGCATAATGACTCGATGCAAGAATGAGAATCTATTGCTTTAAATTATCTCATCTTCATCACATATGTACATATGTATGTCGATATTTTTTCAACTATTTATATGCATTCTCATTTTTTTTAACAAACCTACATATGTATATCTGGAAACAGGGCTAAATATGTATAATATAAACCACATTGTAGTTCATTGGTTAAGCCATTTTTTACAATCATTTGCAGCAAACCCATTTTTGACCAATATATAGAGGTCGATGGTTCAAATCCGGCCGGAATCGAGTAGGGTGCAGATACACTAAATCGTACGGCACACTATGCCTAGGTAGACCCCAGCTGAGGTGGGCGTATCCTCATGTCATTGTGAATTCGTATGATCTTATTATTTCGATAATTTTCTTCAAATATGGGATTCACAGTTATCGATCACTGTCAAGTATGGATAAATACAAGGATAAAATATCACCGAAAACACTCCAGGGTGTGATTTTGGAACGGTGTGTGCTGGGCGTTCCATGAATATGTGCAAAGCATGCAACATTTTTTCGCATGTTTAAAAGTATTTTGGACTAAGGGATGTTAAAACATATCTAAAAAAAAAAACACGTACCACTCAGTGTGTTTTCGCCTTAATTCGTTTCTGATTGGCTGTCGTCAAAGTCGTTTCTGATTGGCTGGATAGGTAAAAGACGTTTGTGATTGGTCGGTCGATAGATGACATTAGTTTTTTCCAATCAAATAAATTTAATAAAAAAATAAATGTAGATTTTTTAAAAGGCTTTTTTTACTTGGTTTCATTTCATGGTTCGACGATATTCTCACTATTTTACTGCATTTCAGTTTACCGAGCGAAGCCGGGTAGCACCACTAGTTTACTTTTCTTTATATAATAATCGTCTAATGAGTAGAGGTAGGACCGGAAGCGTGCTTTTTTTTAGGAAATATGGCGTTTTGGGTCTATCTTCTAGGAAACAGGGCAAACTACAAAGCTAGAGAGCATAAAAAAAGGTTCATCATAAAAATGAACAAAGCACGGCGAACAATGAACAAAGAACGGCGCAAAGTTGGTCCGCTCTTTACTAATGAGTCGTCTCCCCTTGGAATCGTATATCGTGAAAAGAGACGTGGCATAGCGTGAGTTTTGCGCATGTCACTTCGTTCACATTTATAATATCTAAAATTAAATTTTTTTTTTTGAGAAAAAAAATCGTTTTTTTAATTTATTCTTTTGTCTGTGTCGGCCGATCAAATGGCGGCTTCCGTTGATCCGAATTGCGATATTTTACCGAGTGCACAAGTATGTGCACACAGGGCACTAGTACACAGGTTTTTCATTACACATTGACCCTTTTTCATTTCAAAAATAAACCTATTTCGTCTCAAATTGGCCCCTTTTCAATGTCAATTTGAAATGAAAAAGGGTCAATTTGGAATGAAAAACCTATGTATATATAAAGGAACAATAATTTGGAGATGCCTTGCTTTGTATGATTGGCATTCAAGTCAAATACAATTACTTAATACATAGCTAAGTCTATGAATCGAACTTGAACCATTAAGTAAGAGCTATCTATATGGCTATTTAAAATAAGGCCATCGAACGTTGACATTTAAGATTGACAACCACCATAGAATCTTGACATTTAGTAGTAAATGTCTCTAGTTTAATTACTACCTGTATAAAGGTATGCATGTCTAATTTTGCGATTCATAAGCATTTGTCCCGATACAGTATGCATCACCGTTATTGCAATTGCACACGTTCTTCCACACCTTCTCCTGATTTAGGATTCAAACCACGTCTCATACATTCAGACGATCCCTGTTACGCCTTTCTTTCTGGAACGTTTCCTGTCGACCGGCCGCTTTTATGAGGCAAAGTGCTCCAATCGCCTGTGGTCCAGCTGAGACTAATTCCCTCCAATATGTCACGGAGTCGTTTCCAATTCTCATTCATCGGCCACGTACACGCAATGAGCACTGTAACATAATCCTTCCTCGTCGGTGGGTCCTCCTCTTCTCTCCTCCTACTCCTATGTACGTACCACCAATTAAAGTGGGCGCTCGCCTACCACTCGTCTCACCTATAAGTTTCTCTTTTGTCCACCGTGAAGTGGCTTTTCATACGTGTTTAATAAGGATGAATATAGTCTTCCTGGCGAAACGTCGTCTTCAATTTCGTCGCCACTTAAAATTGACATCATCAACGTGGTTGTATCCTCATTTGTGCAACATTTCTTCTCGTCTGAATTACGCCTGCGTGCGCGTGGGTGACCTTTGATGTGAAAAATGCACCTTATCATTCTTAATTTCACTATGAGCCACAATCATAATAACGAGATATTCGTATGAGTGATTGCGGCTGAACTTCCTACATGAAAGTACGCATAAAATTGATGCCAATGAGATAGAATTTATTAGTCGTTGTTATGATTGATGAATATGACCCATTTGGAACGAGTGTGACAAGATTCTTATGTGCATTTGTATAAATATGTATTTTGCAATGCGAAGAGCATCACCAAACAATAAACCAGTAGCTTTATTTAATTGGTCGGATTGGCGTATTTTATTGTTAGTCCTTCCACATTTATGTATATCAAACACTCAGTTATCTACGTTACAGTACAGTAAAAGCATATTTCAAGTGAAAATATATTTCACCAATTCAAGCAGTGAAAATGTATCAAACAATGCGGTGTAAGACATGCTTTTTCACCACAGTATGCCAAGAAGGTGTCCGTGCCGTACGATCCATTACCTGACAACTCGTTCACAGATTTTCCGTAAACCGATGATGCGCTCCAGGCATTACGTATACGGCCATCTCTTTCTCACCCCGTCTGTTCACCATGATCTTGTTTACTATGCCATTACGTATGCAGCCATCTCTTTCACAGACCGTCTGTTATCGGTGAACAAATGGTCTGTGAAAGAGATGGCTGCATACGTAATGGCAGAGTAAACGAGATCATGGTGAACAGACGGGGTGAGAAAGAGATGGCCGTATACGTAATGCCTGGAGCGCATCATCGGTTTACGGAAAATCTGTGAACGAGTTGTCGTGTCACCATTGAAAAACAATAAGGGCTAAAACACACTGAATCGATCGGTACTAGTACGTTATTGGCTGTGAAAAACTGCACGAGTTATTTTTTTCGATTAGTTTCTCCTACGTGTATTCAAATATGGGAATCACCGTTATTGATAATTGCCAACCTATGTCAATACAAGGATTTAAACCTGGGTGCTGTAGCATAGATTATGCGTGCTAGCGTTTTTTTTACATGTGCAAAAATATCTAAAATAAATAAAACACGTGCCGCGTGCACTATGCGTTTTCGCTCTAATGTTAAAGTAAATATGAATTTTTTCCAAGCACGCAATAAGTATCTCAATACGCAATAAGATATTCCCAGTGGTAACGAGATGTGAAAATGTGGATACCTTTTCGAACGAGCTAATTTTAAAAAGTGTGCGAATTTAATGTCAAATGTCAAAGATCAATCGTAAGAACGTTCTTCTTTCACCACTTTCTTTCCCATGCGTTTTTGTATTCGACGTGAAAGGGCATCGAGTATTCGAAAGTTTCACCAAAAAAAGAACCGTTTGACCTATCAAGATTAATTAGCAAAAAAAAAAAAAAATACACAGCCACTTCAGTTGTTCTCTCATAGACAATAAACAATGGCGAATCGGTCGAAAAAATAAAATCGATTGTTTACCACCATGGCATTTCATTATACATACAAACGATCCGCAAAACGTTCAATGGTTCGTTCGACCGCACACCTTTCACAGCAAATGGATTAGGTTAACTTTATTACCGAATTGTATTGTGGAAAGCATCAGCGGAATGAGGGTAGTTGGGAAAAATAAAGCTTTCGCCATGGACCGTAACTGCTGCCCCAAATATTTGAAGATACTTAGTGGGAATTCAACACATTCAATGATAAACCCACGAATACAAGCTACCCTATTTTGTTTTTTTGAAACTCGTTTTTGAGATGTACAGTGATGATTTCGAGCGCGGTCATTAATCAATACCTTGCCGGTAACTTGAACTTGTAATTAGTACAAGATTTCTGGGTCTAGATCTCTCATATAGAGTCGGGCTTCCCACTTGATTTATAACACCACTTTTGTACCAATTATATAAGAGTGTTTCCTTTCATACTTAATTTAAATCGTCGTCTGTAGCCAGAATTGTTATTTGCACTGTAATCTTACTCAAATGGAAACTTGCTTAATTTATATCAACCGCCTTTCAAACATAAACTGTCGTTGAATAATTTATCTGCGCGTCTGGAAATTTCAAACCAAATTGACGGAACGGAATTGCCAAACACATTGCCAATACGTAAACAAATTACCGAGTTTCAATGTAATCACAATTTGCGATGTAATAAGCAGATGCTCTTTAAGGCAGTTCACACCAGTCGGTTCAACGATACTAAACAGAAACCGGGTTTTTCTTTATTTTTTTGTTGTTGATTGTGACAATCTGTCTGTGCCATATATCATGCATGTGGTTCATATTATATAATCTTATTTGCTAAGTAGTTTTATAAGTAAGCTTTGAAGCTTGGTATTAAAGTGTTCTTTTTATTTATTTTGCAGAGATTTCCGACCGACGAGCTTGGAGAAGCGTCAAGAAGTATGCCGATTGCGTTTCTATGAAGTATTCGCTTGGGGTGGTCCTCTACTGATTGCCGGCATTGCTCTGGTCCTTGACAGATTGCCTCCGGATCCTCATCAGACTTTCTTAAGACCTCGCTTCGGTGTACAGCGCTGTTGGTTCTACGGTACAGTTTCAAATTAGATACTTGTTATACATACATTGTATTGTTGCTTAGAGGTGGTTGGAGGGTCCAAATAAAATACCAAAGTCGCTTCACAGCATTTATTGGTGATTCAGGAGATACACGCACCGCCAGTGCTCCGTCCAGAATGCCTTGATATCGCCTAAATACCTGCTTATAACGGGCAGGTCGCTCACTGCATCTTCGACGTCCGGTTACTTCCCTATTTTTTAGGCACGTACCCGGATATGCGCTCCAAACGATTGCAAACCAAGCGGACGCATGCTCATTTCATACTTTTGTCTCGGCTTTTGCCATTTTAAACTTGCCAGAAAGATCCAATTCAATTTTAAGAATTGCCAATCATCAATGTACATCGATATGTCATCTGCCCAACCCCATCAATATCTCGTCTTTCGTACATTCAAACAGTTAAAATGCAAGCGATTTGCAATAATTTCGAAAATTTCGCATTCCCACGATCCAAGGCACTCAGTCCCACGCTATCGCGCTGTCAGTTCTGAGAAGGGACTGGGTGCCTTCACTAAGCCAATTCGGTGGCTTCCATTGTTTCGCCTACTTGCACTTAGCCTGGAGATAATCCTCGAAACTAATTATAACGGCGGCTCCTTTTAGAATATGCTACAGTATGTATGCTAAAGTCGAAGTGTATTTTCAGTTGTAATATATTTCAAGTGGCATTTTAGGTCATTCATATTCGAATACAATTCAACTAGTAAATTATATCTTTACAAGCGCAAATACACTTTCAACAATGTGCGCCAGTTGTTATAATATAAAAGTCGAGTTTTGACAGCTCTGATGTTTTTACGGATGTTTTAGAATTCAATAATGTGTTAAGATTTGCTAGGGATTACAAATAAAGGTAATGTGTACCGTATTACGATAACTCTAAGAATGTGTTCAAAACAAAAATATGACTTTCCAACTTAATTTACTAGTCGAGTGACGTTTTCACGCAAACCTAACTTCTCCATCTAACCTGGTACCAACTTATAGTTGAGCTGTATTTTCAGTTGTAATATATTTTGACCAGAAGGAATGTAGTTCGCCATATGAATCAACTTACGTGGGTTAGGTGGAATATATTCCAACTAGTCAAGATATATTACTACTGAAAATACACTTCAACTATAACGGTAGTTGGTACCAGGTTAGATGGAATATATTCCAACTAGTCAAAATATATTACAAAAGGAAGAGACACTTCAACTGTAACATATATACCAGAAAGACCTAACAGATAAAACCTAATGCGCCTTCCTGACCAATTACAAACATTGATAAGCAATCATATTTATACAGTATCACAGATACATCTATGGAAAAATTCGATAGTACTAATATTTCGATTTACAGAGCGGGTAGCATATTTATATATCGGCAAATTCGAGATGCTATAAACTTAAAGTTTGTATGAGACAGAAAAGGTTGCCAATTGGGCGGAACCGTTTCAATTAAATCAGATAAATTTGCAAACTCTGAAAGGTAACGATCGACCTGAAGTCACATATCCAAGGTCTGGGCAGTAATACCAATGAACCCATGACTACTCAGCTGAAAGCATTACATTATTGTACATTTAAATCTAAAAACGCTTTTTAAGTAACATTTTTCATGTCATAGAGATTAGATGATTGGCGCTCGTCAACCTCTGGTTTATTAGCGCTGATCACTTGATATTGCGTTCGCGCCAAAAAGGCCTCGACGTATGAAAAAGCTGTATACAACAGCCAATAAGGTCTCGCGACCCATCAACCAATGATCTCTCTTTGCAGAGAGTATCCGATGTGTATAGATATTAGGCGGTTTTGGTCCGTGCTTCATTCAGAGCTGGCAGGCCGACGGATTGATATCAATAAACTACCTCTTCCACTGCGTCTTTCACTCCAATCTCTATCTACACTTATTATAAAACAACAATTCAAACATTGATTAATTGACATGGTAACCAAGTGGACAGAAACCATTTAAAAAAAAATTGACCCTAACAATACAATTTCATCAATTTAAATAAAACTTTGTAATAGTATTATTCAATTAATAGTATATTATTGTATTTATAGGCGATTTGGAAATATTGACGTTCTTCTTTGGACCTATTGGAGTATTGCTCGGTGTAAATCTTCTCTTGTTTGCATCAACGGCCCGACAGTTGACATGCGGCTTATGGAAACGGGAAGATGTCAAGTCTACTACAGAAAGGTTAGATTTCGAATCTGTTTTGATTTTGTAATATCATTTGCTTTGTCTTATTGTTGTTTTATTTATAGGGCTGCTTTGGGACGAGTTTGTATGAAGCTGGTGGTAGTTATGGGTGTGACGTGGATCGCCGACGTAGTTTCTTGGGCTGTCGGAGGACCTAGCTATCTCTGGTACATGACGGATCTCATCAATGCACTGCAAGGAGTTTTGATTTTCATCGTCGTCGGATGTCAACCTCAGGTATGTTCATTTTATATTGCAAAATGTTCCATACACTGGAACGATGAACTTATCATTTGTTGTTTGTAGGTTTGGGCAGCCGTCAAGAAGATGTGGTGCTTGAAGATGCTGCGGAACAACACGGCCAATACAACAGGAGCCATTATGCACTCTTCGTCGCAGGGTCTGCCGTCGATGGGCGACTCGGTCACGAACAACACCATAGCCAATACGAACACCACGGTCAAAATACCCATGGAGACGGTGTGTTGAAGGATCTGCGATTAAGTATAAGGAAGAATTAAGACTTTCACCAACCAAAGCTTCATCATCACTCATTTATATACGTAGGAACACATTTCATCGGTGCAAACCGGACGACTCTCTCGACGGAGATGTAACTGAATTGATATTTTGCATTCTCAATGCAAAAATAATGATCATATAGTATTCAACCGAGTGAAATGTGTTTGCAAGATTATTGTTGTAAATGTCTAATTTGTAGATTATTTGTGTGATAACAAAAAATCATCTATTTAAATGTGTATATAGGTAAATATTTTCTAGGATTATATGAGTAATTGTCAAAAACTGATTCACTTTTGAAATGCTGATATTTCAAATACCAGACTATTTTTGCTATGAAACATAGTTTATGTTTTGGATTTTGATTATTTCAAAATATCGATTTGTAGAAAAAGACCTCAACATACTCAAAATATATGTACGTGTATAATTCGATGTGTATATATAAATGTGCATAATTGTTCAATGTTTCCGTACCGTCGATATATGTATATTCGATGTGTATACATTTTAGATGAAAAAAAAATGTACAAGTTCTCTTATATTTTTATTGTTTCATATTTGAAATGTGTAAGTCATTATTTAGATTTAAATATTCGATATATGTATGTATGTATTCGTAAGTGAAATTTACTTTTTACTGTGTATATTTATTGTGCGGATATATATTATTATTATGTGATCGACGAATGTAATGCCAATCCTCTCGGTTTATGTTCAGTTTTTAATTTGTGACTATTATTATGTTGTTATATTTTGTTGATCACTCAGCTTTATGTGCAGGTATTGATTGAGACGGAACTTGTGATAAATCGTAAGTATAAAATTGTCTACGAATGTGAGTAAGTCATCTCGTCGAATGATTTATATGTATTTTTTAAGAACGGTCGGCAGTTTTATCGGTGAGCCTTTTTTTTATTGTGACTGAGATTAATTCGTCTTGAATTTTGTGTACGTGTAATGATTACGGTATGTCTGCAGTGTCGATGCAGAAAGTTTACCTTTTAAGAAAGCTACAAAAAAAACTGTAAGATATTAATGCATTTTATTCATCATTCCTTTCCTGTATCGATTTGTTTTTCTATTAATTGTAAAGTTATTTCTTTTTTTAAAATAAACTGAATGAGTTATATTTTAAATCCCCAATACGAGGAGTCCGAATGTGTACATTAATAATTTACTTGCCAAAATTGTATTTTTAAAATATACATTATATATATAGAAATAAAATAATAAAAAAAAATAACACATATTTTGACAGTTTCATTTTTATTTCCAATCGCAATACGCAATCGTTTTTAAATAAAAAATAGTGACATTTTGAATAAAAATATTCAGGTTAAGAAAATTAAAGAATTTATTCACAAAAAACGTGTACTGCAGTTGCATATATTTACAATCTTCTACTTCAATTCATCATCATCTTCGTTATAAAATTCATTTAACCGGAAAATTTTAAGCTTGAAAATAGCTTAAATACATCGGCAAGACTTTCTCAATAATAAAAAAAAAAAAAAAATGACATAAATATGAATACAATTCCGCAGACAAGATCCAACGCAATCAGTTAAATGAATCTTACAATCGTCACACACACACACCACTCATATACAATGAATATATATATATATACACATTTTCGAAGGAGTTTTAGCCGCAAAACGCTCGAAAAACAACTCTTACAAACTACTATCACTACAATGTACAATCTTTACACGCACATTACTTTAATCATAATTAATAATTACACGAGATATATGTATACACATTTATATAATAAATACAAGCGTAACCTTTCGGTGTGTATGGTATATTCGAAGCGCCGATACAGCAGACCAGCATCAAATATCCCACGCAGAGCGGACCTGACCAGTGCCACCGCTTCCGTAATATACTCCCACATCAAATATTTATAAAATAAGTATATAATAATAATATTAAATAGTAATGATTCGTGAAAACTTGCACGGTAACTTAATCATAACTAACTAAAATTTAAAATCAAATTAAAAAGCAAGAAACATAGTTTCACTTTGACTTTTACATGACCTTTCAAAATTACAAAACCCAGCCCTTTCGAAAGAAAATCTTCAGTTCTGAATCATTCATTCACACATACATATACACACACACACACACACACTATATAATGTATATTACAAAGTATTTCTTTCAGTATACTTGATTCATATAAATAAGATTATATGCACAATGCCGAGCGAGTTTGTGGAAGATCCAAGAGTATTTTGCATTTATTGTCATAGCAAGGGCGCAAATTGGAACATCAATCGGCGATGATGATCACCTTAAAAATTTCGTACTATCGTAATATACATTCGTACCAAAGAATACATCATTCGGTGAAAAACTAAAATGCCTATCATACGACGGATAGTTCAATAAGTAGCAAGCCTAAATAATTCATTTAATGCAAATGTGAAGACATTTTGATAATTCGGTATTCATAATTATAAAAAAAAATATATATATATATATATACGATTAAATATGAACAAGCTTTCAACATTAAACTCACACAAACACACAAAAATATACAAATGTACTTATTATACACACGCTCCATTATAACTTCATTCCAAATAAATATAATAATTGTGACAATACTGTAATTCCTACAACGAGGTGGCTTTCCGAAGCATCAACGTAAAGACGCTGATCAAAATAATGGTACACAAATTACTGACATTCGTCGAATATACAAATTGCTCTAAATCCGAAGAAATGACTCTCGGAAACAATAAGCATACCATTAGTACGTAGACTATTCAAAGTTACAATTTATTTTAACTTTAGCTTGCTACTACTCCCGAGTTTAATTCGTAAGAGAAAAATTAACACAATAATGCACACATTTTTCCATGCCAGCTGTAATAATTGCAGAAAAACAAATATATATATATAATATAAATTATGCAAATAATACATCAATGACACAATGAAAACATAGCAACCTTACAAATAAACAATACTGTTTGTCTTTAATAGAATTATACGTGCTTTACATGTGAAATTTAACCTAGTGGACGTATTGCACTATGGTAGCAATCACAATCATTTAAATACAAATTAATTTTCAATTTGCACTATAATAATAATAACGTTCAAATGTCTCGATTTCTTACTGTTTGCAAATTAAATTCACCAAATCAACTAATCAATACATACTCCATACAAAATCTATTGTATTTATTTTTATACGATTTCTACGTGACTCCCTTTTTTTACTGACACTATTTTCAGCGAATACATTCATAGATTTAAAACCCTTATCAAATATGTATTAACGGATAAAAAAATTACTGATTGTAATTCACAATGAACATACAGCTCTTAGAGGACGCTTATCATAGTTATTTTATTGTATAATAGAGAGCAAGAAAATATAACTATGATTCGGAATGTATATAGCTTGACTAAAACTGGAATAAAAGAAAGATATCGGATAAAAAATAAAATCGGCAAGGAGCAGCTTCGTATAGCTGAATCGTAAAAGGAACGTTTTGTCATCATTCAAGAACCATACACGTGTAAAATTAAATCGATCCAATTTGAAGATTAAGTTTTTGGCTGAAAAAAGAAAAATAATAACACCTTTAAAAATATATAATACAAACAAATACAAAATGTATTATACATATTTGTGTATATATTATACCTGTGGATCAGGAGGCGTTTGAGAATGCACAGGTGGACGAACATTAGTTGTCGACGTCGGAGTAGGTTGTCTTGCTTGAAGAGCTGCCGAAACTTGGGATAGTATAACTTGATGACCTGCCGTGCCGGCTACTCCCGTTCTCACCTGTCCGACATTTCCACCGACCAACTGCAACCGCGAATATATATTTTTTATTTATTTATATTTTACCATGATGCCATTATTGGTTTCACCCTTGAGCAACACTTATGGTATTATAAACAAAATTTATAGATTATAAATTTGAAACCATATTCAATTAGTAGGTAAGATGGTTTTTGACTATTTTATGAGGAAATGTTTCAACATTGAAATCAGATAAATTGAGAACACTCTTAAGGAAATGATTTAAATCTGGCCAGCAGCACTACAGAAATCCTCTTCAATTGAGGTCAACCCAGGGCTTCGACCCGGGAATCTCTCGGTGGTTAGCATTAACCCAACCACTGAGCTATACTGCTGGCCAAGTAACATAATCAATAACACTGAGCAGCATAAAAAATACCAGAGTGGATACTAAACAATCTTTACTAAGTTTGGCCCACTGAATTCGAATATGACAATAATTTTCGATGGATTTGCTCTTATTTAAGAGATATGTATGAGCGCTTAAAAAACGAGCAAAAGTGAGTATTAGAATCAATAGTCCGATGTTTTTTTCTATTGATTTTGTTTATTTCTTTGAAATACTTACATATATTCAATTATTTAGCGAATTTTAAAAGAAAAAAACATACTCTTTCTTTTTACACATTTTTTCCATAATGTTATGAGACAATATCGCCAAATTGGTTTTTTATGTCAATTATGTATTTATATTAATTCGATCGGTAAATGATTTTAAATAACATATTTAAATGCACATCGCTTGTGAATGAGCAGTCTCTGTGACGGGCCGGAATGTGAAATTACCGAAAACGCAAATATCGGAAGGCAAAGATCGAAAATCGAAAGATCTTAAGTCGAAAGATCAACAAAAAAAGGGTGCATGGTAAACGGTACATACTCACTTAATTTGCGCGAGCAGGATACAACAGAAACAAGAGGAACAGGCTTTTCCTCCCGTATTAATGTGCGGAAAAGGAAAAGCCTGTTCCTCTTGTATCCTGCTCGCGCAAATTAAGTGAGTATGTACCGTTTACCATGCACCCTTTTTTTTAATCTTTCGACTTAAGATCTTTCGATTTTCGATCTTTGCCTTCCGATATTTGCGTTTTCGGTAATTTCACATTCGAATGAGATCCAATGATGCGCTAGAATAAGAATCTCCATGCTTCATCTGTCTCTTTCATCATGCATAGTCATTAACAAAAGCATATTTAAACTGAATTTAATATCATTTACCGCTCGAACTAGTATTACATATAGTAAATAATTTTTTTTTAGATAAAATCCAATCCTTATAAACGTGGTAAAGTGAAAAAATTGTGAAATAAACTCATATTACGGAAAAAATGCTATTTTTGACTTTTTAAAATTCGTTAGATAAGTATACGTATTTTAAAGCAATAAAAAATTACAATCAATAGAAAAAACATCCGACTATTAATTCCAATACTCAATTACGGCACAGCAATACTAGACTTTGAAATAAAACCTGCAAAACCCAAAAATCTGTAAAATTAAGACATATTTTTATTCTTACATCTCTTAAACGAGAGCAAGCCAACAAAAATTATAATCATAGTCATATTCATATTCAAACGTAGTAAAGATTGACTAGCCTGCGCTCCAGTGAGTAAAAAACATGATTTTTGTTGCTCGGTGTAGTCAAATCATCCAATCGCCGATTAATAAGACTAAATGCATACCTGAATAGTTTGCCGGGGAAGAACACGCGCTCCAGCTTGAGGAATCTGGCGCATAGCTTGTTGTATCTGCTGCATCGTCATCCCGGGCGGTAAAGCTTTATGAGTGCCTTGAGCTTGGACTATCACCTGAGTTCCACCGGCACCCTGCAGATAAAAAAAAAACGATCGTTATATTCGAGACCACAGCATAAAACAGAATTGTTGAAATGAACAAAGACACACTTGAGTTATTTGATTGACTTTCTGCCCTTTCCGTTGAGCCAGAGCCAACTGTTGCTGCAGTTGCAGCTGTCGTATCTGCTGAGGGGTTGCCATCTTCAACGGAGCTTTGTTGGATAGGGCAGTGGCGACTCCGGTTAAAACTCCTGTCCCCGTGATCTTAGTTCCAGCAGCATTCGTCACATTCATATTGCCGGTAGCCACAGCTATAGCAGTCGTGCCACCGACGGAAACCGCAACACGCTCACTACTACCCGCTTGAAGGTTCTAAACAAACAAATATAAATTAAATATAAAAAAAATTGCATCAAATGAAGCACATCATAGCAGAGGCATACTTGTAATTGCTGTTGAGAGGCAAATATTTGAGTGACGGGCTGTTGATTTGCATTTTTTTGCAGGAGCGCTTGTTGACGCTTCAGAAGCAGAGCATTAATATCGACTTCTGTCACAGCACGTGTCAACGTCTTATTGCCGACTGTAGCAATGGACTAAAAAAATTCAAAGAATAGTTTCAATATCGTTCTGATTCAATGTTATTATAAACGATATCACATTATAATAAATGGTACTTGTGTGATTTGAGGTCTCTGTTGCGGAGACGACACTTGGATCGAAGTGACGGTGACGGGTGCGATCTTATTTGCACCCACTTGCTGAGCTACTCCGATCTGTTGTACGATATTGTTTTGCTGTGCGGCTGTTGTGACGTGTGTGAAAACTTTAAGCTGTTGCCGAAGAGCTGCCTGTTGTCGGTAGAACTGAATCTGCGCTTGATTCAAAGGTTTCCCTCCTGCCGTTAGCGTACCGGTTGTACTACCTATAACATTGAAGAAGATCAGCTCAGCTCTTTGGGTCGAAGCATTACTGATTGTGTCATCTGGGTTATACTATACCTTTTACTACGGCTGAAGTGCCTTGTTGCGGGGTGACTACGATACGTTGCTGTCGCTGCAACTGATCTGCTTGTATTACGCGTTGAGGAGGTCTCGGTGAAGGTGCAGCGGCCGCTACGGTGGCCACTGCGTGTGTAGGAGAAGCCGTTCCTAGCGGCGGAGATGAGGTGCACTTCGTTACATTCTGCAACCTGGACGGAGCTACGACTTGTTCGTTGACAATAGTCGGCGCGGCCGTTGAATTCTTTTGCTTTTCTTTGGCGATCCTTTCGGCACGCTTTGCCGCTATGTCCATGGGATTGGAAGGCTTGTCGTAGTTGATTCCGCAGTCGCTCAAAACGGCAACGTGCTTCGGATTCTCAATATTAGGATCGTTGTATCGCCTTTTGGGTGTTGTTGTTTTCTTATTGAGCACCGTTTTCATTATATCGTGCCTTGCGATGACGTCTTTAGTAAACGAAGCGTTGTTATCCTGCTCGTACAGATGCGAAGTTCTCATCTGCCGACTGCTCTTGTGACTCGACTTGCTTTTCTTTTGCTTCTTTTGGTTGGCGTCCATCAGAGACTTGCCTTCTTCCCTCGGCAGTATGATATTTTCATACCTGTTCTTACACTGCCGCGGCGATCGGTATATCCTCGACGTGTTGTTGACCAGATCGGCGACGAGATCCCAGTTCGGAGTGAGCGCCGGAGACAGGATGATCAAGTTCAACGGGAGCCCCTGCGACTTGACGGCATCCAATATGCACTTGTCTTCCGACAGCGTCCATTCCAATACGGAATCAGACTCCGATTGGGGTTTCGGTATCGGTTTAATACCGGGCACGGGCAACGGCGGCCTGATGATGTTGCGGTATTTTTGAAGTTTAATATCGCGACGCATTTTGATGAGAGCAGGAGCCGGCCGTTCAAACAGCGAACGAGGAGTGTACACGGCTTCTTCCCGTCTGTGCAGCTTCGGCGGCCTTCGACTGTCGGGACTGTGACCGCTCTCGACGCGAGGCCGTTTATTATCCCGTTTGATGTACACGGGAGGCAAGTCCGTTTCTAACATAATATTCCAATCGTACAAATACGCTAACGATGTATCAACGTAAATGTCTCCCTCTCCTTGAGGCGGGGTCGGAGGATACCAAACCTAAAATAATATTTCGATGAGAAGTTTTTTATAAAGAATTTGGAAAATCAGAATGATATGAAACAAAAAACGTACAGCCATAATTTCGTTGGTATTCGACGATATCCAAACCTAAAATTAAAATAATGAGAATACGTTAATTTTTAATAAAATTAAAGAGCTCTTTGTTCCGTTCAATCTAGTTAATTTTTGTGTATAAAAAAATCTACAGTTGAAATCGGAACCTTATAAATGTATGAAAAAATTAACTTTTTCAAACAAAATTACTATATTATATAAAAAAAATCCGATTTCAAATAATTTAATTTGTTTATATGAAACAATTAAATATTTTCAGAAACAATTGAATTGAATATTCTCAAAAACATTTGTTAGTACAATAAGATATGCCAATTCTAGAAATGAAAATTGTTAATTACAATTACTTATGAACCAGTTACACAACATTCAGATGAATTTGCTCTATGTACCTTTTGTTAGTGACAAAATGTTATCTTTACAAGATGTATTCTGTAGAAAATGTGTGACCGTACATCTCACCGATGACATCAATTTGATTCGAAAACTCATAATGTGAACATGCCACAATATGCAGCATCCTTCAATAGCAACTACGGCTAACAATAAACCACTCTCAAGAAGAGTCCACAACGTCCCAATGTGACTTCACCATTCCATTGACATTCATGTATCCAAAAAGTCGATAGGCATAATAAAAAAATTGACACAAAATGCATTCCACTGTTGGAACGTTGTTTCAGAATTGTTTTCGCTTTTTTAATGGCACTACCAGACTTTGTAGATGACTAGTGTAAATGATGTCTACATCTACTTGTTTTAGAATATATATTATAGGGAAGTGAGGGTAGAATGTTAAAATGGTGTGACTTTTGCTTTGCAGTGCTTGCTTATAATCCCAGACGTTTGGAATGGCATTGTTGTTTTGGTGAAACATGTCTCTGCATTGTGGAAAAACGTTGTGGCAACATATAGCCAGTGCCAAACCAAAAAAATGTCAGACAACCAACCACTCGCAATATATATATATATAAAAAATATATGTATATATATATAGATAATAAACAAGCCTACAAGAGCAAATGTGACACCAAAACAACAAACGTCAGGCATATAAAAACAACAATAGCAAGGAAAGTCACTTTATTTCCATTTTACAGATGAAATGTAGGTCTATACAGTAGTCAGGCATCCGCGAGAATAATATAGTATATATAAAAAAAAAAAAAAAACAATGTGTAAGGATGCGGTGATTGATATAATCTATATCAATTTAAGAATAAATAAATGCATTATGTAGATCAGTGAATGTCAGCTTAGTATACACGTTGATCCTTATACGAGAGACGAAAATAACATTCACGTTATATGGTGTGAAACGAAATTAGACGTAAATTACCTTTCCTCAATACTTGTTCATACTATGCTACGATCTATCGGAGCATTCCTTTTATACACAAATTTAAAAAAATCCTAGTTGTAATCCATATATACAAAATACTAACTTAAAATCTGACACATCCATCGCTCTATTCATTCTCATATTTCATTCAATGACTCGTTGGTTTTACCAGTTTTATTATGAACAATTTTGGAGTTTTTTGATATTTTCTTAGGAACCGCAATCTCTCTATCGGTGTGACAAGAAGCCCGCCTTGTTCTAATGATCAAATTCGGATTTGGGAACGGCAACGCCGTCAATGTCACCACTGGTTGATTTGTTATTATTTCGGTATTATTTGAGCTGGCCTTCACTTTACTTGTCAACCATCCATCCAAAGTCTTATTTTTATTTGTTATATTTACATGTTTCATAGGACACTTATACCTAGCATTGCGTTTATGGGGCAACGTATTATCAGACACTTTTGATTTTGAAATATCTTTGTGATTGTCGCAGAATGTCTTCTTCAAATCATTATTCCACGCATCGTCGTTCGATAATGGATTTTCTTTGTCGTCCATATTTTGAACGTGCTCTAGAATCGAAGCATCTGCCGACTTATCACAATCTTGTGAAATGTTTTCGGAATTCACATTGGGGTTTGTTATCTTTCTGCGAATTTTCATTGAATTTCTAAGTTTAAAATCGGTATTAATTGGATTCTTTTTAATTTTTTTATGAGATGTTTTATTCGCAGATTTCGAATTTGTTATTAAAGGATTAACGTCTAACGTCCATAGATTAATTTTAACCGAGCCGTGTGACCTAGTTCTAGGACTCTTAGAATTAGATTTTGATTCATTGGAATTAATTTTACTAGATTTTATATTTACATTTGAACCACTGGAATAATTAGAGTCTTCCTCTGAACTACTACTCTCTTCAGTATCAGAGCTGCTACTTGAATTAGCATGATCAGTATTCGAATCATCGTTAATAGAATCATCGTCTGAGTTATTAACCTGCGGTGTAGGTGAATTTACAGGTGATTTTACAGGTGATTTAGGTTTAGTTTTATAACGCGCGTTTCTAATTTTATTAGTATTTTTCTTTGCCGACAAAGACGAATTTACAGATGGCAAACGTGGGTTTACGGGACTATCAGGGACCTGATTGATGGAGTCTTCTCGGGAGAACGTAAGTAAATCGTCGTTATTTGTTTCAGGTTCTGGTGGAGAAGGGGAACGCTCTAAAAGACGCCGCGCAGTCTCCCATTCCCGCTTCTGCTTTTCCATTTCTGCTATGGCTTGCTGCTCGGCAAAAGTAGCAGCTTCGCTGGCTTCGACTAGTCTAATTCCGTAACGCTCGATCGGCGAAAGCTAAAATAAAATAAAGATGAAATGAGTCACGCTATTTATATAAGAAAAGATTACAAAGCTATCAACGGAAAAATAAACCACCTCTTGCATCAATTGTTCTAGTTCCTGTTCTGCTTTGCTAAGTTCGGGAGGCGGTTCCGGTGCTGGATTAGCTAATGGCTCTTCGATGGGTATCGATTCATCGAATTCGGCCAACTCAGCATCGGCTTCCGCTCGAGCGGTAGTAGCAGCAGCAACATCTGCTTCGTCCTCACACTGTGCAAGTGCATTTTCAAAATCGGCATTACTATCAGCTAATTGACTCAATTTAGGTGCCTCTTGAACGACCTCTTCTTGACCAGTAGAAACTTCCATACGTTTGCCGGCGTCCTCTTCCGTACCGACAGTAAACAGATCTTGAATAGAAGACTGTAAAATGAAAAGCATCACATATCAGCACAAAATTCTAAATCTTACAAAATCAGAAACAAACATGATAAAATACGCACACTTTTGAAGTATGCTGTGGTGAAATTGCCGCCTTCGATCGCCACATCTCCGAGTAATCGTTTTTGATTGGCCTTTTTCAAAATATTCTCTTCTATCGTCTTTTCTGATATGAGACGATAGATATGCACGTCTCTCGTTTGACCGATTCTATGGCACCTGTCTTGGGCTTGGGCGTCCATCGTCGGATTCCAATCCGAATCATAGAATATAACGGTATCGGCACCGGTGAGATTTACACCGACACCGCCTGAACGAGTCGACAAAATGAAGGCGAATATGCGTTTGTCGGCATTGAACCTCTCCATCAAAATTTGTCGTTGTTCGACACGCGTCGAACCGTCCAGCCTCAGATATATATGACCGTGGAAATTGAGGAACGCCTCGAGAACGTCCAACATCTTAGTCATCTGCGTGAATATCAGCACTTTGTGATTACCGCTTTTCAACTTACGCAGGATCAGATCCAAAGTTTGAAGTTTTCCTACGAAATACGTAGAAATTAATACAAATGCATGATACATAAATCGATGGAGACTTTAAAATAGAAAAAAAAAAAAAAAACCAACCACAATCATATTGAATGAGCCGTGGATCGGGGAATTGCGTCGTCATGTGAGTCGTAATTTGATGGAACAATTTGAATAAAGGTTTAGTTGATATCGAAAATTCATATTCTATTCTCCTCTCTTCTTGTGTTTTCCACGCAGCTCCTTTGCCTATTTGGAACCGAATTCCAGGACTCATTGCACCGCAAATGAATATAATAAATCTAGAATAACAATTGTACATTTGAACAATTCTTAGATCATTCTAAAGATTAAAGATTACGGTTATAAAAATACCTGTCTAATATTTCATGCATCCTCTTCAGATAAGACTCAACTGTGTTGATATCCTTCTGAATAGTATCGCAAAATTTAATTGATGGAATTGTACAAGCTTCACGCAGATCACAGCCATAAAGTGGATATGCACTACATCGCTTTTCATTAGTATCATAAATAAAATTTAATAAAGTTTTACGTTTATCCTTCAGCAGTTTGTCAATTGAAGCCTGAAAATATAATTATACATTATAATCAGATACAAAACAACTGGTGACCGGAAGAATGCACTCGAAATAGTTGCACTCTCGAAACTACGTCACTATTTAGAGCAATTTAGTGCATTTTTCCGGGAACCAAAACAACTTACTAATAAATTTGTCACCAAAAAGAAAAGCACTCACATCAAAATATCCACTACGTTTAGATTCGACCTGATCAGAGTTACTCCGACTAGACGAATGTATCGTTTGAGCTGTCCTCGCCGTGCTCAATTGTTTCAAAACTCGAGCTGTTAAAGGTTGAACCACGGAAACAGTATGCGGTGTGAGATTTTCGTCTGCCGACGCGTTTTGTGTACTGTCAGTTTTCTGTATCAACGGTAATCGAAGTTGTTGTCGAACGGGCGTGATAGTTTGTTGGGCGTTTTGCATATTCGTTATTGTCGAAGGTGGCATACGAGGACTGGTTCCAACAGCTACGCCGGTGTTAGACGAACGAGAGCTCAGTGGGATCGGTCTTAGCGTGACGTGAATTCTCAACGCAGCTTGGGGACATGGAGGTGGTGGCAAAGGCAACGAATCAATTTTGGAAACTTGATTTTCGTTTACCTTCAACTGCTGAACTCTATACGATTCAAAGGCACTACAACTTTCCAATTTTAACAAATTCATATTGAAATTTGAAACATCAAAATCCTGAAAGAATATAATAGTCTCATTATTAAATTGCTCACACTTCATTAAAGAAAAAAAACAAAAAAAAAACAGGATCATACCTCCAAAGGATCATGTTTTTGCATATTGCAAATTAGCGAAGGCAGATAATAGTTGACACCTTCCATTTGAAACGGTGAAATAGTCGGTCTGACTTCAAATAAATTCGGATGGTTGCATACTTTCCGCAGTTGCATTAGGATATTGATGACACTCAAAAGATTTCCACTTGCAAGTGTCTCTTTGGTTCTGAAATAACAAACACAAAACTTCATAAGTCGGAGAAACAAATAGAAAAAAGCCAATCATTACAACATAAACATTAAACTTACTTTGATCGTGACATGAAATCGTCATAAAGAAATCGCTGTCTCTTTGAAAGCCGGCATATGACCACGTGTTCGAATTTTTTGGGCATTTGTTTTTCCACTTCACATTTGAGCCGACGGAGTAAAAATGGCCGTAATACCTGAAGAATAAAAATATCTAATATTTTCATTAAAATAATTAAAGCGTATTATCAAAATTTCCAAAGTGGAAAAAAAGTAACGAGTTTCAAAGTTCAGATTAAAATATTGAAACGTCGAGACTACACATTTACCTTATGAAGACGTTTAATTACGTTCTCATTGTACTCGGAATTTCCCTCTATCATACCCGTAACCGGATTGCTAAACCACTCTTTAAATTCGGCGTGTGATGCAAATATATCAGGCATGAGAAAATGCATGAGAGACCATAATTCCATTAAATTGTTTTGAAGGGGTGTTCCAGTTAATAAAAGTCGTCTAAAAACATAGCACACATAAGTATACAAATTTAAACTATTTACTTTGCACAGATGTTTTCTTCACTTACTGTTGTGTCTTAAAATTTAAAAGTAGTTGCCACCTTTGTGATTTGAAATTTTTAATATTTTGTGCTTCGTCTAATATAAGATACTTCCATTTCTTCCGCCTAAAGCTTTGATGATCTTGAATAACTAATTTGTAAGAAGTCACGCATATGTGAAACGCATTGAACTTAGTCCATCCGATTCGTTTCAGTTTACGTTCCTTCTGATTTCCATAATAGGTTAAAATTTTAAAACCGGGACACCATTTTTTAAATTCCATCTCCCAGTTTAGCATGACCGACGTTGGTACGACAATTAAATGAGGTCCCCAATCTCCCTTTTCACAGGCAAGATGCGCCAGTAAGGCAATTGTTTGGATAGTTTTCCCTAGGCCCATTTCGTCTGCAAGGATTCCGTTGAGTCTCCGCTGCTCCATAGTAACAAGCCAGTCTAAGCCGATGTGTTGATATTCTCTTAAACTGTGTTTTAAAAGGAATGGTACTTTTGTGACTACTTGAGTGGAAGACAAGGTGTTTCCGGTAGGCTGTATTGACTCTGCAATAGCAGCCGCGTCTTCCATACGATGTTCATCAGCATTTTGATTCACTATCGATTCACCACCTTCACCCATTAAAGCATCCAATCCTTCTGAATCGTTACCCTCTTCGGTATTATCTGAAGCGACACTTTCATCATCATCTTCACTTTCTTCTTCATAATCAGAATCAGAATCTTTTTCTTTTTCGGCATTCTTTTCTTGAGATTCTACATTTTCATCATCCACTACAGAAGTATCATTTTCGGGTGGCGCACCACTATATTTCTTTTTTAATTCTTCTATACTCATTTCGTTCTCAGCATTTAATTCATCAATTTCTTTTTCATAATCATGTTGATTTTCAACCTTTTCTTGTTCCATTATTGTATCTTCATCATCACTTGAGTCTCCATCAGCCTGGAATTCAGAATCGTCTTCTTTTTTATCAGATACTACACTAGTTTTGTCTTCTTCATCTTCAGATAGCTAAAATAGTAATAATAAATATAAAATATTTGGAAGATGGATACATTTTAAATTAAAATGTGTGATAAGACAAGAAAAAAATATTCACATTAATTTTGTCCCGGTTTTCCAGATAATCTTGAGGTAATTCATTAAGAAACTCATCAAGATCCATTTGAGATTCTCTTTGAAGGGCTTCTATTTCATCTTTATGAGAATTATCACCAGTTTCTTCCCTTTCCGCTCTCTCGGCAGCATCAATAGTTTCTTCATCGTCAGAAGAACCAACATTACTAGGACAAAATTCTCCTGAAATCAAAATACGGAATTGAAAACAACAATATTACTTAGCACTATGAAATGCACAAACCTAATAACAATAAATTTTATTATTAATTTAGTCTAGCCCTTTTAGTAACCTTCGATTTTTCAATATATATGCCAAAAATACCCTAAGAAATGTGTTTTTTTGTGGTTGTACTAATAGCTGTCAAAACCATAGGTCATTTCGAAAATCTGATTTATTGGCTAACGGATGAGGGTATTTTTGGCGATTCTATGAAAGCCGATATATCGGCTCTAGAGTATTATAAGGGTTAATAACGAACCGTCTGATTGATAACTTGTGGATGACGCTTTGCTAGAAGATTGTTTTGAAACAGGAATCTGAGTCCTTAAACCTTCAGCCAGCTGTTGCGAATACTTCTCCGTCTGATCGACAATAAAATTTAATTGCTGGTCTAGAGCTTGTTTTCGCTTTTCTTCTAATCTAGTTTGCTGCCTATATTCAACAAGCTAAAATAAAAACGCAAACATAATAATCACAAAGAACATACAAATTAGAACGATTTAAAACCGACACACAAAAAAATGATAAATAACCTTTTCAACATTGGTCCAAAATAATCTAACTTCCTTTGCTATAAAGGATGCTATCCGTCTTAATTGATGTTCCTGCGCTTTTTCAGCTTTTTGAGAGGACAGTTCCTTTTCTTGGAAATATTTCTGTATCATACGGGCGCACTTCTTAGCTGCCGCCTTTTTCCATTTTCGCTCTTGAGCAAAATCCGTCGCTAACCAAACCATCTCTTCTAAAAGGTAATCCCAGTGCGCTTTAGGCCTCGAAGGTTCGACTACTTTCGGTAATCTCTTTTCCGTCCACAAACCCTCCTTTTGCAATTCACTTATCCTTTGCATAACGAAAGCTTCCTGCAATACAAAAAATTCCAAAATAATACAACATCCGAAATCAAAGTAAATAAAAAAAAAAAAAACACTGAAAACGAAAATTACTTGTTTGGCCTTTTCAACTATTTGTTCTTGAGAACTCGGAGCAGGTGGAACAGGAGTCGTCGGAGACGCCGTATGATTTACGGACGTTCTTGTTACACCAGAATTTACAATAATTAAAGGAGTACCACCTGAGAACGAAAAACACGATTAAATTAAAGCGCACTACACACAGAACTACGAGATACACTTTACACATAAAGCCAAACAGGATATAATCAACCACCACGTATGTATTAAATACCTAGTCTTGTCATAAGTTCTGTTACTAAGATTTGCGATCGTAAATATGAAAACAACCTTAAGACTTGGTGCTTATAAGAGACGCCCAAGTCGTCCGTTTACGACGTTGGCGACGATAATGAAACTCATATCTCAAAGAAGCATATTAGTCGACATGGACCAGGGAACAACGAAATATATGCCAGAAGTGTCTGGGAAGCTTAGATAGTCGACTGAGATCAGCGGGGACATAATCCTCTTTGGTGGGTGTGGTCCTACAAAAGGATGAAAAAAATTGCATTTTTGCGAAAAAAGCCAAAACTTTGGCTTAAGTTAATTATTATTAAAGTTATTATAATGTCCTGGAAGGCGTTATGAAGCACCAGAACTCACGCCTATTCAATAAAGGGAATTGGATATTTCCACAGGATTTGACACCAACTAAAAAAGCAAAAAAAAAAGCGTTGCTGATGGCGAATATTCGGGCGATTAACAGCATGGCAGAACGACCATAACCTTAATCCCCTGAATTATAAATTATATTCAGATCTGGAGAGCATAGCATGCTCTAAACGCCATAATATTTTAAATTCGATTAATATGCTTTTGAACAAAGCATTCGACGAATTTCTAGTGGAAGTGGTAGATGATAGACACATAGCCGAAGAGTTTAATGGGATTTATAAAAAATTTTGTATATGTGTTTTTGTTGTAAATAAAATTTGTTTCATGTCAATCAATGTGAATTTTAGTTTTTTATATATATTTGTTAAAACAGAACTTACAGCACGACTAGGTACACACACATATATATATATATATTAAACATAAACACCTAATTGTATGTATACATATATACGTATATAGTCTCGAATAAACCATAACTTAAACAACGGCAAAAATTACGATTAAAAAAGTGAAGAGAAAGCAGTTATAATAAAAATTCGGTATACCGTTCAACAATATTTCCAACATGCAAATTTAAAAAAAAAAAAAAACTATGTAACGTATGAAAAGATTGCAACATAAAAACCACATCCTATATAAAAGGGACATTCTGAAAAGAAGTACGTTATTCTCATACAATAATAATAATACATAAATCTAAAACAAAAAAAAAAAAAGTCACTGATGTGAGAATTGAGGTGTGTGGCACATAGTACCTGGTAATCTCGGTGGGGCTACTGGGGAATGATGTCTGTGTGGTGCAAACACCATGCCGTGTCTACCTCCGGCTGGTCGGCCAGGAACGGAACCTACAAGCACCCCGTGCCACACTGTATACTACTGATTATTTGAAAAATTTCGCCCTACGGAACCTCAACGGTAAATTTGGACGAGAAATATATATATATATAAATACTAGATCGGTCAACGCCGAGACCGTTTTTCTCACCTTGCTGGGTGAGCTGGGCGACGGCGGCCGGCAGGGTCGTGGAGACGGCGACGGGGGTCGCGCCGACGCCTGGTATTTTAATCTCGGCCCCCTGCGGCGTACCCTGCGCGGCGTTGCTTTGGTTCGAAGCGTGACTCGACGGCTCTCGATCGTCGGACTCCTCCGTCGTGTCCAAGCGGTGCGATCGGATGTACGCGAGAAGCTGAGGAGTTGGCGGGCGCTTTCTCCACGTCTGATAATCCATCATGTTGCCGCCGGATTGTAGGTAAAAGAGTTCGGCAGCGTTTTCATTGTGCCTATCGAACACAACACGTACAGTCTCACAATGCACACATACATACATATATACAAGTTCGCACGAAACGAACGCACATTCAAAAGCATACGAAATGAATCCAATTAGAAATTATGCTAAATTAAACCACCTTTCGAAATGAATTTACCTGGAATTCAATTATTACATACAATAATCACGATCGTATTTGATTTACTATTAATAAACACGTTTATCGCAAAACATACATATATACGAAGTGTAAATACAGATACGTAGCATTCATTGTTTACAATTCGTAAAGAATGAGTCTGACGGTTAAATATTTAGTACTTCTCGACTGGTGACTCACACGATAATTCCACATATTGATTTTAAATATAAACCGTGCGTAAACGGAGGATATATAGATACTAATAATGATTACTATATCGGTACTAATAATGATTACTATATCGGTACTAATAATAATATTGCGAGTCAATCGTGTACAAAAGTTAAATATCGATTGCTAGCATATGCATCGTCCGAGAATCACACGAGGAAAATAAAAAAGTATGAGGTCACTGTATTGTAATGCACTACTTATGTATACGGCGAGTTGTTTTGGACCATTTGGTCGAATGATGAAAATAATAACCCGTAGGGCCTCAACGATTGAATTTGAGATGTGTGTGCAATTTGAAAGGTTGTAAAATGATATTATACGCATCACTTAATGATTCTTAATTGATTTAAACGATATAATAGCCTTTGTTCTCGGTTGACAATATTGACTCGTCAGTGATTACTTTTATTCGAGACAGTTAAAAGATCCAATTAAGACAGTTCGACCCGATCAATAACACTGAGAGACAAAAATATTATCGGATCGGAGGCTAATCAATCTTTACTTTAAGTTTACAAATATTTTTGTTGGTTTTCTGTCATGAGACACCAGCGTTTAAAAATTCAACTATAGCAGTCTTCAACTCAAAATCTAGTATATCTGTGCCAACAATGAGTATTGGAATCAAGAGTCAGATGTTTTTTCTATTGACTGTGTTTTTTTTTTGTTTATTTTACACATTTTCCCCCAAATATTTCACTTTATCACATTTATTAGGGTTGGTTTTTTATCTCAATTTTTATTTATTTAATATCTAATACCAGTTGGAGCGGTTAATGATTTTAAATCGAGTCAAAAAATGCTTTTGATGATGATCGTATGTATGATGCAACAGCAAGATGAAGAATGGAGATTGATACTCTTGCGTATCATTCACCAGCAACACTGCCTCAAACATTTCATTATGTTATTTAAAATCATTTACCACTCGAATTAATACGCTCACATAAAAAAAAATATATATATATTGAGATTGAAAACGTAGTGGAATATAAAACTGGCCCAATAAACGCATGATAAAAGAATTTTTGATTATTAAAATTAGCTAGATAAATAATTATATTTATTTTAAAGCAATAAAAAAATCACAGTGAATAGAAACAGTCCCCCGACTATTAGGGGTTCCAAATATTCGAATATCGAATAGTAAATTATTTATTTGTAGTTTTAAGGTCAAGATATTATTAAAATTTTAAGAGATCATAATATGGAATATCAAATAGAACTAAATGTGCCGTAGATTGAAAATAAAAAATAAGTTCGTATAAAAAGTATTCGAATATTCAGATTTGGAACCCATACTGACTATTGATTCCAATACTTAGTTTTGGCATAGTAATACCAGATTTTGAGATAAATCATTACCAAATTTGAATTCAGTGTGATCAATCTTGGTAAGGATTGATAAGTCTCCGCTCCAGTAAGAAAAAAAGCCCAACTAGAATAATACCATTCATTGCCAACACTGTTCAATTGTAGATCCTTTTTGAGAGTTACATTCAACTCCAATATTGTATTTTATTATGTGAATGATTTAAAACACATCAAACATAGAGAAGAAACCTATGAGTATGATTAATAAATAAAGCAACAGCGAAAGCTTATTCTACATATTGTGCTTCAATAAATGAACCACAAATAAAAAGAGAAAATTCATTATGGACGTACAACGAAAAACCATCAACTGCATTGATTATTGTTTCATTTTTACCAAAATAACTATTTGAACTCGATTCACGAATAATTGATCAGTTTATGGTTTAATATTGCACACCAAAGATACATACATATATAGTAGAATTATTCGTACAAAATAAACAATAGAAATATAATACCTTTCTCTGATACTCTTCAGCCTGGCTAATTTGTGCTCTAAAATTCGTCTCCTAAGTCCGCTGATATCGTCGCACGCGGTCACTTTTTCTAAACTCTCCGATACTTTAAGGCGTTTTTTCGACATGGCAAAAGAATTATTAATACACGGCAATGTCGACGAGTTGACGGGCGCCTGAGACGTCCCACTGGCACTCTTTGCACACACCACGGACTGGAACGTACTCACACTAGGATCGAGTATCATTTTGGTCGGACTACTCACTACACAATTGCTAACACTGGAGATGGTCCTCATCAGCTGGTGCGCCGGCGACTTTTGGCGCGCCGGCGACACCGCCGAAAGTTCTAATTTGATGGACGAAGACGATGACGACGGAGCTGGAGATGTATCCATTCGCTCTACCAGCTCGACGTCTTCATTCTGTGAAATCTGAAAATCAACCAGCGTCACACATTCGATAAATCTGTATGTATAGATGTATTTTTTTTACTAAATTAGTTGATTCTTTACCTGAAGAATTGTGATGGGGCCCGCCGAAGCTCTGCCTTCCGATGGCAGGCCGGGGGCCCCTTCCCTCTCCTCCATGGCACGGGTCCCAAGTATGATACATTCATTTTTTTCATTCATATTATATTAAGCATCTGAAATTCATACAAAGTCGACATTAGAGTTGGCGTATTGATAGATGCGTTTTTTTTTTAGGACAGGCATTGAATAAACGATATGCTATTCGACAAACAGAAAAATCCGAGTAATAAATTCAAACGTGTCTCGTCAACATTGCGATTTACATACGTATCGTCGATGTAAATCGCAAGTTGCCAGTATGATGAAATACTTGCGAAATACTGAAACGATGCGGATGATCATATTTGTGCAATTTTCGACGAGAGGATAGTTTTATAGCGGGAATTGGATGACAAAAATGTGCTAAGCTCATTCAAATTGCAATGAAATTTACATTTTATATTTTAATTCGTGTGTGAATCGTGGAATAGTTTCTAAATCATTAACGTTTCAAAGGAAACACGAGGCAAAAATTTATTTTTAGGGAGAAATAGCCAACTCTAGAGGAACCATAATCAAAATAAATTAATAAATAGATATGTATATGTTAATATAATAGAATAAATTAATAAATAGAAATATATAAAGATAGTTTTTGGATAAGCGCTGAAATGTCGAGTACATTTCTACAGCTCTAAGAGAAGACAAGTTTATATTTAATAGCATTTCCTAAATCTTCGTTTGTGGCATATAAAATTACAACCAGATATTAATAACGTTGCTAGTTTGTATGAGGCATAAGAATCACACTAAATCAAGAATATACTATAATATAAACAATGCAATTTTTAATACATATTTGTATAGATATTGAGGGGGGGGGGGGGGGGAGAATAAAAAAATATTCAACTTAAAAGGGGGTGGGTCAGACCTATAAAGGTTGAGAAACCCAGATCTAGATTTGGTCAATACTATTTCAGAATGACAATTCAAAAAATAGTGTATTCAATTTGATACAAAATGAAAGTCTATTAATATCAGATATTGCACAATAGTTCAAAATCAATAACCAAACAGGTTTGGTATACATACATATGTAACAACCAACATTGTTATTTAATTTAAATATACAAACAGAATAACAAACGTAAATTAGCGAAGTGAAAAATTAGCCTTATAAAAACCATGTGAACTGTATAAGAGGTATGTAAAAAGATGATGAAATGTCAAAAAAAAAAAAAAAAAAAAGCACCATTGTTTGCATTATATCAAATAATCACAGATTTGTTTCATCAATTCAGCCCCGAAAGTAAACATACGTATAGAAAAATAATCAAGGCATTTTCGCGTACTATTGTGAAGTAGGCAAATGTATTGTTTTATGATAAACTATCGCAAAAAAAAAAATTAGTGAATAGAATAATTCCGAATATTAACATTGAAGTTTATCTCGCCTAAAACAGATGTGTCAATGTGTGAGTTCAAAATAACAAACCGATTAGGTAGTAAATAATGAACCGATTTCTTGGAGTTAAAAATAATAAATTTGTACAAATCCTTATAACGCGATGAAATGTTTTTCCTTGGGTAAAAAAAGTGTTTAGATCGACACTGGAACGATAAATCGACTGTCATTGTGTCGGTCGCCGAGACATGTACAATTAATATTTATGAATCTTATCGCGTTCGTAGAATCGACAGTAGATAAAAATAATAATAATAATGATGAAAAAAACAACGCAATACGACAACAACAAACGGCAAACGTAAACAATCGCAACTTACCGGCGAATTTATAGGTTAGGCGTGTTGACAAGTTTCGCGCCAAAAATGTCAAAAGAAAAAAGAAAGCGCAGTTCGAAAATTGCGCGAAATCGCGTTTGACAGATCGGAAGGGCGAGGCGTGTAGACGCGGGCCGATGGACGCTGACGCGCCCATTCAAAACATTGACGCCGACTGCGACTGAAATACGGTCTGAAGGAAGAACGCGCGCCGGCAAACAATGGCGTCCGTCCGCTCCGAAGGACGCTTCAGAGTGAGAGGACGGAAACGGAAGTGATACTTCGGTAGCGGGTGTCGGGGGGGACGAGCTCGCGGGGCGCAGCCGTTCGCCGGGTGGGGATCGCGGGCGGGCGGGGGCGAGGGGCGAGGCGCGAGGGGGTCTGCGAGGGGCGCTTTGGCGGGGGGGCGGTGGGGCGGAGGTGCGGGACGGCGGGGAGAGGCGGCGTCGCGGGCGCCTTATGTAAGGCGGCGGCGACGGCGACGGCGGCCATGACAGCGGGCCGGTGGGGAGGGGCGCGGGGGCGGGCTCACCGCGTAATCCGAGGAGTGGCCGGTGAGGGGGGCGCATCTCGAGTCGGGGGCGCGGGCCGGGGGGCGCCGGCTCCGGGGGCGAGCGGCGGCGGGGCGCGGGGCGGGCGCGGAGACGTCGGCGGGCGGCGTTGCAGCGCGCCTCCGAGGCTAGCGCTGTCTCACGGCTACCAACCGCAGCGCGCCGAACACGGCTACGGCTACACCTACACCTGTGCCGCGCCGCGCCGTGCGTCTCGACTACGCTCGTTCGACGCGCGACGGGGATGCGCCCCCCGATTACGCGCCCACATGGAGAGGGGACATGAGGGGGGGGGGAGGGTCGGGGGCGTCGGCGCCGGGGGCGACACGTACCACCACCGGAAGTGGCCGCGGCGGCGGCTCCCGGTGAAAATGCTATGCGCGCGCACGCGCATCTCCGCCTCCGCCTCGTGCCTCGTGCCTATTTTCAAACAAACGTTAATAATAATGCACGTTTATCGCTTCCGAGAACCGCAATTGCGCATTTAAAATTCATGTCGCTCCGTTTTGATTATGACGATTCGAAATTGCGTTGCGGTTGACGGCGAAATGGTCAACCCCGTTAATTCGAAATTCGCATCGTCGACGTTTGAAATATGGATGAAATAATAAAATTATCTACATACAATCGTTTCATATTTATTCTTCAGTTTTTTTTCAGTGTCGTTAAATGAAAAAAATTAAATGTAAACAATATGAATTTCGAATTATGTAATTTATGAAAATGCATTAGCACATTAACAATGCTAAATAGGGAGAGGAGCTGAAACGGTAATTGCCCCCCCCCCCTTTGGAAAAATCTGAAATAACGCCCCCCCCCCCTTTTATCTTTAATGTATCTTTCTAGTATTTTTAATATAGTATCCACTTATTTGTAGATACAAAAATTTCGGCAGGTTATCTTCAGTTTTTAAACTTCAAACTTTAGGAAACACTATCTTTTTCTGTAAAATTTTATTCGTTTTCAATATGGTAATATATGCGCAAAGCACTGCAATTATTGAGCATATAGATTGTTGAGAACATTTTATACCATCAACGCAGTGGTGTCACCCTAATGGTTTCCATGGGCTTTCGGAAACCCGTTATTTAATCTAAAAATTCATATAATTTTTATTAAAAATTATGCAAACCTTGAAAATTTAATGAACTGTCATGTATTAGTGCCTTGGATGAAAAAAAACGTATATATACATATTTTTTCAAAATAATATTATTGAAAACAAATTTGGAAACCCGTTGTTCCAAAATTGGGGTGACACCACTGCATCAATGATATTTTTATTCTTTATCAATATTTAATTAGCAATATAATATCTTGCTGTTAGTTGACTTTCATATAAAATACCCATTTGGTTCGATTCAATGTGGCCAGTAATTATATCCTGGCCGATAACTGTAACATTTCACCCATCCACTTCTGTATGAACAACATTTTTTAAATACTCTCTTTTATTATATTGATAATACCTACAATTTCGATATTGTCTTCGTATATTTTAAATATATATTTTTTCGATTAAGAAATTATCCTTTCTTTAATTAATTACCCATTTCGCTATTTTTAAAAATTAAATTTCAAAATATGCATAGTTTTTGTATGTTATATTTATCATTACAAATAAATAACTGAGTCTAGCTTTTATGCCATCAAGTAATTTAAAAAATTAAATGTCAGATAATTAATGTAATTATAATTAAGTTAATTTCACAATAATCATAATTACATTATTAAACTAATTTCAAATTTAGCAGCAAATGTATTAATCGACATATATGTGTACATGCATAGGTACTACAATCTTGAAATATTATTTGACTTCCAAATTTATTTTATCTTATGATTGAATTGAAGTAGTCCATATGTACATATATATGTATACGTAAAAAAACTCAGAAATAATTCTCATTTTTATTTTACATTGTAAAGAAAACAAATTTTAAAGTATTACAAAGAAAAAACAACATTTTAGAAGAAATGAATAGCTCATTTCAATTCAAGTAAATTTCAACATACATAATAAATAGAAAGTATTTTTCAATTTGTTTAATTTATTTTTAAGAAAGGTACATACAAACACTGAATAACATTCATCAGGTTTATAACCTTTATAGCGTATATTTACACTTTACAAAAGTAATATTTTTATATATTATATATGTACGTAGTAGCATTAAATTTAACATTTTTCTACAGAAAAATACCACTTAGAATCACAGAAATAACGGAAAAAAAGAAAACAATCTGGATGAAAATATAGTTAAATAAGAATTGAGATTTATTTACAAATACAAAATACAAAAATTAAATAATTTAGTTCAGGCTACAGATATGTGATTAATATATAATTGCTCAAAAATACAGGGCCAGTAAAATTAATTTGCAAACTTGCAAAATGTACAAATATTATATTTGGATGAATTTTCCAGTGCAATGTGCTTTTTATTACCGATGAATTTTTAAATATAATCTGATCAATGTTTATTTAAAAAATAAACAGACGTTTTTACTGACCCTGAAATTTATATATTATATATATTTATATTTATGAATGAATTTTGGTCCCTGAACGTAAGATGATAGAATAACTTAAATGTGACTTTAAACATAATAAAATATACACGTGAAAATAAAATGCACATTTAAAAATAATTTAAATATAATAAATAATTATATTTACAAATGAAAATTAAGTAAAATAAATTAAAACACATTGTCTTTTATCAATACGATTTATGATTATGTTTTAAATGAAGAAAAGATCATCGTACATATTTTATACAAATTTATATTTTATTAAATTATACAAAACATCTAGTGAAAAATCTTTCTTTGGAAGAAAAATGATTAATTAATTAAGTGTAAAATAATAGACAACATTGAGATTTACAAGCTCCATTTTACACAAACGATAAACTGTAATAGCGTTTATTAAATGTAAAAGCACATCGAAGACATGTCAATTTAACGAAAATGATGTCACACATCTCGGGTATTCAATAAATAGTCAAAAAGTCACTATGTATATATGTATTCACTATAACGTTATACAACTATGAACGTTCTTCTTAAAAATCAATTTGCAACTAGATTTGATGACACGCATTGTCCACAAACTAAACTAAACGCTTATCACGCTGGATTCGGAGTCTCTGATTCGTCTTTGTCGTCTTCGAGCGGCGGAAAAGCTATATTGTCTCTTTGGAAAAGATCGTGAGCCTTCTCGGCCCATAGTTTCTCTTCTTTTTGTATTTTTAATGTGTTGTCTTTGACTTGAGCGTCCGGGTTTCCGTACGTGGGTGGATTGGCGTATGGATCGTATCCCAACACACTCAGCATCGGCGCAATATCTGCCATGTCGTTGGTAACATCTGACGGGATGGCACCGACCCAACGCGTGAGCGCTTCCATATTCACGGGTTTGATGACCTGATCTGAAGACCTCTCTACCCTGTAAAATTGAAAAATATTAGTATATATCACATCGGTAATACCAACACTAAACAAATAGGTGCTAATTCAATTGGACATACTTAGACAACAGCACTCCGTTTGGTTTATTGATAAACTCCTCGTGGTGTAGAACTGACTCATTCCAAGGCACGTCTAAAAACTTTAAAATGCGATCCATTTGATCCCGTGGATGAAGCACCAATTGCTCATAGTGAACCTTCAATTAAAAATTATAAATTATTACTAATCACATACAAAAACAAATTATTATTTCATACTCAATAAAAAAAATTCGGATGTGACCAACGCATGACTCTATGTATGTTTTTGAGTAATATAAGAAGGTCACAAAATAAAATTCGATAATTAAACATACATACACATTCACACGTACTGGCTATGAGAGCATTTTCGATGCAAATTGAGCGCATATATAGGGAAACTTACACAAGACAAAAGTTCCACTTCCGGTTGTCGGATTTTGTTCTGAATCTGACCAAAACCTTATCAGCTTTAAATTATACTTGAATTTAATTCGTGAAGAGTACATATGTTTAAGGGGGCGAAAAAAATAGTGAAAGAAAAATCGAACAAGAGTAAACTGCCACTTCCGGTTGACGGATGCTTACCAAATTTTATACATAACTTGGTATAAGCTAGATATGAAATTTCAGTTCAATAAATCAAAAGGATTCTCGGAAAAACATAAAAAACCTCGATTCTCTAGAGTAAAAGTACTACTTCCGGTCAGGTAAAAATATTAGAGAATAAAATTTATAATTTCTATTACATGTAAAAAAATATCAGTCTGATTCAGTTAGCGTTTTGAGAGAAAATTGAATTCAAAAACTTAAAAAAAGAGAAACACCTGCGTATAAGGGGAGGTACCTACATACATACATAAAGTAATACCAAAACTGTAGAGTAATAAAGGATATGTAGAATTACCACAAGACACTTATCAGGACCGACATCTTTACACTGTCCATGCATCACTTCTATGGCATGGTTCCACTTGGTGAGGCACTGCCGGTAGCTTCTCAAATCAAACCCTGTTATGGTCACCTAGAAAGTAAATAGATCAACAGTATTATTCAATAATCCAATTTTTATTTAACATTTTCATACTGTACAGTAACAAACCTGTCGTGATATGATAGAGTGAACCGTCGCTCTGCCGTCTCTGACCATGAAGATAAATTTGGCATTCGGAAAGAGTTCCAAAACATACGAACCCATCTTGAGAGTTAAGGGATCTTTGTTGCAAAGACGAGGTGCTGGATCACCGTGCTTCGCTATGACTTCCAAACAAAACGCCGCTATTGCACTATCCAAAACCTGAAAGCGCACACATAGTATAAATATTTTGAAAAATACGTTTAAAACATTTATAAGGGTTTGAGTATGATGTACTAACATTCTTTGAGATTCCAGCTTCCTCTAATCGCACAGATTCCTTTTGTGACTTGAGCCAATGAGATCTCATTTGCAGTATGCGTGGTATAACGCGAGTTTCTTGGCCGCACCTGTCGATGAAAAAAAATAATTTAATATTGTAATTAACATGTAATAATATATGTATATGTTAAGATTATTTAAAGATTTTTATATTACCTGACTTCAGGATGGGCATCCAGCATGGCTCTCATCAACGTTGTACCGGATCTGGGGACTCCTCCGATGAAGATAAGCGGCATTTGTCGGTTGTATGGGTATGTTTTCCTGTCTGCACCAACGACGAATTTCTGAAGAAATAAAATTATATTATGAAAAATGTGTTATACTATTAAGTTTTTTTTGAAGATATGTAGTTTGTATTATTAAAATTAAATATGTAGAATAAAATTCAAAAATATAATATACGTAATATATAAGTTGAAATTAAAATTCTTTTGTTTTTAATATTTCACGCTTACTAATTTTGCGTTCACAAAATGGCGTGTTCATTGAAAAATATTCAAATGTTTTTGATTTTTAAATGATTTTTTTTATTGTTAAATTGTTATAAATGTTATAAATTATTTAATACATCTTAGGTCTATTCTAATAGCTATTGATTCAGTGATCATTGTCTATTTTTACATACCTCTTATATTATATGTTATTTTTCTTCGGTCTCCCTCACGGGACCGAAAGTGAAAAGCCCGAAAACGCAAATATCGGAAGGCTAAGATCGAAAATCGAGAGATCTTGAGTAGAAAGATAAAAAAAGGGTGTCCGGTAAACGGTACTATGTATACATATATGTATAATATATATGAGTGTTATCCGAAATTATCTCTATTTTTGTCATACAGCCTTGTTAAATTTGTGCGCGCGCAAAATACGGGAGGAAAAGCCTGTTCCTCTTGTATCCTGCTCGCGCAAATTAAGTGAGTATGTACGACGGGGGGAGAGACCCTTTTTTTATCTTTCGATTTTCGATCTTTGCCTTCCGATATTTGCGTTTTCGGGCGTTTCACTTTCGGTCCCGTGAGGTAGACCCCAAATATTAACGCATTATTGAATTCTAAAGCATTCGTAAAAATATCAGAGCTGTAAAAACTCAACTACATATTATATTACAACTAGCGCACATCGTTGAGAGTGTATTTGCGCTTGTAGAGATATAATTTATTAGTTGAATTGTTTTCTAATATGAATGATCTAAATAAGTAAAGCAAGACATTGAGGTCTATATAATAAGGTATATTATGAACATATAAATTTGACTTTGGACATAGAATGATGTTTTGCAGTCTGTTTCACGTCATGTTGTATGTTTTAAATTTAGCAATTGTATGTCTTGGTATTAGTATAGTATTTAAAACATTGTGTAAAACTTTTGGCTACTTAGAAAACCTGAAAAATCGATCAATTTCTTGAAGAAAACTTGCACGCGACACTTCCTATTCAACGTAACGGATTTATCGCGTCGTTTCAAAGGAAAATCTGAGCGATTCGCCGAATAACGGATTACAAATTGCTCGATTGTTATGGAAATTTTAGGTTTCCGATTATTATGTGAGCCGCAGAAAGAATGAAAAAAAAAAGTAAAAATGAACGACCAAAAGGAAAGGGTTTCTACATTATTAGTTTACCAAATGAGCGAATTTACAATTCAAAGTAGCTTTTACGTAAGCCGAATAGGACGAAGCTTGAGTTTTTTTCAGGATTTATAAACGCTAATGTGCCTTGATTTATTCTGTGGTTAGAAAATGTTAATTCAGACGGCTAGTTCTAGGCAACCTTTAAGCTTAAGGGGTGTTTATTTTCGATTTATCAGAATTGCTGCATTGGAGGGGTTTTTTTTTTGGATTGTATCTGATATGCGGAGTGCGAAATCGCGTCAAACGAACGTCAAATTGCAGTTACAAAGATTGCAAATTTCGATAGGCAATCGTAACGGCGAAAGTTTCCAAACTGTCAAACCCCATTTCGCTATACGGAGCAACACGTTTGGGAAAAATCTCACTGGAGAAACTTTGACAAACGCCAAGTCGGGGTTAAAGTCACTCAAATAATCATTAATTTCGTAGCAAAAAGGACGAACGACACTATCAGGGCTTGGCCTGCTTTGTTTTTCGGAACTTTTGGCGCCTTCGTCGAAAACTTGGCAACAATTTAGCGATCTTTCAATTTTGAACGCGCTTTATCTGCTTTTTACTTTTACCGCCCTGCGAAATTCTCCGGGTTTTTTTTTGTCCGCCTCACGTTTTACTTTTTTTCTACTACGAATAATTTGTGACCTTTTGTGCGTCAAAACTTCAGACATTACTCAATGAAAGAATCTGAAAGTTGCGGCACGCAGTGTTCATGTTATAAAGGTCACATTTTCACCAAAACTCAAAGCATTCCAACGAGCACACACTTCAGATTTAAATTAATTGAAGCAAAAAAAAAAAAGAAAACCGAGGACTATCAATCAAAAAAAAACCACAAAAACTGACAGATTAGAACTAAATTGTAATTAAAACTCGTCTAGCAAGTATGTGTAATAATGAAAAATGTATTTATGTATGTATTAGTTTATAAAAACCGCAGAGTTGAGTTGTAGCTCTTGACGTATTTAATGTAAACAAAAAACTTTAGACAAAAAAAATGGCCAAAAAGCGGCTAGGGTGACTAGGAGGAAAAAATTCCCCCCATAAAAAATTCCTACATAAAAATATGTGTTGCACGTCCAAAAATTTTATAATTATTCCCTCAAATAACCTAATAATATTGTCAAGGAATTATATATTTTTTTCAGAATGTACAATGATTGTGTACAAGGGAAATAGAAACAAGATAAAAAAATTAAAATAATATCCGATGTTAATACGCCGCGGGCTGATTTCCTGAACGTGTAAAATTAACAAATAAAATGATTAATTTTGATTTTATTAATTTTCATTTCTAATATCGTAAATATTATATTGTATATATATATTTTTTATTATTATTTTTTTATTTCAATCGAACATGTACACTCGTCTTTACAGATCAGTCCTAAGCGAAGAGTGTACTAATACAGATGCAATACAATAATATAAACAATACAAGCATTTTATACAATGCGAATTCATACAAACATCATTCACAGTGACATCTATGGAGAAATTTTTGCAGCATTTTATTAAGACGCCGAATAACTTGAAAGTTGCAAGAGAGATTGGAAAGCAGATACCAATTTACAGGAACCGTTTCAATGTAAATCAGAAAATAATGACAAACTCTGATAGAAAACGAATTTCCTGGAGTCACAAACCAAGGTCTGACCAACAGCTACTAGTAGGAATCGAACCTTGACCACTCTGCTTGAAAGCATAATACGCTAACACTAGTTCACGCTGCTAGTTATAATATATATCTAAGTGATATAATATTTACCGGATCGTAAATTTCTTTAAAATTAAAATCAAATATAATATAATATTGTATTGTACGGTTATTTAAAAATAATTATGATGAAAATAAGGTAATTTATTTTTAGAAAAAAGTAAAATGAATTATTTAACAAATTATTTAAATGTTAATTTTAAATGAATATACCTACATACAAATGTATGTGTATGTAAATGTATATTTATATAGTGATATTTCTTTTTGGGAAAAAAATTTGGAAAAACAAGGAAAAATATGGAAATAAAAACAACATCGAAAAAATAAAATAAATCTTAGGTGTATCATCAGTGGACAGACAAAACGGTTCAAATCAAACAATTTTACGAGCACTTAAATTAGTCGAAAAAAAAAACCTTTTCTATATTTTGTTTATAAAATTAAGACGATATATAAAAACCTAATTAAGAAATCACCAATTCTCTCCGTAAACTTTGATCATGAGTATGGCAAAGTGCTCCATCTGCCATAGTAAGGGGGGAGGAGGCGAAAAGGGGGAAAAAAAAGATCAGAGCAGTGTGGACAAATGGGACAGTGTGGACGATAGACGTCACGGTGAAGGAAGATGCAGTATTTTCAAACGTGTCTATTACGACTATTTTTCACCATGATAATGGCGGACGTCATTTCCACTTATATTGATGACCAAACCGAGCAAAATGGCAAAGTTTGAAAACGATCGGATAAGAACCCAAACTTCGTCAGACGACAAAATCGATTCTGAACTAAGAAGAGGTTAGTAAATAAAAAACGGGACAGTCCTGGCCAAGACGGGACGTATGGTCACACCTTACTTTTAACGGATCTCAAAACCGCAACATCCAGTTTAATGAACACACAAGCAAGTTCCACGAAAATGGTAATTCTGAAGTAAGTACATGCGCCAAGTACCGAGGGAGTGGAAAAGTTTTTTCATTAAAAACGTCACGTCAACCTGCAAGCGTATTAAAAAAAAGCAAACTTTCTAATGCTGTGTGGGTATGTCAGTTTTGTGACTGAATAGAGAAATACACCCACCCACCCACCCACCCAATCTACACATTAATATTATTTCCTATGTGCGCATTTCTAGGCGGCGGAAGTTCAAAAAGTCATTTACAACCCGATTAAAAGTTCGAGCGATCGTCAAAACCTCAAGGGTGGATTGACTCCCCCTCTCGGTCGATTTTTTTTTAATTCCGAACGACGGAATTATCCAGGGAGTCTAAGCGTACGTGTCGTTTGACATCGGAAAAGAGCCTTTTTGATGTCGAACCCTCCCTTAAACCGATTATAAAGGGTGGGTATTAACGGGTTCGCGCCTCGTCCAAGGTGTTCTTATCTCTGAGACGGATTAACTTTTGGGACAACTTTTTTCTTTTCAATAATCTTAGAATTTCACTTATCGGATGGAAAGTAGACACATTTGGCTCCAACACGTGGGTCATTAGTAGAGGTTGGAATCTGAAGGGGCCGGAAACGTGCCGCCTATTGTTCCATTGTTGTAAATCCTTTGTAAAAAAGGTTCGGCAAACCTTTAACAATGCATTTACAATCTTTGAACAATAAACAGCCCCTTCAGATTCCGGGCTCTAGTCATTAGTTGAAGATATATGGAGGAAATAAAGCTATGTAGGTAGCATTCTGAGAATTGGAACAAATGTGAAAACATCAATTCCACATTCGCATATTATACATATCATAGCCAGCAGCATGGCTCGGTGGTTGCGTTTATGTTTGGTACCGAGAGGTTTCCGGGTTCGATACCGTGCTAATCTTTAATGCTGCTAGTTAAACTTGGATATTTGTGACTCCAAGTCGATCGCTTCCTATCAGAGTTTTCCAATTTATCTGATTTAATTGTTGAAATGATTCCTCCATCCTACTCGCTATGTCACAAATATCTGAATTTGATTTATGTACAATATATAAAAATGTATGAACAAGTCTAAATCCGCAGATGTCTCTATGGATTAATTAATTGTTAATTTCGTGTTCTCCAGTCTCTTGAAATATAGCGATTTATGTAATAAAAAATACTGCAATGGTTTTATAATTAATTGTCTAGGAAGGCGCATTGGGGTTTACCTTTTAGGCCTTCCTGGTATACATATATCTATGTAAAAATAAAATAAAATATGTCGAGATCATTTTCATGACATGATCATTGTTGACTGCCTTGCTGAATAAGAATATTAGCTACAGATTATGATTAGGGCGAAAACACACTGAGTGGTATGGGACGTCACGTGTCTTTGGCTTCCCGCTGTGACCGTGAATAGTGGGTGTTCCCCAAGCCGAATTCAGGTGTACTTGCAAGTGCAGAATATATGCATATTCATATGCAACCGACAAGTTTCTCCGACATTTCTTCAAATATGGGATTCACCGTTATCGATCACTGTCAAGAAATGATAAATATAAGGATAAAATATCACCGGAAATACTCCAGGGGGTGATTTTTGGGAATGTGTACCATGTACATATGTATATGGACTACGGGTGCTGCGTTTTTTCAAATATTTAAAAGTATCTAAAAAAATCACGTACCACTCAGTGTGCTTTCGCCCTTAATGTTTTATATGTACATACATACATAGCTGAGATAGCCAGTGACACGAACAAACGCTCACCGACATAATGTACCAGATAGAAGGTTCACGCGTCAGAACGTTCACGGATAAAATGTCTACACGAAATAACGTTCACGGACAAAATGTTCACGCGACAATATGTTCATCCATAAAACGTTAAAAATTAACTTTTTTTTACAAAAAAAACCCTCAATAATACGATGATACGTGTAGTGATAAATATTTTAACATTATCCTTGCACACTGAATTTTTTATGTATTCATATTATTAAGGAAATGCCATAGAATGTATACGAACCATGTAGAAAACTCTAGATTTACATAGCGAACAAGCGAATAAACATATTTATATTGTAACTTAGAGATAACGTGATTGGTACTCGTCGACCACTGGATTACTAGCACTGGTCACCTTTTATCACATCCTGGTTCCAAAAAGGCCTTGGTGTATGAATAAACCCTATACAGTATACAACAACCAACAAGTTCTCGCTTCTCATCGACCAATGATCTTTTTGTGCTGAGAGTACACGCTGTGTATTAACATTCAGAGCTGGCTGGTCAACGGATCAACAACAATAAAGTACCTCTACAACTACCCACTGCAACTTTCTATCTCGGAAACCCCTCTACACAACCCACACTAATTTTTCAATGTAAATTTATATACATAGAAAATAATTTTGAGCTAACAGAAGCTGGGCGAAACCCATGTTCACACGAATGCCGATGCGCAGACGTATAGTAAATTTGGTAAACATATTCATTAATTCGAAAAGGATTATTTGTGATAACGACCTCGCTAATTTGGATTACTCTTAATTTAAGTTTGCTTAAGACATTATTCAAACAATGAAACTCTCATTTCATACATTACAATGTACATATGTACATATAAAATATACACAGTTTAAACACACTCATAAACGGGTATGATCGTATCAGTTTCGGCAAAAGTTCAAAGTTTTGAAATGAAATTTGAGATCAATTGAAACACGTCGTAATTGAATTAATAGGAAGCGTGAGAGGGACCAGATTTTGCAGATTGCCAGGACCATGTTCGAGTTATAACGACGTGGACAAAGCGACTTTGAGTTTAATTAAACCGATATTTCGCCACTCGATCCTGCAGGACTTGGTGAATTTCCACTGCGATGCCGACATTGTCCCATCGACATTTCAGGACTTTAATTAAGTCCAACTTCGGCGAACGAGGATTTGGCGCGGCCAAAGCGCTCGCTTATGTGCCAATCAGCTGGTGCGGATTGCATTTGCACTTTCGATTGTGAATTGTTAAATTTTTTTCATCTGAAGTATAAGATGCTGTTTGCTCTCGTCAAGAGCGATTCAATGGGGTGGTGAAAGTTAGGAAGTTTGAACAGCTCGTTCAACACGGAACAGAATAAGATTTTAATTAAAAATAAATCCAAACAGAAAATAAATTGGTATATATTAATGTACATAGAACGTGCTTCCGCACACGAGTACATACATACAAAATAATATTGATATAAGAATCAAAAAAATAATTGTTTCGAATTGCGTATGGACTGGAGAAAAAACAGGCGTTTGCCGAATGCGAGAAAAATTTCAATATTTAATTTGAATTGTAAATAGAACGCTCGTTAAATATTGTTTCCATTTGAATGAACTTTCATATACAATTCATACAAATACATGAAAATTAAGTTTCATAAATCATGTAGTATAAAAGTATAGAGCAGCGTTTCTCAACCTTTTTTTTAGACCGTGGCCCCCTTTTGTGTTGAATATTTTTCTGCGCCTCCCCCCGTTTTTTCTCGAAAATAGAAGTAGTACATATTAAAAATATTATATAAACTCTATTTTATAATTACAAAAAATGGCGTAATTTCAGCTTTTCCCAGGGGGGGGGGGGTGTATTATATTAAATTAAATAAGTGTATATGAATTTTTCTATTTCTTTTAATAATTTTTTTTATTTAAATATATTTATCAATACAATTAATAGTAGGTTAATTTAAAAAAAAATAAAGAGATTTGGGCATAAACGCATATTTACAAAGTACAAAATAATCTCCTGAAAATACATTGAATGTTTTTTTTAATTCAAAAATTTAAAATTAGCATTAAATAAATGTTGAAAACTATAATGTTATTATTATAATATCATATAATTCATAATAATACACGAAACAACGTGGATAGTCCCGTTCAAATCTAGGGGGGGGGGCGGCCACCCACCCCAGCCCCTCCCAAATGACACCCCTGATTTTAAATTTGAACATACATACCTATAGTGCTGCTGGTCAGACCTGGATATTTGTGATTTCAGGTCGATCGTTTCCTATCAGAGTTTGCCAATTTTCCCTGATTTTATTGTTGAAAAGTTTCCCGATTAAAAATTGGCTAAAAACCTTCCTACCTACTATGTCACCACTATAGGTATGAGTATGATTAATATACCATAAAATTTATATACAATTCATAGATGTCTCGTTAATTTGCGAGTTTTCAGTAAATGCTGCGTTGTTTGTAATTGGCCAGGAAGGCGCATTGGGTTTACCTGTAAGGCCTTTCTGGTATAAAATGTAATAATAAAAATAAAATTAAACACGAAATCTATGGTCAAACATTGTACAGAAGTATTATAAGTTTCGTTTAAACTTATTTACATCACCATAACGGTTATAAAGAGGCAACATGTTCTCAATTTTTTTTTTAAAAGTTTGCATATTTGGCAACGAGAAGAAATATTACGTATGTATATGTTTATATGTACATATGTCAGAGGAAAATATTTTTCATATGTAACTTTACTCAAGGACTTTTTGGTTAAGAAGGTGCAAAATATTCATCAAGCGATTGTTATTCGATATGGCAAGAACAACTTTATTACCTGAAAAGTATAATAATAAAGTTCCAACACTACGCACCCCCCTTTCGAACTTTGCCCACAAAACAAACAACTCTCACGATTTGAAATTCAGCTCAGAGGAGGCATTTCGTACACGTGTCCTGTCCATCCTTTCGGTATCAAGTTTTCCCATTACGCGTCCCGAAATAGCTCCATTACAATAGGGAACGCTTCTTTCAATACACACTGAACCCTTTTGAACGGACGCACGGTGGTTCACTATTACAACAAGTGCCAGATAAAATTACGACAATTGAGTTATTTCTCAACTCTTTCAAATGATATTTTATGGATGACATAGTATCTAGTGACAATAATAACAGCTGTAATTATTCAAAGATACAGTTCGTTAGACATTTCTTCTATGGTTACGGAAGAAGAAATTACGTCGTCATCGATAATGTTCAATATAATAATTATGATTTCGAAATCGTTCTGAAATTAATTTCACAATAAATAGCATTTATTTGTAATTCTATAGTTTCACGAAGGTCAAAAAAATTTTGAGGTGAAACTAATTTAGAAGACTTGTTTGAAAAGAGTTTGCTGATTTTATCTCACATAATTGCCGAGAGAGTAATAATATAATATGTATATATATACAAATGTATAAAAAGAGCATTTAATATTAATTTATATTAAACTAGTGTTTTTACCCGGCTTCGCTCGGTATTTGTTATATAAACCGCTTAAACATCAATCATATAGTAAATATTTTATTTAATTTATTTGAATCTAATATATAATTTGGAAAAAGACTATACGTAACATTCGTTGGTTGGTTAGTTGTTTAGCTGGGAACAACACATTCGATTTATTTATTTTTCGATTCATAGGCGCCGATTCGATTTTTTTTCAATTCAAAGGTTTCGAAGTCCCCAGGGGCGAAGCCTTCGGGGGTGAAAACCTAGGGGGTGAAGCCACCGGGAGCAAAGCCCTACCCGATTTCTCTTCGGATTCTGGTATACATATAATGTCGAAAGAGTATATATGTTTGTTTGTTCGTGAGTCAATTTAATTAAAAAAACAAATGGGTATTCAAATAAATTTATATAAATTTAAACTATTCAAATAAATTTAATAAAATGTTTACTATTAGATTAGAAGCCGGGTAAAACCATTATTATACCACTATTTTATATTATATGAATATTCATTTGTTCGATGATGTCACGAATTTACGAACCAACAATAGTTACATACAAAGTCTCTTTCGAAATTAGATATTAGATGATAAGTTCAACGGTAACGCGTTCGAGTTATCAGTAGGAAGTTTACGAGTTCGACACCCTCCCAAGGCGAAAATTATTTTTTTTTGGTTTTTATATCGTATGTTATATAACGAATCTAAAATTTAAAATTTTTCGTCAAGTAAGGCAACCAGCAATGTATATAAGAATGGCATAATTCAATCCGGTGCACTAAAAACGAGTCACTGTGCGCTCACGCACCCTACACAATCCCATGACCTGGCAGAAGCACTAAATTGTTTCAAAACGATGCCAACGTCCGTAAATCTGACGACCCTTCACATCTTACCTGCGACATTATTAGCCACCCCGATGTTTATCTGGGGCGGGTTAGTGTCACCCCCCGTGGGGGTTTCGCACAGTCGGCACGCAACACTTTTATTTCACTTCATCTGACTCGAAATGGCCGCGTGTGTGTGTGTGAGTACGTGAAGGGTTGGGAGGCTAGGGAGTTATCCCGGCAGTACGTGCTACTAGAGCTTCGACGCCAAATTAGATGTCAAAAAAAAAAATCGCGTTGAGACACGGTAGTGACTAAAAGGTCACGTGCCGACCGGGAAGGATTACGTGCGCTGGAAACTTTGATTATACGCGGCCGCGCAATCCCGACGGTTTGCTCGTTACGTTGTCGCACTCCGCGTCTCCAGGATTAGATGGTGCGGAAAGCGATATTTTGATCCTCGGGCACGGCGCATGTACCCTTATGGGTCCAATGCTGATTGTATTGCTAGCCAGGTGCTTTAATGATCGTGGTTCGTATATCCTTCTAACTAGCGTAATTTGATCGAAGATCAAATAGCTATTCAATTAAAGCAGATTAAACATCTACATCTACATATATACATATATAAAAATGAATGTCTGTGTGTGTCTCGAATAGGCTCCTAAATCACTGAACCGATTACGATGGAACTTTCAGGATTTGTTGTATGCATGTCCAGGAAGATTACTGTGAAAAAAAACGGGAACGGAAACGGAAAAAACGGGAATGGGTGTCATTGCAACGCTATAATTTCAAATGTTTTCGCGTGGCGACCAACGTGTTCGCTGCCTGCGTTTTTCCGACAAATGGAAACGGGAATGGGAACGGGATAGGGAACGGGAACAGGGAATGCATGCGTTATTGTGGCGTTGCAACGCATACCGGGTTCAGCTAGTATATAGTAAAAACATGCACAGAAGGCAACATTTTTTAAAAATATCTGTATATATACATATGTATGTGGATTTTGAATAAAGATTGCTTGTCGGTTGGTATTTATAATGACATTTAGCAAGTTTCTGGAAATTTTAAATTTTGAACAAAAGGTTTCCGGAAACCCACTGGATGATGAAACTGTATGTATATTTATTTTGGAAAATTTTCAGTTTTAATAAAATATATTTAATATTATCATATATTTACAGACGGTAATCTGTGTGTGTTTGTGTGTGTGTGTGTGTGTGTGTGTGTGTGTGTGTGTGTGTGTGTGTGTGTGTGTGTGTGTGTGTGTGTTCTAACGCTAGCCGAACATAATGAATGAATCGTTAAAAATCGATAAATTCGTCGAGACTTGCGGTGGAGTCGAACCAGTGATCTCAAAATAGCCTCATATAGGTCTAAATTGAGCTTACGGTCACTAACACCACGCCAAACCCAATTCTTCAATTCGGCTTTTTTTTTAAACGTTAATTGAAAAATCGTTCCCGCCATATAAAAATACGTAATAATAATATCTTTTTTAGCGAGGTTTTGAACTATTTTTTTTTGTTTTCATATAAAACAATTAAATATATATTTTTAATTGAAGTTATTGAAATTAATTTAAATTTTAACGATATTTGAAAATAAATAAAATATATGTACTATAGAGATGAGAAATAGAGAGTAGGTGGCTAATATTGACGAAGAACCATTTCAACAACGAAATAAGATAAATTGTCAAACCCTGATAAGAAAGCATCGACTTGTGACGAAACCGTCATCCCTCAGTTGTTAGCATTATACGCTAACCACTGAGCTATGTTCCTGATTATGTCCATTAAAAATGTAAAATAAGAAAACTAATAAACTTATAAAAAAATATTAAAAAAATGTAGAATAAAATTTATGTTCATATAATATTATTTAAATTTAGAGCCGTATATTTTAAAAATATATGTTTATATTTAAAATACTTTCTTTTAAATATTAAAAAAAAATGTAAAATATTCTTAAAGTTTATACAACATTTAAATTTAAAACAACGCATATTTAAAAAAAAGTTATTTTTATTTAAGCAACTTTCCCGTTAAGATAAACAGTAGGTAAAATATGTAAATCACACCGCATAAGGAGGCACAAAAAAAACTAACCATCCAGCGCATTTATTAACCCACAGGTTTAAATTCCTCATTACAATAATACAATAATAAAACGAAACGACTCGTGCTTTATACACGTTTCCTGGAATTTTCATGTAGGTACGTTTTCGTTTCCTTCACCCCCCTCCCCCCTCATCCCTTCCATACACCCTATTTTCTACATACAGCATGTTTATCAATGCGCATGGGAAATTCGTTTCGCTGCATAAAAATAAAGAAGACGGAGAAAAGCACACTCCCTATACATACATGCATACATAATATTTCCCTTTCGCCAGCGCAACATAATAAAAGGTGGGGAGTCACTTTGGAAAAGTCGGCTACGTGTATATATCGTAGGTAAGCATATTTAACCCCTTTATAAATTACTCACCTATTCACGATAACGTATTCATCGAGTTAGGAGTATGTCTATAAATATGTATGAAAAGGGTTAATATTCGCATTTATTCGAACTTTTGTATATTACAGAAGTGAAACTCACTTACACACGAGAAATCTATGTACATGTATACAACAGGTAATAAAAAGGTTAATTTTATAAGGTAATTGTCAAGAAGAGGATACAGAAGGAAGGCTTCACCGCGTTTCATTTCAGCTAAAAGAAGTGGGGGTGGAATGTTTCTATAGAGTATATAATATATTTTTGAGCTCTTTTTCCTATTATGCTGTACATTTACATTAGAATAATATAATACTATGATTACTAAAAAAATTAAATTAAAATTGTAAAATAGAAAATGATCAGTAGAACAGTAGCTATTAAAATAGATATAAGATTGTATTGTGAACATAATTTAGTAATAATAAAAAGCATTTAAAAATCAAATATTCTATTCGTTACACTGTGCATAAGAAAGTTTTCACTCACATAATATATTGTCTTGAAATTGAATGAAATTGTTTATACATAAAAAATTCTTGGTTTCGCCCAAAAAAATACGGATGCGTTCGATATTTTTAAGGAAAAGCAGGGATGCGTTCCAATGTGCTGTTAATTATAGTTTGGAAAGGAGGTGGATATCGTTTAGGAACGCCCAATCTCGTCTGGTTTGAACGCCCAATCTCGTCTCGTCTGGTTTCTCGGCCTTGGTCCTTGCGCAAAACAAGGCCGGTTGGGCTTACCTTCCACCTTCCTCAACTACGCTGCTGGCGAGATCTTGTGGTTATTAAAAACACAGATCAACCGCTTCTTGTTAGAATTTTCAAATTTCTCTAGGTAATTATTATGACGGATCCAATAAATCGGTATCCTCCCCCTCAGTTTTTCATAAATTCGAATTATAAGCATCTCGAATTTTTTGAATCTTATAAATGCTACCTACATATTGTATTTCTCACAAATTTGCCGTGTATATAAAAAGTTTAAATTGTCCATATACATACATATGTCACGTTGTATTGCATATGTCCTGTTATGTCTGAAAAAAATGTTAGTACTTAGGTGCAAATGTGACACATATGATGTACATATGTATTACATCACGCATTAAAACCCAAAGAAAAAAGTATATATATATATATATATATATATATATATATATATATATATATATATATATATATATATATATATATATATATATATATATATATATATATATATATATATATATATATATATATATATATATATATATATATATATATATATATGTAGATAAAGAAAATGCACTTGTACAGTAATTTATATATGTATATGTACATACATATATTCATATGAGTGTTAAAGTTTTTAAGTCGACACGTTTGTGAAATTTCTTTCAGCCGAAAAATTTAATTTCAAGCCCTAATCTAAAGTTTGAACCTTTGCATTCGAAACACCTGTGCATACGCCGCAGAACAGCTTCCGTTTAAAGTGAAGATTTTTATTTAGAGAAATACCTACCCTAATACCTAAACTTTTCACTCTCGAACGAATTTATTCCGCATCAAAAGGCGATTTATTCCGGACGGAGGTAATTTGAGAACTTCTACCCGCGGTTTGTTTTAAAATCGCGTAGAAGAAGTTTTAATTGCGGAATAAATAAAGCATTTATCATAATCCGCTCGGTTCGCCTATCCGACAGCGATACCGCTAAGTCTGTGCTGCGGGAAAACGGTCCAGGGAAACTGAAAGGAAAGCGCGTCGTCGATATTAATCGATGAGGTGGCGCATTTTTCAATGCTTTTCCACCACTCGAACGTATAGACAAAAGAAATGAATTACGTTCAATCGAACGTGGATATTGAATTCTCGATAAATTGAATTTTCCCTTGCCAATAGAATCGCATCGATGTAAGTTCATATTGACTACGGACTACCTGTCAAGAATAATTCTCGTCTCTTTGCACCTGACGCACGCGACGTCTTGCATGTTAATAATTTATCAACATTTTCTACTGGGGATGTGACGCAAATGCGCTACCAGCCTCCCCGTATCTGAAGGCACGGAAATGTCGATTGACGTCAAAGTTTGCTAAAAATACATAATCGCATATTCCCTTCAGAGGATTTTCGTTCAACTCAAATTTTATAATTTTATATTTTAGATTTTTATTTTTATTTTATTTTATTTCATAGAACATGAACACTCGCCTTCGCAGATCGCTCAAAAACGATGAGTGCACTTTAAACAAATAAATATAGTCAATCAATCAATACAACGTACAAACATTTTATACAATGCGAATTTATTCAAACATCCAAAGTGATCAATCTATGGAGAAAATTTTGCAGCATTTTATAATCAAATTGGCGAACCTCAAGACTCTGAATAACTTGAAATAAGCAAGAGAGTTTCAATGAAAATCAGAAAAATTGGCAAACTGATAAGAAACGATCGACCTGGAGTCACAAACCAGGTGTGGGCAGCAGCGGGAATCTAGTGGGAATTGAACCCGTGACACTCTGCTCGAAAGCATAATATGTATACTACTCCACAACGCTGGTTACAAATGAAAATATTAATTGTAAATATGTTTTGGGGCTCTTTTTTCTATTATGCTGTACATTACATTAGAATAATATATTTAATACTATGATTACTAGAGGTCGGAATCTGAAGGGGCCGGAAACGTGCCACCTATTGTTCCATTGTTGTAAATCCTTTGTAAAAAAGGTTCGGCAAACCTTTAACAATGCATTTACAATCTTTGAACAATAAACAGCCCCTTCAGATTCCAGGCTCTAATGATTACTAACCAAATTAAATTAAATTGCAAAATAGAAAATGATCAGTAGATCAGTAGCTATTAAAATAGATATAAGATGTATTGTGAACATAATTTCGTAATAATAAAAAGTATTTAAAAATTAAAAAAAAAAAAATGAAAATATTCAGATAGCATTATCTACGATAAACAAATCACTTCACATGTTACTATGTGAGCACCATTAAGCCAACCAAGTAGAGATTTGTATACGGATAAATTGGTACTCAGAAAAAAAAATAGAATATTGCATTCTCAATCGATTGTTCTCTCGATTGTGCTCATTCTCGAAGACAAATTATTATATGTAATTCGAAAATATTTTTTATACATTTATTTTGTCTAGTCTAGTCTATTTAAAAGTCAAAAACCGATTTACATACATATTTTGAAATTTTTTTATTGCCGTTTGGGTTAACTTTGGATGTCCCATCCTATTCCTTGAAAATTAACTATCTCACAAGCCTAAAAATTTTCTTTCCTGATATATGAAGAAAACTTTTACATAATTATACGTGTAAAGTGTAAAGCAAACGGCAATTTTTTTTAATTGCTAAACAAATAAAAGGTTCTCTGAAACAAAATTGAGATATTTGTTTCGGATAGTGTCTTCAGCTACGATGATTGTCGTAACAAGAAATTGGTCTGCAGACAAATTTCTACGAAAATGGTCATCTTAAGATCGATATTGACAGAAAATTTACCTGATGCGTGACCATGATGTCCTGCGGAAGTGATACATCTGAAGGCGCACACAGAGGACCTAATACATATAATAATGCACATGCACAAAGTGCAAGGCATGCTCCAGCAGCGCCGCGACGCGCAGATAGCGCGCGCATTCTGCGACCCATATGTCGCTACACCTGAAACAATCATAAAAATACATTATATTACAGCAGTACAATATCAATAAAATACCCTTGTATATGCACATTTGAAATTACATATAAAATAAATTTAATTTAAAAGTATCCAATTTAAAAGTATCCAAAGTCAAGGAACAAGCATGAATGTAATACTGTCTGATATTGTACGAGCAGGTGTGTGGGTAGACCCAATCCTATCAATTAGTAATGTTTTCTTATTCGAGCTCAGATGTTTAACCGTGATAAATATTTGATTCGTTATATGCGTAATAATATGTATATAAAATTGGAAAGCAGAGGTGGATTAAATTACGCCCGAATGTATCATTGAACGACTTGAATAAATAAAACGAGGAAATCGGCGTTTTATAAAAAGAGGGAGGATGTCTTTGGTAATATATGTTATATATATATAAATGTATATATATATATATATATATATATATATATATATATATATATATATATATATATATATATAATATAAGAAGTTTCGGGGAAAATTAGAGGAAGAAAAAGTAACGATACTTTTGGAAGAACAATAAACGAGGGTGCGTAAGTTGAGCTATGTACGTAACAAATGGTACTAATAATATTTTTTTCAGGTGTTCACAATTTGTTCAGACAAATTGTCTACTTAGGTTGTGGATCAAATATGAAGTTAGGACATAAATATAGTTAATAATGATACAAACCATATTTGCCATGCTGAGACACAAAATTTAAAATTACACAACATACATATATACATATACATATATTCGCAAAGAAAAAGATTATTAAACAAACTACGTCGATAGACTATGTATATCTTGCAAAATTTGACAAGGCTACGATTTTAGCACAGGTCACATTATAGTAAAAAAAAAATACATTTAAGAAATAAAAAAATATTTCTTTAAATATATATAAAAATTTTATTTCTTAAATTTTATTTTTTTGTTATACTAATTAATTAATGAATTATGGTTTTTTTTGCCTACATGCGTACCATGAAATAAAACAACAATATTTACTGCTGGCTAAACGATGTTTCTGCCGGTTTACAATTTATTATACACGCATTTGTCTCCAATGCATACACAAGTTATTAAGATATGTATAAGACTTTGTGAAATAAAAGACCAGTAGTGATAAATTTTGGTATTTTTGGAATCCCTCATATGTATTATATGTATATTATACTTTCTTTTACTATATTTTCTTCTAATCTTTTGCCCGTTGACATCTCAACGGATGACTTTAAATTTTTGATTCATCACAATACCAACTCTTCATCATACAGTACATACTATAATTTACCTAAAAATAATTTCATCATTTAATAATTGATTGTATTTGTAACTAATTTCTTTTAAAACCTATCAAACATGTCCCCCAACATGTCTCTCGCAACATTACACATAAGGTTCTAATGTTGTGACAGATTTGATTTAATGTTGCTGTTTCACACGAATCTGCGCGCGGATTCAGTGTTTGGTTGATTGATAATTAATTAATGCACCTGAGTACGCACCAGAATCAGATCCCATGCAAAAACGGGTTTATATATGTACGTAGTAGTTTAGCAAAAAAGCACTTTTAAAAACTACCCCACAGTAAAATACTGTTTGTTGAAAGTTGATTCCATGCTATTTTCTAAGAACGCCACTCACGGTTGAACGTATTTTTCATTTCCAATATGAAAACGCGAACAAACAAAACATCGCATCGAAATTCGAAACGGTTAAATCTAAACCCACACAATCCACTATTTGCACAAAAGCATTTCGATAATGTTTTCCATGTTTGTGAACCGGTGACCCGACAAACACTATCCGGAACCCAACATCAGGTTACAATCCGGACCGCCTTCGTTAAAATCAATTGTAATCGACTTCAAAGCGAACCCGTCATACATACGTACGAAGTGCAAACATATAGTCGGATGTTTTGTCGGTCGCGTTAATTCGATACCGGACCTTTGCGAGCCCTTTAGGTCCGGACTCCAGACCGGGGTCAGTTCGGCCCTTATTAATACTGACCGAATCGGTTCGTCGAGAGGAGATCTGGATAGAGCCCTCTGTCCAGCTCCACAGAGCGATTCGATTAATTAAACCGTTGTCCGGAACCGGCACCACTAATGGATGCTGTACTCGACCTTCACATTATCCAAATTGTGTTTACGCCAGTGTACCCAATTCCACACACACACGTCATCAGCGGGTCAAAATCTGGAATCGAATCCTTTTCACTCGCGAGGACGCTTCAAATATGTGAAGAGAGGATTTCGGATCATAATCCCTACAGTGAAAATTTCAAAAAGCAGTATGTACATATGTACATACATATGAGCCGTTATATTTTAAAGTTGCATAAGTGCACTTTTGTTCATTTCGAGAAATATTTTACTAAAACATTCAATATAATGATTTACGTTTAACAATATTTTAAAATACTGGTGGCCTGTAATAGGTTTAATCTACTTTTCCGATATTCTGGACATATTGAATTGAAGTGATAACAATTTGTGAATTAAGTCAAACAGAAATAGTGTTTTTGGAACTGAAAATTGGACTCAAATATAACGGCTCATATGTTGGCGAGCCTATCTATTTGTTGGATGCAAATTTATAATATCGAATGTTAGGTTTTGTTTGAAAGAAAAAAGGTTTTAATCAATACATTTCGATGATAATGACATATTTTGCATATGTCTGTATACAAAAAAATACATATGTACATACATTAAATTTCTTTTGGGTACCACTTGAGCACTCTTCATGAATTTAACCACCATCCGTGATTTTTTTTTTACTTTATCTTGTACATACATATGTATAAAGATGAAGTTTTTTGATCATGTAAAAACTCAACCTTGTTTAATTTGCTTCTTCTTTATTCAAGTATCTTATACATACATAAATCGATCCTTTGTCTTCATTTAATTTGATTTTTCATTTATCTTACATACATACATATGTATGTATAATACATCTGATTTTAATTTAAATTAATATTTTACCATTATGCCATCACGGGTTTTACCGTAATCTATAGTAGGTACTTGCACATATATAAATTTGAAATCATATTCAAAGAGTGGTGACAAATACAATTTGATGAGGACTTGGAGTTACAAAGTCTTACCAGTAACAGCAAGAAATACTCGGAATAAATCCTCTTCAATCGAGATCAACCCAGGGCTTGAACCCGGGAAACTCTCGATGGTTAGCATTGACGCAACCACCGAGCTATACTGCAGGATATTTACAGATAGTAAGAAAATTTTTGAATGATTTGGAAAATAAGTGTTGAGAAACCTGTTTCGACATATTGGAACATTGATGATATGAATTAAAATTACTGGGTGTGTATATTTTAAAAAAAGTCGATCAATTCAAAAAAGAGGGAGAATCGAAGCTTATTTGTTGGACTTTGAAGCTTTTTCCAACCCGTAAACTTTTTATAATAAAAGCTCAAAGTGCCGCAAACAAGCTTTTTGTTCGAACGAGCTTTTTGTTTAAGTTGCCGCAAATGAACTATGTAGTTGCTGAAAACTTATAACTACTGAATGCTATTGTAAATAAGGTGAGTTCGATCTACATTGAAATTTCCCGTCAATAATGCATTTTATGAAAATAACTTAATAAAATATAGACGCATATAGGATTGCATTGGAATATGTAAACGAAATTGTTGAATTCATGACTTATCTTTCTGTTTAAACTATGATTAACCATTCTTCTCAAAAATAGCCTTTTTTTAATTTTTCGCCACAGAGACATTACAGAATACTGTAAAGCGTCACTGTGACCAGACATACATACATATAAGTATAATATAAATACTATATAAAATAATACAGACATATATGTAAGCATAATACAAATACTATATATAAGAATTAGCGAGACATATGTGTTATAGATAATACATTTTTGAAATCATTCGATCATTCAAGCAATGGTGACATTAAGGGTAGGATGGTTTTTGCTAATTTGATGGAGGAACCGCTTTAACAATAAAATCAACAATAAATTGGCAAACTCGATTGATTCGAAGCGATCGACTTGGAGTTACAAATATCCAAGTCAGACCAACAGCATTTAGATAACCACCGTCATGGTGCTGAAATATGAAACAATGATACTCGATACCAAAGCATTCATATAAATAAACATTATGGTTCCATGATGAAACGTCTAACGACACAACGTCCATTACAAAATGTTTACGCGACTAAATGGTTACAGACAAAATGATCACGCGACATAATGCTCACGAAGAATTCGAAATTTCCTTATTATCACGTAATCATTTTGTCGTAGATGTGGTTGTAAGACCTTTAGTCCGTAGACGTTTAGTTGTGGCCGTAAAATTTGAAAGTAGCTGAAGTCAAATTTTAATTTTCAAAAACAATATTTTTATTTGACTTAATTCACAAATTGTTATTTAATTTTTTATCTTTAATTTATACCAGGAAGGTCTAAAAGGTAACCCCAAAGTGCCTTCCTGGCCAGAAACATTGTACATTAGATGCAAGTATTATTAGAATTATACAAATTAAATACATATCAATTAACATTCACAGAGACATCTATGGTCAAATTTGTAAATTTGCAGCAATTTATACAATTCAGCGAAATTCCAGATTGCTGAAAACTCGAGATTTTGCGAGAAAATGGGAAAGGCTGCCAATTTATTGGAACCGTTTCAATGAAAATAAGATAAATTGGTAAACTCTTATAGGGAACGATCGACCTGCAGTCACAAATCCAAAGTCTGGCCAGCAGAAACCAGAGGGATGTAAACCCGTGACCACTCTGTTGAAAGCATTATATGCTAACCACTAGTCTATTATGCTGGTTAATCAGTTATCCCCAGAGATAGGCGCGGAAGCGTGCTTTTCCCAGGAAACGGGGCGTTTTGGGTCTATTTTCCAGGAAACATGGCAAACTACAAAGCTAGAGAGCAAAAAAAAAGGTTCGCCATAAAAATGAACAATGCACGGCGAACAATGAACAATGAATGGCAGGGTCGCGCCGGCCTATGGTTATCACTTCTTTTTTTAAATTTGATATGCCCTGAATCTTGGAAATGCAGAATTGATCATATTATAAGCCACCAGTATTGTTAAATGTTATTTCACGAAAAACATAATATTTAATTTTTTGCCAAATATTTCTTGAAATGCAGAAAAGTGGACTTATGCCACTTTCAATTATAGCGCCTTATATAGAGATTTTTGATTTTTAAATGCTTTTTATTATTACGAAATTATGTTCACAATACATATTATATCTATTTTAATAGCTACTGATCTACTGATGATTTTTTATTTTACAATTTAATTTAATTTGGTTAGTAATCATAGTATTATATTATTCTAATATTAATGTACAGCATAATAGGAAACAGAGCTCAAAAACCTATTTTTTTTTATTTGATATGTCCTGAATCTTGGAAATGCAGCATTAAGAGGGCTGTACACCCGAAACCTTAATTTTGTTACCGCTCCTTTCTTCGATATATATATTGAGTGTATGTATATATTGAGTGAATGCGACAATAAATATCAATACATATATATTGAGTGAATGCGACAGTTGCGCTTCGACCAGATAAAACGTGTTTTAAATTGACAAAATCGAGGTTTCGTATTCTACTATTTTCTCCTCCAAAACTGGACCAATTTTTAAAAAAATTTCATCATCGGTATGAGAAAGATATTTTCTGTGCATCTATCGGCGTATTTTTTTTAAAAATCGACCGTTAAATAACCACGCTAGACTCTTTTCGTGGGTGTAAAAAAGAGGCGATTTTATAGATGTTTGGCGGCTCCTAGCTCCTATAAAAAATAATTAATCAAAAAAATAAAACGATAGATGCACCCCAATGGTGGATATCCATAGCATATTAAAAAATAATTTCTCTAGTGCCATAATTGAGGTAGGGAGAAGTATAGTACGTTTGTATGGACAAGGCGCTGCTGTCCAGCCCTCTTAAGCATATTACAAGCCAACCAGTATTATTAAATGTTGTTTCACGAAAACATTATATTGAATGTTTGCCAAATATTTCTTGACACGAAGAAAAGTGGACTTTCAATTATAACCTTATATAGAGATTTGAAAACACGAATTCGCACCAAAGAGTTTGATATGATAAACACAAAATTTATATGGTTTTCCACCAAATTAAAAATAATACGTTTTATGTGTGGATTTATTATATCTCTTTGTGAAAGAGTAATTGAAAAGGGAGCTGGGTCATAATTTAAAATAAAATATAGGTAAGCAAGACGTGCAGCGGATAAGAATAAGGGTTAGAGTCCCCAGAATGGTCAACAAAATAGACGGTTCGTGCGGTGTTCATTTTATAGTGTGGTGCTCGAGTTCTATTGCCATTATCGCTCTCTATCTCAGATAAACGAATTGAGTTAGATCCACTTCACTGGAAAGTGCATTTGTATTATTACAGCAATCGTTTCGATAAACGAATAACACACATGTGGGGATGTACATATGTAAGTGAAAAATAAAAAAAATAAACGGGAAGCAAAAACAATGCGTTATCTTCATCGTACGAAAAAGCAATCATAACAATATCCGCAGGGCGTTAAGGTTGTTTTTACCGTCGTTCCGTTTTTTCCGGGTCACGTTAAGGCGTTTGCTGAAAAAGCCTTATAAAAATTAATGTTTGTTCAGGGGATGTAATCCGTGTAAAAGTGGGCGATAGAGCGAAATATCAGAAACGCACGCAAAGGTGTAAACAAAAAATGGAGATTGTTATACAAACTTATTGCGCATCTATAATATTACAAATTTGCATTGCTGTGGATAAAATTTTATGTGAACGTAAATATTAAACGGGATCTAGCACGTATAACTGAAAAAAAAAGCTCAAGGAAATAAACACACGTACAATGTTTTTATCTTATGTTATATCATAATTCGCATTGGCAAAAAGGGCCAATTTTCTTCTTCGTAGATAAATAAATAATACAAAAATATATAACTAGCAGCATAGAGCAATGGTTAGCGAGTAATGCTTTCAATCGCGTGGTCACGGGTTCAATCCCTGACTGTGATGCTGGCCAGACTTTGGATATGTGACTCCAAGGTCGACCGTTTCCTTAGAGTTTGCCAATTTATCTGATTTAATTGAAACGGTTGCAGCAAAATAGCAACCCTGTCTTATTTCTCGCAAAATATACACCATCTCAAATTGTCTGATTTATAAAATTCTGCAAATTTGTCCATAAGTGTCTCGAAAATTTAAGCGAAAGTTTCTTAGCATCCCGAAATTCGGCAATTTATAAAAAAATATGCAACCCTTTCCTGTGTATCGCATAATTCTAGTTTACTGCATCTCGAAATCAATGAGAGCTTCTCAAAAATTTGGTGATTATAGATTGGAAACTGTAGATTTGCATGGCATCTTTATTTAGTACGTAAATGAAACAATACCCAAATATAACTCATGAGCACCAAATACACTTCAGTAAACGTAGGTTATCTGAGATTATTTTAACCTATTTGTCTGGTAGCCTGCGCTCTCCCTTCTATTTGGCGAATTTTGAGCTTCTCTCTTCTACATATTTGGGCCTCGAAAGGATGTTTTGTATTTGCGGCTGGTTCTTACATATGTATGTATGTACATACATATTGGTTCGGGCAGATTTAAGATATTTCCTACCATGTATGTTATTTGTTATTTGATATTTTTACTTTTTCTGCTAATATAATAATACTGTTGCGTAGGTGTGGGTTCAGGATTCACAGAATTTATTCAACAATTCGGTAGGTCCACACGAAACCACCGCTCACCCCAGAATAATCTGATCTACTGTGTGTACCTCCTTATAAAGAACAAGTTGTAGCAACAAGAACACATCATAGCTTTCCTGAACCATTTATGTATCTATTGTCTAGGCACGTAAAGGTCTACCGTGTTTACGCACGCACTCGCCCGGCTCTATGAGAACTCCAGCGTATCCTATGTTCGGGCGCTTACAATTCAATACGTGCCTAGACAATAGAAACATTAATGGATCGCGGAAGGTGTGCTGTGCAACTTGTCCTTTATAAGATGTTACACAGTCCCATTAGCCTGATCCCGGGTCTCCATTGTTCACCTACGAATGCACTTAGACAGTGGACACTCTTTCATGTTCCCACGTTACAAGACTGTTGTTTTTTTATCATTATGTTTAAATGTATTTTGTCTATATACTATATGTATGTACGTATATATTTTTTCCTCATTTCTCTGTATATCTTCGACCATTGTGGCGCATTAGGGACACCTGTAATGCCACAATGGTCCAAACTTAAACATAAATAAATAACATAAAATAATTTCATGAGTATCCAAGGTATGTGGAATTTACTACGTTGGAATTTATATAGTGCTCTATTAGTCATATAGCGAAATGGGAATAGACCTGGAAAAGGTCTCGCGATATCCAAAATTAAAGTCACGTTTGGCTGGGCGTAGAAGTGGAACTCTTCAGCGAGTGATAATTTACGAGGTTTTTTAAGTCGCACTTGAAATTCAAGGCACGTAAGCCGTACAATAATGCTCCGTGTTTATATTATCAGGTGCTCTTTATACCTATGTATGAGAGTATATATACATACATACAAACATACATATATATATATATATATATATATATATATATATATATATATATATACATATGTATATAATATAATATTTGTTTCATTTTTTCCCAGACTCGGTATACGTACGTGTGAGTGTAATAAAGCGAGAAAACGTATTGCAGCAATGGTAGAGAATTTTTTAGCTGGAATTTTCCGGGAAGGGAGGAATTTCCGCGGTCGAAAAGCGTGTCGTGAAAAACATTCTGTACAGATAGAGACTACATATGTACATATCTGCGAAAGGGAAATTTTATTAAATCGACAAACCCGTCAATCTGTGAAATCCGATTCTGACACAAAGCGAACAGACAGCGGCGGATTCATTTTACGATGGATTCGTTTGAAGTCGATTAGCAGCTTCTCGACATTTTTCATTTCGTCGAACAATCCCTTACGTTTTCCGGGTCCCGCTCTCGTGTAATTCGAAACGTCCATTCTGCAAAACAACGGCGAATTTAGGGGTTTAAATACGATCCCCGGAGACGGCCGACAATTCCCGGATCGTGTTACCGGAGGAAAATATTTACCTAGCCGATGCTTCCATTACTGTATTAGAATATGTAAAAGTACCTGTTTTAGTACTAGCCGGGCGTGTTTTTGGAAATTTGTGAGCTTCGTTTGGAGATAACGAAAACGATTAATTAAAGTGCGTATCTCTAATTACAGACGCTGTGAATCTTTTGATGTTGAAATTGCGATCTGTATCGCGCGAAAAACAGATTGGAAAACTGTTCAGTTTCAGCGACGACCGTAAAAGATTAATAGTTATGGGTTGAAACGTTGAGCTTTTATTGAATCTAAATTTATAATTATATTTAAGATAAATTCCAACAAAAAAATATAAATTTTATATTACATTTCAAATATGGTATATAATCTTAAAACATAAATTCATACCTCTTTATAGACGAATAGAACTTTTTTCTTTCAAAATTTTAAAACTTTCTTATGCACAGTAAGATTAATTGATTTTGTATGATTGAATAAGTTAGGAAGCGTTGCAACCTCACTTCTTTGAAATATTGAGCTGTATTGGGATGCTGGGAAGACTTCCTCTCGAACTAATATCTGGGAGCACAGTTAGTCCTATCGAACTGAAACTTAATATCGGTTACTGAAATTCTTATCGATACGACGTAATTTTTTTTCAAATTTCTAAGTTGACCGGAAATGGTACCTCTCCTTGTAGGTGTCCTCTTTTTTTAAGTTTTTGAATTCAATTATCTCCCAATCAGAATGATTTTTTTTTATATATAATAGAATTTTCCATCATAATATTTAAAAAATATTTTTACCTCAACCAGTAGTACTTTTACTCTACACAATCGAGGTTTATATGTGTTTTGGGGATTTTTTGAACACCGTTCTTCCTATCGGTTACAGAAATGCTTTTCGATACGACGTAAATTTTTTCCAAAATTTTAAATTGACCGGAAATGGTACCTTTCCTTACATTTTATTTTTATTCAACCAATCAATCATTCGTCGTTACAGATCGCTATAGACATTTATAAATCATATATATATTTTGAATACATAATCATTACATAATTCGAAACCATACATGACTCTATGGTCAGACATAGTATACAATACGTTCAATAAACATCGAATACAATACGTTAATAAACAACATCAACAATACGAATGTATACAATAAACGTCCATAGAGACATATATGGAGAGAAACCCGGTGAATTCTGAAATATAACAATAACTTAGGATTTCGCGAGAGAAATGGGTAGGAAAAGCCAATTTTGCAGGAATCGTTTGAATGAAAATCAAAAATATTGGCAAAATCTGACAAGAAACGACCGACCAGGTTACAAACCAAAGTCTGGCCAACAGCAAGCAGTGAGTCTCGAACTCATAACCACACTAAACATAACAAGATATGCTAACCACTAGTCTACATATGCTGCTGGTTATTTATTTATTATTTTAAAATAATAATAACAATAAAATGACCAGTGTGACCTGACAGGTTGCCTCAAAGCGTCACACCAGAAATATAATAGTTATGTATGTAGGTGTCTTCTTTTTTTTTGGATTATGGATTCAATTATCTCCCAAACCGCTCAACTGATAAGACTGAATTTTTTTTACATCCAATAGAAATTATAAATTTCAAGCAATAATATTTTTAAAATTTTTTTACCTCCACCGAAATTTAGAGTAGTACTTTTACTCTAAAAACGTAAAGGAGGTTTGTAAAAAATCGACATTTTTTGTTTTTGAAATTTCATATCTAGAACTTTTAGCTTAATAGCAAGTTATATATGTACATAAATTTTACTTTTATTTTGTTTAGCATATTGAAAAAAAATTCCAGGAAAAATATCTACATATGTATTATGTTTATTACACTTGTGTATGCATGGCAACGATTGCTTCGAGCACTTTCAATTAGCGTATATAAATTCCCATAGTGATTTCAATATTTTTTCCTCGCACAAGTTAAGTGCCGTTGACCTTTTTGCGCTAGCACAAGTGCCTAGAGACGTAATTTAATTTTATGCCCAATTTCCTCCACGTGATTGCATGTCATCCCTTACGACGGAGATTAGCCTGTCAGATGCTCGCGAGCCGTCCACGTTACATTAACGAAATCACGACATTAATTAATCCCGTCGACTAATTACGCCGAAATCATCCGATCGGACGAAACGTCTCGTCCAGTCAAATTATTAAACTAGACTAAATTCGCTCGACTGCAACGGACCAAATTTCGCCATATTGGATTCTGGCTTCTCGACCGTGATGTACGACCTCTCCTGAACCCCAATGTACGTCCCACACCCGATATTCTGGAAGATTAACTAATGTCCACATGAACAGATCGCCCTAGTGTTACCGCACGACTAATCATAGTCCGGCTCGGTGGTCCTGGACCAGACAAAAGAGGATGAAGCAGGGTTAGTTCGGCCTTATCGAAAGGATTCTTATTAAGGCCTAGGCGATTAATTAACGAGATAACCAACGAACAATATTTTTTTTTACTCCAAAGAAACAAACTGGAGACGGTTCGAAAGTGTACACTTGGATTGGCTTCAATTCTCGACGGGAGTTTTATGGGTTAACGATGATTTATGTATGATATTATAAGTATATGCGGGTAGGAGTTTGATTGGTGGTGTCATCGACCCAGATACACACTCTCGATTTATTAACGGCCTTGATTAAAATATCTTTCGAGTTGGGAACGGTCGTTAAATTTGAAACTTTTCCTTTCTAACGATCTCCGGGTCCTTTTTAACGGGTCCAAGTTTCGAACGGCCGAAAGTATGTATGTATAATTCCCTTCATAGTTTCGGAAGGGATTGTCGCCGTTAATTTGGAATTCTCGAGGAGATCGCGCCGGTCCTTTTCATTATTCAAGATTAGGACGCGGTTTTTAGCACGCTGTGAAATACGATCTGGATCAAGTGCCGTTCATAATGGCCACTAGTATCTACCTCGCGAACGTTTTAAGTGCCATAATTTCGCTTCTTGTCATTTAATATGGAGAGGGGGGGGGGGGTGGGGGTGGAGGAGGGTCGTCATGAATTATTTACACTCGTAAGAAGAAAATCTGGACGATTTAACCCACTCGGAAAATTCAGAACGAAAACATGAAGTGTATAAATGCTTACAATCCAGGATTATACCTATAGTATAGGATTATATTATACATATATAAGAGTGGATTTTAGCAGATTTAAAAGTAGGTCACGCGAATTGAGAAAGTATATATTTTGATGATTGAATTTACACAAAACATAAACACAAAAACCGATTGATTTATTTTTAACAATGAAACATTAAAAGTGTGATGAATAAGCAGTAATATAAACGAAGTTTAGTGAAGTTGAAGTGGATCAAACAATAATAATAAGCATATGTAAATACGAGCAATGTAAGCAACCCACAAACTTAAATAAAATACTCTCAAATGTGAATGTGCAGCGTGGATTAGTGGTTGATATACATATGTATAGGCTTTCGAACATAGAGGTGACGGGTTCGAGTCCCATTGGTTGCTGCTGGTCAGACCGCCAACGCTGCTAAGTGGAAATTCTACCATAGTCACATAATTAAAACATCAACAGAAAGAACAAATATATTATACGACTTTTTAAGTGAGATGTGAGAAAGTAAGATATGAGAACCAGCGACATGAATTAATGGTTAGCATATTATGACATTTGACGATTTATATAAAAATGTGAAATTTGACGATTTATGAATATTAAAATGCTCCAAAAATGTAAGTTTATCAAAAAAAGTTATCCATAGATGTTATAATGATGCTTTGTCAAAATTATTCTAAAAATAACAGACAAAATTGTATATCGATGTTTGTGATTGGCCAGTAAGGCGTGGCATTCCTGGTATGTGTGTAAATATGTATGTATGTATGTAAAAAAAATATAAAAAAAATAAATTTTTGATTATTTTATTTTACATATATAGAAATATTTACATACATACATATATACCAGGAAGGCTTGACAGGAAGACCCCAATGCACCTTCCTGGATAATTAATTACAAAAAATGCAGAAGATTTGTGACAACGGGAAAGATGATTTTTTTGCTATAGTAAATAAATATACATGTATTTTGGAAACCGTTAAAATGTAATATATCAATACTGAGTTAAAATTCACCACAATATGTACTTTATCTAAAGAAACTTCGTAGAGATAAAACGTAAAAAAAGTTATCGAAAAATTTTTGCCCTTAGGGCAAAAATGTTTCAGAAGCATCAATGTATACAAAATAATTTAGTACGAAAGAAAATTAACCGCATAAAAGCGGACGTATTATAGTAAAATTTCATTATTTTCAGATTAATGTTGAAAGCTTTCGTTTTATTCCACGATAAATAAAATTCGCATTGCCCAAGAGCGCACTTACGGCGTAAACCGAGGGATCGAGGCCCTCTCTTAATACCAAAGGCTGATCCATAAAAATGTTTTTCTTTATGAAAATATAAAATTTTACAGCGGGATTTTCCGCGAGATATAAATCGCGAACGTATACATCATGAGGGCTATTTTTCGGCCGGTTGCCACGACCCACCTCGAGGATTAGTGCAAACAATATTTCCACGCGAAATTTCCCGAAGAGCACCCGCGGGAGTGAGGACCGGGGGGCGGCGGGTGGGGGGTTTAAAGACGAATATTTCTCACCATAAAAGTTCAAAGGAAATTTCAGGAGTGTTGAAGATGGGCCTTTATTAAAAGATTACAAGCAAGAGAAGCTGCAAAACAAACGTTTGTAAATTACACCGCAGTATTTAGAAGCGTCTCTTCGCATCCCAACGGTGCTATAATAAAAATATTTTGGTTAGAGGCTATCGCTTTGAACGATTTTTAAGCGAAAAGTAAAACAACAGTATATAATTTTATTACATATTATAATTTTTCAGTACGAAGTTGTTTCATTGACTTCGCAGAAAATATACGGTCACCGAAACTTCATATAAGAAAATCAACTTTTGAAGTAAAACTTCTTAAAAGTCTTATATGCTTTAATTATCTAAGCAAAAATTTCAACACCGAGACTACAGCATGGATCGGTGGTTGCGTTGATACTGTAGCGTATGCTAAAAGGAGCCGCTGTTAATTGGTGGTCGAGGATTATCTGCAGACTAAGTGCAAGTAAGCTAAACAATGATCACCGAATTGGCGTAGTAACGGAACCCGGTCCCTTCTTAGAACTGACAGCGAGAGCATGGGACTGAATATCGTGGGAATACATATCCGGGTACATACCTAAACAATAGGGAAGTAACCGGACATCGAAGATGCCCTAAGCGACCTGTCCTTTATAAGGAGGTACTTAGACCTTATCAAGGCATTTTCTGGACGGAGCACTGACGGTGCGTGTATCTCCTTAAACACCAATAAATGCTGTGACACGACTTTGGCCTTTTACTTGGATCCTCCACCCACCCCTACGCAACAATACTAAGCATCGAAAAGTCACCGGGTTCGATCCCATGAGTTGACCGCGATTGAATATATTTTATTTTATTTTATTTATTACGTCAATTAATCATTCACACTCGCCTAACAGATTGCTCCAAAGCGACGACAGTGTGCTAAACAGATTAAGAAATGATATATGATTTAGAAATAAATCGAAACCACACATGACATCTATGGTCAGACGTTGCAAACATCTTATACAATACGATTAATAACATTTTCATGTAACAATACAAATTTATATACAATAAACATCCATAGAGACATATATGGAGAGAAACCTAGCGAAACCTGAGATATAACACAATAACTAAAGATTTCGCGAGAAAAATGGAGAGGGAAAACCAATTTTTGCAGGAATCATTTTAATGAAAATCAGAAAAATTGGCACGACCAACCTGGTTATAAACCAAGGTCTGGCCAGTAGCAACCAGTGTGATTCGAACTCACAACCACACTGACCATGGCAATATATGCTAACCACTAATCCATGCTGCTGGTTAATTTATTCTGAGTATAATCTTTAATGCTGCTTGTCAGACTTGGATATTTGTGACTCCAAGTCGATCGCGTCTTATCAGAGTTTGCCAATTCACCTGATTTCATCGTTGAAGTGGTTCCTCCATCAAATTGGCAACAACCATCCTTCCCACTATGTCACCACTTTTAAATATGATTTCAAAAATGTATTATCTACATTTATCGGGGGTTCCTAAAACTCCGCGTCCGGGGTTTGGAACCCTTGGAACGATTTCAAACATTACAGTACAACTATATATAAAATACAATAGAGACATCTTTGGCACAATCAGCAAATTTTTATAAAACAAAAAACTCGAGATCCTAAAAACTCGAATTTGTTAGAAATTGGGGGGTGGATACTGTTTTATTGGATTCGTCACAGCAATTAAGTTCTAACAGGAGACGGTCGATATGTGTTTTTAATAACCACAAGAACTGTATTTAGCCGGGACAATCTCTCTACTGGTAAACAATAGCTCTTCCAGTGAACTGCTATGAAGGAGCCTATGGCTCAACCTTTCTTAAAAATTACCTCACAAACCTGTAGCATTTTTATTTGAGGCATTGGCGTAAAGTCGGTTTAATTCTGTAGTTTGTAGTATTAAAGCACAGGTTTTTTTTAGTTGCAAAACAAGGAATGCAATTGAGTGTAGATTGCATACATATGTACGTACACTTAGCATTCAACCCTTATGTTAATTATAATCACAATACGAGAATAAACAGCTTTAGCTCATTCCTGCTGGTGCACATGTAAAAATGGTAGGTACATACATAGGTTAATTTTTTCAAAATCTAATGAATATATGAAATTCTTAAATTTAAAAATAAATTCATTTATTAGTTACAGTCTTCGATTTGAACCAAATTTAACTATTTGATAATCAACGAGTCCAATTGCTAATGTTTTTTGACAGTGCAATCCATTTTTTTTTGTTAAATATAATTAATATTTGTTTAGTTACGTTGTTTCAATTATCGTGCAAAAAATTGTTTCTGAAGTAAGAAGGGATCGGATTTACAAACATATGTAAGCACAAATAAAATATGTACGTATGTAATTCAAATAGTGAACCTACAGAGCATTAAGAAAATACTCTTTTACGAGGTAATAAAAGAGCGGTGAAATCCTCTCAAATTCTTCAGAAGACTAACAAAGGCGAAAATTTAAGTTGAGCGTAGCAAATTTTAATTTAATGTCAACTCGTAACCGTTTTGCATAGTAGTTGGAAACTTGGTCATTCACTGACGGAAGCCACCCCCACCTACCCCCCCGCCGAAGAGTTCAGACGCACCCAATCGACGGCACGCGGGCTGTGTTACCATTTACGGTTAATGAATATTAAAGAGGGTTAAGAGAATTAATATATAATCGCGAGAAGATTAATGAATATCCAAAGGGCTCAAAAGCCTCGCAGCGACGAATGTTCTTCAAAATATTCCCCAAAACGGACATTCATTGCGGGTATAAAGATCGATTTATTAACTTAATACAAGGAAAGTTTAAACGGATTTAATTTTATTCAATATTATTCAAGTTATATATACACATAATATAAAATGGATCGGCATCGCCTCTGGGGCATCGAACTCCCCTTTAATCAACCAAACAAATAAAACAAAATAAATAGTCAAATAATTACATAATACGCGCGGTGTATTGCTAATGAAAAATAGCACCGTGGAAATGGAAAATTAGCAACGAATAATAACAAACACTCTTTTCAGATAAAATGAATACAGTCAATTTTTAAACATTAAATTAAATTTATTAAAAAGGTATTTGAAAAAAATCGACCACGTGCGGATCGAACACATGACCGACACATTTCTTTTATTTTTTTTATTTAATAACTTGATATGTCAACACACATGCGATGATATTTCATCGGGAACAACACTATTTTTGTAATAATAATCATTCGGTTGGGTGCAGAGTGAAGCTACGCGACAATTTTTGCTCAAATAATGAACTTTCATTGAGATTGCAGATGATATGTCCGACTTTTTAATCTTATTTAAATAAAAGCGTGCCATCAAGCAATGAGTTTTATATGTTATTGTCTTGAAATACATACATATTATAACGGGTAAGATTTAACGGTGCATTTAAAAAAATTACTGCTGCTTCAGAAGAATCATTTGCGCATTAGAATAAAAGAAATGTGCATGGAATTAATTAATTTTTAATTATTTCCATGCACATAATACAGTATTTTATTTGTGCAATGAAATAAATAAAAATTGTTTCGATCATTAAACAATTGAAAAGTGCGTAGTTAGAGGTAGAATTGAAAAACTCCCACGATTTAAACTACAACAAATTTGGAGTTTAATTGAGTGGTTAGCGTCATGGGTTCATTCTCCGGCCCGGTGTTGCTTGGCAGACCTAGCGTTAGAGTTGAAACGGTTCCTCCAACAAATTGGCAAAAACCATCCTACCTAATATGTCACCACCACCTGAATTTGATTTATATACAAGTTTAAATCCATAGATGAATGAATTAATAGTTATTTTTGAGTTTTTCAGCATCTGCAAATTCGGCGATTTATGTAATAAAAATGCTTCAATGGTTGTATGTAGTTGGAAAGGAAGGCGCATTGGGGTCTACCTGTTAGGCCTTCCTGGTATATATGCATCTATGTAAAATAAAATAAAGCAACATTGCGGGCTGATTAAAAGTCAAGAAGTCAACTAGTTATTATTGTTAAAAATGATATACATATGTATTATATTAATCATTAAAGCTCATATGTAGACGAAGTTTTAAAGTAAAACGATCACAAATTCAGTTACCCAAATGACGTACAGAATCACCGAAAGCATACAAAGTACAATCCAAACAGCAAACTGAAATTTCGAAATCTCATGAATCATGATATGCAAGAACGATTGTATAATACATACGTCGGAAAAGCTCCATCGATATCCACTAATCGGTCAATAATAGACGTACTCGAAGCAGAATTTGCATAATCGAATTGGGAGATGAATCATGGCGATACAGTGCGGCGAATGCACAGCACCGGTGCGATGCAGTCGATGCAATAATTATGCAAATTTATGCGCATCATAAACGCGCGCCTAAACACGCATCGGATTATATGTATGTAGGTGCGCCGCACAAACGTATGTAAATCCACATGCAAATGACGGACCCGGGCATACCCAGGCATTTGCCGGGGGACTTGAGGTGTTCCGCAAACCGGTCAATTAATCCTCAGAATCTGCGGACGGTCACGGAGGAATATTATTTGCCATTGTTTCGAGGGTTATGGCCGGTTAAGAAACGATTAAGCACACTAGCTAGTTTACACGAAGACAATGTTGTGTGACGGATGATTTTATAATACAATAGGAACTTTGAAAGTTTGAAAGTCTATGCGGGTTTGAGGTTAGTTTTGTGTATCATTTTCAGGATTCGGTTCATATAGGAATATGGGTTTGGATTCATACATACGTATACATATACATATATAGCCACAGCGAAGTGCACTGGTAGAGCCATTGCATATCAGTAAATAGGACGTGGGTTCAAACACGTCTGCTGTTACAATTTTTCGATTTTTCTAGATCGATTATTGTGACGGCTAAAATAAGGTATCGTTCCCCCCCTCCCCCCGAAATGAGGTTATTTAAATCAAAAGAAATTTTATACACGAGATTAAAATATTATGAAATTAAAAATTGTAAAAAATACGTATGAAAAAAATTGAAGCAAAACACTGGAGACAAGAAGAATAAGAGGCGACTTAATCGAAGTCTTTAAAATAATAAATAATCATTATAATTGTCATTATGATGTTCAAACTATGATAATTACGTTCATTGAAAACTTTCATCTTGGAGGTCACACACTCAGACTCAAAAAAGCAATCGGATAAGAGGCAAACTTTTACCTGAGTTGTAATCGTAAGTGATTTTTTGATTTTTAAATGCTTTTTTTACATACCTCCTTTTACATAGTTTCACATGGCTTTCGTGTTAGTGGTCATTTTTATCTCTTATTATTATTACGAAATTATATTCACAATACATCTTATATCTATTTTAATAGCTACTGATCTGCTGATCATTTTCTATTTTACAATTTAATTTAATTTGGTTAGTAATCATAGTATTGTTTTATTCTAATGTTAATCTACAGCAAAATAGGAAAAAGAGCTCAAAAACCTATTTACAATCCTTATAAATGCTCATAATACATCTAATACATAATATTAATTAAAGACTCACTAAAGTCGATGACCTAAAGCAGATTGTGTTTAGGTAATCTGTGTTTATACCTGAAGGGTATAGACATTTTGTTGCAATGTAAAAGAGGTTTGTAAAAAGAAAAAAATCGAAAATAAATTGATCAGATTCCTACTTTTCAAACTGAGTGGTTACAGCTTGGAATAGTCTTCCCAACAATGAAGGAAATTCTGTAAAACTAAATATATTTAAAAACAAGCTAGATGTCTTCGTTGAGCTTAAAAGATTTTTGTAATTCTTATTTTCCAATACCTTTTCTATATGTTTGTTTTCTTCTAGTTATTATATTTCAGTTCAAGATATTTTATTTTTTAGCTTTTGGTAATTTCTCTTATTTCGTGATTTTTTAATGTTGACTTTTTTCTTTCATCTTATTTTTGTTATGAATATTTTATTTTTTATGTTGTCAAACCCCACGGGTCAATCGGCTTTGCCGCCTTCTCAATGTATGTATTTCTAAATAAATAAATCCATCCCACAGACAAAAACTTCATGATGTTACATATGTACATAAATACATATGGTTATCAATGGCAGTCAGTCAACTAAATGTGTTTCACATATAATATAATAATACAATATGTCAAAAAATAATTAATCAATTATATTACGTTACAAAACACTAAAGAGTGAATCGAATACGTAATTTAATAGGTGAATCGAAGGATGTAGTTTGTAGTAGACTGCCACCAAATTGTCAAAATGTGACAAGTCGAAAATTAATGAGTTGATATGAAATACACAAGAACTAGCCACCTATGTATGTATGTACATACGTACATGCATCTGTAAAAAGAACTAAATTTTGTACTATACGTTATATTCTGTGTAGCAGTACTTACAGTAAGGCTTAGTGAATAATAAACGAAAGTGCCGACGGAAGTACATACATATGTACACAAATATGTCGAAATAAAACCCTTTCGTACAACGATGCAACGGGAGTGCACTTTGATATCGATCGTATCCATGAAAACGGACTCTGCAATTGGTGTGTGTGAGTAAAAGTCTGAAACTCTATGACAGCTTTCGTACATCTGGACTAGTATCGAAAACGTATCGTCCATACAGAATTTACCGTGATTTTAAATCCAAAGCACGTACAAAAGTTACAATTAAAAAAGCCTTTCAAGAGAAGCTTGATTTCGATGAATGCACAGCAAAAATTTTATGTAAGGGAAACATTTATGAAATAAAAATGATATCTGATGTATGATGTACATATGTTATGTACATATATTACATGCCGTTTGTTGTGCGACTGTTGAATAAGAGGATTACTCGAGAGACTGTTTCAAATCTGCGATACTAATACGATCATGGCATATGGCACGCTTCGTTGAAAATGCGATTCCCGGCTTTTTCTAGTATTTAGAGAGAAAGGGAAAGACAGACACAAAATATGAAAGGTGTAAGTGGGAGAAAATAAAATAAAATGTTAAGATGTTTTGAAAGGATATGTCAAATCGTGCGTAAAAAAGTCAACGTCTTCCGGGAAATGAAAAATTGTTCTTATAGGTACATAAATAATAAAACATTTATTTTCAACGTTTGCGAGTTTTAATGTAAGTAAACGTATCGATTTGGAAGTGAAAGTAGAAGCCATATATAAATCGTCAACGTGACATGACTTATACATATCCATATCTGAGAAGGGACCGGGTGCCTTTACTAAACCAATTCGGTGGTCTCCATTGTTTAGCCTACTTGCACTTAGCCTGGAGATAATCCTCGAAACCAATTATCACGGCGGCTCCTTTTAGCATATGCTACAAATGTAACTATAGTTAGTCTACGTTCACACAGTAAGAAAATTTGGTGTTGTTATTTCTAATTAGGCTACGTGCTTACTGAAAATATAAATCTTAAGGTATGTACATATATGTATATATATTTATACTGGCACACAGTACGAAAACTACATTCTTTATTTTTTCAAGCGTCATTATATATTTAATTTAATTTCATAGAATATGAACACTCGCGTTTACAGATCGCTCCAAAGTGACGAGTGCACTTAAACAGATACAATACAATCAATATAAATGAGCATTTTATACAATGCGAATTCATACAAACATCCACAGTGACATCTACGGAGAAATTTTGGCAGCATTTTATAATCAAATTGGCGAACCTCAAGACGTTGAATAACTTGAGACTAGCAAAAGAGATCGGAAAGGAATGCCAATGTTACAGGAACCGGTTCAATGAAAATCAGAAAAATTGGCAAACTGATAAGAAACGATCGACCTGGAGTCACAAACCAGGTGTGGCCAGCAGCGGGACTCTAATGGGACTCGAACCCGTGACCATTTTGCTCGAAAGCATATTATGCTAACCATTAGTGCCACTGGTTATATATAAAAAAAAATTGGTACATTCTATATGGACACATTCATATTTATTTAAATAAATATGTATGTATATATCAGGAAGGCCTAACAGGTAAATCCTAATGCGCCTTTTTGGTCAATTACAAACATTGCAGTATTTTTATAACACAAATTGCTGAATTTTGAGGTGCTAAAAAACTCTTAATTAACAATTAATTCTATAGACATCTATGGATTTAGACTTGTACATAAATTTTACTGTCCATAAATCGAATTCAGATAGTGGTGACATAAGTAGGATGATTTTTGCCAATTTCGATGGAGGAACCGTTTCAACAATGAAATCAGATAAAATGGCAAACTCTGATAGGAAACGATCGACTTGGAGTCACACATATCCAAGCCTGACCAGCAGCATTTACGGGATCGAACCCGGCACCCCTCGGTGCTTAACATAAACGCAACCAATGAGCCACGCTGCTGGCTGAAAAATTACACATATTGTAATTATTGAAAACTATATTATAAAAATGTATAAAAAAAAGTATTTTTAAATAACAGTTCTAGAAAGCGTTCAAAGTTGGTTCACAAACGCGATACAAAGCAGGATGTGAAAACATTGAGACCTCACATAAAATGTTTGTTTAGAAAATACATAAGTATGTACATATATGTAAGCATCGGTATTTACTAAGCGGAGAAATTTTTCAACAAAAAAAAAAAATACAGCCATTAATAACAATAATTCCAAACAAACATTCGAGATAATGTAATGTTGAATCATCGCGCGGATAACGCGTTCCTTTCGTACAAATTGCACGATTCCGAGATGCTGAAACTTGCAACGTCTATCTACGTAAGCGTCAAATTTGAATAATAATTCCATATTTTTTTCTCGCCCCAGCACAAATCCCACAGTAATTTGTTAGGAGAGAAAAGCCGTCACGAAGACGGAGGAATATTTCGTGAAGGATGGATGTTGATGATTTTTAGAGCGGCTGAGAAATATCCCGAAGGGGTTGAAACATGAAGACGAACAAATACGGATTTGCCCTAATCGAGCGATTAATCTTTGGCCGAGCGGGATCGTTATATTTAATGTTTTATACATTATATTTAATGTTTTGCAAAGTATTACTCGAAATGAAGAAAAGTGGACATATTATAATATAATTATTACACCATAGATGTCTCTCATACAAATTAACCAAATAAAAAAATAGCCACTAAACAAACCATTCTTTCATTTGTACATATGTACAATATAAACGCTATTTAAAAATAATCAATTTATTTTTATGTAATTGTTGCAGAGATATTATATGATCAATGGACCGGACCGATTTATGGCTGGATTGTTTTCCATTATTATATGCAGTCAAATGAGAGGTTTTCCGATAGGGAGAGTTTTTCAAAAGTACATAATTTAATGTCGGAAACAAGATTGCGAGAAATCGGAAAATTACTTTATAAAGAAAGGAATATGAAGTGCAATTTTGAAGCACTCGAAGGAGTTTTATTTTTCTGACAAAAAAAGAATAAAAGGTATTGGAAGAATTTGACAAAAATAATTTTATGAATAGATTTACCTGACTTAAAATTAGATATGAGGGTTCTCAAAATATTGAACTCTCTAAATTCCAAGAAATTCATAAACTGTCAGAATTCAAATCCTACGAATTATGATTATCTTTTGAGAAGTATTTTTGCCAACTGCAATTTTGAAATCATATTCATAACAATCGAAGCTTATTCGTAACAAATCGCATTCAAAAAATGTATTCAATTAAATTTTAATTATATAATGTTTCAATATTAAATAGCTACATATGTCGTAATATTTTGACTGTTGTTTAATCTAAAATGGAAATTCCGGCTTCATTTCTTTGAAATTTCAATCATTATTCTAACGAAAGCGAGAGAAAAAGGGTTCTGTGTAAACTTCGTCGGTTTCATAGACGCTCGGCAGCTGAGTATTCCTCTGGGTTTCGCTCATACGCAATCTCGAGGTAAAGTTTTAATTGGGCCCTTTTCATACGCCCTCTTAAATCTCCGCTCTCCGAGATAATAGTCGATGTGAGTGTGCGAGGACATTGCACATCCTTTCTATCTATTCAACTTCGCCGTCTTCATCTTTCATCTTTCTAGAAACGCTTCTACGCTCGCTGCTTCCTTCTTCTGGGCACCGAGAAAGAGAGAGTGGAAAATTAGGAGGGGGAGGGGTAGTCAATTTCCTTCGTCGTTATTTTTCAGAATATTAATCATCTCGTGCATCACTCGCTCGTGAAACTTTCAGAGGGTCGGTTCGCATTGTTCGTTCGAAATGAGCAAAAATTCTTCGTCGTCGTCATCTTCTTCCTCTTCTTCATCCCCCTGTGTTATGAATCACGTTCTCCTCCTTGTGATTGAAAGCTTCCTAATTACTTTACGTCTCCGGAGAGATCGCTCCTCCAGACACATCAAATTGACGCCTCAACGAAACATCCCTAATTTTTCCGTCTAGAACGTGTACGCTTCGATTCTTATTATTATAAAGTGAATTATTTCAAGTTTGGCTCGCTTTACAAATGTGAGTTTTATGATTATATCGTAGCTAGAAATCCTTATGAAAATATATTTATAATCCACTATAACATTACTGGAAGTTTTCCTTCACGCGGCAGTCAATATATAAATCTTGAAGCTTTTTCTTGGTAGGGCCGTTATTTCTGTCAAACTATAGCGGGAGTTCTTAAATTTTTATTTCTCATTTGCCAGTCAGATGCACTATTTTTTCGAAACGAAATGAAACTGTTTGTATGTATTGTCAAGAACACATCAAAAGATGAACAATTTGTCTACTAACTCAGAGGGCTTTTGTTCACTACACATTACTATCGGTTGGATGATTCTAGTTGTGCTCGTCATTGCCTTTTAGAGATTCAAAATATTGTTAAACAATGGACCGGACATTATAATCAATAATCATCGAATTTTGACGAGGGCAGTATCCTTTTGGGACGGGGTAAGTTGCCAATGGGCCGTATTGGTAACACATTACATATATTTAAAATTATCCGAAAGCTATCAGAAATACAGTACTTGGCCATATTACTTGACGCACTAGCGATTTTTCGGTTTTTTGTAAAAAAAATGTTAGGATTTTATTCAATAAAACAAACAAAAATGGTCTTCAACTATTTAATTTTATTATAGTTATTCAAATAAATAACAACGTATTTTAAATTAATCAATATTTCGTCGTTCTCCCTCTATTTTTTTGTAACTGCCCGTAAACGAGTAAGCATACTCGCGATGCATGCCGTAATGGTATCTGGTATATGAGACTTTGTATGTAGTTATTGTTGGTTTGTAGAAAAACGAATGAATATTCAAATAAATTGAAATAAAATAAAACAATTTAAATAAATTTAATAATATTTTTACTATTAGATTGGCCATGTTTAAGCGGTTGCAAATACCGAGCGAAGCCGGGTAAAAACACTAGTTATCTTAAGTTTTACTTCGTCAATTAGTCTGACAAACTTCCTAAACTCTTCCGATCGCTTTGAAACATTGGCATTTTGCGAGGTTTGGCTTCCGATAGAGATTTCAATTGGGTCCGTTAAGTCGATGGAGAAATAAAATCGTAATAAACACGTTTGTAAACCAAAAAAATTTGGAGAAGGTAAGCCCACTGCCAAATAGCCAGTAGCGTTTTTTCTTTGACTTTCCGCCCTCCCACTCGTTTTGTCAGATTTTAATTGTTTAAACGCCTATGACTTTATCATTTTCTCACTATCTTATAAAATTTGCGTTATCTCTCGTATATATTTTTGCTACACAAATTTATGAATAAAATGACTCAAGGAGCACTACTGAAAGTACATATGTATGCAGTATATACAAACTACATAAATTATGTGAGCCAAAAAGTCAAAACAGGTTAAGATCATGCCGACGAATGCGACAGGTTTTTAAGTTAAAAGCACTAAATTATATACATAGTGGAAAGAATGTTTGATCTCTGAAGTACGCACCTTCTTTTTACAATGGGAAAAAGAGTAGGTGTGAACACGTAGGAGTAGGTTAATTGAATTTGTATGGAATATCGACGTGTTTACATTGGAAACGCGTTGAAACGCGGTTTAGGAGTGTTTACAGTGCTGGGTCACGCTCAGCACAAATATCCACTCCGAGGACGAAAAAGTAAGTAAGAAAAGAAACGAAAGTGGAGCAAACAAACAGAAGACGATCGTATTTATGCGAGAAATTTCTGGGGAATATCCCCCGGATCCAGAATTCGACAGAGCGAAATTGCACACGTACACAACGGCATTTATTTTAATTGTTTTATTTCCAAGCACGACAAATATAAATTCGACTGGGGAGTGACGTGCTTAAAAATTTATTTGCGGGCGACTCCTGGCAAGTTTGCCCCGGTGTGGCTTTACTTTGCTTTCTCTTCTTCTTCCATTAAATTAATTCGAGTCTAATGGTTAGAGGTTAGACAATGTCGTGACCCTTTGGCAAGGTCAGTAATTCGGCCACTCTGTGAGGAAATCTCAGTGTTTTTGAGGGGAGGGATGAGGGTGGTCCAAGGCGAAACAGCAGGCGGCGAGTCCTAGCCGCTGAGAAAACACCCTAATCTATGGATGTTGCTCCGCGGGAGGAAATTAATTATGGTACACGAGACACAAACACGGCTATAAATTCCGTATTAAACTGTTTGCTCACTTGCGCAGGAAAAAGTGAACGAAATTCTAACGAAGAATTGCGTGTCACTTTTATGTAGCCTTTAGACAAAGACGATTTTACTAAAGTTAAACGTAAGTCATTTACTATAGTTATAGTAAGACGTGCAACTCGAGTGTTTTGAAAAAAAAAAACGTATGCACTAAAAAGAGATTAGCGAAAATTCAGCCATATATGTAAAATGAAGTAGCTCTACAGAGCTATAGAGGTTTCGTTAAAAAAAGACTAACATGAGTCTATGTTGATCTTATGTTGATTTGTCACAATTAGTCTAATTGCGCCATGTGCTAGGAGTTCCATAAAATACGTCTAGTAAGAAGACTAAGAAGAACTTGGTTAAAAAAATTAGCTAACAAAGATAGACTTCAGCACGACCTAGAAGGTATAAGGTCGGTCTGTCTGGCACAGACCTAGACTCTAGCTCGACCTAGAAGGTATGAGGATTAGGTCGGTCTGGCACAGACCTCTCTATTTGAATGGTTCCCAATCGGTCGATCGCAAAGGAACATCGATCTCAATTACGATTGTGAATTTTGAAAATAATAATTATGTATTTCCATTATTTTAAAATAAAATATAAAAAAAAACCTATTAATTCGATTAGATGTAAAGTGCTTCGGAGAAGATAATTTAAAATTCTTTTGGAAGAAGTTGAGACACATTTGCTGAGACATAAGGACATATTTTTTTAGGATTTCGAGAGTTATTAGACGAAATAAGAACATTTTTAATTATAGTGCGACCTTTTGACCAAACAAATAATGGCTTTTAAAACAAGAAATATTTGGATAGATTTAAAAAAATGTTTGCTGAATTTAATGACCTTCATAAAATTTGAAATTCTTTAAAATATGAATGAAAATAGTGTCCAAAGTATAGCAAAGACCATCGCATAATAATTTTTCCAATAGATGTGGGAAATTTAGGATTAAAGATTATTGAATTGTCAAAATGAATTGAATATTTATTGTATGTACATATATGGAATGCATTGAATCCAGAAAAATACTGATATTTCAAGGATGTTTATGGCATAAAAAAAAAAAAACAAAAAAAGTACTAAAAAAGTCGATCGCCGTGAAAATTTGGATGAAAAGCTTAGTAGTCTGTGCAGATTATGAGATAACATATACATATATAATAAATTCACGATGTCGATGTACGTATAAAATTATAAACATTTACTAAAATAAATCTCTCAGAATTGAAATCGGAACTTTAAAAAAAATATATATATATTTATAGCGAAAAAGAAATTACGTCAAAATTATATCCAAAAGAGGAACAACCGTTAGAGTCAATATATAAAACTACGCGTAAATTCTTCTTATCACAAAGACATACAGGTACACGGAATTTTTTGCTCGATTGAGAATTTTAATTACGGCAGGTTGATGCCGTAGACAGGATGCGCCCAGGTGCAGACGAGGCTTAGTGTGCCGCCTGGGGCGAGCGGATAAGCGACGAGACGCGTGTACGTTTTCCAGTGTTCACGTTCATTAGTACACCATCTCACGTATACCGAATTGGATCTCGCTACATAGCCAACACACTCGTATAATTCGTGTCGTCTGTGTACTATTGTACATATGTACCTTCAACACTAGACCCCAAAACACGAACTGCATTTAACATATTAGTCGTCATGACAATCGACAACGCAACAGCTCGATAAATTCTACCAATTTAAAACACGAAATACCAATAAATACACATGTACATTTGTAGCATACTATAAATGCATACATACACACAGAAGTAAATCGATTGCTTAGTGATGATTATCTTCTTGAGAAAGGTCCAAAAATATCTATGTATGTACATAATGTCTCTCTATTGAAAGAGTATGACAACACTACAATAAAAACATAGATAAAGTAAAAAAACGAATCAAATACATTAGTATATGTATATAATATTTATCGTCAATGTAAAAAAAGCTTAACAATAAGTCACAAGATATAGTATACTATGTAGTGTTGTGTCCGTTGATTTCAATGGGTGGCTTCGGAAAGGAGTTGATATACGAATTAAAATAAAGTTATATTTTATATATAAATACAGTGTAAGGTAATTTATAGACACGCGCGCGTATTACATAATGCACCGTTCGCCCGCGTCGAAATGATGAATGAATTTGTGTGTGTATGTGTGTACGTTACCGCGCAGAGCATCTGACGCTAACGCTACTAGTTCCAAGTCAGGCGCCCAATATCAGGAGCAAATTTCAGACGCTCCACACCCCCCACTGCCCCGTTTCTTCGCGTCTCCTCGTAACGATCGGTCGCCAAGCCATATCCCCATGCATAATGTATACTCCTTGTATTCTAAAATTTGTTTTTTTGAAATCTCCATACTTGTCCACGCGTCCGCCACATACATACATATCCACAAACATCGCGTACGTTTTTATATTTATTATTATTATTAGTTATTATTTTGTTTATTTTCTTTTCTGTTATATTTTTGACCATTGTGGCGCATTAGGAATTCCTGTAATGCTACAATGGTCCAAACTTTAAATAAATAAATATTTATTATTTTTTTAATTATGCCATAATAAATCGACACTATAGCTTGTATAATGTACACATTGTATAATGTAGGTACATATACAAATATAAATTGCAAACCACAAGCCTATGTAGACTTGAAATAATCAACAAATTCTAACCACTCGAATTTGCGAAATGTCGATTTTATATGCAACGAACAAGACAAAAATACATAGAATCAGAAAAAGAACACAGAAGTTTCTGCTACATTCTTCAAATATGTGAATCATCACTGTCAAACCTATGTCAATACATTGGATTTTGGGCTCGGGTGCCATTGCACAGATCTAGCGTGCTATCGTTTTTTTTAACATGGGCTTACAATCTAAAAAAAAAGACGTTCGGCGTGCCTCTCTGTAAGTCTACGCGCTAACTCTAGTACATATATCAGAATGGTGCATAAAATTACATGCACTCACGTAAGTATAGAATGCTATATGATCGGTATAATGAAGAGAGAAAGAAAGCAGAATGTGGTTGAGAATTATGACAAGGGTAGTTGATATTTATTTAATTATTTTAAATAATATTCTTCCATGAGGCCATTACCGCATGCCCCTGAGCGACATTTATGGTATTAAGCTTGTATTATACATATGTAAATTTTTAGATTATAAATTTGAAATTGAAATTGACATTGTGGGTAGAATGGTTTTGCCAATTTTATGGGGAACCGCCGTGCGTCTATGCCCTAACTCTAGTGTATCAGAATGGTGCATAAAATTTAATGCACTCACAGAAGTATATAACGCTATATGCTCGATATAACAAACAGTCATAGAAAATGGAATGTGGGCAAGTATGATGAGGATAGTTGCTATTTATTTAATTATTTTAAATAATATTTTCCCATGAGGCCATTACTGATAGCCCATGAGCGACACCTATATATGTATGTTATTATGCTTGTACATACAAATATACATTTTTAGATAATATTTTTAAAATCATATTTAGATAGTGGTGACATCGTGGGTATTAAACATATACTTATACATACATAAAAACGGGGATGTTTTTGACATTTTAAAAGGAAATTTTATACCTAATTGTTGCGGCTATAAAGTTTCCAGTGTATGCACTACCATTAGAGTACTGTGTACTTGCATTAAGAAGTTTATTGTTTAGATACGGTAACAAATTTGTACAGAGGTAAATGTATAAACGCCAGAGCTCGCTTTGCACTTCACACTTCGTCGAACCAAATTCAATTCTGATCAAAATAAATACACAAAACTACCGAAAATGAGATTTTCACCCCTGCATCCCGAAAACACAGTCAGTGCTAGGAGCATTTTCAAAACGAAGTTAAATAAAAGGTAGCCAACATTTAGAGATGTTGCGCCAGTACGGCGATAACGAGCAAACAATGATGCAGGGGTGTACAACTCACACTTCCAACCCTAACGATGGAGGGAGGAAACGGTCCACGGCCAGACTAATTAAACTCGGGGAAAAAAAACCACAGGCGACAGTGAGCTTTTCACAATGATCCAGATTTTCCAGAAAGAGAGACGACAGAGTTATTGCGAAACGGCGCACCACTGCTGCGGAAAATTTTCCGACACAGAGATATTATCTGTCGTAAGGTAAAAATAGGGTTGACCCTTCGGTCCATAATGGGGGGAGTTGTGGGGGAGAAATGGTGTATTTTCAGGTTGTCAGCGGCGTGTCACGGCATGTCGTCCCATAATTAAACCTTAACTGGCCACTATTGTGACCGACGAAATGAAACGGTAAAATAGCGGCCGGGAAATATAAGGTCAAAAGGAAAAAAACACGAATACAACATCAACGTGGGATAAAAGGCATTTTATGCGAATATATGTACTCAAATATACGGATATTGCACATATGTATTCGCATATTCTTTAGAAACATATATAATATATACTTAATACAAATTGGATCATTAACGGTAAAAAAATTTCCACGTGTTTTCCCTTTGATATATATATGTATATGTATGTATAATAAATTCAAATAGGTTCACTCTATGATGACAAACCTCTCAATGGATTGTATATATAAATATGTATAGATTTGAATTAAATTATTAAGCAGTTTACGCCGAATTTATATAGATGTCTCATTTTATCTAATAAATGATTTTGAAATACACAAATAAAATTATATAATATCATTATAATACACCAGATAATTTAGGACAAACCAAACCCCAGGTAATTGGTTGTTCTCCTAAACAGTGGACGGATTGATTGTACAAAATAATGATCACACTAATTAAAATGAACCAAACGCAGTCAGTGGCTAAGTCGAGTAGGGTTCCATGACGAAATGTCTAACGACACAACGTCCACGACAACATGATTATGCGACGGAAAAAAATGATAAATGATTACACGACATACAAAACCAAACCACCTCGTTTCTCGTACTAAAACGTTTCATTGAATTCTTGTAGTTGTTTTCATTAAAAAATTCGGTTTTGAATGTATGAATGCTTTTTGTATAAAAATTACGCCGCGTTATCATTTTGCCGTGGATGCCGTGACTTTTTGTCCGTAGACATTTCTTAGCAGTACTAAATCATACACATTAATTTACCTATACACGTACACATACATAATGAAGAACTCACACATTGCGTATATCGACAATAATAATTATAGAGCATTCGAAATTGCTAGAGAGCGTTATCTGAAGAAATTTCCGACCCATTTTAGCCACCTATAAGCCAGCAGTTTGGCTTAGTGATAGCGTATATATTTAGCATCACTGAGGTCATAGGTTCGTGTCCTCGCCACTGCTGGTTAGATTTGGGGGTTTTGTGACTCCAAATCGATCGTTTCTCTATCAGAGTTTGCCAATTTTATCTGATCATTGCTGAAACGGTTCCTGAAAATTGGTATTAAAAAATCTAATCCTGTTGTCACAAAAATCTGCCTGTGTATAATTTGTATTAATTATACACAGTAATCTGAAATCCATAGATGTCACTATGATTATTATTTCTGATTAATTGTTATATTCTATATATTCTGATTCTATATGTATGTATTACTGTATTTCTGATTTCTGATTGTTTATGTATTTCATTAACGTACACCCGTCGTATTGGAGCAAATCTGTAATGGCGAGTGTGTATTGATTGTGACAATAAAATAAATAAATAAAATTTGGAGGTTTTAAGAACCACCAGTTTGGGAGACCATTCTCAAGGAGGAAGGGGTAGATGAGATGATTGGACTTTTTCCGCATTGTCCTATTGTAGTTTCATGCAATGTTTCACCAGCGTAAAGTAACGCGTTCAGCTTTTTCCTTGTTATCAGGGCTGTGGGTCGCTTCAAAATTTACCGACTCCGACTCCAACTTCAGTACTTTAATATTAAAACAAGGATTTCAGTAAAATCGACTAAGGAAGGAATTAAAAAAATCCTAAAAATAGACATGTATGTAGCAATTCCAGTTTCATAATACATACATATATACCGAGGGTTAATTTTAACCCTGACAGACAGCATTCCTGTACAAGCAAAAATGTTTACATAACCAATATGGTTGAAAATACATCCACCATTCCATTCATTGATTCACCCGTTTACAAAATGAAAAAGTCAATAGAAACGTTCCAAAACCAGTTACCAAAACCAAAATTACCCACTGGGCCGGTTCGCAAAAACCACAACATTTATACGCGGCTTAACAATCGGTTCGATTCAAAGTTATGGCGACTCACCGCAGATTGGACTCAGTTTAAGCTCGCTTGCGCCGCGTCGATAACGCTTTCAATTAATTCGCATTTCAAATGTTGTGCAATTGCGCCAGACCCAGACCAAAATTATCCTGTTGCATGGTTGCATCCACGATTACATAACAACCTAAACAAACATGTGTAGCTACGTATTTCAATACTACTGAATTTTTTTCGCCGGCAATGGTGGTACGTTCATAACGAGCAGAGGGACACTTTTACGACTTTTTTCAACCACGTTTGTAGGGCATGTAATGCATTTCGAATGTCGGAAAGACAAATTGAAATTGGAATTGAAAATTGAATAAGATCCAAATGAAAAAAATCTCTTTGAAATGAAAACGACATCCTTGCAATTTTCCCCGGAGAACAATAGCAAAATAGCTCTAGCGGTAAATAATATTATAATTGGAACACTATTTGCATCTCATAGTGTTGTCGCGTAATATTCTACGGCTTGTATTTCAATGGAAATTTTGAGCACGTAAATGTCGTACGACTCGACGTGTTCACGCCTTTAGTCTGCTTTTTTCACAAAATAATATACTTTCATTATAGGCCTGCATATTTTATCATACAACTGAACATTTTAATTTTCTGACGAGATTTGGAAATTTTTGTCAATATGATCCCAAAATTGAAAAGTTTTTTTTGTTCCACAAGATATTCATAAATTTGTTGAAACCCACAGAATCTCTCGATAAACCTCTCGTATGGTTGGTCGAAGCATTGCTTGCTACGAAAATTTCCATAATTAGTGTATATGTATGTGATAAAGAGTTCACTTTAAAATACTCACGTAATGTTGTCAAGTCATGATAGCGTATTTTAAAAATTCAATAGCGCAGGTTTTAAACGTATAGAAAACGAAAAGAATATACGGGTAAATTGAAATTGTATCAGTTAGGGACACGCGGTGAGATCATTCAAGTAAGGCAGTACATTGTCTGGGAACATTGGCATTAAATACCAATAATTGTAAATATTGTAACGTGGACGCGAGGAAAGATTGCCATATATCGAAATGAAAGACGCGGTGAGTAGTGGTAAGGTTAGTTTAATGTTGATCTGTCGACCAGTCCGCTCCGAATGAAGCACGGAACAAATGCGCCGAATTTTCATACACGGCGTGTACTCTCACCCCATTGGCCGTTGAACACGGTCCCCTATTCGCCGAGGCCCTTTTCCACACGAACGCGAGATCAGGTGATCAGCGCTAGTAAACCATTGGTCCATGAGCGTCACTCACCTAATCTCTACATTACATTATATAAAGATTTTGTACTTATATACAGTGGTGTAGTGCTAAATAAAAAAGGACCAGGGTGGTGTTTAATTTTTACGACCCCCCACCCCCGCTTTTTTTTCCTTAATTAAAAAATATGTATCCTAATATTGGTAATTCAAATATTCATAAAAAAAATTAAACACTAATTAAAAAATATTCTTACTTGTTGAAATTATGATGTATTTTTTTATCTATATATATAAAAATGAAAGTCTTTGTGTGTGTGTGTGTGTGTGTCTCGAATAGGCTGCTAAGCCACTGAACCGATTACGATGAAACTTTCAGGATTTGTTGTGTGCATGTCCGGGAAGATTACTGTGAAAAAAAAAACGGGAGAAAACGGGATCGGAAACGGGAAAAACGGGAATGAGTGTCATTGCAATGCAATAATTTCAAATGTGTTCGCTACCTGCGTTTTTCTGACAAATGGGAACGGGAACGGGAATTGCATGCGTTATTTATGGCATTGCAAAGCATGCCGGGGTTCAGCTAATATTTTATAAAAACTTCCACACTGCATCATTTTCAACATCTTTGATTTTGCAAACCTGTGTTTGTGTGTCGAAAAACTATCGAAAATTTGAAATTATTTTATCTATCCTCAAGTGCGTATGGTCAATAGTTCAAAGAATGTTTTCTTTCGAAGTTTTGGGTGGTTTTAGATATAAAAGCCCATACATTTCATTAAACGTCTTTTAAGTTTGGAATATGCTCAGATTACTATTCGGTTGTGGTCATCAAATGTTAAAACGAGAGTCTGCTCACAATATTTGGTATACAAAATTTTATATGAAATATTAGCCAACATATTTTTTAATTGTACTCGAAAAACAACTTTTATGTCAATCAAAGTGCCAGGGCGGCGACTACACCACTGATTATATATAATTTGGTGTTTCTTGATCTGTATAGTACACTCGTCGCATTGGATCGATCTGTAAGACGAGTGTATATGATTGATTAATAAACAAAAAAAAAACATAGAAACTGTTTTCAAGGCCTCTATATCTTCATGAGATAAAAACATTGTATGAGAAACTGTTTATAGCTGGTGGAACTACCGAATCATCTCTTTGCATCGATCTTGCGATAAGAGGATTATTAGGCGCTATATGGCACATCGTCGCTTCTGAATTGAGCAGCATCACTCAATTTGATCGCGGCTAAGTCGCCCAAGATTGATGAAGGGCCAAGTCCCGACAGACAGACAACACGCGTGCCGTTAACATACCGCGAGCGTCCCTGTCACGCGACAGATCGATCATCGAAAACACGCCGAAGGCAATTGAACGGTTGACGCCCACCGTGCTATAAATCACAAACCGAGAGACGTTGAGCCTGACTGATACGGACACTCAAAGGGTTAACGTCACCCAAATCGACGAGATGGGCGAGTCCGGTCTCTGGATACGATGTATTAAGATATGTACACCACAGTCGTTGGACGTCTCGAAGGAATCGAGATATGGAAGATAGCGGTCGCGGTGTCCGTCGAGTTAAAGCAAATTTCGCTGAAGAGTAACGACTATTCTAGACAGCAATAAGTTCTTAGAAACATCCGAAAAAAATATCATATTACAAACTACATTGTATGTTCACAATACATCTCGGGTATATTCTAATAGCTACTGATTCAGTGATCATTATCTATTTACGACCTCATTTTTTTTAGTATTATTTAGTGTTATTACTAGCCTCTTCTTACTTCGCTTTCGATTTTTCGTCTGATTTCGTCTGACGAAATTTAGGTTCTTAGCCGATCGTTTTCAAACTTTGCCATTTTGCTCGGTTTGGTCATCAATATATGTGGAAATCAAATCCACCATTAAGATGGTGAAAAATAATCGTAATAGACAAGTTTAAAAATTGTCCACATTGCCGTATTTATCCACACTATTCCGATCGTTTTTTCCCTTTTCGCCACCCTCTCGGTATGTCAGATTTTAATGGTTTAAACGTCTATAACTTTTTCTTTTTTCACTCTATATTTTATAAAATTTGCTTTATAGGTTCTCATTACCTCTCATATATGTATATTTTTAGTTCACTCATAGTGTTAATAATGAATGTTAAAATGTTGATCGATATAGTTGTTATGACTAGAGGTAGGATAGTCACAGTGCTATCCATTGTTCCATTGTTGTAAATCCTTTGTAAAAAAGGTTCGGCAAACCTTTAACAATGCATTTACAACCTTTGAACAATACGCGGCACCTTCTGGGTCCGGTGACTAGTTATGACCAAAGCCTACCCGACTGCTAACGGTAAATCTTTGATACTTCAAGCGTGGTCGGTCGGATTTTTGTCAGCATAAAATTAAACAAAGCTCAAAAACCAATTTACAATTTTTATAAATGTTTATGAACCAGCAGCATATATCAATGGTTAGCATGTAATGCTTTCAATTGCGAGGTCACGGGTTCTATCCTTGGTGTGTGGTGCTGGCCAGACCTTGTATATTTGTCTCCAAGGTCGATCGTTTCCTATCAATTTATCTGATTTCATTGAAACGGTTCCAACAAATTGGCATCGCTGTCCTATCTATCTCGCAAACATTCGAGTTATTCAGCATCTCGATTTTTGCTTATTTGTGTAAATGCTGCAAATTTGTCCATACATATATATGTCTCTGTGGATGTTAATTTTTGTTTGTAATATTTGCCTTTTATAATACTTACTTTTATAATATTTTTGTACAATGTTTGACCATGTGTACGATGGATTGAATTAAAATAAAAACCGTGTAAAAATGATGCATTTTATACATATGTATATTATTTTTTACTTAAGAGTGTCTTTAAAATTGTGGATCTTTTAAAGAAAATTATGTATAAATAATCTGTGTTTATATCTGAAAGGTATAGATATTTTGTTGTAATCACTGAGACTCTTCACAAGTGTGTGTATGTTTGTAATATGATCATTAGTGATTCTGTTATAGAATCTCCAATTTGTTAGCCATATTAACGAATACATTGAACTAACGTAAAAATTTCCAAAATATTGAAAATTTTCTACGACCACCCTCTACTGATTACAATGATGTTAGTGAAGTGATTAAGGCCAAGAGTTAAAGCTTTGATACTTGAAATAAATTTGCACATGAAAAAACAACGGGAACTGGTTCATTGACAGAGATAAGTACTTATGTATATTTGAAATATGTCCATTTTTCTTCATTTCGATAAATATTTCGCACAACATTTTATACAATTTTTTGCCTTTAACAACATTTAAAAATACTGATGTCCTGTAATAAGTTTACTCTGCTTTTCCGATATTCTTAACATATCGAATTAAAAGACGTGATCACAATTTGTGAACGAAGTCAAAAAGAAATGGTGTGTTTCGAACAGAAAATTGGACTTCGGCCACTTTCAAATATAACGGCTCATATCTATCTAAAGCTGATTGTTTTCAAGTGACGCATTGCATGTTTCAATTATAGGAAATGCTGAGCTTATCGGGATTTGCAGATATTGTACACTGAGGCGAGCCAAATGTCTGATCGAAAACAGATAGTGGTTATATCGACGTAAATATAATGTGTACAAATATTTGAATAATATACAAATACGATGCGTGTATGTATGTTGAGAGTGAAATTATATTGGCATCAATATTATATCACAATAAGTATTTACTTTCACAAAAAATACAATAGTATGATATATTCAGATTAAATAGCACACTTGTTATTATCATAACAGTTGTTACACACTTGTGTACTGACCCGCGATACATAAATTACGAGTGTAATTATACCAATTTCTGCCGTCACAATTTGTCAATCAGTTTTAATGACATGTATGTATGTAGTATGTACGCATAAAAATGTATTAATATATTGTTTAACGCTATTGTTTTTATAAAATGTCACCATTCATCAATAATATCATTACAACTCGAGCATGAAAATTATCACAGTTAAAATTAATATGTATATGTATCAAAAATGACATACAAACACATTTTATTTATTTTTATTTTTTATCCATCACACCACCGTGGCATTACAGAGTGACCCAACTATATTACATTAGACATATGTATATATGTATATTACACATATATTTTACACTAAACACGACATCTATGGTCAAACATTGTACAGAAGTATTATAAGTACTAAAAAGGGCAAATACAAATATCAATTAACATCAGCAGAGACATCTATGGTCAAATTTCCAGCATTTTATACAAAACAAAGTAATTCGAGAAGCTTAAAACCCAAAATTTGCGAGAAATGGGTATTGGTTGCCAATTTGCTGGAACCGTTTAAATGAAAAGCAGATAAATTCACAAACTCTGATAGGAAACGGTCGATCTGGAGTTACATATCCAAAGTCTGGCCTGCAGAAACCGATGGGATTGAATCTGTGACCAATTTGCTAGAAGGCATTATATGCTAATCACTACCTAGTCTATGCTGCTGGTTATATGAACAAGTGTAAGGCTGTTGCAATGCTATATATTATAATCAATCAGACTGTTTGCGACCATTTGGGAATTCTTCTGTTGCTTCGCACGTCAACAGAGTAAGCGAAAATGACATATAACTGTCAACGCTGTTAAGTGGAAATTCTACCGTTGTCACAAAGTTAAAATATCAACAGAAAGAACAAATATAATATACGACTTTTTAAGTGAATCTCATTAAGATATGAGATAACCAGCGGCGTGGATTAATGGTTAACATATTATGCTTTCGAGCAGAGTGGTCACGGGTTCGAGTCCCGTTGCAGGCTAGACCTTGGTTTGTGCTCCAGGTCAATTGTTTCTTTGAGTTTAGTTTTTTCGAGTTTGCAAATTTTTCTGATTTTCATTGAAATTATTCCTGTAAAATTGGCTTCTCCTTCCCTATCTCTCTTACTAATCTCAAGTTATTCAGCGTCTTGAGGTTCGCCAATTTGATTATAAAAACGCTGTAAAAATTTCTCCATAGTGGATATTTGTATGAATTCGCATTGTATAAAATGCTTTTTTATATTGATTGTATTGTATCTGTTTAAGTGCACTCGTCGCTTTGGAGCGATTTTTAAAGTCGAGTGTTCATGCTCTATAAAATAAAATATATTGGTCGATTAGTCGCAAGGCCTCATTGACTCTTGAGCACTATCAGCTCATTGGCTGTTGACTACCTATCGCTGATTGGACGATGAGCGCTATTCACTGATTGGTCGACGGGTAGCGATGATTAAATATTCACGTTACAATATGTTATTTAAAAAGTGGTTTTTATCAATATATACATATATGTACTTATGTGCAGTACGTAAATATAAAATAACTTCGTATACACAAAGCACCACTCAATCGCATAAACTTTCAAAGAAAACGCTCAAAGAGCAGAGACGACTGCAATGAGTCACGTTTTTTGACATCGCCGAGGATAAACTACTGGTTAAACTTTTTACCGAAGTCTTAACTCCTTTTGTGGAACTTAACCGGTTCAAGATCCGAACAACGTTCTCTATATGGATGAAGTCTCATGCAACAAAGGAACAAACGCGCATATCCACAAAGTAGTCCACTCGAAGAAATAAATCCTGAGAATGCAACTCAAACTTTGCACACAAGTTTCAATATGGACAAACTGTCGTCAACAGAGTGTTTTACGATTTTGCACGAAACCGACTGTAAAATATCAACGACCGAAAATAGCAAAGGAAAAAATAAACGACCAAACGAAACTGCGTAAATCGAACATTGCCATAAAATATTCAAACACATTGGTATCTGCGGTACACATGGCGAATGTGCACAATAACCATTTCATATGATAATACGGCCGAAGCAAATGTCTGAAACGTGCCCGACAGATGTCTGATCTTGTGCTTAATAGAACGTGCCTTGATATAAAATTTTACCAAACAAAAAAATATCGCATTGCACGACATGTGTCCTAAATTTAGCACGACTGTGCAATTCGATTCCCAAATTGGCGACAAACATGCACGACTGAAATAGAATTTGGCATTTCGAGTCACGCTGCATAATTTTTATACATAATTCAGTCGTGATAAGGGTCGCTCTCGATGCGTGGAGATCAACGACGAGTGAAATTGCAACCGAGCAATTGGCGAGGGGCATTTAAACCGGCGAACGCGAATAATATGTAATATTTAAAAAGGTAAAGAACATTTAGAAAAGAAAAGGTCGACTGTGTCTATTCCGGTTCATTAAAGTTTCACGCGAGGCGGAAATAAGGGTAGGGCGAGAAGGAAACGCGTAACCCTCTTACCTTAAATATTTAATATTCACATTATTTATGTATGTATGTACATAGACATTTTTGAATCTGTTCACTTATTAATACCGACAAAAGTGGTTCAATTTTCAATAGAGATTTTAACGAATAAAGTGTGAAATATTGATTACCAACAAGAATTTATATCATCATCATTTATTTATTTTATTTTTATTTTTATTTTTTACATACCAGGAAGGCCTTATAGGTAAACCCCAATGCGCCTTCCTGGCAAATTAAAAATTACAATGCAGCATTACAATTATAATGCAGCATTTTTATTAAAAGTCGTTGAATTAAGAGACATTGAAAAACTCGAGACATCTATGAATTGTACATAAATTATTTTGTACATTTATCATACTTCAAAAAGTGGTAACATATTCAGTAGGTAGGAAGGATTTATAGCCAATTTTTCTTAAACCGGAACCGTTTCAACAATGAAATCAGAGAATATTGGTAAACCCTGATAGGAAACGATCGACCTAGAGTCACAATATCCAAGTCTGACCAGCAGCACTACAGATGTACTGAGGTCAGCTCATGGGATCGATCCCGGCGCCTCTCGGTGTTAAGCAGAAGCTTAACGACCGAGCTATGCTGCTGGCTATGTACAGTCACCATCTACTGCTGGATGAAGGCTTCTGACACGCTTACACTTTTCTTTATTTTGCGTAATTCTCATCCATTCTCATTCGTGGGGTGAGCCACACATTTTCCTAATTTCGTTTACCCATCTTCCATGCAGCTTTTCTTTTACACTTTCACATTCTATCGGGTACCATTCAAGCACTTCTTTCGTGCATTACAATCTCTTCACCATATCCACTACCCTTGTCATACTTCTCACCCACATTTTCCATTTATTATCTTTTTTAGTTATACTGAGGATGCAGCGTTCCATACTTCTTTAAATGCAATGTACGTTGTGTAGCATCTTGGCCTTCAATGTCCAAGTTCCACATACATAAATATTGTAAACATAAAGACTAGCAAGGTGTTCATCCACAGACATGGACATGAAAATAGTTCCATCTAGTTCCACAAATGATGTTTGTCCGTGTTTGTCTTTGAGCGCCTTGCATATAAGTGTTCGTCTGTGCGTCCAGCGTCTGGACAGGTCATTAGATTGACAGAAACATTTAAAACTAGATATGAAATTTTAGTTCAATACACCAAAATTTTTCTGAGAAAAACATAAAAAAACCTCAATTTTCTATAGTAAAAGTACTACTTCCGGTTGAGGAAAAAATATTTTTTAAATATTCGTGTATAAAATTTCTAATTTCTACTACATGTAAAAAAAAAAATCAGCCTAATTGAGCGGTTTGGGAGATAATTGAATTCAAAAACGTAACTAATCGAAACAAAAATTTAAAAAATTGAAAACAATTACATCGTTTCGATAAGCATTTCAGTAACTGATGCTAAGTTTCAGTTCGATAGGATTAACGGTGTTCATAAAATTCAGACACATACATTTTTTCTAGATCATGAAAACATGATCAGTGATCGATTCCGAGTTGGAATCAGTTAAAATCTCGAGTTCGAATTTTCGCATGATCACAAAACTTCATCTATTGTTACTACGTACGTACATTAAAGCCCGCTTTAAAGGTCAAGAAATTTGACCCTTAAAGCCCTCAACATGAGGCCACCAACCCCCTAACGAATACAGTCTAAGAGACCCTTTCGTAGGAGAACGAGACGGTTGTTCAGCAATATCGCACAAGAACAACCGCACATCACAGCTCTTCCCGGATATGCATACAACAATTCCCGAAAGTTCCATCGTAATCGGTTGAGTGGTTTAAGAGCCTATACGAGACAGACAGACAGACAAACAGACATTCAATTTTATATACATACATAGATATTTATGAGCTCATTGTACGATAACGATAAATTGTATTACAAAACGATTTTCACTACAACCGAAAGTTTTTAAATTTAAATATTCACATGTATGTACATAGATTGTTACAAATAGTATCATAACAAAAAAAAAAAGTTTTTTAAAAACATACCTCTTCTATAATTTGTATATAAAATTATTATTTTGAATAAAAACACCAATATTTTTTTTTACTATCGCCATCTATGTTTAAAACTAACAAACAAACGTCAACCGTAAACGTCAAATAGAATGTCGGCGGGCAAATTAAAAACGCGTCTTACACGATATATTTGCACCATCGTAATGGCGGAGGCTCCATTTACTTATATTGATGACCAAAATGAGCAATATGGTAAAGTATGAAAACGATCGGATAAGAGATAAAAATGACCACTAACACGAAAGCCATGTGAAACGTAAAGGAGGTACATATGTAAAAAAGGTAAAAGCAAAATAAACATATATCGATAATATGAAAGGAAATTCATTTCACAATTCTTGTATGTATGTATGTATGTATGTAGTACACGTGTTTGTATTTTTTGTATGTATATGTATTTCGTTATATTATTAAGTGCATATTTAAATTCAAAGTCTCTCACCCATCTGTTTCGCATTCTGACTCGCATTCGTAAAGTCAATTTATATAATGTCACGTCTAGACATGAGGAAAACCAACATTAAAATACTCATTTCGATTCAATTTTTATCTATGTAAAAAAAATCTTCTTCAACTTAATAAAAGTTTCGCGTCTTATCAATTTAGATCGGTAAATTGCAGTTGTTCCAATATAGTCAACGTGAAAGTCGTCCGATTGATAATCGACAATCTCCCAACAAGTCGATCTTTAAATCCCAATCGAAGCAATTTGGACGTTCGATTACAGGCAGTCTGATCGAGGCTCACCCAAGCTAATTTACTCGCGGAGCCAGGTATTGAAGGACCGCGACGTTCGATCTGCACAGAAGGAGTAGTATGAGGTGGGTGGCGGTGGGTTGGGGAATGGAAAAAGGGTGGATTTGAAGCACCTGACACTGGCGGTGGAGACCTCTCACCGGTGCATTGTAATCCGGGAGTGCAAAGCGGCTTATCGGGAAGAATGCACCGGGCCGTGCGAGGGATGCACTTGCGGTGCACGCGAAAACCCCACTTGGACTCGCGTTGCGCAACAGATTACGCCTCGCCGGGAAAACTCTAAATGAACATACACCCGGTGCATTGAGATAAAATTAGATGCAAAAATGTACCTAGCAAACATAGAAGAAACCCTTCCTCTTAACAAGCGATATTTTTTGCGACATTTTACGTACTGAAAACATAGATATAGAATACCATAGATACGCCCTTACGCTCTAAGCCGATCACCCTGTTGGACCATGCACACACACACAAAAAAAAATACAGATCATGCACACTCTCTCTCAGTAGCTATGTAGTTAGCTTCTAAGTAGGAAGGTCGATTGACATTTTTCGTCGATTGAAAATATTGGAATTGCTGCTAGTGTAAATCTGAAATCGGAGACACATGTTGTGTCCAGAAAAAAAAATAGTATTGTTGCCATACAAGAGATAATCTCTGATTTATAGCAATACTAGTGGTTTTACCTGACTTCGCTCAGTATTTGTAATATAAACCACTTAAACATGGCTAATGTGATAGTAAACATTACTTTGTTTTTTTATTAAATTTATTTGAATAGAAAAAAATAATATTCAACGATATAGATTTCGTCGTCATAGAAACTTGGATTTGTTTTCGATGCTCACACCCAAACCTTACAGACATAGTTACAAAGCCTCTTTCGAAATTATAAATTAGAAGATTAAACTAACATTTTTTGAACACGTATAAATGCAAGTTCTACGTAAAAACCTCATTAACTCTTGGCATTTATCTAATATATGTACAATTTCGAAATATAATTTGTATGTATGTAAAGTTTAAAGGTTTGTTGGGAGCATCGTAAAAAAATCAAAGTTTCTATGACGACGACATTGATATCATCGACTATTATTTTTTTCGATTCAAATAAATTAAATAAATAAACAAATTAATGTTTACTATTAGATTGTTTTGCCATGTTTAAGCTGTTTATATTACAAATACCGAGCAAAGCCGGGTAAAACCACAAGTGTAATATAAAACAAAATTAACATGAGTTTTCTACTCGATATTTACTAAACAGCTCGGCACAGTACTGCGCGGAAAAGACTAAATACATCTATTCATACTATACAGCACAGTCTGTTTTCAGCACGTTCATACTTATTTTGGAAGAGTGCACTCGACCTCGAGGTATGAACGAGATGTACATATATAACAGCCAATAAGATCTCGCGATAATAAGGCAGCCGAAAATTTCATCCATCGAGAGTTACCCACGAAAACTGTCATCCTTACGAGTGCCTGAGTTCCAGATAATCCGTATTCACGATTTTCGAGGCAACGATTGAATAGTCCGTTTTTCCAATAGATCGTGTTGGTTACTGTTGTTTCGGATACACCACGTACATATTACGGAACACATGCAAGCACTGCCGTTTAAGTGCAGTGGCCGGTCATCCACTTCCGATTTTAGAAACTAGATTTAATTTGAGTTTTTAATCAAATGTACTGTCAATTGAAAAATAATTGCAAATACTTGAAATGCGCCACTTGAAAAACCGATGTAAACTTTATATCAAATAAACAAGAATTTTAATGATCATACGCCATACTACAGAAATTGAAAGTCATCATTACTGAGTGCATCCATGCAGATATGTAGATTAAGTCAGAATAAATTTACTATATTTTTACTAAGGTTTTTTAGTTTCACTGCTTCAGTTAGTCTGACAAACATCCTAGACTCTTCCGATCACTTTGAAACCTTGCTATTTTGCGAGGCTTGGCCACCGACAGAGATTTTACTTGGGTCCGTTGTGAAGTCGATGGTGAAATATAATCGTAATAAACACGTTTAAGAATCCAAAAAGTCTCGAGACGATGACTACGTTCGGATGATTGCCCATGTATGTTTGACTTTCCGCCCCCCACTTCTTTTTTGTCAGATTTTTATTGTTTAAACGCCTATAACGTTATCATTTTCACACTATTAGGCTCTAGATCAGCGGTTTCCAAACTGGGAGGCGCGCCTCCCAGGGGAGGCGCAGACTATTACCAGGGGAGGCTGTCTATTGATTATTCTGTCTATTGTAGTGTTCATCTTTTATTTTTTAAACAAAGGTTTATTATTTAAAACGTGTCTATATTATTATATCTAATTATATTTATTATTATTTTATTATTATATCTAATTATGTCTATATTATTATATCTAATTATATCTATATTAATCTACTCTCTTCCATTTGGGCCTCGTTGTGATTTTATTTTTTATTCATATTTTGTTTTATTTTATTTTATTTTTTCTTTCTCCTTTGTACATTTTTATATACTATTTTAATTTTGTTCACTGTAAACAAAGAATGGGATTTATGGATTTTATTTTTGATTTTTACACTTTTGTTATTTTGTTTTTTCTCTCTGAATGATGTATTATTTTCCTTTTGTTACTTTTTTTTTATTATTTTATTTTACAATGTTTTCTGCTTTTTCTTTTTTCCTTTATTTACAGTTTACTTGTTTTTATATCATGTTTTTATATATTTTTCAAATGTAGGCCATTGTGGCGCATTAGGTTCTTCCTGTAATGCCACAATGGTCCAAAACTATTAAATAAATAAATATGTACAAAAAATGTTATGCAAACCAACCCCAGATATTAGTTTTAGTATTGTGTCATCGATTTCGTTTGACAGTCATGGGCGAATACATACATATGTACATAATCTCAAATTTGTAAATCGATCTGTTTCTAAAGTTTCTGATTGATTTGATCAGTTCCAATTTTCTCCAGTACATGATTTGTTGACCCAGAAATTAGTTTTAGTAATAAAGTATTTTTAGTATTAACTCAAAAAACTGTAGTAAAAAAGGTTTATATTATTATCAAATTTAATTTTAAAAAAATTCAATAATATACATACATAAATCATATTTTAATTGTCAATTTATAAATCTCACACACATATTATATATGTATATTTACTGATATTGTTCGTCGACGAGCGCATTTTGATTGTCGCTTTCGTCACGCTGACAGAACGTCAATTTCAATGTGGCTCACTTACTTTAATCCTTACGAAGGTTTACAGAGTATACTCACACATATGGAGGTACATACATACATACATTATAGTGCGCGAATATTGTATACCGTTCTCGCGATCCATTTTCTTGAAATCCAATTAATTTTCCTTAAGGCATTATCGGGACTCGTACGCGGCTAGACGCAAACACTCTGGAGCATATTACCTTTTATACGCATACATACGTATAAATGGCAAGATTTAGCGATTCAGCCCAGGATTTCTCAAGTGTTTGACACCCGACTGTAATATACTGGCTTACGTGACCCATTCCCAAATGATTAAGGTGCTCGATTTCACAAAACCCTCGTACATACCGCGAATATTCGGTCGTATAAAACACACATTGTAGTATGTGAGTATCGGAACAATCACTAAAAGATTTTTTAAAAAATTAATTTAATATTACATAAGAAAATACAGAGAGCATTTTCGATACAAATTGAGCGCAAATAGGGAAACTCACACAAGACAAGAGTTCTATATACTTACGGTGGTCGGATTTAGTTCAAAGTTTTTTTGTTACTTAAGATCACTATATATGTATGTACACAAATTATAAACAATAAATATCAGGAAAATAGAAATTATTTAAAAGCTCAAAATAAAATAATGAAATATCGTTTAAAAACAAATACTACTAACGGTTTACGAATTCTGACCAAAACCATCATATAATGTCAAAAAAATCGATCAAATCTTCGGAATCAAACCGCGATCCGTTAAATATAAATTACAAACACGCCAGGTACGAAACAAGACAGGTTTTTGAGATAGTCCAAAGGAGAGGGAAAAGGGTATGCTTTAACTAAACGGTGCAAATGGGTAAATCCAGTTCATTACAAGGTTTTTATTAGTTTCACTTCACCAATCGATCTGACAAACTTCCTACATTCTTCCGATCGCTTTGAAACTTTGCCATTTTACGAGAATTGGCCGCCGATAGAGATTTCAATTGCTTCCCCTTATTTGACGGTGAAATATAATCATAACGAATACGCATAATGAACAGCCCAAAAATTTTGGAGACGGTGATAGCTAACTCCTTTCCACTAGCCTGTAGACTTATATGTTTGAATTTCTACCCCCCACTCGTTTTGTCAGATTTTAATTGTTAAAATAACTATAACCATAAGTCTTTTTCACACCATCTACATATATACATAAAAATCAATGTTTATCTGTCACGTATGCGTTCCTATACCAAACAAACGATTGCGACGAAACTTATATGAGTTATTGCGTGAGTTAAAGGCTGAAGATAACCCTCTACCATTGTACTCATGTACTCGCAAATTCGTCATTTCTACGACGCCATCATATGACTCCTTCGTTGTCACATGATTAATATAAAGAACAAACGACTAACTATATATATATATATATATATATATATATATATATATTTTTATATTTTATATATATTTTTTTTTTTTTTTTTATCTCACTAATTTTATTCTTATGCGAAAGGAAGTTTTTACTTTTTGTAGTAAAGTTTTTTTGTGAAGGCTTATTTTTGTGCTTAAATAATATATAGCGGTATCAATTCAGAATAAAAAAATAATCTAACTTTAACATGAGACGATCGAACCGAACTTCATAATCATACATATTTCATGTTATATTACGCACATACAAATAAAATATTAATCATCCGAAACTTACATACAGCACGCCCCCACCCAACTAACAAATCCGAACGAAAATTTTCCCACCCCGTCCACAACTGTCAAACGCCAAAGTCGAAAAAACCCAAACGACAGGGCTAAAATTGTCACAACAATTCCAAACATTCAACATCGAACAGCAGAGAAGACGATAATTGGACCTAATCGACAGAGACATACGAACCGTTTAACCCAGACGCTTTTCGGAGCAATTGGCCGTACGTATGTACATACACGTACGGTACGGTGCACCTAAAAATAATTTATAATACACCCATATTGTATACTAACTTGAAAAAACTGCATTCCAAATATAATATTCCGTTTGTTACAGACATAACTAACAAACTAACCAGTATATTCTATGATAGAATCACTAATAACCATACTAACACACTTGTGAACAGTCTCGGTGATTACAACAAAATGGCTATACCCTTCAGGTATAAACACAGATTACCTAAACACAATCTGATTAAGGTCATCGAATTTAGAGAGTTTTTAATTAATATTATGTATTAGATGTATTATGAGCATTTATAAGAATTGTAAATAGGTTTTTGAGCTATTTTTCTTATTATGCTGTACATTAACATTGGAATAATATAATACTATGATTAAATTAAATTAAACAAAATTAAATTAAAATTGTAAAATAGAAAATGATCAATAGATCAGTAGCTATTAAAATGGATATAACATGTATTGTGAACATAATTGCGTAATAATGAAAAGCATTTAAAAATCAAAATACAATATACAATACACATGCACATGTTCGTAGCGATATCGCACACGACCCACCGTCGTGGAAACACGTCCAAATCTCCACTTCGCGTATTAAACGTCGTGTTAAATAATCCGGCAGCCCGTTTGATACATTGTGAGCGAATATGCCCGAGAGTGGGCGGCGGAGAACCAACCCACCCACCCACCCACCCACCCACCCATCCACCCACCGGCTCGCCATGGCATACGGAACGGAAACTGCGTCAATTTTTCATACGACACTGTAGAGCTGGAGGGGTGGGAACCGGGACGAAAACGAGAGGGCGTCAATTCGTCCATTACACAACAGAAATATGAATACGTTTTGGCAAAGGGTTAACGCATCGCTGGCGCCATTTATTTCCCTCTTCAAAGAAAACTCCACGATTAGTCGTAGACGTGAAAAAACTACGTACATATACATATAACGCGTGCTTTCAAAGGTTTTGTGATGAATTGAATTTCGTTTCGATTCAATCAATCTGAGTAGAGTGTGCAGACAAGATCCGATCCGAATCGGCATTTGTTGTTTTCGCCGGTTGTCAGTTTGTTTCCGCGTTCGCTTTCCCGACCACAACGATCCTTCAGAATTTCAATAGTTGCCAACGCTCAACCGCAATACTAATTAGTTTAGAAGTTGATGCCGACTGATAAAATGGAATCGCATATACGTACATACAATGCATATAGGTATACTGGATGTTGAGCTTATCACAACTTCGTGAATCTGTTTAGGCACAGTTTATCCCATAAATAAATTTAGAAATTAATTGAATTGCCAATGGTAGCTATTTACATACATATAATATTATGTTATTATCAAGCTACTACTATACAACTGAACAGTGTTATATATGTATGTATATACAACTATATCATATGTCATAGGGAAATTATATTTCAAGTGAAAATATATATTTTCACTGACGTTTCAGTGAAATCATAACCAGTTACATTTTCAGGGTTGGTTTTATTCATTTGAGATTAGATTATGAAAATATAAAAATCACCCATTTAAAACCTTGTTGTGATAATTCATTACATATGTAAATTGCCAATGTAGAAAAATCATCTTTCTTACACCTTTTGAAATTAGTCCACTTCAAATACGAATGTATTTTAGATATTATTCCTATACGAATTATTACTATTCCTATGCGAAAAATTCGATATTTGGATTTTCATCGATGAACCCAGTGGAAAACCTTTGTCGTATCAAGGGAACGTTTAATAAAATAGAAAAAAATATTTAATGCTATTTCCTGTGCTTCCAACTAATCAATTTATGTGCCTCGAAAAAAATTTCTAAAAAGTAGGTTTTTTCATTTACCTCTCTTTTTCGAGAATGAATAGCTTTTTTTATCATTTAATTTATAACGGAGCAGGAACTGGGTGAACTGTTTACCCACCTCTTTCATCTAATCTTTCTGTGGATCTTACTATTTTTTCTTCACATCTTGCAGGAATCTCATCAATTTTAAAAAAGTGCTCAGTATTAACCAATTGAAGTTTATTAGGTTTGATTATGATAAGTTTTGACTGATAAACGAGAATTCAAATTCGCCGTTTGGCTAGAAAAATCCCACACAAAAGCTTGCCGCGCTCGAAATGGGTGTATGACAGCGGTTTCCAAACTGGGAGGCGCGGACTATTGTCAGGGGAGTAATTTTCATACCATAATATCTACAAATAAATAAAACTTCATATCGAAGCTTATATCTATTAAAATTATATCTATTAAAATGGGTCTATATTATTATACCTATTAAAATATTAAAGGCGCGGAAAAAAATTTTTTTTTAGGGAGGCGTAGTAGCATACATTTTGGAAATCACTGGTGTATGGGGAAGCGTCATTTTCAGAAAATTATCATTTTCGTCATGTTCCTGTGATTATTTTGAAAAAAAGTCATTGAGAGCTTATTTGGGTAGGTATACCTTTAATGTGAACACAAAATATTTACGAATTTTATGAAATATATAAGGAGGCCAAAATTACATGCTTTCATAGATTGTTTGGCGTTATAGATATTCCACATATGCTTCTACATATATAAATATTGTGCAAATTTCACTATATTGTACTATAAACATATTTTCAAATTAATTTTTATTTTACTGCGAAATAAAATACTATTAAATATGTACATATGTGTTACAGTTGATGTGTATCTTCAAGTTGTAACAGCAATGAGACCCATATCTCTTTGTATATAATTTATGTATATTAGTGTAGTAAATAACATAAAATAATATATTTTTTAACGTTAGAAAACGGTCCGTCTACGAAGGCGTAGATTCGTAGACGCTTTCTACGAAACCATAAGCTTTCATTTCCATATTTCGTTTTACGCATGACGACCGACGACAGTTTGTAGTGTCTCGTCTTAAACACTTGGCCACCCCTGACGAGTGAGAGAGGGTGGAGGGGGAGGAGAGGACTACGACACGCTTTGCACATTACGTATATGCCTCATTTTCCCCCAACCGTCTCTCCAGATGAAAATATCAAAAGGGTAAATGGAAAAATACAATTATTTTCGCCTGTCTTGCCCGTTGAGTTTCCCCCTCCGTGTGCCGCATACGAGCTTCATATATTCAATAATACGAATACAAATAATCTTCATCCACATAATTTTTGTATCCATTCGATATATATCGAAAGCTAGAGCGTGTCGCATTGTCCGCGCCGTAATTTACCGTCGCTTATATTTATTTATTTATCTATTTCAACTACGCGCCCCGCACACACATACATAAAGGGGTTGGCCATAAATGACATATTTATATTCAATACGGAGAAGGTAAAGGAGAATATATTGTATATTCGGTATGCTCCCCGAGGAGGGATTATGTCTGTCGTTTCAAGCTATGCCACGTTCTTACTTTATGTTCTGACGAAAACCATATTTTTCCGACGAAATAAAGCGTAATGTAGCTTAGATTTTCGTTTCCAGTCAAACGTCTTTTATGTTTCAGCAATTTGTGTAGTTGGAGTTCTACCTACTTATATTTGATTCGTAATTTTGTATATTTTTGTATTTTCTAACAATTGATTGCCGTACTTTGATCGAATAATTAATTTGGTCTAAGAAATGTCTATTCTGAATTAACAGTAATCTGTCATTCGATTAAAACGCATGTTTGCAAGCAATTTTCGTTTAGTGATAAAATTTAACTTTTAATTAAGATTTGAACGTATTTTATCTTGAGAACTTTTACAAAATAATACGTATGTTCATAATTTTAATATAAAATACACAAGTTGTTGATATTATTACTTTATTTATGGAATTCGTATATATTTTATATACGAATGCAACTTTATATTTTTTAGGCGATAAAAGTAAATGTCAACGTCATGCTATGGACAGTAAAGCTTACAGTAATATTATTAAAAACCTTGCACCGAAAAGAAATAATTAAAAAAAAAAATAAAGAAATATTTTTCGTCCTTACAATGTCACTACACAATGTACGAATGCGACAGCATACTCGGTTCTCGTAAGTCTCACGCTACATCGTTTATTGTGATTTTTTAATAAAATTTAATATTTTTGATAAACGTCTTCTTTATTTTTACTTTATAGTTGGCAACGCTAAGATAAATAGTGTATATTCACTAGATTATAATATTAAATAATCAACACAGTACTTGAATTGTACGGTGATCGGAAAAATGAACTCGAGATAGTTGCACTCACCCAAATTTTCAAATATGCTCAAGGAGAACTAACGCAATATAATTCCACAAAAAAGCATCAAAGGGTAGTTGTATGTTATCCGAGGGTGCTAATATTTTTTTGTGAAATTCTATTACGTAAATTCTTTTTGAGCGCCTTTGAAAATTAGGACTTCTCGAAACTGCGCTACTATTCAGCGCAATTTAGTGCATCTTTCCGGGAACCGAATTGTACATACCTACATATATGTATGTATGTTCAATGTACATCATAGTATGTAAATAGATAAGTCATGTTTATCTAACATTCGAAACCAACACCTCTAAACCGTAATTATTTTTATTATAACTTTGTAAGACCCCAAAAATAGTCCAAATAGTTGAAATTGAGTATCAATTCGAAAGTAATATGACACTCTTCGAACTACACTTTAAAATTCACGAAAGGAAAACACCGCGAGGTTTAAGAAAAAGAAGAAATCTTACCTTCAATTTGCCGATAGATGTTTTCAAATGAGATATCATGTGAGTAGTGAGCACAACATCCATCGTATTCATAAACGGCCGACGCTTAACATGTTCATCGTCCACTTAAAACCTGAAGGTAAAATAAAATACACATATAAATGATATTTTTTATGAATAAAATCATCGACGAAAGCGAATCGGCCGAGCGTAAAATCGAAATTCAATACACATCCCAAATATAATATGGCAGACATATACAATAATGTATGGTGGGCACTCGGCGATACAAAGAACAGCAGAGTTTTTCCATTTGGGAAATCATACATACACGGCACGGGGGATGGAAAATTAATAAGCAACGGACTAAGGGCGGGTCATGGGGGATGATAAAAAGATGAAAATTTGCGAGAGTGCGGGGTTCGAATCCCGGTCGAGAGCACTTAGCCCAGCATTATCGCCCGCGGGTTCGGGCCCATATCAAAATGTTGCAAAACTCAATTACGAAACGGAGGAATAGCCGCCGTCAAATAAATACAATCCATCCTCCCCTCCCCCCCCTAACCCGCTACCCGCCCCCATGCGAAGAGGGAAAACCCCCTGTCTTTTCCGTTTTTCCGGTTTGTGTGTGTGTGTGTCGTCATCGGCTGTTGGGAAATTCGGGAAAATCGCGTCGCGGGAAGTGTTCCGGATAGAACCTGCCGGGATAAAAACAAACTCTCGCGCGACCCACCGATAGCTCTTATTAAATAAATGTCTAGAGCACTCTCCGTTCATCGTTCTTCCCTCCAATTGACCTATTTTTCTCCGTCGTATTTTCCTTTTCGCGTTGACGCAAACAATGTTCCGTTGAAAATAAAATAAGAACGGGGGAAATTTTTGCGCCGGTGATTGCGCGAATCAGGCGATTGGAAAAACTATGTACGTATGATTGTGTGTACTCGCTTCGCTACAAATGTAAGGGAAAAGTCTGCTCTTGACAAATATTACAAATGTATAGAGTGAAATATTTGGTTTAATTTAATCAGTGGACGAGTGCGCGTCTACTTCACGGCACCGAAAGTCAAAAGATCGAAAAAGCAAACATCGGAAGGCAAAGATCGAAAATCGAAAGATCAAAAAAAAGGGTGCATGGTAAACGGTACTATGTACATATATATAATATGTATATATCAGTGGCATGAGGTAAATTATCTCTCTTTTTGTCGTACAGCCTTGCTTGATGTGCGCGGGCAGAATACGGGAGGAAAAGCCTGTTACTCTTGTTCCTGTTGTATCCTGCTCGTGCAAATTAAGTGAGGATGTACGACGTGGGAGAGAGTTTTCTGGTACTTTTTGAGCCAGGTCGCCGCCCTGGCACTTTGATTGATTTGAAAATTGTTTTATGAGTTAAATTAAAAAAATATTTTGGCTAATATTAATAACACTTGAGACGAGAAGAATAAGAGGCGACTTAATTGAAGTCTTTAAAATAATAAATAATCATCATAATTGTCTTATGTCCAAACTCGTTACGTTCAATGAAAACACTCATCTTAGACGTCACACTCTCAGACTCCAAAAAGAAAAATCGAAAAAATCGCCCCTATTAAAACAAAATAAGAACAAAGGCTTCTAAAATAACTAATTGATTAAAGTCTATTCAAAAGAAGATATATAACTATTAGATATAGATATAGAAGTATTCCAAATTTTTACCAATCTAGTATCTAATTATCTTATGAGATTTGCCTTTTAGGACTCAGACGAGGGTTTATATAAACGGTAAGAAGTTTGTCGTATTATTTATTATTTTAATTATTCAATAATTAATTAATTTAACAATATAAGTTCGATCTGTCAGTAAAATAAATTTGAGGACGTCTTAAAATTAATTAATTTTATGTATACCTACATATATGTATTATATTTGCTTCGATGAAAAATCTTCTGAATATTAAAAAAAAATATATTCCCGTGGGTTTTATACCGTTAGAGAACAAAAAAGCTACACACAAATTGTATAGCCAAATAAAAATTTCCAAGAAAATGAATAAATTAGTCATTATGCTATATTGATAGGTGCCAATATCCAATGATTGATTAAATATAATTACATATTTCAAATTTAATTTAATTTAGTACTATGTAATAGAGAGATGATACAAATAATTAAGGTATTTTTCGTAACCAACCAAACAAAGCCTGTTTTTTTCAAGTAACAAAAAGAATACGAGGATAATTGCTCATAATATTTATTTTAATATACAATTCAATAAACATATGAAATTAAAATTTATAATGAAATTATATAATTCAAGTTTATTTTAGATATACATATATTTAATTTCAGAGACAGAAAATGAGGCAATTGAATAATGCTTGAATTTTTAAATAAAAAACAAAATGATGTAACGCGAAACGGTTTTGAATAAAAATATTTATACTCGAATATATGTACATACATGTTCGTAATTACACAAAGAATATTATAACACATACATATTTGAATCATACAATTACCTTTGCCAAATTTGGTCTTGATTATTCACACAGTATAAAAATTAACAATGAGCTCAGTATTCGTAAGTATTCGTACTGAAAATTATTATAATAAACAAAAGAGTCATGTTTTGTGTATTTTTAATTCATGAATTGATTTACATGCCTATTAAATTAACTTCGTGGTAAAATAATTTAAATAAAATATTAAATGTATGTATAGGTATATACAAACATGTTTCTGTATAAATGAGGTACAATGAAGACATCTCTTCAAGTAATACAAACTAGTAAATATTTCAAAATTGTTTTCAATCCGAAATAAATAGGAAAGCTCGAGACAAATATAAACTACGATTTATTTGTACAAATTCGATCAAACCAATGCGACTTGAGAATTCAACACAAGTACCAAAACTGATATATAGAAAATGCATTTAACGTTAACAGGTGGTGTACACAAACTATAATGAAATATTTTATATGCACTTATTGAAGAAACACAATAATATATACGCATATAATATACGAATACATATGAACATATATTTTATTTTATTTTACATAGATATATATTTAGCCAGCAGCATAGCTCGGACGTTAAGCTTCTGCTTAGCGTCAAGAAGGTGCCGGGTTCAATCCCTGAATGAAAATGAATTTTTCAGAGTATGCTGTTGGTCAGACCTGGTTGTGACTCCAGGTTGATCGTTTCCTATCAGAGTTTGCCAATTTTCTCTGATTTCATTGTTGAAATGGTTCCCGGAAAAAAAAATTGGCTAAAAATCCTTCCTACCTACTATGTCACCACTATTTGAAGTTTGATTGATGTACAATAAAATTTATGTACAATTCATAGATGTCTCGTTAATTTGCGAGTTTTTTCAGTGTCTCGCAATTCAACGACTTGTGATAAAAATGCTGCATTTGTATTTGTACTCACAAACACCCAAGTCTGACCAGCAGTATAGCGGGCTCGGACCAAATATTCACTTGGTGCTAAACATACACGCTACCACTGAGCCATTATGCTGGCTAAATCCGAAGTGATGAGTAAAACTGAAAACCCCAACCGGAAATGATGAAATTTTAAAATCTTTCAAATCGAAACGTCCTCACTAAAATTATACGTATTCATAAATTAAGGATTCCGGATAATCGGAATATGTTACGATCGTGCGATTTATCATACGGAAATGCGAGCGAGTGAGGGAGATAAAACCAGACTCTGAAGTGAAATCTGAAGGGGGTGGTGGTGAATGGTGCCCTTTTCCGGTTCCGTATATAAATCGTGCCGGTTCGAAACGGTTCAACTTTCGCATTATAACTGGATCGGTGAACGCTAATTAACCGGACGACCCATCGAGGTATTTAAAATTCGACCATTCGTGACGATAGTATTTCGCGAATCGGTCGTTCGACTTTTTTGCGTCGCGCACAAGTGGCCGCGAAACCGATTCCGGAAATTTAGTGCGGATAAATGAGCCGGAATTTCAGGCGTCGTGTCGTTTCGGATGGTAGACGGTATTTAAGCATCGGATGATCTGTCATAATTAAACGAGAATTAGTGACTAAGAGCTGTCGCCATTGTGTCAAATTAATCGGGAATCCATCTTGGTGAGCTTCAAGGTTGTGTGGTTGGTGATAATGAATATGGCTGGTTATATTGTATATGCGGAATAAATTAAATTTTACGTGTTGTTTGTTTTGTTTTGTCTGTCTGGATTGGTGAAGTCATTTGATTTTTTTGATTTTTAAATGCTTTTTATTATTACGAAATAATGTTCACAATACATCTTATATCTATTTTAATAGCTACTGATCTACTGATCACTTTCTATTTTACAATTTAATTTAATTTGGTTAGTAATCATAGTATTATATTATTCTAATGTTAATCTACAGCATAATAGGAAAAAGAGCTCAAAAACCTATTTACAATCCTTATAAATGTTCATAATACATCTAATACATAATATTAATTAAAGACCCTCTAAAGTCGATGACTTAAAGCAGATTGTGTTTAGGTAATCTGTGTTGTGAAGTGATTTGAGATGCTTTCTAATAATACAAAATCTATTAAATAGTGGAAGAAAAATCGAACAAGAGTAAACTGCCACTTTCGGTTGAGGGATGCTTACCAAATTGTATATACATATAACTTGGTATAACGCTTAATCTTCTAGATATGAAATTTCAGTTCAATAAACTAAAAGGTTTCTGAGAAAACATAAAAAGCCTCGATTCTCTAGAGTAAAAGTACTACTTCCGGTTCAGATAAAAATATTTAAAAAATATAAGGTTATAAAAATTATTATTTCTATTACATGTAGAAAATTTTCAGTCCGATTCAGTTAGCGGTTTGGGAGATAATTGAATTCAAAAACTTAAAAAAAAGAAGATACCTATAAGGGGAGGTACCATTTCCCACTTAAAAAATTGAAAAAAATTAACGACGTGTCGATAAGAATTTCCGTAAACGATACTAAGTTTCAATTGTACCAGTTTTCAAAAAATCCCCAAAATACACAGACACACACACACACACACACACACATTTTTTCTAGATCATGAAAACGTGATCTAGAATAATCTAGAGTAATCGATTCTGAGGTCAAATCAGTCAAAATCTCGAGTTCGAATTTTCGCATGATAAAGTACTACGTACATATGTATATGTAGATAAAGTAAAAATTTAAATAATAGGAAAAATTAAGCAAGATTAAAAAATCAATGAAGCTCGATAAAGTTTTAAAAATATCCGATATGAGCCGTTATAATTAAAAGTGGCATAAGTCCTCTTTTCTTCATTTCGAGAAATATCTCGCAAAACATCCAAAATAATGTTTTGCGTTTAACATTATTTAAATATAATGTTTTGCGTTTACATATATTCAAAAATACTGATGGTTTGTAATACGTTTATTCTGCTTCTCCAACATTTTGGACATATCGAATTAAAATAAGAAATAACAATTTGTGAATTAAGCCAAACAGGAATAGTGTTTTTGGAACTGAAAATTTAAGTTCCGCCACCTTCAAATATAACGGCTCATATATTAAATCAAATATATTCATATGGTATTGGCTTAATAGTATGCAGTCACTAAATGACAAATATTGAGGTCAATAATCCGCAAAACACGACATATAAATTCCTAGCATATGTCCATAGATACTATATATACATAAATGTATATCGGGAATAGTTTTAGTGCGATGCACGTCATACATTTTTGTTTTGAATATAAACGACAGCTTGGAACGTATTTGCATTTATATGACTTTGAATTTATTACTCGCTCGATTTGGCATCATAGGGGTCGTATCAAACTGCGGCAAAGTTTAAATTGTATCACCCGAAAATAATATGGGTATGTAAAAAAATAAAACTACCTCTAATTGCTACCCGTTTAATGTCCGATTAGAAGGTTAAAATACACGGCTTCAATTCAAACGTGATACTCAGCACATCACTGCACAGAAAACACTACTTCTATCCACACTATACAGCACCACCTGTTTTCGACACGTTCATACTTGTTTTTGACGAGTATAAGGCAAAATCGGCTTACATTTACATTTAGCCAGCAGCATGGCTCGATGGTTATGTTGATACTAAGCACCGAGAGGTCACCGGGTTCGATTCCATGAGCTGACTGCGTTTGAAAAGAATTTATTCTGAGAATCTTTAATGCTGCTAGCCAGACTTGAATGTTTGTGACTCCAAGTCCAAATCAGAGTTTTCCAATTGATCTGATTTCACTGCTGAAGCGGTTCCTCTATCAAATTGGCAAAAACCATCCTACCCACTATGTTACCAATATTTGAATATGATTTCAAAAATGTATTAACTATAAAATAGAAGTCTCAATAATTATCTTAAATATAGTATTTGTATTATGCTTACATATATGTCTGGTCACAGTGACGCGTTAGAGTATTCTGTAATGTCACTGTCGCTAGTAAATAAATAAATAAATTACAGAACGCGACGATACAGCAACATATTGCTTGCATCGTATCGTCGAGTCAATATTGTCACAATAACACAATATCAATATTGTCATAATATTCATATGACACATGGTGACATTTTATTTAGAACGGGTGCATTCGCCACTATGAGGCGTACTAACGAAAGTGCGCATGCGCATATGAATATTTTCGGAAACGTCATATTGTGACAATATTGACTCGACGCTACGACGCAAGCGATATTGCGCCGTATCGTCACGCTCTGTAATGTATATGTACGCCGATTTCGCCTTGAATTCGACCAAAACTTGTCTGAACGTGCACTGCTGTGTAGTATGAATAGACACGTCACGTACATATTATGAAACATATGAATGTATCCATATAGAATGTACCAAATATTATGTTTCGTACTATTGTTTAGGTGCAGTTGCTAGCTTGAACTTTATAGGTATAAACAAACATTTATTCGTTAGTTATAAATATATGTACATATATAAATATAAATTGTACACAATTATATAATGGAATGGAAGTTGCTGATAATATTTATAATGAAACAATATTATATCCATAAATCCATGAAGCAAATTCGAATAAAAATAATCAAGTGCGAGGTAAAATCAGTGTATTTCGCACCGATGAATATTTTGCATAAAGTTATCGAATGATTTACGGCGGGGAGACGATAAATAAAGCCTTCACTTAAGAATGGTTCGCGTTCGACATCAACCCTTCCATTGTTTGGGGTACAATGTGCCCCATTGTGTCGCCAATTTTCACCGTGTAACCCCCTATTGAAAGTATACGGGGCTGACATGGCGTCGTGGCTGGTTCGAACATCGCGGTTTACAAATTTAATTTTAAAAGCAATAAAAGCGGAACCATTAACGCCGGAAAAGATTAAAATCGAGAATGGAATATCATCGCTATTAAATTTTTTTTCGGTCGCACTCCCTCGACGCTGAAGGGTTAAATTTCGGGTTTGCCCAACCGGTACAATTTTAACGAGTCGTTATCATTCATACCTTTCGGCTCTCGGGAGCTCGTTACGAATTAAGAAATTACAAAATTTTCCGCGAAAAAGCGAGAAGGAGAAGTGGAAGATGAAAAAAAAAACTTTCAGAGATTCAAATTATACAGAGGAACTCGGAAATTAAGTATTAAATGGCGAGAAATGTAAATTCAGGTTTGGAAACGTTAATTGAACCGAAGTTCGCGTAGTCTCGCGGGAAATTTTCGATTAGATTATTTGATTTGCGGTCAAAAGTATTGGAAAACTGCGATTCGAGGTAAATCTGCATCGGCACAAGTTCATTAAGAAGTTAAGGGGGAGGGGTAGCTTTAAAAACCGAGGATATATTTCGAAACGTCTGGATTCTGAATGTGCATTCGTGTCGATGGGTTGGACGCAACCGAGCGATTGTCTTTTCAGATCGTAGACCAGTTTTTCTCCTCGTTTTATAAAAGCAGTTTCGAAAGGGGATATCGTGCGATTCGAGAGTTCGCAAATGCGACGACACGTTAACAGGTGGTAAAAGCGTGAATTTAGGAGATGAAATGTTCTCGAGATATTCGGAGCACCTGATGCCGAAAATCGACTGTCGCACTATCTATAGTTCCTTACGAGCAAATTAAGCTGATATAAATTATATTTATGAGTTGCGTAAGCCGCTTTAACACACCGAACATGCCATCGATAAATTCTAAAAGGTTAAAATAGTAGTCAGCACTCTTGCGTATAAGAAAAAAATCGAAATTTAGAACGTCAGATGATCGTATTTCTTGAGAGTTTATTTTATGTTCGTTGCATACCTTTTTAAATTTACGATTTTCCAATACTTAGATTCAAACTCTACAAAGTACAGAAAGACTGAAAAAATAATAAAGAACGTTATATGTATATGTATGTCATACTGCTTTAAATGGTGTCTGCCCATGGTAGTGGCCTACGTCCGAATACGGTTTTAGCATTAGAAGAAGAAGATATAATCGAGCGGAACACATTAAAACTGCTACATCTACATGCATGATCAATTGCATTGTGCGCAATCTGAATAGTAAAATTGCCCAGCATACCCGTTAATCATAATATAATAGTGTTTTAAATCATTTTTACATTCATAAACATGCATATATGTATGTATATACCAGCATGGCCTAACAGGAAAACCCCAATGCGCCTTTCTGGCCAATTACAAACATCGATATAAAATAATTCAGAATAATTTTAACAAAACATCATAGTGACATCTTTGGATAAATATTTACAAATTTTTAACAGCATTTATTACAGCATTTTTTTTTTAATAAAAATCCTCAAATTTCGAGATGCTGAAAAACTCGAAAATTTATGTACAAATTTGTGGCATTTTTATACGGATCAGCGAAATTCGAGGTGATGAAAACTTGAAAATTGCGAGAAATGGGTAAAGGTTGCCAATGTGTTGGAACCGTTTCAATGAAAATCAGATAAATTGGCAAACTCTGATAGGAAACGATCGACCTGGAGTTACAAACCAAGATCTGGCCAGCAGCAACCAGTGGCATTCGAACCCGCGACCACTATGTTCGAAAGCATATGTGCTAACCACTAGTCCACGCTGCTGGTTGACTGGGAATTTTGTTTAAATTCGAGGTCTGATATTTTTATTTTATTACATATGTACATATATACACATGTGCCATGACAATTATTACCCCAAGGCGAATGGTTAGATTATTTTTGTACATATGTATGTACAAACATAGACTAAAATAAAGACATCTATAAACAATCGACAATTTAGACGAGATGTATACATTCATCAAATTCGAGATGCTAATAACGCGATAGTATTCATCAAATTCGAGATGTTAATAACGCGAATTTGCGAGGGGATGAAGGGGAGGATACCGGTTTATTAGATTCGTCACAATAATTAAGCTAAAAAAAGTCGGAAAATTCTAACAAGGGACGGCCGATCTCTGTTTTAATAACCACAAAATCTCGCCAGCAGAGAATTTGGCCGGGACTTGAATCCATGATCTCTCTACTGGTATGCAATAGCTCTACTTTGAGGAATTGCATACCAATAGATTTATTGAGGTTTTATTAATATGTATGTATATAATCATTTATACTTAGAATTGACGATGTTTAAATTGCTTAGTCAACTTTTCTATGAATCGTCACATGCATTAAAAATCAAAGATCTAGGAATCGATTATACATTGGAATAAAAGTATTGTCAGTTTCTAGGAGTTTTACCAGTCATATCAAGGTGAAATCGTGAGACATAAAGGTTAAAAGTTGCATACGTTACAATTTTATATGAGAAGGATCTTCATTTTTTTAAACGATCTTTTCCTTATAAACTTATTTTTACCCATATACAAAGTATCACACGATAAAGTATTGTATTTTCATAAACCTCTTACTATATATGTGTATATATTATAATACATTTCATTGTGTTATTATAATAATAGAAAGAGAGATTCAATACAAGTAGATTTACATATTTGTAGATCGCTCCATTATAATTAAATATACATTATCATAATACTATCATTTGGAAAATTAAACATAACAAAGCTACCCCTTCATATGAAAGCAAGCATATTTTCAACGCAAAACGACCCAATAAAGCATTCTTGGCACTGCATATATACATATGTACATATGTATATCTCTTAATTTCACTGCTTCATATAAATTACAATGATATTCGACTGAGAAATATTCTCTCGCATTTATTTGTACGAAACGCTTCAAAGGCCTAAGTATCGCACAATATAACTTCAGACGCTTCAGAATATTATAAAGGGAAACTAACGTGTGCTTTCTTCCAATTTGGAGTTTTCACATTTGATATTTTCACGTCATGGCGCGAACACGCTCGGTTACTTTCGTATTGCCGCACAGCTTTCAAACGTTTCACAGACATTTTTCAAGTTAGAATAAAAAAGAGTCTTCCTCTTCTTCTGCCGGATACGAGGTGATACGATATAACAGGGTGAACAAAAAAAGGGCAATGGGAGGGGGAGGTAATAACGATAAGGGGATGAAAGCTCGATTTGCATGGCTGATCAAGTTCAATTTGGCTCCGAGCCGAGATTTGAACCGGAGACCTCTAGGAGTCGTAAGACTGTCGCAATGATCTGCGTGTCGTAAAAGCTTGGCGTACACAAAGCTTCTATGTACCCAGTACTTATTGTTAGTGCACGCCATTGTCGAAGCAACAATAGTGGCACGCGATGGTACTGCAGTTTTATGCGCACCAATGAAACGGTACATATAGACGAACTAAGTGGACATCTTAATACACTTATATGTGTTTAGTGCTTTTCTAGGGGTTTTAGAAATAAGTCGTTGTTGTATTTTCAGGAGTAAAGTTCGTACGTTATGTGGAAAGCGAGTAGCACTACTCCTGTGGTGAGTACATGTTAAAGACCGAATTGGGTCAGCTAGGAGCAGAAGTTTTGTTGAGTAAAATAAGTTGGTTTATTTATTGAAATGTTCTCGATACTAGAATCTAGGACGCAGATGCAAGATATGTATGATTTGCTAGTCATATGATTTTTATTTGATTTAAAAAGTGGAAGGAAATGGTTAATATTGTTGCGTAAGGGTAGGTTTAGGGTCCAAATGAAAGGCCAAAGGCGCTTCAAAGCATTTATTCAACGATTCAGGAGGTCCACGTGTAAGCACCGCTCATTCCAGAATAATCTGATCTACCGTGTGTACCTCCACATAAAAGACAAGTTGCCCAGTGTAGCATCCCCGATCCGTTGGCGTGTCAATCTGTTGTGTTGGCACGTAGGTCTACCTGCAATCGCCCAGTTTTGTGAGGACTCCAGAGTATCTATTGTTCGGGCACTTCCCGTTAGCCTAATCCGGGGTTTCTCTTGTTCACCCACGAATGCACTTAGACAATGGACACTCTCTCCCATGTTCCCACGTTGCAATTTACATAATGTACAGGGAATTTAAATTTAGTCACGGTGAGACATTATTGATTCATTTAAGTGCAATAATTATCTCATGTTCTCTAAATCCATTTCAAATTCCAAATAATATTTAATAACTTACCGCTGATATGATTTGTATGTTGGTAAATATAATATATATTGAGTATTCAATGTAACGAATTTCTGATTTGAACTCATTTGTTGTTGATATTTCTCAAAATCAACAATCTGAGTGGAATATACCTACATACATACATACGTCTGATATATAGATATACGATTTTAAACTAAGGATTTGTTACCCAATGATTTGATGAATTATCTTATGGTACCGTAACTTATAGGTATATACATAGATCAATTTTTTGGAAGGGGTTGGAGTTTTTTTGTAACATGTATCCACACGAGCAACACCGGATAGTGTACTATTGTACATAAATACATACATACATACGTATATAAAGACTATGTTTCAATTCGTACGTTAAACAAATCTAAAGTTTTCAATTAAGAACAACAAAATTTGTAATACATAGTAATACGTCCTTCCTTTCGCATCCAAAAGCTCCAATTCCAGCCGCAATAAGTGCACTCATGTGCAGCAAAAATAAGATGCACTTAGTAAACATAAGAAGATCGGTTTCTGAGCAGCATCTGGTGCATACGGTATATAATGACGAATGTATATATGTTATTCCGATATACAAATCTACAGTTTTAAATTTTGAAGCACGAAATTTGAAATACGAAGTAACTAATGCTATTCAATTTAGAACGTAGACGTTTTGGTAAAGGTGGTTGGAAAGTATTTTTCAACTTTCATTCACCTGAGCAATGCCAAGTATGATATAACCAACTTACTATATGTATCACATTTATAAATAGTAAGTATTTTACATTCTATCCCGTCTATAGGCTATTAAATCTATTAAACGGAAAAGTACTCATGATAAACTATTAGAGATATACTATTTTCAGCAATTTATGTAGATCTAAATTAAGTACTCATGATACTTAAAGATGAAGCGATTGGATACTGAACTTAAGTAGTATAAATAAACTTATGTACGTGTATACTCCATATAATCCATTATGCATGGTAAATTATTTGGACAAGATATTATGTTATTTTATCTCACTAGACGGAAACTTGAGACAACCTGAAGGAAATTCAATCCGAGCTAATCCATTATAAGTAAATTCCACTGCAAACTCGAGCGCACAGGTAAGTACAGAGATAAGTACACTCGTGTGCAGCAAAAAGAAGATGAACTTATCAAACAGGAGACGATCGGTGTCTTGAGTGCAGATAGCACTCGTCGAACCGGCAGCATCCGGTGCAAGTGCAAGTTTGCGGCGACGAGTCGTTGCACACTTTTTGCACTCGAGTCATCGAACTTTCCGAGGATGTGAGCTATTTGCGTCAACATCATCGCAGGATGTGATTTTGCGCACAGAGAGAGAAAATGCAAAGCCATATTTCAATTCCCGTGGCGAACTCTGGAGCAGTTTCGGTTCAAGTTTGTGTAAACACGAATATAATGAGAACACAACCGAAACAATTCAATTAAGCACACTGTAATTTGATTGGCGAAAATAGATATGAGATATGAATACATTATATTATACAATGAGTAAGGGAGGGTTGCGTGAAATTTTGATCAGCGTTTTTTTTTTGTGTTTTATTATTTTTTGTGCCGGTGGAAAAATGGCTGTAATATAAATCAACGAAGAAAAACAGGAGTCGAGATTAAAAAAAAAGAGGGAAAATCGCCATAATTTCGTTTTTACACTGATTGCTACATAATTTTTGAAATTTGCGCATAAGGGACGCGTACGAATGTACTTTCTACTACGCATTTTTTTTGTGTTATTTGTGCGGATGTGAGTCTCGTTCTCTTTTTAGCCATTCATAGGTTTTTCCACAATAGGTGTTACGGTGACAAAAATAAAATAAAAAATGAGTACGAGGTATGCATACCATCCCCTTCCCGAATTTCCCAATTATCTCGTTTTGCATTTTTCATTCGTGCTCACGTCCTTCCTCGGTATTTATTTCATAGGCATGTACATATGTACGTAATATCTGAAAGCGTTTCATTGAAATGTTTAGTATTATGTTTGGATGGTTAAAGCGTTTGTAATTGTGGCAATTTGTTGTGAGCATTCATTTCATTCACGGATGTGTGTAGATAAATTTAAATTTCATAATACGCAAACGTTCAAGAGGATGATTAATATTATATGTATTATATAATATAATATAAGCAGTAGAAATTTCAAAGATATATAATATAATAATTACAGTCGTCATAGAAACTTTTTTCTTATATTGTATTATATATTTATATAAATATTAGAGTAGCTCTCACTTTGTGGGGTAGATTCAAATCTTCAATTTGAGTGTGGTTCTTAAGGAAAATGTTTTAGACTTTTATTAATTTTCTATTGAAATTTTACATTGCTTTTCTCCGTTTGTTCTATTTTTACTTTATGTACATACATACATATATAGCAATATTATATTAAGTTTTGTGATGATGCGAAAATTCGACTTTGACTGATTTGAACCCTGAATCGATCACTGATCATGTTACGATGAATAAGAAAAATGTGTGTTTTGGAGGTAATTCGAGCACTTTTAATCCAGTCAAACTGAAACTTGATATCAGTAAGAAGAAGCCTTTATGTGTTCATGCGTTGTTGTTTATTTTGTACTTGGTTATGTACAGTGTTTTTTTTATATACAGAGCAGTAATGTGCGGTTGTTCTTGTGCAATATTGCTGGACAACAGTCTCGTTCTATGACGAAAGGGTCTCTTAGACTATATTCGTTGAGGGGGTTGTGGCCTCATTTTAGATATATTAGAGAGTCTAAACGCACCTTTATAAAACTTAAAATCCTCGGCAGTAGTTATCTAGGGTAGTGATCTAAGGTTTGTTTGGATTAGCTACAATTTTTATACCTGCTTTTTATTGGATCTCTAAATAATTATAGTTGGAAATGTTGGCGAAATTTTCAGCGTGGCGGGCTTTCAACATAAAAACGTCAGCATTCAAAGGGTTAAGTACACAGGATGAGGAGAAAAGTGGGGGGGTGCAACGTTTCGTAACACTTACTACGTTATAAATTAAATTCACTCTACCGTGCGGAAAAAAGTTCTTAAGAGGGCTGTACACCCGAAACCTTAATTTTGTTACCGTTCCTTTCTCGATATATATGTATATTAAGTGTATGTATATACTGAGTGAATGCGACAATATATATCAATATATATATTGAGTGAATGCAACAGTTGCGCTTCGACCAGATAAAACGTGTTTTAAATTGACAAAATCGAGGTTTCGTATTCTACTATTTTCTTCTCCAAAACTGGACCAATTTTTGAAAAAATTTCATCATCGGTATGAGAAAGATACTTTCTGTGCATCTATTGGCGTATTTTTTTTTAAATCGACCGTTAAATAAGCACGCTGGACTCGTTTCGTGGGTGTAAAAAAGAGGCGATTTTATAGATGTTTGGCGGCTCCTAGCTCCTATAAAAAATAAAACGATAGATGCACCCCAATGGTGGATATCCATAGCATATTAAAAAATAATTTCTCTAGGGCCATAATTGAGGAAGGGAGAAGTATAGTACGTTTGTATGGACAAGGCGCTGCTGTCCAGCCCTCTTAAGCTCTTATTTCAAACTTGAATGTCTTATTTATTATATGTACGTTCATAATTTTAATATAAAACGAGATGTAATAGGATATTTGTCGCACCTTATACAATTCCTGCATCCATTACCAGAATTTGTAGGCTTATTAAGTATGTGCAAAATTTATAGCACAATAAAAACGCATATGTACATACTTATACATTCGGATTTGATCTATAATAATATGTCGTAACAATCAAATTAAAATAACATAATAAATACTCAATCTTAAAATAAAACAACGCTATCGCGAAAGAATCTATACCGCGTGTATGAAAATAAACACGAAACAAATAAAATGCAAATTACTTTCGGTAAGAAAATGAAAATGCTGTTTCGATCTTATCGCGGGTAATTTGTCGTCGACAAACCGTACATAAATACAAATTAGACTTTTCCATTTGCGATTTTCCGGGTCCGGGTCAAACTCACTATCGCGATGAAACCTCCATTGCATTACCAAGCGTGTATCGGAAAAACTTAACACTCGTAAAATATTTCACTACATAACGCGCCCTTAGCGTGATAACACTCTTAAAAAGTTCCGGATTTATTGTTATGTCGGGGTTTGGTTCACTCTTGCCTCGCGAAAGCCCACCATCGATCTGCGACACAATAAGCTATGACGGCAATAAACCGAATTAATACCTAGCGAATAGTCGTTTATTACAGTTTTATTGACGATATCGCGTATATGTATATGTCACATTCATTGCGGAACTATAATAGTAATCATTGTGCGTACGTTGGTATAGATGTTCGTTGACAAATTGCAATTTAATCCCGTTGATCGCGCAATGTCTGCGACTGGGATGGAGTGGGGAGGCTGAGTGGGATCTGCTTTGTGCCCGGGTCAATTATTTGCCATCCCATCCCATTCGTTTGCCTACTGAATATTCTCATTAAATTTAATACGTCTTTCACGATTCGACTTTCAATTAGTAGCCATTCTATGTGTAACTATTAGTCGTCCGTATATTTTATTTAACGAGATTAAAACTGTGATTTAATTGAAAGGTGCTATTTATTGCTGCATATTTTAACAGAATCTATCCCAACTACTCTTAAGTACATACATATGTACATATACATATACCAGCGGCGTGGACTAGTGGTTAGCGTATTATGCTTTTGAGCAGAATGGTCACGGATCCGAGTCCCACTAGAGTCCCGCTGCTGGCCAGACCTTGGTTTGTGATTCTAGGTCGATCGTTTCTTATCAGAAACGATCAGAAACGATTGCCAATTTTCATGATTTTCATTGAGACGGTTCCTGTAAAATTAGCATCTCCTTTCAAATCTCTCTTGCTAATCTCAAGTTATTCAGAGTCTTGAGGTTCGCCAATTTAATTATAAAATGCTGCAAACATTTCTTTATAGATGTGTCACTGTGGATGTTTGTATGAATTCGCATTGTATCGAAATGCTAATACATACATATATATTGATTGTATTGTATCTATGTACATATATGCATAAAAGCACTCGTCGTTCTGGAGCGATCTGTAAAGGCGAGTGTTGTACAGAAGCACTGTAAGCATTATAATACAAGGAAAATACGATCAACATCCACAGATATATATTTATTTATTATTATTTATAATAATAATAACCAATGTGATCTGACAAGTTGCCATAATGCGTCACACTGGTCTTACAAAAAAACAATAAAAATTACCAATCATTCATCTCATTCAAATAGACTCGTGTTGAATCTCATGAAACTGACCAGTTCATCAACATGACAATTAAACAGGTCCAAATGTTCATACACCACATTAAGTAATTGTATATATGTAGCCTTGACAAGAGACGAGTTATTGAAGGCAGACCTTTTCGCAGGAATAGGTGGGAAAAGTAAACGATGACGCAAAGCTCCACCGCATTCAGTCGCCCAAAATTTAAGTTCCAATAAAATCAAAGGGTTGTCAATACTTCCCTTTAATACTCCAACGAAATATTTGGAAATGGCCATAATTCTTCTCGAAGATAGTGAGTCAAATCTTAGCATACCTTGTAAAAAGGCAGTGGGAAATACATGTATATAGGGGGTAATATTTATATTTCCTCATATAAAGGCGTCTAAGAAATTTTTTTTTGCAGCATTTATACAAACCAGCGAAAAGTCGAGAGGCTGAATAACTCGAATTTTGCGAGAGAGATGGGACAGGGATTTCAATTTGTAGGAACCGTTTCAATGAAAATCACAAATGTCACAAGCCAAGTCCAACCATGACCACTTTATTCGAAAGCATTATATGCTAACATCTAGTCCATGCTGCTTGTAATTTATATAATCATCATCATCATTTACAGCCATTCGCCATCCACTGCTGGATGAAGGCCTCTCCAACACGCTTCCACTCGTCTCTGTTTTGCGCAACACTCATCCATCTCATTCCGCACATTTTCCTAATTTCGTTCACCCATCTTCCTTGCGGTCTTCCTTTTACTCTTTTGCCTTCTCTCGGGTACCATTCAAGCACTTCTTTTGTCCACCTTTCGTCCATCCTCCTAGCTACGTGACCCGCCCATTGCCATTTCAATCTCTTCACTCTATCCACTATGTCCACTACCCTTGTCATATTTCTCACCCACGTGTTCCGCTTCCTGTCTTTCCTCGTTATGCCAAGCATACAGCGTTCCATACTTCTTTGAGTGCATTGGATTTTATTTTGCATCTTGGCGTTCAGTGTCCAAGTTTCACATCCATACGTCATCACTGGCAAAACGCATTGATCAAAGATCCTTTTCTTCAGGCAGAGTGGCATTTTTGATTTAAAAACAGCATTCATCCGTCCAAATGCACTCCACCCTAATTTCATACGTCTCTTTATCTCTTCATTTTTACTACCAGACATGTCAATTATTTGACCTAAATATAAATAATTATTTACTACTTCTACTGGTTTATCATCTAAGGGGATGCTATCAGGCATGCAATAACTATTGAACATTAGTTTAGTCTTATCTACGTTAATTTTTAATCCTACTTTTCTACTTTTCCTGTCCAGCTGTGTTAGTCTGATAAGTAGGTCAGCTGAATCACGAGCTACTAAAACTATATCGTCTGCGAACCGAAGGTGACTCAAAAAGCGACCATTGATGCTTACTCCGGCTGTATCCCAACCCAATTTCCTGAAAACTCCCTCAAGCACCGCATTGAATAACTTGGGCGAGATTGTATCTCCTTGTCTTACTCCTTTTCCTATGCTAAATCTATCTGTACCTGAAAAAATTTTAACCGAAGCTGTGGCATTCTTATATATTGCAGCTAACAGTCCCACATAGGGTTCCGGCACTCCCTGTGTTTTTAGAGCGTTAAGTACTGCATTATGACTAACTGTATCGAAGGCTTTCTCATAATCGACGAAACCTAGGCACAATGGCCGTTGATATTCGTTGGCGCGCTCGATTAGTTCGCCAACTACTTGGAGGTGGTCCATTGTGCTGAAATTTGCCCTAAACCCTGCCTGCTCTATAGGTTGGTTCTCGTCGAGGATATTCTTCAGCCTTTCTGTAATAACCTTCGTGAAGAGCTTGTAGACCGCTGAAAGTAGACTGATGGGTCGGTAGTTCTTGATATCGCTTTTGTCGCCTTTTTTGTGTATTAAAATGATAGTTGCGTTATTCCATCCTTTTGGTATAGCTTGGTTCTGGATGCATTTGCTGAAAAGCCTAGCTAAGATATTAATTAGGGGGGGGCCGCCACATTTTAGTAAGTCAATGGGAATATTATCTTCCCCTGGGGATTTACCGTTCTTTGCAGTTTTTAGCGCGGCCTCTACTTCGCTAGGCAATACTGCAGGGACCCTTTGGCCGTGTGTCGATTCCAGAGCGGGGAATTGGCCGTTGTCGTTCTCGTATAGTTTTGCATAGAACGTGTAAACTCTGTCTATGATTTCTTCTCTATTCCTAATTATTACTCCGCTCTCTGATCTGATTGCGATCATTTGGTTTTTGCCTAAGAAAAGATCCTGTTTGCACTTTTTCAGGCTACGGTTATTCTTAATGGTATTTTCTATTAGCTTGCTGTTAAAATCCCTGACATCCCTGACTATTCTCTTTTTAATTTCCTTATTTACTAGATTGTATTCTTGCTTATTATTATCCCTATCTAAATTCCTTTTATGCTTAATTAGGTTTTTTGTTTCCGCTGAAATTTTGCTTAATTTAATCTGTTTCCTGAATCCACCTAATTTCTTACCTGTTGAGGTTAGAACCGAACTAATTACAGTGTTCAATTCCTCGATGTCTGCTTCTGGGTTTAATTTCCCGTATCGATTTCCAAGTTCGAGTTCGAATTCCTTTTTCCTAGACCTTAGTTGAGCGAAATCTGGAGAGTTACTGCATCCTTTTATTAATTTCCTACGTTCGCAATTTATATTAATGGCCATCTTGGCACGGACTAATCTGTGATCGCTACCTATATCTACTTTACTTAAAACACTAACGTCTTTAACGGAGTGCAGGGCATTTGTTAGGATGAAATCGATCTCGTTTCTGTCTCCTTTAGGACTCTCCCAAGTCCACTTATTGTTGGTGTTTTTCCTGAAAAATGAATTAGTGATAAAGAGCCTGTTGTGTTCTGCGAATTCTATGAGGCGATCGCCTCTGTCGTTTCTTTGGCCGGTACCAAAATTGCCTACTGCTCTTTCAGTATTTGCCTTTTGTCCTATTTTTGCGTTAAAGTCGCCCATGATTATTTTAAAGTGGTGACGGCTATTATCGTATGCGTCCTGTATTTTTCGTAGAAGTCTTCTATTTCCTCGTCTGGGTGGCTAGATGTGGGGGCGTACACTTGGAAGATTTGACAAGTGTACCTGCTCGAGATTCTTAATACTATATAGCATATACGTTCCGATATGTCGCTTATTTCTATAATATTTCTTTCTATTCTCTTATTGATAAGAAACCCTACTCCTCCTATTCTACCATTTGGTAGCCCTCTCCAGTAGAGACAGTTACCACTTTTTAGGATTATTTGGTTTTGCTGTTTTCGTCTTACTTCACTAAGTCCTATTATATCCCATTTGATATTTTCTAATTCATTCTCTAATGCAAGCACACTTCCTTCACTCGATAACGTTCTTACATTGTACGTGGCTAAATACAGGTTTCTATTAGCTAAGCTATCATCCATCGTCACTCTTACCTTGTTGGAGGTTTGGATATTATTTTTCTCGCATTTATCCAAGATGTGTTGAGAAAAAGGCGGTACTTGAGAGAGATTTCCATTCAAGGAGTGAGTTCTTACCGCCATAGACTCTTCTCTGTGGTCAGCTTTGACAGATAGTCATCCTAGGTATCACTTGGATCACTTATGAGTTATTACATGCCATTTAACAGGGTTACTTTGTAAGTGAAAGTAGTTAGTTATGATAATAATAGATTAGCAATTGTTATACTACTTTTTTACAGATCTTTATCGTGAGACGCCTCTTTGGAGACAACGGATTTATATATGTGAGTGCGGTTTGCAATTTAATATTTTAATAATAAATTTAGTAAAGAATATAAAATTACACGAATTACTTTAATATAAATTAAATATGAAAAAGAACTATTAGACAGTTGGGAAACACCGTTTCTGTTTGCTATTATTCTATTAAGTAAAGTTCGTTAAAAATTTTTGTCTGAAAGCAATTATGTGGAAGATTTATTGCTTCTGTGGGACCGAATTTTGACTGGCGACCCTTATTTTTTTTGTATTCAGGTAGGGAGATGTATCTCGTTCGTATACGCTTTTGTAACTGACACAAAATTAACACAAAATTTTTCGCAATCACTGATATTAAAAACGCTGTTAACGGCCGATCGTCTGTTTATTTTTACACTTAAATTATACTAGGATGCAATTAGTAAAATAAGTGATTAGATGGTTAAATTTTTAGATTAAATTTCGTGCAATAGCCGGGTTTAAGCGAGTAATAGCGGGAAGAACGCAGAAGCACGTCTTCCCCGCATGACACGAAAGACCGAACTCAATTTATATAATATACATATATAAATAGAAAAATTACACATTCAATAGAAAGCATTGCCATATTTATGCACAATGGGCCTAAAATAAGCCTTTTCTATATATTATCAAACCTATTCGACTGTGTATTAGAAACTTTCGAATTATTCTTGGGTTTTCAAGGACGTGGAGGCAGCGGTGCGAGGGGTGCACTGACCCACTTTCGTGACGATTTCGAGCTGTTGTCCTGATACAAATTTAAACTTCAAAAATTATGAGTCGCATATATGTATATTATAGATTATTCCGAATGGAAAAATAAATATATTTCAGTATTATATTCACACTAAGTAAACTTGGAATAGTATTTGATCCATCCAAAGGTATAGGATTTACACACATCGACCGTAGAATATCCACATTCACTAGCAACAAGGCATACATATGTACGTATATAGGCTAGTAAAACGGTAAGCTGGGTTCTACAACATCGAGATATGTTTTGCGCCACCTTTATGTGAATTGCGCGAATTTGGCCTGGCGTAACGGCCTGTAATTTCGAACGTTTCGCGCTTTTTCCTCCCCCCACCCCCATTTCACTCCCTGTAGTCGCGACGTGAACTTATGGCGTCGTTCAATCTCCGTGGGCGTGATTTGCGGCCCTTAATGCGGTTAGCTGCACCCTGCCCATCGCCATCATTACCTCAATGACCTTTTCATTTTCTTTATTACTCTTCCCGTGGAGCCGGGATAGGGCATGCCCGCCCACCCGAACCCACCCACTTTTTTCTGCCGACCCCTCGTCGGTCGGAAAACTTTCATCCGTCTTTTATTCGACCCGAAACGATCCCTCTAAGTGCGTGCACGGTAACTGGAGGTATTTCACCATCGTTCTGCGATAAAACGAGTATACGTACAAGTATTATACAAGGTGATTCGAACGTTGGAATTTGTAGATAAAGAACATTGTACATAATAAAGAGGAATTTTTGTACGTAAAACAAATATTTTTTCAATATATAATATGTCAGGTCACCATAAATCGACAGTATACATATCCAAACACATTATACATTGTAGGTATACATACATACATATATTAATTACACGTCAGCATATACAGCAGAATAGCTTGGTGGTTGCATTAATGCTAACCAACGAAAAGTTGCCGGGTTCAGTCCTATGGGTTGACCTCGATTGAAAAGATTTTATTCCGAGTATTATCTGAAGTGCTGCTGGTCAGACTTGGATATTTCTGACTCCATGAGTTTTTGATAATTTATCTGATTTCATTGTTGAAACGGTTGCATATCAAAATTAGCAAAAACCATCTTACCCACTATCTAAAACCATCCTTAAGTTATTCTCTGACAGATAACCAGCAGCATAGGTCGGTGGTTGCGTTAATGCTAACAACGAGAGGTTGCAGGGTTCAATCTCATGGGTTGATCTCAATTGAAAAGATTTTATTCCGAGTATAAAATCTGTAGTGTTGCCGGTCAGAATTGAAAATTTCTGACCCCAAGTTGATCGTTTCCTCGGAGTTTGCTAATTTATCTGATTTTATTGTTGTAGTAGTTCACCCATCAAATTGGCAAAATCAATCCAACCCACTATGTCACCACTATTTGAATATGATTTCAAACATATATGATCTATATTTTTTAAATATCAAAGATGTCATTTGGGAGCAACCAGAAAATCGGCGGTGCCGCCTTTCCCAAGTATTAAATAAGAAAGCCGAAATCATATGTATGTTCGCAATAAACAACAAGCGAGGCAGAGGATGCGGATATTATTGAAACCGTCACAACAATTAATTTGGATAATTTGGAAAACTCTATCAGGTATGAGTATTAGGGGGTAGCAGTGCGGGGTGGACTGATCAGAGAGTGATCAAAGATCAGAGACCACTGGACGACAAACCTGGATACCCAAGGCACACACGGGCACACAACTGATTTGTACAGAATACTTATCTAGGTGTAATACATGTAATGTCTTCTGTATGGAACAATTTGAATATCTCATAAAGTCGTGCTGGTACTATTCTGATAGGCTTATGAAACTATTCAATGATCGGAATACGAAAATGTTTTCCATGAGTACATATGTACATACTCGTATATACCTAGTACAGATTTTCATTCGAAATGCTTAGCTTAATTGAAAACTTGAACGATTTAGCTCGAATCATTCTGTATAAGCGGATGTGCGTACATAGAGAACGATCAAAAGCGGAAAATTCAATGACTAATATTGGAAAATGCTTGCGTTTCACATATAATAGGCGCACACACACACACACACACACACACACACACACACACACACACACACACACACAGTCGTGGAAAACTCAACGAAACGGTCGTTCGAGCATAAAACTAAATACGGCAAAGGGAACGATCGCGTTTCCCCCGTGCTCGAGCTTATTATTATCAAGGAGCGCGTGAAAAACGAGAGGAGCTGACTAGGTTTTCCGGTGAAATCTTTACGGTCGTATCATCCGACGCAGTTTGGTTTACTGGCACAGTAAAGGGCGTGTGTGGCAAACGAGCCGGCGAATGGATGGCAACCGTAAGGCGGAAAAAGGGTTTTCAAGAGGCGCAGTTGAAAAATAATCTTTATATCTAGCGACGTGCTTTCCGAACGCAAAGTATCCAAAGGAATTTTCACTCTTTGTTATCGGGAATTTTGTTACGACAAATTGCAGATTTTTTGCAAACGAGAATCTAGAAAAATATTCGGAAAATTCGCTCGTGTAAAAACGACCTGAATGCAATCAACAATATAACCTGTGCCAGCTAAATGCTGCATTTGCAAATGTTATATTTTTTTAAATATAGAAAATAATTAAATACTGTATACAATATGTATGTATATATAAACTCGTTCTTGTAGTTTATAATTAATTGTCTCGCTTACTCTGCCGGTTAATTCGCTTTCGTGTTTCAAGTGTTTAAAAGTAGCCTTTTATATACATAAAGAAGTATAGAAGGCTGTCTGCTTGGTATACAAACGAGAGATAGAAAATTAAATACGTGGGTTAAGTTAGGTTAGGTTAATATAATGGAATGGTAGCTGTAAAGAGGTTGAAATGGCAATAGTCTGGTCATGTACATAGATAGAAAAACGTATGATAAATGTACGAAAAAAGTGCTCAAATGCTACCCGAGAGAATGTAAAACGGTGCAAAGCAAGCCGTAAGGAAGATGGGTGGATGAAATTCATATCATCCCACACAGAAAAGTGTTTGGGATGATATGAATCAGAGTTACTCAAAAAAGAAACGAATGGAATCATTTTGAAGAGGCCTTCATCCAACATTAGGTGGCGATAGCTGTGAATGATGATGAAATAAAATGGAGAAGTAATCGTTCAATATAAGTGGAAATATGAAGGAACGTAGAGTAAAAGGTAGATCAAATTAAAAAAATAATCACATAAGTTTTGGCCGCATTAACCGTTATCAAAGTATATGTTAATGTACAGCATTATAGGAAAAACAGTTCAAAAATCTATTTACAATTCTTATCTACGATTTGAACTGGTAAGACTATGGAGATATAAGTTAAAAATGAACACAGACAAGATGATATAAAATAATATGAGGTACATATTTGATATGTTTTAAAGCTTACAAATGCGCTACGAATTAAATATAGATGAATGGAAATGTTATATGTATTTTCAATTCGAAAAATTAGGAATTGAAAGTGTTCGTACCCTAAGGGTTTGCACCAGGTGGGGTTGACCCTTTGCGGATAATGTTGCGGAATGCCTTTCAAGCGCACGAAATAAAAAATAAAAATAAAAAAATAAAAAAGAACGACCTCAAAAGGCGGAAACACATTCAAAAGGTTAACGTTTGCAATGGATGGAATTGGATTACCCTTTGCGATTTGCAATTTTTCCATTTTCGAACCGGTACGTCGCTCACAAGTTTAGTTCGAGTTTGTTGTTCGTTTCAACAAATTATATCGCTTCGAAAATTCTAGACTAAAAATAAATAAATAAATAGAAACGGGATTTTTCCATTTTGGATAAAAGAAAGAGCGAAATATATAATGAGAAAGATAAAAGGCATATAAACAACCCGGATATACATATAAATAGGCTCACTCTAAGGGTTATGGCTTACGCATAATATATTATACTACATGGAAAATATTTCCGAGAAAAAATATACCATTTTTTTTGAAGATAGCCTTTTCAAATATGTTTTTATACAAAAACAAAAATATTATTATTAAATAAAGTGTCACGTTTTTGACTCAATTGTGCAAAATTTTAAATTTTGTCAATTAATTCGTAATTGAAATAAAAGAAAGGGGGAGGGGTGGGGCGAAATGAAAAAGGAATATTTTTCGTCGTTAATTAACAAGCGGCGCAAAAGGTTTGTGTCTCTTTATCGTATTGCGACCAAAATGAAAACAGTGATTGCCGCGATAACAGAAACGAGAAAAGCCTTTGAAGAATGATTAATTAATGTTTAATCAACCCCTTCGTGCGAACGCTCCTTTCAATGGACATCTTTCAAATATAAATGCCCAATTTTTTTTGCAAATTTAATCTACAAACTGAAAGTATTATAAAATAATTAAATTGAAAGGTTTCGACATGTTTTTAATTCATTTTCTCTTTGTTTGTTTCATTTTTTAAAAAATGTTTTTCAGGTTTATATAACAAAATATGTACCGTTATTGAGTGGGGGTGAAATTTAATATCAAAAAGTACAAACAATGTGAAAGGACCACAGCATTGATGTGAATAAATCTTTTTCAGGAAGAATTCTACATTTCAAAAATTAATTTCAAACGAAAGCGGCCGAAGGAAAAGTTCGAATTCTTTGAAAAAAAGTTTAGCCCAATTCGTACTTTCTTTTCGTAATTGGAAGAGTTGAGAGGAAATATTAATTAAAAGAAATTCTTTGTTAACAACTTTTTTTCGATGATAATTAAAAAGTTACATTGAATTTGCTAATACAATACATAAACATCTCTATATTTTAAATAAACATTTTATACTTAATTAAGCATTCAAATTTTATGAATATTATATGCATTAACTAGTGCGTCATCAATTACCCGGCATTGGTTTGAGTGCTAGCTATAATATTCATATACACATGTATTATGATTAGTACTAGGATTAGGCCTAGTATTATTATTATTATATTTAACCAGCAACATATGTAGATCAGTGGTTAGCGTGTGATGCTTTCGATTGTGTGATCACTGGTTCTATACCTGGCATTGCTGCTGGTCAAAGTCGATCGTATCCTTTCAGAGTTTATCAATTTATCTTATTTCATTGGAAAGGTTCCAACAAATTGGCAATCCTGTCATATTTCTTGCAAAATTTGAGTTTACGGCACCCCATATTTTGTTGATATTTAAAAATGCTGCAAAAATGTGTCCATAGATGTCTGTATGATGATTGTAATGTTTAATGATCGATGTGTGTAATTGCGAATTACTAATTGGCCTGGAACGATGTTGACAATAGATGGCGTGTTATTAAAAATGAGTGTATACCTGTATAAAATAAATAAATAAATTAGGATATAGCGAACTGTCAATTTGTAAATTTGTTTGAACTAAATTTATACATCGTGTCTTTCATAGAAAACAAATTCAATAGTTGAAGTATGAAGTGGTACGTTATTGATCCAATAAAAATTGGAGTGAAGAGTCGAAACGTCAATTGATTTGATTACTTGTCGTTATCTAAAATGATATGTCATCATCGGACCATGCAATGACAGGAGGCGATTTCTCTTCCAATTTTTATTGGGGAAAAAACAGATTACGAGTGCGTGTAGTGCGCAAAAACATTCTAGATCTATATTGCCTATATATTTTTACGTGGAACTACACCCATTTGAGAGGGTACATACTTGTATTACAGAAATAATTCACTTATCGTTGAATAGAGCATATCGCTTAGTAACAAACTAATTGACAAGGAGATTTGCAGTCTGTAATATTGCGTCAAAGCTGGGCAAAAACATGTAACCGATTAAAAGGTTATAAAAAAACACTATTGTTTCAAGATAACAGCACGTTTTTACAAGGTTTTTATTAGTTTCACCAAATGTATTCGCAAGAAATTCCTTCCTGAACTCTTTCGACCGCTTTGAAACTTTGCCATTTTGCGAAGTTTGGCCTCCTCGATAGGGATTTAAATTAGTCGATAGTGAAATATAATCTTCATATACATGTTTAAAAATTCTAAACGGACACGTGACAACTTACTCCCCCCCCCCCCCTTACTCGTTTTGTCAGATTTTAATTGCTTAAACGCCTACAACTGTATTTTATTTTCACACGATATCTTATAAAATTGGCAGTATAAGCTCTCATTATCTCATATATATATATATATATATATATATATATATATATATATATATATATATATATATATATATATATATATATATATATATATATATATATATATATATTTTTTTTTTTTTACTTCACTAATAGATAATATAAAGAATGATAATTTTTTTATATTATAATGCTGTTAAACATGTGTGTTATGGCCAAATGCAACCTTTAGATTTTGGCGTTTCTCTACTACGAATCTCGGTCTGTCTTTGTTTTCAACTCTCTGATTTCGACTTTCTGGCATGATTTCCGTTGGACAAGGAACCACTTCCGACCGTCAAATCTATCTGATATTTCACATACTAATGTACATACATGTATACTTTTGTCTGAAATTCGACATTGATATTGAAATTTTGACATTGATATTTTGGATGTCGTGGTGGAAATAGCCCCTAGAAAAAATTTGTAAATCGATCTGTTTCTACAATTTCCGATTGCTTTGATCCGTTTCAATTTTCTCCAGCTTTTTTTACATACCTCCTTTTAGCTTCACTTGCGATTACAATTCAGGAAAAAAATTGCCTCTTATCCGATCGTTTTTTTGTGACAGAAGTTTAGATCGGATGTGAAACGAAACGCTTTATCCTAGTGAGTAGTAATGGTAATACCTAGCGGTTGTTTTAGAAAGTTCAACAAATTCAGGTGGGTTCCTGACGTTTCAATACGTATTCAGCATTTACATACAAGTAATTCGCTTGGATCAACGCACGAATTTATATGTATACGTCCATCATTCAAAGAAAACGGTTCTGCGTCACTGAAAAGTATTCGTAAATAGTGTGCGCCAGGCGTAATCTGCAAAAGTGTTTGCGGAGCGAGCGCAGAAGTTGTCGTACGTAATCGGATTAGCGCGTTAGCTTTGATGTAATAATAATCCACGGGTACCTACATACATATATATAGGGCCGAGGATACCCTTTGCGAAGGGTACACCGAAGGGGGTGAGGTCGGAGGCTGTAGGTGTCATTAGGATTCCGTAAGAGAGCAGCCTCCGCTGCCACAGCGCATCATAATTGATCAGGCCTCGTTTTCGGGCCCCGAGAGCTCTTCCGGCCCAACTTTGCCTATATTTGGATATATTCGATAATGCTAATCCGAGAACTCGATTACTATTCGAACTCGTTAAGGCTAATTGCAATATACACTACCCCCCAGTTATGCGTACCCATAGTGGTGCTTGTGTATCTGACGTAATTGGTGTCACTAGCGTGCAAAATCTATCCAGGTAGGTGGATCGAAAAGTGAGAGCTCCGGTAGATTAATTGAGTCAATTATGCTTAGGACTAATTGCAGTTGTATTTCAATAGCAGATGAGGTCCAACTACGAATTGTATCAATTTATATTTTATACAATATTATATTATTATATCAAATATTTAAAGAATCAATTAATTTATCATTGATTTTTTTTTAAAACAATGCCTTTTATTATCCAGAAGTAAAGGCTTAGTGAATTGGAGGAAGAACCAAACGAGAAACTACTACTGCGTACAGGTATGTTCAGGATCTAAATGAAAGACCAACGTCGCTTAAACCTTTGAATGCTGACTAACTCCGATCGGCGTTTTGTCAACAAGTCCACGGAACTGAAAAACGCTGAAGGGAGTTGTTTTTTAAGTATGTTAAAAATAAACAAGAATACTACCCGGTAAACCTTTCCAGGTAGCATTGAACATGGGTCGTGTAATCCGTTTCAATGTTTATAAAGACTGGTTGATACCGGAATTTCTGAATTTATAACCATAGCAGAATTTATCGATGGAAATCCGTAACTGCTGAGTATTTTAGATTGTGGCTTGGCATTTAGATTGTGAGCATTACATTTTAACAACAATGAAGAAGATGGAACTAGTTTTGGAAAAATACATTCATTAATGGACTTCTTTTGTTTATTTTATATTGTTGCAAGATATATGTAGAGTCTAATCACACACTCACAAAACTCGAAATCATCGTCAATAGTTATCTAGGGTTTGTTTGGATTAACTACAAATTTTATACTTGCTTTCAATTGGATCTCTAAATAATTCTAGTTGGAAATGTTGGCTAAATTTTCAGCGTGGCGGGCTTTCAACAGAAAAGACGTAAGCACTCAAAGGGTTAACAGCATTTATTCAACGATTCCAGAGGTCCACACGGAACCACCGCTCACTCCAGAATAATCTGATCTACCGTGTGTACCACCTTATAAAGGACAAGTTGCACAGCACACTTTCCCCGATCCATTAATGTGTCTATTGTCTAGACACGTAGTCTACCCTGGCGAGTATATTGTATTGAATTGTAAGTGCCGAACAAAGGATACGCTGGAATTCTCACAGACCCAGGCAAGTGCGTGCTTAAACAATCGCCAGGGTAGACTACGAGCCTAGAAAATAGACACATTAATGGATCGGGAAAGGCTGTACAAATGTCCTTTATAAGGAGGTACACACGGTAGATCACCTTCTTTATTTTGGAATGAGCGGTGGTCCTGAACCCACCCCTACGCAACACTATTATACCAGTGGTCGATGAGCACTAATCACCTAATCTCTACGTTACAATATTTATACCGTAAACGGGTTTTGAATTGGTATTTTTTCAATATTAGCACATCCGAACAACGCCGACAGGTTTTCAGGAACATATAAATAAGTCTTATATTGCAAATAAGCTAAGCTCAAAATTAAGATACATATGTACATCTGTACATATGCTACTATAAGAAAGAGTAAGACCAGCATTTAGAATTTTATATGGAAAACTTCGTTACTATCGGTAGAAGGAATTGTATCATTCACTTATCTGCGATGTTAAGCTAAAGTGCTCAGAATACACCGTTGGATCCCCCCACATTCTTGAAAATTACCTCACAAATCTAACTAATTTATTTAGCGTATGTACTTACGTATACATACATAAATGGATTTTGCATAAGTTTCACTTCACATAACCGACAAATAACATTCCGAATTCAGATAGAAATCATTATATTTATTTCAACATACATGCGTATGTATAAAACCTTTAAATAAAGTAAAAAAATTGAAATTCAACCGTTTGAAAATTAAATTTCGATGTTTCCAAAAAAATACCAACGATATTTGGTTATTGTTTATATGAAAGGGGTAAAACTACCTATTCGTGATCCACAGTATAATATAATCGAGGGAAAAATCCAGAGAGGAACAGCTTTTTTAGACCGTTTTCAATTGAAGGTGCGCGACATTTTGACAGGAAACCACACACATATATGTAAGTATTTTATATGTGTATACGAAAGAACCTATAACCACATATGTATGTACATACATAGGAAGGGAGCACATGTGCCTCGGTGGTCTCGTTATTTATTTTCAATTTATTTCGGCCCGTTCCGCCCACTAGGAGACCCCGAAATGGGGGTGGGAGGATGGGGTGGGTCGACGGCGAACAATTGTCGGCGCAAAAATCACCCGAGCCGCCCTGGGGCGACCGCCTGACCGAGGAGAAAAATCGTACACGCGAACAATGGCCGTCTAGTGAGTGCTCACGTGTGCAGCTGATCGCGAAATGAGACTCGAAATTATCGTTTTTGGCAAGAGGAGGTCCCGCGGGGATAGTCCCTCAGGAAATTATCCCCGAGGGAAAACTGGAATAATAACCGCACTCGGAGGGCCGGTTAATGGGCGAGAGGAGGCTGGGGAGACGCCTTTCTTCTTTTTACCTTTTTTTTCGGTAAAACGCAGTGGGAAAATTCAACAAAAAGAATGGAGAGGCCGGATGAAACTACGACCGTCATTAAATTTCATCTTTACATAAATATAGCGCAACGACCCCCGGGATACTCCCGGATAATTAATTATTGCGACAAATTGTAATATATTGTACGTGTATAATATATGGCACAGTTGGTGTTGATTTATTGCGATATTAATGAACATTATATATTCGAATTAATAAAATTAACTAATTCATTATTTAAAGTCTCCGTTGCTTTTTCTTTACTATTTATTCTGGAAATGTTCCAAAAATTTTCTTACTAGATAGCATGTATGTACATAACCAGCAGCATGTACTAGTGGTTTGCATATATGATGCTTTCGAACTGAGTGGTCACGGGTTCAATTTCCGCTGTTTGCGGCTGGCCGGACCTTGGATATGTGACTCCAGGTCGATCGTTTCCAATTTTATGTGATTTTTATTGAAACGGTACCTACAAATTGGCATCCCTGTCTTATCTAATATTAGTGGCCAAGATTTAGAAAAAATGCAAAAAATACAGAATAAAGCTATGAGAGGTATTTTGAATGTGAGAAGATTTAAGAGTATAGGAGTATGTTAGATGAATTGGGATGGATGAGTATTAGAATTATTAGTACTAAATATTAGTACATTGTCTTTTGTTTATAAGTTAGATCATAAGTACTTTGATAATTATAAACATAGTTTTTATACTAGAAATAAAGACAAACTAGTTATAATTAGAGTAAGAAAAAATAAGAAAGCTGGGGGTATTTTTCACAGGGGTGTGCTCATGTATAATGCCCTCCCTGAGTGCATCAGGTCTGTTAAGACCATGGATGCATTCTTGCGAGGTGCGAAGAGACACCTCTGTGAGGGACAGTACATATGTAAAGCTAATTATAAATTTTAGAGTTTAAAGTAATTAAGATGTATTTTTAAATTAGCTTGATAGCTAAGATAATATATAAATAAATAAATAAATCTCTCTCGCGAAATTCGAGTTATTCAGCATCTCGATTTTTCGCGGGTTTGTATAAATGCTGAAAATTTCTCCATAGATGTCTTTGTGGATGGTGATCGTATTTGCATTTTATAATGCTTACAATTCTTCTGTACAATATTGGACCATAGACATCGTGTTTAATGTAAAAATGTATAATAATTATGTATTTATAATTGATATTTCTTGATCTGTATGGTACACTCATCTTGATTGATTGAAGAAAAAGAATATACATATGTGGAAGGACGGAGGGGAAGAAAGGAGATTTCTGAAGCGACGAATTTGCCAGATATGTATTTGATCTTCATACGTACAATTCAAATAAAGCAGGAGTTTCCAAACTACACGCAGCCGCTTTTTTTTTTGGCTCGCAAACGAATTTCAAATAGCAATTTTCAAAAAAATCAATATATGTATTTTTTTTAAATTTCCGAAAAGATTAGGTAGAATCTAAACCGATCTAATAAATTTTTTACAAACCTCTTTTATTGCTAATAATATTATTATTTGGCCTACGATTTGAAAAATTTAGATACTGGATATATGTAGATAATTGGTCATTAGCAAAGATCGGCGTTGGATGGATTTTTTTCGCACAAAAAATGGTTCACTATTGTCAATTTCTTAGAAAAAACATGCTTGTTTGCTCTCTATCTTTGAACGCTAATGAAGCAGTCTATTTTTATTTGATAGGCATCCGCGCAAATTCGATCCCTTGTCATTAGAGAGTTCCTGTCAAGAATATTTCTTAAACTATAATTGTATATATTTTTTTTAATCATCTTTTTACCATGGTGCCATTGCAGGATGCCTCCAAAGCGAAATCTATAGTTTTAAACTTGAACATATATAAATTTATATACATATATGTACATATAAAAATCAATGTTTATCTGTTTCAGATAAATGAAATAAGATAAATTGGAAAACTTTTATAGGCAACGATCAAATTGGGGTCCATCCAGCAGCACTGCTTATTAAATATAAGGATTAAATAAAATTATTCAAACATACAAACATAAGTACATAGAGCGCACAGAGAAGATAATTGAAGACTTGCAGATGGCCGGAGAGAAACATTTTAAATACGAAACAGAAGTACAGTACAGATAAAGGAAACAGTTTCGTTTTATTTATTAAGGCACAAATGGTAGGCATAGATACTTACTAAGAATGCTTGAGAGACTCATTCTCTTATGAAAATAGAGAACACTATTTTCAAATGAAGAACATTTTATTATTCTAGCCTACCAGTGTATTCACAGGTTACCTCAATATGACACTGTGGCCAGAAAATGCATAAATAATACAAATTTTATATAAACATATAAAAACACATACTTAGGTGTACAAAATATGCATATGTATGTATGTGATACAGTAAAAATGCATTTATTTTTCTCGTGGTCTATTTCAATTGAGAGGCAATCGATATATTTCATGTGCCGAATCGAAATATTCGTCGATTTTCTCAGTTAAAATATAAAGGTGGTGTCGTAAAATTCAAATAAAGGCAAACTTGACCTAAAGATTACTTCTTCGCAGAATTACTTCTTCAGATAATCAATACAAGGTAGTATGATCAAAGCGATCCGTGTCGAATTTTCACCACTAAAATAAATTCCTTTCAAATGCTAAAATACACAGAAATTGTTTGTCGAGATGAAAGGCGCGTTATTCATTGTTATATTAACGGATTTCCAGAATTAAAGAGGTTTGTCGGTGTTGAAGTGTTTCGAAGACAATATTTCAACACAGGGACACGAAGTAGGAGAGCTTGCGATAATATCAAAAATTCTTAAAATGACCCGGCATTCTACTCAGAATCTCGATCTCACCTCGATCCATCGAGAGAGCTTTTCTCATTTTCCGAATTCTCATTAGAGCGCGAGCGACAGCAAAAATACGAATTGTCGCGGCGAAATTTCGCAATTCGCCAGCCAGAATCCTCGTTACTGTAATTAAAGCTGGAGTAGACGAAAATAAATTTTCAGTGAATTACACCTACAAACACTCGTACTATGTATTATAGATAGACTGAAATAGTCGAGTCCCCAATTAACGATAATTAACCGAGCTGTGATCTAACACGTATGTAATTACCGACTGTTTCTGATTGAAGTCTAAATTTGTATGATTCATATATAGAGATATAGTTAAATACATGTCGTGTTTGTTGACACGTCACTCGCAATACTGATAACAAAAGAAAATATGACCCAAAGCACGGTTCGTGTAAACCTAGCTATGCATAGTTTCATTTGGAGTTTTGCAGTTCTAAAGAGGTGTAACAATGTGTGTATTATTCCTTCACAAGCAAACGTTACGACTACCATACAACCTGTGTGCTTTAAGGAAAAGCCATGACTTCCTGGAGAGAAGATACGCGAACCACATTCCGAGACAAGGCAATAGGGACAAGAGACGTGGCACTTCAGCGGTAGATTCTGGTGAGATATTTCGACCAGGTCGTGGAAAAACTGCTCATAAATCGAACCGAGGAATTTTTATTTAAAAATTTTACGACATCCATAAACCTCTATAGCTTCTTGAAGCTGTACTTTTGTAGTGTGCAATTTGAAACACAAGATCGATTTCTTTTCCATATAAGAATTTTTAAAAATAATTCGATTTTATTCAATTTATAATATATGTATGTATGTAGTGACTATATTATATTGTATATTATATACATACATACATACTATGTACCTGTATAAAAAATATCAAGTAAGATAATATCAGGGCTGTGGAGTCGGATCAAAACTTAGCGACTCCGAATTTACTAAAATGGATTTTTTAAACAAAGGTATGTATATGTACAATTATTAGTAGTAAAAATAGGGATTTTCGAATTATAAAAAATTAAAGCAATTTAAAAAATTTACATGTGACCCAATTTATTGAATTATTGGAATGATACGTATTGTTACGTACGCCGTGGATTGAGCGAATTGTACTTAGACCAACGGATATCTGTTATCGGATTAACTAAATGCATGCACTTACTTCCAAAGATTATATCTGGACTCTAAGTGCATTTAGGCTAAACAATGACCGATATTAGTTATTTCTCAGAATCGGTACGGGGAGACCCAATATCGGGGAAATACATATCCGAATACGTGACTATACAACAGGTAAACAGATTAGGCGTCCTGAGAGATCTACCCTTTATAAGGCGGTACGTAGGCGATATCAGGGCATTCTGGACTTAGCAGTGACACTGCGTGTATCTCCATAATCATCAATAAATGCTGTGAAACGACTGTTGGCTTTTATTTGGATCCTCCACCCACCCCTACGCAACAGTATAAATAAAAGGTAAATACATTCATAGTACAATATGTGTATGAATTTAATACATAAACAAATCAATTTAATACAAAAACGATCGGAGACAGAAGAAACATCGGTTTTGGCCAGAACACAAAAATATGTGCAATTCAACGATTTTATTTATAATGCAATTTAAATTGATGATTTTTATAAAGAAATTATTAAATTTCAATTTATAAGTGGATTCACTTCAATAAATTTAGAGACTCGTATACCGTAATACTATTAATGAAAAATAATAATAAAAAGGAGTCAGAGTCGGTTCATTTTTTACGACTCCAGTGCAATATAAAGTTTAAAAGCCTAATCCTAAAACGGAATTTATTATTTTAGTTATACATGTAGAGCAAAAGACACTATAAAATAATTATAATATAATATTACAAAGGAAAAGTAATATTAAAGTAAATTTGTAGTTGACAGAGAAACTTAAATAATTAATAAGATAAAAGTCACTAAAGGAATCGAATAAATCATATTTTAATGATCAGAGTTTCTCCTGTATTTACATGTACTATCTTACGTTTCAAAGTCAGAGTATTCGATATTAAAAACTTGGCAAGCTGTGGATTCGGTTCGGAATTTAATCGTTAAGATTTCATAGCGAAAATTTATTATATAAAAGTGATGTCGAAGCATTTAAACTATTTTCATACTTGAAATGCGCCGCACATAAAATGGTGGATTTCGCTTATCCTTTCGTTTTAAACTGAATCTCTACTCTCAGTAGTACGATGCAATTGGTTATGCAGTGAATTTTCCAATGCTTGAAAGGTTTCAGAATATAAAAGATTTTCAGAGAAAAACGTGAGTGTAAATACATATAGATGACGCAACGCAACATTCATCTCATTTTATTAGGTATTTCATTATTTAAACTGAAAGTTAAGAGTTACTTTGAACAATACGTCAAATATTTAATTTTAAAGTGCAGCGCAGGAACGAAGCAGGTAAGATATACAATTTGATTCAGTGACTGAGCAATATAACTACGCTCGAGATATTATAATGACATAAAACAACTGAGAAATGGTTCTACCGTACATTATAAGAACCACTCGAGACAACGTATTATATAACGAGGAAGCTATTAAGGCAACGCCGTAATAGAGGCAGAAGCAAACTTGAGATACATAATTAGTGTAAAACAACAAAAAAAACATTACGGAAAAATGTGCACAATCCTAGTCTAGCCTATGAAAAAGAAATGCAAAGTTTTCCAAATGCAAACAACGAGCACCTGAGACACATTTCCACGGCATTAAGCACTGTAGTAGGAATTTTCACATAAATAAGCCGTAATGGACCGGACTTAAGACTCCAGTCAGACTCAAGGAAGTACAAGATTTTCGGAATTTCCTGCAGCCAAACACAACGACCACTAACTACCTTTATATGATACCATTTTGCGGAGACAATACGTTCATATTTCACCGTAGATGATATTAGGCCGCACTATGGCGTCCACAAGCAGGTAAATACTCACACAGGTAGCTGCTCTTCCACATCATCAATTACGCAGTTGCTATGAGTGAAATAGGCTTAGTGGACGACGGTGTCATGGCATAAGTATGATGGATATGTTGAACGGCGAGAAAATGCACTTTCAGGTATAGTAACAAACCTTGTTTTAATAGCAAAGAGGTATATGTAAATATATGAATATTACATGAAATTCGAAAGCATCAAAGTTAATGATTATAAACACAGATTACCTAAACACAATCTGCTTTAGATCGTCGACTTTATTCGACAATATTATGTATTAGGTGTATTATGAGCATTTATAAGAATTGTTAATAGGTTTTTGAGCTCTTTTTCCTATTATGCTGTACATTAACATAAGAATATATATTTAAATATATTTATATACACATATATATATATATATATATATATATATATATATATATATATATATATATATACATATATATATATATACATTAACTTTGATAAATCACAATCGTCAGTATTATATTATCATTATTCTAACGATAGTGAATTTTACTAGCTCTGATATTAATATTATAGTCTTATTATAAATATTTCAAACATCAATTCCGGTATAAAGTGTAACGTAATGATTAAACGTTCAGCAAAACAGCGATTTAGTCTTAGCGAATCAGCGCTATGGTAGAAGGAGCAGACCTTAACGGCCAATAGGCGGACGCGACTAATCGACCAATGAGCGTTCATTACGGTTAGTATATAAAACCGGCGGCTTACTCGATTCATTCGAAGTTGGCCGTCCGGAATGTGGACCACTACTAATTTGTACTACACGTTGCGCTTTCCACTTTGATCAGGACATAACAGTACATATGTATGTATACGCAATACGGAATAAATATGTGAATAGATAAAATAATTAAATATGTGAATAGATAAAATAATTAAATATGTGTATGGGTATAATAACCTATTAGTGAAGCTAAAATATATATGAGAGATAATGAGACTCAATAATGCAAATTTCATAAGATTAGTGATAAAATAATAAAGAAATAGCCGTTTAAACAATTATCATCTGACAAAACGAGTAAAGGGGGGAGGCGGAACAAACAAGGCTCTTGGCAGTGGGTGAGCTGTCACCTTTTCAAAATTTTTTGAATTCTTAAACGTGTTTATTACGATTACATTTCACCATCGACTTAGCGGACCCAATTGAAATCTCTATCGGCGGCCAAACCTAGCAAAATGGCAAAGTTTCAAAGCGATCAAAAGAATGCAGGAAGTTTGTCAGACCAATTGGCGAAGTGAAACTAATAAAAACCTTGTAAAAAATTGATATTGATTGATTTGAGTATGATAATTTTGACAATTGATTTGACTGATGTGCCCTCTGTCGTGTTGAGATGCAATTATGTACAATTCGATAATACAAAACCAAAGTCGCCAACGAACCGCGAAACTTCCTTATTGCTTATTAGAAGAGGGGGAAAAATTCGGTTTTTCAGACGGCGCGGCTGGGAAATTCGAAAAATTCGTTTACCAGTAACGGGAAAACTTTTCATCACTTCGCTTTAAAAAGTTTTGACCGATATTTTCCTCCCACATACATACACAGATGTGTATTTTTTGTAAACGTATTCCCTTCTCGTATATAATATATAAAAATGTCGCAGATGTTCGTTCGGAATGAAAACAAACTTTCATAGAAAAACGTACATAAATATATGCGACACAAAAAAAATACGGTAAAAAATTAAAGTTAAGCTAGCAACAAATTACATAATACATTTTTAATAAATTTTTATTAAATAAAACCCACTAAGTACATTTGAAATAAAAGCATTTAAAATTGCTCATCCATTACACAAACCTACGTAATTTCAAACTCTCGTCATGTAAGTGAAAGATTTACGTCGCAAGTTTTAGATAAAAGACAGACCATCCATTATGTCTTCGTAAAGTTTTTCATTTATTCAGGCAATTGGCTAGGTGATAGTTCGGATATATTCAAGGCACAGAGATAAGATCCCCAACACATTGGTCCGTCCAAGTTGAGACGGTCAGAAGATAGCCAGCAAAATAGCTAGGTGGTTGCGTTAATGTTAACCACTGAGAGGTTGCCGGGTTCGATCCCGTGGATTGACCTTGATTAAAAAGAATCTATTCCGAGTGTAATGTGTAGTGCTGCTGGTCAGACTTGGATATGTGTGACTACAAGTCGATCGTTTTCTATCAGAGTTTGCCTTATCTGATTTCATTGTTCAAATGGTTCCTCCATCAAATTAGTAAAAAACCATCCTACTCACTATTTGAATATGGTTTCAAAAATGCTGTTGTTCAAAACCATAGATGTTGCTAGAGGAAGACCCGTAATGTAATCATGGGGAAATATAATTTAAAAAAGAACTGCATACAGCAGAATCACAGGAATATTGGAGATCAATATGAGGAACGATTCAACAGAAGCAAAAGATGAGCAATATATGTTTGCGTAAATGTTAACCACTGAGAGGTTGTCAGGTTCGATCCCATGGGTTGACCTGGATTGAGAAGATTTTTTTCCGAGTATAATCTATAGTGCTGCTGGTCAGCTATTTGTGACTCCAAATCGTTTCCCATCAGAGTTTGCTAATTTATCTGATATCATTGAAACGGTTCCTCACCAAAGTGGCAAAAAAATCATCCTACCCACTATGTCACCACTTTTTGATTATCATTTCAAATTTATATAGAGTTTGACACCATATAAGTCGCTCAGGGGAAACCCGTAATGGGATCATGGGAAAATATAAAAATAATTTAATATTATCATACATACATATATGTATATAATATCAATATTACATATGTCTATCTATCTGAGATAATGCTCGCCGTATTATAATAGTCGTTTCAATTCGACATATGTACATACTCGTATGTCCGTCACTGCTAAAACGTGTACGAAGATATAATAAAAGAAAAAACTTATATACATATATAATAATATATGCCAATCTTTTCGTTTGGCTGATAATTTACCGCCATCTATTGAAAATTTAAATAATTAATTAATTTTTCTATTGGTGTTTTATATGTTTACATGTAGGTAGGTAGGTAGTTTTTACCTTTTTTTTCGTATTAAACAATTAAATTAAATATATTAAAAAGGTACTTGACAAATATTCTACCGCGTGGGGATCGAACACACGACCGACGACACATTTCTTTTAATTTAATTTTATTTAATAACTTAATATGCCAACACCCATGCGGTGATGTTTCATCGGGTACAACTCTAGTATTATACATATAATAATAAAATCCATACTTCAACTGATTGGAGACGGGCTACACCTGCGGATCACACTGCCAGCATGCGCGTTATGATTGTATTCCGGTATAGTTCCAGTAAACCGGAAGTGGTGTGTAATTTGCGGAAGCAGATCTAAGGCGGCGAAGCGAGGTTGGGTTCAATTAGCGAGGGCAAAAGCCGCAAGCCCGGATTCCCGATCAAAGGAGGTCTTCAAGGGTAAGAAGAGGGTGGAATACATCCTCCATCCCCTCTCCCGATTCCACCCCCAGGATCCACAGGTTAACGTGAGAGGAAATCCGACCTCCGGGGGTAGGTAGGTGTGTCGCTAAACGCGCTTTACGTCGCCCGAGAGTGTCGGACGATCACTATCTTGTATTTGGTCTTGTCGTTTATGGCCGATTTCGGGGTTTTGAAACCCCTCGGGTATACACTGATAAATCTACTATGTGAATAATTCCGAACGAAGATGTATCTCTCTGTATTCCGAGTGCGCCATAAATTTGAAACGAAGTTTTGCATGTTGGAGCACATACGTACGTGAATTTAGATGCAAATTCGTAATACTTGCAAGTGGTAAGTTAATGTGTTAATAACTGGATAGTATTGCCAGTACTACAAAATATAGCCCAATATGCGCTGTCTATTTGCCTAGACGAAACATTGGCATCGAATAGTATATATATAAGTTTTTTTCTTTTCTTATTATATTTGTATATACGTTTTGGCAGTGGTTTAGCTGTGACGTACATATATATGTATGTCGAATCGAAACGACTATTATAGCACGGCGAGCGTTATCTCAGACAGACAGACAGAATAGCGATATTATATATGGTAATTGGATTATTACTATAATAAGGTCACATTGCGATCGCCCAAAAGACAATTTTTGCCATGAAAATCGCGAATACAGAATATTTGCCACTCGAGTTCTCGTTAATATGATAGTTATCGTTAGTATTGTAGCATATGCTAAAAGGAGCCGCCGTTATAATTGGTTTTCGAGGATTATCTAAAGGCTAAGTGCAAGTAGGCTAAACAATGACCACCGAATTGGCTTAGTAACGGCACCCGGTCCCTTCTCAGAACTGATAGCGATAGCGCGGGACTGAGTGCCGTGGGAATGCATATCCGGGTACGTGCCTAAACAATAGGGAAGTAACCGGACGTTGAAGATGCAGGGAGCGACCTGTCCTTTATAAACGGGTACTTAGGCGATATCAAGACATTCTGGACAGAGCACTGCCAGTGCGTGTATCTCCTTAATCACCAATAAATGCTGTGAAGCGACTTTGGCCTATCATTTGGATCCTCCACCCACCCCTACGCAACAGTATGATGAACTTTTTGGCTGCCAGATGTTCCGTTATAAAGATTTTAGTGACTTTTGGGCAAGCGCTTTGTGACCAATAATCACCGAACCATTATACCTATATATATGATGTAATTTATTTTTAAACAAAATAATATTATACTCACTCAAGTTCAATGAGATTTTTCTTCCTTTTCACCACACATGAAATTAAAAATCAGCTTGAAATCGATCTGAAACAATAAAAATTATGCTATATTAATACAATAATGAAGAAGGTACATATATATGTACATGTGTGTGAGTGTGTGTGTATGATTTTATGCATGGATGATTTCTCATATTAAATTTCTTAGCATTTAAAAAGGCGTAGAAGCTCTCGAAAAATATAAATATACGTGTGTATAGAAAAGAGAAGAACGAGAACGGCGCAATTAAACTTCAGCACTGGTGGTATTGAGCAGAATGACTGCAAAAGCAAAAAATAGCAAAAAGGGAAAATGAAAAAAAAAAAAAAAAAACTAGAATTCGTAGAATTCACGTCGTCAAGGGGATACGAGATGCTGGGTGGGATTGGAGGGAAAGCAGGTACCATTTCGCGCTTTCAACGTCGACAATAGCGTCCGGGGGATGTTTCGCGCTTCGCAATTCTCGTCACGGTCCAGAGCACACTACCGGGACTAGTGAGCAGAGCAACAAGCAAGACGTCTTCTGCTCTATTTCCAAGGACCAAACACAAAACGGAGCTAGTTTTACATTCGGAGCAAACGAGGCCAAGAAGTCCTCCGCTGTCGCTGCACTTTGAGTCCAATTATCGTGAAGAGGTAGTGCACGCCCTCACGTAGGTCCCCAGCGCTCCACCATGTCACATAAATATACTATAAGTCTGCTCTGGTGTCTAGACGGAATTTAATTGGCACAAATGCCTGTTTGAGTGTAATGCAAATCATTCTTCCTTATGCAGATTGAAAGGCGCGAACACGAGTTTAGTTTAGTAATAAAATTAAAATAATAAGAATCGCTTTGAATAATGCCTTCCGAACTTGAATCACTTTCATACGATATAAGATTGAAAAGAATGAATCTTTTCACTTTGGAGACGAGAAGAATGAGAGAATCTACAAAATTATAAATAAACAATTGTCTTATGATAAACCTCTTTAAGTTTAACAATAACACTTTTCTGAGAGGTAATCATAACACAGACACAGACAGAAACAAATGTTTTTTTAAAACTAGCCTCTTTTATATTTTGTTTATAAAATTAAGACAATATATAAAAAATCTAATTAAGAAATCACCAATTCTTTCCGTAAACTTTGATCATGAGTATGGCAAAGTGCTCAATCTGCATATCAATCAATCTCAAACAGTGTGGACGATAGACGTCACTGTGAAGAAAGAAGCAGTGTTTTCAAACGTGTCTATTACGATTATTTTTCACAATGGTAATGGTGGACGTCATTTCCACTTATATTGATGACCAAACCGAGCAAAATGGCAATGTTTGAAAACGATCGGATAAGAACTCAAACTTCGTCAGACGACAAAATCGATTCTGATTAGAGAATCCCCCTTTTCAAATAGTGGTTGCAATTTGGAATTGTATATCTAAATGAATTTTAGCTTCTAGTAATTTTATAGTAAATTTTTAAAGATGAAATTGATGATTTCCTTAAAATAAATGGGTTTTTGTAATACTTCCTTTTTTTACTAGCCTCTTATTAGCTCGCTTTCAATTTTTTCGCCTGACAAAATTTGGGTTCTTAGCCGATCGTTTGATCGCCAAACTTTGCCATTTTGCTCGGTTTGGTTATCAATAAATGTAGAAATCAAACCCACCATTACGATGGTGAACAATAATCGTAATATGGTCCGTACGCACCAAACCAACGACGATTTTGGGCCAACTTTTAAAACCAGTAGCGTACAAAATATCGAAATAAAAATTAAATAAAAAAATTGAAATTAAATATCAAAATTAAGCTAACGAGCGAGATTGAGCTAAAATTAGATCATCGTTGATGTTTTGAATTACAACAATGTTTTGAATTACGACAAAACGCATTACAACCAGAGAAATATTATAATTACGAGCGAAAAAAACCTTGTTATTGTTTCTTATAAGTCGTCACGATACACTACTGTGTTTCCCCCTTCGGAAATATTTAACCAACGAAGATTTTGGGCCAACTTTTAAAACCAGTAGCGTACAAAATATCGAAATAAAAATGAAATAAAAAAATTGAAATTAAATATCAAAATTAAGCTAACGAGCGAGATTGAGCTAAAATTAGATCATCGTTGATGTTTTGAATTACAACAATGTTTTGAATTACGACGATATTTTTTTTATTTTTTATTTATTTATTTAACATATTAGCCACAGTGACATTACAGAGATCTCCAACGAGTCGCTGTGGCCGGTCATTCAGTAATAATAACATGATAACAGTAATAATAACTTATAATAATAAAAATATTAACACAACATCATTAAAATCATAAAATCATAAAAAAAAGAAAAAACATAGATAAAGTAATAACAATCATTAATATTTATAATAGGCAAAATCAACCACTGGCATTCCTCAACAACCACTCAACCAGATTAGTATATTTTATATTGAAGAGGTCAATTTCACCAGAAATCCTGTTAAGCAGATATATCGCTCTAGATATAGGAGCCGTTGACAACATATTTGTGCGAGCCACAGGAGGAACAAACAAATCACGATTTCTCAAGTCCCTGAATTTACAAGGTGCATTAAACCTAAATTCCTTTAGAACCTGACGATTGTGTATTATCCCATTCAACAGCTTAAAAAAGTGTCTTCCCAGTAACATATTCCGACGAGACTCCAATGAGTTGAAACCTAACGCCCCTAATAGGAATGCACTAGGATATAGCCAAGGATAATAACCACACTGTTTCAAATAAAGATATCTGAGAAACCGTTTTTGGATTCTCTCAATCTTCAATGAATGAGTTATATGGGTAGGATTCCATATAATAGAAGAAAATTCTAGAATACTACGTACTAAAGATTCATAAAGAATTTTAAGCACCAACGTACTCTGGAAAGATTTGCTAACTCTTAGTAAGAATCCCAGCATTTTTGTTGCACGCAAACAAATATTGTCTATATGTCGTTTAAATTGAAAATTATTCGAGAACAAGACCCCCAAATCACAATATTCATCTACAAACTTTAATTCAACACCACTTAGGCGATATGGATAAATCAAGCGATTTGAAGATCTTGTCACATTGAGAACACAGCATTTTTGAATGCTAAAAAATAATTTATTATCGACAGACCAACTTGACAGCGCATCTAAGTCCAATTGGAGAAGGTTAAGTCTCAGTTAAGTCACTATGAGACTTAACTGTCATAAAAAGCTTAAGGTCATCGGCGAATAAAAGATAGTCTGAATACTTAATTATTTTTGAGATGTCATTAATGTAAATTAAAAAGAATCATGCACAGAGTCAAGCCAGGTTTCCGTTAGTACCAGGATGTCAGCACATTGAATAGCCGAGCTAGAACCTAATTCATCCAGTTTAGATTTAAGGCCTCGTACATTTTGATAGAAAATGCTTATATTATGCATTACAACCAGAGAAATATTATAATTACGAGCGAAAAAAACCTTGTTATTGTTTCTTATAAGTCGTCACGATACACCAATGTGTTTCGCCGTCGATGAAATATTTAACAAAAAAAATGTCGGTGATTTGTCAAAGGGTTTTTTTTTTCTTTTGTCGAAATAAAATTAATAATCACACATTATCCGATAAATTTTACCTCTGAGATGGATTTTATTATTTGATTTATTTCGACGAGAGAAACAATTGAAGACATTATCCGATAAAATTTACCTCTGAAATGATTTAATTAATTGATTTATTTCGACGAGAGAAACAATTGAAGACAAAAAAATTTCCTTTGATTAAACCGACAACGTCTCGGGTTGAGAAGACATCGCTCGGTCACCCATACTAACACATAATATATGCTCAGTAGTTGCGCATTACGGGGAAGTAAAAATAATAATTCTTTGATTTTTTTTTTCGATCTTTGTGCGTAACTACGTAAGTCACAACATCTTCGACAAACAAAAGTCGAGGATTATCTGTATGTGATTGTTGATGATCTAATTTTAGGTCAATCTCGAAAATTTATTTAAATTGGGCATGTTCTGTTTTAACTTTCAATATTTTATTTTAATTTTAATATATTGATTATAATTTTATTTTGATATTTGAATTTAATTTTAATATAATAATAATATTTTTAATTTTGATATTTAATTTCAATTTTTAAATTTAATTTTTATTTCGATATTTTGTACGCTACTGGTTTAATCCTGCTGGTTAAATCGTTGGACCAAATTCGTCGTTGGTTTGGTCCGTACGCAGCAATAGACACGTTTGAAAATACTCCATTATCGTTCTCGGTGACGTATATTAGTAATTCGTCCACACTCTTCTGATTTCCCTTTTCGCCACCCTCTCGCTATGTCAGATTTTAATTGTTTAAACGCCTATAACTTTTTCTTTTTTTAATCTATTTTTTTCAGTTTATCTTTCGTCTCTTTTTTAATTGTTTAATTTTATTTTCCTCTACTTTGAAATCTTTGTTTATAATTGGTGGAAGTTCAATTTTTAGTTCCAAAAACACTATTTCAGTTTGACTTAATTCGCAAATTGTTATCAACACTTTTAATTCAATATGTCCAGAATCTCGGAAAGACAGAATAAACTTATTAAAGGCCACCAGTATTTTTGAATATTGTAAAGCGCAAAACATTTTATTTAATGCTTTACGCAATATTTCTCGAAATTAAGAAAAATTGATTTACACCAATTTCAAATATAACGGTTTATATTTCTTTTCGGTGTTTTTAAAATCTTATTTGATATGTGTATTATAACTTTATGTATTAATAAACCCTTTCTTAAATATATAAATTATTATTGAAATTCGATTAGAGCAAATTTGCTTCGTGTGGGTAAGCGTGTTACATAACGGTACAACGACGAAACTGAGATGGAAGGTTGGAAAGGCGTTTATATGTAATTATCTCACATACCTAACTTGTTTGTTAGCTGGTAAATATAAATGTACATACATATGTACATAAGTACTATAATGTATGTAAGTACATATGTATTTTAAAATACACGGTCGATTTTTTAATTATTATGTTGAAAACAACTAAATATCACTATCGCGTAAAAGGGTAGTTTAATCCCACTCTGATTAAATTTACAAATGTTTCATAGAATATAATTTATATATTATATGTAGGTATATGAATTTTTGAGTTGATGCTGAAAGCAAAAGTGCTAATCAGTGAACTGTGAACTGAAAGGGAGAGTATGAATAGATATTAGCTAAAAAGCATAAGGCTTTAGACGCACTTACATACATTAGCAATATCTTGTTTGATTTTTAAAAGCTTTTTATTATATAAGATTATGTTAACAACAATATTTTTTGAAACATATTATAAATTTTACAATATCTTGAGAAATGCTGGTGCTAGAGGGGAAATTTACTTTCTAGTTATAATGGTTGATTAAATCTTTTGTAAACAGACTATCCCTTTCATTTTTTTTTTTTTGGACAATTCATTGATGTAATCATATTAGCCGCTACCAGTCAAATATCGTTGAGAAAGTATTTCATTGATTAAAATTTATATATACATTAAATCTTTTTCATATTTAGTGTATTATATGTATGAACATATGTGAGGCAATCTTATATGGTTGGTTTAATATAATATGAGCCGATTGGGTATAAATATTATATGTAGTAACAAAATGAGAATAAGCACATAAGCTGGAATGAGCAAAATGGATCTCTTTTTATATAGCAAAGAAAAACTTTCCGCAAGATTGAGATAGTCGCAAGCAACAGGTTGTTGAATTAGCTTAAAAGTTTATAGGTCAACTTTGAATATACATAGTAGGCGGATGTGTACTTTGATAACAAGCTAAAATGTTGAAACACAAAAGGATCCTATTGAATGGGTATTTATAACGGAATTCAAAATAATATTATCAAATTTTGTAATGTAAATGTTTACATTGTATAATTTTTGGGAAAAGAAGAAGTTCATTTAATATTGGAAACGTAAAATTAAAACCGACGAAACGTACATATGTATATTTCAAAAAATAAAGAAAAAAACCGGTCGTTCGCTACAAAATGAAGATTAATTGTAACAGTATGGTGATTTAACCAACATTTATTTCCGCACACGATAAAATTCATAAATTATTTATGCGCAGAAATGTTACACAACATTGTAAAATGTGAGATTATATTTATAGAACAAAGAATAATTTCTGAAACATTGGTTCATTTTAATTAAATCTGAATAGCGCCAACATACTCAAAACCCAAATCAAATATAAAGGAAAGCCAAGCCATTTAATACTTCATACAAAAAGGCTGAATTATTTATCATTCAATTTTAAAAAATTTACAAAAAAGTTATCTCGCAAGCGAAGAAAGTGAGAGTATTCAGTTACGCTCCGATCGGTGCCAGTCGTCGAACTTACTATTTATATTAAAATAAAAACAGCGTATTGCGAGATTCATCTTCATTGTTTACGTAAACCGAATAGAAAACAGATGAAGAAGATACGTGCGTTGAGTAGAGCGTAAAAAATTATAATTTATTCAATAAAAATTGTATTTTAATAGTGTTGGTAAATGTGTATACATAATATTATATACATAAATACATAAATGGATGAAAACAAATTTTGGACTTGGTTAAAAATGAGCAAAAGCCGGTGATCATTTTAATTGAGCCGAAGCGTTATAACTGTGATATTTAAAGGGGTCGTTAGTCGAAACGAAAGCTAACTGAGTCTGATGGTGGTTGAGGGGAGTGGGGGGGGGGGGCGATAAAGGCTGTATGGCGACCCCATTAAGCGGACAAAACTCGCATTTTAAAAGGCACATTAATAGTTCAAATTTATAGCTTTTAATTTGAAACCAAGTGTTATGGAAGGAAACGGTCCTGTGGATATATGTAATATAAATTATGAAAAATGTGTCCAGTTATTATGTCACAATTCAAAATGGTCTAAATGAAAATTTCGTATAATTTGAAAGATTTATTAAATTTACATACACATAAAAGTTCTTTAAGGACGGTATAGTCAGTAGTACTTGGATGTGATTGAATGCATCACAAAAAAATTCACTGCTGAAACATTGCACGAAACTGTAATAAAATATTTCAGTTCCGAATAGACGTTCTCATTCCAAAATCAAGCCCAAAAGTCAAAATCAGAGAGTTGAAAATAAAGAGCGACTGGTTCGAGCAGAGACGTCAAAAAGTAACCGTTAGCGAGTTGGCCATAGCATATCGAATTATCAACATCATAATATAAACATTTTAACATCCATCATATAACCTATTAGTGAATCAAAAATATATAGAGAAAATGAGAGCCTATAGTGCAAATTTTATAATATATAGTGTGAAAAAGATAAAGTTATAGGCGTTTAAGCAATTCAAATCTGACAAAACTAGTGGAGGAGCGTAAAATCGAACAAACTAGACTACTAGCCATTGGCAATGGGTTTGCTATCACCGTCTCTAAATTTTTTGGATTCTTAAGTGTGTTTATTACGATTATATTTCACCATCAACCAATTTAAATTTCTATCGGCGGAGAAACCTCGTAAATTTCAAAGCCATAGGAAGAGTTTGTCAGACTAACTGACGAAGTGAAACTAGTAAAAACCGTGACAAAGCGTTATTTTTATTTTAAATCTTGGAATCAATTAATCTATCAATGAAAGTTTTTTAAAATACTGCTTATTTAATTAAATTTAATAAAAATTGTGATGAAATCCGTATCACATATGACCCATACAAGGAGCCGCATGCGGCTACGACCGGTTCTCGGCGACCAACTATAACTAACCATTTAAATAATTTATTGCAGTATTTAATCATCAAATCCTTACTGAATTTTTTTTTTAATTGTAAATTTTAATTAAACTCGCTAAGAAAGTTACACACAATCGAAGTCGATAACTAGGTGAGATTTTCCGAATCGGTCTCCAGCTGATTTTGGAAAACATTGAAGCATGAGCAAGTTACACAGATGTGTGCGAAATTGAGTGTGAAAAGTTACCCATTCACGATTTTAATCTCAAAAGCAGAAAAATGACTGGCAAATTTGATCTGAAGAAGGCACAGCGCGCGCTCTGGGGGTTAAATAACAAATGGGGCACGACGGCTAGCGATTGCGAAACCGATGAAAGAAAGCGAATTCGAATTCGATTTTTTTTATTTATTTATTTGTATTATTACGCAAAGGTACGAAATTATCGATTGTCGTTTTGTGAGATTTGGCACTGAGAATTGAACACGCTTTCTTGTTTACTTGTAATGGGATGCCATTTAAATTGGATTGTTTTGTATAGAATTTTTTTTTTAGATATTTAATATCAACAATACTACTTTAGATATCATCTACGGGTCTACCTCACGGGCTGGAATGTGAAATTACCGAAAACGCAAATATTGGAAGGCAAAGATCGAAAATCGAAAGATCTTAAGTCGAAAGATCAAAAAAGGGTGCATGGTAAACGGTACATACTCACTTAATTTGCGCGAGCAGGATACAACAGGAACAAAAGGAACAGGCTTTTCCTCCCGTATTAATGTGCGCGCGCAGAATACGGGAGGAAAAACCTGTTCCTCTTGTTCCTGTTGTATCCTGCTCGCGCAAATTAAGTGAGTATGTACATGAGTATGTACCGTACCATACACCCTTTTTTTTGATCTTTCGACTTAAGATCTTTCGATTTTCGATCTTTGCCTTCCGATATTTGCGTTTTCAGTAATTTCACATTCCGGCTCGTCACGGAGACCGATCATCTATATATGTACATATTTTATTAAATTGAATGTTCTATTATATTACATTATAAAAATTTATTATACATATTAAATGAATTAAATTGAATTCCGCTATGGAAATATAGTTTTCAATATATGTAGATATGTACATGAAATTTGATCATCCATTTTATCTCAACTTTACCCGACCGAGCAACGCTGGGTGACTCGACTAGTGACTAATACATATGTCCAGTTGTTAAATTTCTATATATACAATTTGCAGCTGTGATAAATAACTATGCTCGACGAAAGCCAGAACGAAACTCTGGAAATCAGACCGGACATTCTTCAAGTGACTGCATTTTGAAATACGAGAAACCATTCTGAAAGGTCGAGGATAAAAAAAGTCGAATCAAACCCTTCAAATGCCTAAATATTCCATCTAGAATTTTGTACGCTCGAAAAGAATTCGCATGTTCCATGTATTTATGTTTTAAAAGTGATTGTCACACTTCCGAGTCTACACTTCTGGGTTCTTTTACATTTTCTTCAATCTAATAAGTGATTAGGAATGCACGCCGTCGCGATAAAGTGACAGTGACAGTTAAGGCAAGCCCACTCCAAAAGCTGTCAGTTTGAGTCTCCTATCAACTGGTAAGTTTGTCAGATTTACTTTATGTTTCCAGCTGGGATTGAGTCTATAATTGGACAGATACATATACTACATATATTGCGATGGTCTTGGGTGAAATTTTGATCAACAAGTATCGTTTTTGACAGACACATTTGTTTGTGTGACAAAAAAGCAAGAATCAATGCATTTATTTGATTTCGAATTGCACATTTCAGATTTCAGACCTTAAAAAAGTTCTCACATTGGTTAGTTGCATTAAACAAATGGTTATATATTTTATGATTTATCATATATGTATGTAAATATACTCAAAGTGAGTGTATTTAATTACAAATAAAGATGAATATATATTTGTATGTTTGTGCACTAGGTTAATCTATAGCAGTGGTTCTCAATTACGGCCACTAGATAATTTTGCGGCCAACTATGTAACTCATGAAAACTATAAGAGAAGAAGCGAAGAATTGTCTTTATATATTTTAGAATGAAATCTGAAAAAACATACATTTTAGACTTCTAGAATTTTGTGCTTTGTCACTTATGTAATTTAGAGCAGTCTAATTCATCAATTTAGTACTTTCACTCTGCTAATGTCACCGTAGGCTTGCTCGGCAACAAAGAGTCTTGATCTTAAATATATTCTTGTCGATACCCTCATTCTTGAGAATCGCGACCTCCATTGGTCTTCCAATGAGGAGTGTAGACGGTCCAGAACATCTTTCTCCAACATTATCAACGCCAAGTGACAGCTATGTATAGGTATGATTTGGTCAAAACACTTCAATAGTTGGGCCCGAAATTTCACCAATATATTAATATTTTTAATATATTAGTGAATTTAAAACGCATGTGAGAAAGAATAAAAGCTTGTAATATTAATTTTTAATGAATTTGTTAATGATTTAACTCCTCTAGCTTCATGTCGAAGACATTAACTTACTTCAATATAAGCTAACCCCCCCGTATATCGGTAAGATATCAAAGCGACCTGAAGAGTGGAAGTACCTATAGTTCAAAATCAGATCACAATTTTTTGACGGGCAGGAATGTCACAGAGTGAAGCTAATAAAAATAACCATTAAATTTGTTACACAAACTTGTGGTAATTCAGATCATACATATGTACATATATTTAGTTTTTGGAATGAAGGTTTAGAACTTTCATTCGCCCGAGGAACGCCAGCCAGTCTGCTTTATAAAGACTTTTGTTCTAACTTTCATCCACCCGACTAATGTGAGGCAATTGAGTTAGTAGATTATATTAGACAAATACAGATTTAGTCATTCATCCGAATTTAGTACGTTGCTTCGAACAAAGCATGCATTCAACTTATCGTCCAATATTCTCCTAATCTGCGATCGGAATCGTAATTTGTATGAGAGCGTTCGTACGAAAAGCATTCAAGATAAATAATTCCACTCTCCCGCTATTATTTTCTATAATGGCACTCAAATATTTTATTGTTATCTCAACGTTTATATTTGGATCCTTTCCACCCACACCCCTCGCCTCGAGTATTCACTATTTCCATATCGGTTCACATTTTCATAATGATCATTTGATTTCGCAGTTAAACAGTTGAATCGGCGATGCTGCTAGCGACTAACTTTCGGTGCACGTTCTAAACTGTGATCATTTTCGATATCCTATCTTAATCCATTAAACAGCGTAATATATGCATAGGAATTAGAGTTTGAATTGAAATTGAAAAGCGGATCGGTTCAACGCTTCAGCAATTTGTATTATGTGTACATTATACGTATATGTAGGTGAAATAATACCCATGTGACTAGCTTTACTTTCTCTCTTTCGTTTCGTTTTTATTATATTGCAGTCGATCACTCATACATGGCAGATATTTTGTTTTGGATTCATATTTTCCCAAAGTTGCGATCCTTTTTAAAAGAAAACCTATAAGTTCAACTCCGAAAAGCGCTTTTCTTCGCCTCATACATTGATTTGATTGATCGAAGTCTACTTGGCGTTGGTTCGTTCTCTCGCATTAAACAATTGAAACAGCCAGATGGGGTTGTTGTCTCTTTTTTTTTAACACAATAAATTTTTTTTTTCGATTCGATTCATTTCAATGAAACATTTCCTTCCTTTTCTCTTGTTCTATTTTTATCCTCATCTCCCTCGTGTATTTTTCAAGCGACAATTGGCAGGAAAAAAGGCAACAGAATCGATGTTTGTGTCAGATTCTTGTTGACATATTCGCGCACAGCGATTTCAACTCACAAATGAACACATGTACATATGTATATTGTACAAAATATCTTCCTATTTCAAATCCGACTAAAATCCGAAATTTGCATGTTGTAATATCTCGCTAATTTTGCAATGAAAAATTAAGATAACATTTCGTTAGTATTTTATATCTACATACATAAAAAAAATATGTTTAATTTAAGATTCCTTTTCATATGAGAATACGTATTGAATCAAGAATCATATGCACCTATATTTAGTAAAGAAAACTTCAATACATTATTCAATAAAGATGAACTTCTATTTGCAAGTATAACAAAAAGAATAAATAATATATAAAGCATGTAACAGAAATATGTACATATGTATATAAAAAATAATTATACCGTGTTAAGTAAATTGTGCTCGACCAACTCAACATAACTAGCATTGAAGAGATCCAAGGAATGTGCCAGTAAGTTAAGGAGTCGCACAACTCTCGAGAGGGGCGAGTTCATGAGCATATTTGTTCTAGCCCTTATGGGCAACAATATCTGACGTCAACAATCCCTATGATTTTCAGGGGCCAAAAAGTTTATGAAATGCTTCCCAAGAAATAAATGTCTTCGCTTTGCCATGAAGTTGAACCCCAAAGATCCCAAGACAAAGGCACAGATATGGATAAAATCCAAAATGTCTTCAGATATAAAAATCTGCGGAATATGATACGTCGGAATGATTTCTTAAAAATGTATTAATTTTTGTATAGAAGACGATAAAAACGATGTTTAAGGAACTTAATGGGTTGGCGTTAACTAACAAAAGTATGTGTGAGTCATTACTAAATTTTGTTTTATTTTTAACAAAGCAATAACATTATAATTAAAATAAATAAAATTATAACCTGTATCGATATTCCCTTTATATTTTATTTATCACTTTTTTCATCATCATCATTATAATTCACAGCCATTTTCCATCCACTGCGAATCAATAAAATATATCAATCGGTCAAATGTCCGTTCGGCCAAAAGTCCTAGCACGATAATGAATTAGATTTACAAAGTGAGACGATTGAAAGATTAGATTAAGACCAACCTAACCTGTCTCTGTACGTATAATATGTGTGTAGATTTTTGGCTCTTGTAGGTGCGAGTGTAAAATACTAGATCGATTTTTTAATATAACTTATATTATAGAAGCAATATTGATAATCACTTATAAGTAATGTTTCTATTATATTAAAAGTAAATAGAATGAGTAAGGATAGAAACGATTCCACCAAGTGGAATCGTTTCCATGGCCTCACATGTCAGATAACGAAGTGGGTGGTCATACAAACTCCAAAAATCAATTGGAAAACTCTAAACTTCAATATTGTATGTACATGTGTACTAGTCACGACGATGGCAAATGTCAGAGCTACGAGAATATGCCAACCCCCTTCTTAAAAATAATAAGTTTCTCCTTCAAAAATCTAAATTGAATAAACACCGATTTACAATATATTCTCATGTGACGCATTATAATGTTCTACCTATATACTGAAATGTATAGGTGAAAATGATACACAAAATATACACGACCATAAAGTGGTACGCAATCAAAAACGCCGAACAAAAATACACCAATCGAAGTTGATAATTGGAATAGAGAAGAGGGGTAGTTACCTTTCCTCACTTACCCTTCGAAAAGCGAAAACACTGACAAAGTTACCCGACCACTACACCGAATAAAGCCTACGGCCATCGAAATGGTGAACCCGTCTCGGCACACTTCCATTGAAACGAGCAAACAAACGCACATCGTAATTATACAAATAAACATGCGGTTGTCGGATAAACGAATGCCATAATTTTCACCTTTCGTCAAAGGCCCGTCGCGCTTAAGGGATGTCTTAACGGGGTGGAAGGGTAGGGTCGCCCATCCGGCTGCGGATCGTTAAGCTTCCGCAAATGAGGGGGGCGCAGCCTCTTGTGACGGAACTACCCTTACCCCCTCCCCCCCCCCCGCCCTGACCACCTTACCATAAATAATGCATGTCGAATGTGGACCACGTTCAGAAGCGGTTGAATAATTCATCCTTTGGACGACTGTCCGGCGATCGCCGTTTTTGACCGCTTCGACAACCCCTTAGCGAGTCGATTTGACGAGTGTCAAAGTGTGGACCGCATACTGTTTGCATTGGGAATTGAGTTTTCAGATTTTCAAATACGAATATGACTATAAAGCGAGATGCTTTGTAATATATAGTATGATAAGTCATTCATCCGTTCAATTTTTCCTTTTTAAATGAATTGTATACGTATGATAGTAAATAAGTGCCGCTTTTAGATAAAAGACGAAAACACACTGAGTGGTGATACGTGTTACGTGTTTTTTTTCAATATTTTTAAACATGGGAAAAAATCGCAGCACTCTAGCCCATTTACATTATTATTTGTTTTACATAGATATAGGCTTGACAGGAAGACCCCAATGCGCCTTCCTGGAAAATTAATTGCAAACAATGGAGCATTTTATTATTAAATAAATCACTGTATTTGCAGAATCTGAAGAACACGGAATAACAATTAATTAAAGAATTAGTCCATTGAGACATCTATGGATTTTAGATTTGTACAAAATTTTTACAAATTGTACATACAATAAATACAGAAGATTTGTGCCAACAGGAAAGATGATTTTTTGCCAATTTCGAGGAACCGTTTCAACAATGATCACATAAAATTGGCAAACTCTGATAAGAAACGATCGATTTGGAGTCACAAATACCTCCAAATCAAACCAGCAGTATAGCGGATTGAACCCACTGATCACTTGGTGCTAAACACACACGCCACCATTGATCCATACTGCTGGCTACATGGTACACAGTCCCAAAAATCATCCCCTGGAGTGTTTTCGGCGATATTTTATCCTTGCTTGACAGTGGTCGATAGCGGTGAATCCCATATTTGAAGAAATGTAGGAGAAACTTGTAGGTTTCATATGGATGTGCATACACGTGTGACCTCCCAAACATAAGCATTCTGCACGTGCAACTACACCAGAATTCTATTTGGGGAACACCCACTGTTTAAAAGCCAAAGACGCCACGTCACATACCACTCAGTGTCTTTTCACCCTTAAAGTGCAGACAAACGGAATCATATGCTGGATGTGGTTTTCTTTAAGTGTGTTTAAACGCTGACATGTTTACTCTGTGCCGTCGCGATCTTTCCAAAAGTTACCCCTGCTGTTGTGATATGTTATCCTTGTATTGACTTAGTGTGACAGTGATCGGTAACGGTGACTCCCATATTTGAAGAAATGTAGAAAAAAAATGTCGAAATAATAAGATCGTACGAATTAATAATGACCTGAAGAAACGCCCTTTCTATCTGGAAACCATGAGCACGTCCATGCCGTACGATTCAGTATGTTTCCAGTGCACCTCTCCCTCCTCTATCTCCTTCTTTTTTCACTACGTATGTACATTTTATTTGGTTCCCGAAAAGATGCACTAAATTGCACTGAATGGTAGCGCAGTTTCGAGAAGTCCTAATTTTCAATGGCGCTCAAAAAGAACTTACGCAATAGAATTCTACAAAAAAAGGTTAGCACCCTCGGATAACATAAAAATACCCATTGACAAATTTTCGTGGAATTATATTGCGTTAGTTCTCCTTGAATATCTTTGAAAGTTTGGATGTCTCGAGAGTGCAACTACCTCGAGTGCATTTTTCCGGTCACCATTTTATTTAACGGGTGTTAGCAGTAGATCAGTTAAGATGTTCTGAACAATATATTGAATGTGTATAATACGTAAGTAAGTTCCACGTACATACATATGTACGTGTATACATACATATGTAGATGCTTTAATACAAATTATATATGTATGCAATTTTATCAAACTAAAATATTCGTCAGCTCTATTGGTGTTCAAAATAAATAATATATATACATATATTACAAATGCTCGTGAATCTACAATTCTGATAAATATTAAGGCGATCCGACGAAGGTCAACAATCTGAATTTCGTACTTCAGATTTATTAAAATTATTATTCAATGTTTAATATCCGAACAAAGAGCAGAAACCAACTACGGGGTTAACAAATTGAAAAGTATCCCGCGTCAAAGGAGAAAACGGACATTGGAAAAGAAGGGACACGAAAATCGGACGCGTGCCTCTCCAAAGTGGGGAGAAGGAAAAGCCAGATGGAAAACGCCTGGAGGATTCCGGGCAATTTCGCTCGTAATAAGCTGGAGAAAAGTTTTGCGGAAAACGCGCACGTCAACAAGCCCAACGTTAATATTTTGATGCGGGTAAAAGCAAAGGGGCAAAAGGCAAAACCTGTGTATTCAATATGCTTTTTGGCCTCGTGCGAGTTGAATTAATCATTATACCCAATGCAATGGTGTGTGTGTGTGTGTGTATTGAAATAAACAAGCCACAAAGACAAATACAAACACTGAATTCGAAATAATTTCTAATTACGAACCAATAAAATATAAATTAACCTTTTAAAATCGGAATATATTGATACAAGAACGCTCGCATGCAACGAGTACACGTTCGGTAAATTAAACACAGGCTAAAAGGTCAATTCTATAACGTTCATATGAAACGAATAGATATTATTCATAGTCTAATTAAACTTGATGCCTGAGATGATTAAGCAATTCATTTCAATTTATGTGTGAAATCAATAGAAAGCGTTAATTTGTTCATTTCTTTAAAATGATTGATATGCAAAGTTTCGTAACGCGATCAACTGCAAAAATCAAATTCATTCTACCGTGCATAAAATAGTTCACAATTCAAAAGCCAGCAATATTGCTCGGTGGTTGCATTAATGCTATCCACCAAGAGGTTCCCGGGTTCAAGCCCAAGTTCAAGTATTTCTGCAGTGCTGCTGGTCAGACTTGGATATTTGTGACTAAAAGTCGATCGTTTCCTATCAGTGTGCCAATTTATACGATTTCATTGTTGAAACGTTTCCACATAAAATTGGAAAAACCACCCTACCCAATATGTAACCTCTATTTAAATATGATTTCAAATTTGTAATCTATAAACCTATATACATATGTACAAGTGTAATACCATAGGTGCCGCTCGGGGGCATTTTATTTAGTAACTTCACTTCGTCCAGGACCTGAAAGAACCTTACATTGAAGGTCAAGATAAGAGAGCATTATAAAGATTCATCCGAAGTCCAGGTATACCTATATTATACTACTACTAAAACCTGCTCCCACTGGATTTCCAACCTTTTACAGATTGAACTCATTTGTATCTGCCAAACCTTTCTGGATCATCCAACTTGCTATTAATCTTTCATCACCCGGTAGTGTGGAGAGAAACCTATTCGGTAACCTTTCCTCCGGCATTGTGACTACTTGCCCCAGTCAGCTTAATTGAGATCAATTAATAGGGATTTTCTTTACACGTTCTACGTACATATTTGATCTCGTTAAACATTTAACCCTCACTAATCAATTCAATTCAAAATTGATGCTCATTTTTACTAAACCACTTAAATTAAAGACCAACTTCACTATAAAGAATTTAAAAAAAAATTAGCCAGCCTCATCATTTATTCCGATCGAATACGGTCACAAATATTCAGATAGGATGTAAAACGGTCTTTAAACTGTCGTTCGAGGATACGTGCATTAATGTATTTAAACTCCTTAGTAGTTTCCAGAAAGGATGTATGTATGAGAGGTGCATACAATCAATTAAAACAATGGGAATCGGGCGTCACGTGAAGTGCGATCATCCGGATGGATGATGAACGTGAGACATTGCACAAAAGCCAATTATTGTTTCAGTGGAAAAAAAACAATTAAAATAAATACAAATTGATGAATAATCGCCGATTACTTGGACACGACCAGACACCGGAAATGTACAGTCGAATAGTATACATATGTGTTATGTACAGTCGAAATGTATTTTTAGTTGTAATATTATATATTCCAACTGGCGTGTTAGGTCATTCATATTGGAATAAAATTCAACTAGTAAATTATATATCTACAAGCGCAAATACACTTTCAACAATATGGTCTAGTTATAATTTAACAGTCGAGTTTTGACGGTGATGTTTTTTCGAATGCTTTAGAATTCAATAATGCGTTCATATTTCCTAGATATATATAACGAATTAAGGTATTGAGTACCGTTTTACGATAACTCTAAGAATGTGTTCAAAACAAAAATATGGCTTTCAAATTCAATTTACTAGTGGAGTGACGTTTTCACTCTAACTTCCATCAAAAAATCTAGCCTCGCCACCTTACCTGATATCAAATTATAGTTGAACTGTATTTTCAATTACAATATATTTTGACCACTTGGAATGTAATTCGCCATATGAATCAACTTACGTGGGTTGGACGGAATATATTCCAACTAGTCAAAATATATTACAACTGCAAGATACACTTCAACTTTAACAGATACATATAATACATATAAAACATGCCTTTGCGTGCGTTCAAGATACATATGTATATAATAATATAATATATACGATGTATGTTTGTAGGTTTGGAGATTTCAAGTAAACAAATTTTAGAATTCTGGGAGTATACGTTATGCATAGGGATGTGGCGTGATGACCAATCGTGTCGAGGAGACGCGGGGAAGCGGGATAGGGAAGTGGGTATTCGAGCGTCTGACATATGCTCCTGATATTGAGCGCCTGAGTTAGAACGGGTGGCATCAGCGTCAGATGCGCGGAAGCGTACACACATGCACACATCCACGAAGACACACACACACATACATTCATTATTTCGACGCGGGCGAACGGGAAGGGTTTAATGAGCGCTTGACTTTTTACTATCAATTCTCGCGCGCGCCTATAAATTACCTTACACTATATTTATATATAACTTTATTTTAATTCGTGTATCAAGCCACCCGTAGAAATCAACGGGAACAATAGTAGTAAGTAATAATGTTTCTGTAATAAAGAGTGTGGATGTTCTACCTATATTATATATTATATATAGCTCGGTTAATTGCTTCTAAAACAACAAACAACAACATTGTTATGATGGAGAAAAGAATACCGACCAAATGGAGATCGATGACGTCTAAATTTGAACGAGCGAAACACCGAAAGAGCAATTTGAGAGGAAAAGTACGGGCACGAACCGCAAAACAAGGCTCGGTCCTCACAGTACTCCACCAGATGGGTTGGATGGGTAAAACTTGAAAAGTTTCAACCGCGATCGTTTGCGAAACTAGGGTTTGCCGCTTCGGCAAAACGGAACGTCCCTCTCCAAAAGTGGGCAAAGAAGCAGTTGTGGACAAGAGAAGTTATCGCCTATTTAGTTGAACGATCTCGCGATGTGACAAGTTAATCCCGTCATACTATCACGTTGTTTCGGAGATTTGGTAGAATTTTGCCATGTTGTAAAGTTTTAAAGTAAGTACTGGATAATGATTACACTAAAAGCACTATCTATTACACATTTACCCTTACTAATTCCACAGAAATTGCCTACTAACGAGAGCGCTGTCCAATTAAGTATTTACTACGTAGAATATCTGTGGTGTGGATTTACTACGAAGAATATCTATTTTAAAGTCTTCTTTATACATATACAGAAAGTCTTCGACTAACGACGATTCGCGCTTACGACCGAAATAAAAAAAAAGTTTTTTAAAAACATATCTCTTCCATAATTTGTATATAAAATTATAATTTTGAATAAAAATACCAATAATTTTATTTTACTAACGCCATCTATGTTTAAAACTAAAAACTGGATAAATGTCAGGCACTTTTCAGAAATTCAAATTTCAAACGCGTCTAAAACGATTTTTTTTCTCCATCTTAATGTCAGAGGATACATTTACTTACAAAATGAGCAATATGGCAAAGTATGAAAACGATCGGATAAGAGGCAATTATTTTCCTGAATTGTAATCGCAAGTGAAACGTAAAGGAGGTATGTAAAAAGTAAACAATTTTTAAAATTAAAAATAAGTAATTCAATTGAAAAAGTTCGTTGAAAATCAGGTTGAGGTAGTGAGTAGCTTGAGCAATGGATGAATCAATTCGACTTCATTTAATTATGAAATTCGAATTACGACCGAGGTGTAAAAACGTTTCTCTGTCGTAAATCGAGGAATACCTGTAGTTTAAATTTTTTCAGTAAACAATGTAAGAATGGTGCACTTTACCTTTTGTGATGACATGACTTCTATAGCAGATGACCGCTATAGAAGTCATGCGTAGAATATCAGTAGCGAGAATGGCGTGACTCAGAATATTTCAGGTGTCAATTGACATATTTGGTTACTTGAATAAATCCTACAATATATCAATATTTTCAAAAAGTAGCGCGAAAGTTGAAGCGGGCAAAGGGGTAAGAAAAAAACTTAATTATTAAAACGAAATTTCTTAGCACTAGCATATATGTATGTATGTACGTCTCCACGTGCGGCGAGCTACCTGAACTCGAACCTGTGCAAATGTGTAGATGAGTCGCAATCGGTACTTGCGACTCGGAATGGGCGACTATATACACGCTCGACGACTTAACTTATGAACTCAAAATTGTATGATATATACAATTTTAACGTAGAAGTTATCGGCGGTCGTCGACCACTAGTTCACTAGCGCTGATCACCTGATATCACGTTCGCGCCAAAAAGGCGACGACGTATGAACAAGTTGTACGCAACAGCCAATAAGGTCTCGCGACCCATCGACCAATGATATGAGAGTACCCGATGGGTATAAATATTAGGCGGTTTTTGTCTGTGCTTCATTCGGAGTTGGCAGGCCGACGGACCAAGAACAATAAACTACCCCTACCACTATTAACTGCGTCTTTCACTCTGATCTCGGACACCCCTCTATAGATCCACGCTACGATATTTTATTAAGTAATCTGTCGAAGTGAATTTATGTATGTAAGCCATACGAATACTAAAAGAGTATATTTGCTGAAGTAATATATTTTCAGAGGTAATGGCATTAAAAAACCTTTTGTTGAAAAAGGTGAAAGAATACTACCTTTTCGTGTGGTTTTTCAATTTTCCAGACATTTCGTTGAGCCTCGCTTTTGAGTTGATAAAAAATACATTATCCAATACTAAACCTCACCTTCCGTTATTCCCATATATAAATCGATAGTGGGGCATTACAAATTACGTTGATTTTTCCTTCATAAAGACCAACATTCTTTTGATAGTGAAACGCTTGAATGAAATGTTTTATAGCGTGTGCGAGAGGCTATTTTTCAAAAAAAAAGTGATATTAAAAAAAAGCAAGCCTCGATTCAAGAATAATATAAAAGCAGAATGTGTATGAAAAAGAACGTAAGTGAATGCGAAAAAAACGTTATAAATGTATGTATGGGAGCCACGAGTTTCTTCTCTAAAAGATCTAAAGGCCAAAGAATAACATAGTAGGAGAGATACGCGTAAAACTTTGTGAAAGCAAAGCTTTTGAATAATTTTCCACACAGGATGTATATGTTATAAATACACATATAACACTTTTGTGTGTATATCTTGTTCTAGCTCTACTTCACAAATTGTTATCTATTTCGCACCCCTTTATTATTCAAGAAAAAAACTTTATTACGACTTAAAGAATATCTTTCTTTTGTCTAGCGAAAGTACCCATAAAAGGATTTGCATATTAATACACTACGTCGTAATAAATCATGGAAAATTATCACGGAATCGTTAAACTTTTACCGGTGTGAAACTTTCCTTTTAATATTACAATTAAATTTTCATTAATTATAACGAAACATCCCTGAACGAGGGGGTGAGAGCAAAAATAAACTCGTTAAACGTACATACAGACATTAAACGGTTAAAAACGTAGCGCAATCGAGAGCTTTGGGAGCCGTAAATCCGATCCGTAGTTTGGTACGGAATTAACACATTCACCGGCGGCTACCGCAAATAATGCGAACTATGCGCCAACTCACTATTACGTATTCAGCGGAGGGCACCTCGCCGTGTTCTCAAACTTTTCGCACCGAAGCACCCCCTACCACCCCCCCAGTCGGGCAATATTTAAACGGGGACGTTCGGAACGTGGAACTTGCAGTTCAAAGTCGTTATATTAATTAACGATAATTGGATTTTCAATTACGGACAGCTACGTGTGAGCGAATTCGAATTCGAACACGTATTATGAGCACTGGAATATCCGGTCCGTCACATTTAACTCATTCACTAATTCAGTTTCAAATTCAATCCGTTGTTTGTTCACAAAATTCATCTGTAGAAAGTACATATGTACAATTGTACAAATCAGAACGCAGTACATCGCTTATACCGATTGGTTCGCATGCACACTATAACTAGTGTTGTGCCCGTTGATATTTCACCGGATGGTTTTGGAATCTTTTGATACATGAGGCACACCCGAGGCTATTATCGCTATAGTCGATCCGATGTTACGTGAGGCTTATGAGAACCGGGCATGCTGTCGCATGCGTTCAAAGTATTGTAACATTGTAAGGACGTAAAATAATTTCTTTGTTTTTTAATTATTTCTAATTTAACTATTTAATATTATTACAATATAATTCAATGCAAGGTCTTTAATAATATTACTGCAAGTTTTGCTATCCATATTCATAAGTATAGCCACAATAACGCATGTAATTCCCGTTCCCGTGGCGTTCCCGTTCCCATTTATCGAAAAAATGCAGTCAGCGAACACATTTGAAATTATTCAATTGTTTGTTTATTTTACCCTAACAATGCAGGTCGCGACGCAAAAACATTTGAAATTATTGCGTTGCAATGCCACTCATTCCCGTTTCAGTTCCCGTTTTTGGGCGATTTTTTTTTAAAGTAAGCTTCCCGGATATGCACACAACAAATCCTGAAAGTTCCATCGTAATCGGTTGAGTGGTTTATGAGCCTATACGAGACAGACAGATAAAGAGACAAACAGACATTAATTTTTATATACATATGTATGTATATACATATATAGATTCATAATTATTAGTATATATCAAACTCATTATTTTTGGATTTGTAAAATTCATACGAAAATATTTCGCACGTATTCATCGCAGACTTATTATGTTTATGGTGGTGGTTTCCCTTTTAATTTAAGCCGTTCGATGTTAGTCCGATCAATCAATATACGACCCGACACGAGTGTAATACTTAGTAGACTTGCAGGAAATGAAAATGCCAGTCGTACAAGTGACAACTATGAACGATCGAACATATTAGCGAACATAAATCAGACGAAAGGGTCGCACATCCTCTCTCACTTGCTCGCATGTGGAGAATGAGGAGACAGCAAGGGGAGTTAAGAAAAGGTGAGAAGTGCGAATGGAGAGGAGCTTTGAAAAGATAATTCGCCAGTCCGAGTTGGGTTCGGGTATGGTATTGTACGATAACGCAATGATAAATGGTCCAAAACTGAGTCTCGAGGTTCAGGAATGGCGGCAAAGTATCCCCAAATCTGTAAATCATGATTTCAGAAAGGGCCCGCGCCTCGATGGCTCGATATCTATTACCGATTGCGGTTTCATTGTGTCAAACGGTGGGGGGGGGGGGGGGAAAGATTGAGAACCGGCTGCAAACTTGTCGCGAACGACAGAAAATGCAACGAGCGATTTTCCTCTTGACTTGGAGCACTTCAATTCAAATTTTAACTTGTTGGCAAATATTTGACGACGTATCTCATAATAATATCCTTTTTGCGACTGTAAAATTGGGATCCAACATCAAAATTTCAAATCTTAAGATAAAGTGAGTGGTTCAAGCTTTCTTTACGGGTATATTTGGATTAACAAGTATATGGATTATCTTCTAAGATATTCAACACATTGTTAACAAACTTTCACTTTGTAACATTCTTAGCCCATTTGCCAACTTCATTGTTCACAAATTTAAGTGAAAATTCACCATCAGATAAATTAATTGGAAGATCAAAGCTAGAATGGGAATCTTTATTATTTGCTTCACCAATCTAAGAATTTTTAAAATTTTAAATAGTAACCACTGAGAAAAATGATTGCGAAAAGACATTTAGAAGACAATAATGTAATAATATTTGCAATATCTTCGCTAGTTTTAATTAGAAGCAATTATTTTACAGTTTATCAGAATTCATCTACATACAACCAGTAGTATGTGTATATCAGTGGTTAGCGTGTAATTCTTTCTACTAAGTAGTTACGGGTTGAATCCCTGGCCCAATGCTCCAATGCTCCATACCTTGGATATGTGACTCCAGGTCGATCGTTTCCTTTCAAAGTTTACCAATGAATCTGATTTCATTGAAATGGTTCCAATAAATTGGCAACCTTGTTCTACTTCTCGAATAATTCGAGTTTTCAGATTTTGGTAATTTATAAAACGCTGCAAAAATACAAAAGGTTTATCAAATTTATACATAGATGTCTCTATGATGCTCTATAAATTCATTAACAATTCAATTTTCTAGGAAGGCACATTGGGGTTTACCAGTTAGGCCTTCCTGATAAACTCCATGTATGTATGTATAAAAATAAAATGGCAGGATTTCATTGAAACGAGATGGCAACATGGAAGATAATTCTGATAATAATTTTTATATTCTCATTGCAAGCGAAATTTTTCAGTTGACTTTTAAAGATGAAAAAAAAATTATGTAGAAAAAGGAAGAAGGAAGAAAAAATCTTGCATGAAAGATCAAAAAAAAATCAATAATTTTACATGGAAAATGGCTGACTTTTAGATTTTGAATAATATCAGAATTTTTTCAGAAACAAAACTCAAATCTTTTAAGGAAATCGAACTGATCAGTAATTGACTCACAAACTTGCAGTTTATGAGTTCAAAACTCGTTTATATAATATACACACATATACACATTCACAAACATAATATTCTACATTGAATCAACAATATCTACAGTAAATTTTTGATAGTGAATATTATTAATTTTCAATCATTCACTGTACTAACAATCCAATTTAATTCCGATCACGTATGGGGTTAACCACTCGACCGCAACACCAATTAGTCGTGAAGCAGAAATTGTTGGAGCATAAAACCCGCGAACCTCTAATTAAGCATCAGGTTAATTCATGTCGAGGAATGCAAGGATTGCTATGTCAAATTGAAAAACGGAATAAAAGTAGGTACAAAGTTATACGTATATAATAAAGCCAAGATATGAAATAGTTCTCAATACATATTTTTGTATACATACATATATGATACGCATTATATAATACCCAACACGCTTATTACCATTTGGACGCCGACATGTTAAATAATACTCATTGTGTTAATGGCTATGCAAATGGTTTTGAGTGGTAAACGGTTGTTTCGTGACGTACAATGTATGTACGTTCTAAGTTTCTCAACATTTCATTTATTTGATACGACTAGAAACATATCCGACTGTTCTTAACAAAACACAAAAAAATAAGTCTGAAACTGCATACAAATTAGGACTCACGCGCACGGAGATACAAAGCGCGCATGGACATACAAAGCGAGCACCGACAAATATTGAGTACTAACGAGTTATACAGTTGATGCTTTGATTGGTTATTTCATACACATCAGCAACATAGATCAGTAATTTTTCAACTGAGTGCTCAGGGGTTCAATCCCTCGCCGGTACTGCTGGCCAGATATGAAATAAAATGAAAATAAAACATATAAAAATAAAATGAATGAACTTTTCGACATTTAATGCATTTAATGCAACTAGAGATCTATCGACTTCGTAAAGCATAAATGGAAATTAACTCGAAAGCTGCATCCAAATTAGAAAACAAGACGCCCACAAAGATACAAAGCGCGCCAAAACACACAAGAAGCGCATGGACAGATAAGGCGTACACCGACAAATGTTGAGACATAATATTCGCCTAGTCTGGACGACCCTATGTCCCTGTGCGTGTTTTTTGGACGCAAATCGATGATTCCAAAGTGCCGTTTTGATTCCAAACATACCGATTTGGCAGAAAGGGTTCCTATTACTATGTGATTTTAAGCATGTGAAGAGGCACGTTTGCGATTTAATATTCGAAATTTTGACTCAATTACATACGCTCAATATTTATTCGAGGGATCAGATAACATTCGAATGTTTGCTCGCACGTTCATACGTATTACGACGAATTCGAGCAAACATTGAGGAGCACTTCTGCATCAATATTTACTACCAACATTCAACTGCATCGAAAGCTTCAAACTTTGAGTTTGCGTTTCAGACTTATATGTATTTATCAATGTCGTTCCAAAGCGACAGCTCAATCGGAAGAGCGCTTTGATTACGAACGAAAAGCTCTAGGTTTGAAAACTATTATATAAACATACATACATAAATACAACCCTCAATGTTTGTATGCACTACATGAACGTGTATATTCTTGTGTATATACGTACATATTGGCAATGTTTGCTACGAGTAATTTGCAATAGGAAATTATTTGGTTCATAGTAAAAATGTGTATATAAATGATAGTATGTATTAACATTTCAATGTATGGTTTTGAAAAGGAAAATTTACAAATCTAATAGAATACATTAACAGGAACAAATAACTCGTTTTAATCAAATCGAGGAGCTATCGCCGCAATATGACATATTGCCAAATGGTAATTTTAGACTAATGTATGCATATTAAAGTTAGATAGGACACTCGCCATTTACTTAGATTATCGTGGGTACCACTAGACTTCGTAACTATCTACGCTGAGCTGAATTTAATACATCATAGTGGGGAAGATGACAATTAAACAACTGTAAGCAACGACATATGTATATGTATAAATATCTCAACTTTCATCATCCCACACATTTTTCAGATTTCATCCACACATCTTCGAGGTGGATGATGGATGTTTGCACTCTTTTACATCTTTTACTATAAGAGAATTAAGACAATATATAAAAAACCTAATTAATAAATCACCAATTCTCTCCGTAAACTTTGAAAATTGAGTATGGTAAAGTGCTCAATCGGCCATAGCGTGAGTCAGAACAGTGTGGACGATAGACGTCAACGTGAAGGAAGATGTAGTATTTTAAAACGTGTCTATTACGATTATTTTTGACCATGGTAATGGCGGACGTCATTCCCACTTATATTGATGACCAAACCGAGCAAAATGGCAAAGTTTGAAAACGATCGAATAAGAACCCAAACTTCGTCACACGACCAAATCGTTTGCAAGCTAAGAAGAGGTAAGTAAAAAGGAAACAACGGCAAAATTAACTACGCCCAAAAAAGCCCGCGTGGCCACCTTTGAGTTACATACGTAATCCGCCCATTGTCATTTAAATTTCTTTACTCCCACCATTGCATCACCACCGTTGTCATACTTCTAATCCACGTATTCCATTTTCTATATGCCAAGCATACATTGATCCATACTTCTTCGAGTGCATTGGATCTTATGCAGCATTATGGCGTTCAATACCCAAGTTTCGCATCCATACGTCAGCACTGGCACGACACATTAATCGAAGTTATTTTTTTTCAGGGGCCTTTCATTGGGCAAAGGGTGACTTTTTTATACACCTAATGAAAAATGGAATAAATCAGATCATAAAGTTTGAGATGCGTTAGAATAGGCGTCGATGACCATCATCAAGAGCACGAGCAGTTGTGTTAAACAGAGGTCTGACCGAGCAATTGTCTTATATGTACAGTAAAATTTCGATGACTCGCATGTCATTGAACCGGTATGTGCGAAATGTAGAGCATTAAACCCGCCAGTTACCATACATAAAACCGGGTAAGGATTTATTTTATAAATGAAAAAAAGGCCTTTTTCAGTTTGAATGCAAATGAATATTCATATTTTATAATCCGCATTATGAATGGAATATTCGGGGAATAATATACCATAATCGGGGAGCTGAACGAGAATCAATCATTTCAAAATATGCGGTACACATTCAATACGGCCCGAGCAAAAATGTTGAGAGTCATCATTACAAACGGACGCCATTGATGAGTTTTATTTTGCGATAACGATCGTAACGACTTTGATGAATATAACATCGGATATTTGAGAGTACATAAAAACGTCTACATATTTTCAATATACATACATGTGTGGAGAGTAGATGAAGTAATATATGTATATGTGCACAAACAGATTAATTTGTAGAAAACATTCCAAAAAATATGTATCCAAAATTTATAAACAAGCAATATGAATCTGCGTCCAAATTTAGTCGCATGTCGCGTACAAAGACACGGTAAAGAACAATCCAAAATAGGCGAAAGTGACGAACTAGAACATGTTTGTTGTGTTCGCCTATTCTCTAGCTCTACACGGCGAAATAACACAGTGAAGAGCGGCACGTCGTGTGCTTGGCTTCCCGCTTTTGGGAGGTCTCCTACATTTCGTCAAATATGGGATACACCGTTATCGATCACTGTTAAGCAAGGATAAATACTAGGATACAATTTTAACAAAAACACTCCAGGGGGTGGTTTTGGGACGGTGTGTGCTGGACGTTCCATGAATATGTGCAAGGCATTCCACATTTTTTTCGCATGTTCGCAAAACTTCCTAAAAAAAAACCAAAAAAGCCACGGTTATCGCTGTGTGTTTTCGCCCTTAATCTACTATGTAGATGCTGCTTAGCATATGCCTTAGATATAAGTTTCAAAACATAAATTTAAACATTTTGTAATGAGATTTTGTCTTTTTTTGCTTTGTTGTTGTTTGGACATTTTTGTTGTGTCCACGATGGACACGTTCGCCTAGCCCTAGATTGTACGGATCTTAATTAATCTAGACGTTAGAAAACTTAAATTTATAAAACGTATAACGAAAGTAATAAAACTTTGAGATTTTTGAGACTAATGATATTTTTATTGCTTTTTTTTTGCTTTATTCATGTTTAAACATATTTATTATGTTCGGTTCGTCATGTTCGCCTATTCTATACAGGCTTTAATGTAGATGCGGCTTATCATGTGTGTGTACAATAATTAAGTTTCAAAACTTAAATTTACAATATATGTATGTAGCGAATTTAATTTAACTTTTTAATGATTTTATATTTTGCCCTTAAGAGGGCTGGACAGCAGCGCCTTGTCCATACAAACGTACTATACTTCTCCCTTCCTCAATTATGGCACTAGAGAAATTATTTTTTAATATGCTATGGATATCCACCATTTGGGGTGCATCTATCGTTTTATTTTTTTGATTAATTATTTTTTATAGGAGCTAGGAGCCGCCAAACATCTATAAAATCGCCTCTTTTTTACACCCACGAAACGAGTCCAGCGTGCTTATTTAACGGTCGATTTAAAAAAAAATACGCCGATAGATGCACAGAAAGTATCTTTCTCATACCGATGAAGAAATTTTTTTAAAAATTGGTCCAGTTTTGGAGGAGAAAATAGGAGAATACGAAACCTCGATTTTGTCAATTTAAAATACGTTTTATCTGGTCGAAGCGCAACTGTCGCATTCACTCAATATATATATTGATATATATTGTCGCAGTCACTCAATATATACATACACTCAATATATATGTCGAAGAAAGGAACGGTAACAAAATTAAGGTTTCGGGTGTACAGCCCTCTTAATAACCACACTTTCTTTGTAGCACTTTTTTTGATATAACAAAATTCCATTTGGGCCTCGCAGGGATGTTTTGTATTTCTAGTTTGTTCTTATTTATCGGAACAGGCTGCAGTTGCAAGACATTCCCTTCTTTGTATTTTTACTACTTATTAAATTATCTTTGTATTTTATTACTCATCTAAATTTTCATTTATCCGCTATTTTATTACTTTACTGTTTTTTTATGATTTAGTTTAAATGTTGTTATTTTTTGCTTTTGCTTTTTGTTCTATATATTTATTTTTTGTTTTTCTCCCCCCTCTTGTTTTATTATCTAGGCCATTGCGGCGCATTAGGTTATTCCTGTAATGCCACAATGGTCCAACTTTTAAATAAATAAATAACTTAAATTGACTAAATTTTAAAGGTGCATTTATCAAGAAAAAACTAATCACGATATATGTATACCTACATGTAATCTAATGGGATACTCAATCTTATAACATTGCCAAACTTTTACATATAAAATATACTTATTTGAAAAAGTTCGAAATTGGAATATCAATCAAGTCATCAATATCGACAAGCTTTCACATTTCTTATCAGCGCCTGTACATGCATAAACAATGACCACAAATGATTTTCCACGAAGTATTTTTGAAGGTAAGGGAAGGGGAGTATCATCAATCATAATTTAGCATACGTGGATACGTTGCGCGTTTACTTCCTCATTTGCGAGGAACGTCCCGTGAATTTATACGAGGTAAAAAAAAAAAGGAAAATATACATATAAAATAAAAAAAAGGTTAATCGCCCTCTCTATCCCTCTCCGCGTTGAATTCAATTCGAGCAATCAATCGACGGCTCGATTCGAAATGGTAACCGTCATTACGGACAAAAGATGAGCGGGACGACAATGGCGGGAGATGATGGAAAGGCTGGACCGGGATGCGGGATGGTAGTTGGGTGAATTGGAGTGAATCGAGACACGGGTCGTTGGTTTTCGTCCGACGACCAACTATCCACGTTTATTCTGGCCGGTTGCCGCCGAATTAATCCACTAGAACCAACCAACCCCTGGATTCGAAACCGGGAACCTGCTAGGTGGCATACGCTTCACCGGATATCGGTAAATGCTCGTGCTAATAGCAATGACGGTATAAATATTATATATAGACTTAATTTATAACGAACTAGTCAAGCTATATGTATAGTTCAGTACGTAATGATATTTTTTTATCAATATGTGAAATTTATATTAATTATTTATTTCTCTATTAGATACTTCGCAATCCCTTGACTTGATAAATAGCAGTTTCTAATATATTGTTTTTAATTTTTAAATGCTTTTTATTGTTACTAAATTATGTTCACAATACATTTTGTATCTATTTTAATAGCTACTGATCATTTTCTATTTTACAATTTGAATTAAATTTTGTTAGTAATCATAGTATTATATTATTCTAATGTTAATGTACAGCATAATGGGAAAAACAGCTCAAAAACCTATTAACAATTCTTATAAATGCTCATAATACTACATCTAATACATAATATTAATTAAAGATTCTCTAAAGTCAACGATCAAAATGTCTATACCTGAAGGGTATAGACATTTTGTTGTAATCACCGAGACTCTTCACAAGTGTGTTAGTATGGTTATTAGTGATTCTGTCATTGAATCTACTGGTTAGTTAGTTAGTAATGTCTGTAACTAACGGAATATTATATATGGCATGCAGTTTTTTATAAGTTTTTTTAAGTTAGTATATATGGGTGTGTTATAAATTATTTTTAGAGATTTATTTTGTATTATTTGGAGCTTAGAAAGGTTAGTATTCGAGGCGTTATTCCATACAGGTGAAGCATAGGTTATGTTTCTGATATAAATTTAATTATGTGGTTTTGAGCACGCTTCATTTTAATCGATAACGTTTTAACTAAATTATTTATTTATTTGCAGATTTAGACCATTATGGGCTTGTAGCATTACAGGTAGAACCTAGTGGGTCACAATGGTCTACGTGTAGGCAGCAGTATGGCTCGGTGGTTGCGTTTATGTTTAGCACCGAGAGATTACTGGGTTCGATACCGTGCTAATCTTTAACTGCTGGTTGGACTTGGATATTTGTGACTGTAAGTCGATCGTTTCTTATCAGAGTTTGCCAATTTATCTGATCTTCATTGTTGAAACGGTTCCTCAAATTGGCAAAATTCATCCTACGTGCTGTCACAAATATCTAAATTTGATTTATGTACAATATGTAAAAATGTATGTACAAGTCCATAAATCAATAGATTTCTCAATGGATCAATTAATTGATGATTTTGTGTCCTTTAGCCACTCGAAATAGTGATTTATCTAATAAAAATGCTGCAATGTTTGTAATTAATTGTCTAGGAAGGCGCATTGGGGTCTACCTGGCAGGCCTTCTCGGTATATATAAATGTAAAATAAATAAAATAAAATAAGAAAACAAGAAGAAAAAAAAAACAGAACACATAACCAGCAGCGTGGACTAGTGGTTAGCATATATACTTTCGAACATAGTGGTCACAGGTTCGAGTCCCACTGGTTGCTGCAGGCCAGACCTTGGTTTGTGACTTCAGGTCGGTTGTTTTTTTTATCAGAGTTTGCCAATTTATATGATAAAATGCTGCGAATCTATCCACAAATTTCGAGTTTTTCAAAATTTTACTATTTATATAAAAATGCTCCGAAAATTTGAATTTTTTTCTACTAGTTCTGATAAATTTTTCGCATATTAAAAATATATCTATTCGTAACTTCGAGTGAATCACCAATATTCGACATATGCAGATCAAAGACGGAGTGTCTTTGTCTTTGTCCTTTTCTCATGTTTAGGTCACACTGAGAAAAGGCCTATTATTTAACAAATCCGCTAAGAAAAATGTTCATTTTATTATAGGAAGTTTCGTATATGTATGTATGTAGGTACATACATATGTATTGATAAATAAGAAACAATTTGAAAGCACATCAAAAAATATGATTATTTACATCAGATATTTATATGTAGATGCGGTACACTGTATTAGTTCTCCAGAAATATTCGAAAATTAACCCAAAGGGAAAAAAATCGGAGTCGAAGTTGTGTTTTGTTTTAATGACTCACAGCCCTGAAAATTTTATAGGGCACCAAAGCCAGAGTGAAACGAGTCGCTAGTTTACAACGAGCCGAGTCAAATCATAATTGCCCGGCACGAAAGTGGTAGACATTCTGGTCTAGAGATAAGGCCCTTATCCCAAGGGAAATATTCGCAGTGCGGTCATTAACAAGAGATTACCTCTCGCGTAATTTGCTGGCAGTGCGTGTGAGCCCCAGGACCGGCCATTAAGGAGATTGGATAGGAACTCGGGGAGGATGCTGGGCGATCTTCATCAACGACTAGTGCATGATCGTCGCGCAAATCGGTGATGGATTGTCGACACTTGATTATTTCGATCCCATTAATCAAGCAATCAAGTGCTGTCTCTCATTTGAAATATTAGTTTGTGTCTAAAAGGTTTTTTTTATGACTTTGGTTTGGATATATAAAACTCCTTTGTGCGGAAAATTTTCATGTGCATCGCAATAAAATCCGCGCTTTCCGTTCGGATTTTACTGTCGAGGAAAACTGCCCGTTGTGATACGAGTAATAAAAATAATCGAAACGTCTAGAGTGGGTTTTGATATGAGTTCCGAATTACATAAATATTATGTTTATTGTAGATTGGAATTATATGCATGTAATAAGTATAAAATTCATTTATATGCTCTTTCATCGCTATCAAGAATGTCGCTATAAATTGTACCGCGGATTTAAGCGAAAAAAACCATTGATTTTTTGAAAATCGTTTAATATATGTATGTATTTAAGTACGGATGGTTAAAAAATGGTGTTAAGACATATACATACATATATGTTGATGCGATAAATGTGATTTAGACATTAATAAACAGTTTTATAAAAAAGATTCAGTCCACATAGCTATGTAAACTCGATATACATACATACATACATATTTGCATATTTGAGCCGTTATATTTTAAAGTGGCAAAAGTCCACTTTTCTTCATTTCGAGAAATATTTCGCAAAACATTATATTTAATGTTTTGCATTTAACAATATTTAAAAATTCTGGTGGCCTGCTACAATAAATTGCGTATATTTTTAACGAGAAAAAACCAACAAAAATCATTCGCCTATTCGAATTCAGTGGGCCACATTTAGTAACGATTTATAAGTCTGTGATCCGATAATACTATTTTGTTGCTCGGTGGTGTAATCAATTTGAAACAGTGGAATAAAAATTTAAAAAGATTCGTACAATCACGAAATTCTACACAAATTACATAATAAACATGACGATTTTCGCAAACGCATCCCAAAAGTATCGAAGAAACTTTCCTCAAATCGGAATCGGAAACAATTCAAAGTGACGTAACTTTTCAGTAAACTTTCCCAACGATCGATGACACCGTTTTCCGTGATATTTTCATTTCTGTTTACGCCCGAGTCAGATTTACGCCTCACCCTGTATGTACATAATCGCTCGTATGCGTGAGAGCGCGCAAACTGTGCGGTAAAAACTCATGATTAATGCCGTATTTTACTTGTTTTCTTTTTTTTTCGGTTGCTTTTTGTTTTCGGTCGTCGGACCGTTCCGCACTTTTTCGCGACCCCGTCAAAAACAATGTTGTTTACCCCTGACTCGGAAGCGTTGCGACCTCGCATGTCTGCGTTCGCAAAGATGCGAATTCGAACGTGCTTTTTTTTCCGCCATCTATAAAAGTTATTTGCTTTTCAGTGCCCGAGCCGGGAAAATCAAATTCGGCTATTTTACGAGACTTCGGGGATGTCCTTATAAGTATGTATGTCATTGCGATTTATTTTTCGCGAATAAATTTGCCCGTTTTTTTGCGATTGTTGAAGATAATTCTATAGATAAAAATAAATCATAATTTTTCAATTGAAACGAACACACATATGTACACGCACTGGTTAAGTTATTATAAAAAATGAGCAATTAATTACAATCTAAATTAATTAAATGTAATTGCTTTATTAATTACATGCAAATTTAAAAACGTCTGTCTATAGCTTAAAAAATTTAAACTTAATTATGTATTTATTTTAAACTAGGCCAAATTTTGGTATATTACTAAGTGTTCATTTTTTATGTATGTGTGTAGTTATAAAATTAGTGTAATTTAAATAATGGGGAGGAACAGTAATTAAACACTAATAATTATTGATTTTTATTTTAATATACATATAATTAAAATTTATTTTATTTCTTGGCAAATATACAGTTGCTTGAGTAAAAAAAGCAAAATGCCTACTATTTAGTCACAGCAACTCAAAATGAGAACATAAAAGAACATCTGAAGTCAAATGAATAAATAAATAAACATATAAATATGTTTTTATCATTCCGTAAATACTAACATGAACAAGTACCATCAAGAAAAAAATATAGGTAATGATTATTATGAGTTGTATAATTAATTATAATTAGCTAAGTTAGCCAGAATGTTTAACTGACGGTTGCGTTAAGGTTAACCACCGATAGGTTCCCGTGTTCAAGCTCTGGGTTGACCTCAATTGAATAGAATTTATTCCGAGTATTTCTGCGATGCTTCTTTTCAGACTTGGATGTTTGTCTTTCTTATCTTTTTCGACCAGAGTTTTCCAATTTATCTAATTTCATTGTTGAAATGGATACTCACGAAATTTGTCAAAACCATCTTACATATGTACTATTTGAATATGATTTCAAATTTATAAAACTATAAATTTATACATGTAAAATTTTATAAAGCATCATAGTAAAATATATATTACACATCTACATATATCTAATAACATTTATTACATATCTACATATGTAAAACTTTTTGTCAATAGGGAATGTTTTGAATGACTTCAAAATCACTTAATCACCAATCTACACCTGACTTACGCATAGAAAACAGTTAGAATAAAAAAGGTTTCGAGATACTTGTCATATAAATATGTAAGACATGAACCGGGAACCATTTACTCAACACATTTGATACACAGGCTGGACCAAAGGAAAGTAGGAAATTTCTCGAAAAGAATTTTCGACCCATTGAATTTTTTTAGATTTTTAAGCAAAGTATAACCCTCTATAAAGATTTTCCACGAACCGGAAGTGTCAATTTCCCTTATAAATCACCTCACTTGTCCTGAAGTCACAACCATCAATATAACTATGTACCTATACATACAAATACCAACTCAATTGCCAACTACATATTACATCGTAGGCATTGTTCTAATAATCCAAACATCCCATGATTTTCAAATAAATATACAAACATACATTATTACATTTATTGCAGGTCACTTGAAATAATTTCTTTCGCGTAATTACACGCGCTTAAAAGCCGACATGCAGTAGACGAATTTGTGAACCAGTTAGATACATACAAACATACATATGTGACAAAATGGTCAGAATCTGAAAGCATTAAAAAATTAAACTACAAGTAATAAAATCTAGTTAACCCCTCGATGACGACACGTTGATCAAAGGGGTAATGAGAGCGCGCAGAAAGCGCGGGTTCAATTACGCGATGCGAGCAATCATGGTGCAATCAACGCTCGAGAGCGCTAATTAGCGTATCCCGGGATATTCCGATCCCGGGATCGAATCCACCCACATACCACCCTCTGGACCGCAGACAGCCGCAACACGCGATGGCAACTGAAAGGAGATGAGTGATGAATATTGGTTATTAAAATTTGATCTAATCACGCCATCGATCGATCTCCTCCACCCTTTCTCGCTGCCTTTCGACGCTTGTTAAATTAAATATAAACAAATTTTATAGTCAGAGTGGGGTTAAATTTATCATAGTTGAAAGCAATTCAGCATGCAAATATGTCTCGAGCGTGCGATTCAATAATACGTGCGAAGTAAGAGTTAAATACAATGAATTAGACACGCTATTATCGCGTGCCTAATTCATTGTATTATATTATTCAGTAGTTTAAAACTGAAAATTAATAGTATATTTATATAATATAAGTTTTATTACATTTATGATTTAATACGAGCAGTGGTGAGGTACCTTAATGTATGTATAATATGTCATTGGGTCGACTTCGAGAGTGTTCGGTCAAGAAGAATCAATTGATAAACATTCTTCAACGTTTTGTAAAATTATTCAAAAATTCAAACACGGACCCACAAAGCGGGGACCGACAAACACGGACGCCCAAGGTGCGCACCGACAAAAATGGAGACACAATACGTTTGATGAAGTTCCACAAGTGATATTTGTCGATGTTCATTTTATGTAATTCGGTTCTTGCTAATGTTGTGAAAGAAGACGGAATCAATACAGATATAGATACATATGAACTGTCATGAATTCAAAAGGAAAAAATTTGTGAAGTCAAAAAAAACACAGACACACACATTTTTTCTAGATCATGAAAACGTGATCAGTGAATGATACTGAGTTCAAAATCTCGAGTTCAAATTTTCGCATGATCACAAAACTTCATCTATTGCTACTATGTACATAGATAACATAAAAAATATGCCTCTGACGATTAATCATTTTCACAACCTTTTAATTATGTCCATTCTGTTCGTTCCTTGAAATTCTTGCCAGTTAAACATTTGTGATTTGATTTGAAACCACTTTAACTCTTTAGATCGCTTTGATGTTTAACCGTCATGCGGAGGTTAGTTAGCATTGAAGTAAGCTAATGTTTCCGACATGAAGCTAAATGAGTTTAATCATGAACAAACTCATTAAAAATTACATCAGAATCTTCTGTCAAATCGATCGAGCGAACTATCCAAACGCAGCTTTCTACCGCCCCTTTACAACCCACTTAAGCAGTGGTAAAAGTTACTTTTTCCACCATAATTTTTTTTCTCATTCCACACAAGCCACATTCTAGCTTACTGGTTAAGCTAACCAGTAGAGGTTTTGGATACAAACCCCGGCCGGAATCGAAACATTTATTCGACTTTTCCGATGATTACGACTACGTCTATCGCTACTAGCAAGATCTGGATGGTTATTAAATATCCATATGGTTTCAAGTCGGCATCCCCTTCCTGTGTTTAAATATTTGGCTAATCCAAATTTGTACATTGTTGCGAGCATGTTCACATATGCTTGAGGTTTGCGATTAATATCTGTATACCTACGTATTATACATATGTAAACATTTGATGCCATAGTGTCGATTGAGGGTGTTAAAAATAGTTGAAATTTCGCACTAATACAATGTTACTAAATTTAAATCAGTAAAAATTTCAAAGTTTAGATAACAAGAAAAGTAAAATACGGCATCCTATTTAAAACAAGAAAGAATGGTAAGAAAAAAAAATATAATCCATTTTACACTCAGAGCATACATACATATTAGTTGATAATTAAAAATGTTGACAACCTCTCAACACGTGCGATAAGCCAAAGAACCGCAACACGTTGCGGTTGGCTTTTCAACTCGCTAATTTTCAAGGGGTTGAATTAACCACAAGCTCGCAAAGCGGTTAAAGAGCTTTCTCCCAGCAAAAGCTCGTTATAGAGTGCAATGCCAAAGCCTTCGACCAGCCTCGTTAATCTGGAGCCGCCTTTTCAAAGGCCAATTTCACAAAGGAGTGAAATTGCACTCATTAAATTGCATTTTACAACACCTAACCAGAGATCAGATACTCTTGAATAAAATCAAAAAGAAAATTTCCCAGCATAAAAACATCCTGCAATCCAGAGACGATAAATATGACAAAAGAAACGAAGAAAGTTTTTTCTATCCTAAAAAATGGGTTATACATACATATATATAATATGAAGATATATAAAAAAAAGGACCTTAATGTGATATTCAAACATCTCAAAAGGAAGTCTTCCTGTGATTTTCCCGGTGGCACATTTTCCCTGTCGATTTTCGCCCTCTCACTCGAGCGAAAAGGGATCGTAGAATTCGCGATCTCGGTAGCCTCACACAATTTTCCGGCATCGAATAGAGACCGGAGATAATGCGATTTTTCGCGTACGCCCCGCTCCGCCCCATGCAGAAGTTTCCACGCTTTCAAGATCAAGGTTTTTCCGACGACGCTGCGGCTTTTCGACGATTCCCCGAAGGCGAAAAAACGAAAAAGGCGCCGTTCCGTATCGCGACGAACAAATAAATAATTCAAGTTGTTTAGATTCATACGTAAGCGAAATTCAAAATTGAATACGAGCGGAAAATGGTGTCTTATTTATTGGAAACCAACCGCCTATTTTCCTACAAACTACTAACATCAAAATATATTTACAGAAAGTCTGACATACATATACATGACATACATACATGTACATAAAATTCATCTACTAGTTTGGACAATTATATTTTTGACTCATTTGAAAAATATTCGAGTTGGATCTCTTTTACAGGAATACAAATTTATTTATTTATTTACATATTAGCCACAGTGACATTACACAGAGCTCCAAAGCGTCACTGTGGCCAGACATTCAATTATCACAATATAATTATAATATCACAATATAATAATAGTTAAATCACATTTATAATTGTTAAAAACAACTATTGGCGTTCCTCAACAACCACTCAACCAGATTAACATAGTTTATATTGAAGAGGTCAATTTCACCAGCAATCCGGTTGAGCAGATATATCGCCCCAGATATAGGAGCCGTTGCCAACATATTTGTGCGAGTCAAACAAATCACGATTCCTCAGGTCCCTGAATTTACTAGGTGCATAAAACTTAAATTCATTAAGAACCCGAGGATTATGTATTATCCTATTCAACAGCTTAAAAAAGTGCCTTTCCAGAAACATAACCCGACGAAACTCCAATCAGTTGAAACCCAACGCCCCTAATATGAATGCACTAGGATATAGTCAAGGATAATAACCATATAGTTTCATATGAAGATATCTGAGAAACCGTTTTTGGATTCTCTCAATCTTCAATGAATGAGTCATATGAGTAGGACTCCATATAATGGAAGAAAATTCTAGAATGCTACGTACTAGAAATTCATAAAGAATTTTAAGCACTAACGCACCCTGGAAAGGTTTACTAACTCGTAGTAAGAATCCCAGCATTTTTGTGGCCCGCAAACAGTTATTTTTTATGTGCCGTTTAAAATGAACAAGACCCCAAATCACAAAATTTAATTCCACACCACTTAGGCGATAGGGATAAATCAAGCGCTTTGAAGATCTTGTCACATTGAGGACACGGCATTTTTGAATACTAAAAGATAATTTATTTTCGACATATTAACATATGCACATGGATGGAAATTATATGGACATACATATGTACTTATTTAGTCAATCGCGAAGTTTCAATTGTTTTTGTTATTAATTACAATTTGATTAGCCAGCAGCACAAGGTAGTAGTTGCGTTAATGCTAACCACCGAGAGGTTGCTGGGATCAATCCCGTGGGTTGACCTCGATTGAAAAGGATTTATTCCTAGTATTATCTGTAGTGCTGCTGGTCAGACTTAAATATTTGGCACCCAAGTCGATCGTTTCCAATTAGATTTTGCTAATCTGATTTCATTGTTGAAACGGTTCCTCGGTCAAATTGGCAAAAACCATCCTATCACCGATAATGGCATCTTGGGAAAATATATAATTAAATCATCGGCTTTGCCACCATTCCTAAGTATAAAAAAAATATATTATATACACTCAGATATCTTTTTATTCGATAGATATGTAAGTTTGGATATGAGGGGGATTAAGCTCGGGAACGCCCAATTTCGCCTGGATTGGGCTGCGGTCCGAGTTTGCAGAAAGCGATGCCGGTTGGGCTTACCTTCAACCTTCAACCTTAACACCGACACGACCATATGACAACGTCTTGCCTTGCGACAAAACGTGTGAAACACTTATTTCGCACGTAGCGTATGTAAATAATGGTGCAACGTTATGGTAATAATGTCCGAAATTATCTTTTTTTTCATGAGAATTTGCATTAAATATATGTAAACCACATATGTAGCTTAAATTAAATTGAGGGCTCTTTTATAAACCATATAAAAGAGCCCTCAATTTGTATACATATGTATGTATATGCACATACATACCTACATATTTATAGTATTTTAAATGTAAATATTTGGGAAATTTAGAAACAATTTTTTGTAGACTTACCGCTTTAGCCCTCTAATTTAAATATGATTCGTAGGGTACATCATCATAAAATATCTTCCACGTATTATACATATATCAATTACACATTAAAATGGAGGAAGTCCATTTTCATACAAATTAATATTAAATCATCAATTAATAAGACTTAAATATGTAATATCGGAAAATAAATTGAATACTATACTAATATATAAATATATCTAGAATATTAAGTGGATTCAAAAGAGATTTGACTGCGAGCTCTCGGTATCATTCTGCAAAATTGCTAATTAATTTCCTCGAGGACAGATATAGAATTTTAATTATGAAACATTATAGGGATTTTCTTTTATAAAATTTAATCAATTTCAGCAAGATATATATTTTAATTTTGTACATTTTGTCTCTCGGCCGAATGGTGAAATAATGTTGTTCAAGATAATTAATAATGCATTATAGGAAGACTTATGCGTGCACGTACCCACGTGAATTATTTGCTTGTATTTTCCACGCAAGAGATTAGCGATCGTAAATTTGCGGTTCGCGTGCGGCCGCCTCTAAGCAAACAACCCTCGAAAAGACTTAAACGTATTATTCGCAATTCACCCTCTCTCCAGACCGCTTTCGACAGACCCGGGTAGCACATAGCACTTTATTTTCGACGATTTAGCGGTCGTTCGCGAGTCCACCAGAGGTGAGTGAATTTGAAATATGCCACGGCCCCACCCCATCGGCCCACTTCGGTGAATTGAAAATTGAAGGGATGAAGTTCGAGAGAGGAGTCGATATCGGCTGACAAGTTTCTTCATTAAAGCCGTAGGCAGACTTCAAAACTTGTGTCGTACAAAAAGAGGCATTGTATCCCCGGCCATAAATACTGGCGCTTTCCGAAGGGCGGTTAAGTCGATAAACCTCGAGCACAAAGGGCGACAGAAGTGCCCCCTATTATCGATACGTTGGAGCACGTCTCCGGTCTTCCAAACCACCTCATCCCATCATCCATTCACCTCCCTTCCCCGGGGCTAAGGCTCTCTCTATGTAGCCGTACGAGAAAGGCTTTTAATAAATCACATCCGAAGATTTCGGCGTCCCGGTGAAAAATTGCTGCGAAGAAAAGCGCGGCCGATTCGTGAAAAATGTAGATCTCGTGCCGAGTGGCGTCTCCCGGAGAATTTTCCGCGTATAAATGGGAAAACATCGAGGGATATTGCACGAGATAAAAAAAAAATAGGGATACGTACGGTTTCACGTGTGTGGTACACGTGTTCATGAGAAATGATTCGTATCGGCGAGTTTCTGAGGCCTGCCGTATACTGAACGATCGGACAAACGACGCAGATTGCGCAGCACCCGTCTACTAAACGGGAATGCATTTTATCACGCTACCTACGTATGTATATATATATGTATATACGCATGTACATATGTGTTATAAGTTACGAACCTTGATAAAGATCTTTAGTAAGGTTGTAAGGTTGAGTGTAAAATAAAAATGGGACAAAAATAGGATATTGCAACATTAAGTTGTATATATGAAATCATCATCAATATCTAAATGGTTTTAATGCGGAGTTAAACAATTAAAAATAAACAATGATATAAAAATGAAAATAATAATATATATATAAAAACGAACGCGATGTGTGCGGATATGTTTGTGGGTATTTATGTGTGTGTATGTTTGTGCCAGACCGTGGACATACAGCCAATCAGAGCCAAGTGATCGACGAGACGCGGGGAAGCGTGGTAGAGGGGAAGTGGGGGGTGGAGCGTCATGTGATGTCAGGCCGTACGACGGATGACACACACACACACACACGTGTTTTATGTTTTTTACGATTGATATTACGTGCCTATAAATTACTATATTTATATATAACATATTTATTTTAATTCGTGTGTCAATTCCTTTCCGAAACCATCCGTTGAAAACAACGGGCAGAACACTAGTAATACATAAAAAATAAGAAAATAATAAGATGTGGAGGTGGGTGGAAAGAGTATTTATAGTATAGGTAGATGACGTAGAATACCCGCAAAAAATACATAAAATAACGCCATTTTTTTCATTTCGAGAAATATTTCACAAAACATAATATAATGTTTTGCGTTTAACAATATTTAAAAATCCTGCTAGCGTGTAATGCGATTCTGGTTTTTCGAATTTTTTGATATTTTGAATTAAAAGAAGTGATAACATTTTGTAAATTAATTCAAACAGAAAGTGTTTTTGGAGCTGAAAATTCCGCCACTTTTAAATATATTATAATTCCTCGTATATACTTAGCTATAGTGACGCCCTGGAGTATATCTACATATAATATCACTATGGCTTAATTTTAGTAAACAAATAAAAATATCGCTTCGCACCTTTCGCGTACTACGATTAGGTGAATACTGAATAAGCATAGCTTTTAGTAAACATTGACTACTCACTGTTTAAAATCGACCATTTAGTCAGCACTAAGCAAAATTTGATAGTAAATAGAACTCACTGACGTTAAAACCATAATCTGAAATAAGTCGACAGGTTTACATGAAATAAAAACGACCGAACTATTAAACAAGGAATTCACAGTGGATTAGTCGGAAAATTAAGCTCGGAAAATTGGAATATTCAACAGCTTTAAACGGAAAAATGTGCTTTCAAATTAAGCGATTCGTCGACGCCGTCGAGGGGCGAAACGGACGTATTGTACAGTAAGTATCATGAATTTATATGAAAAATTCCATAAATTATTCAGTTAATGAAAGTGCTCGCACTGCCACTGGCAACGAGCAAATTCATTGCACGTACATACACACATATGTAGATGTACTACAACTTACATATTTTATTTTTATTTTTACATAGATATCAGTAGTTTACCTGTTATACCAGGAAGGCATAACAGGTAAACCCCAATGCACCTTCCTGGCCAATTACAAACATTGCAGCATTTTTTTTTTACATAAATCGCTGAATTTCGAAATGCTGAAGAACACGAAATCAACAGATAATTACTTATTTAACCCAAAGAGACGTATATGGATTTAGACTTGTAGATAAATTTTTACATATTGTAGATAAATCAAATACAGTAATTGATGATATAGTGGGTAGGATGTTCTTTGCTAAATTAGCAAATAATAACGAAATCAGATAAATTGGCAAACTCTGGTAGGAAACGATCGACTTGGAGACACAAATATCCAAGTCTGACCAGCAGCATTAAAGATTAGCACGGGATTGAACCCGGTAACCTCTCGGTGCTAAACATAAACGCAACCACAGAGCCATACTGCTGGCTGAACTTGCTGCTATTTAATATAGAAAAAATTCACCCGCTGTGTATATACGAAAAACAACATGGAAGATTATTAATAATATATTTTTAAAATACTGTTAGTAACATTCGTGGTAAATTCAAGGATATTTAAATACATAATTTCAATACGTATTATTGCGATGAGAGAGATAATCTTAGAATCATAGAGATAATGTATACCTTCCCAGATATGTAGACATACATATGTATGTAGTTCCACGCAAAAAAAAGATTAAATAACGAAAGGAACTTTTTGATTTCATAACATTTTTTACGCGTTTTGAGGAATGTATCAATAAAATAAATTTATTTGAGTCGTTTAAATCTGACACTCGGCAGGGCGTTGATGGATTAATAAACTCCGGAGTGAAAGCGGCGATTCGGAAAATCGAGGAAAAGCATACAAAAGGTAAAACCGATTCGCTGACAATGGTTTGACCATTAAATAAACGACGAACATCTGTCCTGCGAAGGAGACTGGGTCATCAGTGCCCTTCGAGAAGACGACGACGAAGGGTCGCTTTTTCTTCAGGTACAAACACATACGTATAATAAAATAATCGCTCGAAAAAAAATCATTCGTTGTACAGCGCTGAAAAAAAGCCCACTTTCTAATAAGAGGAAAAATGAACTAAACACGACCGCACGTTAAATGTTTAAACGGTTAGACCTCACCTAGGGGAGTTTGCGGTCTGCCTGGAGCCATTTGTATATTTCCTTTTTTTACATTTGGGCCGTAATCGTTTCAATTTATTTTGCGTCCGGATGGGTAGGGTAAAAAGGTGTTGCATGAAAATTTCAGTCGATCGGGAGAGGTGTCGACTTTTAATAAAGGGCAAAACCCGACATCGAAGGGTTACAAACCCTAAGGGCAGCTAAAGGTCAAGTTTGAAAACTTAAGCCAAAACCTTAGTGCAATTTTACCCTAGATGATATTTAAGGTTATATGTAGAATGATCAGCAGCCGCTTGTCCTCTCCAAACTTTTCGTATATAGCAAAATTATTATGCGATTTTTATAGAACATCCCATTCTAATAATAATGTAAATTTTTTCATTGTTTTCTATTTCAATAATAATAAATTTAATAATGTAAATACTATTTATAAGTCTTCAGTGACTGAAGACTTATAAATAGTAGTAGCGCGATGAGATCAGATACCAGACGAATTTTAAAAGCTACATACATACTTTATTTAATCTATTGGTGAATTTAAAACGTATTTGAGAGAGTATAAAAGCTTGTAATATTAAGTTTATTAGAGATAAGAGTAAATGAGAGTGACAAAAGTAACTGCTATATGTGTAAACCTGTTGTGAAGAAGTGTGTTTGGATTGTTAACTGTCATCGATTCAATCTGACACAATATTCCGATGTAATTTTTAATAAGTTCGGTGATGATTAAACTCCTAGCTTCATGTCGTAGAAATTAACTTACTTCGACGTTAGCTAGCCTCCTTATGTCGGTAAGATATCAAAACGACTTGAAGAGTAGAAGTGGTTCAAAATCGGATCATAATTTTTCGACAGGCTGGAATGTCAATGAACTAACAGAGTGAAGGTAATAAAAAGCTTGTAAAAAAAAGTTTAGGGTTAAGACATAGTTTTCAAGGCTGAGAAAAGAAGGTCGAAGGGGGTGGGGGGAGCCACGAGCGCTTTTTCAGTTTCCCACTATCCATAGTATTGTGCAATGTTTCAGCGTTGCAACTGGGACGCGGGTAAGGGGGAGGTGTAATGGTAAAGTGCCTTCACCATCATCCCAATTTGGTTTTAGTGTTGCAACTTGCAAGTTTTGGTTACAACTTCAAGCACATTAAATAAATTAATAGTTTAAAATACCATCGAAAAAGTCACCCCTAATTAGTTAAGCAGATTTTTAGCGCGAAAACAAGCCTTTCTACATCAAAGTTAATTTGTAAAAGGGGTGTTGTAAGCGAGCGAATGAAGTGGAATGAAGAATCCGGAGCTTTTAACGGATTAACACCGGAATAGAGTGGCGGTCAAAATAAGCCGATTGCGCGGAAAAAAATTTCGCAGATGAAAAGTCGCAAAAAATAAAAAAAAATTCATACGACTCAATCGAATTTTGCGCGTTAAATAGACCGCACCGTTACGAACGGATAGATATACGGTTGAAATAAATTTTCCGATGTGTTTTTATTTACTGGGCCAGTTTATTAATTTTATATCTGAAGACAACCCCCAAGGGTGCATGACGTAGAGGGTTCATAGTGGACTCATAAAAAATGAAATATAACATCAAGAGCGGTTACGAAAAACTTACATACATTCATGGAAAGAAAAAAGATAACGAAAACAATAAATATAACTCACATACATATGAACTATATACATAAATATAAGTAGGAAAATATCGGAGCATTGTAAATGTGTACATATGTACATATACTGAGAACATTTCTATGCAGAAAAATTGACCATTTTGTATAATATAATTCGAGGTAATTCTTAGGAGCTCATTTTATTTACATAAATGCTTTTATCAAATTTATATATATAATATTATCTATCTCTAACGAAATCTTTTACCTTCTATGTATACATATGTACATATTATTATTTGCACATACAAATCCACAACTTAAGACCACCAAATTCGGTAGACTACATACCTTATAGTACACTTATTTGGACCTTTTAGTTTTGGAAAGGCTCGGAGCCAAAGACTCTAAATTAATATGTACAAGGACTATAAATCAAGTACGATTCATCAAACACTTTTTCGTATTTAAAATATATTAATGCTGAGATCATCTCATACTGTTTTTTGACATTCCGATATTAATAAAAATATCTGTAACAAATCAGTAGATTTTATCGTTTAATCAGGGACTTGAATCTTTATCTACGTTAATTCATACTCCAGATCATAACATTTAAGGAACACATTCATACAGTTAGGTACGAAGTGAGCCGTAATGACTGCCCCCCTTAATATTTATTTATTACAATTTAGACAGAAATACAACAAAAATCTGGTTGAGGAGCTTGATGCCTTTGGCAACAGGCGAAGAAGCCATCAAATTAGTACGTATCCCAGGAGAGAGAATAGATTTTTGTATGTAATGTATGTGAGTTGGCTGGGAATATTGAAGCTGGGAATATTCTGCAAGAATTTGAGGATAACTCAACAAACCAACCAGTAATTTATAAAAATGTTTCTCCAAATATACTCTTGCTCGTGACTCCAAATATACTCAAGCTTACTCTTTGTCGTGACTCGAGGGAATAATAACCCAGTGCTCCCAGCAGGTAAGCGCTAGGATAGAGCCAAGGAGCGAAAACCACCATATACATATGTATATCTGAGAAACCTCCTCTGTAATCTGTCGATTCTCAAACAATGGACCATATCACTAGGGTTTCATATAATAGAAAAAAAATTCATATAGAATACGGAGTATAATGTACTCTGGAAAGGATTACTTGCAGGCAGCATGAAACCCAACATTTTTGAGTAAATATCATCAATGTGGCATCCAAAATCGAAATTCGCGCAGAACAATATTCCCAGATCACTGAAACTCGCAACCGAATTTACCTTAATGCCATTTAAATGATAAAGAGTATTTAAGTTGGTTTCGCGATCTTATGAAGCTTAAAGAGCAGCACTTCTCAATGTTGAACGGTAAGGTGTAGAAATTCGCACAATAAATAATTATGTGGGAATGTTCAATGCCAATAGAGATTCAATTAAGAATTCTTAGAACAAGTGTAACGCAGAGATTAGGTAATTGGTGGACCACTGATTTACGATCACTAATCGCCTGATAGCGCGTTCGCGCCAAAAATGCCTCGATGTATGAACAAGCTGTATACAACAGCTAATAGGAAACCATTGACCAATGACATCTATATGTTGAGAGCAAACGCTGGGTATAAATATTCGGCAGTTTTCTGCTTCATTCGGAGCTGATCAAGAACAATAAACTACCTCTACCACGACCCACTACGTCTTTCACTCCAATCTCGGAAACTACATGACCACGCGACAGTATTATGAGATAGTATATAAAATTTGGTGGTCCTATGTATATTGAGAACTATAGATTTTCATAAACTATATGTATAGTAGTAATAAAGTATCTGAAGAATGATTTTCTATAGTATGTAGTTTCCAGTTTGGTCCAAGTCACTAAACCTTTTTTCTTTCCTTCTCTCAGAATATATTCCTGTTGTAAGACTTTACTGTGCATTCATCCGGAGTGGGCTGGCCGACAGATCAAGAACAATAAACTAACTCTACCACTACTCCCTGCGTCTTTAACTCCGATCTCAGAAACCCCTCTACACGTCCACGCTACATAAGTATACCGTAATTTGAACGGCATCGTACTAACCTGTCTGTTATTTATAATACTAAATTTGATAATATCACATTTGCAATATGAGTAGCGATGAACTTTACGATTGCCTGGGGCAGGAAAACCTCAATTTACATTATCCATAAAAGCTATCTCGAAAAATGTGTCGCTTGACAAGATGCTTATGAAGAGGCAACTCCTGAATATAAACAAATAGAAAAAAAGTACACGCAGAGACGATGAGAAGAAAGGGAAACGAACGAAAAATGTACGTAAGCAGATGATAACATCTGAAAGAATGCTATGAAACGAAGGGATCCCGGGAGGGTTCATGGAAGGGTAGGGGGGGAGGGAAGTATGGCGACGACAGTGCGTCGAGATTGAATTTTCTTTTTATTAGTATCAGATATGAGACGACTCGCATTTGTGTATTATGAAAATTATGGGAATTATCTCGTGCGGCCCTGTGGGTTCTGTGAGAATTCGTTATTTTACTGTATTTTCTTTTTTTATCGCTTTCGTCCGCTTTTGTTTTCTTCGGCTAGGCGGTCCCTTGCATACATGTTTTATGGACAGTAAAGGAGACATAGGAGAGGGTGTTATTTCGCAAGCAATACTGCGGCAACGCTAAAACCGTGGGATATTAACACGCGAAAATATTTATGACCCCCGTGGGAAAAGCCTTTACGATGCCCTCCGATCGACAAAATTTTCTTCGGAAACGAGACGCATTTAAAAGATGCAACGCCGTCATCAAAAACGCTATAAAATTCGAACTCGATGTCGATTGATTGCGGTTTTGATTGAGCGAGATCAAAGCCGCCTCCATTTTTAAAGTAATTGTGTTTATTTTTGGAGAAAATCCGCCAAAACCAATTACGTGCAGGCGTCTGCGAATAAACAGACCGACGCCTGAGGGAGATGAAATCATCCCCATGACGAAAATGGGACGAAAGAATATAAACCTGAAACGATATATGTACATATATTCCGTAAGTGTGTTCATAAATTCGTATGCTAATATATATATATATATATATATATATATATATATATATATATATATATATATATATATATATATATATATATATATATATATATATATATATATATATATATATATATATATATATATATATATATATATATATATATATATATATATATATATATATATATATATATATATATATATATATATATATATATATATATATATATATATATATATATAATAAGCATGTTTACGCATACGTACATTGTTCGAATATACTAGATTTATTTCCAAATAAATCACTAATGTAATTTATATTTCACCTGTATATGATATCTAAATAGATAAGGTACCCAGTAAAGTATAGATAAATAAATAGGAAACGTATTGATTTATATAAAGTTTCAATTTTTAACTGTGCTAACATATAATTTATGTATGTAATATGTATATGTAGACATTTTAAAGCAAATGCAGTGAAATAATATTTCACTTTGCAAACTCGACTATGTATTTATGTATGCATACAAACGTCCATAGATAAATTATATGTGTATATAGATGGATCTTCCTGGGCATAAGCAAGTCAAAGTGGAACATACTTTAAAGTTCCGGTCGAATGCTCTCTCTCTATCGCCAATAAAACGTGGAGGAAATTGAAAACCAGGATCTATTTGTTCGGTATAAGTTCTTTTACATTTATTCAACACCTCGTAATAAACGTAAAAGGCAAAACTGGGCACACTGGGATACATTGTAGTATTGCGAGGAATAAAAATCGAACGTCGCCCCGCCATAAAACGATACGGTTATGACGATTTTTGGCATTGATTTTGCGAAACTTGAACCTCATAAAGATGACCGTAAAAAGTTATCGCGCAATGAAAAACTTTTCACGACAGAATTTTCAATTTAAAAAAATATCTAAAAATAAAAATTCCCTCGGTCGTTTCAGAGCTGTGCGGTACACGAAAGAGAGGTGGAATAGGATTCCGCAATTTCCGAATAAACGAACGATAAAAATTAAATTAAGTCTGATTCGGCAAGAAAAGCCCACTCTCTTTTTCTTTTATTCGTGGCGTCGACTTTTTACCCCTTTTTTTTCGAGGGCAATGAGTGGCTTAAATTAAGAGCAATTCCGTTTTTAGGCCGCGATAAGGTGAAAAATCACGCGGGAATATTAACGACCCAATCTGGAGGGGAAACGTAAAAAATATGACGACAGTAATCATAATGAATGGAGGAAGGGTGGGGAAAATAGGGAAATTCTCGAATTTTACTCGGCGCGGAGAACGTGTAAATTACCACCCGAGAAAAAGAAAATTGTACGCATTGGAAAGACGACGATGAATTGAACATTCATCAAAACATTGTTCATTCGGTGTAAAAGTAAAAAAATATACTTCAAAGATATTGATTACGTATTATTATGATCAGCGTTATAATGTATATAGCTATAGCCAAAGTTGCACAAAGGAACAAATCAGTCAATATTCCCGTCGAACAAAGAATATGAAATAAGAAAATTACTTGATAGTATTATTTTGTATGAAAAAGTCAAATAAAAAAAATTCTTTAGTTAATTTTTGTCCCACTACTTAAATAAACGTAATCTCCCACAAAATTCTCAAATAATAAAAAAATATTTAATTATATGTATGTATGTATTATAAAAGTTAATTATTATTAAAACATTAACACTTTTGTAATGCAAGACTTGCAGTCACAGCAAGACACAGTGGCGGCTCGTGAGAATTCAAGTGGGGGGGAGGGCTGCAAAAATGACAAAATGCGAATAAAAATAACATGAATATGTACCATACTGGGAGGGCTGCAGACCCGCAGCCCATATGGACGAGCCGCCAATGAATTGCATGTACTGAGTGTTGATTTTTTTGATATAATAATCAAGTAAATAGATACCATTTCCAAAAGACGACGCTGATGATTCAAAGAATTTGTAGGAAGCGGGACTCAAATTTGATAGGATGCTGAACAAATAGCGCTCGATGTTATGCATACTTATATTACATGCTTTTTATTAGTTTCACTTGGTCAGTTGGGTGAAATACCTAACTGCTCACAATTTGTGAAGTGATTTTGAACTACTTCCACTCTTTCGATCGTGTTGATATTTTACCGGCATACGAGGGTTAGCTTAGGCTATTTAAGTAGGCAAATGTTAATACGTAATGAATTTAAAAATAAAAATTACATCTGTATCATCCATCAGATCGACGTGATGACATCAGATACGCATTCTTGTCCCCTGCTACTTATGTAACTTCACAGGTCGAACAGTTATAGCTGCTATCTTTTTCACACTAACTCATATGATTATTATAGCTAGTTTTGTGAATGTAAAAAAAATCATTGACTTCGTTTGAGGCCGAAAAGCGTCAATGAATTCCGGAATTTTGGCCGAATGAACACTTGGCTGACGGACGCTTGGCCGAACGAACATTAAGGCGCTCTTCCACCGAATACGTAGACGCAGACGTATCGTGACTGATGACTGCGACAGAACATACGTCAATGCGACGTATGGGCATTCGTATGCGCAAAAACGATACGTGCGCGTCAACGTATTTGGTGGAAGAGCGCCTTTAGGCCGACGGACTTTTGGCCGGACGGACACTAAGCCGACGGAAGTTTGGCCGATTGTGTATCGACATTACTCAAAACCCACTGAAAATACACACATTATTTATAAATAACCTCGACTATTAAATTTAATATTTAAAATTGATATTATTAATTAATTTAAACAATTAAAAATTCAATGCGGCCAAATTTCCGTTCGGTCAAGCGTCCGCCAGCCTATTGTCAGTCGACCAAGTGTCCATTCGACCAATGTTCCGTCAACCATGGATTTCATTGCGTTTCTCCCTATCTATAAATGATATTTTACGACCTCGCTGATACGACAATGACCACTGTGATACTCTTTGACTGACTTAGGTATAAGGTGTATACTATATATAGAAATGCATAAAAACAAAGAGTAAGTATACAATATATATAACATCAGAGTCCAATTACAGACTTTTACAAAGATAAACAAATGAAAAAGATAAATACAAGATAAACAAATGAAAAGGAAAATAATAAAAGCTATAAAATGACTAAATAGCACATTGCATAACTAAACTAAAGTGGTAAAATATTGGAAAAAGGTTATAAAATAGAATAGAAGAAAAAATGGATCAATCGGTCAAGATTCTCTTGATGTTAGTCCTGAATTGATGTAGGGAAATACCGAACAGATCAACCTCATTCAGCTCTCCGTTAAACATACGATAAACACGCTGCAGATAAGAATATTTTTGGGAATTAGTATTGAAAGGATTAAGTGAAAAGAGTGCAACGTGTCTAGAATACCTAACTGAGATCCTGAAATCAACCTTACTCAGTAAATCAGAACAATCAAGGAAACCATTTATGAGCTCAAAGAAGAATGTAGCATCAGTAAGTATACTATATACCTTATCTGTTTGTGCCTCGATTATCAAAAATGAAAGTGGGTCAAAAAATAAGAATTTTAATAGCAATAATTTTTATCAAACATTATAAAAACAAAATTGAAATTAACATACATATACATGTAGTTTTAAAAAAAATCAATAAGATGAAAAAGGGACATCAAATGAGATTCGAGAATTGTAAAGAAAAAAATAAATCCAATAAAATGAAGAGCAGGATTTTCGTACGGAAGAGTTATTTTTGCTTAAAATTAAATTTGAATGTAAGTTTACACGGTCAATGTTGATATGCATATAAAATGTACATACATATGAGTCGTTATAATTGAAAGTGACATAAGTCGACCTTTTTTCATTTCCAGAAGATCTCAAAAACCATAAATATAATGTAATGTACATACATAAATATAATATAATAATAAATATAATTTTTTTCGTTTAAAAATATTTAAAAATACGTCTAAATATTTAAAATTAAGTCAAACAGATATGAACCAATATTGGAACTAAAAATTGGACTTCAACCACTTCCAAATATAACGTTTCATATGTATGTACATATGTATGTATGTATATTTAAAACAAGACAATCTCTACCTTTGATCCGAGTGCTCGATACTACAGAATTACGCTCCGCTTTTCCTAAGAATCATCGCAGACCTGAAACAATAAACATTTGCATTATATTACACAATTTTTAACCACGAAAAAGAATATTGTGGCCATCGTCGAGTCTAAAGGGGCCTCTTTGGGGGAGATATCCATGCCATCATCAGGGCAGCAATTTGACTTCGCGACCTCCGATTGCATATTCATTAGATGCAAATTTGGCTAGTCTCCACTTCAGTTTGTATGCGCTGACGTACATACATACATAGTACATACGCATGTACTGAAAACCCGAATATTCCATTTTTAATTATTAAATATATGTTTAAGCGACTGGAGGAAAAGATCACAAGATGAGCTCCTTTGAAATTTCACCTCACGTATCAAAAGACCGTTCCTCGACGAGCGGTTGAAGTAGCTTTTAATGCGAAATTTCATATTCAACAGTTATCGTTGAAGAATTCTACAAAATTTGATTTCATGTCTCCGGAAAGTGTTCCGCGTTTAATATTTACAACTGCTATACAACTTGGGTAGAAGGCATGTGTAATCAAACTGCGAAATGTCTCTAGTTATTAAGGTGTTGAGTTATCTTATAAAAGTAATTACATGTGCAAATAAAAATGCACAACATCTTAAGGAAAATTAGTCAAAAGACGTAGTCAAAAGATTAAAAAGAATATATAATACAATAATAGAAGCTCGTAATTTAACAAAAAATCGACAGATGTAAAGCAATATACATATGTACATATGTACGTATGTATGTAGAAGACGACTGAATTGATATTAGTGAAATTAGAGTCCGATTCGGGAACTTTTTTTATATACATTCATACATATGTATGTTTACATAACAAATTCCCCAAAGTACCTATTGATTCAGTAATTTATTTATTTATTTTTAATATACAAGTATACCACAGTGTCTTTACAGATAGTACATAAAATATATAAACACAAAGAAAAAATAAAACAACAATAATAAAAAAAAAAACAAATAAAGAATAGATATGTTACCAATCATAATCAGGTTAATTTGGTTTCTAGTATTGTTTCGACAGCCAAAGTTGTGGATCCAAATTTATACCGCCTTAGTTTACTTTAGAATGTCAAACCAAATCTATAATCTATTTAAACAGGTGCTCCGGACTAAATATAGAATTTAATCAAATGTTTTTTTGTACATCTGACATAATATTTACATATGTTCTTAAATTAAATGCAACCGAAACTTCAATTAAATTGACTGCTTGTACCCGATTGTAATTATTACAAGATAAACGAAAAATTAACACGTCTACATATGTACATTGTATAAATGTATACATACATATACATATATAGGTATGCATAGTAATTAACAATAGTTTCATTTATCGGAATACAATATAATAAATTTAATAAATTTTAGCATAACTTTAACTGTCGTCTGGCTGTAAATCTCCAATCAACTAATTATTATCTACATATATGTATATTATATATAAAAATAAATATCTGTCTGTCTCCTGTGTGTCTCGAATAGGCTCCTAAACCACAGAACCGATTACGATGGAACTTTCAGGATTTGTTTTATGCATGTCCGGGACGGTTACTGTGAAACAAAAACGGAAAAAAACGGGAACGGAAACGGGAAAAACGGGAATGAGTGTTATTGCAACGCAATAATTTCAAATGTGTTTCAAATGTGCCTGCGTTTTTTCCGACAAATGGGAACGGGAATTGCATGCGTTATTGTGGCAATGCAACGTATGCCGGGTTCAGCTAGTTGTTAATATTATTCAACTACATATAATACTACTATATATGTATGTACTTAAGATAAACACGGGTTTATGACGATTTTAAATGTGACATATTTTCTTATCAGGGCTACAGCTAACAAGAACCCTCACGAATGCACATATATACTAATGTATATGGGTCTACGTGATGAGCCAGATTGTTAAATTACAGAAAACACCAATATCGGAAGGCAAAGATCGAAAATCGAAAGATCTTAAGTCGAAAGATCAAAAAAAAAGGGTGCATGGTAAACAGTACATACTCACGTACATACTCACTTAATTTGCACGAGCAGGATACAACACGAACAAGAGGAACAGGATTTTCCTCCCGTATTAATGTGCGCGCGCAGTATTTCTTTAATTTAACATTCTGGCTCGTCACGGAGACCGATGTATGTATATACAGCTATTTCTACTTGAGTCAAAAACTCGAAACAATCACTTAATATACGCATACATACATATATGTATGTACATATATAAGGAATCCTGCAACTTTAAATAAAATTAGAGCAAGTATTTTATAATACAATACATCTGTACAATATCCTAAGTGCACTGTTGTCAATTAGTGTGTATTTATCGTCGGTCGTTCAGGCGTGTTTATCTTCTGGATCTGCCCGAAGGCAACCAGGTACTGTCTGAAGACCATCTCGGACTTGCTTGGAATTAATCAGAGTAGCTTTAATCCTGCATATACGTCAGTTTATCCAACGAGCTTACGCAGAAGCCGTAAAAGCTGGCTGCCTTGGTTACCTCTTCCCATCATCTCAGATTTCCGTTGAAAGTTCGACGGAAACCAGGAAGACTTCTTTTCACCAAGGCGATATTCATTACGCGTGTATTGATTCGATGTGCTCCTTTGTTTATCAAAAACTATTGTTTACATTGAAATTTCCCTATCATAATATACTAGACGTAAAAAGGTATACAAAACTTATAAGAGGAATCCTTTTTGTTCGATATAAAAACAAACTAAAACAAGCTGCAGTTGTTTTTTTAGATTGTATAATAAAACGTAGAGAGCAAAAGAGAGGGTAGTGAAAAAATGTATAATAAAATGAATTTCGTTATGATCTCACTTTGTTGTTGATGATGCTTCTTGAGTGAACGTTATGAAATTCAAATAAAAATAACGAAATAGCTGTAGGGCGATATTACGAGAGAGTATAGTATTGTTCAAAGCAAAATGACCGGAAGCGATTACGAGTTTTTCCGATGGGTAGAATAGAATGAAAAGCTTTTAAGTAATTTAATGAAGCGCTTTTAGGTGGGGCTGAAAAATCGACAGCAGAATGTCCCAAGTGGCCTCTGAACGAGTTTCACTAATGAAACCTGAAATTTGATATTTATTGTATTTAATCTATTGCGAGTACAGCAAACGGGTGAAAAATATCAAATAATTAAAAATACCTTTGCAAAAAAAAAACTATTTATTACACACGGGTGAGTATTACCCGATTAATAATTACTCTTTTTAATTAGACGACAGTATGAAATTTAGTATCTTCCAAAGCAAAATTCAAATTACTATAAAGAAATTTAAAATATAACTGATTTCAATAACATTGATTTGAATTACATCTCTAGTTGAGTTTGTCTTTGTAGTTTTCCATGTAATGATCCAAAGGATTTTTCTCAATGATTTTGCTTTGCTTTTCGTAGAAAAAAATAATTAGCATGTACATACATATATACATATGTACGTACATTGATATGTATGTATACAAAGTGGCACCACGACAAAGCCGCGCACGACAATGCCGCGCCCACACAGCCCCGCAGGACAAAACTACATATAATGTTTTTATGTATAATATTTAGTAATATTTTATATCATATGTATATATTTATATCTACATATGTATGTATAATATTTTATATCCAACAAAAATTAAAACACACCTAATCATAGTTAGACATCTTAGAGGTCATGATTTATCACGTGATTTTTAGGACAGGCGTCAACGAATGACTAAAATAAATTAAAACGACATTTAAATCTGTCCGTTCGGAATTTATTTCAAGTACGATTTTTGCCAGCTCGGAATTAATTTCACGATATTTCGTTTTCCAAATATAAAATGAGAATTTTACACCATTTTCACAAAAAAAAAAATACTGCATATTAATTCTAATATTTAAAACGGGAATAAAACCAAAACTTATTTTTATGTAATTTTGTAGTTTCATTCTGTGCGGCTTTGTCGGTTCAATATACGTAATCTGTATTATTGTTCATGCTGTATGTATACACATTGTATATACAAACGTATATGTATGACGAAACCATACTAAGACAAATCAACAAAATAACTTACCTGTAATACAAACACATATTTTTCAATTTAAATTGATTTTTACACAATTCTTTTAATTTTAAAATGCATTTTTATCTTGATTTAGGTCGTTCTCAAAAATAATAAGAATTCCCTATCATCCCACTCTAATTTTTGCTAATTTTACCAGAATTTAAACGTCGCAGTTTTCTGTTTACGAACATTCAGTTAATTTTAAAAGTGACTATAGAACACTTGCAGCTTCCATGAATTATAAACGGAACGTAACTCGAAGGAAATTATTCAGTTTGGTCAACCTACTAATTCCAAATTGTAAAAAATTATACGCACGCTCGTAAGGTGTGACCACAGCGTAAAACGGTACGAAAAATAATAACTCGCGAACGCGACAAAGTTAAAAAGCTCGTATTTATGCGGCTTTTAGTCGCGCCATAAATAATACATCATTGAAAGCGGGCCGAAAATCCGCATACTCGGTTAATATCGACGCTGCAGATTGAGAAGCGTCGATATATCAAACAATCGGGAGGAAAATTTGTGAGGGGTGGGGGTGGGAAAGGGGTGGTGCGATACAATGGACACACGTACGCGCATTTGCTATTGAAAGATTTACGGCTCGCGGAAACGGACGCGACTACCCCTGCCGGAAAACCGTAGCCCAGCGATATTCAAACCGATATCGAACTGTTTTTCCTAGAAAACGTATCAAACGTATTATGGTTATTATTAACGCTCCGATTAATCAAACCTAAAATACCCACTACACGTAGCCACATAGGTTAAGCGGTTGCTTATTGATTTTGATTTTTAAATGCTTTTTATTATTACTACATTTGTTCACAATACATCTTATATCTATTTTAATAGCCACTGATCTACTGATCATTTTCTATTCTACGATTTTAATTTAATTTTGTTTGTAATCATAGTATTATATTATTATAATGTTAATGTATAGCATAATAGGAAAAAAAAGGTCAAATTTACAATTCTTATAAATGCTCATAATACATCTAATACATAAAAATAATTAAAGATTCTCTAAAGTCGACGATCTAAAGCAGATTGTGCTTATGTAATTTGTGTTTATACCTGAAGGGTATAGACATTTTGTTGTAATCACCGAGAAACAAGTGCGTTAGTATGGTTATTAGTGATTCTGTCATAGAATCTACTGGTTAGTTTGTTAGTAATTTCTGCTAACTAACTAAATTAACGGAATATTATTTATGGCATGCAAGTTAGTATATATGGGTGTGTTATAAATTATCTTTAGGGATTTATTTTGTATTATTTGGAGCTCGGAAAGGTTAGTTAGTATTCGAGGCGTTATTCATACAGGTGAAGCATGGGTCAATAATGGTAATATGAGCGCGCGATATATAATTTTATTTTAATTCGAGTTTAATTTTAATTTTTACAAGGCTATTCTGTTTTACTTTATGCGCGGTTTGGTCACCGATAGAAATTTAAATTACTTTCGATAATTCGATGGTGTAAAAATAAATCGTAATAAACACGTTAAAGAATGCAAAAATTAAGGAGACGATGACAGCTAGCCATTGTCACTAGCCTGTATGTAGTTTTATATGTTTGACTTTCTGCCCTCCACTCTTTTTGTCGAACTTTAATTGTTTAAAAGCCTATAACTGCAACTTTGTTATTGGATATAAAATGTAATATATAGAAATTTACTTTTGTCTTGGGCGGTTATGACAGCGCGGTATTGTCAGGGTCCAGATATGTCTGGATAACTTAATGTTGTGGTAGTTCAATAGATTGTAAAAATTGCATTGCGACATGTGTAATGGAGTCGTCTTTCAAATTACTGAGGCTAGGGGCTGCATTTTGGAATAGGAGAGACATTTAGCGGTAATCATTGAAAACTCAATACTTCAGCCTTTCAAGTGGTAGGAGTTTATGTGCTATTCATGGTTGCAGAGATGTAGCGATTTCAAATAGGGTCAGAATGTTCTATTTATTGCTATTACATTTTGGGTTTTTCTTCATATTGTATAAAAATGTTTGGAAATAAATATTCGTTATTTGAATCTTTTGGGTAGAAAGAAGGCAACGAAAAATCATTGCAAAAATACTAAACCCAGAATTTTATTAATATGGAAAACTGTAAAATAATTCTTCATGAAAAAAAATAGCAAAACAAATGCAATTTGACTGAACCGACAACATTGTCAAATTGTGTCTTTTTAAAAGAACCTTACAAAGAATACAAGAACATGATGAAATGTTTCCATTATACATGAGAAATTTTTCCATCATAGACAACGTATTTATAAAAACACAGAGTCGCATCAAATTTTTACGTCTACATAGCTCATCTCGGGAACTCTGGAATGTGCATGCGCTGCTTACTTTAAAATCTTGTATATATTTCATAATTCAATCAAAGTTTTCTTACAAATACTTTTACAAAATTTATATGTACACGTATGTACATGAAAATTTAATTTGCATCATAACCCCATTATATTAAAAAAAATCATATGTAATATTTTCAGAGAGTACTTTTATATTGTAAATATGTATATATATATATATGTGCATACATATATACATATGGGGAGGAAAAGCACATATCGCACCTCCGGTTCCGGGAAAATTCAGCCCCATTTTCCCACTCCTATGTACATATTATACATACATGTATACGCACACACATATTCCCTATTGCGATACAAACGTCTCATTTATCTGAACCCGATTTTCGACATATCCCGCCACTCACCACGCACTGAGTTCTTTTTGATGACTTTATTTGTCGGTAACACATTAACAACCCCACATTCGCACATCCTATCCGTCCCCCTCCCCCCTTCTCTCTCCCCCCACCCGGTTCTAACGCATGCAATGTTCCCGGTGGGAATCGCATATTAATCACGAAGATTTCCCGTTTGAATTGAAAATAATTTCATGCGGAGAATAAATAAATATATTTTCACGCAAGAGCGTTTAATCGGAACGGACGCGCGCGGTTTGAGGGTTGAAATTGTGCCTATTTCGTGCACGATAGAGGAAATTTCCCGACCGCCCCTTCCGGTTGAGATATTAAATGTCATTGTTACGTATGTATGTATGTAGTCAAATTGCACATAAAGGATTGAATCCAACACATGAAAAATCCTTTTGTACAAAATTCATACAGCCTTATAACTAAATATAATACAGTGTTTACTTATTTCATTGAGAAGCTTTCGTTGAAAAATACAATAAAATTGTAAAATGAAATGGATTTTTTTTAATTTTCAACCCTATTATAATATATGTACATACATATGTATGTATTATATGTAGATAGTATTTTATATAATCTAAAATGTGGGAACACGTATGTATATGTATTAAATCAAAGTTTTATTTTGAATGAAGTATTCTTGTCCGATTGACAAGTATAATGCTTATTCTAGGAATGTGGAGTGGATTAAATAAAATCCAATTTCAGATTAAAGTTGGATTATTTTAGTATTTAAAAATAAAACCTTTATATGTGTATATACTAAAATAAATAAATAATAATATAAGATATAAAACGAAGGAGTATATGTACATATTTTTCACGATTACTTCCAAAAGTTCAAGACAAAGTCCCACTTCACGACCTTGAATTTAATACACTAATTATAATTACAGAGTAATTATTCACAATTATGTCTTAATAATGTAGACATAATTGTGAACAATTATTCTGTAAGAAAACAAGTTTTAATAGGACCTTCTATAAATTACACCTTACTATATATAAAATAGTAAGTCACCCTTACTATTTTTGTAAAGAAAAATACCCTTTATACCAAATTTTTTCATTTGACAATGACATATTCAAGTTCAAATATTTAAAATTGCATTATAAAATCGAGATTTTACCAAAAAAATGCTATTTCGCTTATTAAGAGGGATACCCGAAACCTTAATTTTGCTGCCGTTCCTTTTTTCGATATATACATATATTGAGTGAATGCGATAATACATATCAATATATATATATTGGATATCCATAGCATATTAAAAAATAATTTCTCTAGTGCCATAATTGAGGAAGGGAGAAGTGTAATACGTTTGTATGGACAAGGCGCTGGTGTCCAGCCCTGTTAATGTGTTACATTAAATAAAAAATGCATTCTATTTTCATTCAATATTGTCATTTAATATTCGAAGAGAATAGCAAGCTTAGATGATTTTTGCTTCAAATACACATTTATTATTATTTCAATGAGCTGAAAGATAAACTTGGACCTTTAACAGGGCAATTTAATTTTCGAAACTACAGCTAAAACAGAGCCAGTAATACAATATATTAAAACTTTTCAACAAAGAATAACCGAGCAAATAACAATTTACGTGCACGTATTTTCGTTCCACTGCGATGATTCACGTTACGAACGAATTCCAAACAAAACGTACACGACTTTTTCTTTGTTTTCATACACAAAAGTTCAGCGACCAACATCCATTTGGACCCGCAATAATAGCATGTGCGGAAGAATGAACCTCACTCGATAAATCAAACTTTCCCCCATAGTCGTCGTCGGGTTTTCCACACACAAACTTACTCTATCAAAAAAAAAATGTCGCGATAAGCTCAAACAAGTACGCGTACTAGTTATTAGCACGAGAAAACACCACAGAAAAATACGTACAATTAAATAAACGTCAAATTGCACAATCTTACAACAGGTCACACGAGCTGAATGAAGTTGTAAAATTATCTCCGAAACGACTACAGGTCAGTTGCGATATCGTCTTAAATATGCGTTGTATTGATTTACGTTGTTGTTATCAATTGCTTCCAATTGGAAATAAAATATAACAATTATTGTGCGTCATCAATCAAAAGTGTGCCCGCACGCTTTCATTGATCAAAATAAATATCAATAAACACACATGTACAAACAGCTGTCTAGGAAGCACGTTATTGTTACTAAAATCCAATCCAAACTAGGCGAACACTACGAAAATAGTATTTGAAAAAGAATTTTACAATAAAAACGAACTACATATTTTGTTTCTGGACGTCTAACCAATACGAGAACTATGAACAAGGCGAACACTACGAACAAGGCGAACACCACGAATAAGCCGAGCACCACGAATAAAGGCGAAATCACACAACGGTGAATGTGGCACGTGGTTTTTTTTAGATATTTTAAACATGCGAAAAAAATTATGCGTGCCATTCAGTGCCGCGCCGGCCATTCATGGGACGCCTGGTATGCCCCACCCCATAATGATCCTTTGGACCTTTTTCAGTCAAATTGTATGCTTTTTTATATTTATCCTTGCTTGACAGTGATAACTAGAGGTAGGATAGTCACAGTGCTATCCATTGTTCGGCAAACCTTTAACAATGCATTTACAACCTTTGAACAATACACGGCCCCCTCAGGCTCCGGTGACTAGTGATAACGGTGTATCCCATATTTGAAGAAATGTAGAAGACCACCAACGGCGAGGAGCCATGCACGCGATGTTTTCACCCTATGGCGAGCACCACGAACAAGACGAGCACCACAAACAAGACGAATACGATTTATTAGATCCCTCGCAGCTAGAGAAATACTGACAGGAGACGGTCGATTTGTTTTTTTAATAACCACAAGACCTCACCAGCAGTGTATTTGGTCGGGATTTGAACCCACGATTTATCTACTGGTATGCAATAGCTTTACCAATGGCTATTAAATGAAATATTTCCAATATCACATTAAACACATAATAATAAAAGTGTTTATCTGAATTCCGATTGGTTGCAAGTGCTCACAACCTTGGCCCAAATTGGTAGCGATCGAGAATCAACAAATTACACTGGAGATATCTAAAGTGTGATTTTCAATCTAGGGCGATAAGGGGTTGTGCTTCATCAGCGCAAGGGTTGAATACGCACAGCCCCTCTTCGGTGGTTGGTAATTAATTTCAGTTAATGCCGGTGTGAATTACGAATAAATACAGTGTGCTACCATCCACATTCTCCACGACTAAATAATTATACGGTATTCCTCTGATTAGAGAGGGGAAACAAGCCAGGCTTTGGATATTTACTGCGATAATTTAATCGCAGGTGAAATTATTGTTTATTCGCAAGTGAAGCTATTCATTTTTTACAATATAATAAATCTATATTGATCATATGTACATTCAATTTATATGATACTAGCCGGAGTTTCTCGAGCGGGGGAAATTTTGGAAAACAGTCTCCGACCCCTTCCAAAATCCATCGACCATCTACGTATGTACATATATATGTATACGTCAGAGTAGCGTGAGATACCAGCAATATATGAAGCTTAGTGATTAGTGACGTGTAATGCCTTCAACTGAATCATGGGTTCATTCTCTGGCCCAGTGTTGCTGGCCAGATCTTGGATATATGTATGTATGTAGATCGATCCTATCAGAGTTTGCCAAATTATCAGATTTCATTGAAAAGGTTCCACCAATTGGAAAACTTTTCTTGTCTCTCGCAAATTTGAGTTCATAGCATCTCGAATTTGCTTACACATATTGTGGGATTTGATGTGTGATATGAATAAATGTAATGTAGAGGGGTAATGGCAAACAGTGGTACACATGAGTGTACACTGTTAGGAGTTGGCAGAACTGGGTGACGCCAACTGACAGTTGAGGAGGGGAGTAGCGGAGTGCCACTGACCGGATGCGTAACGCATCGAGTGTATACGTTATACTTCAATAAACGTGGATCATTAATAAAGATCGCCTTTTAATTGTCTCTCTCCTGCAATCCTCCCTATACACAGGACTCCTACAATATTATAAACATGCTACCCACTCTATTAAATTTATGTATTTTTAACAAAAGTGTTATCGAATTTATCCATAGATGTCTATGATACTGTTACGTATACTAAAAAGAGCCGCCGAGTAATTGCGATCGGATTAGGCCGGGTAGCGTCCTGAGAGACCGTGAGACCGGTGTGAGTGGTTTTAAGGATTAGCGATAAGCTAAGTGCATGTAGGCTAAACAATGGCGACCGAGTTGGCTGGTATTGGTCCTTTCGCAGAATATACTGGCATTCTGGACTGAGCAGTGACAGTGCGTGTATCTCCTTAATCATCAATAAATGCTGTGATACGACTGTTGGCCTTTTACTTGGATCCTCCACCCACCCCTACGCAACAATACTGTATAAACAATTGTTTATCGATGTTTGTAATTGGCGAGGAGTACGCATTGAGATTTACCTGTTAGGCCTTCCTGGTATATATACATATGTATATAAAAAAATACATCAAATGTGATTTCCTAAACTGCAGATTTACATAGCAGACAGACATTCAATTTTGAAACAAATACATACGTTCATATATTACTTATCTAATAATATATTGTTCAATGAGAAACTCAATAATTTTTATACCTACATACATAGTTCACTAGTGGTGCTCCCCGGCTTCGCTCGGTAAATGGAAATAATATGAAAACCATGAAAAAAATCTTCATTCGTTTTTTTATTAAATTTCTTTGAATCGAATAAAGGTAATATTATTTAACGACCGACCAATCACAAACGTCTTCGATCAATCTGGCCAATCAGAAACGACGTTGAGGACAGTCAATAAAAATATATATTACAGACGCCGTTTCGGTTTTATAAGTATAAGATAAGATATTAAAAAAAACTTTTTTCCATTAAAATGGTACATTTTTATTATATAAAAATAATCTATTTTAAATTTTACTTATACAAATGTATTTAGTACAAAGTACATAATATTTCGGTTTAAAAATTGTTATTATTTTGGTCCCCAGATAAAGTACTCGCCATTATCTACCGTGACATAAAATCCCGTATATTTACTCAAAAGAAACAATTACATACATTTGCGACATTTTGTCAGTATTTTATTGTGACGGGATTGTGGCTTCTCGGGATTTTAGCCGTTGGGATTATAAACATACATACATAAAGCCAAAACGACCAAAGCCAACATTCCATACGACAGAAGAGTACACGATATTTTAAACAAGATGTACATACATACATAAATACATATGATATATAATTTATCGGTCTCCGTCACGAGCCCGAATGTGAAACGCCCGAAAATGCAAATATCGGAAGGCAAAGATCGAAAATCGAAAGATCAAAAAAAAGGGTGCATGGTAAACGGTACACTTGATTTGCGCGAGCGGGATACAACAGGAACAAGAAGAACAGGCTTTTCCTCCCGTATTAATATGTACGTGAGTATGTACCGTTTACCATGCATCCTTTTTTTTGATCTTTCGATTTTCGATCTTTGCCTTCCGATATTTGCGTTTTCGGGCGTTTCACATTCGGGCCCGTGAGGTAGACCCAATTTATATATGTGCATACCTGACTGCTAATTTTAACCTCCGAACTAATTTTCAAAGCTATTAAAAAAATGCAAATGCAGAAATGCTCTCGATTGCCATTTACCCATGTTATAACATACATATGACAGTCGGATCCGTATAAACGATAAAAATGAAATGGCAAAGAAATGCTATGAAATCTAAGTCGCAAAAAACATGAGTGACACGAACGTAATCGTCTCAAAAAAAAAGAAGGAGCGTTTCCTATATCATTACATTTTTATATTTGACATTTGGCGTGCATTAACAAAAGAAAGAAAGGAAGACTTGCCATAATTACGATATTTTTGACGAACGAGCGTGAGAGTGGCCGTGCGTCAATCGGAGCAATTTTTTACTTGACCGACTGAGATCGCTTATCGGACCGGAGATTTACCTGGTTTTTCGATATTTGTTTTCATTGTGCGCATTTCTGCAAATTCCCATACGTTAATAATGAGTGTGCGAAGTCCATTCATTAGACAAATAGGGTCCGAGAGAGAAGTGGGTTAACGAAAGCGACCGTTGCGCAATCCAACGCAAGCCACACACACGCTGCACGGTTCGAAACAAAACGCTCGTTGTTTTTCAAATGACGCAACTGAGTGCCGTTTCTTTGAATGGGAGCAAATGAAAAATCTTAATGATGCAAAAGGGCATTAAGTCGAATTAATTAAACGTTGATATACCGTTGAATTTTAAGCAGATCGCGAGAAAAATCCCCCTCGGAGATGCCGAGGCACACCCTCGTAGGGGGGTGTAAGATGTAATATTTTTTTTTTGGAAAAATTTCCCGTCTCGCATTGAGAAAATTCACCGTTCTTTAATTTAATATATGGGGATGAATATTCAAGAAATTAATTGCCCTTACGAACGTAATTAATTTCATTAAAAATTTCGATACAAATTTTTTTCGACAAAAAGTTGTTCAAATTGATTCCAATTACATATGCAAATTTACATACACATACTTTCCGCTGTCTGTTTCGGAAGGAAAAAAAGGCGAACAAAAGTTAACTGCCACTTCCGGTTGATTGATCTCAACTATACGTTTACGTTGAGGGAAAACGGTCGAGCCTCACAATAGGCAAAAAATGTACGCGAATATTTAAGGTTTCAATTCTTTATTAAAAACATCAATCAATACATCGATAACATTCGAGAAATAAACAGAAAATCTTTAATAAAATTAATCGTAATTTAAATGTCGGCTATGCATATGTACTAGTTTTATAGAGTACCTTTTATCAGCTGCAAATCCGTACTTCGTACATCCGCGTATTTTGCTCAAATACTTACAAAATTATTTCAGTTCGTATTTTTCGGAATAATATGAACGGATTGTGTTAAAATTTTTCCTTCACGTACGAAAAATAAATTCGTTTGAACATAAACATGAAGTTTAAATTTAAAAAAAAATAAGTACTAATAGTATTACAACAAAAATTGAATTTTTTAAAATAATATGCAATTATTTTAAATTATTCGTTGTGTGTGTGTATGTGTGTAGTTCATTTCTGATTGGCTGTCGTTAAATATTACTTTTTTTCGGTTCAAATTAATTAAACAAAAAATGTAAAGGAGGTATGTATGTAAAAAACAAATGAAGTTTACTATTATATTAGCCTTATTTAAGCATTTTTTTTATTACGAACACCGTGCGAAGCCGGGTAAAACCACTAGTATACAAATAAAGTATAAAGGAAATTTAATATGAATTTTCCTCAATAGCTTTTTTCTGCAATACGACACCGCATAGTTTGTTTACAGTATAACAATGGATTACACCAAATGATAAACACAGTAGGCTGACCTTTAAAAAAAACAATAGCATATTACACAAATGATTCCATATAAAATAAAAACAATTTATTATATCAACAGGCGACTTCCTTCATTTTTTACAAACCTCCTTTATGGTTCACTTACGATTACAATTCAGAGGACAATTTGCCTCTTATCCGATCGTTTTTCAAATACAACAAACTATCCCGTTTAGTATACATATTATATGTATATGTACGAGTACATATGTACATATGAGCCAGCAGCATAGCTCGGTCGTTAAGCTTCTACTTAGCGTCGAAAGGCGCCGGGTTCGATCCCATGAGCTAACCTCGATTGAAAAAAAATTTTCTATCTGCTGTTTATCTGAGTATATCTGCTGTGAGTGCTGCTAGTCAGACCTGGATATTTGTGCTCCAGGTCGATCGTTTCCTATCAGAGTTTGCCAATTTTCTCTGATTTCATTATTGAAACGGTTCCCAGTAAAATTGGCTAAATATCCTTCCTAACTACTACATATGTATGTCACCACTATTTGAGATTGATTAATGTACAATTCATAGATGTCTCGTTAATTTGCGAGTTTTTCAGTGTCTCGTAATTCAGCGAATTGTATAATAAAAAAATGCTGTAATGTTTTAATTGGCCAGGAAGGCGCATTGGAGTTATCTGTAAGGCCTTCCTGGTATGTATGTAAAAAAATAAAAAAAAGTAAAAATATGTAACACACCCTACATATGTACATCAAATCTTCACTAGTCAACATAAAACAGATTACAGCAATGCACTAACTAACTTTCATTCATGCAAATTTTGACGTTCTCAAGTTAATGTAGTGCAGTAATAACAGACATGAAAGCGTTCGACAGGTGATAAAACGAGAGGTTCCACACAGTCAGGTGAAACGTTCTATATGAGTGACTTTTTTTTCATATGATGAAAACATACACACATGTGCGGCATACAAAAGCGTCAATTCTGACGCATCGTACAAATGTCGGCTTTCATGTGTGCGGTTGAGTTGTGAATGACGTATGCTCATAAATCATATTTTGATCCTGTTCCCGGGAGAATAGGGAAAACGGGAACAATGCCTACCGTTTCAGGTGACGAATGCAAACCGCAACGATTATTAAATTTGATAGCGAGAACGTCCGGGAGATCAAAACAGTTCAGGTGGCCATTAAAGTAGAGATTTGTCGACAGACCAAGTCTCTCGTTGTCTGATACTTCAACAGACCTTGCAATAAAATATATCGATACAATAAATTCTCAATTTCAGACGCGCATCCAGAATTATTTTCTAGGAGGGGGGGGGGGTTTGATTTTGCTTTATTGATGTGGGGAGTATGAATACATAAAGTTTTGTGATATTGAAAATAAAAATAGTCTAATAGTATTGATCCCTGGTCATGTTTTCTTGGCTTTCAAAAAGTGTCTAATATTCCTCAAATACATATAATAAAGTCATTGGTTGGAGACACATTTTTTTTGGGTCTACCTCACGGGACCGAAAGTGAAATGGTTGAAAAAGCAAATATCGGAAGGCAAAGATCGAAAATCGAAAGATCTTAAGTCGAAAGATAAAAAAAGGTGCATGGTAAACGGTACTATTTACATATATATAATATAAATATCAGTGGCATTCGGTGAAATTATCTCTCTTTTTGTCATACAGACTTGTTTAATGTTCGCGCGCAGAATATGGGAGGAAAAGCCTGTTCCTCTTGTTCCTGTTGTATCCTGCTCACGCAAATTAAGTGAGGATGTACGACGGGGGGAGAGAGACTTTTACCGCACTCCATTGATATACATATATACTAACCGTTTTTCAAATGTATGCATGATAAACGAATATTTTCGACTTTTTCAGTCACCCCATATGAACATATTTATACATACACGATTAAAGGCAGACGTGCGTAGAATTATTTTGATTCTTAGTTATCTTGTGCTCTTATTAATTTGTTTACTAGCGGTTTCTTTACCACGTTTATATATTTTTAATCCCCGATACAACACGGTGTTAACAACTAAGGATTTACGCATAGTTTTTTTGTATGAATACAAACTTCAACACAACGCAGCACAGGCCACAAAAACATCAATTCGGCTTTCAGGACAAACACCACTAATGAAAGAACCGTTAGGTTTTGGTTCTCGAAATTTCGTTCTGGCGATATCAGCCTTGAAAATAACCCCCGTGGATGACCACCATCTGTTGTTGATAAAGCGAAATTAAAAAAACATTGTCGAATCTAATCCTCAAACAACTGTTCGAAAATACGCAATAGAACTTGGGGATTCTCATGCAACCATTGTTTGACATTTGGATGCCATTGGAAAGGTGAAAAAAATTGGACAAATGGTTACCGCATGAATTGACCGATATGCAAAAGACACGATGTTTTGAAATCTGTTCTTCTTTGTTATTGAAAAACAATCGGGAGTCACTTTTGAATCGTGTCATAACATGTGACGAAAAATAGATTCTTTACAACAATCGTAAAAGATTTGGACAGTGGTTGGATAAAAATGAAGCCCTCAAACATGCTCCAAAGCCAGCACTACACAAAAAAAAAGTTTTGGTCACCGTATGGTGGTATGCTAAAGGAATCATCCATAGATCTTTCTTAAACCAGAGAAGTCAATAACAGCTGAATCATACTGCAAAAAAATATACATTATGTTTAAAAAACTACAGAAGAAAGATGGCAATTTAGTGAACAGACTCGGAATAGTGGAGTAAGAACTCCACGATAACGCGAGACCGCATGCTTCACAAGTGACGATTTCAAAATTAAACCAGTTAAACATCGAAGTTCTTCCTCATCCTCCCTATTCACCAGACCTTTCTCCGACAGATTATCATTTTTTTAAACATTTTGACTAATTTTTGAAAAATAAAACGTTCACTAATGACAATGATATTATTATTTGATAACTTCGTGGCTTCTAAAAAATCAAGATTTTTATAAAAATGGCATTTATTCGTTGCCAACTCGTTGGCAAAAAAACTGTTAATGAAAATGGTAATTATTTTGATTAATAAATCTTTTTGTAAGAAAAAAAAATGAATTTTTATTTTTCATTAAAAATCGGCAATTTGATCTGAACCAACCTAATAATAATTTTGATAAATCATCATACAGATATCTATGGATAAATTTTTGATAAACTTACATTTTCGGAGCATTTCTTTTTTCTATTTGCTCCGAAATGCTGAAAAGCTCGAAATCTGCGAGACCTTATGGAAAAATTTGCAGCAAATTTTTTATACGAATCAGCAAAATTTGAGATTCTGCAAACTCCAAAATTGCGAGAAACGGGTAAAGGTTGCCAATTTCATAAATTGGAAAACTCTGATAGGAAACGATCGACCTGGAGTCACAAACCAAGGTTTGGCTAGCAACAACCAGTGGGACTCGAACCCGTGACCACTATGTTATAACGAAAGCATTTATGCTAACCACTAGTCCACACTGCTGGTTTATATGGTTCATATTACTAGATTATCAGAAACAAAATATTCCTCTCACTTAATCAATATTTTTGGCAAAAGCATGCGCAGCAGACAAAAACTGTCAAATTCGATACGCATTTCATTACACAAAAAAACTTAATTGTTATTTTTTGAAACAGCACTCTACAGGGAAATTAATTAAAAAAAACTGAACTAAACCAGTAAGAAAAAATAATAAATTTTAGCAGGGGGGAACTTATTCGCTTAATTCCTCCTCTTGCCTTCACCTACATTTGAATATGTACATACATATGTACATATGTTCAACAATCTTTTTTCAAGCACAATTTTGTGACCATATTAACAAAACTAATATTATACCTATACATCAGGTATACTAAAAAAATATTTGAATACTAAATATAGTCTAATCTAATGTAGTATGTAATAATAATTCGAGTCCTTGAAAATCAACATTGCATAAACAAAAATTTGTGAACAAATCACAAATCACTATGACAGACAAATTGCCAGAAGCTCGACTGCCGATTTTTTTAATGACGAATCTCTACGTGAATGACCGACCACCTTTATTTACACTAGTCTGATAATTTGCAAGCAATTAAATATAACATTTGTAAAATGGGGTGAACTTTAAACATTTTTTTTCTAAACAATAATACATATTTCCATTATGAATAAAGTTTATCTGCTTTGCGGTTTTAGTTAAAAACCGGATGTCATTTACGCAAAACAACTATTAATTTAACAAACCGCTAGCTCCAGACATCGAAAGTGAAATGATAACTAAACATGAACATTTTATGTTATTTTTTAGCATATCGGTCTTATCTGTGCTGTGGAAACATTTAATTTTATTATTAACAATTATAATAACCGTTTTCTTGTTAGCGGAACTGAGTGATTCGTTCCGCTGATTTTAGATTTTTTTTGCAATTTGTCTCACAGATTCGATTGACGATTGAAATTTTACCATAACAATAAAAAGCGACGGCGCGATCACTTTCATTGCGATTAAATAAATAAACTTAAACAACAAGCAATCATACAAAAGCATCATACTGCTTCTATAATTTACATTTGGTGTAGCGTATGACGTAAAAACGACATTACGAATGAAAAATTAAGACACAAGAGCACGGATGAACACGCATCCATGTTCGTAAGTGGACATCTTGTGTGTTCACGCTTGTGCGTGAACGCCTTGAATGTCCATGTTCATCCGTGCGTGTTTAATCTGAACGCGACTTGGAGTAGTAATAATTAGTATGAAACCACTTATTTATTGTATCTTTTCAAATCATTTCCAAACTACGAATTAAACGGAATCGCATACATATTTTATTAAATACATACGTTAAATGCAGCATGACAGGAATTACCCCCAAGGCGACACATATGGTTATAGTATTTTTGCACATATGTAAGTACTAACAATTTTTCAAACATGACCCCATAGGCCATAAAATACAATAGAGACATCTATTGACAATCGACAGATTTTTTGAAACAGTAAATTTGCGATAAATGCCATATTTTGGTAGTTTTTTACAAGATCCAACAAATTCGAGATGCCAATAACTCGAATTTGTAAGAAACTGAGGGGAAGATGCCGATTTATTAGATCCGTCACAGCAATTAAACCAGAAAAAACGGAGAATCCTAACAGGAGACGGTCGATCTGTGTATTTAATAGACACAAAGATCCCTGATTTGGCCAGGATTTGAACCCACGACTTCCTTACTCGCTTGCAATTGCTCTACCAGTGCACTACGCTTTGGTTTATATGTTTTGTTATGGTTACGTAAAATAATGTATCGAATCGAAATGGATATCTGAATTTTGAAATATATACATATGTATATCGAAAATAAATTAAACATTCATAGGCTAAACGCAAATTTCGCTCGTGTTCTCATCGCACTGTTTGTTCAGTACAGAGAGCATACAATCTAAAAGACAATATTTGGACGCGTATCAAAATTGGATTTGTAATTCGGCGAATTAATAATTAATCAACTTCGTTCTACCAGATGACGAGAGGAAAACGTTTATTACGTATGGGTTTAAAAATATGTAGACAGTATGAAAAAAATCAAACTTGAAAAAAGAATATTCACGAAATCTAAAAATTCTAAAAAAAAATCCTTTAATAACGATGAAATTAAATACCGAGTTAAAAATACAACATTAAAAATAATTTTCTTCGGAAAAACCATTATCAGTGAACGCTTAAAGAATAGAGTAAAGAATTATTAAATATAAATTAATTGTAAAAAATATTTAAATGATTAAAAATAGAAAGTTTTGAAATTTTCAATCGTAACAGGGGCGGTAACGAGCTTTATATAATTAAATTTAATTGAGAGCTCGATTACGAGTGTATGCAAATTGGCTACAATAGTCGCGCAACAGGTTGAAAATCCGAGCTTTAAACATTTTCACATATAACGAGAGCCACTTTGAGACAACTGCCAATTAGGATTTTATTTGTATTGCGTTGAAAATTCGTACGAAAACGAAATAAAACACAAACATTGAGAAATTTCCCCGCATAATATTAAACACAAAGGTTCCATCGTACAGAATAATATATATTTAAAAATGCTTTTGTATCGTGATTATATATATAAATATATGAATGTATGCATAAACCCGTGTGCGACTATGCTAAAAAACGAACGTACCCAATATCTGAAACGGTGCGAATCAAACATTTACAGAGTACACACTTCAGAAGGATATTCACAGAAATTGAACGGCTAAGGCTACATTTATTTATGTTTAGATGAAAGCAAATATCATGAAAGTTCAGCGCCTGATTCGAACTAACCAAAATGTATAATACATACGTGGAACAGATCTATTATACTATGTATATTAGACCAGTGACAGATACAGGAATATTTCAAAGGGGGGTATATTAAATAAATACATATAATAGAGCGGTCTCCATGACGAGCCAGAATGATAAATTATAGAAAACGCAAATATCAGAAGGCAAAGACCGAAAATCGAAAGATCTTAAGTCGAAAGATCAAAAAAAAGAGTGCATGGTAAACGGTACATACTCACTTAATTTGCGCGAGCAGGATACAACAGGAACAGGCTTTTCCTCCCGTATTAATGTGCGCGCGTAGAATACGGGAGAAAAAGCCTGTTCCTCTTGTTCCTGTTGTACCCTGCTCGCGCAAATTAAGTTGGTATGTACCGTTTACCATGCACCCTTTTTTATCTTTCGACTTAAGATCTTTCGATTTTCGATCTTTGCCTTCCGATATTTGTGTTTTCTGTAATTTAACACTCTGGCTCGTCACGTAGACAGAGGGTTGCCAACTGAGAAGTAAAAATAAGAATTTTTTACGAATTTAAAATATGTACTAAAAAAATGGTCTAAAAATTATAAATTTCAGGTATTAATAAAAATAGGTACCGGCTTAATTTAATAAAAACTCAAATCTATAACAATTGCAAATAATATTATAATTCTTGAAACTTTTTTTTTACAATTAGAAAAATCTAATCTACTGAGAATCGTTTTCTTTTTTAAAATAGTGTAACGTAAATTATGTACATATGTATGTATTTTATATATGTCGTTAGCACTCGGAAATTAAAAATATTGGTTAGATCAGATTTTATTTTTTGGTTAATGCTTGTTCAATTTTATTTTATTCAAAAGAGAGAGAACAAAGGAAGTTTGTTAAAAAAGAGGACATTTTCTCTTAGGAAAATATTGCGTCACTGTTAATTCTCAGTTCCTAGCGGCGTGGTCTGTGTACCTGATTTTTTTTACACTGTGGGCTTTCCCGAACTTCTATTCATATGGGTAGTTTTTCAATTTCGTTACATACAAGGACTAGAAATAAATCCCCCCCTTGGATTCGTCCCTGTATTAGATTTGTATACAATATACAGTGTAAATGTGAAGATTTGGCATCAGCTGGACTATGGATCATACTTTATACATATATAATATACTTATTCTACATGTTTCATTCCGATCAAATATTTTGTAGTATTATTATAAAAATGGTCTTTGTCAATATTACTTCAGAAACAGTCATAAAGGCGCATGTTATATCTATTACAAATAAAATAAATGATAGATATGTTGTATCATATTATATTTAAACATAAAGAATGGGAAAAATCGTATAAAAAATATATAAATGATTTTTTTTCTCGGAAAAGTGCTTGCCGGATGTACATTTTACATATATGTATGTGCACAAAGAGTTCTGTATCAATACGAGTCGCACGCTAAAACCAAATCCCGAAAGGAAGTCGAAAATACGCAATAACAATCATATCATATTTACTTGATAGATATATATATATATATATATATATATATATATATATATATATATATATATATATATATATATATATATATATGTATATATGTATATATATATATATATATATATATATATAAAGGAAGTCGAAAATACGCAATAACAATCATATCATATTTACTTGATAGATATATATATATATATATATATATATATATATATATATATATATATATATATATATATATATATATGTATATATGTATATATATATATATATATATATATATATATATATATATATATATATATATATATATATATATGTATGTATATGATATACATATATATATATATATAAAGGGAAAAACTAAAATAAGAAATAACATTAGAAAAGAGTGTTCAAAACAAAGGCTTTTGAGCGTAAAAACGCAAAGATTTTTCTGCAGCTTGAGGGGTGAGGTTTTTATTCTATTTTAGAAACACCTGTCTGAGAGCGGAGAAACAAATTTCTAGCACTCGAGATGTGACGGAGGAGGATTTTCACCTCGCGTCTGAGGATTGTGGCAGATTCGAATTCGCCAAGGGCGTTTTTTTTTCGCAAGCTGCTAGAAAAGCGAAAAGGGAAAATAATTATGTCTTCGGAAGATGCGCGAGCGGGAAAGCGCGGCTGTGTTAGGATTTTGGACTTACGAAATACAAATGTAATCACTGCTTACATTTGCATTAAAATGCGGGCTGAAACCACATAAATTCTCCTTAAAATGAAAAGAGATAATTGAGAGCGAAACAATATATGCCGAAAAAATTCGAAATAAATTTCATTCTAACAAGTGCAAAACAATGAGATTAAAAGTGTCGCACAAACGTTTGTTTTCACAGAGTAGGCATTCAATATGTAGACCGTATATTTCAAAACGGAAAAGCTCCACTACTCATGCAGACACTTATAAAGTACCTCACAGATTAGTATGCAACTATGCAGCATGGTTCAGACATTCTAAACCTTTCTAAAGTGTTCCAACAAATACCAACTGCATGAAACCTTAAAATTTAAAATACAATCTCTTCCAAAAATCAACAATGCTTTCAGATCGTGCATATTTTCAATTTATACAAATTACAACACCAATTTTTGTAGGTTATATGTAGTTGCGAAAGGTAGTACACTTTTTTAAAAATGTGTTAAGGAACTCACTCACTAAAGATTTGTTAGCAGATAAGTCTGCTGATAAATCTCTGATTACGAAATGCTTTTTCTGCTGATAAATCTCTGCTAAGAATCTTTTGTCAAATCCAATTTTGAGAGCAAAAAGATATATAGCGCCTGATTGGTCGTTCAATGTCGATCCCTCAATGGTCGCTAAATACTCTCGCTCATAGGCCGTTTGAGTCCTTATCGCTGATTGGCTGATGAGTGCTAGTTACTGATTGGTCAACGATCTCCATGTTACATCATAATACTACGAACCCAAGCACAAGTTTCTCATCGCTATACCTTATTATATTCGATCCAGGATTTCAACGCCTATATCCAAGTTTCCAAAAATATACTATATAATGTATGTATATACACACATATTAGATACATTTTAAAATCACAGTTAGAAACATCTGGTCTATGAGGTGGATGAGCGCAACAAATCCACGTCGCATACCGGGTCGACATAACAAAGGGTAGAGTGCTCTGCGTTAATGTATCAAACCTAGGTTACATATGTACATAGTAGATAAAGTTGCACTGTGTACTCGGAAGCCCTTCAACTGAACGTATTGTCGCGTCATTGTCATGCCAGATATTGCATTTTCATGATGATTTGCGGTTTGGACAGTGCGAATGCACTTTCGCATTTGGAACTCGCCCTTGTAAATGGAAACACCGATGCGGTCATGATGAAACAAATGCATACTGTGTGAATTGACTTATATATGTATGTATGTATATACAGCCAAAAGGTTATTAAGATGGAACAAGGTTTTCAAAAAATTCTAATAAAAGAGGTTTGTAAAAATACTGTAAATAAAGAGTCTGTTGCTCTCGCAAACGAAGGTCAAAATTTCAATACACCTATAGTAAAAAGAAAGCTGTGACTACAAACAGCATTTTTTCAAAAAGGTTAACCGAATTTCGGTTCAAGGACAATTATCAAGGTCATTATGCATTTTGAATAACAAGAATGGCAATCTTTTTAAAAATCTGGATGAAATATAGAATAAAACTATACGTAAAACTATACTAACACAAATATTGGACTAAATTTTGGTAATCTGAGTAGAGATTAGTATGGGTAAGTTTACTAATTGAAAAACTAAACATGATCAATGATTTGATCAATCATACAAAACCAGGAGTCTCCAAACATTTTAAGAGTGCCAAATATAACTTTTTCAAGTACGAGGAAGACGAAGCCGGACCAGATTCTATATTTTATGTACATATATAAGAATTGTAAATAGGTTTTTGAGCTCTTTTTCCTATTATGCTGTACGTTAATATTAGATTAATATAATACAATGATTACTAACAAAATTAAATTAAAATTGTAAAATAGAAAATGATCAGTAGATCAGTAGCTATTAAAATAGTTATAAGATGTATTGTGAACATAATTTCGTAATAATAGAAAGCATTTAAAAATCAAAACAAAAAAAAATGTACATATATACATAAATTTCAATTTTACCATCTACAGTTTTTGGAGTGATTCATTTGCGGACCAGAAAACACAGACCCAAAGTTTAGGAACACTCGCACTTTTAAACTGTTCCAATATATAAAGCTTCTGTGTCTATTTGGACCTAGTCTTTAAATTTAATACCAGTGGCATAAATGAGACCAAATTATAAGATAGAATGAAAAGTTATAGGCGTTTAAACAATTAAAATCTGACAAGACGAGTGGGGGGGGCGGAAAGTAAAAAAAAAATAAGGCTATAGGCTCTGGGCAAAGAGTTAACTGCGATCTTTTCAAAATTTTAAACATGTCTATGAAGACTATATTTTACTATCGACCAAGCGGAAACAATTGAAATCTCTTTAAGGGCCCAAAGCTCGCAAAAAGGCAAAGTTTCAAAGCGATCGGAAGAGTTTGAGGTTTATCCAAAATAATATGCAGAGTGAAAGTATATTATAATATAAATCTTCTAAAAAGTATAAATGACAATTAAACGAGTATTTGTACTCATGTTTTGAGTTTTCAGAGCTAAAAATGTTAAATTTTCCATAGTTTCACTTTGAGAGATCAAACTTATTTGAACAGCCTCTTTATGAGATGAAATAAATATTTTTTATGTACATCGGTAAGTATATGCAAATACATACATATGTACATATACAATTCATACCTTTAGATAAATATCGATTTCGAATAAGAAGCAAATCCACCGAGAAACTTAGATTGGAAACGCCTGAAATTGATCCAAAAGTTTAATAGGCATTCAAACGCGTGAGATTACATAATAACATGGTCGGCATTTACACCAACTTCCGATTTACATTAGAATACATAATTGAAGTGATGCTTAAAATCGCATTTCGTATTCATAGAGTGAATATGTATGTATGTATGTATGTGTGTATGCACACATGTGTAATATTTTCATAATGACATTCAAAATGTTGAACCTAATAAATGAAAATATGCTTCGTGTCGAACGAGCGAATTCATCGCAGATAATGTCAGGGTAATCGCAAACACGTATTATATTTGTATGCAAATTGGGGGAGATTTAGCATCAATTTTCCACATGATGTATACATACACATGTATGTACATATATTTTAATATGCCAGATTAGGAATACATAGATCAATCGTATGAAAATAAACACATTAAAATATGAATTATTTAATCAAAACTATACGATAAACATAACGCTATACTAGCTTGCGAATCTCAGATATCCAAAATTACACTCGAAAGAAAACTGTTTTATCGAACTCTATGTACATATATTGTATCACTTTTAACATTAAATGATTTAACATTGAATGATTTAACATGAATTTGCAAGGTTTTTAAAGGCTTTTTTAAGGTTCAAGGTTTTAGATATTTATTTAACCAAAAAAAATGATATAAACTGAATTAATTAATTTGTGATGATAGATATATTAATGATGTTTAGTCTTTCATTTGTTAGGGAGACTAAAAGAAAATAAATTGGTCGATTTCTAGAATGAATTAAGGCACAGACATACTGAACCGTACGCTTCACGTGTTTTTTTTTTACTTTATCTATAATACATATGTACATACGTAGTAACAATGGATAAAGTTTTTTTTAGATGTAAAAAAACGTTATCTTGCTTATTCTGTACCTAGTTACTAGTCACAGTGCTTAGTCACTCCCTGGAGTGTTTCCGGTGATATTTTATCCATGTATTGACATAGTTTTGGTAGTGATCGATAACGGTGATTCTCATATTTGAAGAAATATAGGAAAAACTCATCGAAATAATGAGATCATACAAATCAACATTGACCTGAAGAAGCGCCTTCCCCAGCTAGAAACCACGAGCGTGGCGTGCCGTACAATTCAGTGTGTTTAAGCCTTAAGCCAGCGTTTCCCGGCAAATTCCGGCACTAACCAGCAGCACAGATCGGTGGTTAGCATGAAATGCTTTCAATTGTGTGATCACGGGTTCAATTCCTGGCTGTGCGGCTGGTCGGACCTTGGATGTGACTCCAAGATCGATCTTTTCCTATCAGAGTTTGACAAGTTATCAGATTTCATTGAAACGGTTCCAACAAATTGACAACCCTGCCCTAATCTCGAATCAGCTGATAAATAAAATGCTGCAGATTTGTCCATACACGTCTCGATGTCTGTTAATCATTGTTTGTAATTGGCCTTGAATAATATTTGCAATACTTACATATATACATTGTTTGACCATAGATGTCATGTAAAATAAAAAAAAATTGATTCATACCTGTATAAATAAATAAATAACCAGATGGATAAGAATTAAGAAAATAAACTTCAAACAACCCCATTCAAAACAAAATTACTATGTATAATTGACTCTGTAATTATGTACTATGTATAATTGACTCTGTAATTACATACATATAATGATAACAAGCACAAACTCGACGTTGCTCGGATTTTTTATGAAGCCCATCGATCTCTTTTAAAACACGCCTAAGGTCCTACCTAACACTTCAAAGGCTTCGACCCCTTTCAATTTGGCCGTTATATGTACATATCGTTGGTATACTGGTAGAAAGTGGTAAAAATTTGATATTTTATTTATTATTCAATTTGTTAAGTCAAAAAATAAATAATGATTTGGGTCCCTAAGCAGAGACCTTTAAAATATATGTTTTTCGAAAAAACCAATTTTCTCAAAACAAAGACTTTTTTTGACTTAAAGTTTTCTGCCAGTATACCAACGACGAGCACAACTTCATCCCAGCATATTTAAATGTGAACCCTTTGAAAGCTCGTCTAGATCTAAGTTACAGTATCATGAAATAGTATATATGTATGTATATAATCAATGGTTAGCCTAAGTTGAAAACTGTGAATTTATAGATACTTATAAATAACCATGTACTTTGATTTCTTTTAATTCTATGCCTTAAAGAAACTTACGTTTTTCTAGTCAGTTCCGGATATTACAAACGGAAGTATTCGAAATCAAGAAATAAAATAATTTAAGACATATGTACATACACGTTTACAAGAGAAAAGTCTTCAGAATTCAATATGCGAACGAGAGAACAGTATAGATAGATAGTCAAAATAACTTAAAAGATAATCTGGAAGCGCGTACGAAAACACCCCCAGCATAGGTCTGCAAATAAACGATGCCGCTCACGCGATCTCACACCCTTCAGATTAACACGCTTTGTGAGATTTCGCGAGATTGAGAGATATCGCAAAACATACACACACACACGCCATACATACATACATATCGATTTGCAACTAACTAAGTATGTAAGTGGCATAGGGTGTGGCGGAGCCTCTGGTACATATATGCACGCCGGACAATCTAGTTATCTTAGGAAATGGGAGGATTAAGTCGTTCCGATTACGAGTACACTAATTAATGTAACGCACGAGGAGAGAGAGTGGGAGAGAACAGATAAGCCGCGCGCCGTAATAACATTTTCCCGAGATGGAAATTCGAAACGTGTATAAATTGAAAATTCTACAGAGGATTCGCCGTCGACGGTGACGTGACAAATCGCCGCTAAAGTTTAACCGGGTTTGAATGGCGTCGGTTTAGCGGCAAACTGGTACCGACGACAACAATATTCCCCAGATCGCTCTCCCTGTGAATGGGATCATAATTAACGAGGGTCCGAACTGCACTATCCGGCCCTGAAGGGCAAACTTTGTCAAAATGATGGCTGTGTGGACGGGGGCGAACGGCAACTCAGTTCCAAGTTCCAAGTATAATGCTACCGAACGCAGTTTGAATGGAATTGATCACGTGATATGTAATCGAAGAGATGTAGTCGAAGCTGAATCAGACCGAAATCCCGAGGGAAGATGCGATACACAATGGACAAGTTGTAAGAACTTTCTGTGATTAATATTGTCGCTTGAAAAGGAAAAGTCCCTATGTATGTACATATATATGTAAATGCGCAACCTGTAAAACTTCCATGCGATGTATTATTGGAGTGTAAACTTTTAAGGCGAGGGTATAACAGGATGTGACGTCATGTAACGAAACAATATAGTCAACCAAAAGGATAGGCGACGCCTATCGGTTGTTTTGGAAAGCTCAATGACGTCTGCTTAGCTTCTAACGATTTGTTTCGGTTGACGGACTATTGGCCGAATGGACATTTAGCCAACGGACACTATGCCGATGTACACTTGGCCAAACGGATACTACGCCGATGGAAATTTGGCCGAATAAAATTTTTAATTGTTTAAATTTATCAAGAATATCAAATTTTAATGAGGTCAAGTTGATTCCTGAATAATGTATAGAAAAACGTCCGCCGGCCAAGTATCCGTTCGGCCTAAGTCCGTCAGTCTAATGTCCGTTTGGCTAAATGTCAATCCGGTCAAAAGTCCACGCACGCTTTTTTCGAGAGGAACTACATAATTACATAAATTCAATACTTCGGATAATGTTTTTGAAAGAAATCGATATAAAAAATAGCCGCCAAGTTATAAACGGAAGCATTTATGGTCGCAAAACGCGGATTCGCCGTTGGGTGCGAATTATCTGAAAATCTGTATATATGTATGTAAATTATTTGAATTTGACGATATACAATCTAAATCTGTCGTATCTTGATTTTAAATTTTAAACAAACCAGCAAAGCTTCGGTGGTTGCGTTAATACTTACCACCGAGAGGTTGCAGGGTTCGATCCCATGGGTTGACCTCGATTGAAAAGAGTTTATTCAGAGTAATTCTGCAGTGCTGCTGGTCAGACTTGGATATCTGTGACACCGAGTCGATTGTTTCCTTTCAGAGTTTGTCAATTTATCTGATTTCACTGTTGTAATAATTCCTCGTCGAATTGGTAAAAACCATCCTACCCACTATGTCACCACTATTTGAATATGATTTCAAAATTTATAATATATAAATTTATATATGTAAAAGTTTAATACCACAGATGTCATTCAGAGGCAACGTGAAAATAGCGTCACGGGAAAATATAATATTGGGTCCATCGGCTATGTCGCCTTTCCCAAGTATTAAATAAAAACAAACTGGCAATAATAATATATATATTATACTTACATAGATAGTTTTTCTCCTACCAAATAATTATTTTTTCCATAATTTTAGCCATATTCCCTTCGGTAGAAGTGGGACACCCATAAGATAGTATTTATCTACCTTTTGGTTTGATAAATATGATCTAATATTTGAAACTGGCGAGATCGTCCCTTAACGCTGCCTTTATGTAACTTGGCACATAACCGGAAGGAGTGGAGGCAGATCGTCAATCGTATCCAAGATGACACCAATGACCACGACGCTCAGAATTGAGCAAGCGAGAGAAAATAAGAAAAAGATCGAATGTTATACAATAAAATCATTTAGATATTTTATGAAGTGTTTGGCTAGTGTTGCTAATGCAAGCTCACGTGTAACTATAACAAAGTTTATTTAATATAAATAAGTCTAAAGTGAAGTTAAATATTCTCAATATAATTTTAGAGTAAGCTAAGCTAGTTTTCACCTATGCGATATATAATATATTAGATTGAAATATGAGAAATAAATACGAACAAACATACATATATTACGTTCATATGTATATATGTTAACCCAGTCCTAGAAATAAGCTCCGCGCTTGATTAATGATCGTCACCCAACTGAAGCATCCAAACCTCCAATTATTATATATATATATATATATATATATATATATATATATATATATATATATATATATATATATATATATATTAGTTCTAGCTCAATGCTATCTGAATTTTCCGTTTTATTTCACTTTTTAAAAACGATTTCACGTAATATATGTAATCGGTAAGACTCTAATTAATTATCAAAAAAAGTTTGAAAACAATACAAGGATTTCAAAAGTTTGAAAATAATACAAGGAAGGAAAATACAATTGAAATAAAAGGTCAAAATAGAATTGTAAAAAATACGTTACATATGTACATATTTACTTCATGATTCATGTAAAGATCAAACAACTTCTCAATCCGACGAAATTGAGGCACGTACATATTGTCTTGCACAGATTGAATCCACAGAAACGAATTTAATAATAATCCACGTTGCCTATTCGAGTCGTGCACACTAGTCAACGTCGTACGAAGTAAATTCAACGCGGATATCCCACTTTGGATATTATTATATGTATGTATGAGAATACATATACGCATATGTACATAGGTATTATTACGAAATCCAGTCATCCCGCAGTTTTAATCAAAGCCTCTGCAAATCATTCACGCCGAAGCGAAGAGGAGGAAACAGGAATGGACCGAAAACGAGACTGCTACCGAATTTCCCAAAAGTCCATTCTACTCAAGCAAAATAGCAAGCAACATTTCAAGAATTCGAGCCTGAAGGAAAATACAATTTGCGGGTGGTGTACGATTATAAGGGGAGCCGAGCGAGTGGGCATTAAATATCTCCAGAAAATCTAGTATAATTCCCACCTTTGCCCCCTGCTCCGTCCCTTGGACAAAGTTTAATTTGAATTTCGTCTTGGGAAACTTATTACATTTTCCGACCGGTTGACACGTCTTTTGTGCTCTGACTCTCTGCCGATACGAGTCGATGCAGAAAGTTTGGACAATGGAGTGCACGGTGCTCCCGTCTAAATGCTAAGACACCCGGAGATATTTTAAAACAATTCAACGCCGAAAGGAGAGAGAGTGGGTTTGATAAAAAGGAAGATGGAACGAGGGCCTAAATCTGAATGGAGACTTTGTCAGTCGAGAAATTAAAGAGGAACTTTTCACGAGAAATTGAAGGTTTTAATCCCAGCTTTAAGCCCGTCAGCGGGAATTTTGTTGGAACTTTGCATGGACATTACTATGTACATCGTGGGATTGACCTCTGGAAAATTTTCATTTCGAGACCCATTTCTTATTGTTTCTACACAAAGACGCAATAGAAACGTTCCCCGATAAGAAAAGTGAAGTATTTTTAAATCGCTGCGAAATTGTTTGTCGTAAAGGGTGTAAGTATTCCGGAACTTAATTAAATTGCGCCCGTTAAACGCGATGCGTACGAAAGATAACAGATATTTATTAAAGATTGTTGGAAATTGGAAAAATATAGATGAAACGAAATTATATAGTACATGGTAATATCTGAGTGATTTCAATTGCATTATGCACACTGTCCTTTGTGTGACTAGAAGAAAAGACAGCACATAATAATAAATCTCTTTCTTGACAAAATTATTTTGTTCTCTCAAAATGTTGTTTTTTTTTATTTAGTCAACTTTTAAATATTTTGTAATAATTAAATAAGCATTTACGATTTATTTTAATGAAATAAACATATATTTGTTAAGGTTAAACACTAAGAGGGCTGGACACCAGCGCCTTGTCCATACAAACGTATTAGACTTCTCCCTTCCTCAATTATGGCACTAGAGAAATTACTTTTTTAATATATTATGGATATCCACCATTGGGTTGCACCTATCGTTTTATTTTTTTAATTAGTTATTTTTTATAGGAGCTAGGAGCCGCCAAACATCAATAAAATCGCCTCTTTTTTTCACCCACGAAAAGAGTCCAGCGTGCTTATTTAACGGTCGATTTAAAAAAAAATACGCGCATAGTTGCACAGAAAATATCTTTCTCATCCCGATGATGATTTTTTTTTAAAAACTGGTCCAGTTTCGGAGGAGAAAATAGGAGAATACAAAACCTCGATTTTGTCAATTTAAAATACGTTTTATCTGGTCGAAGCGCCGCATTCTGCAACTGTCACATTCACTCAATATATATATATATATATATTGATATATATTGTCGCATTCACTCAATATATACATATATCGAAGAAAGGAACGGCAACAAAATTAAGGTTTCGGGTGTACAGCCTTCTTAAGTGTTAAATTTGGAGCGTTCGAATGGCGTAGTTTTATTGAATAGTACTTATTTATTCAGGTTATTTATAAGAAATTTGAAAAATTAAAATCTGATTGAACCAATATCTCTTTTTATTGATTCATTTTAATTTATGAGAGTCAATATAATTTACATATGTTACACTATTTTGTAAAACAAAACGCTACTCACAACATTTTTGTAATAGTAAAGTGAAAGTGAATTCACCAGGAAATATACTAGTACGATGCTATTTTCTGATCATAATTTTTGTAAATTTGACTTCGTATAAAATTCAACTAGCACTTATTTTGATTAATAACTGAATTTTCTAATTTATAAACCGTTTCGAATTATTCGCATAATTTGAAATTAAAAAATTAAAAGGCTCCCACTTTTCAAACTTTACACCGTGGCCCACACTGTTGATGATTCGCCACTGAGTTCATTTCATAAAATTGAAGTTCTCTGATCATTATTTAACAAATATTTCAAACTTTTTCAAAAATTGTGTCAGCGGGATTAAATATTATGAATTTAGTGATCCGTGAGGTCCGAAAAGTTGGCGACTTTTTTAAAAATGTAAAATATTTTTTAAATATGTTCTCTTTTTTTACTACCCAGTTGGCAACCTCACCGTAATATGGCTGGTATTCAGAATTCCGCCGAAAAATGGAGAATTTCGTTGAAAATGAAAGCTTTGAATTGTGCTCAAGTACCTAACTTACATAAGTGCATTATTGAAGGTAATTTGATCAATTTTGCGGGTAACCGAATTTCAGGTAATCAATTTGATGAAAATAAGGAACACATGAAGGTTTACTATTTCCAGCGGAGGATGAAATGAAAACTTAAATACAATATAAGAAGAAAGCCAGTTAGCGACAGTTCACTTCTCCATACTAATGTATGTAGAATATAAATAAGAGCGTTAACTGTTCATAAACTAAAATTAGACGAGACAGATTCTAAAAAGTATAGTAGAGCATATGATAGATAAAATGTATTTTAATTATTGGAATTAGCTAAACTTATCATGTCCGTATATTATTATATTATTTACGTATAAATTCACTCTTTTAAAGTTGAAAAGTCAGACTGAAAATAGTGCAGAGCACTCGAATTAATGAAAATGCACAGCGGACATTACGAATGAGCGTATGAAAAGTTCTGATGCAAAAAATACTTTATTTTACGAGCAAAAAAATGCAACGAACGCCAACTCTGCAACGGCATCAGCAGCCAGGTAAGCGTTCGGAAATATGCAGTTATTAAAAAGGTGTAAAAATAGGAAAAGCAATTGAAAAAAAATATCAACGAACCGGAATAACGTACGTGCAATGGAACGGAAACTCCAATACGAGCGATTCTGTGTGACGTTCGTGAAAATAACCAGAGATATTTTTTTATTACGCCATATTTTTTTTAAATATTCACAAAATATGTATGTAGGTCAAATCAGATTTCATCCTGCGTGCGTTCGTAATATAACATGATCTTTATCGCATTGCCTTTTGTCATTCATACAAACAAGAGACATTTTTATGCGTAACTACTTTTGGATAGCCTAAGTGTTGATGAAGTGTTATTATCGCCACTATCGCGATGAAAAAGGCTTTCGTTTATATTTTAGGCGTGACTAATGGGGTACTTACGTGCCCCTAAGTGGTCTCCCGGCAAACTCCTTAATTTATCTTGTATTCCTCGGGAAGATTTCTCAGATTCGAGCAATCTCGGTAACCCGGTTTGCGGTTATCTTTTCCATTTTCAATCTCCTCTCCTCAACCCTCGCCAGCTCCCAGAACCCGAGGGTTGTCCTGCAGTCCCGACTCCCTTTTTATGGAATTATCCAAGTAGTGTTTCTGAATACTAATCCGCCGATTCTTTCTACAATACGCGAACAGTCATTATATTCCGAGAGCGTACTGAAAATAATTCTTTTTCCACAATATACATACATAAATCCACATTTAATATTATACATAAAAAATACGCTGTATACATACATATGTACATACATTTGCATTTATCATCACGAATCCCAGTTGTTCGAACTTTATATCCCTTCGAATACCTTGTAGCATTAGTTGAATTATTTCATGAATATTATTCAGTCGAAGGGTTAATGAAAACGAATTTTGTCAATTTTTTTTTATTTAAATCTTGAGAAAGATATTTAGAATTTATGTAAATCATTTAATTTATACGTACAATATCAAAAAGGACGAACAGACGTTTCCCTGCGTTATTGCGCAAAACATTCTCTAAAGAAATTATAAATTTAAATTACAGGCAAGGTCGTAGCCGGTATCGCCCTTACATTTAAATACGAATTTAATAATAAAATTATATTAAGCCCAAACGGCAATTCGAAGGTAAATTAAAATCACCTGCAAGCTGAGATATCAATAAGAGAGGAAACGAGACTTCAAAAGATGAAACAAGTACCTGAAACAAACAAAAAACAGATATTAATTATTATTTTCATATATTAACTAGCACATACAGACTACGGTATTACTATACAAGGCTCGAAATGGAAATTTTCATTAATGGGAGCGCTCGATAATTTTCAAAACATGATTTTGAATGTTTTATTGTACCTATTATAATAAATTATATGTTACTGAAGTAAAAGGAAAAAATTGCGCCCCTATGTAATTTTATGTTTTATTTTCAACAAGTATTTTTTAATCAGAAATAAAATATTATCATTATTCAGATTAATAAAAAGCATGCAAAAGAATTTTTTTTTTTTAATGTTTGAAAAAGTGTGTTTTTGAATGTTTGAAAGAGTGTGAGCTCACTGTTCGAAGAAGAGTATCTTCGAAAGTCTTTATATGTACATGCTCTCTTGCTTTGTACGACAATGGAAATTGACAATAGTGAACCATTTTTTGTGGGTAGAAGCATCCTGGCCGCTGAAGTCTGCTGTTGAGTCAGAGTTTCTCAAACTAATCATTATTGATTTATTTGATACGTTCGCTAAACTCAAATGTTCTCATCAGATAGACATGCAAAACTGAATAATTTTTAAATTTACAAAAGAGTACGGGAATATTAGATTTTCACGAGGGAGCGCTACGTTTCTGAATTTCACGAAAGGGAGCGGCGTTCCCATACGCTCCCGTCCATTGCGAGCCCTGATCAAGCATTGGAATGCGACACTCAGATCATGTTTTATGTCTGATTCGCAAATGCATATCAAATCTTAAGAATACATATCTTCAAAAAATACAAATAGTAAACATAAACAAGGAAATTTCAAGAAAATTCCCAAAAATATAAAATCTAACCAGACCCAGTACATACATATATATAACATTCTTATTTGGCTTTCGTCCTACAAAGTTTGGAAACCACTGCTCTAAGCTTAACCCCACTTCATAAAAGTTTATCGGATCACGTCGTATGGTGTGGCTTGAAAATGAATTGCCACAACTAAGCTATACCGATTTAATATTTATAAAATAAAATGGATCGTATGTACATAAAACAATTTTTCCAGTAATACTTCCTCATGCAAAATACACTGCATATCCACTAAATAGACGAAGGATAGAGAGAGGAGGAAGATTAGTTTCACTAATGCCGAAAGCAATTCAGCACCATTCGTAAATAAGTTTTATTTCGATAAAAAAAAACCTACAGACTTGACCAACTGAACCATGTCAAGTACATAACTGCAAAGTTTAACACACATGCATATGTACATGAAACGGTTATTAACTGTAGCATAGCATAGCATTAAATAGCTAACTAATATGGCCATACATAATCTTGATTAAAACACAATTTCACAACGAAAGTTCACCTCGATCTTGCTACAATGGTGAAAAATGGAATGAAAAAGTATATCAAGAGACATTTGGAAATTCGTCTGAAGATGAAGTCGGTCATTTATATCCAAAGTCGGTCTGCGTATCAATATTGCGTACTGCATACAAAATAACCAGCCGGTCAGAATAGTATTACATCAGACAGTCGTGGACCGTTCTTTGCTCGAGCGATCCATTGTTCCAGCACATAAACCGATATTCTAAATTAGAGGTGACGTCACTTGCGAAGGCCCGCATCTCGGTAGCGCAAAAACTCCAACACGACCGTGGACCAACTCGGAAGAGGTGAAAGGACAATATTCGTCGCCACCATTTTGCCCCATGATACATATTTTATATGCGAACGACGTCTCGTTATGTAAAACGATGATTGTTCTCACGCGCTTCATTCTCGTAGGTACCTTATAAAGTAGACATTGCATCGAGCTCATTCCTTCGCCGACCTCGGATCGTTGCACAACGTGAGGTAACATGAGGTAAAACTTATCCAGGGGAAAGTATGAAATCGAGCCAGTCAAATGTATCATTTCCGTTTGTTTAGTCTGTAAGTTAAAAATAAATCTACATATGTATACCAAAATACAAAATAGACAGACGTAAATAATGAAATGTACTTGTGGATGACATAAAATTATTGTAATGCGGTTGCGTTTCTTTTCGAACATCGTTCACATCAACGTGGACCTCACATTAACATTGGTGACGCGAATGTCCTCGGTACATTTAGCACTTTCACTGACACGTACAAAGGTTGTAAACCTCTTTAAGGTAAGAACAATGACCGAGAGATAATTTCAACATAATCCAAAAACGAAATATTTGAAGATATATTTAAGGTACATGTAAATGTAAATTTGTATCAAAGCAAAGAGGAAGATGATGGCAGAAGCAAAAAAAAACAAAATTCAAATAGTATTTCGTATATAACTATCTCTCGATTTATGGTCATTAGTTATCGAAATACATAAAAAATACGTGAAAAAATATAATATACGGAGAAAAAATTTTAAATTTTACATATAATTACTGGATCAAAAAAACAGCAAAGCTCTTCTCAGTTGGGATAGAGGATAAATATCGGCATTTTACGCCAGTAAATAATTATGTATGTATGTACATATATATGGATGAATGTCCCAGTGGCATCCCCTAAAATTTAAAAAAATACCAAAAATTCAATTACAATAAATTAAATCGCTGTCCATATTGATGTTGTTCACTCGGACTAGCTAAGTTCAGAAACCGAAATCAGTCCTACCTGAGGTAGTCGTAGTTGATTGTTATGGTATGGTCCGCTGCGTCGTGCGCTTGCACGGACGCGCGGTCTGAATTCTGTTCCCTTAGAATTGTTATGTATAGGCATTCCGTCGACAACAAAACACTTTTTAATTTATTCGTCTCGTCAAGCATTTGTGGAATTTTCTGATTTGTGTCTATCAAACATCATTCTGAACTTTTTTTTTACTTTTTGAGTACAATTATGGCAATGACTCGCGAAACGATTTCCCCAGAACACATCAGTGCAGAGCGCGCGGAAACAAATAACGAGGCCTTGGAATGTCGAATTCTCGATCAACTGTTCGACAAGTCATTCAGAAGATTAAGTTTTGAAGACAAACAAGATGTTATTAAGACAGGTATGTAGGTTACTTAGGATATTTCTGTTAGCACAAAAATGAAAAATCATACTCCTCACTTCAAGACGGATTATTATTATTCAAAAATTAAAAATATATTTTTTTCCATACCTAGTCCCCTGTTTTAAAAGTCACGACATGCCACTGGTATGTATGTACATATGTACATTCAAGAGAAGGCAAAAAGTATATTTAAATCACTGAAGTAGGGTTTTAGTGAGTGCTCTCAAAAAGAATTTCGATCTAGGGACGACTTTCAATGACATCCCTTTTGTAAAATGAGCGATGGGTGTATTAGTTTTTAAAATTGTAAAAATATAAACGATTATTGCATTTTATTTTTAAATATCACAAGACGGGACGGAATATCACAATGAAGGGATTCTTTAATTCCGAGGTTGCCTTCACGAAGATCGCCATCTCCAGAATACAGTGATCCACTTCAAGTATTTTATTTGAATTTAAAAAAATGAATACCATTGTTCTAAAACGTCGAATAATTTTAATTGTAAAAACATAAATTTCGATTAAAAAAAATACACAGCGATTCGAGAGAAAGAGATGACGACTGCATATCAATTAATTGGCTTTAATTGGCGTGAATTGAACGAGTCGATGCACCGCACCAGTTCTGGTGTCACCGGTGAAAGTAAAATGGCTCATCGTTATCCATTGTCTTCGTGTGAACTGCAATGTCGACGTTCGTTTTTTGTTTTCTTCTCATTTTTTTTTATCTCTGCCGGTGAATCATGCTTTATAACGAACGACCGACAGAACTACGAACCGACCTTTCCACAAACGTGGCCTACTTACCATACACACTTGTGGATATCCAATATCGGATACAATCATTTGTCCAATGCGAGAAAACGGCGAATTCACACGAAAGGGTCAAAAATCGCGTATAGCATTATTTATAGAAACCAGAAAGTGTGAACATATCTTTATTATACGTATGTATGTATGTTTGTACATATGTACGCACATGTGCGCATATTGCGGTCAAACGTCGAGAGGAATCACGCAAGGTCGCCAAACTGGTATTTAGACGATGATTTGGCATATAAAGGAAACGCATCATCGATTTCGACTATAATTATCGTATAAAAAAAATAAGATCTTTCGCACTGAATTACATACATATTATATATAAGAAGAGGTACATACATACATATGTAATAAATAAATACTTTTTTAGGACTTTTTAAACTGTGTATAATAAAATTTTCAATACCGTTACGATAGCACTATATATATGTACATACAAAACCGTTATCGTAACATTGAATAACAAATAATAATCACATACACTTTTTTTCATTTTTATATTGATATATACAAGCATACATACGAAGGACATTTTGACCATTTGGAAAATAAATTAACCAAAGCACCATATTTCGATAAAGAAAAATTGTCAACAGTATAGCGTTGATGTAAAGAGGGAGATCGGAGTTAAAGATGCAGCGAGTAGTGGTAAATAAAGGTAGTTTATATTGTTCTTGATCCGTCGACGAGTCAACTGCGAATGAAGTACGGACCAAAACCGCCGAATATTACTACCCAGCGTGAACTCTAAACACAGAGAGGTCATTGGTCGATGGATCGCGAAACCTGATTGGCTGTTGTATGCAGCTTGTTCATACATATGTATAACAGCCAATCAGGTTGCCTATGCAGCTTGTTTGAGGCCCTTTTGCCGCGAGATCAGTGCTAGTAGACCAGCACCAATCACCTAATTTCTACGGTACAATAACAATATTCGCAGTGAAGAAAAAAACGATAATCTATCATCGACAATATATAAACAAATAAAAATATGAATAAACCGATATTGGAATTCCTAATCACAATAGTTTGTTCCTTATGCAATATATTCCCATACACATTTTATTACAACTACATATGTATACATATGTATACTCACATACGGTTTTAAAACTTTAATTGAACAAGTTTATATCCTAATGGTAGAAAAGATATATTTTTAGATAAATAATGAAAGGAATAAAGGGAGAATCTAACGCACAATATAAATACGTAAGTACATATGTATGTACATATATGTACTTATATAATATTTGGGAATCCATAGAAATTGGTTCACCGACCCTTTATATCGAGGGATTTCAACTAAGCTGGCTAGGGCAGGTACTCATATGTAATTCCTGAGGAAAATTTGTCAGAAAGTGAACTATTCGATAGGTAAAAGATTTGTGAAGGTGTTGGAAAAGGCAGATGTTAATATCAGGAATCGGGTTTCAAATGTAGACTAGATCACCGGGGGAAATCTTATTTCCGTATTTTATTTTACGATAGTACGAGACCCGAGGACGCCTCAAAATGTGTACATATTATAACATCTAGAGTGCATGTTTATCATTCAAGCTAATCAAGACACGCAGTTAAATTTCCAAATAGAATCAAACTGATAATGTTTACATCCTTGGCAAAACGGCATAAAGAAACAAAAAAACGAACATGGACAACCTTTCGGTTGACCTCAATATTAACTTTCATAATCAAACCGCAGACTATATTCAAATACAGAACGATAAATATTTATGCAAAATACTTCATACAAAAATTTGATTACACAGGCGATCGGTAATATGAAACTTCCCAACGAGCATGGACAACGTAACGGACTCAATCGATGAATACCGTTCCACTATCCTGGTCGACTTAACACTACAGCAACGTCAATGGTAATGGCACCAGTTCAACGAGCAAGACCGTTCAATCGCTACTAATGCTCGTATAGCACCAATTAAAAACAATAAGGTAGAATCAATTCTAATAAAAGTAAAATTACCAGTTATTTGATGCGTATAAAAGAAATATTTGTGGACGACTTTGATAGAGAACTTTTTTACACAGTGAATTGCTTTAGACGGAAAAAGCCTTGTAAAAAAAGGGGACGTATCGTCCCAAAGTTAATGATAATGTTATCATAACTGCTAACATGGTTTGGAGATAAAGCATATCCGTGAGGTGAATCAAACTGGTGTGATTTACGCTCGGAATAACGATTGAAGTGATACAAACGACGACATTCGGTACAAATCTCAACGTGAGCAGGACCCTTCAAGGTCTATTCATATTGGGAAAGCACAGACCGGCAACTGCACGTAAGCGGAAAGTATTCTTTGGTACATTATCTACGGACACATTCATATATTTCATTAGCGATGCGCGCATTCACCCATTTAACCAGCAACATACCTCAGTTGTCAGCGTGTAATGCTTTCAACTGAGTTGTCATGGGTTCGTTCCCAAGCCCGGTGTTTGATGGCCAGACCTTGGATGTGGGACTCCAGATAGATTGTTTCCTTATCAGAGTTTTATCCAATTTATCATTGAAGCGGTTCCACCGAATTGGCAACCTTTCGGTGGATTCATTCGAGTTTATGGCATTCTCGAAATCTATTACATGTATCTTACATATGTATATCTAATATATGATTTCGAAAGAGACTTTGTATGTATGTTTGTTTGTTTGGTTCTGTGACGTTCAATTTAATAAAAAAAAAAGAATATTCAAATAAATTTAATCAAATGTTTACTAATAGATTAGCCATGTTTAAGCGGTTTATATTACAAATATCGAGCGATGCTGGGTGAAAACCACTAGTAAATAATATAAAAATGATAATGAGTGGATAGCCAAATTTAGTTACAAATTGCCACAATGCTAAAGTTAGATAAAATTGGATATAATTTTCTCTTTTACTTTTAAACAGGAGACGACCAGTCTGGATTTTAATAACCACCTACATAGGTCTTCCCAGTATCAATAGACTTATAATCACCGAGAAGATCGAATAAACTTTCGATTTCCATTGTGAGATTTGCACTCACAGCCTCAATTAAACAATTAAACAATAGTTTAAACAGTGAGCTACGCTGGGGCTCAATGAAGAGTGAAATCGGAAATCTTTGACTAACAGAATGAGAAGCATTACTAAGATGTCGTATACAGAGGAACCAATAAAGTTGGCATTGCTAATTATCTTTATTGGTAACTTCATAGTAGCGACAAATAAAAAGTTACGATGTGAGTTAAACTTTTTGAGTTGTACTCCACTTTTATTGGTCGTAAGATGAGGAGAGCAAGTAAAATGTGCAGTTAATAAATTTAGTCAATGGTGCTATTTAATTAATGACAACTTAAAGAATGGACGCTTGATCTAAAATTAATAAAATAATTTAGAGAAGAACAAACGTTGAAAGATTAACAGAAGGCTAGAACGGTATACGAGCGAAGACAAAAGAAGCCCTAGTGGATAAGGTAAAGACTGGAGAAGTTTACCTCGAGAAATGGACGTTGAAATACTTCTGATGATGACGATGACATATGGGTACATGTTGTGTAAAATTACATACATTTTCTGCGAAGAGGTACAATTTCCGTAGCTGAAGGGATTCAGCTCGTGGCGTGGGAGGAAATTCGAGATAAAACTTGAGATCGGTTCAACTCTGGGTATGTGTCAGACGACATTGACGAGGGAAATGTGTCCAGACAACGACGTGAGTGTGCGTGTATGTAACGTACATACAAACATACATACATATGTACACATGTACGTCATGTGACGCAGTCGACCACTGACGGGCAGATAAAGGAAACCAATATAGAGATGCGTCGTAACATCAAAAGCACATGTGTCACACGCGAATCTAATACTACGTATATTGTATAATGTAATGTTCTCTCGCGAGGAAAACGAACAGAAGAAAAAAATAAAGAAAGGAATAAATGCTCGAACAAAAATCTATTTTACATACACATGTACATAAGTTCGACAAAAAAAAAATGGTGAGACATCAAAAGTCGAACAATTCGAATAGTAATATTAAACCCATTCAAAAAAACCATTTGGATGTAATGTTTGTAATATGGCTGTCGTCAAAGAATTGCTTTGGGCCGCGTTGCGAAAAAAAATACAGCAAAGCTACATATGTAGATCCGTTTCTATACGTAGCTATAGTTAAAAAGATCAACCAAGAAATTTATACTAAATAAATTGAAACTTACTCAATCTAGATGTAGTGCATTGCATTTATTTAGCACTATACCCAGTGGTGTAGTGCTAAATAAAAAAAAGAACCAGGGCAGTGTTTAATTTTTAGATCTCCTCCCCCCGTTTTTTTCCTTAATTAAAAATATGTATCCTAATATTGGTAGTTCAAATATTTATAAAAAAAAACTAGCTGAACCCCGCATGCGTTGCAATGCCACAATAACGCGTGCAATAGCCGTTCCCGTTCGACAGACATTCAATTTCATATATATGTATGTAGGTATAGATATATTTGTTGACGTGGGCCATCCGCTGTGTTTGTGGTACAGCCCTGAATGGTCAGTACATTCGAGTGCGAGGTAGGCGTGGCGCGATTATTGTCACACTCGCGGCGTGATGCGTTGAAGCTTTACTTTCGCGTCAGTAAAATCGTAATTACGAATATTATTATTAAGAGATTTTTTCCCGTTTTTTTTTCACAGTAATCTTCTTGGACGTGCATAAAACAAATCCTGAAAGTTCCATCGTAATCGGTTCAGTGGTTTAGGAGCCTATTCGAGACATACAGACAGACATTCAATTTCATATACAATATAGATCAAATGCTAATTAATAAATATTCTTACTTGTTGAAATTTAGATGTTTTTTTTATATTTTATAAAAATTTCCACACTACATCATCTTCAACATCTTTGATTTTGCAAACCCGTGGTTGTGTGTCAACAGCGACATTTGCTTTAAGCAATGCTAAAACCTTATATGTATATGTCGAAAAACTATCAAATTTTAACAATTTAGAGATGACTATTTATTTAAACTGAGTTTCCTTATTTTATCTATCCTCTAAGTGGGTATGGTCAATAGTTCAAAGAATGTTTTCTTTCGAAGTTTTGTGTGGTTTTATATAAAAAGCCCATACATTTCATTAAACGTCTTTTAAGTTTTGAATATGCTCAGATTACTATTCGGTTGTGGTCATCAAATGTTAGAACGAGAGTCTGCTCACAATATTTGGTATACAAAATTTTATATGAAATATTAGCCAAAATATTTTTTAATTGTACTCGTAAAACAATTTTTATGTCAATCAAAGTGCAAGGGCGGCGACCTGGCCCGACTACGCCACTGTACATACCCATCAAGTACATAATGGAGTTGGTTTGTTAGGTAGTTGTAAGAAGAGATGGGTAATCGCGGTAGAAGGGCAATCAAATCTAGGGGGGGCGGCTGCTCACCCCAGACCCCCGCCCCCCTAAAAAACGCCCCTGCGGTGTATAAATAAATTTTCACTTAAAAAACATAAGTAGCATGCAGCTGATTGCCGAATATGTGACTTGTGAGACGCACTCGAAATAATCTTAATGAGTGTACGATTAATCATATAACGACCGATTCATAAAATATCAGATACGAAAATAAACGGATAACTGTACAAACAAAGAGCATTTTAGAGGTGATGATTATATATACGCTAACATATAATACGGTGGAAATAAACTATAACATTTAAGGAAGGCACATTGCACAGGTACGGGAAGAAGGAAGATTCCGTTGCCAGATTCGATATATTACGAAGACGAGCAAACGTTACGATCAATTGAGGCAAAGGAATGTAGTTCGGCTTCAGGCCTTTACGTTCTGGAATTTTAGTGCTTTGACCCAAATTTCGGTACAAGAACGTAGGTGCGCTCCGACATATTGATACCGAGCCGAAAAAGACAACGGAATACTTACAAAATTCTCCTTTTAAACCCACGATAATAAAGTCTTAAATTAGCACGCGAAGGTAAAAAGAAGACCGAAAATGCGAAATCCTGATGTCTCAATAGCATATACATATGTATGTACAATGTACGTTACGATATTATCTTTATAGGACGCCAGTTTATGACCTCGATTTGAGAATTTTATTATATTATATACACATATATACATATGTATTTATGTATGTATAATATAATAAAGGCGAGGATCGCGTCTAAGAACTCCTGAAATCGTTTTTCCTTGTACGTTTCCTTAAAATGGTTCCCATTTCGCTAAATATAATACGAGGCATTAAGAGCGTAAACGTCGGATTTGCAACGAACGACTCGTCATAAAAGCGGGGGATTATGACGATATGACTGATTGGAGTGCAATTTATTATCATTCTTTTAACGAGCGAATTGATGTGTGCAAATGCGAAACATTCGAAATTCTAACGATCCCATTTCGGCTAATACCAATAATTTCATAAAAAAAACGAGTTTCGTAAAAGAAACTCTCAAGTGCACGCCTAATATTATTTGTAAAATCAAAATAACCAGTGGCTGTTTTCGTAAACCAATTAAATCAACCATATAAGCTATTCCATACCATTAGATAGGTCGTGAGTTCAAGTCCCAGCCAAATACGCTTCTGGGGTCTTGTGGTTATTTAAAAAAAACACAGATCGGCTGTCTCCTGTTAGAATTTACCAATTTTTCTAGTTTAATTATTGCGACAGATCCAATAAATCGGTATCCTCCACCTCAATTTCTCGCAAATTCGAGTTATTAGCATCTCTAATTTGTTGAATCTTATAAATGCTACCCACGTAATCTATTTTCCGCAAATTTACTGTGTATGAAAAATTTTGTTGATTGTCCATAGATGCTTCTATCTGTATTCGATGTACTGTTATGTTTGAAAAATTGTTACTACTTACGTATGTACGAAAATTAATCTAACCATATGTGTCGCCTTGGGGTAATCCCTGTCATGGCACATATTTTATTTTATGTATTCATATACATATATACCAGGAAAGTCTAACAGATAAACCCCAATGCGCTTTCCTGGTCAATTGAAAACAATTATACAGTATCATAGAGACAGAGAGGGTAGCATTTTATAATATCACATATGTATGTACATACATACATATATAAGTATATGTATAAAAAGATAAATGAAATAAACGCCTTTTGAATGAATGAATAGTGGTTTTCTTTCGTCTATTAGACAGTTAACTAGGATTACTACACAACTGTACAACATTCTCTACTAAAAGAATAAGCGCCGCGTAAAAATCAAAAGCTCGATCTTTGGATTATTTCTTTTCAACATCGCATTTTTTACGCAGCGTTACATTTGCATCGGTTTTTGTCTTAGCCTATTCCGAATATTATGTGTCCTCTGGTTCGGACTTGATATCTGCTCTGATGTAACGGATTTTGAGAAGAATTTCGAGTAAGCGCATACAATATAATAAATACGTATGTATGTACATACATATGTACATGACCTCCAAATCTGAAGTGAAGAGCTGATATGTTGATTATAAATCCAATGTATATTCTATATTCTCCAAGTTAAATAAACAGATTGTGAGTGCTGACTATTTTAATACAACATTGCCAAAACTCTGGTACGTCCGGTTATGTTTATGAAAACTTTGATGATCTTTCAAATATTAACATTCGTATCAAATACGCCACTTAAAAAGAAAAAAAAAAGTATGAAAAATTGTATCACTTCATCTTCCAGCACGTAAGTATAGATAGCATAGCGAGAGTAAAAACAGAGTCGTTTTAATTTAAATTTAGATAAATCTGTCAAGTCTCACTTTCATCTACAGGTGGGTGATTTACTCCCACCTTCAAAGTAGTCGTTCGCATAACTCACTCTGTTTAATATAAAGATAACTTTGTGTATAAAATTACACTCAACCGAACATTAACCATATAATACAAACACTAATTCCGCACGAATTAGACTTTGAACTTTAGTTACAAAGCCTGGCGAAAGTAACGTAATGCGACACAACGCAAACGTGACATAACTTTTGAGGCTCAAGATCTATATATAACTACGAGTTGAGGGAAGTAATAAAATAAAAGAGAAAAATATATTAGGAGCAATCGATAACGTGAGATGTCAACGACCGTCATTGTAAGAAGTACCCACAGAGCGAATTATCTCTCAGTGTCAATTCCAACACATGGAGCGATAGCAGTTGCGACATATGTACACTCATTAACACTAAAAGTATATGAATAATAATAATAATAAAAAAAACGTCGATAAACAGGGGAAACATTCAATTTGAACTCTTCACCGGAGAAAACTCCGAGTTGATAACGGTTATCATAAAACGTAATTCCGGCAACAAAACATAAGCCGAAAGCGAAATATCGTACGTAGGAGAAAATCGAGCGAGAAACATAAGCCGAAAAATAAACCGAGGGGAAAAACTCGCATGTTCCATTTGGGATTCTGTAATATGTATACGAAATTATGTGTCGACAATCGATATACGAACTTCTTTTAAAACAAACAATACATCATGGTATCTGCTCATGTATTCGAAATCCAGTCTAAAATAGACGTAATGTTTCATGTGCTCCACTGGCTTACTTACATATAAATATATTATATATATTTGATACACACAATTCGAAATTCGACACAAGAAAACCGATAAAACCGAACGCGCGGAAAATTGAAAAAACCCAAAAAATATAAAGAGTAAAAGGCAGCAATATAAATGATAAGGATAATAAAAAAATACGACAATATGAAAGTAATGACGTAAAAAAATGTTAAAACGAGGAGAACGGGTCACGCGCGGAAAACGAAATCTAGTGAACCGGCGACCTTTGTCGGACGACGAGAACAGGAAACAATTGCCAGAGAGAGGAAATAATATGTCATATACGGGGTGTGTCCGAAAGTATCGAGCGCGTGACGTATTGTTACGATTCATATGTATGTGTGTATATAAGTTATCTGAATATAATACAATTACCACTCGAAACTTACATACTTAGTGAAGCGACGCGACAAGACCAACTACATAGAGCCTAATACCATACATATTACATTAAATTATAAGTGCATGCTGAAAAAATTAGCGACAATAGCCTCGGGCATGGTTCATGTATCAATTCCTTTCCAAAACCACCCGTTGATATTTCAACGGGCGCAACACTGGTCTAATATGAAAGATATTTCACTTGAGGCCGTCATAATGACAGTTCGAAGAGCCTAATTATACATACTAGCCTTATTGTAGATAACCAGCAGCATAGATCAACGGTTAGCGTGTAATGCGGGTTCAATCCCTGGCCCGGTGCTGCTGGGCAGACCTTGGATATATGACTCCAAGTCGATCGTTTCCTATCAGAGTTTGCCGATTTATCTCATTTCCATTGGAACGGTTCCAACAAATTGTCAATCTCGTCCTATTTCTCGCAAAATTCCGAGTTTTCAGTGTGTCGAATTTTCTGATTTATAAAATGCTGATAAAATATTTGTCAAATTTATCCATAGATGTCACTATGATGCTTTGTGAAATTTCTCAATAAATTGTTTATCACTTGGCCAGAAAGGAGCATTAGAGTTTACCTGCTAGGCCTTCCTGGTGTACTTAAGTCCGTTAACCATCATATGGGAACCATCAGGTTTGCTTAGTAATAATCATTACCAATAATAATAATGCTCATTCGAATAAAACAAATTTTATTTAAAAAAATATACATTTTTTTTTAAGAGAGCATTCATTCGCTTCCCGCCTTTGGTCCATTTTCCGATGAAGACATTTCTTACGGGTATCTAATCCAATCAATGGACGCATCGATTTCCCAACCCAATTTTTATGTGACATGTAACTTACTTGTGTTTAACAGTATATTTTACAAAAAAAATCGGATGTGACCAACCCATGACTTTATCTATGTATTTGAGGAATATAAGAAGGTCACAAAACAAAATTCGATATTGAACAGTACAGACACATTCACACATACCGGCAGCATTATGAAATACTAATTAAAAGCTATGACAGCATTTTCGATACAAATTGACCGCAAATGTATGGAACTTGCACAAGACAAAAGTTCTACTTCCGATTGTTGGATTTTGTTCAAATTTTTTTTATTACTTAAAATCACTATCAATATTATACACATTAAATATCAAGAAAATAAAAATTATTTAAAGGGTCAAAATAAGATAATGTAATATTGTTAAAAAAAATACTACTTCAGGTTTACGAATTGTGACCAAAACCTTATCAACTCTAAGTTAGTATATAAAGAATACAAATATAAATTTTCAGCTTGATACGTTCAGGGGTGCGGACAGAATAGTGGGCACAACATTTTTGACCTTTCTAAGAGGAAAATATCCCACTTCCGGTTTATTAAATTTAGTGATTTATTTTTATTTTCATCACATTGATACAAGAATTATACTTGAATTTTTTCGTGAAGAGCACACATGTTTAAGAGGTCGAAAAAAATAGTGGAAGAAAAATCGAAAAATTCAACACTACCGGACCGAATTGTTTCAACTTCTGGTTGTTATATCCGAAAAACAGATAGAAATGATACAAAACCTGATAATTATCGTCTTTTTGCAGCAATAACGCAAAGACATCATCAGCGACCTATGTGCGTGTCGTTTCAATGGGGTTATTGTGTACATTTGCGAACATAAAAACCTTATGCGAATTGCGCGTGCCATAAAAACAGTTTTAACGTTTATACACTGCGCGTCCTTGTCTGGCGGCCTTGCGTACTAACGGTACAGAAAGAGACACACATATAGAAGTTTGAGTGGAAATGTGATGTTTAATGCAACGAACGAGGGTTAATTTTGCATACTTTTTTACGCCACATAACTTTTTATAGTGATATTCACGCGTCTCTCTGAAGAAATGGGGATGATGTACGAATGTAGAAAAATTAATTATATAAAACGTACTTGTCTGTGAATAGCTTTAAACTTTTAACAAAAATTAGGATGGAACAAGTCTCATCTGAATGAGTGGGTTAATAAGACAGACAATCACGGTGATATTATTCTTGTGAAATGGGTGTGCATAGTTTAATTATACTGAAAATTGAATCCCTATAGAGGTCACACAATGATGCCGTAGATCCTACATTTCGATCGATTTCCCCCGAGATTGAGTTATCCCTTTCGCTCTTCAAGACAATTAAATACCCAGTTTGAATATGAAATACAACGTTATATAATTCTATAGTTCGATATATGATGAGCCTAATTCGGATATCTATCAGCGTATACAAAAATCATATATGTATGTAGGTACTTTAGAATTATTAAAAATAAGCATGGAATATTCGAGACCTAATAAAATATAATATAAATTCAGACTTTTGATTTATTTCAGTTTAAATTTTAATTCGAGTTACTTAAAATATCTAAACGCCACTCGAACATGTATAGATTTGATTTGTACATAAAACGAATAGAAAGTGCCATTGGCTAAATATGCTTCCTGTTCCTTCATAAAAATCGTCAAAAAATAAGATAAGATTTTTCCTACGTGATTTGAGAACGAAATGTTAATCCAACGCGTTTGATTCTTAAGATTCTTCCTACGCCTCCAACTATGATTGATTATACTCTGAGATTGATCAACCCTCTTTGTGCTACATACATACATATTCTGAGATTAAAGTAGCTGATTTAATTCTGAGAATTAAAGTAGCTTATTTAAACAATACACAATCCCCCAAGTATTGAGATCCATGAAAAGGATCTTCAACATCCGCCACCAATATCAGATCACAAAGGTCTAATTTCCACTTAATTATCGTTCAGGGGAGACCCGTAATAACATCATGGTGAAATATTATATATTTAAAAAAATAAAAGATCTGCACACAGCAGACATGTGGAACGATTTCATAAAATTAAAAGATGAGCAGAATAGCTCAGTGGTTGCGTTAATGCTAACCACTGAGAGGTTCTCGGTTTCAAGCCTTAGATTGACCTCGATTGAAAATAACTCATTCGGAAGTATTACTGAGATGCTGCTGGTCTTGGACTTGGATATTTGTGACTCCAAGTTGATCGTTTCCTATCAGAGTTTTCCAATTCATCTGATTTCATTGTTGAAACGATTCCTCGTCAAATTGTCAAAATCCATCCTACCCACTATGTATGTCACCACTATTGGATGACAAGTTTAATCCCATAGATGTCGCTCAGGGGCAACCCGATAATGGCAGCATGGGAATAATATAAAATTGCGTGCTGTCAAATCAATGGAAATCGCTCTATCGTCTATAAATAAATTTTACCTAAAAAATATATGAAAAATATTAAATACAAAATATGTACATGAATGAAAGGAAAGAGATCAGAAAGAGCCGGCACTGCGTATCAGTGCCGGCTTGTCTAATTAGGGTATACATACATAGGTATATAAATAATACAAGAGAAGCTATAACTGAATGGTGTCTCAAATATTTGTGGATTATTTAATATTTATTAATTTATAAGCAAAACGATATAAGGCTTTCAAAGTCAGCGGCGTACAAATTTTCCGGCAAACCGCCGGCATAAATCCCGCATAACGATCCTTCCGACCGACTTTCTTCGCGGAAAACTTTCTTTTTCGGCCCGCCTACGCTTTAGCTGCGCACACTTTACCCGGGGTTTCCACGCTTCCTTCCTCGAGAGGATTCCTCCACACCCTTCCAGGTGAGGCTGCGCCCTTCTTCGCCAACAGAACGAAAAGTTCACCGAACAGAGTACCAGTACATACATACCTACCGACCGGAATTTATCGCGACGATGCAAAATAAACCCGAAAAACTCACCCCTACACCTCCCCCCTTCCTAAGCCCCTCCCTATAACAAGGCAGAAAGCGCCGAGAGTAAAATAACGATTCGAACAACAAACGTTGGGATCTTATTTTATTTTACTTTTTTGTCTGGGAACAACAAAGTTCGCAAGTCGGGTAACGAGGCAAGAAGCTTCTACGACCTACAATACATTGTATACAGTTGAGCCAAACGGACACTCGGCCAGAATATTGTTAAAACTTTACGAAGAGACGTACCATTCGGAAAATCTTGAAAAGGGCTATGGGGAAATTAAGAAGAGGAGGGGGGGAGAGTGAACGTTACTGTCACGCAGAACTGGCACGCAACAGACTATGAATAAAATATGCGAGAGGAAAACATGTCACGCGTGAAATTAGGCTACGTGGAAGCTGCATAAGAGTATACACTTACCTGATCCTTTCAAACACTCCCCACTACCTCTGTATACACATTTATAATAACGTTTACATAGAAAAAATATTCAATTTAACAACAAATATCAATTCTATAAATATAAATCTTGATACTACATACATACATACATAGCTTCATTAACTTCAAAAGTACAATTTGAGTCGAGTAATTTTACTTTCGCCGTAAAATGGAAGAAAGCATCAATGTAAAACTGTGTGATATCAATGATAGATTAAAAAAAAATTAACTGCATTGGAATAGTAACATTCAGAGTAGAGTTGTGATGCACAACCCTCGACCGGAAGTGACATCTACCGAGGCCCAAAATGATTTGCTTCATCACCCAAGTGTTTCATCTAATATGAAAAATGTCTAAATATGTCAAAATCCAATATCGAATCTACATATACCAGCTGAATATCCTACATTGAAATCTCTATAATTTTAAAACGATTATTATCAGGCATAGGTATGTATATAATCTTTAATCGAAAAATAAATTTTCTTTAAAAAAAATTGTCTGCGGCGCCAACAATGAGTATTTCATTGAATTTAAATAATATGAAAATTGTCTGCGGCCCATGTCTTTTCTATAATTGGTATTTTGCATGTCAAAAAGAGGGGAAACATTGTATTTCTAAAATTCTAAGATAAACCCCCCCCCCCCCCCCCTATAAAATGGTCTAGAATTATTGTTTTTCCAAGGTTTCGAGGGGCCTCAGGAGTGGAATAGCATAGTATTTCTTCATCTAAATCCAACTCTGTCTGAACAATCATAAAATAGATGAATTGATCAATCTGTCAAAAAGGTGCATCAATGGAGTAGAGCAATAAATTTCAATATCTAAAATTAAAATTCATTTGGAATCAATTAAAACTGCAACGAATTTTTTTAGACGCAATAATTTTTGCGTCTAAAAAAATATTGCGCAATAATTTTAACGAAAAAATGCAATAATTTTTTATGTACATACAATTGAATAAATTTATATGTAGACAGATGTTCTGAAATGATTCAAAGCGCCTGACAGCGACAAAGGAAGAAGAAGAAATACTGTTCAATAGGAACACTTTTCAGAGTTCTTCAAGAGTCACAAATAAAGAAATATTCACAATAATTTCGATACTCAATCATGAAAATTACGACTGAAAAGATAGTACAAATTAATTCAGAAAAAAATACCGATTGCAGCGCATTTTAGGACAAACAAATTTCATTATGTATGTTTGTATGTATAGGTATATCCGTTTGGTAGTGTCAACATTTATCGAAACGTAAAGAAATCCGAAACCTTGATTGAATGAGAAAATAAAGTAAAAAAAAAAAATGATTGCATCGAGGCCGTCACGATAAAACGACAGTTCACGCCTATGTATTTCCAGACCAAATACAATCCAAATATGTATGTATGTACACGAACAAATACTAAAATCCTATATACATACTTCATTTAGTGGTTTGCAATAGGGCTACACAAAAATCAAATATACATACATATGTAGGTATCCTATCACGTGTGGACATAACGATAATGCACGTGCCTTTCGTATAAAACATATGTATACAATTGCATTACGTGCAGTCACATACATATATAATATGTATACATATATTTAATACCTTCATAAGTTTACTTTACAAAAAAAATCCGTTTTTGCTCGTCTGAGAAGGAAACTTCTACTGGAGAAATCTGCACACGTTTCGCACACAGAATATGTACATACATACATATATGAACATCAACGGTTTTGAAAAATTTCTTTCGCGATTAGAAAAAGCATTTGTTGTCTGTCGTGAAACTTTTTCCGGACGAAAACTTTTTACCAACGGTTACTTTCACGCACACATTCTACCCCTCATATTTTTATTTAGACACATTAGCACATATGTACATCGAACTTTTCAGAATTTATTCGCGATACATCCCTAAATCCAGTCCGCGGTGAAAATCACGTCATATTTGGCCAAAAGCCACAAACGACCCGTACGAACAGTATACATACATACATACATATAATATTATACATTCCACGGTCCCCTTTCGTATGGAAATTCGCCATCGCCATCGTTCCACCAAAGTGGGGTAGTTCAGACAAATTTTCAGCCCCATAAAAGGATACGATGAAAAACGAGCTTTGTATACGACCGCTACGATAGTAGATAATATCTACATACTATGTACATATCAAATGTATAAATATAAACACGCATATAAATTTATTTTGGTCGTGATTAAGTCATGGTCACGGTCAAGATCACGTAACGCTTACAAATTAGGCGGTCACCACGGTACGAATACGAGGTAACTGTACTGTGGCATTGATTGACAGTAATATGCTGTTGACTGTTTTAAGCATTGCCGATGGTTACGCTTACAGCAGATTAATTGCGCGATAAGATATTGCACTGGATGTACTATGTATGAAATTGATGTTGTCTAAATTGACGTGATCAAAAACGGGCACCTCTTTTCTGAAGCGGAAAATTCACATATGAAATTTTCCTATCAAACCTAACCGCATGTTTATGTAGACTGAAGACACGATTTGTTCAACGTAAAAAAATTAAAAATAAATAAGGAACTCAAAAAATAAATTATGCATACGCATTATATGTGCATACATTGGTTACAGTCGAAGTGTATTTTCAGTGTTAATATATGTATATTTCAACTGGAGTTTTAAGTAATTCATATTCGAATACGATTAAAGTAGTAAATTATATCTCCACAAGCAAATAAACTTTTAGTAATGTGCGCCAGTTGTAATATAACAGTTGAGTTGTAATATAACACTGTTGTAATATAACACGTTAGAATTCAATAATGCATTGATATTTGCGAGGTATTACGAATAAAGGTATGGAAATGAATACCGTTTTACGATAACTCTAAGAATGCGTTTAAAACAAAAATGTGACTTTCCAACTCAATTTACTAGTCGAATGAGATTTATAATATAACTTTTATGTGGTTGATGTGTATTCAGTTGTAGTATATTTAGACAAGTTCGAATGTAATTCGCCATATGAACCAACTTACGTGGGTTATATGGAACATATTCCAACTAGTCAAAATATATTACAACTGGAAGATACACTTTAACTGTAGCATATCCATTAAAAGATTAAGCGTAAATCTGAATACGGATGTATGTACATACAATGTATAAACGTCTCGTGTACGAACTACAACCAAATTAGACTTTGTTTGCTGATAACAAATGATCTTACTTTAAATCGTCGACAATAATTATAAAACATTATATACGACAGTGAAGTTTCTAAAATAAGATGGCGAGATTTTGTAAAAGAGTTCAAAACGACGCAAAAAACCATCCAAAAACCTGAAAGCTCAAAAAACTACATTTTTGTGAGATAGGGACATTGATGTTCCACAGATAATTAACTACCCTCGAGTTCTCTCGCTACTTACATGTATGTATGTATGTACATATGTACTTTGAAAATAATGACGTAATGAGACACGGTTCTAGTTCAAACCCCACCCGAAACTATACAAAATTGCAAAAAACTTCTACAAGTTTAAGCGATCATTTTACCGTCATTATAGAAGATCGGACCGCAACCAATCAGTTCACCAATCCAACGCTACCAAATTATGATAGAATCTTTCCCTTAAACTGCTATTTCCAGACAGTAGCTATTATAACTTAAGCTGCAACAGATTATTTGAGGGTGGTATGCCTTTCGAAGCCGTCAATCAATCCGAAGGATGGTAGGACGAAGTCCTTATTGAGAACGACTGACGTAGCCAAATTTGCACAATGTCGCGACAGGCGCTAACTGGGAGAGCAAACACGACGAGTCGTATGGAGACGGTGAACACTTAAACATGTTTGTTTATTCGCAATGGGATTGCCACGCGACAAACGAGAATGGAAGGGATCATTAAGATGGAAATAAATAGAGAACCTTAATAACGGCAAACAAAGAAATAAACAAAATGAAAATGCAAAAACGCAAACTGCTACACGATCTTCCTACTGTAGCTAAGGTTGCCAGGCAGGGGATCTCCTTCAGAAGAGACATTCTTCTTTTTATTACAAGGCTCTTCTATGTTTCACTTCGCTCATTGGTCTAACAACATGTGGATATTATATCCTACATTCTACCGATCGTTTTGAAACTTTGCCATTTTGCGCGGTTTGGTCAACAATAGATATTCAAATCAAATCCGCCAATGCGATGGTGAAATATAATCGTAATAGACACGTTTAAAAAAATACTACAATTTTGACCGTCTTGACGTCTTATGGTAAGTGCCCTCAAATATTTACGCTACCGCCACCGTCTCGTTTTGCCAGATTTCAATTGTTTGAACGCTTATAACTTTTTCTTTTTCACACTATATCTTTTAAAATTTGCATTATAGATTCTCATTATCTCTCATATATATATTTTTACTTCACTCGTGGGTTTTATAATTAGAAGCTCAAAAGAACGAAAGAAAGAGTCACTTACCCTGTGGTAATAGAATAAAACGAAAAACCCGTATAGAAAAATGTAATCATACTAAGTATAATATATTAGATTTTTACATGTGATTGTATATACATACTAGCAGAACCAGGCATGCGTTGCAATGCCACAATAACGCATGCAATTCCCGTTCCCGTTCCCGTTTCTCAATGTGTTTCGATAAGTGAATGTTTCAGTTTAAAATCGATACTTAATAATCAAATTAAATTACAGTAATGATAATTTGTCGGAAAAACGCAGGCGGAGAACATATTTGAAATTATTCAATTGTTTGTTTAATTTTACTCTAACAACGAAGGTGATGACGCGAACACATTTGAAATTATTTGCCATGCAATGCCACATGTTTATTGACGATTTTTTTACAGAAACCATCGCGGGGATAGACACAATAACTAATGTGAGTTTCATCGCAATCGGTTGAATGGTATAGGAACGTATACGTGACAGACAAACATTGATTTTATATACATATGTACATATGTATATAGATGTATTTATACATACATATATGTAGTATGTAGATTAGTCAACAAACTTTCCAGTGTTCCGAAGAATTGTCAACCCTAGCAGTGGCCTAATTTGTAACACGAAAAGAATACAAAGCAAAGATAAATAAATAAAGGTAATCTTGTCGAAAATCACATCAAATATCGTTTTGTAAGTTGTGGGGTAAACTATGACATGTCACGCTCGACGAAACAGCGTCACGATACACTTAAACTAATGGAATGGTGATTTGATTTGTGGAAAAATAACGATTTCTACGAAGACGTTATAAATCTCCATTACGAAAGGCGTGTGCGAAAATAATGAGAATCAATGCTCAAAAATAAAAAAAAAGAATAACTAGGCGTCACCGTTGCTTACGCTCACGACGTAAGCATACGATTGTTCTACGTTACTCTCTTACTATATTATACGTAGTATAATATATATAATGTAATAATAATGACTGCAGTGTAAACGGCTATTATAGACACGAACGATTTGTCTTGGAACGCTGCACTTTTCCTTTCTAATTTTGTGTCCGCTTATACTCGTAAAGCTCGAGATTCAACCTGGATTTGCAAAAGCGAACATAGAGTCGTAATATTGAAAATCACAGTCAGATTAAAAAAAATTAAGACTGTATATTGCACATAGTTAAAAAAACATCATAGCAACAACAACAAAAGAAGTTCTAAACAATAACCTTTCTTTTACAAGAAATTGCGAAACTTACACTACACTTCCATAGTTTCAAATGAATAATTTCAAGTGTGTATATACAATATACACACGTTGTCCTATATTATTTACCGTCTGAAAAAAAAATACATTGTTAGCTGTGTGAAAATTCACCTGTGTATTGTTGTAGATACATATATACATACGTATGTATATATATATACATACATATATAGTACGAAGGAATGATACATTGCTCCATAGAAAGTTTTAAGTTTAAAATTTAAGTTCTAATAATATGCACAAAAGCAAGCACACATATTTTTCTCGGAATTCACTCAATGAATTATGTACAGGTGTGCTTGTACATTGAGATTAAGTGTGCAAATTTTGTCAACACTTGTGTTGTGACTTAATTTATGGCAGAAATGAAATATGGTATATTTTGTTATTGCAAAATGATTTTTAATATTAAATATTTAATCAACAGTTACGATATTATAATGCTGTACTGTGTGCATAGTAAATGAGTAATTGAAAGGTTGTGTAGAAGATAAGGGCTATTACAGAAATTATTCTGGCCGATTTTTTCCGACTTGATTATCAATGCGGTTCAAAGTAATTACCTAATCTCTAAGTTACATATTTTAATAAAATCTTAAAAAGTTAAAATCTCAAATTCATATTAGAAATAGGTGAAAATTTAATAAATCATTGATTCTTTTATCTATAAACAACTTTTATTGGATTTTTTAAGTAAAACTTCTTTACGGACGGTATGGTGAATTACTTTGATGTAAAGTCAACGCCACAAAAATTTACAGCGCTGAAGCATTGCATGAAACTGAAGTGATCCGACAGGAAAAAAAAACCACCCATAATACCACCCCTCCTTGAGTGTTACATCACAAACCTAACCTACTTATTGCTTGCTTGATGCATGTATTTTAAATTTGCGTGTAGCAAAGTTTTACTTCTAAGTTATAATTTTCTCTCAAAACCACACCGCGTAAATGTTACGCAAAGTTTAATGACTACGCTCGAAATCAAGTACACGATTAAGAATAATTAAAAAGTTTTATCAAAAAGGTCGTTAACGATCCACCTTAATAATTCATTTAGGACCAATTTTCCGAACGGTTTCACTTTTTAGCTATCAGCAAGTACTTTTCAGAGACTCGCTCATTCAAACGGGTGTGTTTAGTAGGTACATATGTAGGTACAAAGTTGGAAACAAAGTTTGTTGCACAGAGGACCGCAAGAGAGGTGAACTTCGTAAATGGTCCACAGATAACGGAGACTGCCAACCGCCACCGCATCGGGCAAACCCTTCTCGCCATTCAATATTAATTCAGGGCATCCGAGCGTGATGAGGACACCAACCATTCGCCAATAGGGGGGAAACGGCAACAATGAACGACTAGGATGTTTGTCCTGGCGGAGCAAAGACGGGGGAAAAGGAGGGCTATCCGGTAACCGATTAATGGACCGAACGTTAAGTATGACCCAGTGTTTCGAAACTGGCGAGAAAGTCTAAAAATGTCCCGCCTAACTTAACTAAGAATAAATTCAAAGTAGCCACCCCCCACCCTCTTCGTCTCCCCGGTGCGTTTACGGACCATTGAGGAGATGGCGAACTCGGATCTGAAATAAATTTAAACTACAACCGATTAATTCACTTCAACTACCGAATGAAAAGCCCTCGTATTTTTCAAATCTAACCCCTGACCGTTTAAAGAATGCTCCAGTAATAGATTGTCGAGTATTTATACGACAGTTTAAAATGCTAAAACACTTAAAGGAATGTAGGAATGGGAAACTCTAAATATATATACATATTTCCGATTTATAGTAATACATTACCGTTTATAGTAAGAGGAACCATACATCCAAGATTCATCATCATCATCTACTACCATTCACTGCTGGACGAAGGCCTCTCCAACACGCTTCCGCTGGTCTTTGTTTTGCGCAACTCTCATCCATCTCACCCCACACATTTTCCTAATATCGTCTACCCATCTTCCCTGCGTTATTCCTTTGAGAAGGGGAAGTTTTAAACCGTTTGCATTATCTCGGCTACTATTCTAGTACTTCTTTTGTCCACCTTTCATCCATTCTTCTAGCCTAAAATAAAATACCACTGTGCCTGTAGAAAAAGATCATCGATCAATTTGTCTTGCTAGTGATGACGTGCGTATGCGAAACTTGGAAACTTAACGCCAGAATGCTGTATAAAGTTCAATGCACACAAAGAGCTATGGAACGCTGCATGCTCGGCATAGCGAAGAGAGATACAAAATGGAATACGGAGTGAGAAGTATGACAAGGATAGTTGATACAATTGTAATTGAGTAAATTCATAGAAACACCAATAATCGGGTCACGTGACTAGAAGATCGGACGATAGATGCACGAAAGAAGTGTTCGAACGGTACCCGAGATAATGTAAAAGGGTTCAAGAAAGACCACAGGGGAAGGGGGCGAATGAATTAGTATGTAGGATTCAACACAGGTAAAATGTCTGAGATGAGATGTGGATGAGAGTAGCCAAAATAGAGATGACTAGAAGCGTGTTGGAAAGGCCTTTATCCAGCAGTGGATGGCTAATGACTGTAAATGATAACACGTGTATGATCCAGTGAGTGAATTCCAGAGTCAAAACGAAATATAATACGTGTATTTTGTTGGCTGAGTACTTATTCCGTATACGTACATATGCATATTAATATAGAGAAATTTAAATGGCATTATATTTAACTTTTGATATTTATGTATTATGCTATCAAACCAGCTGAATATGAATAAATAAAGACAGAAATATGGTAATAGTATATTCAAAATATATATATTATTTAATTAAGTTCGGATTATAGAATATGAAAAAATGTATTCAAATACATAATTGAATGATTAAACTCAAAATGTTCATTCAATATCGACAAGCCAACAGTGCGTGCGAATTGATCGTATTTCGTTACAGAGAGTGTTTACCCAGGTGCTTTAAATATTAAATGTGTGTAAATTCACCGAAAATAAAGTTCTAAATTTGTATCAAATTTCAATTTGAAACATTCCAATCGCGAAAAATAAATTTCAACAGCAAATTATATCGAGTTTGACAAACTCTGCACTATAAAACGAACGAGATGATTTTCCCATCCGAGTCATGTCCGGTCATTCAATCATCTGACAACTTTGTCCATCTCGTTATTGTAATGGTCTTATTGCACATGCACTGAGCATGACACGAGCACCATCTTCGAAATATCAAGCAACAAATTTGACATACATATACAAAGCGTCTCGAAATTCATAAATATTTTAATACATAACAAGTGAAGCTAATTAAAAATCTATTTACAAAAGAAAAATTGTGAAAATGAATCTATCTATAAATATTTCCCTTAACACTGTCTGTCTTCACAAATGTTTCCTTAAGTTGCTATGTATAATAGTTTTCTAATTTTTTTAAAAATCTAAGAAGCTATAGTATTTTTTATCTCTGGGTGATTTTCGGAACAGCTGTATTTGGGCAAGATGTTTATGTATTATATATATGTAGTACGTGTAAATAGAGCACCATGACAGCTAAATATGATATATGAGACGTCGCATTATCTCAAACTCGACTCGATTGCCGAATCGCGAAAGTACAGTAGAGTTGACATAGCATTCTAATTAGCGAACGGGATGTGCGAAAACTTAATCAAAATTTATGGACGAGCCCTGTCATTCTCTCGCGGAAATAACACTGTGTTGAAAATGCTCTCACATTATGATTTCGCAGGAAAACCGTGTATTTTATTTAAACTTTAATAAAAATACATACACATCATACGTATGTATGTGAATAACGGCACATTTTGCAATCGCTCATCCAATATTCTAAGCCCGCTTTAAAGGTCAAGGAATTTGACCCTTAAAGCCCTCAACATGAGGCCACCCCCCCCCCCCCACCCCAACGAATACAGTCTAATAGACCCTTTCGTTGGAGGACGAGACGGTTGTTCATGAATATCGCATAAGAACAACCGCACATCACTGTTCTAATAAAAAAAACCACACTGTACATAACCAAGTACAAAATAAACAACATAAAGCGCGCGTGCGTTGAAAATATATATGTACATATAATATATTGGAATATTCTTCTTTTCGATGTCGCCGACGCCTCCGTCATCTACTATACTTATAATAATTTAATCCAGAATTGTAATATTCGACATACAGTCAGTCAGTGAGAGCTCGGTCGGACGAAGATCGAAAAGGGATTTCCCGAGACGGTTGAAAAGCGCCCCAGGCATTAACCTCTTTTCTTGTTCTTTTTCCCTTTTTTTATTCACATAAAGATATTTCCATTTTCAGGGCATCCGAGAAAATGCTAAGAATGTTTATTTGCCGCAATCCGCCCGGGGAACATAAAATCTCTTAGCGAGATGATAAGAAGACACTGTAGAATTTTTCGCACCGAAAAATTTATTCATGCTAAAACGGTACCAACGAAATGGGCGAGTACATATTATATTATGTAGTTCACGCAACCCCCATATTGCTGCAAGAATCTGAGGAAATCCGAAAAGAACATAATGAAATTTTAAATTCCTTTCTTGTGTATTATGCTGCTCGCTGATAACTGATTCCATTACAACGACGAAAATTCGCCATATCAAACTACGTACATAATATGTACTTACAAAACGAAACGTACACAACCAAAATACATATATGTATAAGTAAATATATAATAAATCATATGGACGAAATTTGCGAACCTCAAGACGATGAATAACTTGAGATTTGCAAGAGAGATTTAAAAGGAAATGGCAATTTACAGGAACCGTTTAAACAATGAAATCAGATAAATTGGCAAACTCGATCAATAGGAAGAGATCGACCTCGAGTCACATATCCAGCAGCACCAGGCAAGGATTTAACCCGTAACCACTTGGTTTGAAAGCACTACATGCTACCCACTAATCTATGTTATGATATAGTGGAGAGAGTCAAGAGATTGAAATGGTAATGAGCGGTCACGTGGCTAGACAGATAGACGAAAAGCGGTCAAAATATGTAAGTGCTAAAATCGAACTCGAGACAATTAAAAGGGGTAAAAAGACAATATATAAAAAAAACTAATTGAGGAATCACCAATTCTCTCCATAAACTTTGATCATGCGTAGGGTAGTGCTCAATCTGCCATAACGAGAGGGTGGCGAAAAGGGAAAAAACGATCAAAACAGTGTGGACAGTGTGGACGATAGACATCACCGTGAACGAAGATGCGGTATTTTCAAACGTGTGTCTAGTCTATTACGATTGTCTAATGTCGGACGTCATTTCCACTTATATTGATGACCAAACCGAACAAAATGGCAAAATTTGAAAACGATCGGATAAGAACCCAAACTTCGTCACACGACAAAATCGATTCTGAACTAAGAAGATGTTAGTAAAAAGAAGACCGCAGGGAAGATGGGTAGACGAAATTAGGAAAATGTGTAGGGTGAGATAGATGACGTTTGCGCAAAACAGAAACGAGTGAACGCGTGTTGCAGAGGCAATGGATGGTGAATGTGTTAAAATGATGATTATATAGCAAAATCTCAAAGAAAAAATCATAATTTGGAATACAAATGTAACGCTTTTTGTATGTACATAATGTACATACAAAAAGCGAAGAAAAACACTGATCTCCTACGATAAAAAGTAAAATTTAATTTAGACTAACTGGTACAATGGGAAAAATATTTTTAGACATATTGTATTTACATAGTTTATATTGTATAATATTTCGTTAAAGCATTACTATCGGGGCAGTAAGAATCAATACGGTCAAATGTAACATGCAAACAGGAATAGTGGAAATATTTTGAAATCGCAACCAAACATACGAAATTTCAATATACATAATATATGTAAACATTTTAAAAGAAAATATATCAACCCTTAATATCTTCAGCATGCACGGCTTCAACAGTTGGCCAATGAGCCAAGTTTCTTTTGGCATACAAACTCCATATTCGGTACTTTTCAGATTTACACACTGAACCTTCTATGATTCCGTTTTGACGCAAACCAATGAAAAAAATTGGCCTCGAATTCGCATCGTAAAAATTTGCCAACCAACACAAAAACTGCTTACTCAATAATTGTAAAACGACACTAAACAGAGTTCTACAAGAACATTTCCGAGCGACTCTTATCAAAACGTGGAGGTCAAAGTTTTACAAATTTAAACATAAACATATTCGATTTGATTCAACGTGTGTATTATAAGAGATTTCATTATTATTCCGTGCTTGAACATACATATGTATGTACCGTTTTAGGACAAAAAGCATACTCAATGACAAACAATGAAACAATGTACATACGTACGCATAACAGAATAATATTAATTAACATATGTTCAATAACTAATAATTATTTTTACTCTTGAAAAGGTGACAATGTATATTCACGGGCAATGAGCGATAAATGGTGTTTGAACAAGTGATAAATATTTTTGAATAATTTGAAGAGTAATAATGCCCCTCCGCTAATACGAACGCTTTTAGCAAGATTTTTACTGTATCTATGTATAAAACATATATGTACATATATGAATCAATAGATGAAGTATCGAAATCATGAGAAAATTCGACCTAGATTTTTTTTCATATATCGAATGTTGACAATAAGCTTGAATTGTGTCACAAACAAAAAATAATTGGAACTTAAAGACAAATGACGACACTAAAGGTTGTATGCCAAACTGTCATGCTTGTCAACTCGTACGAGGAACAAAAGATATGGCGACTAAAGTGCTACGACAGTGCCAAACGTATTCCAGGAAAAAATATATACATAAAATCCCAAATATTTCACAAATAAAGGTCAAAATGGTTAAAAAAAAAAATCAATTCAAAATATAAAAAAAGTCTCCGACTTTTCGTAAAGCCGCAACAATAACCGCAAACCAAATTCAATTAAAAATTAAACCGAAATCTCACTAAATTCGCGATGCGATCGTATCGATAATATAACGTGGAGTTCAAATTATTTGCGGTCTGATTTTGTTCAGTGTTTGTTCGAAAAGGGGCCGATTTTGACGCAAAAAACTTTTTGCATGTGTAAATTTCAACGTATCGAATTTTACTGTCGGAATACGCTAGTGCCCATCAATATAAAAAATCCAAGATAAAAAAATCCAATATCCAATTGACACCGGATTTTAATTAATAAATGCATAATAAATCGCTCGAAATTGGTGAAACCGATGCCACTGTACCGACATCCACGAATGAATAAATAGCGTAACGAAATCAAAGCGTCAGATTATCTCATTGTCGTCGTGACCGATCCAGTCCGGTCCTAAGGCCTCCTAAAACCACACGCAACCTAAACAAAACCTGAAAATTTTTCTTGCTTATAATAAAATATTATTAAAGCATTTTAAAGGTCGATAAAAATAACCCATAAAGCCCTCAACATGAGGCAACCGTCAGAGATCCTTTTAGCGGAAAACGAGACGATTGTCCAGCTTTGTAAGAAAATATAAATCGGAAGCACATGGAGTCAAATAAGAACCGCTCTCATAAAAGGTAACACTTCAGAAATACATAATGTTTAATCAATTAAAATTTTCATCAAATAAAACTTGACATAAACCAGTTCGTCAAACATAAAAGTATGACAATGGAAGTTGATATAATGTAAAGAGTCAAGAGATTGAAATGGCAGTGGGCAGGTCACGTAACCAGAACGGACGATCGATGGACGAAAGAAGTGCTCGAACGGTGTCCGAGAGAATGTGAAAGGGTATAAAGAAAGTCACAAGGTTGATGAGAAAAACGTGTGGGATGATATTTGCCCATAAACAGAGGCAAATAGAAAGGTGCTGGAGAGTCCTCCATCCAGCAGTGGAAAGCGAATGGCTGCAAATGACGATGACGATCAGGGCCAAGGGGAGGGAGGGGGCTACTTTTAAAGACCCGACCGAAATGGTGAGCGATGCAAGCGAAGCCTGCAGATTCCTATCTATCCAGCGGTGACGAATTCGTCGACAAAATTCGTCTTAATCAGTCAAATACTACAATTTTTTTTTTATTATTTTTTATCATTCTAAATTAAATTTTCTCGGTATTTATGATGACGATATAGATTATGCTAAACTAAGACGATATTTTATTCAAAAAAATTAAATTGTATATATGTGATGTTTTTTCAATATTAAACATTCTTCAAATGTATACAATAATTATTATGAACTGTCTACGAGAAGTGGTTTGCGACGTTTGTGACACTCAAATGTGTCACACAGTTTAATATGCAAATGTAGGCGAGAATTAGCATAACGTCGCTGTCTGTAAAAGACCTCTTGTTTTAAATTTTCAAAAGTAATTTTTACATAAAATACACAAAAAAAACAACATACTAACTTGAATTTGAAACAAATTCAAAAACCTTTATATTCATTGCGATGCGAGTGTGTGTTTGAAACCGACTACATATATAATAAATCACAACCGGATCCCTAGAGGCGATACAAATAAGACACCTTTATGTACCTTCGTGCTTACAAAATTCCTACGTTTACAATTGACACCCCCACCCCGTGCGATACTTCTTTATGACTATTTTATATATGCATTTTGCACATGCGAATTTTCGCGATGACGACTTTGCTATGTTAAACTTTAACGGATCAATGTTAACCGCAAAGGTCAACTGACGAAATAACGCAAAATACGAGTTTTTCATTTAAATACACAATATGAAATTTATTGTGAGGTGCATTTCGTTGGAAACGAGCCCATTATGGTTAACCGCAGATGACATCCGTCGTGAAAATTTGCTGCCGTTTGAACATAATTATGATATTTAATTAGAGATAATATAATATAAACAAAATAAACATGCAATTTGCATATGTACTACATTTAAAAAAAACTTATCTGCTTTAATACGACTTTAAAATATACACAGTTTAACTATACATATGCCCATATAGGTAAACGGATTATTTCGCACATTGCGATCGCGCACACGACAATCGTTGCCGCGAATACGGAATATTTGGCATACGAGTTTTCGTTAGTGTGATAATTATAATGGATGGAATTTTTAGGTGCCAGATATTCCTTGATAGAGATTTTAGTGACTTGCGAAATCGTTTTGTGCGGAATAATCACCGAACCGTCCATATATTGTGCAAGAAAAAAATCGTAAATCGATCAACAACAAAAATGATCCGAGAATTTCATCAGTAGGTTCCAAAGTTTTACAATTTTTCAAAGGAAAAATTATTTATATAATAATTGTTCACGGAAATAGTGAATATTTATATGTATATACATTCCATACGAAATGGCATCGAATCATACTCAATTTCAGATTGTCGAATACATAATAATAATGGTAGTAAAAATCGTATTGTACGTGCATATTATAGTGAATTCGAGTACACGTGGGGCTAGGCACATAACACGACATTGAACGCACTATAATTGGCATACAATGAGAAATTTGAAACATGCACTTTCAACACAATGAAAATTCACACATAAACGGACAATTCGTTCGTTTCGTTTTGCCGCATCCGGTTAGTTACATTGCAATACATCGATCACCTGAATCATACATATGTACATATGTATATCCATACAGTATATTGAATATCCATACAATGTATTGTCTCTTCTCGCTACTACATATAAAATTTACCTTTGTATTTACATACATATACATATGTATAATCAGGAACAAAATTTAAAGGAACATTTCAAAATGACCCACTGGATGAATGTATTCAATTTATCGCCATTTTTATTTCAAGCGCATTTGAAAATAAGTGGCATTCTTTTGTTGTTTTATTTAAAGTGTGTGAAAAATAATTCGGGCGTATTGTTATTGTTTGTTTATTTGGTTACGAGGAAACCTTGAATCGTCAACATTCTAATTGGAAAAACTGCGACTAGGTGGAGCCGAGCATTTTCAGCATTGTATTATGTATACATTTAACAATTTTTACGATTCGTATAGGTATGTATGTATTTTATAAACTGTCTTAAATAGTAGTCAAAGTCAAAAAATTATCAAAACATGATTAGTAAATATGTACGTGGAAACAGGTTTTGCACAAAAGAGTCATTTCATCATTCAGTGCATCCAATAATAATGAGTTTTTTAGTCAACGCTAAAATGATACATTATTTGCAACTATGTACAATTGTATTCGAATGTTACTACTGGACTGGTGTTAATTTTTTTGAAAATTTGAAATATAAAATGGACGATTTATTTAGTATTTTTAAAAATTTTGCTTTTTACAAGGCTCTTTTCTATTTTTACTTTATCTACATATATATATGTACATACAATATGTATGCAGTATCACTAGACGAAGTTTTGCGATCTTGAAAAAATTCTATCTCGGAATTTTGACTGATTTTAAATCAGAATCGATCTTTTTTTTATAACTTGTATACACACACTCTAACAACCACCTATAAAATATGTAAGACTATTTTAATTTCATATTATATTAAAATGAAAATGCTCAGCACCGCCCAGAAGCAATTTTCACTAAAATTAGAATGATGAATATGTTCAATGGCTTTTTCCTACAAGATATATAAGCCCACAACAATTTCCAGCCACCTGTGGTTTTCTATTGTTTTTATTTGAATTCACAATTGGTGATAATCTTCTTTTGACCCATACTAGTGTGAATAATAATCGTGTGGGTAATCCTATTGTGAGGAATGATCATTGCCCACACAATTTTTCTGTTACCTGTAGTTTTCTATTGCTTTTGTTTTGATTCACTATTGGTGATCTTCGTTTGTGCAATACTAGTGTGAAAAATAATCGTGTGGATAATTCTCTTGAAAAATAATCCTGTGGGTAATCAATCCTCTTGTGAGAAATGATCATACATAAAGCCGTTGAATACGCATGTGAATGTAAGTTAAATTAAGATTTTCATACTTAATGATGTCTCGTTACTTTTTTTAGTATAATAGGCTGAAATTTAGACAATTTTCATTCAAATTCATCATACAAATTTGTATTCAATGATTTACGTACCAAATAGCAATTCAATTGTCATTTAGTTAGATTTCATTTGAAAAATAATTAATTTATTTGAAAACAGCTTCTTTTGTTTTGTGCGTTACAAAGCGTAATTCGAATTCTCAACTGAATTATCGAAAACAACACTCATTAGAACTACAGATGAACCTAATAAAACCCACAACGTCGAAACACACATCCGAAAATAAATCACGCGTGTGTGTGTGGTGCTGCGTCCATTTCATGAAGACGATTTTTATTACCCGGGTGAAAGTCGCACGAGACGCTATTACGACCACACAAACTTGCATACACATGTGATCAATTACGAAAATTCGAATCAACCGTTAAGGCTCTCTCGCGCGCGCAGAATGTTTACGCGTGCGAGCAAGACGAGACGCGAACAGCTGACGCGTTCAACCTGACATTTGACAGATGAAATCCGCGACAAGTGCCAAAAGCGAAAACAAACCCACGTGTACGTATAAACAAAACGCACGCGGAACGGAACGGTCACGTGCGACATGTCGTTTGACGAAAGCCGCGGCGACCGGACAACGCAACGGTACTAACATGTGCGGTCAACCGACCGATTACTGTTAGCCCGCGCTACGTTTTCGATAAGACATACACAGAGGACATACCTGAGCGTGGGGTTGGATGGGGGCGTCCGTTCCTGTGAGACGGGGGGCGAAGGCGCCGCCGATCGCTCTCCAAACGTCAATGTTTACCGGAGTGAGGTTATGTGCGACGCGCGCCGACACCACCACACCACACGACGCCCTCGAGCCGACTGACGGAAGCTAGCCGTCGAATGTGGCAGCGCGGAGGGGAGGTGAGGAGTGCGGGGACGGGAGTGAGGGGAGGCGGTGCGCGCGCAACTCTTTTTCACTTTTGACAGTTCGAATTTCAATTTCGCCGTTGGTCGTAAGATAGCGATTAACGACGTTAATCGGTCCGAGCTTTCGTTCCGATTTCGAAATGTCGCCGAGGTTTAATATTTGTGTACGCGTGTTTGCCATAATGTTTGCGTAAGCGTGTCAATTCATGAAAGCTTATTTTCGATCTGCAAGTACAGGCCTACCCTTGAACATTTTTTTTTCAGTCTTGAATGCGGCTGCCAGACTTCCCGATAATACGGGATTGTTCCGGTTCCGAAGGGTCCTTTCTGAACAGTAAAAATGTTCTGGTTTCAAATTAACTACTTGCTTATTATTGCACCTCTCATTCAATTACAAAATTGCAAAAAATAAAGCATTTTAATTTATTTATTTATTTTACATACAAATTTTTATACACATACTAGCTGAACCCGGCATGCGTTTCCCGTTCCCATTTCAAGTGATGGTTGGAACTCAAAAACGTCTATACAACGCCGTGTCGTCATAAACCAACTGGTAACGTGGTTATCAACGAACACATTTCCTTGACTACACAATGGCGCTTCAAACTTTCGCGTCAGTAAAATCGTAATTACGAATATTATTATTAAGAGGATTTTTCCCGGTTTTTTTTCACAGTAAACTTCCCGCACATGCATACAGCAAATCCTGAAAGTTCCATCGTAATTGGTTGAGTGGTTTAGGAGCCTATACGAGATAGACAGACAGACAAACAGACATTCAATTTTATATACTATATATACAAGGAAGGCCTAACAAGTAAACCCGAATGCGCCTTTCAGGCCAATTACAAACGATGCATCATTTTTATAACATATGTCGCTGAATTACTAGACACTGAAAAACTCGAAATTAACGAGGCATCTATGAATTTTAAACTTGAATTCTAACCTAACCTAACCCTTAAATAAATAAGTGTTGGCTGCTAAGATATTACGATTACCCAGTGGAAATGTAACTGGTTATGATTTCACTGAACGTCAAATTTCATTTTTGTTACTGGCAACCCATTTGATTTGCTGGGCGAACGCCGATTCTGTCGTGCGAGCTATTTTAGAGATGTTAATTTGACATTAAATGTCGTTTTGACATTTGTTGTGAAGTTTTACAGCCGTGCCAAAAATATTATCCCTTTTATTAATCGTTTACATAACTCGGTGAAATATATAGGTCGATTAGCTGCGAGACCTCATTGGCTGTTGGCCACAACTAGCTCGTAGGCCGATGAGCCTCGATCGCTAATTAGACGATGTGTTATTCACCCACTGGACGATCAGCATTCATCGAACCTCCATGTTACAATAGATTTTATTTTAAAATTGTGTCTCATTTCGACTTGGTTTGGATATAAATACTTACTTGGTTTGTATATAAATGCAATAATGAAAAAGAAACATAAGCCACACTACAAACGTTCTAGAAACGATTACTATGCGGAGAGCTTTAGCATATGTACTTGTAGTATGATAAAGCTAATCAAGTAATTTTTTCAACTTTTTAGTTAAATAAATTTCGCCTATTGACGTCTTATAATATCGTAAATATACACTTATGTAGTTACTAAAGATTAGTCCAAAATGCTAGAGAAACAAAATTAATAAAAAAAAAAACAACCTAGCTAGACGGAAATATTACGAAATTAATATTAAAAAATTACTTTTTTTTTAATTAAGAAAATTTATATTTAATCATGATGCCATTTCGGGTTTTACCCCCGAGCAACACCTATAGTAATACACTTGTACATATATATATTTATAGATTATAAATTTGAAATCATATTTAAATACTGGTGTCAAAAACTTAGGGCGAAATCACACAGCGAAGAACAGCACGTTGTGTGCATGGCTCCCCGCTGTGGGTGGTCTCCTAAATTTCTTCAAAAATGGGATACACCGTTATCGACCACTGTCAAGCAAGGATACAATTTTACCGAAAACATTCCAGAGGGTCAATTTCGGGCGGGGTGTGCTGGGTGTTCCATGAATATGTGGAAGGCACGGCTCATTTCTTTCGCATGTTTTAAAGTATCTAAAAAAATCCCCGTGCCACGTGCATCGCTGTGTGTTTTCGCATGGTTTTGCTGATTTGATGAGGAACTGTTTTAACAATTAAATCAGATAAATTGATCAAGTCTGGTAGGAAACGTTCGACTTAGAGTTAAAAAGACCAGCAGCACTGCAAAAATACTCCGAATAAATTCTTTCAATTGAGGTCAACCCTGGGCTTGAATCCGAGAATCTTTCGGTGGTTAACATTAACGCAATAACTGAGCTATACTGCTGCCTGACAAAAAATTTAAAGCTGAACAAGTGGATTTTTTAAGTAAATATGTACATGAGTAACATAATATGCTGTGTCAATATTTCTAGCAATTTTCTCAACCCGCTATGTATACACTTTTGCAAAAAAATGCACAAAATGAAATTGCGTTCTAACTAGGCATTCTGATTTCTCGATGATTTTCATTTCTCGAGAAATGAGAATTATAGATTTCACTTCTCAATTTTCTCGAGAAATTTTGATGAATGAAAAAATGTACATATGTATAAATGTAATAGTATTACATTACATATAGTATTGCAGATAGCTTTGAATATGTTGGAGTGCTAACCGATAACACGCTATATTACATTTTGATTGGCATTACATATTTTGGAATTTGCTATACATTTCAATAGTGAAACATTAAGCGGCAACTTACCACAATTAATAGTTAAAAAAATTCGCAAATGAGCTCATATGTATACCTGACTCAACTGTTGCTGCTGTAAATGAACAATATAAAAAATAAATCTTATTGGATTATTGAAAAAAAGGTTTTTAAATCGAAATTAGCTCCAAGTAACTTTGTATTTTATCGATTCCCACGCAGAGTAATTTTTTCTTATCGGATCGGGGTTTTAGATTACCAAAGGAAATATAAAGCCAGATAGAGTAATATAAAACCATCAACAATTATTTGCCATTCGAATGCTTTCGGCTAACAAGAACTAAGTATGGATATTTTCAAAAATCTGGAACAAACCTTGTTGTTATCTGAGTGGTTCATTTATTACGAAAGCAAAGATGCGATTGTTAGATAATTGTAAACAAATTTGCAAACAAATTTTAAAACCTCCAAGAAGTATGGATATTTTCCAACATTAGACACAAATCCACCTTTTCTTATGCAACGGCACAGAAAAAAGCTGAGTTTGCAAAACTTTTGAAAATACTGCTACCAATTTTATGTTTAATAATAAAAAAAATCTCGAGAAATGAGAATTCTGGATTTGGCATTTTTCTTGAGAAATTCTCGAGAAGAAACACTAGTTTAATTTAATATAATTTTTAGTTTATCTTTAATATATACTGGGAAGGCTTAACAGATAACCCCAATGCGCCTTTCTGGCCAAAAACATTGTACATTTGATACAAATATTATTAGTATCATACAAAGTACATAAATACATATCAATTAATATCCACAAAGACATCTATGGTCAAATTTGTAAATTTCCAGCATTTTAAACAATTCAGCGAAATTCAGTAAATACATATAAATTAACATCCACACAGACATTTATGGTCAAATTTGTAAATTTGCAGCATCTTACACAATTCAGCGAAATTCCAGAATGCTGAAAACTCGAGATTTTGCAAGAAATGGGTAAGGTTGCCAATTTGTTGGATCCATTTCAATGAAAATCAGATAAATTGGCAAACTCTGATAGGAAAGGATCGATTTGGAGTCACAAATCCAAGGTCTGGCCAGCAGAAACCAGTGGGATTTGAACCCGTGACCACTCTATTCAAAGCATTATATGCTAACCACTAGTATATTCTGCTGGTTCTAATACTGACTAACTTGCCCTTGTACCTTTAATTGAATCGACTCATTTCTTCGAATTCCTTCATTTAATTTAATCGAAGTCATTTATTTAGCTTATATTATCTACAGACATGCAATGTACATATGTACTCTTATCGTTTCAGGTCAAGCTGCAGTTTGCTTAAAATTTGTCAACATTGCGTATGCGGATACCGAATTGCGTCGTATTGGCAAATTGTTATGGATTCTGAGTTGAATTATTGTCACATTTTTACAATAATTATCAGTCAAACTCGTGCAACAATTTTCAATATCTTTATACCTTGAGCGCAATTAATATATATTTTTGTTACAAAAATTAACATATATGTATTTGCTTATCTAATGCAAATCCATGTCATCGTCTAATCATTTTTTTCATATATGTACATATGTGTGTATGAATAATGCCATGTGGGTCATTCAATCTAGGTTAACGTTTTTAAGAAAAGTAACCACATACAGTTATCTAATTCACGTAAAAAATAATTTACCGGTAAATACCGGTATACCGGTAAGCGAAAAACTATTTTCCGTTTTCCGGTTTATGAAATTTTACGGTAAATTGCAATCCCTACTGCGTACTGTCATGTTCCAAAACGCAGTTTCTATATTTTTTAAATTACTTGGTTAACAAACCAAGATTTCTTTATTATCATAAAGATGTTATTGGTAGATATGTATATTCTAAATTACAGATTTAATTATGGAACGATGATGAATTTAAAATGAGATGCGTAGAACTTTGGTTCACTTTGTTCTGCTGCTGTGCTGACCGTCACTTGCGGGGTCGATATTAAGAAGGCTGTACACCTGAAATCTTAATTTTGTGTGAATGTGACAGTTGCGCTTCCACCAGATAATACGTATTTTAAATCGACAAAATCGAGGTTTCGTATTCTCCTATTTTCTCCTCCAAAACTGGACCAATTTTAAAAAAAATTTCATCATCGGTATGAGAAAGATATTTTCTGTGCATCTATCGGCGTAAATCGCCCGTTAAATAAGCACGCTGGACTCTTTTCGTGGGTGTAAAAAAGAGGCGATTTTATAGATGTTTGGTGGCTCCTAGCTCCTATAAAAAATAATTAATCAAAAAAATAAAACGATAGATGCACCCCAATGTTGGATATCCATAGCATATTAAAAAATATTTTCTCTGGTGCCATAATTGAGGAAGGGAAAAGTATAGTACGTTTGTATGGACAAGGCGCTGGTGTTCAGCCCTCTTAATGACTACCACTCTCGGAGTCTCGATGGTGATGACTAACTTATGTGATCGAATCGTGATCTATATAAATGATTTTTATCTTTTGGGTTGGGCAAAGTCCGGCACTCCTGTCTTATCTGACTATCTATTTACAGGAATTTTAATGGACTTGTTATTCACGTATGTATATGAATGTGAAAAAGTGAATTTGATTATTGTGGGAACTACATTGATAAGCGAGGTACATAACAGTACGTATCCAAACACGTTATACAATTCAGGTATACAAATATTAATTACAAACCGCAAATATATGTATGCTTGCAACAACCAAAACACTGTATTGATATATTAAGTTATTACCAGCGTTGAGCACTTGATATTGTCAAACAAAGCTTTTCGTATTATCCGTCGTACAATGTAGCATATTCTATGAGTATACATATGTACATAATAAAATAGAACATTTACAATTGCATAGCCAGAGAGAGCTCCCGGCTTAAGCGCCACACTTCGACGTGAGTTTTGTTTGCATTTCCGTTGCCGCCAAAACAGATTCAGCTGCATCGCAATATATTTCATTTAACCGTAACCGCTGCAGTTTCCATTGTTCTGTTCCAGATCCTTTTAAGATATCCTGTCGTTGCCCACACCCTGTATAAATGAGTTTCGTCTGTTCGCATTAATTTACTAAAGTGAGACGTTCGCTGAAGAACTGCATTAATTCAACGTCCATTGTCTCCGTAGTATTCAATAGTAACGAAATCTATTAATCCACGAACAAAGGAATGAAAGTACGACATTTTCAGCGCATCGACTGTATTAGATTAAGATCTATAATTTTGCTGTCGTATTCTATCATAGCATATGTATATTCGCTATTCTTGCATGTATGCTTTCAGCAAATTCACTTTGTACCGTCTTTTTTAAATTTAATTTTTGCCATCACATATTCGTTATAGCTGCATAAAGGTTTATTCATACTGGCACATCCCAGACCGGCAACTGCACGTCAACAGCAGTACGAAAAGTATTATTTGGTACTAGATATTACAATTTACCGTCAAATTTCATAAACCGCAAAACGGTAACCTAGATTGAATCATAAATAATTAAAAATAAATCTCAGGTGAACAATGTCATATAAATATATTAAAGTTCATTTTTAATAATTAAAAAATTTAACTTTTTATGTTTTAACCAACAACCATCGGATCGCATTTAATACGATTTGATTGGTATGTGTTGTCACTTTCAAACATCATGACTCTCAAGGTGAATCATGGCATTTAAATACATTTAAATTAATTCGTAATATATATGTATATATATATATATATATATATATATATATATATATATATATATATATATATATATATATATATATCATCATCATCATCATTTACAGCCATTCGCCATCCACTGCTGGATGAAGGCCTCTCCAACACGCTTCCACTCGTCTCTGTTTTGCGCAACACTCATCCATCTCATTCCGCACATTTTCCTAATTTCGTTCACCCATCTTCCTTGCGGTCTTCCTTTTACTCTTTTGCCTTCTCTCGGGTACCATTCAAGCACTTCTTTTGTCCACCTTTCGTCCATCCTCCTAGCTACGTGACCCGCCCATTGCCATTTCAATCTCTTCACTCTATCCACTATGTCCACTACCCTTGTCATATTTCTCACCCACGTGTTCCGCTTCCTGTCTTTCCTCGTTATGCCAAGCATACAGCGTTCCATACTTCTTTGAGTGCATTGGATTTTATTTTGCATCTTGGCGTTCAGTGTCCAAGTTTGACATCCATACGTCATCACTGGCAAAACGCATTGATCAAAGATCCTTTTCTTCAGGCAGAGTGGCATTTTTGATTTAAAAACAGCATTCATCCGTCCAAATGCACTCCACCCTAATTTCATACGTCTTTTTATCTCCTCATTTTTACTACCAGACATGTCAATTATTTGACCTAAATATAAATAATTATTTACTACTTCTACTGGTTTATCATCTAAGGGGATGCTATCAGGCATGCAATAACTATTGAACATTAGTTTAGTCTTATCTACGTTAATTTTTAATCCTACTTTTCTACTTTCCCTGTCCAGCTGTGTTAGTCTGATGAGTAGGTCAGCTGAATCACGAGCAACTAGAACTATATCGTCTGCGAACCGAAGGTGACTCAAAAAGCGACCATTGATGCTTACTCCGGCTGTATCCCAATCCAATTTCCTGAAAACTCCCTCAAGCACCGCATTGAATAACTTGGGCGAGATTGTATCTCCTTGTCTTATTCCTTTTCCTATGCTAAATCTATCTGTACCTGAAAAATTTTTAACCGAAGCTGTGGCATTCTTATATATTGCAGCTAACAGTCCCACATAGGGTTCCGGCACTCCCTGTGTTTTTAGAGCGTTAAGTACTGCATTATGACTAACTGTATCGAAGGCTTTCTCATAATCGACGAAACCTAGGCACAATGGCCGTTGATATTCGTTGGCGCGCTCGATTAGTTCGCCAACTACTTGGAGGTGGTCCATTGTGCTGAAATTTGCCCTAAACCCTGCCTGCTCTATAGGTTGGTTCTCGTCGAGGATATTCTTCAGCCTTTCTGTAATAACCTTCGTGAAGAGCTTGTAGACCGCTGAAAGTAGACTAATGGGTCGGTAGTTCTTGATATCGCTTTTGTCGCCTTTTTTGTGTATTAAAATGATAGTTGCGTTATTCCATCCTTCTGGTATAGCTTGGTTCTGGATGCATTTGCTGAAAAGCCTAGCTAAGATATTAATTAGGGGGGGGCCGCCACATTTTAGTAAGTCAATGGGAATATTATCTTCCCCTGGGGTTTTACCGTTCTTTGCAGTTTTTAGCGCGGCCTCTACTTCGCTATGCAATACTGCAGGAACCCTTTGGCCGTGTGTCGATTCCAGAGCGGGGAATTGGCCGTTGTCGTTCTCGTATAGTTTTGCATAGAACGTGTAAACTCTGTCTATGATTTCTTCTCTATTCCTAATTATTACTCCGCTCTCTGATCTGATTGCGATCATTTGGTTTTTGCCTAAGAAAAGATCCTGTTTGCACTTTTTCAGGCTACGGTTATTCTTAATGGTATTTTCTATTAGCTTGCTGTTAAAATCCCTGACATCCCTGACTATTCTCTTTTTAATTTCCTTATTTACTAGATTGTATTCTTGCTTATTATTATCCCTATCTAAATTCCTTTTATGCTTAATTAGGTTTTTTGTTTCCGCTGAAATTTTGCTTAACTTAATCTGTTTCCTGAATCCACCTAATTTCTTACCTGTTGAGGTTAGAACCGAACTAATTACAGTGTTCAATTCCTCGATGTCTGCTTCTGGGTTTAATTTCCCGTATCGATTTCCAAGTTCGAGTTCGAATTCCTTTTTCCTAGACCTTAGTTGAGCGAAATCTGGAGAGTTACTGCATCCTTTTATTAATTTCCTACGTTCGCAATTTATATTAATGGCCATCTTGGCACGGACTAATCTGTGATCGCTACCTATATCTACTTTACTTAAAACACTAACGTCTTTAACGGAGTGCAGGGCATTTGTTAGGATGAAATCGATCTCGTTTCTGTCTCCTTTAGGACTCTCCCAAGTCCACTTATTGTTGGTGTTTTTCCTGAAAAATGAATTAGTGATAAAGAGCCTGTTGTGTTCTGCGAATTCTATGAGGCGATCGCCTCTGTCGTTTCTTTGGCCGGTACCAAAATTGCCTACTGCTCTTTCTGTATTTGCCTTTTGTCCTATTTTTGCGTTAAAGTCGCCCATGATTATTTTAAAGTGGTGACGGCTATTATCGTATGCGCCCTGTATTTTTTCGTAGAAGTCTTCTATTTCCTCGTCTGGGTGGCTAGATGTGGGGCGTACACTTGGAAGATTTGACAAGTGTACCTGCTCGAGATTCTTAATACTATATAGCATATACGTTCCGATATGTCGCTTATTTCTATAATATTTCTTTCTATTCTCTTATTGATGAGAAACCCTACTCCTCCTATTCTACCATTTGGTAGCCCTCTCCAGTAGAGACAGTTACCACTTTTTAGGATTATTTGGTTTTGCTGTTTTCGTCTTACTTCACTAAGTCCTACTATATCCCATTTAATATTTTCTAATTCATTCTCTAATGCAAGCACACTTCCTTCACTCGATAACGTTCTTACATTGTACGTGGCTAAATACAGGTTTCTATTAGCTAAGCTATCATCCATCGTCACTCTTACCTTGTTGGAGGTTTGGATATTATTTTTCTCGCATTTATCCAAGATGTGTTGAGAAAAAGGCGGTACTTGAGAGAGATTTCCATTCAAGGAGTGAGTTCTTACCGCCATAGACTCTTCTCTGTGGTCAGCTTTGACAGATAGTCATCCTAGGTATCACTTGGATCACTTATGAGTTATTACATGCCATTTAACAGGGTTACTTTGTGAGTGAAAGTAGTTAGTTATGATAATAATAGATTAGCAATTGTTATACTACTTTTTTACAGATCTTTATCGTGAGACGCCTCTTTGGAGACAACGGATTTATATATGTGAGTGCGGTTTGCAATTTAATATTTTAATAATAACTTTAGTAAAGAATATAAAATTACACGAATTACTTTAATATAATTTAAATATGAAAAGAACTGATAGACAGTTGGGAAACACCGTTTCTGTTTGCTATTATTCTATTAAGTAAAGTTCGCTAAAGATTTTTTGGCTGGAAGCAATTATGTGGAAGATTTATTGCTTCTGTGGGACCGAACCTTGGCTGACGAAGGACCCTTTTTTTTGTATTCAGGTAAGGAGATGTATCTCGTTCGTATATGCTTTTGCTTAGATTCGACACAAAAGTTAGCACAAAATTTTTCGAAATAACTGATATAAAACCGCTTTTTACGACCGATTTGCTGTTTATTTTTACACTTAAATTATACTAGGATGCAATTAGTAAAATAAGTGAGTAGATGGTTAAGTTTTTAGATTAAATTTCGTGCAATAGCCGGGTTTAAGCGAGTAATAGCGGGGAGAACGCGGAAGCACGTCTTCCCCGCATGACACGAAAGACCGAACTCCATATATATATATATATATATATATATATATATATATATATATATATATATATATATATATATATATATATATATATATATATATATATATATATATATATATATATATATATATATATATATATATATATATATATATATATATATATATACATATATATATATATATATATATATATATAACCAATTTTATTTTTTTATTTAAAATTCGAAGTTTGGATCATAATTGAAACAACCGTCTGATCGCGTTTATTTTGATTTGATTAGTCTGTGTTTCTGGTGAATTGATCAATTTGAAATTGCCACAAAATTTATACTGAAAATAAACAAATTTCAGACAACCTAATCCACAATACGCCATTTTCATCGATTTTGAATGTAATCTTATGCAATAATTTGACTACATATATATACTTAATTCTCGATAAAACAGTTTCTTTTAAGTAATCTTTTCCATGCATTGCAATACCGGGCTGTTACCTTGCAGTTCCAGATAGTATGAATAGACCTTAAAATATTAATTTGATATTTACGGAATATAATTTTTTCATTGCACAAGTTTGCAACAATAATTAATTGAATCAAACGCATATTAAATTTTGCATGATAATTGTATAAGCCATTAGGTATCTCATGTGAGAATAATTTTGAACATTAAATAATTTCATAGCGAAACACGTCTGAAAACTTTCATGTAGAAGTTTTACTTCATTACGCTCTTATTTATGCCTTCTAGCATTGTTTAAATAAGAAACATAATTAAATTTGCTTGACTTTGTTCCGACAACGCGACGCTCGTTATGCTATACTGTTTTAAATGCAAGTACATAAATTGAATAAACATTTTAGTGAAATGCATTTATTTTGAGTTATTTTTATTTTCAGAGCGTGTGAATTTTCATCTTAAATTAAATTTTGATATTTTCTTTTGTTCTGAAATAAAAATCGTGTCGTAAATCCGACTCGCCAAAATTTTCCTTCCGACCGGAAGGAAAATTGTGATCCTGTTAGTATTTTTCGTGTAATTTCAACACGAAAAAAATCTTGTTTTTCTTATTGTGTCATCATAAAATAGAATATATGATTTTTATTTACGTTTGATAAACAAAGAGAGAAAAATATACGGCTCTAAGATAACGGCAATGTATTCACTTTTATAAATTTTGTATTGCAGGTGCTTTCAACGGCCTCTAAAACCACATACATTTAATTTTTTAGTGTATTTTATGTTTATAAACGTTTCAGAACGTTTCTAAAAACATTTCGCCGATATTATAACCGTCTGGAGGGTTATTCAGTTTAAATTTGCTAAGCTTTCAATTTGCTTCATTAAAGCGTAGAAGCAACTCGCGAACTGTAAATCCCTTAAGCCGTGACGATATCTATCACAATTAGCAGCGTTCGACTTTCGCAAAATTAAAAGTTTGCAACTCCTGTCAAAAGATAAACACCACTGCAGAGCGGAGAATACGACTAGGCCATATATTTTAATTTCCCAGAAAAAGTCGTTTCATTCTTTCGCAAGTGTGCCTACAAAGGTATATGTAGATAAAGGTATATAAAGGGAGCATATTTGAAGTATCCCTGGCAACTCGGATGAATATCAGAGTGAAGCAGAAACTTCACGATCGCTGATATTCATAAGATAGTATATTATATTGAACTATTGAAGAAGCTACTTATAACACTTCAAAAGATATTGCAAATACTCCTATCGTACCTATATTGCGATATCGTTTGCATATACTATACGTATATTTCGAATTGTGCGAGTTAATTGGAATTTTATTATAATACTAGTAATGATCAAAAAATATTTGTAATATCATAAAATACATTTTTGAATAAATAGTAAGAATTCATTTATTTTTTTATTGTTAAATTTATTTGACAGAAATGAATCACACACACACACACAACGAACAGTCTTTGTTTTATATACAAGTTTTATTTATTATATTTATAGAATATTTAAACTAAAAGAACTCTGGGAAGGTCTTGATTGAGGTAATTAGTAGCGATAATTGCCTTGATAACTGCCGTGATAATTACCACGAATTAATTTGATCTCTTTTTTCTCCAGTTGAAAATTCTTGTATTTATTGTACTTGTGCGGAATGAAGCCGCGAATTCATTTTGGATAACAATAGATGTTACAAAACTCGATTTGAATGAAAATATCACAATATTTTCCATATTTATTATTAAGATTAGGACTTAAGGCTATACAAATTCATACTGCATTAAATTATTACCGTATGTTTTACCATAAATTTAAAAATTTTGTCTTGTTACAATTTTTTTCTACATTTTTGATACAAATTATGTATCTTGAGATTTTTCATACAATATACATATACATAAGTATAATAAAACAAAATTGAAAATCTAATAAAAAATTCTTTTTACGGAAGGTTTTGCACTGACATTTTAGATTTGCATTTTTTGCAAGATTCATCGCAACCACGTATTTTACAGCGGTGGGTCGAAAAGAGATTATTCATTACGATGCAAATGATTTTTTTTCTTTTATATATAGACAACATCCTCGTGTCACCCGAGATTGCTTGAGACTTAAAAGCGTTCTTTATTCTAATTAAACATTAAGAATTTTATAAAACATCATAACCGCGCCGGGAAAACTCGTAATTGCAGTTTGGCGCAACATGTCGAACAATTTATGAACGCAAAATGAGTTTACGCGGTCGAACGATGCAGAATATTAACGAAACGTTTTCGCATCAAAACCTACCAAATTGCGAATGCTTGAAACTTTTCACAGCTCGCCGATCAATATATCGTCGGGTTTTGAAAGCTTTGAAATTTTCAAATAAAACGAACATGCCTCTACAAACTTCCACTCTGATACCTAATAGCCACTTCGTGTGAGTACTAGCAAAACAAGCCTATGGAATTTCAACAGTGTACTAACATTATAATGGTCAATTTAAAACCTTGTCTGACCAAACACGTTACTTAACTTACATATCAGCGTATATTAATGGTTAGCATGTAATGCTTTCAATTGTGTGGTCACAGGTTATATTCCGTATGCTGCTGACCAGACCTTGGATATGTAACTCCAAGGTTGATCGCGTCCTATTAAAGTTTGCCATTTTATCTGATTTCATTGAAACATCAACACAAAAAAATCAAGTTATTCAGCATCTCGATTTTCGCTCATTAGAAAAATGAATCAGAAATTTGTCCATAGATGTCTCTGTTGCTGTTAATCGTTAGACCATAGATATGTACATATATATGTCGTGTTTAAGAAATGGGTTTATACCTATTTAAATAATGAATAAATAATTATTAATCTGTATTCGTTGCGTTGGAGCTACATACAAATGTACATATCCGTTATACGAGTGTGCTTGATTAATTGAATAAATATTTTATAAATAAATAAATTTCATGTCAAATTTACAAATTGTTGCATTATTTAAAACCAACCGCTGATAATGTACTTAATATTAACTTTCGTTTAAGAATATAAAATGTAAATAAATAAAACGAGATATTTTTCACGAATTTTATTCCAAAAAGCAATATAAATTTTGATTTTCATCTACCTACATCACTGACATTTTCAAAAATTAAAATGGATAATATTTGCTGTCTTTCCAATCATTAACTGGAACACTTCTGTGGTCCAAGTTGAACTTGCCGATCTTTTCAATCTCTTCATTTGTCAGTTTGAAATCGAAAACATCAATATTTTCTACAATGCGTGATGGAGTGGAAGACTTGGGGATTGTAATCAAATTAAGATCAAGCTGAAAAATAATAAAAAAAATCAGACATGATTCAACAACATAATTGAAAACATCATGCAACTCTCCGAGTTTCATGCCGTTTTTATAGGTATATGTATTTATGCAATCATGTCAAGAAATACATATGTACTTCCCCTTCATTAGTTATATAAGCCATAAGCTGCATATAAATATACACTATTTCGGGCTTAAATTTCATATTATTTTAGCCCTGGACAAACAAGCATATAAAACAAAGACGCTTTCACTTCTACGCACATACATATGTAGATAGAGAGCATACCGTTAAATGATTGAAGTTTTAGAAGGGAAAATAAGAGCTATCCTTCCATTTCGTTTGATGGACGAGTCGAAAATCAGAATTGAATTCGTCGATCTTTTCGACTTCTACTGGCGTCAAATTAAAATCGAACAAATCGATATTTTCACGCACGCGAGTCGGCGTTGACGATTTCGGTATTACTATCAAACCCCTATCAATCTACAGACAATGTTTCATATGGTAAAAAACATTATTTTCAAGCAAATTTTGAATAAAAACCACTCACCAAATATCTGAGAACGATTTGTACGGTATTCTTCTTGTATTTTTCCCCCATCGCTGAAAGGATGGGATCGTCGAGCTTCGGTGCAGGAGCATTGGGATTTTTAGCTCTGGATTCAGGCATTGAACCGAGTGGAGTGTAAGCTACAATATGAATATCCTTCTCTTTGCAGAATTGGATCAACTTTTTCTGGGTCAAATTTGGATTCACCTGAAACACGCATAAGTAACATCTTATTAGACTTTTGGTGTAGATATTACACATAAATAATTTTATATTTTATGCCGATTTAAACCGCAGTGGAAAACCGTGCAATTACCGTGAACATAAATTATGCTTAACGTTTCTACTTAAATTACAAACATCATCCTATACCTACATCTAGATATACATGTATATGAATACTTAGCATAAGACGTAATTAAATGCATATGAAGCGTTTCCACCGAGTTCAGAATGCTGAACAACGCAGTGCACATAAATAATAAAGTCAAGTGCTGAAATTTCCCGCTGAAAAAGCTTAAAGCGTAATTTTCATAAGCTCCGTTCCGCGTCCCCCATTAATTTATGACTTTTCCCATGACTCTTGCGCTCATTATTCGCGTATTGTATGACTTTTTCGTGATATTATACAAAATTATGTGCTAACCTCGACTTGATTGACCACTGGTTTCACTTTTGCGCTTTTCAAAAGCCTCTCGATTTGCTTCTCGTTGAAGTTGGAAATTCCGATGGACTTGGTGAGACCCAGTTTCTTCGCCTCCTCCATTCCACGCCACGTGTCCACATAGTCGAGGTCGTTGAATGTACCGTTTTCCTGGAATGTTTCAAAGTTTACGAGGTTATTCATACTGTAATTAACTCGCCACTATTGTTGTACTAATAATAAAATTAATGAATGAAAATAAATAGCAAGATGAATTTAATCCCTAATTAAATTTACTATACAAATTCTACTTACCAAAGTATCAAAATATTACATACATACATATATTGCAGTGAGTAATATTTTTCGCGATCCTTCAATAATATTATAACAGAAGCTTTCAGTCTGGATAAAATGACTATTCGATATAACGATACAATTTAATAGATTCTTAGAGGTTCGTTTTAATGATATTTGACTATATTCCAATCAAACTGATTAGTTTTCATTTTACATAAATACTACGTTATTCCTTTTATGTAGTTATATATTTTTTTTTTATTCTATTCTGTAATGGTTTTATCTCACGAAAGTGTATTTCAAGAATTATATAAGGCAGGTTTTAAATGCATAGGAAGCGAAATTATAAAAAACATTTTTCAAGAGAATAAAATACGTCCTTTTACTAATCCAAATCGTAATTTAAAGTATTGTACGCGTATGGTAAACTTTCTATAATGAATTTAATATGCTTTTCTTAAACCACAGTGCAATCCACTGATATACTAGTAGAGAGGTCGTGGGTTTAAGTCCCGGTCAAATACGCTGCTGGCGATATCTTGGTTATTAAATAACAGATCGACCGTCTCCTGTTAGACTTTTCTGATTTTTCTAGCTTTTTCTATCATTATCCTCAGTTTCTCGCAAACTGAAAATTATTAGCATCTCGAATTTGTTAAATTATATAAATGTTACCTACGTAATGCATTTCTCGCAAATTTACTATGTATAAAAATTTGTTGGTTTTCCATAGATGTCTCGATAGTGTTATTTGTACTGTTATATTTGAAAAATTGTTAGTACTTAAATATGTACAAAAATAATTTAACCACATGTGGGCTATCTCATGTAATGGCACATATGTATAATGTATGTACATATGTAATAAAAATAATTTAAAAAATAGTATTTTGTTCTAAAACTATTTTTACTTTATCTGTAAAACAAGTTTTGTGAACATAAGAAAATTCAACCACGAAACTTTCGACTGATTTTAGCTTGGAATCGATCACTGATCACGTTTTTAAAAAAATGTGTATGTGTTGCTGTGTGTTTAGGAGATCATTTTAACATCGATTATCCCATCAAACTGAAACTAAGCCTTAGTATGTAAAATTTTGATCATTACTTTCTTTTTTTTTACAAAATTTCGGGCTGGTCAAAACTGGTACTATGTATGTATGTACCTTCCTTTATACAAATGAACATATCTCCTTAATCCAAGTTTTCGGATTAAATTATTTGCAAAGCCACTGAATAGATTGGACTAAGATTTTTTACACGTACATAATTAGGTATAATTTTTAAGGTAAGGTTAGAATTTTTTTTCAAATATTTTTTCCTCAATCAGAAGTAGAAGAGATTATTTTATATTTGCGTAAAATTTTGTGCTGTTAGATAACCTTAATAAAGATATACATTCGTACATATAAAAAATCTCATAATATACAATTTATAAGAAAAAAACAATGTCTGATGAATCGCCTAATGAAACTCACATAATATATTTGTACAATATTAAAACTTAAATTTAAAATTAAGTAATAGCATTATACGTACATACATATACAAAATATGAAAATATTATTATTTTTATTTGCAATAAAATAACATATACATATATAATTTGATACTTACATTAAAGCTTACAGGCCAGTGAATGAGATATAGGTCGACCTGTTCCAGCTGGAGCTCCTTAAGAGATTCCCTGAGAGCTGGCACCACCTGGTCTTCGGCATGCCTGGTATTCCACAGCTGAAACGCCACAAACGATTCAATGCACTAACGACCACCACATATACACACAGCATGTATGTACATCTAATGTGTGTCCTAGGGACCAAATACCTTTGTGGTTATGTACATGTCCTCCCTCTTGATGGTGCCGTCTTTGATTTTGGCCTGAAGAGCTTTTCCAACGTGAGTTTCGGTCCCGTATATGGCAGCTGTATCAATATGACGATATCCAGCTTCGATTGCCACTTCTACGGCCTTCTGGGTACTAGTTGGATCACTACCATTCTGAAAGACAAATGTTATATGTTAATTAATACATATATCTAAAAGCGTTCTCAAAAATATATATTAAAGCGTGAAGTGAATACTTCACTTCACGCTTGAATATATGTATGTGCATATCAAGATGCATTGTGAAGAACATCAATAGTGAAGCTTTAACTTTTGAAAATTCTTATCTCACTTTAAATTACCTTCTACATTTCTTTAACCCTGACAAAATCCATGTGTAGGGGGAAAGGGTCGAACTTCAAAATCGTCAAAATTGAATCTGAATTTTAAATGAATACGACGAATTCCCAAATTTTCAAGTACATACAATAATAAATGCAAAGATATTTTTCCAACCTTTGATTGAAAATTTTCAAAACAAAAGACCTCTCAGAATTCCTTTGTTGAATCTATAGCTATAATTTGACAGCAAACTATAAAATATGAAGATGTATGTATAATGAGTTTTCTTGAGTATTGCAGTAACCACCGTATAAGCTGAAAGATCTTTCAGTAAACTTAAAATAGTCATAAGATATTTAAGATCTTCAATGGCTAAGGATGGTTTGAGTAATTTATGTTTATTTTAAATTAAAAGCAAGGCAACGCTATTCTTAGATGAATGTATATATCTAGAATTTTTAAAGATTTTGCCTTTTTAAAAGCAAAATAGAAAAACAAATATAAAAAAACAGTGTAATTCTATTCATTTCGATAATCATGTTCCTTTATTTGCGTCGTATTAAAAACGAATAAATACATTTTGTTTTCTTAATTTAACATAGCTTACATGCATTCAAATATTATTTTAATTATTTTTTTTGAATTTTGGAGGAGATGGATAGGGGCAAATTCAAGCTTTTACACCAAGAGTAATTTTTTTTCGCACAGCTCTGGCTCAGACTATCTTTCAAATGGCACTAATGACGATAATGTAATTACAATTTTTGAAACTCAACAAGTACCCCGCATCATATACATATGTACATATACATATTTTATATATTTATTTTTTCAGCCAGCTGTTTAAATCTTATATATATAAAACCGAAACAGCGTCAGTAATTCGTTTCTGATTGGCTGTCATCTTTATAAATAATAAATAAATTTAATAAAAAAAGACAAATGAAGATTTTTTTCATGGTTCGACAGTATTCTCACTAGTAGATTGCATTTCCATTTCACGTTACTTTCATTATATCCGTGCTGATCGACAAAAGTGGAACCGAGCGAAGCCGGGTAGCACCACTAGTAAACTACATATAATACTCTTGATCTTGACATTAAGATATACACATACAAAAGTACAAACATATTAAAATACGACGTAAACCCAGCAATGGTTATATTCAGCAATTGCCTCTACATACATACATACTTGAGCTTTGTGTACAATTATAGACACATAGAATCGCTTAAAATATAATCCCCATTTAGTTTTCATAGCATACTTTGAATGTTTGTATATTTGCCTCTTAAATATACATACATACATATTTATACAATAATCTATGGCGACCTAAAATTTCATACCTCTCGACTTAACAACTAATTGACGGTAGACCGAATTTAATACGATTTCGGGAGAATATCAAAAGGCGTTTGGTATTCAAGTTTGAAATGATTCCAAGAATAGTCACATTCATATTACCAATAAGCCGGGGATCATAATTAACGCGACTCACATTCGATACGAGAGTGCCGTCGCCACTCATAGGGTTAATGAGAGCATTCGCGTGTGGAAATGGACACGTCTCGCATAAACAATTCCTAAAGGGTTCTGGAAGCCTTCCAAAAGGTTCGTTAAGTACCGGGCATTGTTTACCGATCGAGCTGGAGCATTTATCCAATCTGTCTTCGAGCGGCGAAACTTCCAAGCATGTGTTTCTCTCAAAACCGGAGTGTTTTCCCATACCGGATGAGAGAGCTTCCATTTATCTTCCGCCAAATGTGCCAAGTGGCCCGACTTCCGACGCGTCCATCGGATTGATGGCGGTTTTCTCAGAAATTGGGACTTTCCCTTACCCCCCCCCCTCCTCCCCCGACCACCCGTCTCTCCCTTAATAAAAGTATTGCGCAACGTGTGCTGAAAAGTTCTGGAATCAAATTCTGGTGAACGTATTCGATTTTTGAACATTTTCGATGTATCAGAAAGTGTACAGAAATGAAGGTTGTATTCAACAATTTTTAACAAAAACTGCTTAAACTAGTACCTATTTTATGCACATATCTCCGTATGGAGTTTTCAAAAAATAAATATCACAATTATGAAAAGTTCATTAGAATGTAGGAGATCGCACCGTGAGCACTGTACATTAATGCACATGTGTACATACATAAATTAACCAGAAGCATAGATCAATGGTTAGCGTGTAATGCTTTCAATCCCTGGCTGTGCTGCTGGCCAGACCTTGAATATCTGACTCCAAGGTCGATCGTTTCCTATCAGAGTTTGTCAATTTATCTGTTTTCATTGAAACGGTTCCAAAAAATTGACAACCCTGTCCCATTTCTCGAAAAAATTCGAGTTTACAGCATCTCAAATTTGCTAATTCATAAAATTCTGCAAATTTGTCCCTAAAAGTCTCGCAAATTTCGAGTTTTTTAGCATCTCGAAATTTTACGATTAATAAATAAAACAAAAGATGCTGCGAGAATGTAAATTTATCAAATTTTTTAAATTTATCCATGCCTCTATGATTCTTTATTAAAATTATTCTAAAATCTTATATCCATGTCTGGAATTGGCCAGGAAGGCGTATTGGGGTTTATCTGTTAAGCCTTCCTGGTATATGCATGTAAAAATAAATAAAATACATACACTTGCTCGTTTGCCCGAGGATAGCCGGGCGAGAGTGCGGAGATGAAGTTTTGATTAAGTTTTGCTCGATAAATTGGGAAGAGGAACTGTGGCGGCCCTGCTATTGCTGCTTCCACAGTGGAAGATATGAATGGCAAGGGATGTCTCATAGTGTTTACATATTTTTTTATAATCATTATGTGTAATGATAGTATTTAGTACTTACATATGCACAAAAAGTGTTACATAAGGCAACCTGTAGTTGCACCTATGATCAGGGGTTAATACAATATATAATGAATAATTAAATAAATAGGTAGAGTATTTTCTTCAATTTATTATTATATTCGACTTTATACGAATATTTGTATAAAGCCCCATGTCCCATGCAAATTTTGTTAAAATTTGTCAATTTCACAAATGATGGCCGCAATGTTCTGATATGTATGTACATATGTATGTACATACATCCTCCTTTAGATACGCATATTTCCAATTGGGAATCTCAACTATGTACATACATGTATGTAAAATACAAATAATAATACAATCCATTTTATTGAATGGTATTACGTACATGCAGTAGGTTGCCGATTTTGCCAAGAGGAAATATTGCCAATACATATTGCCTATAAATACATACTTATAAATAAGTATAATAACATATAAATAAGTACTTTCCTACATTTATTATACCAAAATCGATCTGAAAAGGAAATACTGAAAATACTTTCAACTCACTTCCGTTACGTTACATTTTCGCTTAAATTCACTAGAAATGTGTACTTCAAAAAGTTCATTCAAGTAAATCTTGAATCACAACACATACATATATTTATATTTAACATTTCGAACGCAAAAACTCAACCTCTTCAAATATTTCCCCATAAAAGCAGACAAACGTAGCATAAAAATAATTTCACACAAGGGACACCTAAAAAATGGTAACGATCCTCTATTTTTATTCTCGACGCTTTTGAACACCCTAAACTTGTACACTTGAATTCGTGACCACCTAAATACATATTCATATTGCTAAATATATTACAAAACTCCTTTTCGAACTGTAACAATTATAGCCTCAGCGTGAGAAAAAATTCAATGTCAACGACCATCGTTTAATAATTCAAACCATATACATACGCATGTACGTATTAGCCTTGATTTCATATCTTTGAGCGATCGTGAAACTTAATATGCCAATCTCATAAGGAGTTCGCAATCGAGATTAACCGGTTATATCATCTCGATTAATCATTGTGATTTTTTTCAACTAGGAAGTCGTCAATCTCGTATATGTATGTACTCACCAGCCAAGTTCCAAGACCGAGAACAGGTATTTCGGTTCCATCATTCAGAGCTACAGTCGTTGATTTGCCCGACTTGACGTTCTGCGAACAAAGCACGCCAAATTCCAGTTAAAATATATGAATAAATATGCAATAAAAATAATAGTATATCAAAAGTCGGGTAATTTATCGGAACACGCCACGAACAGGTGGCGCATTAAGCAATAATTTATACCTTACTTGTGGTACGCGTATAACCGTTTATGTACAAAATTATTGAAAATATATTTTTTAATTAAAGTCAACGTCCTTAAAAGAAAATAAAATGTTGTGACAAACTTAGTAAGTAATTAAATAAACTAATTATATGTATTAAAAAGTGTATTTCATACGTATGCATACAATAATTTGTAAATATTGTACCGTTTATGTTTACATATATACAATAATACATCTCATTATACATACATACATATAAGTATATTATGATAATATAATATGTCAAGAGTCTATATAGGACATGCAAATCTACAGTTTTATATTTACATAGAACCACCAAATTTGTTATAATACATCATGGTACTGTAACTAAATCGTCAAATTTTTATTTAGAAAGTAATAATAAAAATCAATCGGTATTTTTTGTTTTTAAATAAATTATATTTGAAAGTCCAATTTTTAGTTCCAAAAACACTTTCTGTTCGACTTAATTCACAAATTGTTATCAATTCTTTTAATTAATTTATGGAAAATCAGAATAAACTTATTACAGGCCACTAATATTTTAAATATCGCTATTTCTCGAATATTTCTTAAATAGCGAAATATTTCTTGAAATGATGAATAGTGGATTTATTCCACTTTCAAATATAACGGCTCATATATGTATGTGCTTGAATTCATATTTGAAAAATTAATTTTGGATTAAAATGACCTTGGAATGAAAATGATTTCCAAATATTCAATTTCTTAGTGGTTTTATGATCAGATTTTAATGTTTTTAGAAGTTTTCAGATTTGATATTTATGACCTGTTAAGTTTTAAAATATAACAGATCATATGTATATGTGTGTATATAATATGATGTAGCATACTTTATAAGAATTTAAATTAAATAATATTAAATTTGGTAACTTTGGTTATCACCCACAAAGTTTTACATAAATTTAATCATTTTTCATACAACACATGAATATTCATCGTTAATTTAAATTCTAGCCTGTAAATAATTATTTTAAAACTGAACACTTACAGCCTCTGAAGCAGCAGCAAACAAAACAACCAAGGAAAATAATATAAACTTCTCCATGATTGAATCTTGATACTCGACTGGCAACCGTTCTCTTCTCGACTGACTAAATATACGTCCAATTTCGTATTTATCAACCGAGTTTAACCAATAAACTGGTTGACCTCGAGCTGTGGATCAATTCCTCTGATATTACATAAAACAATTTACATACATACGTTATAAAACAATATTATACAATTCCGATATCATCACAATAATAAATACATAAATCACCGAAAAACTATCCCTCCATACAAATTTTCGCAATACACATGAACATAAGTAATTAATTAGATTGTTATCATACGATTTGCACACATATTAACAGGAAAAAAATCTTATCAACATTCTCTTATGTATGTATAATATATTCGCTGTATACATATAAACATTAATTTTCCATTAGTATGCAATTTATACATAGAATTGCGAGCACGAACGCCTCGCCTCTAATTACTTTTTTCCTTCAGCCAAGAAACGGGGGAAAAGACAAAATGAAAAGCGTGAAAACAATATCAGTACGAAATAGAATAATGGGGTAATTTGCGTCTTTGGCGAATTTTCGTATTTTACATTTTTTTTTCTATCTCACACAATTCAAGTTTATCCTTTGACTGAACTAATTACGAATGCCCGTACAAAGACGAGAAACGTACAAACAGTAATTTAATTAAATTTTAAATGTGACAACCCTGTCAAATAAAAATCACAAAAGAGTTCATTAACTCGCGTTGTTTTCTGAAAATACACATAGAAAAATTAGCATTGAATACATTATAGCAGGCTCGATAATTTTAAAAGCTCACATTACTCGTTATAATAAACGTATACATATTGTATAAACAAATCATTCAATTTTTTCTATGATTTATCCCTATACAACTGAATCATCTGAATAAACATGTTATTGCAAAATACATTCCATATTAAAATAGCATTACAACATACAGAATTTTAATTTAATTGTGAACTTCGACGAGAATTCGAACGTCAAATGTTGTATACATATGTATATGTATGTACATATGTTGTATTATATTGTATTCTGTATAAGTACTTCCCGCGTATATTCTAAAATACATATTTATATATGCATACAAGCATCTAGAAACTTCTACAGATTATATCAATCAATTACTCGTACAATAGCAATACAATTAATCATCAGAAGTACATACATCCAAAATAAATATAAATCATAACAACATTCCATTTGAACAACTACTCAATACAAAAATTAACATAAATAATATAAAAAAATATACACATACACACTACATATGTATGTACATACGTCATTATTACATATCCACATTCGAATCACTTTCAATTCATATAATATACATACATAGATTTATATCGCGTATATTTAAAGGTGAATTCCCTCAATTTTCTTCCGCTTATCATCATCAATCTTGTCTTATTCACTATTGAAAATCTGCTGAAATATATGTAGATAAGTAAGTACATACATAGTATATATACAATAGTAGATTTAAAATCTATGAACATGCGTATATCCAAATCTACATACATATGTACGACAAAAATCAATACCATATCAAACATTGCATCGCTTACTATTTATTTATTTTTATTAATAAAAAGTATATTTTACCGTGATGCCAATGCGGGCTTTGCGCTTTAGTGACACCTACATACATATAGTACTAAACTTGTACATATATGAATTTATAGATTATAAATTTGAAATCGTATTCAAATTGTGGTGTCAAATAGTAGGTTGGAACCATTTCAACAATGAAATCAGATAAATTAACAAACTTTGATAGTAATCGAAGGAGTCACAAATATCCAAGTCTGACCAGCAGTACTGCAGAAACACTCCGAATAAATTCTCTTCAATTGAGGTCAACCCAAGGCTTGAACCCCGGAACATCTCGGTGGTAGCCCAACCACTGAGCTACATACTTATACTGTATACGAACATTTTACCGTGCGATCTTTTCATAGTGAGGACATTTTACCGCCTAAGCAATATTTCGTGAGGAAAATTCACAAAGATTCCTTAAAATATTTTAAGCTTGTACTAAACGTAATTAAAAATATATGTTTTACCAACGACATATCAGGTTAATACTGAACTACTGTGTTAATTTAAACTTGGAAATCCCCAAAAGGTGTCGATCTATATTTTATAAAATATTTGTGAATTTTTCTTACGAAATATTACCCACGCACTAAAATTTCCGCACGGTGAAATTTCCACAGTGAAACAGTTTCCATGAAATGACCTTGAATCTTACAAATAAATACATACACTTGAAAATCCACATATGTATGTACATATGAGCCATTATATTTGAAAGTGGCATAAGTCCACTTTCATTAATTTCGAGAAATATTTCGCAAACATTTTTATATAATGGTTAACGTTTAACGTGGCTTGTAATATTTTTATTCTGTTTTTCCGAGATTTTGTGCAAATCAAATTAAAATAAGTCGTAAGTCAAATGGAGTGGTCACGGTTCGATTCCAAGTAGTGGCTGCTGGCCAGACCTTGGTTTGTGACTCCAGGTTGATCGTTTCCTATGAGAGTTTGCCAATTTTTCTGATTTGCATTAAAACGATTCCTGTAGATTGGCATCTCCTTTCCTACCTCTCTTGCAACTCTCAATTTATTCAACATCTTGAGGTTCGTCGATTAGTATAATAAAAATGCTGCAAAAAATTATCCATAGATGTCACCATGGATGATTTTTGTATGAATTCGTATTGTATAAATTTTTGTATTGATTGTATTGACCGTATTGTATCTGTATTATTTCACTCGTCGCTTTGGAGCGATCTGTAAAGGCGAGTGTACGTGTTCGATTGAAATAAATAAATAAATAACAATTTGTAAATAGTAATAGTAGAATAATAATAATATTAGAATAATAAAAAGAATAATAACAGAAATAGTTTTGTTGAAACTGAAAATTGGACTTCCGCTACTTTCAACTATAACGACTCACATATTATTTCTTCAACTTTTTACTATCATAATCCAAACTTACACATGCACCTACATATTTTAAAACATTGCAGGTCATAAATCTCGAATCTGAAAACTTCTAAGAACATTGGACAGACTTGCATTCATGGCTGTTACGACACATTTCTCCCTCCATACAGTGTAATGCTCTATAAGGTGCAATGCTCACGCACGGTCAGACAGACACGTATAAGTGGTCAACCGAGACACTTCTATTAAACGAACTGTTAACACATCATTGAGAAGTTCGGAAGTATAGACACGTGAAATCAGTCACTCGAGACCCACTCGAACACACAGAAATCATCGGCACGCACCTTATGGAGCAACAAAGGGAAGAATACCTTTAAATTATAAATAAATATAAGAAAAAGAAAGAAGAACGCATTTCATATCATCATTCTGGATCCAGAACAAAATCCTGATACAAGCCCGAAGAAACACTAAAATCTGATCTTAAAACCACTAAGAAATCGAATATTCGAAAACCATTTCCACTCATAAAAAATTAATTTCAATCAAAAATTAATTTTTCAAATATGAATTCAAGCACATACATACATATATAAACATTGCAATCGTTAGATTTCCCATGAAACGTTCGACTTAAAAGATCACTAGGAAAATACGTGGCAATATTACAGCTTCCATTCACATACGACCGCCCGAAACACCGGAAAACTGCGATAACCCCATCAACGGCAAAACTTACAGGTATAATAACACTTCAATATAACAAGGGGGCGGAAGATTGCGAAAATACGTTAAGAAATCCAATCGTTACCCTTCACGCAGTAGGAATTGCGTAATTTCACCCCGAGTTTAGCGAACGCTCGGCAAATCCGAAGCACAATGACGAGCTTAGCCCGCGGCTTGGTCCGAATTGAACCAAGCCCTTTTGTGCGAATTCCTGAATGAGGATCGAACGTCTGTACCGTGTATTTTCATAGACCCCACTCCACAAAAGACCTCGCCATGTGAATTGCTCCGTTCAAACGGTCGTTACTCTATATTTCTTGAAAGGCTTTCAAACTAAACGAGTTCCGAATTAATTTCGAGAACGTCTATCCGTCCATATGACTTCCCAAATATTTCCAACAGCACAAACACACGTACAATGCTCTAACCCTTATCTGTCTATCAGCTCGTTATTCGCGTCTACTGTCTAATTAGTTCCATTAGAGTAATAATAACGTATACTTATATCTTCAAATTTTCATCAAATTATAAAAAAAAAAACGACAACACAACTCATTAGTAAATCAAATTATTCACTAGTTGACTGATCATGGGTTCAAATCCAATGTCAAAAAAAATGTGAATTTAAGTAAGGGTGGCGAGCAGGCGCATGTGATATTCAGGGGTCTACATTACAGCATCGAAAGGTTAAAAAAAGATCGAAATCGAAAGATCTTCGGTCGAAAGATCAAAAAGAATGTATGCATGCTAAACAGTACTATGTACATATATATAATATAAATCAGTGGCGTGCGGTGAAATTATCTCTCTTTTTGTCGTACAGCCTTGCTTAATGTGCGCGGGCAGGATACGGGAGGAAAAGCTTGTTCCTCTTGTATCCTGCTCACGCAAATTAAGTGAGGCTGTTCAACGGGGGAGAGAGAGTTTTACCGCATGCCACTGATATACATACATACATACATACATAGGTATATAAATAATACAAGAGAAGCTATAAATGCATGGTGTCTCAAATATTTGTGGATTTTTTAATGCTAGACAAATCAGAAAATTTTAGCAAGATACGATCGAACTGTGATTTTAATAACCATCAAGATTTCGCCACCAGCGTATTTTGGCCGGGACTTGAACCCACGACCACTCTACTGGTGAGCTACGCTGTGGCTCATATTTATATAGTATGAATTTACATACATACATACATATCAACTAAGATCTATTAGCGTTTACCAATTCGTCTGAAACTTCTTATGTTGCTTCACTTATTATTTAGAAAAAAATATTTTTTTGGAATGTGAGAGTTTGACCTCTCAGTTAAGGGCTATTTTTAAATGTAAAGAGGTTTATCGTAGAACTGTGATGATTATTTATAATTTTATAGACATCAATTAGATCGCCTCTCATTCTTCGTGTCTTCAAAGTGTGAAGATTCATTCTTTTCAATCTCATATCATATGAAAGTGATTTAAGTTCGGAAGACATTTTTGTGATTCTTCGTTGGAATATTGAAATAGTTCCATATAAAATTGGCACTTTTCATTACTTCTGTTTCAGAAGCCAAACTGCTGAACTTCAATACACGGCAAAAAATATATCCTAGATATGGGAACATGAACTTATATAATGAACATAACCAAATAATCACAATGCAAGCAATTCAAAAAATCATTAAATATATATGTATATACGCATGTGCTTGTAATCACATTCTCACGATAAAATAACAAACTTCAGCATGTATACTAAAAAAAAGTATCATTTAACCGATAAGGGTTAGTGTAATGAATAAATTAATAACGGTTTTTATCAGCGCCAAGATTAGCCGTAAAAAATATATTTAATATAGACCGCTCGTTAGCGTTATATTATATTATTAGAAGGGAAAGTAGGGGTCTTACAGCGAGCTCGTTGTAAGCAAACGGTTCAGACATCAAAGGGATAGTAGGGTCTGGGGACAAAATATTTTGTCGACCAAACAAGCCCCATTGCGCGTTTATCGGCTACGTAAAAAAAAACGTCCTCAAAGGACACAACCTTAAGCTGTCGGAGCTTGTTTTTGCAGCTCCGAGGAAAAACGAGTCATCTTTCGAAGGGTCTGCCGACCTTTCAGGCTTTGATTGATTAATTTCGGACACATAGTATATACATATATAAATAATTGAAAGTGAAAACTTTAACATTTCCCGACTGAGCAGTTTTTCAATCGCTAACAACGATCTACGTCTAGTTTCAGACAAAAAACGTGGAAATAAATGCAAAACTTTCCAAGCTAACTTTTGCATACAAATACCCCTTTTAAGCAACTCCCGAGAAAATCCTCATTTTCATCCACACACCTTGTATACAAACAAGCGCTGAAAGCTTCATAATATCTCGCATAATATACTGAAAACATCAACGCTACGGAGGATATTGTGGCTATCCACCTTTTTTGATACGAACATTCATTTTTAATTTAGAAGTTGGAAACCTCTATTGAAAAAAATGCTTATTTTTATAGGATTTTTTTACATACATATACATATGTATGTATATTGTTTTTAAAGATTACTCCTAGTTGACATAAATGGCCAACTTTGTACGTAGATTTGTACAATATAATATATACGTAAATTTATAATATTATTATAAATTTACAAACAAATGAGGGCAGATAACCAATTTCATAGGAACCGTTTCAATAATGAAATGAGATAAATCGGAAAACTATATATACTATATTTAAGATCTGGCCAACAACATCAGATCAGGGTTCAAATGCATGACCCTTTAGTTGCTAGCATTGTAAGCTAACCATTGAGCTATTTTGCTGGTTATACACATTTCAGTATTGTGATGTCTATATACAAACATGGATATATCTTTTACTTATACATTAAATAGTAACATGATAAATTACATTCGTATATACAGATACATATTAAATTCCGTGTAAGGGATGTGGATATTTTATTTTTTATATCATATTTCGGTCATTTTTTTTATTTAATAAACACAAATAATTCAAAACAATATACAAACACATGTATGTATGTATATACATACATATGTACCAATTTAATGGTTTCGTCGCCTGTTGCCAGTGGCATCAAGGTCCTTAACCAGATTTCTATTAACTTGGATTTGTTTAATCCAAAATATGCTAATATGGTTGAGTGATTGCTTCATTTGAGATCTTCAAGTATCCTATTATTTTTATTTTGCTTTTTATTTATGCTAGTTTTTTTTTTATTATATTTTGTTGTATTTTTATCTTATTATATACTAGTGGTTTTACGCGGCTTCACTCGGTATTTGTAATATAAACCGCTTAAACATGACTAATCTAATAGTAAACATTTTATTAAATTTATTTGAATATTTATTTGTTTTTTTTTTTATTAAATTGACTGTCACGAACAAACAAACATATGTATACTAAGTCTCTTTCGAAATTATATGTATATCAGCACCCGGCGGCGCCTTCGCCCCGGGCGCGACTTCGCCGACTATGAATCGAAAAAAAAAATCGAATGTGTTGTTTCCAACCAACCAACCAATTTTACATATATACATACATATATGTATAAACAAAGTCTCTTTCGAAATTATATATTAGATAGTAAATAAGTAAATATATAATAAAATCCGTTTCAAAAACAATTGTATGTACGTACAATGCTATACAGAAATTTCATAATTCCTATGAACTATGACTAAAATGTTAAATAAGCTCCATTATTATTTCATATTAGCCAGCAATACGGCTTAATGGTAGCATGTATGTTTAGCGCCAAGTGATCAGTGGGTTCGATTCACCATACTGCTGGTTAGATTTGGGGGTATTTGTGACTCCAAATCGATCGTTTCTTCTCAGAGTTTGCAAATTTTATCAGATCATTGTTGAAACGGTTCCTCAAAATTGGCAAAAAATCATCTTTCCTGTTGTCACAAATCTTCTGTATTGATTGTGTGTATAATTTGTAAAAAAATATGTACAAAATCTAAATCCATAGATGTCTCAATGGATTAATTCTGTAATTAATTAATTAATTAATTGTTATTTCGTGTTCTTCAGCTTCTGAAAATACAGTGATATATGTAATAATAAAATGCTGCATTGTTTGTAATTAATTATCCAGGAAGGCGCATTGGGGTCTTCCTGTCAAGCTTTCCTGGTATATATCAATGTAAAAATAAAATATTCCATAATCAAAAACAGATATCGAGAGTATTGAAAATTCTATCATTCTTAAATATTAAGAAATTTAAAGAATTAACCCATCGTTTTCCTACTGCCCCGAAATAAAAACTTTACGCGCGCACGCGGGAAAACTTTCAATTTTCCTGAATTGTCATTGATATCGACCGCTTCAGATAAATGGATTGAATGCTCTCCAATATGAGGACAAGCAAAGGTCAGCAAAGAGACCCGAGTCCGGATGGGGTGGACCCCAAAATGAGACATAAATCTCGCAACGTGTACAGGCGCCAGATTGAAATGGGCCGCCGCCAGATATATGTAGGGCCGTTTTGACACGTGAACCGCGACACCATTTTTCTTCCCTCGCCCGCCCTTTTCCCGCCATTTTCCACGCTTTTCTTCAAAGCGAGGGCGAAACTTTCGACAATTTTCCACGCCACATACGCACACATAAGCACGCACATACCCAACTCCAGACATTCGTATTAGCGACGTCCTTCTCCTGAAAGCGGTCGTAAATTTTCCACAAACTAATCGAAACACTACAATAAATATCACTTAATTCAACTAATGAAACTATACACAAGCGATCACTTATGTATAAAATTACCAATCGAAAGAAAATAACTATTATAAAATGTGAATTTCCCGCCTTTCTAGATTCAATAAGTTTGCAAAGCCCTGAAATCAGTTTATTACAAAACTACATATATTATGAGGTGACCAGATTTGCCAGAACTCAAAACGACGCTACGCAAAAAATATCCCTCCTCCCCTCCCACTACAAATATAAATGTCTAAAACTTCAAAAAATTTATTAATTAAATTCATTAATATTTCGAAATAATTATAATTTTCATTCAAAAATTTAAAATTATTTTATAAACGGGAAAATAAAAGCACGATCAAAAAATTAACTGGCTGGTTTTTGAAACGCGTAAAATAAACAAATAAAATAACTACAAATTTTCCTAAAAGATGTTCTCGGTTTTGTAAATTGAAAATTTAGATTGCTTTAATTCTCATTTCTTCTTTTGTTAATTAATATACATAATTTTTACAGAAAGCACAAATATTTCTTTAAAAGAAAACAAGAAAACATATTATATAGTATTGTATTTTACAGTCATTTAGAAATAATAATGATGAAAATAATAGCCCAAAGCGATTTTTTTTTTCAGAAACATGTAAAATAAATCACAAAACATTTAAATGTTACTTTAAATATTTATATTGTGCATTAACATTCAACTACAACTACAATCATAAAAGTGGAATTTTGAATACAATTGATAAATTAATGGACAAAAGCCTACTAAATACTGAATCTTTAAAATATATACATATAACTAAATTCTATATACATACATATGTATGTATGTACATATCTATCTAGATAGAATTTCCTTAAAAGTTTTAATCGAATAATGAAGGTTCAGTTTCATTCCATTAAGTATGTACATACATACATACATATGTATTTTATATTCCATTCTCATTTCTTACCAAATGTATTCCGTTACAAAAGACAAAACACTTACACCATCTACGTATGTATATATTATATTTCATAGATTTATTTGTTTATTTTATTTGTTTATTTTGTATTTACCTTTTTCATTTGTTTTATATTTGTAAATTTCAATTTCTTCTTATATTCTATTTTATAACCTTTTCCAAATATTTTGATACTATAGTTTAATTATGCAATGTTCTACATATTTTGTCATGCCTTTATTCTTTACTTTTTAATTTGTTTTCCTTATATTTATCTTTTTCATTTTTGTAAAAATCTATTATTGGACTCGGATGTTACATATATTATTTATTTACTATTTGTTTTTTTATACATATCAATGTACATCCTGTCTGTTGATTTTTCAATTAATAAAATAAAAAAAAATAAAATAGATACCTCATTTCATTTTATGCTACACGTGTTATGTACAAGTTTGAAAAAACAATTCCCAGAAATATAAATGAGAGGATTTGTAAATGACAATATTTTTAATTTATGAAACTTTCCTTTGTTGATTATTGATTACTATCGCGAGTATATTTATACATACATACATATGTATATCAGATCATTACAAAAACCATATCTTTAACCAACGCAAATGTATATTATATATATATATATGTATATATATATATATATATATATATATATATATATATTTCGTCCGGCCAGATCAGCTATTACCAACTTGTTATGTTTCTCTAATGACATAACCAGCACTTTGGATTGTAATAATCAAATGGATGTAATATATACTGATTTTGAGAAGGCGTTTGATAAAGTTGATCATAAAATTTTGGTTAGTAAATTAAGTTTTATTGGATTTACTTATAATCTTGTTGGTCTTTTTATTTCTTATTTACAGGATCGACGTCAATTCGTTAAGTTTGGGAGTTGCTTTTCTTATGAGTATGTTGCCACTACTGGGATTCCCCAAGGATCAAATCTTGGCCCTTTATTATTCCTAATATTTATCAACGATATTCAATCTTCTATTCACCATTCTAAATTTTTATTATATGCGGATGACTTAAAAATCTATAAGAGAATAATTGATTTACCTGACGCTCTTTATATGCAAGAGGATTTGAATTATATTTATGAATGGGCTAATGTTAATAAACTTCCCTTCAATATCCTAAAGTGTCGGGTCATTTCTTACTCTCGTTCTCGTTCTCCTATTAAATATCCGTATAAATTTCATGATTCTCTTCTTCAGAGAGAATTATTTATATCTGATCTGGGAATAGTCTTCGAAAATAGTTGGAGTTTCAACATTCACATTGAGAATATCTGTGATAGGGCAACAAAAATCCTTGGATTCGTAATCCGTAATTCGTCCGAACTAGGGCTCACTGCCATTCGTCTCTTATATTGTACATTAGTTCGCAGTGTGCTCGAGTTTGGCTCCATTATATGGTCTCCCTATCAACTTCGTTACTCTCTAATGTTGGAACGAGTCCAAAGGAAATTCCTCAGATTTTTATATCTGAAGACATTTGGATTTTATCCATATCTGTTCCCTAGTGCCTTTGTCTTGGGATCTTTGGGTTTCAACTCCCTGGCAAAGAGAAGAGATTTATTTCTTGGGAAACATTTCGTAAAATTACTTAGAGGAGAGATTCACAATCCCACTATCCTGGAGAAACTAAAATTCTGGGCCCCGGAAAATCGTAGAGTTTTAAGAAAACATGATATATTTTTGCCAATTAGGGCTAAATCAAACGTGCTCATGAACTCCCCCCTCTCGAGAGCTGTTCGACTCCTTAACTTACTGGCACATTACTTGGACCTATTCGATGCCAGTTATGTTGAGTTGGTTGAACACATCCTAAATAGCACGATATAAATTTTTCAATCTTATTTCTTTGTTTTTATTTTGTGTACATATTTTTTACTTGATTTTTATTATTTTTTTATGATGTTTTTTTTTTATTTATGATTTTTATTATTTTCTTATGTTTTTTTTTATTTATGATTTTTATTATTTTTTTTAAGATGTTTTTTTTGTAATTTTTATGATTTTTATTATTTGTATTAAAATCACATTGACGCTTTGGGGCAACCTGTCAAGTCTCTGTGGTATTGATTTTTTTAAATAAAAAATAAAAAATAAAAATAAATAAAATAAATATATATATATATATATATATATTTATTTATTTAATAGTTTTATTTATTTAATAGTTTTGGACCATTGTGGCATTACAGGAAGAACCTAATGCGCCACAATGGCCTACATTTGAAAAATATATAAAAACATGATATAAAAACAAGTAAACTGTAAATAAAGGAAAAAAGCAAAAGCAGAAAACATGGTAAAATAAAATTACAAAAAAAGTAACAAAAGGAAAATAATACATCATTCAGAGAGAAAAAAAAAAAAAAAAATAACAAAAGTGTAAAAATTAAAAATAAAATCCATAAATCCCATTCTTTGTTTACACTGATCAAAATTAAAATAGTATATAAAAATGTACAAAAGAGAAAGAAAAAATAAAATAAAATAAAACAAAATATGAATAAAAAATAAAATCACAGCGAGGCCCAAATGGAAGAGAGTAGATTAAGATTCCACTCATTCATCACATTCAAATTAAGAAAGTAATGATGAGCGCAGGTTACCAGATAAATATGTTAAGATAATATCCGACAATCTACGCTCCCCAAGGTGGAAAATATCACATTCAGGGACAGCAGCAACGATTTCATTGAGAAGTCGAATAGCTCTTGGAATAGGAGCCATTCGAAAAAGAACTGTGCGAGCAGCAGGTACAACCATTAAATGATGATGTCTACCACGCACATAATTATTAGGGACATAAAGTCCCAACTGTTCCAGCAACAACGGGCATGACGTATTACCACGCAATAGCTGGAGAACGAAACGAATTAACGAGAAGTTTCTCCGAAGTTCAAGGGAATTATACCCAAGCATGCCCAAAAGGAAAGGAGTAGGATAGAGATATGGGTAGTACCCATACTCTTTCTTATAAAGAAAACGAAGAAATGCTTTTTGCACTTTTTCTATAATAAGAGAGTAGTTTGCTTCGTGCGGATTCCACACAATTGCATTATACTCTAGCTTACTTCTAACAAGCGAGTTGAAAAGCAAGCGAGAAGACAAGGGGTTGGAGAATAATCTAGCATATCTCAAGACAAATCCAAGTCGACGAAAGGAAACGTCAGCGATTGTCTTGATGTGGTTGTGAAAGGTGAATTGAGGATCAAAAGTGATACCCAAGTCGACCATTGATTCCACGCGCTTCAACAATACGGATCCAATGGAATATCCATGACAATAGAGCAAATTCGCACGTCCATAACTCATAATAGCACATTTACTAGTATTCAGTTCAAGCCCTAAACTGGAACTGAACTCTAAAACAGCGTTAATATCAGCGTGAAGGAGAGAGGCTTGCCTCTCATCCTTAACAGCAAAGAATAGTTTAACGTCGTCAGCAAACAAGAGACATGAAGCATTGCGTAGTACTTTTGGGAGGTTATTAATGACTATTGTAAATAGTAAAGGGCCTAAGGTGGACCCCTGAGTTACACCAGATCGCGTAAAAAATGAAGGAGATTCATAAATACCATATCTAACAAATTGCTTCCTATCACTAAGATAAGAAGCAAAGAGTTTAAGAAGACGTGGAGAAAAGCCCACTTCAGCTAATCTGATCATAAGAGCGTCATTGTTGACAAGATCAAATGCTTTTCGAAAGTCAAAGTAGGCTACATCAACTTGTTGTCCACGGTCAACTTTAGACATGGTATAATATGAAAAGCAGGCAAGATTAGTGGTAGTGGAACGACATGGTGAAAAACCATGCTGCTCATCACACAACAATCTTTTGAACTGCAAAAGAATCAAACGGTGAAGGATATTATCGAAAATTTTGGGAATAGCCGAGATGATAGCAATAGGTCTGTAATTTTCAACCTCATTTTTAGAGCCACTTTTATGAATGGGAATGACTCTAGATAATTTCCATTTATCAGGATAATTACCAGAATCCAGAATAAGGTTAAAAATAAACTGAAGAGGCTCTAAGAGCGAATTACAGCATGCCTTTAATACGTCAGGGGGCACACCGTCAGGCCCAACAGACCCTTTCAGCTTCAAAATTGCTATCCTAACATCTCCAAGCGAGACCCGCGGAATGTCTATAATAACACCTTCAGTACCAATTTGGGAAGCCAAATTAGCATCAAGGGATGGTGATCTCTGATCAAATACAGAGCTAAAAAAACTAGCAAAAGCTTTAGCGATCTCAGGACCGACACAACTTTTATTATTAAATGAGAACGAATGCTCAAGGCCATGTGAAATATGCTTACTCTTAATAAATCTGAAAAAGTGGTGAGGATTACTAGCGATAGCACTCTCCATCTCTTTGAGATAGAGGGTATAACGCTCACTCACACCACGTTTCACGATCTTCCTAAGAATCCGAAATTTCTCATAGTCACGAAATGATTGGCTACGTTTCCATCTTCTATGAGACAACCATTTTGCACGAACATCAGTTATAAGTTTGGACCCAAACCACGGTGGAAAAACCCGACGATGTAGTTCTAAATTAGGATAACTGATGAACCGAGGAACATAACTGTCAAAAATATTATATAGTGTGTTATACAAAAATTCAACAGCATCACCAGTATTCATGAGGTACATTTGGCGCCAGTCCATAGAACGAACCTCATTATAAACCAATTCAGAATCAACGCGAGCAAAATTCCACCGTGATGAAGGAATCCCAACAGATGAACAAGCTGAAACAGGTCTCACAGAAGACAAAAACAGAAGCTCAATTTGTAATGCATCATGATATAGGTCCTCAGGGATGATCGCAGTTCCTTTTGGGCATAGGATCATCGTTGGTGACACATTGGATTCATTCACCAACATAATATCAAGCTTACTTGGACTAATGGGTGAACCAACCTGTACTAGGTCGCAATAGGAAATAACAAAATTAAATTTATTGCGGACATGAATATTGGCACTAGGCATATTAAAATCACCCATTATTAATAATATGTCACGTTCATTTATGAAATCACGTACATTCATCATATTTGCAAACAATAACTCATATACATCGTCTTTCGCAGCGGGCGGAATGTAAACAACACAAATAAAAACTCTCGCAAATACAAAATCAACTCTCACCCATAAGTCCTCGCCAGAAGGAGTTTCAAAGTTCTTCAACCTGACAGACCGCAACCAGACACGAGAAGCAAATAAAACACCCCCACCACGTCGTTGCTCTCTGTCCCGACGATGCACTGTCCACGAAGAATCAAAGAACTCCGAATTAAAAAATGATGGCGTTAACCATGTTTCAGTTAACGCCACCATATCATCGACAATAGAATAAATCGCCGTATTAAACGCGGCCACCTTGGTCCTGAGACCGCGTACGTTTTGGTAGTAGATTGATATTTTTCGATCTCTCAGTCTGGCGCGTGAGTCTTTTTGGAACAAGAAATGACTGATTTGAAGTCGCAAGACTTGCCAGCGGAGATAAAACGGAAGAAGAAGAAGAAGGCAATACGGTCACTGTAGAATCACGACACTGAGGAACAGATGAAATAGTCGATGATGCGACAGTAGACATAGTTGTATCACCACTCTTAGCATTTGTAGTCGAGAGAGTATTAACAGTTGGTGTCATGCTCCCAGCAGCTCCGGAACAAACATCAGCAAACGTAACGTTTGGAGATACAGCAACCGATGGATTAAGTTGAGAATATAATATATATATATATATATATATATATATATATATATATATATATATATATATATATATATATATATATAAGAATATATATATATATATATATATATATATATATATATATATATATATATATATATATATATATATATATATATATAGATGTACACTAAAAATACACACCTGCTCGTTGCGCTGCATAATTACAGCCCGGGGGCTATGGGGGTCTATTATTCGAAACAATGAGACTTTGATCTGGCATAGCAACGTGCAGCTCGCAATGCCTGAAAATTTCCATAAACCAACCGATCGTTGCCTTTTCCCTTGGGGAAAATCATCATACAAATCGAACAGGCAAAAGCACCACTTACCACCTCATACACATACAACTAATAAAACCAGAATGGCACATAAACGCCAGAGAGCAAAATCAAGTACATATGCATATACATAGATACATACATACTTCATACTTTCACTTACCAAAGCAAAATGGAATAGTCTAAAAGCGTCCAAATACTATACACATTGTTCTTTCGCAACGTTGAAATGTTGTTTCAGCAGAGTGAAACTGAAAATGGCACTTGAAAGGTGAAAATAAAAGGGCACTCTTTCAACGGTGGATATCTACAACTTCTGTCGAAGATATCTATGTACTACCCATCCAGCCTTTTGTGCAAGGCTCGTCGAGTGGAAATCTTGCACGTTCCAATACAAATGCTATCTCCGTACACCCTTTTGAAATGAAGTGACACTGCAAAACTCACAGGTACACAAAAGCCCTCATTCAATACAAATATTTCCACATATAGTATAGGTATTACTGTAACACACACACACACACACATTCATATATAAACTGTATATTTTGTACCGCAAAGGTTCTGTTTGACTTTAAATGTTTACAATGTCCGTAATAAGCATTATATCAACAAGCACCGCCGAACAAAATCAAATCGATCTATTAGTTCAAGTGATAGCCCGAAATTACACAACAACAATATAACAACGTATAATTACGACCCGAAAGCCTTTCAGAAAATTGGCCGAGTGCTGTGATGTGAAGTGTACGGCAAATATTTTATTTTGAAAATTGATGAAAGCTTTCGGGGAAAACTTTGCGTTTTGGGCGAGGACGTTCAAAGGAAAAACTTCGAGTGAACGAGTTGTTAAATATAAATACACGCGTAAAACGCTAGTTCAAACATCGATTTTGTGTTCGCAATACTAAATACATCGCTTCCGTATAAATTGGTGTAGTAAATTTCGCGTACACTCGATGTAAAGTTTACCCGTGCCGAAATTCACGACACCTTGACAACTTCGTTCATAGAAAACTTCACGGTGAAAACTTTGCAGAGATTTCAAAACTTGCCCGATCGAGCAGTAAACACTCTAAAATCTTATTTTATTTTACAAAAAATAATTTCCCCGTAGCATGTGTGAAAATGTAATTTAAAATCAAGTCCGTACCTGCTCCGCGCTGGCAACAGTTAAAATGTTACGCGATAAAAACGGAAACGAATTTTCCGCTTTCCGACGACTGTAGCTCCGGCACTTTTTTAATTATTCTTTTTTACATTTCACTACTGCGACATGCCAATAAGCGCAATTTGTAAAATTAATACCGAAAAATTCTATAAAGCTTATATTCACATACGCTTTTGAATATCACTTGAAATTTTGCCGAACACATCCACAAACATTAGTTATAAAAGCAAAAACAAAATATTCAACATTTCATCTACATCTACAACCTTACACACGCTAAGAAGCACAGTAAATGCCTACATATAATATAGTAATAAAAGTATTCGAAGTTAAAATGGAACAAAACAATTCCGTACTTAGCGTTTGCGTTAAAATCGGGAAAAACAAAGCACAAGTTTAAATTTAACTCGTTGCGAAACTCCACGGAAATTATTCAACTTTATTATTTCATTATACGATATTTAATCAAATAAGCAGTTCTCCAACATCTTCAGAATTAGTCAAACACTCGACAAATTAATTCAAGCCACTTTACTTTGACAAAATATACATACAACATACACTGTGATTTCATTTTAGTGCAGCTGACAATAAATTTAAATTTAAATGATGATAAATGAATGTTAATTATAATATTTTTTTAATAACAGCAACATAGATCAATGTTTATCGTGTAATGCTTTCAATTGTGTGGTCAAGGGTTCAATCCCTGACTGCTCTGCTGGCCAGACCTTGGATATGCGAATCCAAAGTTGATCATTTCCTACCAGAGTTTGCCATTGTATCTGATTTCATATATACAATATATGTGTGTAGATAAATAAATAAATAATAGCATATGCATATTCAAATGATCAAAATTTTCATCAGGCATACATACATACATATATGAACATACGTATTACTTGTATGGATTCATATCAAAAATGTTCAAAAGCTTACATCCGCTTTACGTCTACAACTGTTTTGACTCGGAGAATTTCGCCTTAATAATGTAAAATAAACCAATACTAACTTTATGCTCTGCACGAGGAAGCTTTTGACATTATGCCTCAAATTTGCGACACAATACGCTCCATATATCAAAGATACTCAAACCATACAACAGACACAATGGAAAATTTAATATTCCAACCCCATTGTTAAACGGTCGTTATATCATATACGTATCATCCACATCGTCGTTATACGATTCAACTCATTGTGCGAGTAAATTAAGGCATCGAAACGAGAATCACATACGGCACTTACATACATACATAAAAATCCGTTCGTATCGAACTTTTTCAGCGCTGCCTCGATTTTCCAATTGTCGTGTTCGAAGTCGAATGAAAAAAAAAGAGATGCGCGAGACGAAGAGCGGAAAATTAATGGGAAAACACTTCTCAACTTTGGCGAACGGTTCGAAAGTTTTAATTTGTTTGTATGAATTCGCGTTAGCTTCAATATCCGCTGTAATCTTCCTGTTTCGCGCGCGCTTCTGGAAAAATTGATTCTCCCATTGCGAATACGTAATGTAATATATTTCGAAACGTTCTCAATCATTCAATATACGCTTGCGCGACTTAAACTTTTCACTTAATAAAAACATCGACGATTATTTATATAAGGAAATAGATAATTCGTCCGCGCGAAGCGTTAAAACGCGCTTCCATTAAACTTTCGACACACTTCGCGAATAATATTTATTACATTATGTATAATACGCACAACTGTGAAAAATTGTACATTTAATTTATGCTATCGAGTTGAAATTTTTCATAGTTGTATTGTAATATGTAAATTTTATTCAAATAAAATTTTTAAAATTGAATTATATTATATTACGTACATTTTATCATAGGTGCCATGACTTAAGGAATTAAGGACATGAGGAATTACCCCAAGCCAACACATGGTTAGATTATTTATCGTTCATAAGTACCAACAATTTCAAACATTACAGTACAATTGCATATACATACATACATATGTAAATAGAATACAATAGATCACAAAAATTAAGTTATATAAAATGGCAAACTCTAACAGGAGACGGTCGTTCGAATTTAATAACCATCTGGATTTTGCTAGCAAATTCACAGCATATTCATAGCATTATTCGATTCTGACTGGGATCTAGTAATGATATGAATATGCCAGGATAAGAATGGTACATCCAATTTGTAAACTCTTTCATTTCATAAAATCTTTAGTTCATGAACGGTTTTAGATAATTATCGATTTCATGAAATATGCAAGAAATGTTTTTTTTGTTATTACATACATAGAACCAGCAAAATAGACTAGTGGTTAGCATATACTACTTTCAATAAAGAGGTCACCTTGGTGAAACCTTGGATTTGTGACTCCAGGTTGTTATTAATCCACAAGAATAGTCGAAATATGATTTTTCTAAGTGGAATTTTATTTAATTCTCATATAAAGTTAATTTAATATATTATCCCTATTAATTAAATACAGATTCGTGTAAATACGAGTAAATACTAGTAAGAGCTTATAGCTCGAAATTTTGACGATTTAAAATTCAGCACACTTCCAATGAACCCTTTTAAACGAAAACAAAAAATAGTGTGGCCAGAACACTATCTCAATAAACAAGTTTCAATAGAAAATACTCAATATAAAATAATATTAACAGTGGGAAAAAATCCCAAATGAAAATACGTAATTTTGACTTTTGATTTGAACTGGACGACTACTTGGAGAGATTTGAAAGCTGAAAAGTTCTACAAATGAAATACAGATAAAATACCCGACTATAGATTCCAATATTCATTTTGAACAGGAAATTGACAGATTTTGAGACATCGACCGAACAACAATAGAATAGAAATATCGCGCGATTTAAATCTCCGAATCTCGAGCCAATCGACATTTTTTATTACCAGAATCGTGTTCACTGGGCATAGAAAAAAGTCATATCTCGTCTCTGAACCATTTTTCGTGTTGAACAGTGCAATTTAAATAAATGTGCAATTATGAGCTATGGACGTGCACATTCTCTCTTTTGTCACGGATATTCCATTAGATCCGTCTTGTTGAAGCGTGTGGAATATATGGTCGATTTGGGTATCACTTTTGATCCTCAACTCACCTTTCACAACCATATCAAGAAAGTCGCTGACGTTTCCTTTCGTCGACTTGGATTTGTTTTGAGATATGCAAGATTATTCTCCAATCCTTTGTCTTCTCGCTTGCTTTTCAATTCGCTTGTGAGAAGTAAGCTAGAGTATAATGCGACTGTGTGGAATTCGCATGAAGCAAATTACTCTCTGATGATTGAGAAAGTGCAAAAAGCATTTCTTCGTTTCCTATATAGGAAAGAATATGGGTATTACCCATATCTCTACCCCACTCCTTTCCTTTTGGGCATGCTTGAATATAATTCCCTTGAACTTCGGAGAAACTTCTCATTAATTCGTTTCGTTCTCCTGCTCTTACGTGGTAATACGTCATGCCCGTTGTTGCTGGAGCAGTTGGGACTTTATGTCCCTAATCACTATGTGCGTGGTAGACATCATCATTTGCTGGCTGTACCTCCTGCCCGCACAGCTCTTTTTCGAATGGCTCCTATTCCAAGAGCTATTCGACTTCTTAATGAAATCGTTGCTGCCGAGACTGAATGTGATATTTTCCACCTAAGTGTGCGTAAATTGTCGGAAATTACTCTAACCCATTTATCTGGTAGTCTGCGCTCATCATTGTTTTCATGATTGATTGTGATTTATGAGTGAAATTTTGATTAACTCTCTTCCATTTGGGCCTTACAGGGATGTTTTGTATTTGTAGTTGTTTCTTGCATATTTATTGAAACTGGCTGTAGGTGCAAGTCATTCCTTATGCTATATTTTTTTTTTGTTGATATTTTTACTTTATCTGTTATTATTAAAAGCTATTTTTTATGTTTATGTATGGATGTATTTATGTTTATGTTCAAATGTATTTTCTTTATGTATAATTGATGAGTATATTATTTTCGTTATGTATTAATTTATGTTTAATTGTTATTTTGTTTTTTTGTGTTATATTTTTAGACAATTGTGGCGCTTTAGGAATTCCTGTTATGCCACAATGGTCTGTTTAGAATAAAATAAATAAATAAATAAATAATTTAAATGATGAACCGATTCATATAGCCCAATAATTTACATAACATTCAATTGTCGATATGCCAACATTTCAGCTAATAGCTTACATTACATATATACGTACACTGGCCAAATTCATGAAAAAACAACAAGCGTATGAACTAAGCATTTTTTTTACCAGTTCAAGAGATGAACAATTTTACGAATTCATATACAACCATTCCGTTTATTATAGTGATTTAAAAGTATATCATTAGAACAAAGGGCAATTTATAAACCGTTTCTGACATTTGAAAAGTGCTAGCTTGCGACAAAGCTCTCTTCTCAAGGTGAGATTAGCTTTCGTTGCACTTTTTAAAAAATGCTCACCACCGCCTTTTGGCGTCTTTATAACTGCTTGAATTTATCACGGTTTATTTGCCCGTCGCCCCTTTCGCAGAACGTGGAAACGTAGAGATAAATGTACGCACATATTTATTTCCATTGCGGACATTTTTTCCTCCTCTCTGTACCCCACTATCGTTCCGTGCGCGTCTTCTTTCGTCCTGTCCAATTAAATATTTATTTCGTGCCTGGCGTCTATTGTGCTGAATAATTCATAGATCGATCGCACTGGTTAGATTGGAAATCGTATTGTACGCAAGGAAAATTTCCTCCTTTTTTCCATATGCTGGATCGGCGTGAGGGGACGGGTAAGGAGACGCGTGCCAATTTCCACCGAAGCCTTTTTCGATTTTCCTCGGCAAGAGTTTAAATAATAGAAGATGGCCGACCCGAAACGATATGGTTTCGCCCTCATTCGACAGGTCAACCCCGGGATAAACTTCACGGGTTCAGGGTTATTTAAAGCCGCCGACCTCGACGGGTCGTTTGCCGAATTTTCGCGCAAGCCTCTCAATTTTCCGACGTTTCTTTGTACGCTGATATTGGATTTCACCTATAAAATCGGATTGTCGCCAAAAAAATAAACAAAAGGAAACGCCTAACCGATACATTACGGCCGAAATGCGACGAGCTTGTACTCGAGGTAGATTATATACATGTAACAGATTCTATGTACATATTTACCTGAGCTGTACACCTGATGAATTAGGCTACAGGTGCAAACCAAATTGGATACCAACCGAGGTTCTATAATAATTAAAAACACAAACATACATACATACACAATCTACAGTGTATCCATACAATATTATTGCATAATTTAAAACAAGAAAAAATAAACTTATAGACATTTATTTATCCAAAAAACATTCACCTCGAAAATCCAGATACTACTATTATATAATGCATAAGCTTTTAAGACTCACTCTTCCGTCGAAACCTTTCAAAAATTAAGATTTTCTTCGCCAAGTCTTAGCATTACTCTGATGAATCGCACTGACGTAAAAAATTTGAATAAAAAATCATTTGTTTCATTAATTTATTTATTCGTCGGTTGCTATGAGAGTATTGATTTTTATTTGAATGGTAATTTTGTGCAACGGTTGCATCGTGAATAAAAAAAATATCTAAAGCTGATTTCATTAAAAGCTCTTCAACACAATATAGTGCGTAATTGTTTGTTGGAATATAAATTGCATTAAATTCAGTCCACGTAATTGCAATCGATCGATGCGCTTCCTATAAATAAATTCAGTGAAAATCTACGGTGAATCAACACGAATGAAACATTTTACATGGTGAGTAATCTGTTAATTCAACATTTCATGTGGTATTTTCCAGCAAAGCCGAACAATTCCGAGCTTTGACTGAAGCTACTCGGGCGTATTAAAGTTTAAAAAAATTCAAAGAACTTTCTCTAATAGAAAAATTGATTCATTCATTATGATGAGCAACAAATAATCACGTTTTTGATTTCACAGAGTGGAGGCTAAAAAATGTTGACAAAATTTTACCTATTGAATTCGAATATGAGAGTGATTATCGTTGGTTTGCTTCGATTGTAAGATATGACCGCTTAAAAAAATGCTCAATTTTTATAGTTTACAAAAAACTATAAAAATTGCGCATTTTTTTAAGCGGTAATATTGTTTAAATTGCCTATTTATAATTATTTTTTATATTTTAGTACATTAGGTTTTTTTATATACATTTATTTTTTATATATTGTCTTAATTTTACATGTAAACAAAATATAGAAGAGGCTAGTTTTTAAAAAACATTTTTTTTACTATTTTTTTAAAGCTTATTTTTCTCAAATGAGCTGGATAAATCATTGTCATATGGAGATCCAGTAGATTAAACTTAGTAAAAGTTGATTAATCTCAGCTTCTAATTTTTGCACAGCAATACTAGATTTTGAGTAAAAAATACCAAAAGTCAAAAAATATAAAAATTACACATTTAAAAACGAACACAAAAAAATCATTCTCATATTCGAATTCAGTGGGTCAAACTTAATAAAGATTCTCATCTTTCTGTATTTTTTTTTCGACTATTGTGGTGCATTGCGGATTCCTGTAATGTCACAATGGTCCAAACTTAAGTAAATAAATACGTAATAATTTGACAACTGGCGCACGTTGTTGAATGATCCCGGACTTAAGACCTTCTAAAATTCTTCTGGAATCTAAGATAAAGAATCGTGAATTTATATATCGAGTAAAAATCTGTGAATTTTCATAACATCTGACGCATAGCATTTGACACGCTTTAAATTAAAATCATATAAAATTACAATAATCTGACGCATTGCATTTGACACGCTTTAAATTAAAATCATATAAAATTAGCATCAAAATTCCGGCAGTATGTTTTAATTATCGTCCTATCCGAAAAGTGTGTGGATTTAAATTTAATTATTCTCCTATCCACAAAGTGTATATACATAGATTTAAATTTGAGTCGATTGTTTGAGTCGGTAATTTATGCGTTCTACCTGTGGCTGTAAAAGTCGCTTATCATCATTTGTTTGCAAAGTTCATTTGCCGTTAGTTGCACGTATCTGCATTTGCACAAATAAATGCATGCGATGATGTTAATGGCATTCGAAATAATTCAGTTTAATTGCTTAATTGATTGGACGCATTCGCGAATGCGTTTGCCGCGCTTTTGTGCAACCTGCATATTTACATAAAACCAATGTTTAATCCACACACATACATATATACATAGTATTATTTGCTCGAAACATTAATTGCTAGAGGTTTTCGCTTGATAAATTGTCCGCGTCGGGATATATTGTATCTATGTATGTGGATATTTTGACATTTTTATTTTCCATTATTGAACAATCAAATTTAGTACGACGTGTCATCGTTCATCACACGCCTCGAGTTCTTTCGAATCTCATTTAGCGAAAGAGCGTTGATTAATCACACACCTGTAAGCAAGAAATTTCCCAATAGACCGTGAAAACGGATTTATTCGAGGAAAAATGATGTGTCATAATTTATTTATTTAAAGTAGCATTTAAAGGTGAAAAAACTACGTATGTACATACATGTGTACATGTGTGCAAACGAACATTAACATTCCTGTACAAGAATGTGATGTTTGTTTTCGTACACTTCCAGTGAAATGTATGTAAATTTATATCAGGTAAATATTTAAATTTCAGTTTCCTTTGAAATCACCGTAGACCCTGTCTGTCGGTTCATTGGTCCATATAAAATAAATTGAAATAGTAATCGGTCAAACAATATTGTTCACTGTTTTGAAAACATTGAGAAATAATCAAATTCAAATATGCAGCATGAAAAGACAAAAATTTCGATAAAATTATAAAGTATGTTCCAACTTTTTAATTGCATTAATTATAAATGAAAGGGTTAAACATTGTTTTGAGAAAGAATTTATCGTATGAATTTCCTTACATTATCTTAAGTTTCCCTTCTAGACGCGAACATAGCAGGAAAATTAAATTTGTAATTGAAAATTCAAAATTCATTAGTATATTGGGCATCTAAATTTTTTCAAATAAAAACATGCAATGCAACCATTTTTATATGTTTTTGGAAAAAAATTATAGAACAATATAAATTAACCGACTTCATTTGCGACTTCGATTGCGACTTCGGTAGTGACTTCGGTCCCGACGACAATGTTGTTTTGTTATTATTATTATTTATTTATTTAACGTTTTTGACCATTGTGGCATTACCGGAAGAACCTAATGCGCCACAATGGCCTACATAATAAAATATTATATTATATTATACATATGTATAACATACTTTTAATGCATCTATCAATTATTTTTCCGAAACCAAACGTTGAAATATCAACAGGAACAGCACTAGAACAACAACACGAAAAAAATCACGTTTTTTTTTTATTACCGGCGCGGAGACTAATCAAGCTTTACTAAGTTTGAACGTGCTAAAGTGAAAATTTTCGAAATTGGCTCATAATATTACGGAAAAAATGTGTAAAACAAGTATATTGTTGACTTTTAAAATTCGCTGGATAATTAATTATAAGTATTTAAAAGCAATAAAAAATCACAATCAATAGAAAAAACATCTAGCTATCAATTCCAATACTTACTTTTGGCATATAAATACTAGATTTTAATTAAAAAATTGCAAAACCCAAAAATCTGTAAAACTTCTAAGTCTATTTTTTTAAACGCTCATATCACTTAAACGAGAGCAAATAAATAAATTTCATTGCCACATTCAAATTTAGTCCGTAAAACTTAGTAAATATTGATTAGTTTCCGCTCCGGTGTTGTGTTTTTGTTGCTCAGTGTTACAAAAACAAAATCGTTAGAGTAAAATTAAAATAAAAGTAGGAAGGTTCTGAAATATTTTGACCAACAGACGTGAGAAATTGTGAATGAAAATTTCATATAATATTTGAATAATACTTGCAATAGTGTCTTATCATGTCGATCGACCCGTAAATGACATCCGGAGACTCCGAGAAAGTCATAGAGATATGAATTTACATACATATTTACTGACAAAAGGTCATAGGTTGGGATTGATATCAGCGATTTCACCGTAATATTGATTTACATTGAATTATATCGAATTTTATGATGCACATACTAACTTGCACCCCGTGCAATTTCCCGTGTTTACATTGAATGTACCTTGCGGTCTCGATATAACCCTAACATGTTGGGATATGGCTCTCTAAATTATGTACGGCACAGCCGGTGTTCTATGGTCGCAAATGCCACAGAATTATAGTTATGATACGGTTTACGTTCGCCAGTGAATGACAGAGAAGCAAAGACCGGAAACGGTCTATTTCGTATGGGAATGTGTACACACGAGGGTATGTAGGCGTGAGTTTTCTCAAATAACGCTCCCAAGCAAACAAGACCCAACGATAAATACACACATGTGGGTATTGGATTCAGTTTCAATAGTGATTAATTTAATATGTTAGTGTGTAGTTGGATGTAATCGATGGTAATGTATTTTTTATTTTTGAATTTGTCGAATCATCTCAGCTTAATGCTCTTCCGCTCGCTCGGCCTTTCTGTACGTAATTTATTTGCGTGTAATCGCGTTGTGTTCCGATTGTTCCGGATTGCCAATTACCGGACGAATTTCATTGTAGCGAAGTGAAAAGCTCTGCAAAGGGCTGAAATGAAAATCCGAATGCGAATTAAGGGTGAAAAGGGTTCTTGCCACGGAGTTGAATAGTCTCGAACGTGATGCAATCAGTGAAATTAGAAAATAATATCTTTTAAGCTAGATATAACACGTACGAAAGCGATTTCTATTAAAACTGCAACATTGTTTTATGGCCCGCTTTTGATACTTCTAGTGGGAAAATTGGCGATACGATGCAATCTCTCTCTCCATGTCGCTCGTATGAACGAAAAGTCGAAAAAATAAAACGCTCGGAACGTAATATGTGGCGTAAGTGAAAATTCTATACGGAAGTATACTAGGAAAAATCGCTGCAGTTTGTAGTTGAACGTGGATGAAATTGAATTGTTTCCTATTGCGAATTTTCTAGAGATCAACATGCTTCATTCTCCATTTTCTTCCAGCATTATCTCAAACGTGTATCTTTTTATATAAAAACGTCTATAATATTTATGGGGAAAAAATTGAATGACTACAAAAGTGACCTGTAATTTTTTCGCATATATGTAACTAGCAACATAGAGCGTGTAATGCTTTCAATTGAGCGGTCACGGGTTTAATTACTGGTCCGATGCTGCTGGCCAGACCTTGGATATCTGACTCTAGGTCGATCGCGTCCTATCTGAGTTTGCCAATTTATTTGATATCATTGAAACGGTTCTAACAATTTGGCTGCCTTGCGCAATTTATCTTAAAATTCTAATTTCTGACATCTCGAATTTTCCGTTTTATAAAATGCTGCAAAAATGCAATAATGTTTTTCCAAATTTATTTATCTAGGATGCTCTGTAAAATTGCTCTATAAATTGTTTATATATAATTGGTCAAGAAAGGGCATCGGGATTAGGCCTTCCTGGTATGGTATACATATAGTACATATATGTATTTACATATGTATGTATAAAAATAGATAAATAAATAATATATGTATAATACATACGAATGTAAAAAAATTTCAAATCTTAATATACATATGTATATATTTTTAATAATGTATGTAAGCCTTTTGTGTAATCAAATTGGAAAACATTCACTTTAGAATATTTATTTAGTCATTTTTAAAAACAGAAACATACAATATTTCAATATTTTTTGTCATCACCTAGTCTTGCCAATATTCCATTGATGAAATGTTAAACTGAATTCTGCAAGTCCTTGCAAAAATGTTGAGATTATACATGCGAATTAGCAATTGCATACTAACGATTTTATTCAATGTGTTGAGTCAACCTTTCACTATCGCTGATTGATATTATTAAAACACTGATTATACTTTTTACAAAGCGTTTATATGTCTCACTTCGCTAATTATTCAGCCGAAATTCCTACATTCTTCCGATCGTTTTGAAACTTTGCAATTTTACGTGGTTCGGTCAATGATAGATATTTAAATCAATTCCGCCAGTACGATGGTGAAAAATAATCGTAATAGACACGTTGAAAAATGAAAAATTTTTGGAAATCTTGACGTTTAGTGGTCAGTAGCCTTATACATATGTACATATGTACATATGACTTTCCGCCACCCACTCGTTTTGTCTGATAAATGTCCGCTTTGATAAATTTTCCGTCCTTCATCTACGTGATATTCTGAAGTGAAGCAGGAAATGAATTTAGTACTTATTCAACTCTAATGGCGGTTTCAAGTGTCTGAATTTATCCAGGAATATGCTCATTTGATTCAGTTGAAATTGGAGTAGTTTGCTTTATTTTCTTATTATTTTTGCCTCGTGAAGTGACTACTTGAGGCCAGACATGCTAATTTGCGAATTTGTGAAACATGTTCTCGAGCTATTTTCTGCCGGGAAAAGAAAGAAAATAAGTAACTTTAGATTGTTTCTATTTCAAGGATTGCAGAGATGCAATCTTCCTTTGGGTGAATATCCCCAATGCAATCAAAAAGTATCATAATATTCAAATCTGACGACATATTTTGAAAATAGTCCCAAATATTATGTGACTCAGTACATCGATAGCATTTCGCTTGTTTACAAAAATATACCAGTGAAAAACAAGGAATAGCTACTTAATACAAAGAATAATAAAAATAAACAAGAGACGAAAGCCTAGATTTGAAATAATTTATAAGCCGGATTCACCGCCTCGTCGTTTGTGTATAATAAATTAATAAACGAGATTTAGCTTTCGCATGTATGACCGCCTTTTTCTTTCGAAATTAGGTGCTCCACTTCCGTCGATGCAAGTTAAAATGTGGAGAGGGATGGGAAAACGTCCCCATAAATTGTTCGTTCGCGAATATATTACACGACGCTCCCAGCGGGACATTTACAAAGCCGTAAATCAAGAAAAGTTGCGGATGCACCTGCTCGCAGAATCCGACCCACATTTTGAGAAGCGGTGAGCGCGCAACGAACACCAGTGTTATTATTAAGCGGTTGCACCTGAGCGCTCAAAAGCGCGCCCTCCCCATTATGCCTATCAATTTTTCAGACTTCTTTTTATTTTATACATACATACGTGCTATATTTGTACGTTTTCTACATATTAAGGACAAGGGTGGATATTTTCTATACTAGGTATTTTCTGATGAAAATCTTTATTGGAGAATGGGAGATTTTAGGTCACAAATTGTTCATCGTTATGTATTTGGATTCTCAGTACAAGAAGATGGGATGAAATGATGTAAACAAAAAGATTTACGTGTATTTTAAATAACAAAAAAATAAGAAAGAAGAATCCTTTTTATTTAAAAAACAGAAACAATGTATATAACATTGACACCAAAAATTTTTCTAAAGATTAATGACAACAATGAAAACAAAAAAGAAAAGCATCGAGTAATGGGAGATATGAGTCATTCGATATGTCCAGAATTTCAGAAAAACAGAATAAATGTATTACAGGCCATCAGTATTTTTAAATATTATAAAACGCAAATCATTATATTTAATGTTTTGCGAGATATTTCTCGAAATCAAGAAAAGTGGAATTACGCCAAATTCAAATATAACAGCTCATATATGTTATATGTATGTATATAGTTTTTATTCATTCAGGTATACACCCATTTTCATCAACACATCTATGGTCAACATTGCACATATGTATTTTTCAATGCTAACTACAAACATCATTCATCAATCACTACACCAATCACAGAGACATATATGGACAAATTTTTGCAGCATCTTTAAATATCAACAAACTATGAGATGCCGTAAACTCCAATTTCGAAGAAATATGACAGGATTGCCAACTTGTTGGAACCGTTTCCAGTGAAATCAGATTAATTGGCAAACTCTGGACGGAAACGATTGACCTTAGAGTCAAAAAGGAAAAAAAGAAAAACAAAAAGGATCAATATAAAGGGGAATATTGTCAATAGGTATATAAAAAGGAAATACAGGAATAGTTGGTAGAACAGAGATTAATATGAAATAATAAAGAATTACGGAGGGATCTGATTGGACATTAGAATAGGAGCTTACTTAATAAATAAGAACTAGCAATTATATAATTTAAAAGCTTAAGCAAAAAAAAAATGTTTCATAAATATTCCTCCTAGATTGTAAGAAAACAAATACAAACATTGTGAAGAAATCTCGAATTGCAGTAGAAATGGAATTTTTCATTTATGCGTTCTAAATTATTAACATAAAAATACGTGATATAAAGGTTGTCAAACAGTATGAACAAATTCCAGATGACTTTTTAAAAATGAATTAAAAAGTAAGGCAATTAATAGTGTGGGATTTAAAGGGCTTGGATAGTCTGAAAATGAAATCCAAATTATTATTAAATCAATATGAAAACGGAAACACAGTTTACTACCAAATAAAACGCGAAGGTATCTTGTCAACCCTAATATGTGGATAAAATGGCACATACATATGTATATATTTACATATACACAGTGGTACATGTGATTATGTAGTCTTGTGGGTAACGAGATGGACAAAGAAAGTTCTGTAATGTAATGCAAAAACTGATGAAGAAAAAAGCTTGTATAAACATTGAAAAGACGAACTACGGAAAATGTAAAGAATTTTCCGCAGAACAAACATAAATAGAATAGAATTCGAGAGGTCTTTCTGCAATAGTTGAAGGTGTTGAAAAGCTGGAAACTTTCAAAACATTTCTATGTATTAATATGTGGATGATGTATGAATATGTTGATGAAATATTTTTTTAATTTAATTAATAACAGTTTAATATAAAAATTGAATCAAAGTTACTGACTTCATCCCAGTGTTTTTACTGTACAGATAGATATTCACATGTATATACATAGGATATACACTAAAGTCATACCCTTCCTTCTAATGCACTTTCCGTGTTTCTCATATTAAAACTTGAAATTTAATATACGTATGCAAATATACATATGGTAGTTTTGAATAAATGTATGTATATATGTTTGTGTACACGTGGCTTAGGAATGCCATCAGTTTTTATATTTGCCGTGTTGGATTGACTCGGCGCCGAATCGAAGGATGGAAAATTGCACGTGTTTTACGTATGGGGTAGTAAAATTTAAGTCTATCCCGAATGGTTGTCCGTGCAACGTTGGATTTTCCTTTGTTTCAGGTAATTTGATTTTTCCTACTCTTTGTTTTTCCAGCTGTGCGCCGGCAAACATCCTGACCCTCCCCCTCGCCCAGATTCCGGGTGCTCGTGTCCCACTCACATTCTGTTACATTTTATTTTCCACTGCTATTGTAACATAAAAGTTTCTGGAGTGTCTTCATTGAACAAACACGGTCCATATTTCCGTATATTTGTACCGTACTAAAATGTTCTTCTACTATATAAAGATTGATGGCTGTTTGTATGCAATGCAAATCTGCAGTCTTAAATTCAAAACCACCACATATATCTCGTGGTACTATAAATAAAACGCTTTACTATTATACAAATAACCAACAAAATAAATTCAGAGTTTAATCAAAAGATCTTGAAAATAAATTTAACATTGCGTTGTTTTTAAGCTATGCAATAACTTAAGTTCGAGAGTAAGTAGACGTCTTCCTAAAGCAGAGTTGATTTGCATCCATTTTATTCAAATTCAAAACATAAAAATTATGAAAAGCTCTTCTATCATTGTTATTAAGAAAGTATCATAGATGAAGTAGCCAGATACTGGTTGAACAAGTGTGCTGATACTCTAAATCCAACAATTGATCTCCATTCTTTGAATCATAGCACTATTCTTGTGATTTTTGACTTATCAGTTACACTATTTATCATTTTTATTAGCTTCTTTCATTTTTGTTAGTTCAGCGAAATTCATGTCCTTCATAAAATTTTGATCTGATTTTGAACCATTTCAACTCTTCAGGTCGCTTTGATATCGAACCGACATACATACGTGGGTTAGATAAGATTGATTTAGGTAAATGTCTCGGACATGAAGCAAGAGTTTAATCATAAACCAACTTATTAAAAATTACATCGAAATCTTTTGTCAGATTAAAGCGATGACAGCTAGCTATCCTAACACGTATTTCTACCACCCCTTCATGACTCATAGGCTAAACAGTTTAACAGTTATAACAGTTACTTTTTCCACTCTCAATTAACTAAAAGATTAAATAAAGTAATATTTATCCACACAGTTCTGATCGTTTTTTCCCTTTTCGCCCCACTCTCGTTATGGCAGATTGAGCACTTTGCCATACTCGTGATCAAAGTTTACGGAGAAAACTGGTGATTTCTTAATTAGGTTTTTTATATATTGTCTTAATTTTATAAACAAAATATAGAAGGGGTTAGTTTTTAAAAAACATTTTTTTATATTTTTTTTTTATTTGTATTAAAATTCGATATATTTTAACATGTAAGTTGGTTCTTAATTACTTCGTAATTAATTTTGTATATTTTATATATTAGACGATGACGTCTGCTTTATCTGTTGGATCAACCTTTATATTGTATACAGAGAATAGATTTGTGTAGTTTATAACATTAGATTTTGATACTTGTAATTATAGATAAATAAAAATAATAAATAAATTGGGAAATTGCGAACACTCGAATACAAAATATGTACATATGTAGGTTTTGAATTATTCAATGATGATATCACGCGTTACAAAAAAATTGAATTGAACAAAAAAAATTAATAAATAAAACACTACTCTAGCTTATCAGCTGCATTCATCAAACATTGTCCCACAACTTGAAACTTTTTTATTTTTATTTATACACACGCATATTTCATTTTATCGCTCGTACGCAGTTGATTGAACGCGGTCGTAGTCGAGGTGCGTTTTACGGCAGTAGCAAAAAAAATACACCTACGGACATATATGAAAATTCGGTTGTTTTACGCAAAAATTTCACCAAATTTAGCACGAGACGGAAGCTTCGCGTGTGAGGAATATGTGCGACATAAAAGTTGGATCGTAAATCTCTTCAAAAAAAAAAGGGGATTCGCCTTCGGACAAATAACACCGCGTACGGCATCGACCCTAGAAAATTATTACCCGTTCACGAAATGACGACGAAATGGCGGCTTCAACATCGATACTGGTCTCTTCATTCGTTTCACGTAGACAGTGAAGGGGTACGTTTACGTCAACCGTAGTTACATACGTAGATATAACGCGAGCTTTCAACGCTACGATGAAAGAAGTTCGCCTGTCAACAACCGAGCAGTATAACAATAAACAAAGGCGCGTTTACTTACGTTGTCGTCATAAAGACGGTGAAAGCTCACTTTTGGATCTATATAATGTAGTATCGATATCCAAGCTTTGTTATTATCGTATCATTCGAAGATTAATGACAGTAACTCGATCGGGAGATACATATATGTATGTAATTATATAGATGAGTATGCATTTCCAAGTGATTTTATTTGATTTATTTTAAAATAGCCCCAATGCGTACTTATGGTCAGTGCTTGTATCTGTTGCTTACATATACGTATCGTAAATAAATTTAAAAGAATCCGAAATACGTATCTGGTTGCAATAAAGTATACCAACACTGGCACTTCCGAAACCGGTTCTACCGGTTTTCAGAAAAAAGTAGTACAAAATAGACTGCTGATAGTACTGAAATGTAACAATTTAAATTTAATGTCAGTTCATTGTTTGTAATTTAGAAGAAATCGGTTAGCTTGTATAGATTAGTCGAAAAATGATTCGACTCCCAACATCATTTTTGACGCATAAATTTAAAATCAAGTATGAATTACGGCGAAAATATCGTACTTAAACGGTTTAAGTTATAACTTACTGTAAGTTACATATACCTGAGACTAGTTCCTAATATGTATTATCACGTTCAAATGAAAGATTAAATAATTTTCTTTTTTTTTATAACTACTTGGTTAACTAACCAAGATTTTTTTATTATTATTATTACGTTACATTTATCTTATTGGTAGAATTTAATTATGGAACGGAGAATTTAAATGAGATACGTAGAACTGTTTCACTTTAACTTTGTTCTGGTGCTGATGTGTCGATTGACACTCGGAGTCTCGATGGTGATGACTAACTTAAATTCTAGCAGCAATGAGTTTATACACTCTTCTTTAAAACAATGAAGTGTTTTAAAGAATTATTTATTTATTTATATACAATCTTAGCTATCAAGCTAATTTAAAAATACATCTTGATTACTTAACTCTAAAATTTATAATTAACTTATATGCACTGTCCCTCACAGAGGTGTCTCTTCGCACCTCGCAAGAATGCATCCATGTTCTTAGCAGACCTGATGCACTCAGGGAGGGCATTATACATGAGCACACCCCTGTGAAAAACACCCCCAGCTGTCTTATTTTTTCTTACTCTGCTTACAACTACATAGTTTGTCCTTATTTCTAGTATAAAAACTGTTTATCTATATTCCTTATTATATAATCTAAAATGTTCATCTCTATTCCTTATTATATAATCATCAAAGTTGAAGATACGTGTCGTAGGATTTTGGTTAGTCAGTGTTTAAGGTGTGCTATAAATCAATGGTGTTACTTATTAAATTAGGTGTGCCACAAATCAATGGTGCTACTTGTTAAATTAAGTGTGCCACAAATCAATGGTGCTAGTTATTAAATAAGGTGTGCCACAAATCAACGGTGTGTCTACTGGTTAGTCGACTACATTGATACGCGAGGTACTAACAGTATGTACATACATATATTGATTTATGATTTATCACATTAATCACAATCATACAAAGTAATCACATTTAGATATTAAACACATAGTAATCAGAAGCGTCGTCGCCTTCCGATTTTTCGGAAAACCTTTTTTTTTTTCACTTAACAATTATTTGAATTAATATTATATTGTACATGCATATACATATATGAACAAATATTAAATATTTATATTTATTATAGCTGAACGCGGCCATGCGTTGCAACGCCACAATAACGCATGCAATTCCCGTTCCCGTTCCCGTTTTTTTTACAGGAACCTGCGCGGGCATCCACACAATAGCACATGTATGTAAGTTTCGGTTGAATGGTATAGGAACGCATACGACACAGACAAACGTTGATTTTTACAAGCCTCTTCTATATTTCAGTTCGCTCTTTCGTCTGACAATATTTTTTACTTTATCTATGTACGTAGTAACAATAGATGAAGTTTTGTGATCATGCGAAAATTCGAACTCGAGATTTTGACTGATTCGAACTCAGAATCGATTACTGATCACGTTTTCATGATCTAGAAAAAAGTGTGTGTGTCTGTGTGTCTGTGTATTTTGGGGATTTTTTGAACACCGTTAGTCCTATCAAACTGAAACTTAGTATCGGTTACTGAAATTTTTATCGACACGACGTAAATTTTTTTCAAATTTTTAAGTTGACTGGAAATGGTACCTCCCCTTATAGGTATCCTCTTTTTATTAAGTTTTTGAATTCAATTATCTCCCAAACCAATAACTAAATCGAACTAAATTTTTTTTACATGTAATAGAAATAATAATTTTTATAACCTTAAATTTTTAAATATTTTTATCTGAACCGGAAGTAGTACTTTTACTCTAGTTTTATATGTACAAAGGTACAAATACATATATAGATATCATTAAACTATCTATATATGTATATGTACTATGTATGTATGTATCGTGCTATTTTATTTTTTTTATTTTATTAATTGAAAAATCAACAGACAGGATGTACAGAGATAGGTATAAAAAAACAAAAAGTAAATAAATAATATATGTAACATCCGAGTCCAATAATAGATTTTTACAAAAATGAAAAAGATAAATATAAGGAAAACAAATTAAAAAGTAAAGAATAAAGGCATGACAAAATATGTAGTACGTTGCATAATTAAACTATAGTATTAAAATATTTGGAAAAGGTTATAAGATACTGTACTGTGTGACGTGCTTGTGCCTCCCTTGAAATGTTTTGGAGAATTCGTATCAACTGATTATTTTGAAAAATTGAAATCAATATGTTTGGTAAACTTGTTGTACCATCCTGTATTTTTTTTTTGCAAATGTTTGTTGTGTGTTTTGGATAGAGTAGGGCGCGGTCGAGCGTGCCACGTTCAATCCCGTGTTTGCACGAAATCGATCCCGAGATTTATCGGCTTATATGGCGTCTCCGGTGCACAAGACATTGCCCGCAGGATTTACAGGATACGTCCTGCGAACGTGGAATGGCTTTTGTCAGGACTTGGCCTACGTGGCTTCGACGCGTCGAGGTTTAATAGACGAGGAAAACCGACGGTCGCTTTCCCGAGGATCAACGCGCAAAATTGAATCGGAGACACATTGAAATAGCCGGAAATTATTGGGAAACTGTTGGAGTTGGACCGCACATTCAGTTAGAGGCGAGGGGTGGAGAAGGGGGAGGAAACGAAAATTCATTACGTCTTAGTCATACGTGTTGGGAAAGCAATTTTCGCCGAATGTAAATTCGAGGCACGTTTGCGCGTAAAATACATAAAGCGTCGCGAATAAAAAAAATAATGATAAAAAAAGTAAACCCGATGCCTAGAATACGTACGAATTTATTTACGGACGTATATTTTGGCGAAATAAATAAATAAAAACTGATTGAAACATTTTCCGCCGGGAAAACGTTTCGATGCATAATAATACCAGACATTTCAGTTAACTGTGCTGGAACTGCTTTGATTGTGGAATCGAATTAAACGAATAAAAAATAAATAAAATGCAGAATCACTTGTGCAATTGATTTGATAATCATTTCGATTGATATTTTATAATTATCGGTATGTACATAATAAGTACATAGATAATCATTTCGAATTTTAAATTTAATGAATCTGCCATTTTCATTTAACTTTTTTTGATGTTATGGCACATTGTTGTGGTATCAAATGAATAAATCATTCAAATTTTATACAATACTAAAGATACACGACAAAAAATCATTACTATACTCAAATTATTCACAGACCACTACAAAACTGAAGCTATAATTATAAAATCGGTCATAAAAAAGCAACTTCGATTCAACTTGAGAAAGTACCTCTTAATAATTACTTTGTATACAGAAGTTGCATATTAAGATTTATTATTTTGTTTTAAAGAAAATCTATGTTCATATATGCAAGTTGTATATTTATGATTTGCATCAAAATAAGTTGCTTCAATATGAATTGCAATACAAGTTGCATACATATATGTATGAGATGCATCATCGTAAGCTATATATGTAAACTCCCACACTTCTACTTCTTATGGGTATCTTTATAAAAGCTCATTTATACCAGCACAATTCATGCCGGTAACTGCACGTATACAGCAGTACGAAAAATATTGCGCCGTATTGTCTCGCTCTGTAATGTACATATATATGTATATAAGCCGATTTTGCTTTGCACTAGTCCAAAACAAGTGTAAATGTGCCGAAAACTTGCGGTGCTGTATAGTATGAACAGTATTTTCCGTGCAGTGCTGTGCTGTTTTGTTCCGATCTGTGACGTGCAGTGCTGGATAATATAAACAGACCTTAAATCGAAAATTCTAGCGTGTTTTAATATACATTTTGAAAAGTTTTATTAAGTGGGTCAGAATTTAAATAGTATTTATTTTATAATCTTGCGAAATAGTTGGGAAACCACTATAGTACATACATATATTATAATGCATTGAATTAATAATTGATTTGTACCACTATCTACATTTTATAAATGTTTTATTTATCTATACTTTTTACTTATAACCTACATATATTTTTAAATATATTTGAATAGATAAAAGAACATACATTTTCCATTTCATATGTAATTTTATCCTTACCGAGAATATTGATATCTTACAATATTAAAACCTACGCAACTTCTCTATATAAACCCGTCACCGTCCCACACTCCATACCGGTTTTGAGGCGGGGGTGCTATTTTTTTTCAATTTTCTGAATTATTGAGTAGTTATTTACCCCACGGTTGCCAACCTTAACGAGCTCGCTAAATTTTTATTGACATCGGGGGTCCGTTCCGGGGGTTCGTGACCCGATTAGGGCGCGCGCTTATTATTATTGTTATATTAAGGGTTGGTTGTGACGCGGGCCTAATCTGGGGTGTCCCGAATTCGGGACACGTTCGAGACACGTCACCCTAACGGGAATTTGAAACAAGCACTGCCTGTTGGAAAACTGAGGGGAGGAATGGGAGGGTTGATTATTTATCGGGACGGGGCGAGCGACGATTGAAACGGGTGGACAGGTCTATTGAAATTTTCACGTTGTATTTTCACAAAAATGTCCAAAAGTTTTAACGATGCGTAATTTGAACGAGGTCGAAATTTGTTTTGATTTTTAAAATGTGTACGCTCTGAGTTTTTATGAGATTGATGTACGAAATGGTCAAATTGCGTGCTTATTCGGAATTGATATTGATTGAGATTTTCTCAACCCATGGGTTTGATTCCATGGGTTGACCTCGTTTGAAAATAATTCCTAGTACTATCCGTTGTGCTGCTGGTCAAATTTGGATATTTGTGACTCCAATTCGATCTTTTTCTATCGTAATTCGCCAATTTATCTGATTTCACTGTTGAAACAGTTCCTTAACATATTGGCAAAAACCATCCTACCCACTACGTCACCACTATTTGAATATTATTTCAAAATTTATAATCTAAAAAATGTACATATGTACAAGTTAACTACCAATTATGCCATTCAGGGGCAACCTAAAGACGGCAACTTGGGAAAATATAAAATAGGGTCCATCGGCTATGACACCTTTCCCAAAGTACATATATGTAAATAAATTAAATTAATAAATAAATTAAAGATATTTATTTTCATTATCAATTATTTAAACTAAAATAAAGAAAAATTTTTGAACTCACTTTATTATGAATTAACTAATGTATTTGATAAACTTTAACTTACAACTCAAATATTGATATGGAAATCAGTAAACAAAAAACATCCGATTTGAATCGAATCTACATATTTATACATATGTACATATATTGGTTTCCAGATAAAATATTTATACAACCTTATCAATTTTCAGTCAAATTTTATATTTATTTATGGCAGATCATATTCATATCGGCGCTCGTTGAACCATTTTATCATCACTTATTTACAATGACTATGTATTTTGTATTATACTGCAAATTCTTTAACCATAGTCGATTACACCTACATATAATACGAACGTCGCACAGAGTGGTATTTGGTCTGAAAACCCGGCCAACAATATTTTTTTACGTATTTTAGCAAGAAAATAACTTTCTGTACTATTACATGCGAGATATTGACGATTGTAAACAATCTTAAAATTGTTGATAATTTTTCGAAATTCCTTTAAGTTTTGCAGGAGGGCACTTTGTAAAAGTTAATAGTTTTTTTCTTCTCAATCTTTGAATTTCTGAATAAAAAGCCTTTCGGTGCTTCCTCTTAGTATATCATGTAGATGCTTTCGGGTCATAGACATGACAGAATCCTCAGAAACCGTAATATAAATAAAGAATGAAAATAAGTAAAAAAAAAAAATGGAGTTCCAAATAGAGATTTCAATTGTGTCCGCTAGGTTTATAGTGAAATAATATCGTAATTAACATGATTAAAAATTCAAAAACTTTAGGGTAGGAGTTTTTTAAATTTCAAAAACATTAGCATGTAAGCTTATTTAGTTCCGCCCCCCACTCGATTTTAATTGTTAAAACACCCATAACTTTATCTTTTTCACACTATATCTTATAAATTTGTATTATAGGCTCACATTATCTGTCATATTTATTTTTACTTTACTAATGGGTTATATAATGATTGATAAAAATATGTTTATACATATAAAATGATTGGCCAATTCTGTGTATTCGCCAAGGCGCCGATTTCAGCGACACTTTTTTGACGTTTCTCTTTACGATCTCGCCTATCTGTGTTTTCAACTCTCTGATTTCGATTTTCTGGCTTGATTTTGGACTGAGAGCGTCTATTCCGACGACGTCTGAGAGCGTCTATTCGGAAACGGGAAAAACGGGAATGAGTGTCATTGCAATGCAATAATTTCAAATGTGTTCGCTGTCTGCGTTTTTCTGACAAATGGGAACGGGAACGGGAATTGCATGCGTTATTGTGACATTGCAACGCATGCCGGGTTCAGCTAGTTTTGTAATAAAACTCGCGAGGTATGTATAAAAAAAATGTATCCAAAACAGGCCCAGATACTAGTTTGAGTAATTGTGTCATCGATTTCGTTTGACAGTCATCGGCGAATACATAATCTAAAATTTGTAAATCGATCTGTTTCTACAGTTTCTGATTACTTTGATCAGTTTCAATTTTCTCCAGCAAAAAAAAAAAGGTATTTTTAGTACTAAGTTAAAAAATAGTTTATTTATTTCCCCGTAAGCTGATAAGCTAAAAGACGACAGACGTAGACCCAGTATGTGCCACTCTATCTAGGCAGCCGACTCAGAGCTAGGATTAATGCAGGTTTGTCTTTCCTTCCATGTCTGAAAGTTGTTCCGTTCGAAGGATGTTTACGTGTTGTTATGCCTATCATCCTGACGACAACAGCACTTAACCACCCCACCACCCACCCACCCACCGATCTTCACATACACACAGCATCCATACCTCCATATCCGCGGCTAAGTGATTTTGTCTTGCCGAGACGTCGTGCGTTCCTCGAAAGTCGACATAATTTAATAAAACCATTTTAGTCGGAAACGACCGATATAGAAAAGCCTTTGGTTCACAAAATCCGCCCACGCTGAAAATGTCTGAAACGTTTTGCACGTCAAATTCAATCAAATTAAACGCGCTGAAATCATGGGAGAATTGCCTCGAAAGGCCGTATGGAGTTCGCATTTAATTACGTTGCGATTCCTATAATATTATTACATTCATAGTGTTGAAACATTATGAATGTGAAAGTATGAAACGTTTTAAGGGCTGTTTACACTATCCAGTTTACGTGCAGAGACGTCAACGGTTCCACGACATAAGGTCCAAAGCTATAAGATCCAACGACAAGGGCACCACGAAAGAAGATCCACCCGTTAGAATGCCCACCTGCTAAGTGATCCAGACAATAAAAAGCCCAGATGATAAAACGTCCAACCGAAAATCGTCCAACCTGTTAAAGGTCCAGCCACAAAAAGTCAGCAAAAAATATCCGGTGGGCATTCTAATGGGTGGATCTTCTTTCGTGGTGCCCTTGTCATTGGATCTTATAGCTTTGGAACTTATGTCGTAACACAGACGTCAACAGCTAGACACATCTCAGCACATTTTTTTCATGCTTATTATAAGCAAATCCACGCATTCGTATACTTAATAAAACTCATTTTTCAAGATTTTATTCTTTATTCAACTCTTTTTTATTGATTAATTAATTATTTACTATTTAAAACTATTTGTATATGCATATATTTTATTTATCATCATATTTTATTTATTTATTTTATCATTAATTTATATTATCTATATATTATTTATATGGACAATGGGGCTTGAAATATTCTCCCAATTGTCTCAAATAAAAAGTTATTATTATTATTTAGTCTAACCGATTATCGGGTTACTTTATGAGAAGAATTGCAGTAAAACCGGTTGCCATTATATTCCGGTTAATTGGAAACCCTACTCTACATATACATACTGATTGATGTCGGTCTTCAACTTCATATCCAAATCATATTCAGGAACAAACTCGCAATATGTGAAGTTACGGTTGAACTATTAAACTATATGTACACTATGAATTTAATTTGAAACATTCCTTACCAGGTGAGTTCATGAAAATTTTCATCGGAAAAACGGGAAAAGTTTCCCTCGAAAGCGCGCTCTGTTACGTGGAAAAGTTTGAACAGAAAGTACATACCTACCCACAATATACGCGTACTCTCGGTACACCTTATTAACGCTTCACATTCCGGTTCCATTGTCTCGACGATGAGCTTCATTTGTTGTTTACCACAACATTTGGGTATGTGTGGTTAAAGTTTACGCTCAGAAATTGAATTACAAAAGCTGGGCGGCTCTTTTCTGTCGGTTCTTCTCTCTACGTATTCACAAAACTTCAGTATCCTGTCACAATGTACGCACGCCACTGTGTAATTATGTATTTTAGAAATAGTTCACTTAATTTCAAGCATCGCCCATCTATAAATGCATCCTATCGAATATATTTTACTAATTTTATCTTACATATAGACTTTTGAGATACATTCCTCTTCTTTCCTGTCGTTTTCTTCATGTCAGAGGGTCTTAACTTTCCCATCTTCTGAGTTCCATCATGGTCCTCCAGCCCTCTCGACATCCCACATCTTGCAGTTATTCAACTAGTTTTACCAGTGGCAACCCTAACCTGGTCACCATCTTTTTGGGGATCTTCCTCTTCCTCTGCTTCCCGCGTCACTTCCCAGAACGACCAATTTTTTCAGGTTGGTTTCACCTCGCCATGGACCTGGTTTCACCTCACCATGTACCCAAAGAACTGGATGAAAACTGGCTTTTTGTCATGCCAGTCTGCTTGTTTTATTTTATTCTCACATTCTCCGTCACCCCACATAGACGGCGTGGACTCCTAAACCAGCAGTGTGGACTAGTGGTTAGCATATTATGCTTTCGAGCAGAGTGGTCACAAGTTTGAGTGCCACTAGAGTCCCGCTGCTGGCCAAACCTTGGTTCACTGGTTTACTGGTGTTTAATTCGATCGTTTCTTATCAGAGTTTGGCATTTTTTCTGATTTTCATGAAACGGTTCCTGTAAAAATTGGCATCTCCTTGCTAATCTCAAGTTATTTAGCGTCTTGACGTTCGCCAATTTGATTATAAAATGCTGCAAAAATTTCTCCATACATATATCACTGTGTGTGTTTGTATGAATTCGCATTGTATAAAATGCTTATGTATATTGACTGTATTGATTGGTTTTATTGTTTCTGCATGAGTGTACTCGTCGCTTTGGAGCGATCTATAAAGACGAGTATTCATGTTCTATGAAATAAAAATAAAATAACATTGAGGTAAATTCTTTCCGGTCCGGTCCGGTCGTTTTCCTCATGTCTAATGGTCGTGACTTTCCTGTCTTTTCATAATGCACCCCGATATGTTACTCCAAGCCTCTCGACACCCCGTAGTATGCAGTGACTCGAGATACATAAAAACCCAACAAACCTTTTACATTCACATCATATTTCCACTAATATGATTAGCAACTAAAGAATCATAGTCGTCGTCATGACTTCTTAAATTGCTGATTCATCTAAGCCAAGGGTTCCCAACCGGTCGATCGCGATCGAACAAGCGCGTGGTGATTAAGTGGTTAATGGGTTTCATAAAATTGGCAGTTTCTCATCATCACATGAATAAAAATAATGTATAAAGTCTAGCAAAAACCATCGCAATGATTTATCCAATGGATGTGCAAAATTTAGAATACAGCTAATTGAATTTGCAAAATGACATTACGTTGACATAATTGAAATTTCCTTATAAATGGACTGTATTGGATCAAGAAAAGTACTCATATTTACAGAACGTTTATGACATACATGTTTATAGAAAGAATTACTAAAATTTTAAAAATATTTTGATATTTTGCCTTTTTCTAACTAAAAACAAAAAACTATAAGAATTATTACAAATTTAATTTGTAAATTTAAATTGATAAACCTTTAAAATCTACATGAAAAGTAGCTCCCAAAATAAAAAAATGTTAAGTAGCCTCGATCATATCGTTTCCAACAATATGTCTATCGCTATAGTTCATCAACTTGTCTGCTTATAGATAAAGCTTTTTTCACAACACAGTACAATCGGTTAGATGATTCTTAATTAATTTGTAATTAACTAGCTGAACCCGGCATGCATTGCAATGCCACAATATCGCATGCAATTCCCGTTCTCGTTCCCGTTCCCGTTCCCATTTGTCGGAAAAACGCAGGCAGCGAACACATTTGAAATTATTGCGTTGCAATGACACTCATTCCCGTTTTTTCCGTTTTTGTTCCCGTTTTTCCCCGTTTTTTTTCACAGTAATCTTCCCGGACATGCATACAACAAATTCTGAAAGTTCCATCGTAATCGGTTTAGTGGTTTAGGAGCCTATTCGAGACACACACACACTGACATTCATTTTATATACATATATAGATTTAACTTAATTTGTATTTGATACAATAACTATGTAGGTTTTCAGAATGTTATCTGTAAATTGATTTGTCGAGAGATCTATCTGCTGACAAACCTTTAGTTGTATAACAGCTTCTATAACCTACATATATATGCATCATGTACATATTCGAACATTTAATTTAGCCATGCCGTGTCTCAAATGAACAGTAGGGAATGCGAGCATATTGTAGTGAAATATTTTTGGAATATTCGCACGTCAAACGACATTTTTCCCGTATCAAAAACCGGTAAGCTTGTGCGCATTTCGCTTCCGTGCGATTGCACGTGCTACAGCTTCATTATGAAATATGCACGAAATGTGCGCTTTATAGGCACTGGTAACATTGATAAAGTGCAAGCATTAGCAAAAGTGGAAGTCACATTTAGCGATAAGGGCACCCCCTTGGCCCTAATGCGTTCGCATGAATATGAAGTTGAACCATCAACGCCCGATAAAGCCACCTTCTACTTACATAGATACTCTTACCTTCATATATGTATATATGTATAGTACATATGTAAGTACATCATAATATGTACCTACAATGCATAGGCAAAATGTCGGTCGCATTCTATTCACATTTCATTATCACAACATAAATGTAAGTGTTAGTATATGTACATAACTTCATGTGTAAAATGTGTGCTTTTTTCAATGGGTGTCTGGAGTTTACTGAAAGGGAGGGAAATTATATGAGAAAATTTATTTATAGTTATAACATGCAAGGCGGAAAATCATCTACCCAGATATCTCTTAATCTTGGACCTTTTCATTTGTAAACTTACAGACAAACTTAGTTTCTTATATGCTTTTTATAAACTTCACTCTGTTAGTTCAATGACATTTCTATCTGATTTTAAACCACTTCCACTCTTCAGATCGCTTTGATATCTTAGCGACATATGGGGGCTAACTAGCATTGAAGTAAGCTAATGTCTCCGACATGAAGCTAGAGAATTTAAATCATTAACAAACTCGTTAAACTTTACATCAACATCTTGTGCTAGATCAGGGCGATGACAGCTAGCTATACATACGACTCTTTCTGCTACCCCTTTGCAAATCATTAAAACAGTGGTAAAGTTACTTTTTTCACTCTCATTTATTCATACTATTTTAATACTGAAAATTGGTTCAAGCTGACGCGCCTTTTTCTTGGTCTCTCATCTTGAGAATGGCCTCAAAGTGAGGCACGTGCCCTTTTACAAACATTTGTGACGCCCTGCAACCACTTAGTAGCCGGAAGAGAACATTTTTAAAAATACGATAAAGATATTTTACAATAATAAGTTTAAGTTAAAAAAAAATTGATTACTGGAGCTATTTAAAATTGATTATCAAATACTGAATGAAAATCACCAATAAAAATTTAAAATAATTTTTTTATCATCAGTTATTGACATAAAAATAAAATCCATAGATGTCTATGGATTAATTCATTAATTAATTAATTGCTAATTTCGTGTTCTACAGTCATTCTTCAGCGATTTATGTAATAAAAATGCTGCAATGTTTGTAATTGACCAGGGAGGTGCAATACAGTTACCTGTTAAGCCTTCCCGGTATATATATATATATATATATATATATATATATATATATATATATATATATATATATATATATATATGTACATAGGTATATCTACGTAAAATAAAATACATACCTACATATGTACCTTTATATGTATGTATGTACATAGTTGTCCCGACCAAAAAAAAGCCGTGAATACGCCACTGTATCGAAACGTTCCAAATTCACAACAAATCGTCGAAATGTATAATAACTCATTCAGGGATAAAACGTCGCGTGCCCTTCTATATACATTATTTTTGTTTTTTTTAATGAAACGCCCGTCATCCGCCAAATTTACGAGCGTCCACGTTTGTATGTACAACGAGCTCGTATTATGAATATGCTTTTTGGGGTGTACGAGTGAGAGTGTGTGTTCCGCAGTCAGATTTTTCACATTCCCCATGTGAAATATGCGCGGGCCTCTTACACTCGCTTTTCCATTTTCTCTCTCATGGTGGTGGCTAATGGGAAAATATCGATAGTTGTTCGCGCGCGAATATGCACGTACGTGAAAAAATGCGAGCATAAATCAACTCGAATATTCTATATTCCACTTTACGTACATATGTATGTACTTGCTTTGCTGCAAGAAGAATTGAAATGGTTATTCGGTGTAGGACTTGAGAATTTACAGTGCAATTCGAAACTATGCATTTAAAATTTTCCCCAAGCTTGGATTACGGTCCGTTTATACTATCCAGCTGCACAACGCTACACGAAAAAGACTACTTCTATTCATACTATACAACACCTCCCGTTTTTCTTCACGTTCACATACATATGTTTTGGATGAGTGCAAGTTAAAATCAGCTAACATATACATATATTACAAGGCGTGATGATACGGCGCAATATTGCTTGCATCGTATCGTCGAGTCTATAGGTATATTGTCATAATATTTCATCTTCAAAAATATTCATATGACAGCACTTTCGTTAGTACGGGTGCACTCGCTACTACGGCATCATATCAAGCCTGAATATTGACCAAAATAAACCGGCTGTATAATATGGATAAATCGTATCAGATAATACTAGGGATTGCAATACTGGTATACCAGTTTACCGGTAAATCGGCAAAATTTCGCCATCGGTAAATACCGGTAAATTTTAAAATTGACCGATAAGGGCCGGAAACTATTTCATCAAGAATTAAGTACATATAAATGGCATGGTGTATAAATTGTATGGAAATTTCAAATTGATAAATTTGAACAAAGACAAAAGAAAACCAAATCGAAATAAATGCTTTCAGACGGTTTTTCAATCGTTATGGTACAACTATCAAATGATACAAATTAAAAATTTTAAATAAAATATTTAATTTATTTATTATTACGTATTTATTTAAATGTATTTATATGACGAAGTCCACCTGAGATTTATTTTTGATATTTACGATTCAGTCTAGATTAACGTTTTTATGAAAAGTAACCACACACTATTTTTTAATGTACCAAAAAAAATTTCGTTTACCGGTAAATACCGGAATAAAATCTTTTACCGTTTACCGGTTTATTATATTGGACGGTAAATTGCAATCCCTTGATACTACTTTATCGGATACTCCACCTATGCACATACATATGTACTTTTTTTTAATGTTGTTTACGTTCAGTCGCCGGTTTCAGCTAACCCGGTATAACCGAATTTATGCACATACATATGTACCTATAGATACATCTGGTCGATTTTTTTATGAATAGTTTTATTAAAAGTATTTATCAAATCTTCCATAACGATCGTTCAAATTGAATTTTTTACATTCAAATATTTTTTTATTTACATATAATCTAATCGGTCTCCGTGACGAGCCGGAATGTTAAATTACAGAAAACGCAAATATCGGAAGGCAAAGATCGAAAATCGAAAGATCTTAAGTCGAAAGATCAAAAAAAAGGGTGCATGGTAAACGGTACATACTCACTTAATTTACGCGAGCAGGATACAACAGAAACAAGAGGAACAGGCTTTTCCTCCCGTATTAATGTGCGCGCGCAGAATACGGGAGGAAAAGCCTGTTCCTGTTGTTGTTGTTGTACCCCGCTCGCGCAAATTAAGTGAGTATGTACGTGAGTATGTACCGTTTACCATGCACCCTTTGTTTTTTGATCTTTCGACTTAAAATCTTTCGATTTTCGATCTTTGCCTTCCGATATTTGTGTTTTCTGTAATTTAACATTCTGGCTCGTCACGTAGACCCAATCTAATATATGTATATATGTATAATTTAGAAAGAGACTTTGTATGTTTGTTTGGTTCGTAAAATCCGTGACGTCATCGAACAAATAAATATTCAAATAAATTTAATCAAATGTTTACTATTAGATTTGCTATGCTTAAGCGGTTTATATTACGAATACAAAGTGAAGCCAGGTAAAACCACTAGTATTATATAAAAGAAACATCCAGTTTGACATATGTACATAAATCAAAATTTATTATTAAATTTTTATTAATGTTCAACCTTGTTTTCAGTATTATATTTTAGTATGTGTATACATACTATCTTACATGTATGTATGTACGTATACTGGATGTTTTTGTTTCGGCTTTCTTCGGCAATTAGTCGGTACACATTGGCGGAAAAACAAAGTTGTTTTGACGTCAGTCTGAAGCTTTCAACGGAGACTGCTTCGCATAAAATCATGTTCATCTACTCGTAATTAAGTCGATGCGAAATTTACGTTGTATATATAATTTGGTAAGATTCGCGGAGGTCGTGGACCAAACCGGGTGAATAATCTGTCGTCTCCGATGTGTCGAAAGGCGTCGGGGAAACTTTTTTGATGAAATTTACGACCCCACTGTCAGAAGTGTTTTAATTGGTACGTAGGCAGTTTGTCCGAATCGGCGTTTAAGACTCTTTCAAAACAAAGTCATTATCCTTGATTTATGCGCGAAAATTCGAAAAAGGAAAGTGTACACGTGCAAGCCGGCCGACCTTTGCGATTTATAGATTTTCGCGCACGTGGAAAACTCGACAGATGTTGAGAGAGTTATCGTACTTTTTTCTATTTTTTTCTTTTAGTTTTGAACCAAAATATAATACAACTATAAATTAATAAATATTATTATTATATAGAAGTATTCCATTGGCAATTTTATAATAATCAATTATTTTTAAGGTTATATTTTAATGTACATATTATTATTATTTTAATCAATTACTTTGTAAACAGTCAATTATAAATCAGCATGTGCTTTCGAAAATATTTTCAGCATACTTTTTTTTAATTAAATTAATCATGTACACTCGTCTGATCACTCCAATGCGACGAGTGTACTATATATATCAAAAAACACACCAAATTATATCATCATCATCATCATCATCATTTACAGCCATTCGCCATCCACTGCAGGATAAAGGCCTCTCCAACACGCTTCCACTCGTCTCTGTTTTGCGCAACACTCATCCATCTCATTCCGCACATTTTCCTAATTTCGTTCACCCATCTTCCTTGCGGTCTTCCTTTTACTCTTTTGCCTTCTCTCGGGTACCATTCAAGCACTTCTTTTGTCCACCTTTCGTCCATCCTCCTAGCTACGTGACCCGCCCATTGCCATTTCAATCCACTACCCTTGTCATATTTCTCACCCACGTGTTCCGCTTCCTGTCTTTCCTCGTTATGCCAAGCATACAGCGTTCCATACTTCTTTGAGTGCATTGGATTTTATTTTGCATCTTGGCGTTCAGTGTCCAAGTTTCACATCCATACGTCATCACTGGCAAAACGCTTTGATCAAAGATCCTTTTCTTCAGGCAGAGTGGCATTTTTGATTTAAAAACAGCATTCATCCGTCCAAATGCACTGCACCCTAATTTCATACGTCTCTTTATCTCTTCATTTTTACTACCAGACATGTCAATTATTTGACCTAAATATAAATAATTATTTACTACTTCTACTGGTTTATCATCTAAGGGGATGCTATCAGGCATGCAATAGCTATTGAACATTAGTTTAGTCTTATCTACGTTAATTTTTAATCCTACTTTTCTACTTTCCCTGTCCAGCTGTGTTAGTCTGATAAGTAGGTCAGCTGAATCACGAGCTACTAAAACTATATCGTCTGCGAACCGAAGGTGACTCAAAAAGCGACCATTGATGCTTACTCCGGCTGTATCCCAATCCAATTTCCTGAAAACTCCCTCAAGCACCGCATTGAATAACTTGGGCGAGATTGTATCTCCTTGTCTTACTCCTTTTCCTATGCTAAATCTATCTGTACCTGAAAAAATTTTAACCGAAGCTGTGGCATTCTTATATATTGCAGCTAACAGTCCCACATAGGGTTCCGGCACTCCCTGTGTTTTTAGAGCGTTAAGTACTGCATTATGACTAACTGTATCGAAGGCTTTCTCATAATCGACGAAACCTAGGCACAATGGCCATTGATATTCGTTGGCGCGCTCGATTAGTTCGCCAACTACTTGGAGGTGGTCCATTGTGCTGAAATTTGCCCTAAACCCTGCCTGCTCTATAGGTTGGTTCTCGTCGAGGATATTCTTCAGCCTTTCTGTAATAACCTTCGTGAAGAGCTTGTAGACCGCTGAAAGTAGACTAATGGGTCGGTAGTTCTTGATATCGCTTTTGTCGCCTTTTTTGTGTATTAAAATGATAGTTGCGTTATTCCATCCTTCTGGTATAGCTTGGTTCTGGATGCATTTGCTGAAAAGCCTAGCTAAGATATTAATTAGGGGGGGGCCGCCACATTTTAGTAAGTCAATGGGAATATTATCTTCCCCTGGGGTTTTACCGTTCTTTGCAGTTTTTAGCGCGGCCTCTACTTCGCTAGGCAATACTGCAGGAACCCTTTGGCCGTGTGTCGATTCCAGAGCGGGGAATTGGCCGTTGTCGTTCTCGTATAGTTTTGCATAGAACAATTTAAACACATAATTATTAAATATTTTTACATTATAAACATTCAAGAATTTTATACAATTCGATCAATACGCTCAATTCAAACATTTATACAATATGAATTTTTATACGATAATAATCCACAGAGACATCTATGGAGAAATTTTTTCAGAATTTTTTATACAAACCGGTGAACCTTGAGAAGCTGAATAACTCAAGATATGCGGGAGATAATGCAAATTTTGCCCGTTTCAGTAAAAAACAGAAAAATTGCCAAACTTTGATAGGAAATAATTGACTTGGAGTCACAAACCAAGGTCTGGCCAGCAGCAACCAGCGGAACTTGAAACCGTGACCACTCTTTCCGAAAGCTAAATAACCGGACTGAGTAAGCTGTGGTGAGGAACCTGTCCTTTAAATGGAGGTATTTACTTAGGCCATATCAGATTATTCTGGAACGAGCGGTGGCTGCGCGTGGACCTCCTAAATCACCCAATAAATGCTGTGAAGCGACTTTGGCCTTTCATTTGGATCCTTCACCTACCCCTACGCAACGCTATGTATATTAGATTTTGTTATGATACACTTAGATACTCTTTTGAATAGCAGGTCAAAAAGGATGTTGATTTTCTACTCGTCCTTCGATTAATCCATATAAACTATCCGATACAACTTTTTCTGCTGATTTCAAAACAGTACAACTAACAAAAAATCGAAATATATATTCGGGTACTACCAGTAGTCTATTTTTCAATACCGTTAGTCTATTTTGAAATATCGATAGGCCAATAGTATCGGATGTCAATAGTATTGTTGGTACTGATACTGGGATCCCTAATATAGGCATACTATTATTTGATTTAAAACAATAGTAACGGTTATTCTTTTCAATATAATTGAAAGCAAACAACTGTAAATCTCATTATGATAAGTGCATTTTGCAATAGCTTGTACATATGTATATGTATATTATGACATTATTATTATTGATGATACGATCCATCAAATGTGTGGATGCAGCAGCTCTATCTGGGAATAAACTGGGAGACGGGAAAACTAATAAGTTCCAGAAAGGACTTGAAACTAATAATAATTTACATACGAAAAATATTTTTGATTTATTACATTATATTTGTATTGACTTACTTCAACAGACATGTTTAGTTATGATACTATCAGTTTAATTATAATATTCGACTAATCTTACTATAATAAACCACGAACATGCTTAAATGATTTTATTAATATGCCATATGTTAATACAAATATTTAAATTAATCCGTCATGATTTTCATAGATTCATACCGATAATTTTGAACTCGCTGAAATAATGCAGTTTTTTTGCAACGATTTTTCATCTCATATTCAAATATAATCACGTAAATCAATAAATATCACCATCATAGCAATTTTGTAAGAAATATATGTATGTATATAATCAAATGTATCTTACATATATGCACTTTTAATACTTTAATTTAATTTAATATTGAAAATCCCAAGACATTCACATTTAAAACGAATAAAAGGTTGAATAGAATCAAAATGTTCTGTATATTAAAATATTTTAGCGCATAAGTTTATGAAACATAAAATTTCAAATATACCTTTTTATTGCCACACTTTATACCGAAGCATAAATGTTTACTATGGTACATCAAACTTAAATTAAATTCATTAATTCCATAATATATGCACATATACACACATTCGTACAGAAAAAGTATACACACACCGTATATTTTCGGCTCATCCGTCAAACTTTGAAGGTTTCGTTTACATACCAACATACATCATACAATGGATACATATGTACATACATATATTCATGAAATTTGGCCTATGTATATTTGACGTAGGAGAAGTTCGGCTTTTTGACGTGTTCGAACGCGAAACTTTCGACCGAATGTAAAGAAGGGTCGTTACCTATATTGGTTTTTCCTGGAGTCCGAAATGCAAATCCACCACTCCATGTAATTTTCATATGGATGAATTTTATTCATACGAAAAACCTTTCGTCTCTATCCTGAAGCTGGTACTCTCGTCTACACGTCAACGTGTCCGTGCAAAGTTAACATATCATCGTATTAGACGCGCACCCTTTCCGATATATCGCATCTTGAGTATATAATATTCAAATATGCGACGTATCAAATGTGTCATGAATAATTTTATAGAAAACTCGTTTTCGCTCATATCGACTCGTGTAGAATATATACATATTTATTTACGTCGCATGGAAGATGGTAAACAGGCCCACTTTCAGTTGATTGATTTTGATGAATTTTTTCGTGATGTGTGTGTTTTCAGATTGTTTTATATTTTATTTTTATTTTATTTTATTAATTGAAAAATCAACAGACAGGATGTACAGAGATAGGTATAAAAAACACAAAAAGTAAATAAATAATATATGTAACACCCGAGTCCAATAATAGATTTTTACAAAAATGAAAAAGATAAATATAAGGAAAACAAATTAAAAAGTAAAGAATAAAGGCATGACAAAATATGTAGTACATTGCATAATTAAACTATAGTATTAAAATATTTGGAAAAGGTTATAAGATAGAATATAAGAAGAAATTGAAATTTACAAATATAAAAAACAAATGAAAAAGGTAAATACAAAATAAACAAATGAAATGGAAAGGAATGAAAGCTATAATATGATTAAATAGCACATTACATAACTAAACTAAAGTATAAAAATAATGGAAATATTGGAAAAATAGAATAGAAGAAAAAATGAATCAATCGGTCAAGATTCTCTTGATGTTAGACCTGAATTGATGTAGGGAAATACCAAACAGATCAACCTCATTCAGCTCTCCGTTAAACATACGATAAACGCGCTGCAGATAAAAATATTTTTGGGAATTAGTATTGAAAGGATCAAGTGAAAAGAGTGTAACGCGTCTAGGGTATCGAACTGGGATTCTGAAATTAACCTTATTCAGTAAATCAGAACAATCAAGGAAACCATTTATGAGCTTAAAGAAGAATATAGCATCAGAATGTCGTCGCCTGACAGAAAGATTGTTAAAAGAAAGGATTTTTAAAATGTCGGAAACAGTAGAATGGGTATAGGTAGGAAAAAGGTAGCGTAAGGATTTAATAAATTTAAGTTGAACTTTCTCAATACAATTAATATGGGATAAATAAAAAGGTGACCAGATAATTGAGGCAAATTCAAGGTGAGACCTTACAAAGGAAAAATAAAGTAATTTTAGTACATAAGGATCATTAAAGGGTTTTGTTGAGCGGAGTAGGAATCCAAGAGATTTAAATGCTTTGTTGGTAATAAAAGAAATATGTTCAGAGAAATCTAGTTTATTATTGAGTATTACACCAAGATCCTTAATAGAAGATGACGTGTTAAGGATTGAATGATTTAATTGATATTGATTAGTAATAATTGACTTATTTCTAGTGAAATTTAAAATAGAGCATTTTTCTAGATTAATAAAAAGATCATTATTTAAACAATATATAGAGAATCTATCTAGATCTTCTTGTATCTTATGACAATCGTCTATGGTGTATATAGGTTTGTAAATTTTTAAATCATCAGCGTAAAGAAGTATAAAGGAATGTTTGAAGATGTATGAGATATCATTAATATAGAGTAAAAAGAATAAGGGACCTAAATGCGACCCTTGTGGGACACCGGAAGGAATATGTCTAAGTGATGATCTAAAACCATTGAGAATGATGATTTGGTGACGATTTAGTATATACGAAGAGATCCAACGAAATAAATTTCCTCGGATTCCAAGGGACCAAAGTTTATTGAGTAAAAGGTTGTGATTGATTTTATCAAAAGCTTTAGAGAAATCCGTATAAACGACGTCTATTTGGATTCGTTTGTCCATATAAGATGTGAGAGTACTAGTGAAATTAAGCAGGTTAGTCTCTACCGATCTCCCCTTAAAAAAACCATGTTGTTCAGGTATAATGTAGTTTTTGAAATTGGAGAAAAGGAAATTATAGATAATTTTTTCAAAGATTTTACTAATGACAGATAGTTTAGATATAGGACGGTAATTCTCAATAAGATTCTTATCACCTTTTTTAAAAATAGGGGTGATGTAAGATAATTTCCAATAGTCAGGAAATTTACCGTTCGACATAGAAAGATTGAAAAGGATTGTTATGGGAAGAGATAATGGGACAGCACATTTAACAAGGAAAAAAGAAGGCAAACCATCACAACCCGCACCAAGATTAACATTGAGAGAGTTGATGTGACTGAGTACAGTAGATAAGTCAAAATGAAAAGTAGATAAGTTACAAGAAGAAGTATCTGTATTAGAGATAGAAAGGTTAATGGTAGAATCACTATTGAAAGTGGAGTCAAAATAGTCAGCAAAAATGGTACAGATTTCAGAACCATGTGAAGCCGACTTATTTCCATAATACATTACGGAAGGATATGAAGAGGAGGTATTTTTTTTTGAATTTATATATGACCAAAATGATTTGGGATTAGTTTTAATATTATTTTGAATAAGAGAAATATAATTTCTAAAGCAGATTAAAGAATATTTTTTAATTCGAGCTCTTAATAGTGAAAAACTTTGATAATCTAAGGGATTTGAATAAATTTTAAATTTTTTATGGAATTTGTTTTTTTCTTTTATTATTTTAATAAGAGACGATGTAAACCAAGGGGGATATTATATGTGTGTGTATTGTATTTGTTGGTTTTATATAGAAAATTCATCATACAACACATTTCACTTAAGCGCTCCAGGAAAAACATTTCCGCGAAATCATTTTCCACCAACGCCAAATATCAGCTTATAATTGGAGTGTTTCTTTTTGTTTTGGACTTATTAACTTTCGTTTTCGTCGCCTTTGTATTATTTTATCATTTATTGAAATATTTTATACGCAATATTAAAATTTTCCCCATTTTAAAATGATTGTATCTGTTTTTTTTTTTATATTAATTAACTGGCTATATTACATAGAGAGGATAAAAATTAGAGATAAAAACCTTCAAGGGCGTAAAAATACAAAATAATAAACGACACGTATTTTTTTTAAATATTTTTACTATTGTAAAAAAAAACACCAGCACGCCTGATCTATACTATGGGAACCCAGGCCAAAACTCACCCCCTGGAGTGTTTTCGGTGACATTTTATTTTTGTTTTGACAGGGATCGATATCAGAGATTCCCATACTTGAAGAATTGTAGGAGTAATATTAAGATCGAAAGCGGTTATTCCCATATTTGATGAAACTTAAGAAAAAAACTCGTGCCGAACTTTTAAGTGTGTTCTTACCATAAGGCTGCAGATACACAGACTTGTACGCAGCACGTGTTATTTAGATAATTTTGCATATGCAAAAAACGCCTGATCTATGCTATGCCAATCGAGGCCAAAGCTCACCTCCTGGATTGTTTTCGGTAACATTTTATCCTTATATTGACCACATATTTGAAGAAATAAATGTACATAGGAAAAACTTGTCAAATAATCGGATCGTACGAATTAATAATGACATGAGGATACGCCCATCACAGCGTGGTCTACTTAGGCATGCCATGCTATCGATTCAGTGTGTCTGCGCCCTAAAGGGTCCGACCCCTCGTTAAACAAGATTGGCAGTTTTATATTGAAAACTGTCAAATTGCACACAAACACATGGCGTTGCATACAAACAGATGGTTTTGTTTTGCAAACAATAGCACGGCGTTGCCTGGGAGTTTTTGTACAGCAGCCCTTTTCCGATCTCTGAGTTTTTCCAAAATGCATCTTCGCTCTCAGTTAAGAATTGACAGATTTCATAGCGTACAGACACACTTACCCGGCGCTGCCCTGGCGTTTTTATTAATCCAATCACATAAAAATAGAATTTTATATGGAGTAATTATATAGACGGGGATTTACAAATGCTGCAACTAGTCATATTGTCATTTTTTTTCTTTTCAATATAAATTAACAGTCTGGCTATTCAGGGCGTAGTCAATCGTTATCCTTTTTTTGTGGCTTTGTTTGATGGAATCGGTGATTTGTCGCCGGTTCGTTTTTGCGGCCACGTCTCTATTATCGGATGCCGTCGAAGTCTGTTGCGAATCTTTGCGAATCAACTTGGACGGCAATTAATTAAGCCGACAAGAAAGGCGGAAGAGAACCAGAGGCGGAAAACTTGTCTGGAGGAAGCTTTTCGTTTTTCCGCAGCTTTCGCTTGATTAAGCCCGAGGCCCTCCCACACCCACCCCCTTACCTCTATCTCGGCGTTAACCTCACCCCGTGACAGGTAGTTAAGTTACGTGCAGTTTATAAACATCTTTGATAATAATATAAACTAACTATTATGCATATAAATATATTTCAGACTATTTATATAATAATGAGAAATTTCGATGCATTCATATTATGCTATTAAAGTTGGCTTGAATGGTGAGTTTAGTCCAAAAAGGACTTAAAATAAGTAAATATATTTAATCAATCGTTACGTAAATTATTAATTACATAGTTGCATTACTAGTGAGTCCAGAATTACATATATTTCAAATATTAAAACAAGGTGACTTTTCTTTACATTCTTTATTGGTGAAATATATTACCACACATCTACAATGTAAACAGAATTTTTATCCTAAAATGCAAGATCTTCTAAATTCATTAATTTATTCACTCTTATGACAATGTGCACAATTTTCTCAATCTTTCATAGATCCATATTACACATAGACACTTAGTAAAACACTCGTCAATTGCCATAAACCATAGATCAATGGTGAGTGTGTAATGCTTTCGATTGTGTTCTATCCCTGGCTTTGTTGCTTTCCAAACCTTGAATATGTGACTCCAAGATCGATTGTTTCCTTTCATAGTTTGCCAATTTATCTAATTTCATTGGAAACGGTTTCAACAAATTGGCAATCCTGTTCTACATATTTTTCGCAAAATTTGAGTTAAATCAAATAACTCATAATTTCTTGATATTTAAAAAATGCTGCGAAAATTTGCCCATAGTCCCATTTGTCTCTATGATGATTATAATGTTTGATGGTCGATATTTGTAATTAGGATTGAATAATATGTATATACAATGTTGACAATAGATGTCCATAGAACGAGGAGATTGTGTTCAAAATTATTTAGGAATTTGTCATAGCAAGTTCCATTTTTCATTTTCCATACTATTTGAAGAAACTTTTAATTGACTTATGTTTAACTATTTATTTTATTATCTTTATCTTAGCTGTAAGTTTCTCTCTGTTTATTAAATAAATAAATAAATAAATGAAAAGTCTTTCAAAAATCATGCAGTTTTTCATATCTTCATCTAGTTGTGTTATTAATAACTTTATTTAAATATATTTTATTCTGTCATAAATGGTTATATCACGTATATATTGAATAGATTCTACTTATTTTGATTGGATTAAAATAACAGAAAATCGCAGTATCAAATATAAAGCAATGGATTTTTTTTGTGTACAAAATTGTAAATACATATGTAGCATAGACTGTCAAATCATGCTTTATATTGAATTTCGAACGATGCGAGCGCACATATTTTTATAATTGAACCAATCAAATCGTATGGGGATTTTATTCAAAATTTCATATATCAAGCAAAAGTTATATAGCATGTTCTTTTAGTACAATAGTTAGGTATACTGTAGGTGGAAAATCTGTGGAGGTGAAAAATTAATAAAGCCGCATAGTTTCCTGTAATCTTTCTTGACTCTCAAACGCCATTTTCCCCTCTCGCGTGTGTGTGTGTGTTTTCAGAAGGCTGTGTCGCTTTTTTGTTTGGGTACCTGGTGGAAAAGGCTGTGTGCCCATTACCACGAATATTTTCTTTAGAAATTGCCTCCGCCTACGTTTAATATTTTCTTTTGGAAAAGTCCCTACGGCGCATGAACTTCTGTCATCCGTTGTATTGTGCCCATGGAAAATGTTCAACTTCTACCAACACGAAGGCAACAACAAAATAAACACGACTATGTACATACATACATACACAAACAAACACACAGACACCACTCGTTCATCCTCGGACTATAACATCCCAAAAATGTAAATAAAAATAAACGAAACACCAACTTTATCTTGTAATCATTTATATATGTAACTTAACGATGTTGTATGTGGACAAGGATCCTAGCAATCAATTATCAACCCACTTACATCAAAGTAGTCTTTTGGAAATTTCGATAAATATTATTGATGACGGTTAAAATGTGATTTCATCCCTCCTGAAAGACTTCGGATCCTTAGCGAAAGTTATGAAAGCCTTGTTACTCGTTCACCATATAAATTGATCAATATTCCGTATTTGTATTAAAGTGTATGTATTTTTTTTTCTAATGGTTGAAGGAAAAAAATGAAACATGAATCCACGTAATTTAGATAATAATTTAATATGATGTTATTTAACTTTAACAGACCTGTCATTATTTTGTTATGATACAAATTGGACTATTTTTTGTTGTATTAATACAATGTTTTAATGATGTCGGGTTCTGTGTCTTCTGCTATTTGCAGACAACATAAAATTTAAAAAAATATCTCTTCCATTGAAGATTGTCTAGACTAGGACTTCTTTACTAACTATACATACATACATATGTCTTAATAACCTGCTGTATCTCAATGTTACCAAATGTTTTCACATTACATACATTCTCTAGACCTACATCCCTTATATTCTTTAATTTTCTTATGAACACTAAACAATATGAATAAATAAATAAATAAAATATGCACATATATCCCATATCTACCATTATTCAATGCTTTTCTTTTGTATTTTCATTTTTTCATTATTGTTATTATCCTTAGAAACTTTTTTGGTGTCTTATATTTTATCTAAAAACATTGAAATCTTTAATTTAAACGCAATATAGCTAGCAGTATGACTTAATGATAGCGTGTATGTTTAGCACCAAGTGGGTTCCATCCGCCATACTGCTGGTTAGATTTGGGAGTAGTATTTGTGACTCCAAATCGATCGTTTCTTATCAGAGTTTGCCAATTTTATCTGATCATTGTTGAAATAGTTCCTCAAAATTGGCAAAAAATCATCTTTCCTGTTGTCAAAAATCTTATGTATTGATTGTGTGTATAATTTGTAAAAATTAGGTACAAAATCTAAATCCATAGACATCTCAATGGATTAATTCTGTAATTAATTATAATGTTGTGTTCTTCAGCTTCTGGAAATACAGTGATTTGTGTAATAACTAGCTGAACCTCGGCATGCGTTGCAATGCCACAATAACGCAAGAAATTCCCATCCCCGTTGCCGTTCCCATTCCCGTTCCCGTTCCCGTTCTCGTTCTCGTTCTCATTCTGGTTCCCGTTCCCATTTGTCGGAAAAACACAGGCATCGAACACATTTGAAATTATTGCGTTGCAATGACACTCATTCCCGTTTTTCCCGTTTACGTTCCCGTTTTTTCCCGTTTTTTTTTTCACAGTAATCTTCCCGAACATGCATACAACAAATTCTGAAGGTTCCATCGCAATCGCTTCAGTGGCTTAGGAGCCTATTCGAGAGACATACACACACACACACACACAGACATTCATTTTTATATACATATATGTATATGTAGATCAAATGCTGTATTGTTTGTAAATAATTATCCAGAAAGGCGCATTGGGTTCTTCCTTTCAAGCCTTCCTGATCTATGTAAAAAAAAATAAAAAACGAAAAAAATATATAAATATTTACTGTATCATACATAGGTATTCACCTTCAACGAAGTTCAATATATGTATTTATGAATTGCCGAATGTATGTGTGTATATACCTATAACTAGTAAAGTCGAATATATAATGTGAACATTAAAAAGTTCCCTTATATTATTTAAAGTATAAGTTTACGAAACTATAGAAACGAAATTACCTGTTTATTATGTAAGAACATGTCGTGGCAATTTTCTTTGAGAAAATATAGCGCTCGAGAACGTTAGCAAAATAATGTATACCCATAATATACATATAATATTATACATAGATGTGTGGCTCGCATGCTTTTAAATATGATTTACGACTCATAGTAATAACTGAGAAAGGGTAGTTATAAACAAAAGGTAGGGATACGCGCGTACAGGTGAGACGAAGCGTACGTTACGCAACTCGACTCTCAAGGCGAAATTCTCGCATGATTAATTCTCCACAAACAACTATGCGAGATTTCCAAGTTTGCGTGTTTTAAGTGAAATTCCCAGGGTCCAGTGAAAGGTTAGAGAGAGAAATGGATAGCCGTGCTATCTATTAGGTGACTGAAAAAAATCGTCCAACGAGACGCTTGAATATTTCTTATTTGCCTCGAAACATTTTTATTCCAAAACTATTTTTAAAGTCATATTTCATTATGTTTCTAATATATTTATTACTAATCACCGGAGCCTGAGGGGGGCGTGTATTGTTCAAAGGTTGTAAATGCACTGTTAAAGGTTTGCCGAACAATGGATAACACTGTGACTATCCTACCTCTATTTACTACACTTCAATATTGAATATACTAATTTTCAGTTCGTATGAATCTTTAATGTATATATTTGTATTTTTTTTTATATTTTAAAGTAAGCGTATGTCAGCAAAATATATAATACAAGTTTTCATATGTACATACATACGTACATATACATATGTATTTTTTAATTCGGTGATTACTGGTCACAAAGTCACTAACATCTGTATAACGGAACATCTGGCAGCCGAAAAGTCCATAATACTAACGAAAACTATCATACTATCGAAAACTATCATACTAACGAGAACTTGAGTGCCAAATATTGTGTATTCGCGATTTTCATGGCAAAAATTGTCTTTGTGACCACCGCAATGTGACGAATAGTCTAATTACCGTATTTTTTAACCTTTTTTATCCTTTAATATGATTTTATTTTTACTGTTGTAATTAACTAGAACTGTATCTTTACGAAACTGTGTTTAATTTTAGCTTAATCTGGTTAAATTATGCTTAATCTCAATTTGAAATCATGCGACTGTTCGCTTTGTAGTTTCTGCTTAAGAATCATATCATTCAAATTTAAAACGATTCCGCCTGATCATTCACTAATTAAATATAGTATCGATGAATGATCGCATTTTTATGATCGCAAGATATTTGACAAATATTAGAGACGAGAAGAATTAGTGCAAAATTATGTACATATATACATACATATGTACATATACACATACGTATGTACATATAACCACTACAATGGTCTTATGATTCACATTTTCAAAAACAAGCATCTGAAAGGTCATCGTTTCAGACTCCAAAAATATATGTATGTATGAATTATTAGGTTGGCATGCAATGGTTAAGTTGTCATCTTGTACCATGTGACGTGACGAACGAATTAGTTCGTTGTGGCGCTCCGCCAGCTAAGCAATGTCGTAAAACGCCCAACGAGTCGCATTTTACTACTATGTCTCCTGATAACTAGATTCTACGTTTTGGGGGCTCGTCCGGGATGAAGATGAAGACGAAAAATACAATGAGAGACGATGAATATCATTCGAGGGCGAGATGATTTATCAGGAAGGGCCAAACATGGGATTTAATTTCCTAGAAGAATGTATGCATGAATGATAAGGTTGGCATACAAGAATTGACTAATGGTTAAATTGTCATTTTGTACCATGTGACGCGGCGAACTAATTAGTCCGTTATGGCGGTCCGCCAACTAAACAATGTTGTAAACCGCCTAACGAGTCTCAATTTACTCTACCGCCTGGGTGTTACAGTAACATTTTTATTCTATTTATTTTTTTGTAAAAACTGCACGATTTTTCCCGGTCACCCACTGATAATTAATCTGTGCAGTTTTCTTTTCAGCTGAAACTTTACACTGCGTTCGAGGATAACGTATCTAAGGATCGTATCTCAGGTCACAGTGTGCCCATAAATAACTACCCGATGCCATACTTTACGTAAGTTCTGAATACGGTTATCCCATCGTCTGAACTGCAACGTCGTCGGCTGCAGCCGGGATAGGTGAGATGCAATTATGCGAAGCTGCAAAATGCACTATCATTTTAAATTTAGGTACGCCGAGACGCGAACGAAGTGCGCCGTTACAAAATCGATACCCAGGCTTTCCATATTGGAGATTGGCGAGATTGGATATTGTTCGACTGGATTTTACTCGTACTATAATATACGATTGAGGTTTTTAAATTTATTTATTCCCAATCTGATGTATCGGAAGTTATTTACGGCCGCTTTTTATGCGTTGTCTGCAGCACGACCCGGCCCGGATTCACTCTCACATAGACCCGGACGCGTATAAATAGACCATGATATTAAATTATGGTCGATTTTTAATCGCTTTCCATATATTTCGCCATGTTTGATTACAAACGTAGTCGAAATTTCATGGGGTAGGGTTAGGGGTGCCATAGGAATACATCTCTCCGCAACTGTTACGCTTGGCATTCGTTACGATCGCCATAAAACCATGACGGTAGTTATTGCCGGTCGGGGTATTGCAGCCGTGCCGTTCAATTACGAAGGTAATTACGTTTTACACTAACGCCCCCTCGTCCCGAATGGTTGACGGCAACTGGAGTGGCTGCCTTTTAAATTAAATGAATTTCGCGGTGAACGCGTCTCATTATATGTATAATATTTCCGTAGGAAAATTCGGAAAATTGCTCGATTTGCATTTCGTATATACTGTATAATATTACAAATTATTTACCTAAGCTTAAGTTTGGACCATTGTGTCGATACAGAAGTCCCTCATGCGCCACAATGGTCGAAAAATACAAAGATGAGAAAAAATTTAAAAATATATATATAGCAAGCAGCATAACTCGGTCGTTAAACTTCTACCAAGGACCGAGAGGCGCCGGGTTCGATCCCATGAGCTGGCCTGAAAATAATTTTTCTGAGTATATATGTAGTGCTGCCGGTCAAACTTGGATATTTGTGCTCCAGGTCGATCGTTTCCTATCAGAGTTTGCTAATTTTTATGATTTCATTGTTGAAACGGTGCCTGATTAAATTGGCTAAAAACCTTCCTACCTACTACGTCACCACTATTTGAGTATGATTAATGTACAATAAAATGTATGTACAACTCATAGATGTCTCGTTAATTTTAGAGTTTTCAGTGTCTCGTAATTCAGCGACTTGTGTAATAAAAATGCTGTTTGTAATTGGCCAGGAAAGCGCATTGGGCCTTCCTGGTATAAAATGTAATAAAAAATAATAATATCTTAGCAGTACGCTGTACATATTATTAGCATTATAATAATATAATACTATGACTACTTACAAAATTAAATTAAAATTCTAAAATTGAAAACCATCAATAGATCAGTAGCTATTAAAATAGATATAAGATGTATTATGAACATGATTTGCTAATAAAAAGAATTTAACAAAAAAAAAAAAGCATTTTCATTTCTCTACGTTTCACACTCTCTTGGATACTATTCGAGCCCATATTTTGTCCATGTTTTCGACGACTGCCAATTCATTCTTTTCACTCGCTCCATTATGTCAGCTGATGGAGGTATGCCTCTCACTCGTGTGTTTCGCTTTTTGTCTCTTCTCATTATATCGAGAATATAATGTTCCATGATTATCTGATTACGTTGTATTATAAACGAAACTCTTTTCGTCCTCATTTATGAGTTTCTCCAAATATACATATATGAATTACTGCTATATTCGCTCATTTTATATTATTCATTCTATCGGAATACGTTTAAACTTCAATTCGTTTTTATGTGTATCCGAACCCTTTATTTAAATCCAATTAGGCTCATTCTTCTGTCACATGTCACTGTCACACGAATCGACGTTAACCGCTTATATAACAATTGGTCGACGAAAATACCAACATATTGGAATTATTTATGTCGGTATTATGTACCTACATATGTACATATATATAGCGTTTCGGGAAATACGATACATGTGTGTACAACATTATATATGTATATCATATAAAATAAAATATTTTTATGTACAATATCATACTCTCTGAAAAAGATCAAAAATTTGTCACCTGTCCTTGACACAAGTTGCCCAAGTTCGAATCGCGATTTATGTTCGCACGGAAACTATTAAGGACTGATATTTATTATCGTCGGGTAACTGCAGTTGAATTGAATAAACGACGTTCGCAAGTAGTCCCATAAATCTCGACGCAGTCAAAGGGTTAACTGTTTCCTTCCGACGTTGATAAAATGCCAGCGATGAGTCTTGTATCGATGCGCATTGAAAAATTCGTCTTAGAACTATCCAATTAATATTTGGTATGTAAAATTAATACAATATTTAATATTAATTTAATAAATACATTAATATAAGTATGTATGATGTTTTGTGTTTCAAAACTTTTGTATAAGTTTGATATATCGTTAACTAGCACGAGTTGAAATGTATCCAAGTTGTTGTGATTGACAACACAGTGACTAATCATTGTTTTTGTTTTATTTAAATTTAAACGTTTTTCAAGTGGTTTTTTTTTTGTGCAGTTTTTTCTCGAAATTCAACGAAAGGAAATCCTCAGATCTTGTCTTGTCTCTCGAGACGAGCTTACAAATTCGTCGTCGATAATTTATTTTCGCGCCGCGTTAAAGTTTTCTTTATCGCTTCTGTCGTTTTTCCGAAGGACAATTTTATTTTTTTATTTTTTTTCTTCATCCGCTGGAAAACAAATTCCATTAGCATTACGACGATGGGCGTAAACAAGGGATGTAGCTTCTGAAACTATGTATTTCATTGCGGTTTTTACATCATCCATATAAGTATATTACATATATGTAATATAATTTATAGTAAAATATAAAAGTAACAAAAAATTATTATATTTTTTTATATTTGGAAATGAAATTTCCTCTAATAAACTCATATACATACATACAATATATATAAGTACAAATTTTGTTTTGATATACATATTTATGGGGTATAAATCTGTGGCTAGCGTGAAACTTTTCCAACTAAGTAGTCACGGGTTCAATCTCTAGCCCGGTGCTACTGGCCAGACCTTGGATATGCGACTCCAAGTCGATCATTTCCGGTCAAAATTTGCCAATTTATCTTATTTCATTGAAACGATTTCAACAAATTGACAACCTTTACCAATTTCTCGAAATTTTCTAGGTTTCAGCATCTCGAATCAGCTGATTTGTATAAAATTCTGCAAATTTGTCCATAAATGTCTCGCAAATTTGGAGTTAGTCAGCATTTCGAAATTTGGTGATTTACATACATATGTACATACGTACATAAAAAAATTGCTGCAAAAAATTAAAATTTGTCCATAGATGTCTCTTTGTGGCTGTGTTAAAATTATTCTAAAATTGTATATCAATGTTTTTAATTGGCCAGGAAGACGCATTGGGTTTTACCTGTTAACCCTTTCTGGTATAAATGTACATACATGTATGTAAAAAAAAATTATAATAAATAAACAAATATATGTGTGTATTTTAGAAAAAAGTATATTTTTGACTTTTGACTTTTACTTACATAGTTACAAAGTCTCTTTCGAAGTTATATATTAGATTAATAAGTCTCCACTCCGGTAATTTGTTTTTTTTTTTTTTTGTTGCTCAGTGTCACTAAAATAATAAATTATATATTTATGTCATCATCATCATCATCATTTACAGCCATTCGCCATCCACTGCTGGATGAAGGCCTCTCCAACACGCTTCCACTCGTCTCTGTTTTGCGCAACACTCATCCATCTCATTCCGCACATTTTCCTAATTTCGTTCACCCATCTTCCTTGCGGTCTTCCTTTTACTCTTTTGCCTTCTCTCGGGTACCATTCAAGCACTTCTTTTGTCCACCTTTCGTCCATCCTCCTAGCTACGTGACCCGCCCATTGCCATTTCAATCTCTTCACTCTATCCACTATGTCCACTACCCTTGTCATATTTCTCACCCACGTGTTCCGCTTCCTGTCTTTCCTCGTTATGCCAAGCATACAGCGTTCCATACTTCTTTGAGTGCATTGGATTTTATTTTGCATCTTGGCGTTCAGTGTCCAAGTTTCACATCCATACGTCATCACTGGCAAAACGCATTGATCAAAGATCCTTTTCTTCAGGCAGAGTGGCATTTTTGATTTAAAAACAGCATTCATCCGTCCAAATGCACTGCACCCTAATTTCATACGTCTCTTTATCTCTTCATTTTTACTACCAGACATGTCAATTATTTGACCTAAATATAAATAATTATTTACTACTTCTACTGGTTTATCATCTAAGGGGATGCTATCAGGCATGCAATAACTATTGAACATTAGTTTAGTCTTATCTACGTTAATTTTTAATCCTACTTTTCTACTTTCCCTGTCCAGCTGTGTTAGTCTGATGAGTAGGTCAGCTGAATCACGAGCAACTAGAACTATATCGTCTGCGAACCGAAGGTGACTCAAAAAGCGACCATTGATGCTTACTCCGGCTGTATCCCAATCCAATTTCCTGAAAACTCCCTCAAGCACCGCATTGAATAACTTGGGCGAGATTGTATCTCCTTGTCTTACTCCTTTTCCTATGCTAAATCTATCTGTACCTGAAAAAATTTTAACCGAAGCTGTGGCATTCTTATATAATGCAGCTAACAGTCCCACATAGGGTTCCGGCACTCCCTGTGTTTTTAGAGCGTTAAGTACTGCATTATGACTAACTGTATCGAAGGCTTTCTCATAATCGACGAAACCTAGGCACAATGGCCGTTGATATTCGTTGGCGCGCTCGATTAGTTCGCCAACTACTTGGAGGTGGTCCATTGTGCTGAAATTTTCCCTAAACCCTGCCTGCTCTATAGGTTGGTTCTCGTCGAGGATATTCTTCAGCCTTTCTGTAATAACCTTCGTGAAGAGCTTGTAGACCGCTGAAAGTAGACTAATGGGTCGGTAGTTCTTGATATCGCTTTTGTCGCCTTTTTTGTGTATTAAAATGATAGTTGCGTTATTCCATCCTTCTGGTATAGCTTGGTTCTGGATGCATTTGCTGAAAAGCCTAGCTAAGATATTAATTAGGGGGGGGCCGCCACATTTTAGTAAGTCAATGGGAATATTATCTTCCCCTGGGGTTTTACCGTTCTTTGCAGTTTTTAGCGCGGCCTCTACTTCGCTAGGCAATACTGCAGGAACCCTTTGGCCGTGTGTCGATTCCAGAGCGGGGAATTGGCCGTTGTCGTTCTCGTATAGTTTTGCATAGAACGTGTAAACTCTGTCTATGATTTCTTCTCTATTCCTAATTATTACTCCGCTCTCTGATCTGATTGCGATCATTTGGTTTTTGCCTAAGAAAAGATCCTGTTTGCACTTTTTCAGGCTACGGTTATTCTTAATGGTATTTTCTATTAGCTTGCTGTTAAAATCCCTGACATCCCTGACTATTCTCTTTTTAATTTCCTTATTTACTAGATTGTATTCTTGCTTATTATTATCCCTATCTAAATTCATTTTATGCTTAATTAGGTTTTTTGTTTCCGCTGAAATTTTGCTTAATTTAATCTGTTTTCTGAATCCACCTAATTTCTTACCTGTTGAGGTTAGAACCGAACTAATTACAGTGTTCAATTCCTCGATGTCTGCTTCTGGGTTTAATTTCCCGTATCTATTTCCAAGTTCGAGTTCGAATTCTTTTTTCCTAGACCTTAGTTGAGCGAAATCTGGAGAGTTACTGCATCCTTTTATTAATTTCCTACGTTCGCAATTTATATTAATGGCCATCTTGGCACGGACTAATCTGTGATCGCTACCTATATCTACTTTACTTAAAACACTAACGTCTTTAACGGAGTGCAGGGCATTTGTTAGGATGAAATCGATCTCGTTTCTGTCTCCTTTAGGACTTTCCCAAGTCCACTTATTGTTGGTGTTTTTCCTGAAAAATGAATTAGTGATAAAGAGCCTGTTGTGTTCTGCGAATTCTATGAGGCGATCGCCTCTGTCGTTTCTTTGGCCGGTACCAAAATTGCCTACTGCTCTTTCTGTATTTGCCTTTTGTCCTATTTTTGCGTTAAAGTCTCCCATGATTATTTTAAAGTGGTGACGGCTATTATCGTATGCGCCCTGTATTTTTTCGTAGAAGTCTTCTATTTCCTCGTCTGGGTGGCTAGATGTGGGGGCGTACACTTGGAAGATTTGGCAAGTGTACCTGCTCGAGATTCTTAATACTATATAGCATATACGTTCCGATATGTCGCTTATTTCTATAATATTTCTTTCTATTCTCTTATTGATAAGAAACCCTACTCCTCCTATTCTACCATTTGGTAGCCCTCTCCAGTAGAGACAGTTACCACTTTTTATGATTATTTGGTTTTGCTGTTTTCGTCTTACTTCACTAAGTCCTACTATATCCCATTTGATATTTTCTAATTCATTCTCTAATGCAAGCACACTTCCTTCACTCGATAACGTTCTTACATTGTACGTGGCTAAATACAGGTTTCTATTAGCTAAGCTATCATCCATCGTCACTCTTACCTTGTTGGAGGTTTGGATATTATTTTTCTCGCATTTATCCAAGATGTGTTGAGAAAAAGGCGGTACTTGAGAGAGATTTCCATTCAAGGAGTGAGTTCTTACCGCCATAGACTCTTCTTTGTGGTCAGCTTTGACAGATAGTCATCCTAGGTATCACTTGGATCACTTATGAGTTATTACATGCCATTTAACAGGGTTACTTTGTAAGTAAAAGTAGTTAGTTATGATAATAATAGATTAGCAATTGTTATACTACTTTTTTACAGATCTTTATCGTGAGACGCCTCTTTGGAGACAACGGATTTATATATGTGAGTGCGGTTTGCAATTTAATATTTTAATAATAACTTTAGTAAAGAATATAAAATTACACGAATTACTTTAATATAATTTAAATATGAAAAGAACTGATAGACAGTTGGGAAACACCGTTTCTGTTTGCTATTATTCTATTAAGTAAAGTTCGTTAAAGATTTTTTGGCTGGAAGCAATTATGTGGAAGATTTATTGCTTCTGTGGGACCGAACCTTGCCTGACGAAGGACCCTTTTTTTTGTATTCAGGTAAGGAGATGTATCTCGTTCGTATATGCTTTTGCTCAGATTCGACACAAAAATTAGCACAAAATTTTTCGAAATAACTGATATAAAACCGCTTTTTACGACCGATTTGCTGTTTATTTTTACACTTAAATTATACTAGGATGCAATTAGTAAAATAAGTGAGTAGATGGTTAAGTTTTTAGATTAAATTTCGTGCAATAGCCGGGTTTAAGCGAGTAATAGCGGGGAGAACGCGGAAGCACGTCTTCCCCGCATGACACGAAATACCGAACTCTCATATATTTATGTATACATACATATATACACGAACTTCATTTAAAGCGGTTCACACATTTCATTCGGCTTCAATCGCCCCATTTTGATCACATCCATATGTATTTTATGACCCCTTCTTATTATTCTGAGCATACACCTTCGTTCATAATTCTCACTTTCATCGTCCAAGTAAATTAACGATGATTCTAGAGACACGTGCAATAAACCGTGAATCCCTATACAACCATGTTGTAAATTATTAACCCAGTCAATATTTCAACGTCACATAATGGACTTTTAAAACCGGAGCTCTATTAATCTCGACCTTACGTCCGGTCTTAACAATTCAACGTAGCAGAGTTGAAGTGGGTAGGTAGGTGCGTACTTATTGTGTTGTAAGTAGCTTTCTGTGGCGTCTTTTGAAAGCGGTCACACTTGGCGAAAAACATTAGGCGACATGTAGAGCTCTCGCGAAAAGCTCTCCCCTCTCGACAATGAGGGCTAGATGCTGGGAGGGTTGAGACGACCCCATTTGTAGACCGGATATTTTGACGAGTCGTGCGGCCATTGTGACCGAACACTCGTGAAAATGGCGAGCTTTTGTGTGTTGGACTTTTCAGCGTCGAGAGTTGCACACGCTCTACGCTGAGAAGTTTTGAATAATGCTCCAAGAAGAATTCCAAACTTTTAATATTGTATGTGTAATATGTATATGTATGTATATACGGTGTGTGGACTTCTCATTTCTGTTGTCCGCTTCTTGAAAATTTGCACTGAATATTCGCCACAGACGGCTGCAAAATGCTCTCATATTCGAGATTGAGGTCATTCGAACTGTTGTATAAAATCAATGGCAGACAAGACAATCTCCAAGAAACCATTATGACAGACAAATTACTAAAAAGTTTTTTTATTTCGTTAGATTTATTTCAATACATGTAACCGAATTCTATTGTAATTTTATTTCAGGTATTTAAAAACGACCTCAAGACGTTGATCTGTTTGTTTCAAGCAGGAATTCTAGACAGTTTATATTCTTAATGGTAAAAACATACTCAAAAGTGTGGCATGGCACGTGTAAGTGGACTCCAGCGTTGACAGGCGTATCTTCATGTCATTATTAACTCATACGATATTATTATTTCAACAAGTTACTTCTACATTTCTTCAAATATGGGAATCGCCACTATCGGTCACTGTCAAACTTATATACATGTTTCAAAACGTCAACGAAACATAAAATGTCAACGAAAACACTTCAGTGGATAAGTTTTGGTCGTGCTCCTGATATTCCAAGCACCGCTTGCATGTTTCAAGATGTTTTTTAAAAAAAAAATTGTAGTAAAAAAAGTTTTTTAAAAACAAGGCTATTATTAGTTTTGTATATAAAAATATTAAGTCTTTATAAAAAGTGCTAAAAAATATAAAAAATAAATATCAAATAAAAAATAATATATAAAAAAGTATGTACATACATACATATATATAAAAAATATATTAAAAAGAAATTTTAAAAAATGTAGGAAAATATAAAATATAAATATAAAAAAAATATCATTTGGTATGGTTAAGATTTCAATTAAGGCTTAAATTAATGTAATTAAATATATTAGTTGAGGCCTTGGGTCGCCCAAGGATGAAAAGATATATAGTTTCAAACCGATCGGAAGAATGTAGGAAACAGTGTCAGACGAGAAGGCGAAACCCAAACATTAAAATACAAATATTTAGGTACGGCACAAAAAATGTGAAGTATGCACGTCCCAGGTATAAAGGATTATAATTTTACGTAAAAATTTGTGTTTTATTGTTTGTTTTTTAGGTTTTTCTTTTTGCAATTTCGACTTAAGCATATCAGATATTCAAACATCTCTCACTGGAGATACAAAAGTCAAACATCGACTGGGGAATGGGGAATACATTATGAACACTGCACCCGTTCGTATAAGTCAGCTCATTCAGAAAGCTTTCGAAAAATGCATATGAGCTTTATTTCAAAATTGTCAGTTAAAATATATGTAGATAGTACATATATCTATTTTAATCTGCATAAGGCGGATTTTACACTAATTATTCACATGCTTGTATAAAAGTTAAATCGTTTAGAACTGTTCTAGGAATTGTGTAATCCGAAAAAAAATACTAAATGTATTGCAATCACACAGTTTGACAAAATTGGACAAAAAATCTTTTGCTACTTGACAAAAAATCTTTTGCACTTTTTTACTTTGCTACTTTTTAATCAATTTCTCCGATGATGGATCGTACTTCTACAGCCAAATTTATAATTACTTTCTAACAAAGTCACTATCGGTATTCAAAAGTTATAAGGTTCGTCATTATACATAGGTTCAAAGTCATTATAGATCGGCAACTGTCAGTTCGGTGTATATTTTCTTTTGGTTTCGGACATGGCCGACAGGCAGGCTACGAAAAGTCTATTTATACCTTTCAAGCAAGGCGTGATTTTGCCGAAAGGGTATCTGAAAAAGGTTCTCGGTCGGGGGAAAACAGGCGAACAATGAGAGCGCATTGTTTCGAGCCGATGAAAAGCCGTAATGAAGATCGACAGCATTCAAGTAACTGCCTTCTTAGTTTAACTTTCATCCGGAAGAAGCAAAGTCGGAGTCGATGCTGCTAGGTACCCAGCTTTCAATCTCCAATGAAACAAATCTGCGAAACTTCAGAAACGAGCCGCATTGATTGATCGTTACACGGCAAAACCCACAGCTATCCGAATATTGAAAGATCTTATAAACGACCCACAATCCTTCAACGCTTCATTGCATCGAAAATCACCACAGTAAATAATAAATGTATAACTTATTTCATACAAAAAAAAAACAATACTGTATTTCAACTTATAGAGAATCGAAACAACACTGAAAGAATACTACAGTATGAATACCTTTAAGGCGCAATCAAACAAAATCGTACGGCACAGCATGCCTAGGTAGACTCCAGCTGTATGTCATTGTTAATTCGGGTCTACGTGACGAGCCAGAATTTTAAATTACAGAAAACACAAATATCGGAAGGCAAAGATCGAAAATCGAAAGACCTTAAGTCGAAAGTTCCTCCCGTATTCTGCGCGCGCACATTAATACGGGAGGAAAAGCCTGTTCCTCTTGTTCCTGTTGTATCCTGCTCGCGCAATTTAAGTGATTATGTACCGTTTACCATGCACCCTTTTTTTTGATCTTTCGACTTAAGATCTTTCGATTTTCGATCTTTGCCTTCCGATATTTGCGTTTTCTGTAATTTAATATTCTGGCTCGACACGGAGACCGTGCTAATTCATACTATCTTATTATTTCGGCAAGTTTCTTCTACATATCTTCAAATATATGAATCACCGTTATCAATATAAAGTCAATATAAAGATAAGATATCACCGGAAACACTCCAGGGGGTGAGTTTTAGCCTGGATCACCATAGCATATTATATCAGCTGTGCTTGCGTTTTTTTAACATGTGCAAAACTATCTAAAAAAAAACACATGCCGCGAACCACTCTGTAAGAAAAAAAATCAAAAAGTTCAGCACGGGACGCGTACGTAGACTCCAGCAGTAAGAGGCGTATCTTTATGTTAATTATTAATTAGTACGATCTTATTTATTTTGGCAAGTTTCTACTAAATTTCTGCATAGATCAGGCGTGTTGGCGTTGTTTTTTTTTACATGTGCAAAACACCCAAAAGTTCGGCACTGAACGCGTGCGTGGTCTACGGCGGTGATAGGCGTATCTTCATATCATTATCATTTCATATGGTCTTATTATTTCAACATGTTTCGCCTGCAATCCTTCAAATTTTATTTCGTTGTACACATGTCGGCATAACATGATAAAAACCATAATTAATTAATTAATTAATGATTATGATTTTATTACAACTATTATGAACTTCTTCTTCTTCTTCTTAATGCCTTCACCGCATCCGGACGTTGGCGACCACCTCGTCGATTATTTGAAGATATCTGCATCGGTCTTCAGCGGTTCGGAACAGCTCTTCGGCGTTTATGTCGGTCCACATGCGCATGCTTCGAAGCCAAGATAACTTTTTCCTGCCAATCCATTTTTTTCCTTCTATTTTCCCCATAGTTACTAAACGGAGAAATTCGTATTTTGGACCCCGTATCATGTATCCGAGGTACTTCATCTTTCTCTGCTTGATGACAGAAACAAGTTCCCTGCCTGTCCTCATCATGAATTATTAAGAGGGCTGAACAGCAGCGCCTTGTCCATACAAACGTACTATACTTCTCCCTTCCTCAATTATGGTACTAGAGAAATTATTTTTTGAATATGCTATGGATATCCACCATTGGGGTGCATTTATCGTTTTATTTTTTCGATTAATTATTTTTTATAGGAGCTAGGAGCCGCCAAACATCTATAAAATCGCCTCTTTTTTACACCCACGAAACGAGTCCAGCGTGCTTATTTAACGGTCGATTTAAAAAAAAATACGCCGATATATGCACAGAAAGTATCTTTCTCATACCGACGATGAAATTTTTTTTAAAATTGGTCCAGTTTTGGAGAAGAAAATAGGAGAATACGAAACCTCGATTTTGTCAATTTAAAATACGTTTTATCTGGTCGAAGCGCAACTGTCGCATTCACTCAATATATATATTGATATATATTGTCGCATTCACTCAATATATACATACACTCAATATATATATCGAAGAAAAGAACGGTAACAAAATTAAGGTTTCGGGTGTACAGCCCTCTTAAGAAATATAAAAATTATGTTGTATTTTTATTTCTAAATTATTTTTTCTTTGATATACTTTTTTATTTATTGTACTTTTTATTTTAAAATATGAACTAATTGATAAATAAATTATGATTTATTTTTATTTTATGCCTTCATGTGTACCATGAAAGAAAACTGAACAATATTTACTGCTGGTTAAACAATGTTTCTACCGGTATACAATGTACACGCATTTGTTTCCAATACGTACACAAGTTATTAATATAAAACTTAGTCTCATGAAATACATACATATACCCAGAGAAATGTTATTACAAAAGAGCGGACCAACTTTGCGCCGCTCATTGTTCATTATTCGTGGTGCTTTGTTCATTTTTATGATGAACCTTTTTTTTATGCTCTCTAGCTTTGTAGTTTGCCCTGTTTCCTGGACAAAGCACGCTTCGGTCCTACCTCTAGTTATTAGTAATGCCTATGCTATGCCTATCTGTGTTCACTTTTTCTTATTCTGTCACCTTTAATAATTTTAAACAAAAAGCAATCTGAATCAATGTGAATTAAAGTGAAATAATTAATTATTGATCTATATAATCTATCATACAAATATTAATATAACATTGAAGTTACCATACTATGAACAAAAAGATTATGAGTATAAAAATAGACGTAGAAGGACATTCACTTTCAAAAACATTATTGACGCTTCAAAACATTTCTAAAAGTAATAACAGTGTTTAATTCATACTCGGTGAATACAAGAACGATTGATTAATCGATTGTAAATTCAACGATGCAGACTTAATCTTGTTCCACTCGCTTCGGATGCACTTGACTAGCGTTTCAATCAATCAAACACTTCTGTATCACGAAAGATATACATAGAAGTACATAAATAGTTGTTTTTTTAGTTCGTCTTTATTTTTTCTATATACGCAGTATCAATAGATGAAGTTGTATGATCTTTTTATCGTCAATAACTAAGCGAAGTTGGTCGTCTTTGAAAAGCGAACAGGCAGACTATGAAATTTATTATATGTAGATACACTTTCCTATTTATTTGTATGCAAAGTTGAGAATAAACATGGACGAAACGTTACCCTTTAACGGGTGAAATTTATTTTCTCTTATATATTTTACTACATAGCTGCATGCGATAATTTTCAATTGTTCGTACAAAACTCGCAACTGTCGTCACTCTGCGGTGTTTTGTTCTAAATTAAATTTTCAGTAAAACGTGGCATGGCCTGAAATGGAAGGGCAACCATGACGCCATTACGGAATGGGGTAATTGTGTTTTCCAAGCGCAATATCTCGTCCCAGAAGCACCATAGCCTCAAAGGGACGAGACTACCGACGAATGAATGCATCGCCTCAGGGAAAATTGTATTATATTCAGGCATGGTATAATGAAAGTGTTGTATATTGCCATCACCAGGTGCAATTTCCTTTTGTATTCAAGTCAACATTGATTGGTGACACTTTTTACAAATCGAAAGAGTATTCAATGCTCTAACAAATTGATAACAATGCCATGTACATAAAAATATATGTATATGCCACTTCAGTGAAATCATAACCAGTTACAGATTATTAGGGTTGGTATTATTTGATTTTTATTTTGATTTTTAAATGCTTTTTATTATTACGAAATTATGTTCACAATACATCTTATATCTATTTTAATAGCTACTGATCTACTGATCATTTTCTATTTTACAATTTTAATTTAATTTTGTTAGTTATCATAGTATTATATTATTCTAATGTTAATGTACAGCATAATAGGAAAAAGAGCTCAAAAACCTATTTACAATTCTTATAAATGCTCATAATACATCTCATACATAATATTAATTAAAGACTCTCTAAAGTCGATGACCTAAAGCAGATTGTGTTTAGGTAATCTGCGTTTATAGCTGAAGGATATAGACATTTTGTTGTAATCACCGAGACTCTTCACAAGTGTGTTAGTATGGTTATTAGTGATTCTGTCATATAATCTACTGGTTAGTTTGTTAGTTATGTCTGTAACAAACGGACTATTATATATGGCATGCAGTTTTTTCAAGGATCAATTATTTTTAGAGATTTATTTTGTATTACTTGGAGCTTGGAAAGGTTAGTATTCGAGGCGTTATTCCATACAGGTGAAGCATAGGTTAATAATGGTAATATGAGCGCGCGATATAATTTTATTTTATTTTGAACTGATAAAGAACTATGGCGATTAAATATTGGGTATATTGAGGATATACCCCGCATCGCCTTGCATTTCGCTGTCTCAATGTGAGGTGCCCATCTCATTATTTTATCGAACGTTGCTCCTAAATATTTTATTACTGATTGTCATTTCAGACATTCTCCGGAGGGGATTTACAGATCTGAACTTGGTTGGTATTATTTAAGGGCTAGGATAGGTTAGGTTAAGTAATGGTTGTTTGGTTGGTTATTTCTAGAGGTAGGATAGTCACAGTGCTATCCATTGTTCGGCAAACCTTTAACAATGCATTTAAAACCTTTGAACAATACACGGCCCCCTCAGACTCCGGTGACTAGTTATTTCTATTGTTAACCTTTTTTTGCTCTCTAGAGAGCAAAAAAAAACAAGTTAACAATAGAAATCGACAAAAGGATCCCATTTTTTTCTGTGCTGGAGCATTTCCGCGTCGATCTCTGGTAATAATATTCATATAACATCTTTTAATTTGTGTATCAATTACTTTTCGAAGTCACCCGTTGAAATCAACGGGCACAACACTAATATATGATAAGAATACACTGAAAAGGGCAGCATAGGAGGTGCTCGTGGCTTCCAACTCTACTTGTTATATTTCGGTGACATGTACTGCTGTGTAATACCAACAGATCGTGTCGACTACTGCTGTTTTAAATACGTCATATACTCTTTACGGAAATATAAATGTGTCCATATAGAATTTACTAAATAATATTTTTCATACTTCTGTTTACGTGAAGCTGCGCTGGTATACACGAACCTTCATACATAATTAAAGCGTAATAATGTTTTCAATCACTCGTTAAATTGAATTATTTCGTGTTCCTCAGAACAGCCAAGTACTGGGGAAAAGTTATCTAATCTGACAACTTATTACTACCGGCTGTCACTTGCAATCACCAGCTATTTGTTTATCAACGCTCCGAACAGAAATTGGATTACAATTTTGTAATGATTTCGTATTTTTATTTGTCGTCAAATTGTAATCGTAGGAAGTTCTCAAAGGGTAAAATAATTCACCTCTCGTCCAATCTACGAACTCAGCAAGTTAAATGAAATAGCAATTTAAAATCAATTTGCTCGGCCGGGGGAACGTTTGGCACCTTTGAGTTGAAAAATTAGGGTTTTCGTAGTCGAATAGCGGATATTAGAGCCGTCGGCGTCGGGTTATTCGTTAATAGGCACAACCCCTGCGAATATTTCCGCATTTATAAAGCTGAAAATAAGAAACCAAACGTGTACAAAGACGGTTATGCAATTTAAGCGAAATATTAAAAAATAAAATTAACTTAACATAAAAATTAACATAAAAATTAACATAAAAAAATTATTTGTTTTGATATTTTAAATTGGTGGAAGTTAATTAATTTTCTTTTACATATTTCCAAATGGAAAAAAAGTGTTTTCATTACTGATCGAAGTTTTGGATGTATTTTGCGACATCTATAAATATTAAGTGTCGACTATATTAAACCAAACTATATTTTATAGAGACATCTATTAGTATTACGTAAAATATTTTTTCTTTTCTGCAAGTTGCTACTATTTTTCATAGATGTCTCAATACATAAAATGTTTTCACTTGTTTTAAATTCACATGTGCATACATTTATTATTTGAAATAATTTTCAATATTGTTTTCCGAAACAATTGACCATTATTATCTAGCCATACAAACAGAAATATGCCATGAATAATTAATTATAATTAATCAAAATTCTTTTAGATATTTTCGACAAATAGAAATTTCACCAGCATTTACTTACACTAATTTATACTTTTCATCCTTTAGGTACATATGTGTATATATGGCAAGAAGTATTTATTCCTATTCTCTATTTAAGCATACAAACTTATGGAAGAAATAATATGTACTTCAATTTTCAAACACGCGACTTTTAAAGTATACATATGTACATATATTGTATTGTAGATCGTTCAGTTTAAATATTTACCCATTTTTTTGGAATGCGATATGAAGTAATCAGATCGTTATCGAAAATTTATGAATGAACGTTTCAATGGTTCCTTTTATACCGAACGATAGTGCATTCCTAGCATTGTTAAAGATTCAATAATACATTTTCGGAGACCAACAATATAGGGTATCATGGGGATGCGTTATTTTTTTACGTATAATCCCCCACATTTCAAAATAAAAGCTCAAGATCTGGAAGGAGTATATTGGCGGCATTTGCTTTGTGTAGTAATAAGTCGGAGATGCTGCCTGCTACAATCTTCTTGAATTTACCCGTGAAGAGCTAATTTGCCACGCTCCACCGCACCTCAAAAGGAACACGTATCTCCATCAGAAGCTCTCAACAAAATCACCGCACTCCTTGTATTGAAATTTAATATTTTAACCGCAAACTTTACACTTCAGGTTCATGTTGAAGACTGAAATTTTCAACAAAAAGTATAATCGACCCATAAATGAGCTTAAATTGCTTAGAACACGTCGTTTCACTAATTGAGGGTAGAAAAACAGTGCGAAGATCGCTGATTTGAACGTAATCGAATAATATTCAAGCGGTTGATCACACCTGGGAGAGATCATTTGTAGGGACAAAATTAAAAATATTCACACAGGCTGCCGCTGGAGGTAATCACGCGTGTTTTGTCTTCCTCCACAGGCCTCACAAGCTTTGAAGATCACTTTTTATTCCGACGAGAACGAACGGACGGACGGACACGAAAAGGTCCCTTTCGGTAAACAGATGGAGAGCAATCCATGCGTGGATGATCGCTCTCCTCTCAAAAATACAAGCAATACAACTAAATAAATGAACGGTGGCCTTTGTAGTGCTTCGATGTGTGCAGGATTCGACCAGACATGAGTCCTGCTCTTTGCTGTGCACTCAGCAATGCCATGTCTAATCTCCACTGCCTCATTTGGTGCTCATAAAATACCGAGTACCGAGTGGAGCCGTATTGTGCACATTTCCCGATGAATGTGCATCATTGCTCACCTTGTCAATGGTATTTGATACAATTTCCATAGTCACGAAACTATCCACATTCGTATATTGTGAGCTCCACTTCGATACAGTTTCATTTTTTTCCAGTCGTTTATCTAAAAGAATTCAAAACTCATCATAACTCTCAAAATTTAAAAGAGCGGCAAAGAGTAACACTTCTAGAAGTGTATTCCAGATTTGGGTACAATCAAAAATCAATAAACATTACTATTCACCAAACATTCAATTCTAATTGAATCTAATACAATTCAAAGAATATCCCAAGGAATAGCAATATCTGGTATATCACCATCATTAAGCAGTTCTTAATTCACTACAAGATAAAGCTACCTTTCCAATATTTTTCATATCATCATCATCATCTACATCCATCCACCATCCACTGTCTCTGTTTTGCGCAACTTTCATCCATCCTATTCCTTTTACCCTTCTGCATTCTGTCGGGTACCATTCTAGAACTTATTTTGTCCACCTTTCGTCCATTCTCCTAGCCACGTGCCATTGCCATTTCAATCTCTTCATTCTATCCACAACATCCACGTATTCCGCTCTCTGTCATTCCTCATTATGCGAAGCATACAGCGTTCCATGCTTCTTTGAGTGCATTTGCCTTTGCGAACCATCTTGGCGTTCAATATCCAAGTTTCACATCCATACGTCATTACTGGCAAAACACATTGATCGAAGATCTTTTTTTTTTCAGGCAAAGTAGCATTTTTTCTTCAGGCAAATGCACTCCATGTTAATTTCATACGTTTCTTTATTTCTTCTTCTATACTACCGGACATGTCTATTATTTGCCTTAAATATAAATAATTATTGACTACTTCTACTATTTTATCAGGCATGCATTCACTATTGAACTTTTAGTTTGATCTTATCTACATTAATATTAAATCATACTTTCCTATTTTCCTTGTCCAGCTGTGTTAGTCTGTTAAGTAAGTCAGCTGGATCGCGAGCCATGAATACTACATATATCGGATCTTTCATATACTGCATCGTATTTGCTTACTTTTATACTCTCTTGGATACCATCTGTGACTCTATATTGAGTCAAAATCTCGCACATATGAAAGATTTACTCTTTCGGTAGTATACATATTACTCTTTTGTGCTCAATTTAGTTTACGAAGATACTATGAAACTTCACGCGATTTTATTTCAAAATACTCTCAAATTCTTCAGTTACTCCAGCAAATGTGCACAATCACTGGAAAATGTTAATAGGAGACTGCGTTCTTGCTTAGTCACTCTACTGAGCCAAAACTGGGTGTCTCCAGTTGACGCAATCCAGTCCCTCCTATTAGGGCTTCTAAAGGTGATGATATCCTGAAAGTCGGTGCTTCAAACAGACAGTCGCAGAAGGATGTTGACCTTGTTGGATTAATTATGGATGTCGCGTGGAGTGGGACGCGTGCGACAAGCCAAAACCACCTCACAATGGCTGAAGACAAAATGGTGAGGACGTGGACAAAAGGACGCCGACACCGACACCGACAAACGCGACAAATGGCGCATTCGAAATGACCCAACGACGGAAAGACAAAAAAAAAATTATACACTGCATTCAATAGCACACCTTTCTCCATATTCAATATCATATTGCGCATTATTACATCCATAATGATTCGACGTGGTGATGCTTTGAATCTTTGAGTGTTTGAATTGATAAAAAGATGTCAAACAATAATAACTGACTCGATTAATGCTCTCCTTGAAGTTTCCCAATGAAAACACTTGCATCTTGCAGTTTCTAGACTATGTATATATAATCAGTGATGGATTCAGTGGTGGTTTATCCAGAGAGATATAATAAGAATAGAGGGACCCTTACGAATAAATAATTGTTGTCAATTTTACGCGGTACGTCCGTTGATGTATAATACACTAGATCCACCCTCACGTCTTATGGTGCTTACGGATTAAACCAACGACGATTTTGGGCCAACTTTTTAACCAGCAGTAGCGTACAAAATATCGAAATAAAAATTAAATTTTAAAATGGAAATTAAATATCAAAATCAAGCTAAAGAGCGAGATTGAGCTAAAATTAGATCATCGTTGATGTTTTGAATTACAACAACGTTTTGAATTACGACGATACCGCATTTAAAACCAGAGAAATATTATAATTTCTCTGATTACGAGCGAAAAAAAATATTGCTAAAGTCGTCACGAGATGTTACTGTATTTCCACGTGGATGATCGATAAAAAAAAAACAATTCATAAAAAAACGCGGTGTCGGATGTCGGTGATTTGTCAAAGGGTTTTTTTTATTTCGTCGAAATAAAATTAATAATCACACATTATCCGATAAATTTTACCTCTGAAATGATTTAATTACTTGATTTATTTCGACGAAACAAACAATTGAAGAATAAAAAAATCCGTTTGATGTGACCGACAACACCCCGGGTTAGCAAAAATCGTTGGATCACCCATACTAATACATAATAATGATATATTCTCAGTAACTGCGCATTACGGGGAAGTAAAAATAATAATTCTTTGATTTTTTTTCGATCTTAGTGCGTATCTTCGTAAGTCAAAACATCTTCGACAAACAAAAGTCGAGGATTACCTGTATGTGATTGTTGATGATCTAATTTTAGGTCAATCTCAAAAATTTATTTAAATTGCGCATGTTCTGTTTTAACTTTCAATATTTAATTTTAATTTTAATATAATGATTATAATTTTATTTTGATACTTGAATTTAATTTTAATAAAATAATAATAGTTTTAATTTTGATATTTAATTTCAATTTTTAAATTTAATTTTTATTTCGATATTTTGTACGCTACTGGTTTTAAAAGTTGGCCTGTGGGCCGTTCGTTGGCTTGGTGCGTACGCACCATTATACTGGTCTCCCTTTTGGCGCATGCAAAATACATGGCGCATGCACTGCTTATCTTAGTAGGTAGGTAGGTACCTCTGCGTCGTAGGGAAAAAACCATTTTTTTCCCAACTTCCCCGCTAGTTCAACCCCCCGCACCCCTCAGTTAGTGAAGACAAGATCTCCGACAAAAATCACACGTCAGGGTCAGGGCATCTATGTGTATTATTCATCAATGGGTACGTCTCTATAAATACGCTACATCGCACGGAATACAATCGGATCAATTTACTTATAAAAATGTATTCCATGTTGTTAATTGTGTGTTTTTGATTGTATTGTGCAATTTTTACCGATGCTTGCCCATCTTGCGAGTAATATAAACAAACAGAGAAGTTTTTATCGGACATATGTACGTCGAGCACCAAGCGTTAAATACGACTGATGCTAAAATTATTTAGATCTATCTGTCCGTGGACAGAATGTCACTTGACAACAAAGGACAACAAAGCCACTTCTATTGATATTATTACATTTCTCTGAGTTTATCATACAAGAAAATAAGCGCGCGCTTTGGACCCCCGAATCTTGGGGCCCCAAAATAGGCCTTTTCTATCAAAATTTTCGACTTTTTCGAAATTATTATCACTATCCGCAATGCGTTCGTTAGCCGAGAATAAATGAAATCAAAACTTATTTTACATATTATTTTTAAATATTACCTATTTTATTCCAAAACTGTTAGTGTTTCAAGTACATACAGTAAATAAATAAATAAAAATATGGTTTTGTAAAATCCTTATGAAAAACTATGTACTGAAAAGCATGGTAAAAACTGATTATTTTTTTGTACTGAAATGGGGGTCTCAAATTTCAAAGGCGCTTGGGCCCCCCATTTACTTGATCCGCCACTGGATGGATTTCATACTAAGTAAAACTACATACTTAGTTGAAGTCAATTAAACGATCGAATATTATTATTATATAATTTATGTATGTATATAATATCGCTATTCTGTCTGTGTGAGATAACGCTCGTCGTATTATAATAGTCGTTTGCCAAAACTTCTATATATACTGCTTCTTTTATGTATAAATCTCTGAGAATTTAACGCCATTTAATGAAAATTTATTTGCTTAATTAATTTTTCGATCGGTGTTCTATATTTTTTATATGTTTTATATGAGACGGTGAGTCCGTGCAAGCGAACGACGCGGTGGACCATACCATCAAAAAGGGCCAATTGTACAGACCGGCAACTGCATGTAAACAGCAGTACGAAAAGTATTATATATGGAGATATTCATATTATCCGTAATGTGTACATGGCGTAGATGTAACAGCAGTAGCAGTACATATCACCGTAACGAATCGAGCAAATCCGGTTTTCTTTGCCCACTGTGGAAATATTCAAGCACGAAGTGACGTCATAGCAGCGAGTGCACGCACACTAACAAAAATACGCATGCGCATATGAATATTTTCGTCATATTGAGGCAATGTTGACTAGATAATACGACACAAGCAATATTGCACCGTATCATTGCGCTCCGTAATGTAAATGTAAGCCGATTTTGTCTTGCACTCAGCCTAAGCTTATCTGAACGCGCGCTGCTGTAAATTATGAATATAAATAGTCTTTTCCGTACATTTCCGAGCCGTTATGTTACCTTGCAGTGCTGGATAGTTTGACTACAAACGTATTTGAGTCCTTTTTACAATTCGTTTCATCTAAAATCAGACCTTGTATTAGATGCGAACTGTCACTGAAGCTCTGACCTCCATTTAATTCAATAATTACATATCTAAACTTTTCCAAGTTGTATTATTTTCATTAATCACTTCTACCAACTGCAGCCTTATTGTCTGAAGTAAATGCAATGAGAAATTTTTTTGAATTGTTGTAATACAAATATTGAGATCACGATATGGGTACATCGCAAATTACATCGTTCCATGCAGATACATACACAAATTGGCCTTTTTAGGATGCTGCTGATGATGATGATGATGATGATATATGGTTATAAAAAAAACTAGGTTGCATGCTGTCTGTGATAATAACAATGTAATCCGCCATGATCAAATTATACAATAGAGGGTTCGAAAAACAGGCGAAACTCTTTCAAGTCATTTCGAATCTGCTCCAAAACGGTTTAAAAAATATATTGCTCGTATTTGGCAAGTCATCCGAATTGGCAAAGCCCAGCGTTCGATCTCTACCATTGCGAATGGGCGATTGGACGAGCAAAAAAAAACTAGATCCGCAACTGATAAATGTGAAATAACCTTTTTTTTGATCGATTAGTTCGAATTGTGATCGAATGCTTTGTCTATGCAACTCTTTGTATTGGAAGACAATTGAAGTAGGCAATTATTCAACCTAAATCTTGCATATGTAGTAGAATTTACGCGATCGGTCATTACGAGACCCAAGATTACACGTTGTCAATCAAATTGATTTGAACTTGAGACGTTTTTCCTGGAAAATTTTTCATCTGTCTGATCATTCGGAATACGACGAACGTGGCCTGTGTTGAAGCAATCTGTCCTTATACGGATGCTTGAATAGACCAATTATTTTTATCAGATTAATTCAAGCATGCGTCCAATTAGCAACACTTAAGATATCTCAATTTTTAATATATTTATAGTACATTAATAAGTTTGGACTTATATGTATGTACATTGGGCCGGAGCGAAAAAGGCAAAATTTGGACTTTCATCAATGGACTTTGGGAAAAACTTTTGTCGTATATTTTTTAAATAAAAAAAATATTTTTTAAATAAAATTTTAAACAACGTCCTGTGCCTCCAACCAATCGATTTATCTCAGAGAAAATTTCGAAAAGGTAGATTTTTTTTTCATCTCTTCATTAATTCATATCTTCATTATTTATAATAAAACAAACATTTAATATTCACATATTGAAGCTTATTTGGATCGATTATGATAAGTGTTCTTTTTTCTTTTATTATTTTTATATTTTATTCAATAAATCATGCACACTTGTCTTATATATCGCTCTAATGCGACGAGTGTACTATATAGATTAAATATTATGAATAGAGTACGGACCCAAAGCGCGCCGCTCATTGTTCAATTGTTGTAAATGCTTTTTAAAAAAGGTTCAGCAAACCTTCAACACATTTGAACAATGAACGGCACGCTGGTTATCCGGGCTTTAATTATCAATTATAAATACACAATTTTTAATTATATATTTTATATTAAACCCGACATCTATGGTCAAACATTGTATAGAAGGTAAATACAAACAACGATCAACATCTACAGAGACATCTATGGACAAATTTGCAGCGAAAAATCGAGATTTGGAATCACTTGAATTTTGTGAGAGACATAGGACGGGATGACAATTTGTTGAAACCGTTTCAATAACAATCTGATAAATTGGCAAACTCTAATAGGAAATGATCGACTTGGAGTCACATATGCAAAGGTCTGGCCAGCGACAAAGCTAGGGATAGAACTTGTGACATGCTAACCACTGATCTATGTCGCTGGTTACATATGTATATGACTTGGAGTCACATATCTAAGGTCTGGCCAGCAGCAACCAATGGCATCGATCCCATGACCACTTTGTTTGAAAGCATTATATGTACGCTAACTACTAGTCTGTGCTGCTGGTTAAAAATGTCATGTTCAAAATGACGTCCAAACACGTCATTTTGGCTCCTCTTTATTTCATAAAATTCCTATTTTTTTGTGTTCAGATTAAAGGTATTTACTCTCATCGACTTTTATTTTCAAAATAGCCACGGAACATGAAATAATGAAGTGAAACTAATAGGAACCTTGTAAAAAGTGACGATTTTCTGAAAAAAACACCCATGGTGAGCGTCGCGCGTACAAAATGTGGAATTTCGAGCAAACGGCGACTTTGATTTCTCGTTAATCAGTCAATAGTTATCATAATCGACGCAATCAAACTGCAATTGATGAATATTGAGCATTAATTTTTTAAATAGTAAAAAAATTGAAACTTTACTTGAAAAAGAGATGAAAAAAACCTTCTTCTTCGAAAATCTTTTCGAGATAAAAAGATTTTGAGGACAGGAAATGGTTTAAAATCGATGGTTTTTTTATTATTATTTATCTTTTCCTTAAAACGCGAAAGTTTTATACTAGGTCCAATCTGTAATTCGCATCTTTCGCTCCGGCCTAATAGTCTATCTACATCCATATGTATTTCCTTTCAAAGAACTATGTAATATGTATGCACGTGTGTATAGATTTGTCGGCTCAGTCATTGGTCATTACTCATTAGTAATATTTGCCACCACTATAGAATCAAAACACCAAATGACGCCAATCATACAAAGTTTGAGAGTTGATGGCACAAATGTACTCTTCGATATTGTGGAACTGCTATAATTAAAATAAAAAAAGTTACCGAAAAACGGTTAGAGGACCTTTTTTAATGCAATTGTGAGACCCAGAAGCGAGTTTTTCGACCATTACCACCTACAAATCGGACATGTAATGGCTTATAAAAGCGTTTACGACAACGAGCACGATTTGAACAATAAAATAAAAGCCGGTAATTGCCTTTGAAGTAATTTGAAATTTCACGGACAACGTTTCCCACGCGCGCTCCAAACGACCGAATACAAGTCCACTAATGACCGTAAAATTTACCCCGTTAATACGAAATCCCCTGCCCCCACCTTATCTCCGATAATCTACGTGGAAGCCTTCGAATTGTAAGATTCTAAATTCCTCGAAAATTTTAAAGACGCCGACGACGTATGTAATCGTTTGCCAAATAATAATTAAACGCGATGGTGCGTCTCTAATTGACCCTCATGAATATTTAGCGTAATATTCTCTTATTATTCGTTTAGGTATTAATTGAATTAATGTACACATGTATGTATAATGAAATTATACGATGTGCATTTTTTTATTATTTATTTGGAAGTTAAAAAACGATCAATTTGCATATCAATGGAGGCCGTGCATTCGATACGCGCTTACCATCAAACTTTACATGTACACATGTTATATGTATTCCTTTTATTTTTTGTTCTTGTATTATTATAATAATAAACATGTTTCAGTATTGTAATTGCTGCTCACACATTTTGTTTATTTTTTTTAATTGTAAACGCAATATGTATTTGAAATTTTAATATGATATATTAATATGTAGGTACATACATACTTGCCAGTTGCCACCTAATGAACAGAAAAAAAACCCAACTGCAAGTTTGCGAAACGGTCAATGTATAATAAACATACATAATGACATGCGAAGTCTATTCCGTAATGTTATTACAATAAATAACAGATTAAAAATGCCATAAAAGTTGGTAATGTTAATTCGATTCAAATATTCGAATACAATTATGAATAATATCTAACGAATTCCGGTAATCCGGCTACACGTGTACTTAAACTTTTAACGAGTCGGCTTATTTTAATTGTATTCCAGTGTGTGGGTTTTATATACATATGTCCATTTTCAAGATGCACAAGGCCTAATTCAGTTTATTACAGTCAGTTTCACAACAGGGCGCATTTAACAACAGCAATCAGTGCGGCATGAAATCGAGTGATTGTAATACTCGAATAAGTATCATTGAGTCTATTATTTGATGCAAAGTAACTAATGTTTAATGGATTTTCAATTACAATTTAAAAAAATAGGCAGAAATGAATACCACACCACAGCTGTGGAGTCGTTAAATATGTAAGTGAAACTAAAAAGAGGTTTGTAAAAATCAAGCAATCCTCGACTCCGGTTTCGCGTTTAAATCGCATCTTTTTATGTAATTGAATTACTGACTAAGAGTGACTCAACGATACTCATGTTTTTATTAGTTTCAACCAGCAGCGTGGACTAGTGGTTAGCATATATGCTTTCAAACATCGTGGTCTCGGGTTCGTGTCCCCACTGGTCGCTGCTGGTCAGACCTTGGCTTGTGACTCCAGGTCGATCGTTTCCTATCAGAGTTTGAGAATTTATCCGATTTTCATTGAAACGGTTCCAACAAATTGGTTACCTTTACCGCAATTCTTGCAATTTTCGAGTTTTCAGCATATCAAATTTCGCTGATTCGTATAAATATGCTGCAAATTTGTCTCAGCATCTCTAAATGTGTGTTTCAGCATCTCTAAATTTGACGATTTATATAAAAAAAAATGCTCCGAAAAAGTAAGTTTATCAAAAATGTATCCAAAGATGTCTCTATGATGCTGTGTGTAAAATTATTCTGAAAATTGTATATCGATGTTCATAATTGGTCAAGAAGAGGCATTGGGGTTTACCTGTTCGGCCTTCCTGGTAATATATATGTATGTAATATTAGTACAACTTTATGTATAAATTCCCCAAAAAAACAACGTGCCACGTACCTCTCTGTGTGTTTTCACTTTTAAGCATCATACCCCACAAATTGTTATTTGATTTGCAACATGACGAATTTGATTTGTAAAATGACGAATTTGATTTGTAAAACGACAAAGTTGATTTTTAAAATGTCGAATTCGATTTGTAAAATTTTGATTTTTAAATACTTTTTATTATTACGGAATTATGTTCACAACACATCTTATATATATTTTAATAGCTACTGATCTTCTGATCATTTTCTATTTTACAATTTTAATTTCATTTAGTTAGTAATCATAGTATTATATTATTCTAATGTTAATATACAGCATAATCGGAAAAAGAGCTCAAAAACCTATTTACAATTTAAATGACGAATTTGAAGTTTAAAAACTGTATATATGTCAAATAAGGCTTCCAATCCCGGGATCCTGGTGCCGGTTTTCTGGCACCGTGAATCCCGGTGCTGAAACTATTCTGAATACCGGGATTACGATGCTGGCAGAAATTTCTTTAATAATATTATTTTTACAAAAATAATATGGAAAAAACATAAAACAACATTATATAATGAACAATGGTGGGATGAGCAATGATAGTCATAGTCCATTTGTTTGCCACCCGTTTCGACGCTGGCTTGCCGTTTCCACGAAATGGTATGAACGGCCTGTATTTTGTCGCAGATATTGTGCTCAACCGCAATGATATTTGAAGTATATTTTAACTGATTCGAACTCAGAATCGACCTGATAACGTTTTCGTGATCTATAAAAAATGCGTGTGTGTCTGTGTTTCTGTGTGAGTGTCTGTATGTTTATTGTGTGTGAGTGTCTGTATGTTTATTGTGTGTCAGTGTATTTTGGGGATTTTTTGAACACTGTTGGTCCTATCGAACTGAAACTTAGTATTGGTTACTGAAATTTTTATCGATACACCGTAATTTTTTTCAAATTTTTAATTTGACCGGAAATGGTACCTCCCATTATAGGTGTTCTCTTTCTTTTTAAATTTTTGATTTAAATTATCTCCCAAAACACTCATCAAATCGGACTCAATTAGAACTTTAGTCTGTGTGAACGTGTATGTACATACATATGTTCGATTATCGAATTTTGTTTTTTATACTTCTTATATTCCTCAAATACATAGATAAAGTCGTAGGTTGGTCACATCCGAATTTTTTACATAAAGTAAATGTAATTGGAGTATTTTTTTTATATTGGGTGGATTATTTCAACTATTTGTAAAAAACAAATCAATGAATCAAAGCGATGTTTTATACTTTATTTTATTACATTTTCGGATGTGTTTTATTTAATCTTAGAAATGTATGGATGCGAACCGAAAATTTAAAGAATGTAGCCAAATTCTCAAATTTAGTACGTAATATTAGGGAGTATTTTTTGCGTGAAACATCGGGAGAGTTTGCAAAATGCAATTGAACGTTTTTGAAATATGAAAACATGGAAATTCCCAGCACCGAAATCCCGGTGCTGAAGTAACCTTCCGGGATTGGAAGCACTAATGTCAACGCTTTGCACGCTCTAATGACGCGTTCATGTTTCAATTGAAGCATATATGTATGTACATAGCATGCATGCTTCGCTTCCAGTTTGAATCAATTCTAAACATCAAGATAGACTTTAAACAATAAAAATAAGTCAAAGTGCAAAAATTCAATTGTGCACAACATTTTCGATATACATATTACAATCGCCCGTATTAATGCCGCACCCGTTCGATTCGAACCGAACATTGTTTTATCCTCCGTCGGTTCTACTCACGTCATGAGACTTTGACAGCAGGTTTTATATTACAGGTACGTGTGAGTGTGTTTCATTTGGTTAATTGCAAGGTAGTATGGGTACGTGTGTGGGGCAATGGCGCCTCTCTCTCCCTTGCCTCGATCCCCCTTCCCTCAACCTGCGTCTTTCCCCTCTTTGGTCCAGCCCGCGAGGTGCGCTAATGATAGGTAATTACGGCCAGCCGCTATTATGCTCAGACACCACTCCGACATGGATGGAGTTTCTCCTCGCCGCTAAACAAAAATAATAATAAAAATAATAAATACAGATACGAGAGCTCGTAAAATGTATAGGTAGGGCAACCGAAAAAAAATTAAATAATACAACACATCTATCCACCTACCTGTAATAATAACGACAAAAAAGGCGTATTAAATTACAATAACTGACAACTCTACGAAAAAAAATGGCCGGTGAGCGATTCGCGTGTGACCAATTGCTATGCACGCTCGTTCTCAATCAACGGAATTATTGTACGTGACCAACAAGCGACTTTGGGTGTATGTGTCTGGGATGATAAGAGACGGTGGGCCTGGTTTCACCAATTCTCGTTAAATGAACTCTTCGTTTCTATACTTGTATGTAATTTGTAATCAATTTTTAATAAGATTAATAATTTTATGTTTGTCAGGGCCGGACCGCACCGTGCGATTTGCGAGCGACTTGGTTGAGGACGACCAGACCAATGCATGCAGGTAAATGGGACATACCACACCCGTCAACTTGTTTGTCGCACACATTTCCATAAATTTTTTCGTGTCGCGCAACTAGTCGGCCGACAAAGTTGCACGGTGCGGCCCGGCCTTTACAGCTGCGTGCATGTTTATGTATGTAATGAAACCAAAACCTTTGAAATTGAAAATTCTAGGATAATAATTTTATTTTAAATAATTAATGTGCATATAATAAATATTAAATTAAATAAAGTTGAGATAAGTCGTAACATTGTAGAGATATTGGAAAATGTTTCTGAGATGATTAATATGACGATCCTAGTACCAAGCCGATGAGACAAGTATTGTAATGGAGAGTTTATTTAACGAGAATTAATGATTATATCGTAGTGTTTGAAAGTGGCGCCCTTAAATATAATGCGCCGTGTGCTAATTTTTTTCTAAAATTTTCTAACAAAATGATAGGGAAGTGACCAAATTTAAGATGACAAAATTTTTTGCATTTTTTACCGTCCTATTTACAGAATTGATTTAAATATCTATCGTTGACCAAACTGCGCGAAACAGCAAGTTTCAAAACGATGAGAAGAATGTAAGAATTTGAGCTGAATCGTTTGCGAAGTGATAAAAAATAATAACCAATTTTTTTATATTATTATTGATTATTTTATATTGCTTTTAACCATATTTTCGACACGATGGTTGAATATGTTCAAACACATTATACAATGTCGGTATACAAATATTGATAACAAACCAAAAGCATGTGTATTCTTGCAACAATCAACAAATTCAGACTAGCAGAATTTTCTTAAAAGAGAAGGGGATGTTGATGTATTGGAACCGTCACAACAATGAAGTTAGATAAATTGATAAACTCTAGCAGGAGATAGTCGATATGAATTGCATAACCATCCAGATAAATATGTAGAAAGCTTCCCTCAACCTTCTTTTGAGATTAGAACCCACTCTACTGGTAAAAAATTGATTAAACAATGAGCTTAAAGTAAGTTTCTTGTTGATTTTAATTTATATTTAAATATTGACCAACTCAAAAGACAATCATATAAATATATAATAATATATTTACTGAGAATAGTTTATTATTTATTTTGTTAAGTCCACCTTTAAATTTCCATATGTAAAATACTAACTATTGATAATGAGTTTGCAAATATGAGACCATATTCTTTCGGTTGTAATTCTTTCATAGAACATTAAATTTGTAACATGCATTATATAATATAAGTATTTTAGCATGTAATTTTTTTTTAACATTTGAATACAAAAGATTGTTTTATAATTGCAATGAAATATTCATCAATTGTTAAGGAAATTACGTGTACGTACTTTTTAAATCTTTTGTCTATGCATTGTGTACAAATCTGCAATAGAAATTTATCATTTTTATAAAACGTCACTTTTCCTCGATGTGTTTGCGAAAATTTACCAAAACCGCAGAGGCAATACAATGCGAAACATTCTCAGTGGACAATGTGCGGTTTCGAATAACCCAGATAAAATCAATTCTATTGTAGTATTATAGTATTTATTATTAATGTTTTTCACTATATTTTGTGTGAGCGTTGCGAAATTTCGCATTCGTTCAATTGTACACTTGATTGCACTTAAATTGACCTCGATTTTTACGTTTCATTTCTTTTTCAATTTTTAACGCCTCACTTAAATGTCTGCGAATGATTTCTATTTCTATTAAAATATCTACTGGAGTTTGCTAAATTTTCTAAATTTAACTTATGACTGAACGGCCTGTCGGTTCAAAATACTAATAGGCAATTTATTCAGGAAACACTTAAATATTTAGCAAAATATGTTGTAAATTTCGTTAAAAAAATTGGCAGATGCCACTTCCCCCTGCAGCCGTTCCATAAATTTTGTCAAAGACGATCGAGATATTTTCATAATAATTAATCATTCAATATTAAAATCAACTACACAAGAAACACTTGTTGCATTCTGCATACATACTTAGATATACCAATTATGACACGGTCAACTCTCATAACTTTGATTCGAATAATTGTTATAAATTTATAATACAATGATTTGAGATTGTTGTTTTTAGGTAAAATGTAAATACAACGAATAAATTCTCATTTCCAATTAATTATTTTTATTAATTTTTATACATTAACTAAATTTAATTAATTAAATCTTTATTTTTCGAGAAAATTAAATATTTCTTTAAATCAAATTTAACATCATGCGGTCAAAATAAACATATTTTAAAGTCGACATACACAGCATAATATTCATACTTTTTATAAATGTTCAAAATACATTTTATGCATATATTATTTTGATTAAAAAACATTTAAAAATAATTCAACCATTTAAAGCAAAGTGTGTGTATAATATATTTTATTTTATTTTTATTTTACGTAGATATACACCAGGAAGTCCTAACAGGTAAACACCAATGCGCCTTCCTAGACAGTTAATTACAAACATAAATCGCTGTATTTCGAAAGACTGAAGAACACGAAATTAACAATTTATTAATTAATGATTTAATCCATAGAGACATCTATTTATTTAGACTTGTAAATAACTTTTTACATATTGTACATAAATCAAATTCAGATATTTATGACATAGCGGGTAGGATGGTTTTTGCCAATTTGATGGAGGAACCGTTTCAACAATGAAATCAGATACATTGGCAAACTCTGATAGGAAACGATCGACTTGGAGTCACAAATATCCAAGTCAGACCAGCAGCATTACAGAAAATACTTGGAATAAATCCTTTTCAATCGAGGTCGATTGGGAACGAACCCGGCGTCCTCTTGGCACCCGAGGGCGCCAAATAAGTTAGGGCGCCGAACGATGCGCCAAAGGCGCTTTAAAATTTAAAATTAGAGCGCCAAAGGCCATTCAAAATTTTAGATTAGAGCGCCAAAGGCGAAAGTTCTTTCTGATGGTGATTAGAAAAAAATGCCCGAGGGCATCATCGGGTGTAAGGCTGGCACTGCTTAGCGTTAAGCAAAAGTCCAACCACCGAGCCATACTGCTGGCTATTTGTCGTCTGCTGGCTAAGTCTGACCAGCAGCGTTAAAGATTAGCATGGGATCGAACCCGGTAACCTCTCGGTGCTAAACATAAACGCAACCACCGAGCCATACTGCTTGCAAATTATAATTGTTACTTTTCCAATTCCGATGAATTTGTTTTCCATATATTTAAAACCTGGTCTACAGACTTTTTAAAATAAGCCTTGCTGGGGTGAAAACATTATACATATGTACATATATACATACCTATGATTTTCTTTGCGGAACCGACAATCTTGCCCCGTGAATTTCAACACACTTCCTCCTAGAGGCGATCGATCGAGACGCAATAAAAATGCAATCTGATATATGGAACGCGTGCACACATTCGCATTAAATTGCAACCGTATAAAAATTGTGAAACGTACGCCCCTGGCGGTGTGGTCCAGTCGTGTAGTACAAATGTATGCGCCCCCATACATCATTATACATGTGGCCGCACAAAAGTGTACGCGAGCGCTTCAGGTTCTTGCTTTATAATATTATTAGCCGGGCATCATCTCGAGCCTTTTATCTTGCTGTCTTTTTTTTCATCCTCTCTTTCTCCTCCTCCTCCTCCTCCTCCTCCCCAGTCCTCCTTCTTATTCTTCTTGGGTTATTTTTTACGAGACCGACCGGTTCGCCCTCAGTCTTCGACTCGTCCTTTATGGCCTTTTTCTATCTAATTCATAATTTGTCGGGTTGTGCGGGTTATTAGTGTGGTTTCGCTGTGGAAGATCCACACCTTTCATTATCGAGGAAGCGTCTCCCATTATGTCGGAACCTGGGGCCTAATTCAATTTGAATGATACCTTCGAAATGTTGCTGGCATCTTTCCCCTGCTCTCGATATATTATACACACGTACATATGTTCATATGTTCGTGTTTCCTAGATCGTTTCATTCCGTGCGTGTCAATATTTTCATCTTTTCATGCCACACGATAAGAAAATCACTCGTCTGCATCTGGATCAACGCATGGGAAATTCAAATCGCCGCTCGTTATGTTTCTATCGAGTTTTTAAGACTGAAGTTTTTTCCATTGAGAGTTCTAAGAATATAATCATGCAAACTAACACGCTTGAGGCAACTTTTCGAAATACAATATATTCAGATAAAAAAGAAAGAATTTTTATTTTATTGCTCTTTCCGTAATATTATTATCATTGTAATTTTATGTTGCAAAATTTTTCGCTACACGCAGAAGCAGTGAATGGCAGTAAAATTTGCACATTAAATGAAGGTAATCAATATGAAACAAATGGCAATACAATTTACAGTATCAAAATCGTGTTTCTTTTCGTATTTGCATGTTTTATTTTTCATATGTTCCATCGTGCCATGAAAAGTCACCCTAAGGGCGAAATCACACAGGGTAGAACGGCACGTCGTGTGCTTGGCTCTCCGTTGTCAGGGGTCTCCTATATTTCTTCAAATATGGGATACACCGCTATCCATCACTGTCAAGCAAGAATAAATACAAGCATACAATTTTATCGAAAACACTGTAGGGCAGAGCATCGCAACGTGAGTGCCGCGGCACACGTAGAAGCGTATAGCACCATATAGATCTAACGCGTGCGAGCGAGAACGTGTGTGAGGGTTGCGTGGCTCTGCTCTAGGGGGGTGATTTTGGGACGGTGTGTGCTAGGCGTTTCATTAATATGTGCTGGGCATGGGATAGTTTTGCCAATTTAATTGAAGAACCGTTTTCAACAATGAAATCAGATAAATTGGCAAACTCTGATAGGAAACGATCGACTTGGAATTACAAATAGCCAAGTTTGACCAGCAGCACTAAAGAAATACTCCGAATAAATTCTCTTCAATCGAGGTCAACCCAAGGCTTGAGCATGGGAACCTCCCGGTGATTATCATTAACGCAACCACCGACCTATATAACTGGCTAATATAACCTCCCTTATATAACTATATCAAGCTTCTTAAAAAAAATATTCAAACGCTTTAATTCTTAACTTTAATCAAATTTTTACGTTAATTTTCAACTTTAATCAAATGCTTTCACTCCGGTAATTATTTTTTTATTAAACTTGTTTGGAAATATAAATTACAATAATTACAATTCCAATCTAAATTACATCTTTATATCCAAAAATTTCCTTCGAACAACAAGGTACATAAATAACGCATACATATTAAGTGCATTGTTACTGAATGTTTTTGTTGAAAGCTTTTATTTATTGTAAGTCAATCAAGATATATGTTGTTCGTTTGAATTTTTGATGCATAATTTTTATTTAGAATTTATTTAGTAAAAAAATCAAAATTAGAGCAAAAGTTCACTCGAAGAAATATAATATTATACTTCAACATGCACATATTTAAATACGTATAATTATTCAAAAATAGATTTTGGAATCATACTACTAATATTAAAATGAAGTGTACAACTCGCGAATGTTTACAATCTGAATGATCTTCTCATAAATAAATAAAAGCTTTTTTCAATCGAATGCAAATAAGAAGATGTTTACATTTCGACTTCCTTCCAGACGCCAGACATATATTACACAACATATGTAAGTACATACATACGTACATATTCGCACACGGGCAATCTGACATTTGAAGCTTTAGTACGTGCAAGAATTAATCAACGACGTATCCATATAAACACGGAATGGCGGGAGAGTAAAATAATAATAATGAGAACGCAGATCGAAAAAAGAAGATAAACTCCGATCGTAGACGCTGAATCAATAAACAAAAGAAGACGAAAAGAAGTCACGATCGCACACACAAGAGCGCGGATCGTTTTGATTGCTACGTTGAATTTTTACGTAATGACGATGATAATGAAATATTTCTCCGTGTGTACGCCATATTGTTCCGTGGGGAATATGGTCGGGCTTTTTTTTATTATTCCTTTTGTAATTTTTATTCGGTCGGGAATTAATTGTCTACGCTTAATGAGTTTCTCTTTTTTAATACAATAAGAAGAACGGGGAACGGTCACGAAAACATCGCTCTTAGATCACCCGTCCATAAGAGCGCGTGGAGCACACAAAGTTGTATCTACATATACAATTTTTGTATTTTTTTTATTTTTTTCGTATATACGATTCGAGCTCTGGGCATAATTAAGCGTGTGGGCGCGATTCAATCAAATTAATATGATCGAATCGGGTTTTGATGAAAAGATATACCGGTTTTATCTGCGAGCCGGCCTCGACACGGCCAAATTATATGATCGACGTATATTAGCCGATGAGCGTATGTAAATTTCATTAATTAATAATAATATATCTTTATGGTATTCTGTGTTTATTTTTTTTTAATAATAATAATAATAAAATTTTCATGTTTGATACGCCACTGGTTCAGAGCGCGTAAGTCACCAAGTGCATATGTGCAATGGCGTCCTATCATAAAAAGAGTATATGTATGTATATGTATCTATAATAATTCTATGTAAAACTTTTGATTAATTTAATCAACTATAATGAATATATTGAGTACAGCTGAATTGCCAGGCATTGATTGGGTGGATGAAAGATGAAAAAAAAATGAAAATTGAACTTTATTAAAAAATTCATTTAAAATTATTATAAATCCTTTTTCTAAGCTCCAAACTCTTCCAAAGACCATTTAAGGTATAACTGCAATACTAAGAGATGGCATAACAAATTTAGTTATTCGGAATAAAAAAACTGCAGATTTGCATAGCGAATAAAAGTAATATATATTGATATTTATATGGTAATACACATTGATATTTATATGGTAATACACATTGATATTTATATTAAATTACTAATAAAATATTACACGCACGACTTTTTAATAAGTAATTTAAAAAAAATTGTTGTAAATATGTACATACGTACAGGTTTGTTACTGAGAGTTGGCGCGTTCTCGTGCTAAAGGGACAGAGAGTCGTTTTATTATTGAATGCAGTGTGACAGCATGCTATACACCTATTCACTGACACTACACAAGCGCATTTGTTCGCGCCAACTCTCGGTAACAGACCTACATACAGTGGCGGACTGGCCATACAAGCGAACATGCCCGATGGCATGTGGGCCCCACTATCTGTTAGAAAATAGGGGCCCTCAGTAAAATTAAATAACTTTTTAACGTGTGTAAAAATTTATAGGATATTGCACTTTGGGACCTAAAGTTTGGGTATTTTAACAAAACGAATTTCTTACGATATACACAAACAATTAATACCTGCTTTAACAGCCCAAGGATCGGTTAACTTTTTTTTATTAGGCTCGAAATGTAAGTTTCAACATTTTCGTGGGCCCTTTTGCCGGGCCCATTTCCAACCTTAAGGTTATGTATATGTATATACCAATACCTATGTAACAACTACATACTGAAATAAAAATGGGAATAAACAAATTTCTGTGAATAATATAAACTGAATTGCTTAAAACAATTTTGATAGGACGATTCATCATCAACCAGCGATTTAAATTTACTTCATAATAACATTTAATTATACTTCGACGATATAGTAAGATTTAAATACACAATTTTAAACAGTTTCGGAATATAAAATCTATTCCTTATCTAGACACAACCATGTATACAGAAATATAGGATAGGGGCCCCCTCCCCAAAATCCCGATTTTAGATTAACATTAACTGAAAATATTATGCATTTTTTTCAGGGACGTAATAGGGGGGCGCTCGCCTCCCTAAATTAAGGAATAGTGTGAATTTAGAAAATATTATGAATTTAACGATTAATGATATACTATGGATCTATGAATGCTACTGTATGTTACTTTTGGGTATCTAATAAAATAATCGCTGCTATGTGCTTTGAAAAAAAAAAGATTTTATTATTTCGAAACAAGTATATTTTGGTTTTTAAGTAGTATGCCTTGGATAAAATTCTTAGAAATTGTTCATCCTATGGAGCGAATCGTTAGAAAGGTCCCCTTTACTTTATTTTGTCTCAAAAACAATGTGTAACGTTTATTTTTCCGAAAATTCGTATATTTTTTGATTTCAAGAAAGGTTTTAAATTAATATTTTACTGAATCGGTTAAATCACAAATGATTTTATTTCTCCTATTTTATTTTATTTGCAGACGTCCATTCTCTCACAAAACAACGAATGAAATGGATTTAAACTTCATGTGTAACGAATTCGGTTCAAAACAAGTTTTAGTTATTTAATATAAATAATAATAAGTCACACAGAGCCATACACATTTTTCTATATTATGTAAACGTGATCAGCGATCGATTATGAGTTCGAATTTTTGCATGATCTCAAAACTTTTTCTATTGTTATTACGTACATAGAAAAAAATTTTCGCCTGCGGCGCTTTTTTCGCTTTTTAGATAATATTTTTTTATAATTATTTTTTCAAAAATAAGCTTATTTTTTTCATATTTTAAAACTCAATAAGGTGTATGCAAAGAATATTTTCCATTTTTAAACAAGATTTATTGAAAATTTTTCAATTTGACCAATCTTTGCCTGCCCCTCCCAAGAAAAAGCTGAAATGACGTCCCCTATTGTTTTATACCGAAAGTAAAAACCGCTTTTATGCCGCATTCTTTTATGATGCAATCTATTTACCTAGGACAAGGGTTAAAACGAAATTTGCAATGTAATTTATATTTAATTTATGTATGGATCTATTTTGCTTTTGCCATTTTTCTTGTACTTAAATTAGTTTATTCCCATTTTTGAATTTTTTTTATCCTTGATTTTTAGCGTGATGGAAAGAAGAAAATTTTGTCATATGGGGGGGGGGGGACAAATTTTTTTAACCCTGGGTGGGCCCCCTTTGACTCCTGGCATGTACTGATTTCAGTCCCAGTCCGCCACTGCCTACATATATGTTGTTTTTCAAAAACGCTAGGTTATTATATATGGACGTGCATTTGTATAACTCATATACAGTGGCGTGCCGTGAAATTCTCCCTATTTTTGTCGCACAGCCTGACTAACGGGCGCGTGAGCAGGATATAAGGATACTAGAAGACGTCATACCGAGTCCATGGACAAGCGATAAAAACAGGGACAATTTCACAGCTCGCCACTGCTCATATATGATATAGTAAATTTGATTATGTAAGTATAACATACATAATTACACCAAATCTATATACATATAATCTTTATCCAATATTATATCACTTTATGTTTAGTTATGCAATGTTCTATTTAGTCATGTTTTAGTTTTTATTATTTTATTTTTCATTTGTTTTTCTCTATACACCATTTCATGTAATTTGTAAAAATCTATAATTGGACTCGGATGTTATTTTGTTACATTTATTTTTTATTTTTATGCATTTCTACATCTGTTGATTTTTCAATAAATAAATAATAAAATATGTAGTATATAAAATGCTTATTTCGTCACACACGCACACTAACAACCAATGCGCATGTGTATGTATTATTTTATTTATTCTTTTTACAATTGTAACTCACTTCAACATGACCAAATTGAGCAGTTCATTGTTCTAGTTCACTTTTACATCTCTTCAAAGATGAAATATGAAGAGGCCACGGCAACAATCAATTTAGATATAAATTAGCTCAGAGTAGGTGATCTTTTCACTTCGTGGATTTCGAAGTGCACAAATGTGTGAACCGGGCCAGGTATTCTTTAACTTGGTATGTATAGTATATTACTGTATCTACATTTCAAACTACATATGTATGTCGTTAATTTGAAGAAAGTTATAATAGAATCGCACAGGTAGAAAGTGAAAGTCAACACGTTAGAGAAGAGGAATATATAGAAGAAGTGAAAAAAAATAAACGGAACTCAATTTGAAGAGAATCGATCAGTCATTTTGAAGTTGAGTGGTATTATTATTTATTTTCAGCGTAGAATTTTTTTTGTACCCTTTGATGGTTTTCACCGGCTATAATTACTTATCGATGGAGAAATCTCACATATAATACACTCCATCGAGAGATAACACACACCCACGTACACACGCCAGGTGACACAGTTCTGACAGCAAAAACGACTGCTCTTTTATGTAAACCGCTCTTCTACACACCGACATAAAAAAAAACACGATAAAAACCAACTGTACTTTTTCATAATGAAAATGCACATCGATACCATCGCAAAATTTATACATAAGAAGTCATAAAAACGATGTAAGATAAATTTTATACGTCGTCTTTTATTTCACATTTCCCGGCTACTTTTCATCGCTTAATTAATTTACATACGCGCGGACGAATTGAGTTTTTTTTTTCATCGGTTTTTATCGAATTTTTTCAAGTTAGTAAAATTTTTAAAACGACCGGTATTCGAATAATGCATCCGTCACGACTGCGGAGAGGCGTTCATCAAAAGAAGAAGCAATTAGAGGCCGGTCGCTAAAAGCCAGTTTTTATTACTGTAGAGGGGTGGGGGGGGGGGGAAGAGGAGAGGAGGATAATCTCGAAGGTTGGGACCGCGCGGAATACGGCCATAAAAGAGACCCATCCTACACAATAAAACAATAAATACCAGCGCATTACCGAAAAAGTTCGAATTTATCGACGGAATCTTTTAATGGCCGGCTCGGCGTCTGTCAAAAAATCGTCTGTCCTCTCTGCACGTGACAAAAAGTTGAAGTTTTGAGTTTGCAGAATCGTCGCCGGTCCGTTTCGGGATTCTTCGGCGAGCAGACAATTGGCTGGGTGTTTTTGCAAGGCGTGTTGAGCGGGCCGGTGGTGGGCCGACGGGCATGCGGCCATTGCGGCCATTGCGGCCCTGCGGCTGGCGGCGCCCCTTTGTGTCTTCTGCGGCCGCATTCCGTCATGCTTTTTGCTGGGGCCGCATGAGCTGTCCAGAGCCGCTGCCCTGCCGATAAAAACCTTTCATCTGCCCTGATCCGCTATGCTCATCATCACTCTTGATGTCTTCAATGAGTACTTTCATCAGATAAAGTACTTTTTAACGTAGAACTACGTCTACGCGTGAGAGTACATATTACTATATTAGCGATTGGAGAAAAAGTGTTGCCTTCAAATCACTAAGAATCCGTGATTAGTCTTGTAACTGCTTCAACAATGAAACCAAGCAAATTTGGCAAACTATGATAGGGCCGGGCCGCACCGTGCGACTTGCAAGCGACTTCCGATCAATCAACGGAATTATTGTACATGACCAACAAGCGACTTTGTGTGTATGTGTCTGGGATGATAAGAGACGGTGGGCCTGGTTTCACCAATTCTCGTTAAATGAACTCTTCGTTTCTATACTTGAATGTAATTTGTAATCAATTTTTAATAAGATTAATAATTTTATGTTTGTCACCGCACCGCGGGCACCGTGCGATTTGCGAGCGACTTGGTTGAGGGCGACCAGACCAATGCATGCAGGTAGATGGGATATGCCACACCCGTCAACTTGTTTGTCGCACACATTTCCATACATTTTTTCGTGTCGCGCAACTAGTCGGCCGACAAAGTTGCACGGTGCGGCCCGGCCCATAGGAAACGATTGATTTGGAGTCACAAATAACAGTGCAGAATAAAATAGAATAGATCATACAACGAATGCTTCTTTTAAATCTAAGTCTAACCTGGGCTCGAACTCCGGACCTCTCATGTACATGCTAACCGCCTCAAACAAAACATCAAACACAAAACATCCATGACGTCACTGCATTTTGAATCAAAGTTGAGTATTGTTTTTTCCAATTATATTCACAAAACTCCACGTTCAAAACAGCTGTGACTAAAAATAAATAAATTTAGTTTATTTTTGGTATTTTTGTTTCTATAAATAATTCAAAACTAGGATACAAGTCATAATCGGACTTGTTATTAGTAGAGGTAGGACCAGAAGCGTGCTTTTTCCAGGAAACAGGGCAAACTACAAAGCTAGACAGCATAAAAAAGGTTCATAATAAAAATGAACAAAGCATGGCGAACAATGAACAATTAATGGCGCAAAGTTGGTACGCTCTTTAGTTATTAGTAGTTAAAAGTTAAATCAACAAGCAGTTTGACTTAATATTGTAATGGTAATACTATTTGAGTGTAAATATACTTAAATAAATCAACCATTTTCTGTCATAATTTATTTAGATTAATATCCTAACTTTCGTGGGGTATTTTTTGGACTCACAAACTTATGTATAGTATTTGAAGGCAAATTCATGAATAAGATTTAGTAATACGAAATTGTATACCGTATGAAAGTATTTACATATATAGATAGGTGTGTCAAAAAATTACGCATGAGGGTTAGATCTGTTACGCAAGATTATGTCTATAGCATGTCTTACTCACACATTTATTGTTTCTTCTTTAATTTAGTGAAATAGTTGCATGAGAATGTTCATAATGAGTAAAATTGACGTTTTCATGGTGACTGACTGCGTTTTTATAATTAAAATTTAAACTTGTATAATTTATATAAAAGCTATAATATAAAGTGGTTATTGACGTGTCTCGAAAAATTATGTAAAATAAATTTGTATTTTCAAATATGAGTCGGTCTTCTTTGCCACTGTGTACCGAAGTCGTCACTTTACAATGCTTCGGTTTACTTATCTTTTTGATACCCATCCCGATCGCAATAGCTCTTTTGAGTGGATTTTATATCTCTGTTACTCTCATACAATCCGCACTCGTTAAAGAAAGAGATAAAAGATTACCGTCGCATTGACTTGAATCGAGAAGGCGGAACGAAACTAATTGTATATTCCTATGTAATTTCGTTCTGTTCAAAGCCGAAAGGCAGTGAAGAGAATCAGTAGCGGTACACAAAGTGCATGCTTTCGTTATTAAATTAATAATAATTATTATCAAAATATTTTATATTATATTATAATTTCAATCTAACGCTTTTACAATTGTTGAAAGATAAACGTAACGTTTTTTTATCGCTGTCAATTCCCTAAGTGCCATAATACTAATGTTATATTTATTGATACGATATAAAATCGATAAGGCTTGTGTTTACTAATAGAACAAACGCAATAAATAATAAGAAATATTCTTGATGGAGCTGAATTAGATAAATACATATAGTACATAAAAATTATAAGCATGTTAGTAAGCGACAAAACATTGTAATAAAGATAAAAGATAGTGAAACTCAAAGAAAGTTATTTAAAGCAAATGGATTATTGAAAATATATTTTTTGTAATCTTTTGAGTTTGTTTTTATTTTGTAAAATAAAGTATAATCGGATGCGTCGCCGATGGTGATGGAAACCTTTCTATTTTTTATCAGTCGCACTTTTGCGTCCTTTTTCATCTACAAGCCTCAGAGCAGGTAGGAAAAGAGATGCACATATGAATTCGTCCAATTTGGAGATCTTTCAGAGCCGGTTTGTATAGTAAGCTTAAAAGTTTGTGGAAGGGACTTTCAACCAGTAAAAAAATAAACGCATCATAAAATGGTTTTCAGATTTTTTCCTATTATGGTATATGTATACACTAACACTAAAATAAGAGAATACTAAAAATAAAAATATTGTGTAAAACGATCAGAAATTATTAAACATAAGATGTAATGTGAACACAATAATTATTAAATTTTCAGTTTTACAGAAATATACTTTGTGTTTTTATTTAGATATAAAATTAGCATGTAATTTAATATTAAATTAAATCAATTGAAATTGGAAAATCTATAAAAACCACTAAGATTTCAAAGTTATAACTAGATACCGGATAGTCACAGTGCTTTTTCTAGGAATCGGGGCGGCTTAGTTTTATTTACAATGCTAGAATCCAAAAAAAAAACGTTCGGCGAACCTTTACCAATGCAATGAACAATACACAGCACCCTCTGGGTCCGTATTTTTCAAGACGTCACCTTGGTTATCCGGCCTTTAGTTATAACTAAGCTTCGGTGCTACCCTGCGCACCATTGTTAATTTTAATGATGAACCTTTTTTTTGCTCTCTAGCTTTGTATTTTGCACGCTCCACCGCCGAAGACTAGTTATAACGAAAGGAATAAATATAAACCATTTTGATCACTTAAGGTTTACCCTATTTTTTTATTGATATTTCCAGTTTAAACAATAACATAGAGAAAGAATAAATAAAACTATAATATCACTGTGACAGTATGCAATGATACACACTATAAATAACCTATTTTATCATCAACCAAGAAGAGAATCAGTCTTTTTAATATATATACGAATTATTCCTCACAATTCGTTTTCCCAAACGAATATTGCCTAGTTTATTTTTATTTTTATTATTATTAAGTTTTCTGTTTGTGGGATCCTCATATGAGCAATACTTGTGTGAATAATACTCGAATAGGCAATCTCTCCCTGTGGAAAATAGTAATAGAACCATATGTATATGTATAATAACATGAGATTAAGTCACCCCAAGACCATAATACAAATTAGATTTACATAGTTCGTTGAGTTATCCGTTTATTGAATAGAAATAAGAGAGGTAGTGTGATAGAATTGCATTACTCTTACAATATAGATAAGCGCAATATTCAATTTATTTACGAATATAGACTTTTATAGTTAATTCAGTATAAAAATCATATAATTATACAAGAAAATATCTAATTAGTTGGAAGTTTTTATTCGATTGATTAAATTGTTATATAAAAGTATCCAAGAAAAAATTCAATTGAATCGATGATTTATAATTAATATTTTAAACTTTTATATGATTTATTTATGGTTGAATTAGTCATATTCTTGATAAAAATAAATGAATGTATGCAGTGCGATAAGGTTTAGAGCCACTGCTGTTTCACATGGTGGAAGCCGTAGCACGTGAACAGGTCAGAAAGTTTAGAACTGTAGTGCGCGTTGGACGTGCGTCAAACCAATCTCTCTATACAAACGTCAACATTGTATACATTCAAACAAACTTGTATTAAATAAGTTAAATATACAAACTCTATCGTGCAGTGCATCATAAAATAATCAAAATATCGATAAAAAAAGTTAATCATAAACATTCGACTATTGGCCCGAAAGTGTTGTCTTTCGACTATCATCTTCCGTTTCTGACAGTTATGAATAGGATTTGGCCGTAATAGTGTAACGTGTGACTCAGTTTGAAATGAACGGCGGGTTATCGACCATGTCGATGAAGGTCTTCAATATGTTGTGTTGATTTTTTGAATCTCGTCATGGCTTGTCTTCGAACGATCGGCTTGGTGCTGGTGATGGCTGTCGTGGCCGTCTTCGGCGAGGATGTTTCCGAAGGTTGGGATCAGTCGCCCAAGTATAACTGTCAGAAAATCACCATACCGATGTGCCAAGGTCTTGGATATAATCTCACAGTCATGCCCAACTTCATGGAAAACACAGATCAGAAGCAGGCTGAAGAACAGGTTAATATCAATTTAAATCTACTTTTTTTAATTAGAGTGTGTTAGCAAAATGAGACGATTTTCAGTATTTAAAGGGGGAAATTTGTGTATTATTCAAAACTCAAATGGAAATATCTACGAATGTACTGGGACGATTTTCATCAAATTTTCACTGAAAAATTCAACGGAATAGTGCAAATGTGTTCTACTTTCAAGACATTACGATTCTAATAGTATTCACCTTCGAATACTATTAAAATTTTCTCTTTTAGGGGATAAATAGATAAAATTTTCTCTTTTAGGTTCATATATAATTATTTCACATATACAGAAGTTCATATGTATGTAGATCATACATGGCGTATCCATCACGATTGCCACTAATAAAAGTAGTGTACATAATTTTGAAAAGTCTTTCCAACTGTTGGTCATCAATACACTTGCAATGATCACATATGTATTTGTACCTGCTCAAATGAATTTTGACAATTCGCTTTTGTGGGGGTAAAATAGTGTATCGTCTACGATCTTGGGCTATAAAATAAGGTATCGTAGATTTTACAAACATGCCTAATTTCATTTTTATGTATGTAAATAAATCGTTAATCGATATATTCCAGTAAAATTGTCATTGTTTTTAGCTATCGCTTTATTTGCTTACCAGAAAAGAATCACAGCAAGGCTAAAATGACATGCGTAAAATATCACGATTTAATTCAAACTTTGTTTACGGCTTAATGTTATCACAGAACGATAAATAATATAATGCGATATTATAATCGTTCACACAGGAATTAAATTAAAATATCGTTTGTTTATATTGCACGTTCGCGAACTCGCTAAACTTTTTTCCTTCTCTCACTAAACGCAACTTTAATTAATGATAATGTACGTTTGTTGTTTTTTTTCTCTTCCAACCATTATAATATTTATTAGCATCATTCAAGATTAATGACTCGCTGTTTTGTCGATGTTTTTTTCTTCTTATTTAGTCGAGATTGTGCTCATTTATTTATTTCAAGTCGATTGTAATGTAGCCCGAGGCCGTTCGATATATCGCCGATTAAAACGGTGGGGCTCGCAAACTAGCACTACGATAAACAGAACTGATCCTCGTGCATTCTGAATTTAAACCTTACGGATATTATAAACTCGATATGTAAATGTACATATACTAGAGAAGATCTACAGATCGAGGTCGTCGGGCAAACCGTCGATTCAGACAAACTCGATCGAGAAACCAAATCCCCCTTCATGTAATGAATGGGCTAAATTTCCCCCTATCATTCGACGGCACATAATGGGTTATGGGGTTGCTTTACAAAGGATCGTTGGATTCAATGGGAAACCGCAACGTGGTGGAGGCATGTAAAGGGGACCTCAAATTAGGCATCTCTCATGGGAATGTTTTCGCTGTGGCGGTTTGGTTTTATTTTTATTGTAATAATTAAAATAAGTAGGTTTTGCTTTGGAACCGACCTTAATAAAGCAGAAGAAGAACTACCAAGCTTCAAACTCTTTGGTAGGAATTCAAATGGATCATACAGATGAACGGAAATGATTATCAGTTTTATAGTCTATAAAAAACTGGCCTCTGATGAAATCTGCTGCTCAAAAGAATACCAATCAAACGTTATAATGATATATATAGATAAAAGTGAAATCAATGCATACGATTTCTATCGATGTGCAAAAAACCAACCGCACAGATTGAACCTGAAATGCAGAGTGCTTAAAAAAAGTAAGTTCATTAGGGAGATTCAGTTACACTGGAGACCATTTTCTAGTTCCAATTCCCATATTCATATTTTTTCCTTCTTATTTTTGACTTTAGTTCAGGGGCTGGTCGTCTCTAAAGGCCTCAGGGCACTCCCCCACATACATTTCTCGTAACCAAAAAAAGAAAAGAAATTTTGCATATTGTTGACGACTCCTCAAAGTGGTTCGTAATTCAGTTCGGGGCAGTCGCTTATTTGCCGTAGTCCCGTGGTCGCCAACTTTAGTTTATCTGTTACTCTGGCACTTGCGAGTGTAGACAGTTAATCGAGGCACAGAAAATATTTCCGTATACAGAAGGTCGCTTTTAGTTGGCTCCGTAAAGGTCTCTTTGGGGCAGAATACGCCACCCCCTGGTCTCTTTCTTTACACGATACGAAAAATACACGAGACTGTCAACATTTCAACTATTTTTGTAAGCAATGTTAAATTGTCAATTCTTTAATCTTTATCATTGAATATTTTTATATGAATAAAGTCGATAATTTGTTTGTAAAGTCATTTTTCTTACACAGAATGTTAATAAAAATGTATGTGTAGAAGGAGGGAGGGCGACTTTATTTTCCTCGTGCCCCAACTGTTTTTAAATTCACGAGCCGCTCTTGTTTGTGTTGTTTATTTATAAGATTGTTCAAATATTTTCACATATTGTCAGTCTTCTTCAAAGCTTGGGTGTTTTTGAAGTTTGAGGTTATTTATGATACGTAACTGCGGTGAAAATTTCCGATCTTTTTTCACCAAAGAGAGACGCCATGTTTGCGTTGATGGAGGCAATCAAGCAACATCCTGGGATACAGCGAGGGTAATTTTGTCGAAACTAACAGTTTATAGAGCGGTCGGCGAGCTCAAAAGGCGTCAGGTATTTCGGGATCGGTTTCCAAGAAGTGGTTAAAAGGTGTTATTAGTGAAGCGTTTTCAGTGCCAGAAACGCTCGAAAAATACTACGTGTATACACATGTAGACGTGTATATATCTTTTTGTGCATCCAAAACGATTTTCGCATCATCAATCATAACGACTCCGTGGCCAATTATTTATAGACGCCACACACATGACGCAAATTCGATAGTAATTGGGTAGTCGAGTCGCTCGAAATTGTACCGGAATCCGACGAGCTCATCAACAACTGTGCTACTGGCGGATCTAACGTCATCAAAGATCCGCTAGAAAAGAAGATTGACCGGTCATTTCTCCATATATGCCTTATATTATGAGCACCGCTTAAGACTATTAATTTTAAAAAGCTTCGGATGCCTTAGAAATGCCTAGAATAAGGACTCTTTATAGTCCTACTTGTATGTAACTCGCGTGAAGCCCAAGTGGTACCAGACATTATATACTTTCCATATTATTAGATCTCTATCTATGGACATACATATGTACACATTATGTGTATATATATCGGATTAATGATTTTGAGGATCTTCTATGCCTAGTTCAAATAAGTAGAACGAATCCTATGTGGTTCTTATTAGTCAGTTACGACGTTCTGATAAATATACTAGAGGCTCATATTGAAGCTCGTCGAACAATATGACTAAGTTAACTACATACATATGTAAAACGATACATACATATGTTTCCAGCAGCATTAACATATCTTGCTATGGTCAGTGTGGTTACGAGTTCAAGTCCTCGGTCTGTGACGAGACAGACCTCGGTCTGTAACGAGATCGCTCGTTTCCTATCAGAGTTCGGCAATTTTTCTGATTTTCATTGAAACGATTCCTACAAAATTGACTTTCCCTCCCCATTTTTCTCGCAAAATCTTGAGTAATTATGTTATATCTCAAAGTTCGCCAGGTTTCTCTCCATAGATGTCTCTGTGGATGATTATTGTATAAAAATTCGTATCGTTGCATTAATGTTTGTTGATCGTATTGTTTACGATGTTTGCAATGCACTTTGCTATGTTTGACCATATATGTCATGTATAATTTTGAATTATGTAATAATGATGTATATAGTTTGGTGTGTTTCTTGATCTGCATAGTGTATAGTACACTCGTCGCATTGGAGCGATCTGTAATGACGATTGATTGAATAAAATAAATTCTCAGTTCAGGGCTACAGGCCGTTCATAACAGATCCCTACTTGATATCAATGAAACATTTATTTAGTTTCTACGTGCTAAACTTGTTTGGAAAAGATCTTTCGTATATTCCAAGAGTCGATGGTTCTTTGGGTAGGATACATATTTGATGATGCCATAACAGCTATTTAATTGTATGTAATTTAACATCTCATCTATGAATTGGAAGGGGTACTCGTGCCAAAATTGCGCATTCCTATGTGTCGTATTTTTTTCTCACTTTGAAGGATGACTGGTATGCTTCTTTTTTTTCTTTTGGGTTGTGGAGGTCAGTCGACCGCAGGTATATTACACAGGTTTTTGGTGTAGGTGCGTTGTAGGGACCCCCTGCCGTTAGACACATGTAAAACCTCTTCATAATCGCTCACCCCACACTGAGCTGGTCTGCTTCTTCTCGTCCATTATCTCCCATTGTCTGTCCTCACGCAATGTCCGTATGTCGTCGCCTTCAGCTCTCCCCTCCAGGTGTTCCGAATCTCATTTTTTCTAATTTTGCACCGTCACACTTGAAATGATTGCTTCTCAATTGTGCAGCAACTCTCCTGGTATTCCATGCATGTAACTAATCTTCGAATAGTATTGTGTTCAGTTGAATGCAACATATTCACAATATTCTTAGAAATTGAAGAACGTGTGTGATCTACGTAGTATCTTCATTACCAAATTAGATATCCTCCTATCATCCAAAACATTGCTGAATTGCCTGATATTGTAAATTATTATCGGGAGATGCCCGCTATCTTTGGGGGAAAAGTCTAGCTGTTCTGATGTAATGATATTCCTTGAAAGTCATCGGCGACCACAATCAGATCCACAGATCAGATAGCGAACGACGTATATCGCGTGCATTGATCACTTACACCCAAACAACGTTTTACTAATTGGTATATTGTGTTGCCGATTAGTCACTAAAGAGTCGAGCATGCGTTTCAGAAAATATCAATTTGCAACGAAGGCAATTAACAAGTGTAAGAAAAAGCCGACTTTGATCAAATTTAACAGATAATATCAGATCTAAATTTGAACTGCGCTTACTTCCTTTCATCATTTTTAAAAGAAATATTTTGAAAATTTTGTTTGCGTTCCGAAATACTTCTATCGTTTTTAGAGTCATCGTGGCGTACCCACTCAATTTCTCCAGGCACTTTTCGATTTCTAAAACTGAACCATTAATGAATAACAAGATTTCTTATCCTCTATTAATATGTGGTGATTTCATCCGACTTTAGCATCACTACCCTTCATTTAATTTTTTCTATCCCCTCCAAATGGCAAAGGAAAACTCCTAAAAAAAATGCCTTACCAGGACACGACAAATTGAGAGACAATACTGCATCCTTGAATTAGAACTTAATGATCTTTCGTAAAATAATTCTTAAGATTCTTGAGTAAATTATCCCACCCCTTCGGATTCTATTTTTTGAACCAAAATGGGGAACAAATATAGCAGAGAAGAATTCCATAACTTTCCTTCTTAAGAATGTCTTGAACAACTACTATGCACATCCGTCCATTTAGTGCTGTGTTTATAAAATTAGAATTACTCTATGCTTCAGTTCCTTCCTCTTGATGATTCCAGCATTACAATCAATAAATGCCTTGCTTACAAAATTTAGCGACCCTTATTCCACATTGCTTGTGTAATATGAAGATACCTTTCCACTTCGTTACTTCTTCTACTTGATTCATTTTGCAGTATTGAAGTTCAGCTGGGTGAGAACGGGCTTTTCGCCAGCTGATTGATCCACCATACCATGCCACGTTAATTCGATAGAAAAGGGCAATTACCGGTGTTGCGCGACAATAAACTTGTCTATCAAAGGGCCCCGCGTTCTAGTCCCCGATAGATTATCGGCAGCCAATAAATCGGCGCTATAAATTCATGTTCATTACAGTGGTGGCTTATCTGCCGACTGAGACCTCTTATCACTTTTTAAACATGTCGGCATTTTTACAAAGACCATACGATAGTGGCTTATTGACAGTTTTGCTATGTACCCACCGCAAACATCGCTCTTGCTCATCGTCATTTCCAAGAATGCTTTTGCCTCTAGCCGCTCGCTCTTCCCGCAATGCACTCCCAAGTATGCAGTACATATGTACATGACTTTGGAGTATTACTCACACTGGCAAATTTATGCACGAACTTATAACCTTTCTCGAGTGTAAGTTGTGATGGTGCAAACTTCTGATATGAAAATCTTGTCACGTATCTCAAACTTACATAAATTCATGGCTACATCTATGGCTATAGCCGTAAACTCAAAAGAAACAGAAAGTACTATCTCAGATTGATTAATAATGTAAAAAAGGGTTTTGCATTTGTTGTACTCGGAATCTAATATATAATTTCGAAAGAGACTTTGTATGTATGTACAAAACAAATTTTCTATGACGACGATTCGATATATTTTTTTTCGATTAAAATAAATTTAATAAAAAAACAAATGAATATTTACTATTAGATTCGTCATGTTTAAGCTGTTTATATTACAAATACTGAGCGAAGCCGGGCAAAACAACTAGTGTAGTATATCTAAATAGTATATACTACTAGTGGTGCTACCCGGCTTCGCTCAGTAAATGGAAATGAAAGCATTTCATAAAATTGTTGTGAATTAAAAATATATATTATATTATTTAAAAATATGAATATATAATTTTAAACTATTTTCTAATATATTTAAGAAAAAAACAGCTATGGAAAAAAATAGATAATATCTAATATATAATTTCGAAAGAGACTTTGTATGTATGTAACTATTTAAGATTTGGTGGGAGCATCGAAAACAAATCAAAGTTTCAACGAAGACTATATCGATATCGTTAAACATTATTTTTTTTTCGATTCAAATAAATGAATGTTTACTATTAGATTATCCATGTTTATATTTATATTAGCTGTTTATATTACAAATACCGAGCGAAGCCAAGTAAAACCACAAGTTATAAAATAAAAGAACACAAAAAATTATGGTTATATATATAATATAATATTTGTACACTTAAAAAAAAAACTCTGATACAAGACTTACTCATTTGAAAAACTACAAATCCATTGTTTTTGTTAGGTCATCATTTTAATATCAAATGCGGGCATTTGAGTTATTTCTACGACAGAAAAATATAAAGCAACCTAAAATGAATGAAATGCGCATTAACGCATCCTGTATCCATATATTTACATATAATAATATTTCATATTATTATTCATAATATCTCACAATATACATATATTCACTTTCGTCATGTTGCCACGTCTCTCGAGAGTTATAAATATAATGACTAAGCACCATATTTTTTTTATTTATTATTTCATGTTTTTTAAATGCGCACTTTTTAATTGTTCAAAGATCGATTTTTTTTCTATTTCATACTACAAATAAACATTGCTCAATGTAACATTTTTTATTTAACAGAAATATATTTATTTAATGCGCGATTTATTTCTTTCTAATTCGCAAATGATTCGTTCTAAGGAGCAAGGCTATTTTTTTCTTAATGCACCATTAAATCGTACCCATTATTTTTCATGTGTAAATAATATTAACAATACATTCTACTGTAATTTATTGTCTTAATTGATCCATTTTTTTAAACCCTTTGGGTTTTTACTTCCACATGTCGACATTAGGAGACTCGCTCAAAGTCATTGAAATTCCAGTCCGTCTCTAATGTTAATTTTGCTGCTGCAGATGGGATACCACTTGTTCGGTCCAAATTGGACTCGAATATTTTGTCTCCATAAAATTATATTTTTTTGTTCAATGCCCAAACAAAAATGCTTTTAGTTTTCATCTTGTTATTTCATTACTTGCTTAAGGGTGCGTTTGCATTAGCTAAAATAGTTAAGCCGTTTTATGACCAGCTTTCCGGTAATGGAACCCTCTTTATTCATCCGAAGGTAATTTTGAAATGGACTCGGAAAAGGTCTCCCTACCTTTGTATTGTGTCCATCCATCGATCTGTTTGTTTTGTCTGTTTTTCCAGTTATTGTTTATCTGGTGTCCATCTCCGTTGTCGGTAATCCTCTGATAAGTGTATTTATGGCGCTCGGCGGCAAAACGCTTTTAGACCCGGTTTTATTGCACCGAACCCTCTCTATACCTAGCGGCGCTCATAAAACGACCCAAATGCCTTTTAACTTTTGTTATTAATTTTTTTTTATTGCACCGACGATTCGCTTTTACTGCCCGAGCTTATTGCGAACTCATAAAAGCTTTTATTGGAAACATCCTCGAAATAATAACAACAAATAGATCCGTTCTGGGCTGATAGCCGATTGCTGCATAGCATCAGTGATGCTATGCTAAGCAAATTTGACCTGAAAACATGTCAGTGCTGACTTATTCATATCCCATGAAGTAATAAATATGTGCATGTTTTGTAAAAATGAGCATATAACGGTTCAGACTTGAGCCAGACTAAAGTCAACGTAATTCAACACCGACACTAGAGTAATTAGGTCAAGTTTGTCTTAACCGCACTTGAACTCTCCAAGCATACATACATATATATATCGAATTCAGTACTTCTAGTGGTTTTATATTCGAGTGGCGACTTGGAGGATGTTTATCAATTGAGGAAGACTCGTACGTGTATCTACTCGTATTGCTTATTTTTTTTGCCAGCGGTCGGCGCTTCTCTTCTGATGAATCAGTCGTTGCACTTGCCTTTTTGTCTACATACTGCGGCGTTTCTTCTTCATCTATTTTTATTATTTCTTTTGACGATGACGACTGTGTGTAATTTATATGCCGAATGCGTCTCTGTACGCCTATTTACTTAGAATAGAAACGGATAGGCATGTTAGCTCGTCTTCCATAAATAGAAACTATGCTAAAATCTACCCTGGCTTGCCTAATTTTACATAGCGGCTCGTCCTAGTAGAAAATTGAGCTGATGTCTAATTATGAATTTTGCAGTTCATTGGCACACAAGCAGACCCGATTGGATCTCTTGTGTGCGTGTGTGTGTGTGTGTATGTGCATTTTCACAACCGGTTTGCAAATGGCGTGTTTTCTTCCCCTTTCGGCCATATTACGCGCTAAAAGCCTTATCGTTTGAATCGTTCAATCGAGCCGCCACGGAAAAGTGAATTAGTGCTCTCAAATTATAGCAATTAGCGTTTATGATGGCAAAAGCTGGTCGTAGCGGCAGATCAAAGGATTCGAGGGGTTTACCCCATTACGATAAATATACTTCGCGTAAATTTAAAATCATAACTGCATGAATGAGGAATTAATTTTTATTTCCAAAATATAATATCGACAATATTATGTTTCGATCAAATGTTCACCGGTGAAAAGTTGACATTTTGTGATCGCCGGTCGAGGCTATGGAATATGTCACCTTTTCAGCCAGTCACTATAAAATTAGTAATTAAGGCTTCGAGCCACGTTATCTCTTCGAGACCGCCTCTCCCTCGTAATTGCGGTTTATCTCTCGTCGCCGAACGCTACAACCTCAAAGCTTCTTCGTTATAATTGTATAAATTAAAAATAATAAAAATCAATATATTTTATTCAGTTCTCTCCCTTCTTTTTTATTGATTTGAGTGTGTTTGTTTTACACTTCTATTTTCTCACAAACGGTTCACATGCATTTAAAATTTGTTTTTTTGTCGAAGCAATGCTTGCGCTTAGAGCTAATATTATACATAAATAAATGCCTTCCTCTCTTAGTGTGCCGCTGTTTATTTGTGTACATATTCTTCTCTTAAGATCTTTTCGCTTTGCCGTCTACATTTTTTTCATGGTTTAAATAAACAATCAAAACTCTTTAAAGCGTTTTTCATGTTAATTTTTTTTTGCGGGGAAAGGGGGGGGGTTAAGAGTGGATTTCGTATTAATTTCCTTCGAACTTGGAGCACTGAAGCAAGTCAGTCGACTTTGAAGTGTAATTTTATCTTCCACCGGTTTCAAGCGCAGTTCGACGTGGTGTGGTCCATCGAAATGTCGAAAGATAACCGACCGAACGACGACCGTCTGCGGTTTGTGTCGTCGTTTTTCGGTTTCGAAGCTTATAAAAAGATAAGTGAAACAGTCGGCGAAAAGACAAAGGCGATCTCTGAGAGAAGTGGTGCTTCCACTTTTTCTTCTGTTTGTCGTGCCTCCGCCGAATGATATAAACTTCTCGAAACCCGTCAATCTTCTATTGTCCATCAACAGAACGCTGTTCCCCATCGACATACACAGTAACGGTTTCAGGGAAGCTCAACATTTTTGCACACACATGTTCCTTTTTAGATGACATCGTTGGTTCTAACATAACAACAGCTATTGTTTTTTATGGTGCAGTGCCCAAAATAGCATGAAAATCGTCCATTTGTGTATCGAATTAATCAACACGCATGTAGCATTATGATTGTGCCTTATTTTTTACCGTCATTAATGTTCATTGTTTTATTTGTTTTAGTTGCTAAAGTACATGCCTCTGGTGCAGCCTCAACAATGCTCGGAAAACATCCGCTACTTCTTGTGTTCCGTCTTTGCACCACTTTGTTCAGAGCACGTCCGTGGAGCTATAGCCTCCTGCAGATCGCTGTGCCTTACAGTTCGCAACGACTGTCTTCCCAGAATGGCCGGTCTGGACTTGGAATCTTCGCTTTTCAACTGCTCGCGTTTTCCAGACTCCGAAAATCAAATATGCATGCAGAACCCCAACAACACTGACACAACAGCCAAGCAGAAACCCATCGACGACGATGAAACCTGGTGGCCACTGAGGAATTCCAACGGAAAGCACTCAGACTCTCAGTGTCCTCCGAATTTCGTCAAAGCAAGAGACTCTACTACTCTTCACTGCATACCCAAATGTGGCAAAGACGCATTTTACAGAATTGAAGATAAACGCTTTGCGGCATCCTGGTTCACTGGGTGGGCTTGGCTTTGTTTCTTGTCCACTTTGTTCACTTTGCTGACATTCTGTGTGGATTCGTCCCGTTTCCGATATCCCGAAAGGCCAGTTATATTCCTGGCAATGTGCAACAATGTCATAGCGATGGCTTACATCGTCAGGGGATCAAATGGTTCCAAGTCTTTAAGCTGCGCTGAACCTTCAGGTGGTGGAGACAGTTATTTAGCAGTAGACGGTTTGGAAAGTGCCTCTTGTACTTTCCTATTCCTCGTTTTGTATTACTTCAGCATGTCTTCCAGTGTGTGGTTCGTCAATTTGACGATTTCTTGGTATCTCAGCGCAGCCAAGAAGTGGTCCACGGAAGCATTGGAGAATATATCATCTTATTTTCACGTAGCAGCTTGGACAATACCAGCAGTGTTTGCCGTTGCTGCTTTAGTGCTTCATAAAGTATCAGCAGACGAATTGACAGGGATTTGTCAAGTATCTGATGCTGCAGTCATCCCATTTACTGTCATACCCCACACAGTCCTTCTATTTTTGGGTTGTCTCTTGGCTTGTCTGGGTGGTGCAGCTTTAATACGAGTGAGGAGGGCTGTGAAGTTGGTCGGCAGATCGACATCAAAGTTGGAAAGACTGATGTCCAGATTAGTAGCGTTCGGTTTGCTATTTATCGTGCCGGCATTGGGTAGTTTAAGTTGTGTTTTATACGAGTCATTCAATAAACCTAGATGGCAGTCGCTCTCATTATCGGCCGCATTCGAATGCCAGTATCAATCTGGATGTTCTCAATTACCTTCGACTGGAGTTGGAGTCGAGATCGCCTTGTTGAGGTTGTTCTTATCTCTAGCTGTCGGAATAACTACGGGAATGTGGGTCTGGTCTGGTAAAACTTGCAGAGTGTGGGGTTCCTTGTTCACTAAAGCGCCCAATAAACCAAAAATTGGCTATCGGCAAGCCCCAACCATGCTGATGATACCCAATAGAACATTAATCGGAAGAAGTATGCATGTTTCACATGTATGATGGACTTTATTTGAGTGATTAATCTGTGTAAATAGTAATTGACAATTTATCTTTAAGCTTTTGTAATATTGTGTAAATATATATTTATTAATGTATTTTTTTTTAAATAAATACTCTAAATAAAACTCACTTTGTATGTGAGTGGAAATTTGTCTTCAGTGAAGATGCTGACTTATTATGTGAAAAGATTTGATAATAAAAATATTATATTATAATAAATGTGTTATACTTTTCTTCCTCGAATGATTAAAAATCAAAAAATTACAACAAATGGTAAATGTAAATAAAAGAATGGGCAAGGGAGAAAATTTTCAAATAATATATTACAATAAAAAACCAGTTTTGATGAAAAAAAGAATAATAAGTGTAGATTTAGAAACAATTTTTAATATAATTTATTTTGTTTATATGGAAGATTAAGATTTGATTAGCGGCACCTATGAAAATTGACTAAATCTACGAAAAGCAAAGTTGTAAACCAAGTTTATTAAATGCAGATAGGTATAATCATGCCTCACTAAAATACTAAAACATTTTATACAAAATTAAAAATCAAATTTTTTTTTTCATAAAAATAAAAATTATTAAACTTTAATTAAAATAATAAAAAAAAGTATTTACAAGAATTTTAACGCATATTTTTCTGCGTGTAAAAATTGAGTCTCATTTTGTATGATACATGAAATTTTGATTTATATATAACATTTTAAGAATATGTACATGTACATGTTTTTCGTTATTGAATGGTAAATATAAAATATCAGAAATGGATGCGGTACCAAAATTCCAGTAATTCGTGTTCAGAAATGGTTTGGTGGTTACTGGTCACAAAGTACTCGTCAGAAATTCTCTATAACGGAACATCTGGCAGCGGAAAGTCCATCATACTAACGATAACTATCAAATTGAGAAATTGAGTGCTAAAGATTTTCATGGCAAAAATTGTCTTTGTGACCACCGCAATGTGACGAATAGTCCAATTACCTTCAGAAATATGTTATACGTGTTAATGGTCTATATTTTATGGCCAAATACAGGCTGGCACAATTCCGCTGTCAGATAGCTGTCAAGATGGCAACGGATCTCGGTCCCGAGTTTTCCGAGAAATACAATGCAATATCAAACAAACTAAAGAAGTATAGTATTAAATCAATTAATTTTTAATATACAAAAGTATTTTAGGACAAAGTATCGTGATTTCGATAACTCAATCTCTAGATATCAGTCAAACAAAGCTGATGATTTTATTTTAATAATTTATAATGAATGCTATTACAGGAGGTTTATGCGCAAACCGAATGTCTCTGAAGCAACGGATGAATTCACCGAATTAGCATTACAATGTGAACATGCAGAACAGCCCCCATATGCTGGATTGTGTTATATCGGTGCAGCCAGATGTGAAGGCTCCATAGGAAATACTATCGGAGAAGCTGAATATTTACTAATGTCAGCCAGACAATTCATGAAGGCGGAATTGAAATTAAGTTCTTTGAGGTGCATCAATCCCGGAAAAGAGAATTTAGAAGTATGGTTGTGTTCACCATCGTTTTTGTAATATATGTTTTTTTTTCTACGATGAATTTAATTTGCAATTTCAGGCTGCCATTAGTTGTTATAGCCATTCCAGCAAGAGATATCCTGAAAAATCGTCACTCAAATCCTGCATTAATTTAGAAGTCGCCAATAATTTGGAGCAATTAGGGCACTACAGCGAAGCTGCAGTTTACTATCAAAATGCGTTGGAAAATAATGCCAATAATCCGGGATATAAGCTTATTTGCTATACTAATATGGCATCAGCATACGTAAAAGATGGTAGATACTGAATGGTATTATATTAGTATGATATAAAAATGAGTGATAAATTAGTTATATATATATAAATAATTTTACTATAGGAAAATATGAAGAAGCATTACGTATTTATGAAAAAATTGATGAATTGGCTAATGAATTTTCATATAGTTTTGAAATCAAAATGTGGGTTTATTTTTAATATTACTTTGACGCGTTAATTAATTATCTTTGCGATATTTTATTTTATAATATTTTTATAGGTGTGAAATTAATAGGCTATTTTTATATTTAATTGTTCAACCGTCACCAAAAGTAATAACAGAGTCTATGGAAAAACTTATTGAGAGATATACTTTGGATATTGATAATGATAATCCCAAATTTGAAGGTGATAGCTTATCTCTTTGCAATCCACTGTTAAGTGAAAGTTTTGTAATTGGATTAACATACATATGTATTTCTGTTTCAGGTGGTGCTCTTAGTCCTGAGCTAACTTTGTTTGTTCAATCAATTTTGACTGCATGTAAAGTTGGTGATACCCAAGCGCTCATCAGCTTGAGATCTGAAATGAAAGATTTCCTAAATATCGAACAGCAAGATTTGATGCGAGTTTTAATACAGACTTATGAGTGTATAAATTGATTCAAATAAATTTGTTTTAAATAAATAAATAATTTCATATGAGATTAGGCGGCACCCAATTTATATTATTGGTGGAATAGTTTTAAGTTTTTAAAAATAATTTCATATTTATTTATACATTTATTGTGATATATGTAGTTGATAAAATTAAAATGAACATAATATTTTTTATTTGTTTTTATTCCATATAAGAATCATCAATTCGTTGTTGTTTTTGGTCGATTGTGAGTTCGCGCGGCACCCACTTTGAACAGAGCTTTCGCATACCCAAATATTCATTCACGATATGTCCAACACGTTCCTTTGATATCTTTAGGGTCCCAGCTATCTCAATCAACTTCACTTTACGGTTATCCAAAATTAATTTGCGGACTTTTTTGATGTTTTCGTCGGTAGCAGCCTTTTTGGGACGTCCACTGCGTGCATCGTCCTCGGTTCTCATTTCGCCTCGTTTAAACTTAGCAAACCACTTCTCAACGGTTGATTTTCCTGGTGCAAGGTCCGAATAATGTTTATCAAGCCAAGCCTTGGCTTCAATAGTATTTTTTTTCGCCAAAAAGCAATGTTTTATTAACACACGAAATTCCTTTTTATCCATTTTTTCAAACTAATAAAAGTTGCTTCACTCAAAATGCTATTACTAGAGGTAGGAAAGTCACAGTGCTATCCATTGTTCGGCAAACCTTTAACAATGCATTTACAACCTTTGAACAATACACGGCCCCCTCAGGCTCCGGTGACTAGCTATTACTCGCAAACTAATAGTACGACAGCTGTCAAATTTATACACATATCTTTTGAAGGTTAGGGCTAACTAAAAATCGGTTCGGTGATTACTAATCAAATGTGAACCGGTCACAGGTCAACCGGTCGATTTTAGGGTGTGACCAGTTTTATTGTGTGACCAGTTTTAGTGTGACGGGTGATCACGTGTGACCGATCTAGAGCGACCGGTTGTCCTGTGACTGGTTCACATATGACTAGTAGTCCGTTTACCCTAAAAATCATATGAATTTAATACTAGTAGCGCCATATATGTGTCAGCCTACGAACTTTTCAGCCCACCTATTTCATACATATTGAAGTGCATTAAATTGGTTTCAGGTATATACATACATAGATCTGGGTTTTCAATATTTTTTTGGGTTATACCCCAAAGTATATTCGTTAACACCGATATTACCACTCTGATTTTTCTTAATTCTACAGATTGTACAAAACTCGACCATTTAAATTCATTATTCATTGAATCTATTGGTATGGAAAATACAACCATAAATATGAAAAAGTACGCAATATTTCACGTAAATCTTGAGTTTGTGTCTCCCCGTACATCAAGATGTAAAATTTTTAGTTAAATAATAAAATAAAACTAGGATAAACGAAAAGTTTTTGATTTTGTAGTCCCAAAATAAACCGATGGCCAGCCAACTTGGGGGAATAGTAGATGGAAAATACCCAAGCGCCGGCCATGAAAGGGGTCCCGAAAAGTGAAAAAGGTCGAGATAAATCAAGTCGAAAATAAAAGAACTTTGTAAAAATAGGTTTTATTTTATGTCATATATAATTAAGATTTTTTGGGGCCTAAATTTTTCCACACCCAGGCCCTCATCCAAGGACGTCCTTTCTCCGGGGGGCGGCAAAAGTTGTCGTTCAAAAAACCTTTTTTTTTTTTGAAAATGCTTCTGATCGACATTCTAAATTAATTGCATTTTATACTGGCCTAAGCTTTTAGTAACGAATAATCGATTTGATTGAGATGCATAATATGTATTTCATTAAATGACATGCATATTCTTAACTTGGCCGAATCTAGGAGAAATTGTTCCCTGCTCCTGTTTGAAAAAGGCCAATTCTGACTATTCCGGTTACATCTTACAATTAACCAGACTAATTTTCAAAAAAATCAACACTCTATGGGGGATGAACGAATGAGACGACTGGCATGTTGATGCACGTGTTTTATTTTATGACAGCTGAAGGCAGAGTGAGTAGCCGCTCTCCGAACCCAGCCGAGTTGGTCCCCACTCGCAGGAAGGTAACCAAACTCGACCATGTCGTATAGCGAGCCGCCACAATTGGTAAAACCAATACATATGGCCACTTTAAATTAAAGTCAATTGGCATTAATGAACCAATTTAATAGCTAAAAACCAATTACAATTATTTCCATGAATACTACATCTAAAATTTTATTATTCAGATTTTAAAATTAATCAGATAATATTCTATTTTTTTTATTAATTGAATAGCGCATTTGAAAAGGGCCCAAAATAAAGTGAAACAATAATGAGTGGTGACAATGTGTTTCGTGTCACACGTGTCCGTCGCGGCAATGGCCGTAAAGAGGGCGTGTTGTGTTGTGTAGTGACACCTGTCAGCTGTTGTGCTGGGAGTATCAGAGTGAGGGCGAGGGCGGAGCCCCCTCCACTAGGAGCATGTGTGGAGTTCGGGGTCCTTTGGTCGTCTCGGCCGAGGTGTCCGTCGTGGTGACGGCTCTGAGGCGGGGCGCGCGCCCAGCTCCTGAACCGGACGTCTCCCGTCTCGAAGCTCAGCTGCTGAGGCTGCGGTCTGGACTATGTCGGGCCACAGACCTTCGCCCGCTCGACCCCAACCTATACTTCGGACCCTTTCTGGCCGTCATCAGGTCCGACAAGACAGCTGCCACCGTCACCGGACTCGCATTAGCTGCCGTCAACAAGTTCCTTTCATATGGGCTCATGGGTATATATCCAAGAACACTTCATTGCATGTCAAAATTCAACTGATACAAAAATTTCAAGTACAATATTGTATTTTAGCACATTGCCATATGTCAATCAATATGCAAGGGCGAAACAATTATTTTCAGCATTTCAGCATTTGTTCCCAAAATCAATTACAATACCAACCAATAGATCTTAAATTAAAAACAAAAATCATTTGCTTAGTTCTTAAACATGAATTGCATCATTGTTGATTCATATAGTATGCATGTTCAAATTATAACTATGATTTGATTGATATTTGCCAGAATTGGAATTTATATATGTAGAGTAGCATTTATATATGTACCTCTATTATAATATCCCTTTAAATGGATAGTATGACTAAAATTTTAAAGACTAATCAATCGTTACTAAGTTTGACCCACTGAATTCGAATATGATAATGATTTTTGTTGGTTTCCTCTCGTTTATGAGATATGAGCGTTTAAAAAAATTCGAAATTCAGATTTTTTGCTTTTGCAATCTATAACTCAAAATCTGAGTATTGCAACCAATAGTCGGATGCTATTTTATATTGATTGTGATTTATTATTGTTTTAAAATAAATAAAATTAATTACCTAGTCAAATTTTAAAAGTCGAAAATGGAAAAATATTGATATTATAATCCAATCTTTATATATAAAACTGTCCCAGTGGATATATCGAAAAAAAGTATATTTTTGACTTTTAATTATACGTATTTTAAAGAAACGAAAAATTCTCATCAATAGAATAAAACATCCAATATTTATTTTTGACACAGCAATACTAGATTTTGAGCAAGACTGCAAAAGTCAGAAAACTGTAAGAATTGCCTATTTTTAAACGCTATCTTTTGAATATTTCATAAACGAGAAGAAACGGAAAAAAGCATTATCATATTCGAATTCAATGGTTTAAACTTAGAAAATGTTGATTATTTTTCGCTCCGGTATGTAAAAGACGTGGTTTTTTTTGCTCATCTTTACAAATTTTTATCAAAATTTGTAATTGGTCTTGGTGTACTATTAATAATTTATATTTTTTTATACAAACACTAAATACGGATAGTAATAATAAATTAAATCATGATTGATGCTTAAAATATGAAACTCTTGCAGTTGCATAAGAATTAATCATATCATGTGACAAAAAGTGAATAACACAAAAATTGAATAATTGCTTTGTTTCATTCATAATATTGCTGAAATAAAATATCGCAAGTATGAAAATTTTTCTTTCTGATGATAATTTGTGATATTTTCTCACTAAACTGAAAATTTAGATCCGACACATCCATCCGTACCAGCAACGGTTGAAAATATAGCAGATGCTGTAACACACGCAAGATTTGTTGGCACTGATCATTCCTCTGATGGGGTAGTGCTAATGAAGATATTACAAGTTTGTATATTTCATACTGTTAATTACATATTACATATGGAAGAATGAAAAGTACTTAGTATTTATTTTAATTCACGTATAGGTGTTGAGGACTCTCATGCTTAGTCCGGAAGGAGCTATGCTAACAGGAGATTCCGTGTGTGAAATAATGTTGAGTTGTTTTAGAATTTGCTTTGAAACCCGTCTCAGTGGTGAGTTTTTCATGCTTTAATATGTGTGTATAGTAATTATATGAAAATTTTATATTTTGTAATACTTGTTTTATTATTTAAGAGTTGCTTAGACGAAATGCCGATCAATGTTTACGAGATATGATCCAGCTTGTGTTTATGCGTTTGCCTCAATTTTCTGCATCTTCTAATTTGGACGCAGATTCAAATTTAAGCTCCGAAACGTTGACTTTGAAAAAACGAACGAATTCGGCAAAACGTGATAGGCAAAATCTCAAAAATGAAAGAAGTCAATCTCAAGGTATTCAGAGTGAAATGATAACGATTTTATCAGATGTGTTTTGTTTGTAATCTGCAATGTTTATTTTTATTATTGCAGTTATTGATAATACAAGATTGGATAGTACCTCTTCTAATCCAATGGTCAGTAAAAATTTAGCAAATTCAGGGCAAATTGCAAAAGTTTCAAACATTCAGGAGAATATTTCTAGGATAACAAATTCTGTAGACGATCCGGATGCAAAGTTAGTTCTTCCTTCACGATTTGTGATCGTGTGTCTGAAAATTTAAATTTATTATTATTCATAATTATAGATCAACTTTGGATACCGATCAGACGCCGGAACTGGATAAAGCATTTCCTGTTTCTAGTTCCGATGAAGTAACCATTACACAAGGTGTCATAAAAAGTCCGTCCAAGAAACACGGAAGACATTCTTCTATGGATTTAGCTTCTAGCGATAACATCTTCATTAGTCAATTAGTAGAAAAATGTGTAAATCCATCCGAAAACATGGACCAGGTATCGGAGTATGTACTAGATAAAGAGTCTGACATTCAAGAAATTGAAGTAAATACCGAAAACGAAACACAGCCGCTACTTATAAGCTCTGAAAATGAAGCAATCGCGGAAAAAGTTGAAAACGATACGATAGACGGGTCCGATAATACATTAAACTCTGAAAAAATTGAAAAAGCTGACGATGGAGTCGTTTGTGAGAGTGACAAAGATTTTACAAACCCGAGAGGTGTGAAATTCATTCAGTATGATGAGCAAGTTAATTTGCAACCGTACGGATTAGCTTGTGTCAGGGAACTTTTAAGGTATATATATATATATAGTAATATGTATACTATGCAGTTATTTCAGTAACCGTTGTGTATAATAATTATATTATTCATTCATTTTTAGATTTTTGATATCACTATGCAATCCAATGGACACTCAAAATAGTTCATCGATGGTTTATTTGGGACTTTGTTTAGTAGAGACGGCATTAGAAGTAGCAGCCGATCATTTAGCTCAACATCCGTCTATACTTCAACTCATCAAGGATCCACTTTGTCGAAATTTACTAAGCGTATGTTCCTATTTTGTATTTTAATACTAATGATTACAATTTTGAAATGAAATTCAATCGATATATTCATTTCAGTTGTTGGATTCCGAAAGAGTATCAATCTTCGCTTTGGATCTGCAAGTTTCGTTTTTATTATTCGAGTCCCTTCGCACTCATTTAAAGTTCCAAATGCAATCGTTTTTCACCAAGCTCATAGAAATCATAATGTCCGACAATTCGAAGAATTCATACGAATTGAAAGAGATAACATACTTATCTCTCGACAGCATAGCTCAAATGTGGAAAATCCCGGGACTGTGCACTGAAATTTATCTCAATTATGACTGCGACGTCTACAGTTCCAATTTGTTCGAGGATATTACGAAGCTACTCTCTAAGAGCATCGTCGCAGCTGGCGTGAATGATTATCATGCTTTGGCGTTGGACGCGTTGTACACCGTGATCGAATCTATCGAAGCAAACTGTCAACAGATCAAGTCGAGTGCCGAAGTCGAGCAAAATGCAGAAGAAGAGTATGTAAATAAGGACGATAGTTCTGTCGACAGCCGCGGCAGGAAGAGATACATCTCCATCGATATGGAAGACTGCGAGGATGTCGGCGATGAGTCGGTTATACATGATATTAGTCAATATATAACTAGCGGCAAATCTAGTCGACATAAAATTTCAAGTAATTTACCGACTCAAGCTCAGTTGGTAGAAATCAAAAATAAAAAAAAGGTAAGTACATATATAATAGTTTGAAATGCATATATAATTGAATTGAAATTGGATTTTTTATATACATACATACGTTTCGTTTTAGTGGATCGCTAAAGGAACTGAACATTTCAATCAAAAGCCTGAAAAGGGAATAGAATATTTACTAGAACGTGGTATTTTAACAACGCCTTTGGATCCGTTAGAAATTGCACATTTTCTCAGAAATAATCCAGCATTAGATAAAAAAATGATAGGTAGAAATATTAATTTAAAATGTATTAGTTTAATTGTAAATATACATATTCTATATTGATTCATATTGCAGGTGAATATATTTCTAAGAAGAAAAATGTAGAGTCTCGCATATTGGCAACATATGCAGCGAGTTTTGATATGAAGGAGCTTCGAGTTGATCAAGCGCTTCGTCTCTATTTGGAGACTTTCCGTCTACCCGGTGAAGCTCCTCTTATTTTTTTAGTAATGGAGCATTTTGCAGAACACTGGCATGTGCGTAAAAGCTTTCGTTATCAGTCGCTTTTTTTACTATTGAAAAATACATACATATGTCTATAGATATTGTTGATTTTTTTGTTTAGAAATGTAATGGTAATCCATTTGCGAATACCGACGCTGCATTCCGTCTCGCTTATGCTGTGATCATGTTGAATATGGATCAGCACAATCACAATGCGAAAAAATTGAACATACCAATGACGATTGAAGACTTTGTTAAAAATCTTCGAGGATGTAACGGCAGTAATGATTTCGATCAAAAGATGCTGGAAGCCACGTTCAATTCTATCAAGTTAGTGTTTAATTTTTATACTAGAATAAAAGATTATATGTATGTGATCAAATGTCATTCATTACTCGATGAAAGCTTTTCAAATTTAATAATTTATTATATTAAATTCAATAATTTCTTTATAAAAATCACGAATTTAAATGAAATTGTGAATAAAATTGTTGAATTGCACGTATTTTGATGTGTTGTGGCTGAAACTGATTATTTCCTCCATCTCTTTTTTTATTCTTATTTTTACTCCTATTTTTTTTAATAAATTGATTTGTTTCTGTATTAAATTCATAGACATACACTATGAACGTACCCACTTTTTATTTATACATATTTCATTACCAATAATTCAATAAATTGAAATCGGAGACAGAGTAAGAGTTGAATCGTAAGATAAAGTCAGAGTTGGAGTCGGTAAATTTTGAAGTGAGCCCTTAAGAGGGCTGGACAGCAGCGCCTTGTCTATACAAACGTACTATACTTCTCCTTTCCTCAATTATGGCACTAGAGAAATTATTTTTTAATATGCTATGGATATCCACCATTAGGGTGCATCTTTCGTTTTATTTTTTTGATTAATTATTTTTTATATGAGCTAGGAGCCGCCAAACATCTATAAAATCGCCTCTTTTTTACACCCACGAAACGAGTCCAGCGTGCTTATTTAACGGTCGATTTTTAAAAAAATACCCCGATAGATGCACAGAAAGTATCTTTCTCATACCGATGATGAAATTTTTTTAAAAATTGGTCCAGTTTTGGAGGAGAAAATAGTAGAATACGAAACCTCGATTTTGTCAATTTAAAATACGTTTTATCTGGTCGAAGCGCAACTGTCGCACTCACTCAATATATATATTGATATATATTGTCGCATTCACTCAATATATACATTCACTCAATATATATATCGAAGAAAGGAACGGTAACAAAATTAAGGTTTCGGGTGTACAGCCCTCTTAATTGAGTCTACTACATAAATGCGTCACATTGGTTATAAATTCTTGCGATTCTGTGTATAGCTGATAGTACATAGTATTCCTTTTTTCAACATTAAAGTTTCACATGTACATATGTATGTATGTATATGCAGGAAAACACTTTGCTCAAAAGATTTTTCAGACATATCACAATTAGAAATGTTGTTCTTTCTTAAACCTAATTTTATCAGTTAGTAATTCTTGTTATTTGACTCAATTATAAACAATCTTTTACTATCTGCATATGTTTGAACATATGTATATGTACTAGGGTTTCTGACCCGGGACAAACATTCCCGGGAATTCACGGAATTTTTGTTGTCTCGTGTCCCGAGAATTCTTATCTCGAATCCCAGGTATCGAAATCTTGAAAATGTTGTATATTTTCAAGACTGCACAAAGGGAAATAATAAATCAAATACACAAAGAATCGTAAAATATTCTCAACTTCGACTGAAACTGAAAGAGTTTTTTCCATTGCTGGAAATTTTAGTACCAAATATAGAAATAGGCTTTCGGATTCTCATTTAAATATTTTAGTATTCTTAAGAGGCTACTTTAAATAACTTTATTATTATAATTACATTTTTTCTAGTTAATAGATATATTATGTATTGTTTACTTTTTTTATATTTTGTAAATAGATATTTTTTTTTATTAATAAAAATGTTTTTTTACACGTGTCCCGGGATCCCGGGAATCCCGGAAACGATCCCAGGTTCCGTCCCGTGTCCCGGGAATTGAAAAAGAATGAAAGGAATACAGAAACCCTAATATATACAGTGCTACTTATTAACCATATTTGTATAAAAAATTGCTTATAATTTTAATCAGAAATGAAGAAATTGTAATGCCAGCTGAACGTACCGGTATAGTCAAAGAGAATTATCTTTGGAAAGTATTACTGAGACGTGGAGCAACTAAAGAAGGAATCTATTATCATTGTCCAAACGGTGCTTACGATGTTGACTTGTTTACGCTCACTTGGGGACCATTGGTAAGTGTGAATATATATATTTTCAATAAGGTATTATTAATATGTAATAATGACAATTTTGTATCATGCAGATCGCCGCATTATCATCCTTGTTTGAAAAATCGAACGAGTCACAGTTGTACTGCCAGGCTTTGGAAGGCTTCGACAAGTGTGCTTCGATCGTAGGTCACTTTAATCTGACGAACGAACTGGACACACTGATCTTGAGCTTGTGCAAGTTTACAGGGCTCTTCAATCTACCGGATCAGGCTCAATATATTTATATCGGTATTTTTTCTACACGTTTATTTAAAATTTTGTTTATATTTCATAAGATTTAGTTATACGAGTGTTGAAATTTTAGGAACTACTCTTGGGCAATCGATGAAGGCTCAATTAGCATTGAAAAAAGTGTTCAATGTTTGTCACAGGCACACCGATTCCATTAGAGAAGGCTGGAAGCACATCCTTGAAGTTGTGCTAGCTTTATTCAAAGGACATTTATTGCCGAAGGTATTGAAATTTTGCTTTCTTTTTATATGATTGTTTTTTTTTTTCAGATGTTTATTCATTGTTATTTTCTATTTTATTAGTCATTTACTGAAGCTGATGACTTTTGTTCGCCGACTGGTAAAATATCGCTGATACAAGAGCCGTCTCAACAGACGAAGATGCAAGAAACTGGCCTTTTTTCAAGCCTGTATTCGTACATTGCATTGTCCTCTGAAAGTAACGCTTTGCGGAATCCTAACCCGGAAGAAGCCGAGCTTATACAAATCGCAAGTGAAGGTGTAGCTCAGTGCAATATAGACACTATGCTGTTGACTGATTCCAAGTTTTTACAATTAGACAGTTTACAGGTAATGGTTGTGTTGAAATGATGATTGCTTTTGTATTATAATCATTTTAAAATTGTTTATTTCTTTATTTAGGAATTAGTAAAATACTTAATAGCTGCTGGAAAAGTCGATGAAAGTCAAACAATGTATAAACCGTCTTACACTGACGATACTACCGTGTTCTTCCTCGAATTGCTCATCAAAATAGTGATACAAAATCGGTACTGCTATGTTTTATAATCGGTGATATTGTATATAAATTGTTTTTATTAATGTTTTGATTATTTTTAATAGGGATAGAGTGTCTCATGTTTGGCAAGCGACTGAAACTTACGTCACTGACCTCATGAAATCTGCCGCAGCGGCCACTCAATTGACCCTCACGGAAAAAATGACTAACAATTTCGGAGAGAAATTCTCACCTGGTGTCAACAATAGACCTTCAGGATTGCTGGAGCGATCGGCGATTGGCTTGCTCAAACTCGCTATAAATCTGATGAGGAGTGAAGAATGTGCTAGCGATGTATTGCATTCGCTCAATAGCTTTTTGGATTTGAGCTATCCTGTCTACCATTACATAGCCAGTCAAGTAATCAAATCCTCGATACAAATTATATTATTTATAGACTTCATTTTACAATATGTACTGATTTGTTGTTGTTTTTTTAAGATCGCCGTTGGTTTGTTTGAATTGGTTAAAACATCTGCGCAAAATATTCACAGTAGAGACGATTGGGCTTTGGTTTTCACTTTGTTGGAGACAACTGGTGCCGGTGCTATGCATCTCAAACAAGATGAATGCTTAACAGGTACAATATGCTTTTTTTTTAAGGTCCGTTTATACTATCCAGCATTGCACGACAACAGCTCGGCCCAATACTGTACCGAAAAGACAACTCATGCTATACAGTAGCGCCCATTTTCAGCAATATTGCCTGTGTCGTATCAATATTGTCACAATATGACGTTTCCGAAAGTATTCATATGCACATGGCAACACTTTCGTTAGTACGGGTGCACTTGCCACTATGACGTCACGTCTTATGTGAATATTTCCAAAGAAAACCGATTCTGCTTGATACGTTTCGGTGACATGTACTGGTGTATAATATGAATAGATCGTTTCGGTTGCTGCTGCTTCAGATAGTCACGTACTCATTACGGAACATATGAATGAGTCCATATATAATGTATTAAAGAATAATTTCCGTACTGCTGTTTACGTGCCGTTGCTGGCTTGAGCTGTTCTGGTATAAGCGAATCTGTATATGGATGTAATTCTGGCATGGACTAGTGGTTAGCATATAATGCTTTCGAACGGTTCGGTGATTATTGCCCACAAAGCGCTCGCCCAAAAGTAACTAAAATCTCCATAATGGAATATCTGGCAGCTGAAAAGTCCATCATACTAACGAGAACTCGAGTACCAAGTATTCCGTATTCGCGATTTTCATGGCAAAAATTGTCCTTCGGGCGATCACAATGTGCGTAATAATCCAATTACCCTTTCGAACAGAGTGGGTTCGAGTCTCACCGGTTGCTGCTGGCCAGACCTTGATTTGTGACTCCAGGTCGATCGTTTCCTATCAGAGTTTGCCAATATTTCTGATTCTCATTGAAACGGTCCTGCAAAAATTGGCATCCCCTTTCCTACGTCTCTCGCAAATCTTGAGTTATTCAGAGTCTCTGGTTTGTATAAAAATGCTGCAAAAATTTAAAAACTTATATATGTTTCTGTGGAGGATGATCGTATACATTTGTATTGTATAAATGCTTGTATTTGATCGTATTGTATAAAATGTTTGCAATACTACTTTGCAATATTTGACTATAGATGTCTTGTATAATGTAAAAATATATAATAATTGAATAATAGTAAATAAATAAAAAAAACGTGAAGATTTGATGAATATTTTTAAATTTAATTTTAGGCAACAAATCTGATGGTGCCTTAAGTTCTGAAGACGATTCCGTCAGCACCGATCGTGGGTACACATCAGAAGGTGAACTCTCTCATTCTCCTCCGACTCAAGGCTGGATACTGGTGTGCTATTTAGTACTTCTATGAATCATTTTTGTATTATTAGTTAGTAAATTATTTTTAAAATTTATTTTTAAAGGTCGGAAATAACGCCGATGGTGTTCAAACTCCGATGACCAGTCTTCAACAGTCTCAAATGGAAGGCAATCCTTTGATTCATCCTTGTGCTTTACGACCACATGATCCATACGCCATGCTCAAATGCTGGGAGTGCCTCGCTTTCATCGTCAGGGACGTAGCCCATATTACGCCGTACAATTTTGCATCTTGCGTCAATTGCATAAGGACATTCGTCGAAGCCAGCTTACACGGAAGTTAGTATACTTTTACGTATAGAAACCATGCACAATTTGTCCATTTAATCTACTCTGATTTTTTCATACTATAACTTACTATTGTAACGTAGAGATAAGGTGATTGGTGCCCGTCGACCACTAGTTTACCAGCGCTGATCACCTGATCTCGCCAAAAAGGCCTCAGCCTATAAACAACAACCAATAAACTCTCGCGACCCATCGACCAATGATACTCTCTGTGCGGAGAGTACCCGATGGGAATAAATTGGGCAGTTTTGGTCTGTGCTTCATTCGGAGCTGGCAGGCCGACTGATCAAGAACAATTAACTACCTCTACCACTACTGCTGCGTTTCTCACTTCCCATTTCTATTGTTTTTATATACACTACACTATTGTTTTTAAAAGTTTGATTTATTAATCTACATATGTAATGATTTCAGCGAATCAAAGCAAAATAACCACTACGTCAAATATGCTCGTCAACAAAGACGGCAAGCGCAAGAAGCAAACTAGTCACTTTAAAAAAATGCAAAAGCAACAGGAGATGAACGAGAAACTAGTCAAATCTGCTGGTATGAATCAAGAGAAGGATGTGCCAGACGGTTACCAGTTGATAAGCATTCAGGTATTTAAAATGGAATGCTTAAATGATGTTTTAAATTTTGATTAGACATTCACGATGATGTTATTTCAGTTATTGGATTTGATGCACACTCTGCACAGCAGAACTGCTCAAATATTCAAGTGGTGGAGAGAGGAGTCTAATCTAACCAACAGTACAAACATGCAGGAGTTGAATTCACCAGGTATTTTCATATTGTTTTTAATGTAAAGCGATTGAATTATATGTACATGCTACTGTATGTATCTTAAATACGTATTGTGATTATGAGTATTACCTAGTGTTGTAAGTCGAGAATATTCTCGGAGAATGAGAATATTCTCCAAAATATTATTGGCCAAGAATTTTCGAGAATTTTCTTTTTTCTTGGATATCCCTAGATAGTTTATTAGCTTTTTAAATGATTCTAGGATATTTTCAGCACCTAATAGGAGTCATTTTGTCATTTTAACATACGCGCACTACCACCATGAACGTTTTCCGCGAAATTCTCACAGGAATGCAATGCTTATTAACTCTGGAAGCATAACATTTTGTATGAGTATAGGTATTTTAATTATTATTTCACATCAGTCCGTACTTTGAAAACACAATACATAATATGAAAACGTAATTATTTAAGTTTAGAAACGATAAAAATTGGTAAATAAACAATGTGAGTAACCATTAACACTAAAATGTCTGTTGGCTTTTCTTTGCTTCCAGATCTATAAATAAAGCTTTGAATTTTTCTCCGAAATCGTTAAATCTTTTAACACAAACTACAGAATAGGCATAACATTTCTGTTGTGTTTCGCCAACTGCTCAAAAGTCACATTTGCTTACCCTCTCTCTCTGTACATATGAAATGCAAAATGTTAATTATTATTAATTAGTTTTTTGCATTAGTTAATTAGTTTTATTCGTGTCTTCCCTCATCTTACCGTTCACGTGAAAAAAATGGTAAAAACTACCTACCCACCTACCTACATACAGTGCCGGCCTTACACCCGATGGCGCCCTCGAGCAATTTTTTCTAAACACCCTTAGGAAGAACTTTCGCCTTTGGCGCTCTAATTTAAAATTTTGAATGGCTTTTGGGGCTCTAATTTTAAATTTTAAAGCGCCTTTGGCGCATCGTTCGGTGCCCTAACTTATTTGGCGCCCTTGGGCGCCGCCCGACCCAGCCCCCCCTAAAACCAGCACTGCCCACATATAAACAATATAAAACACCAATAGAAATTGTAATTAATTAAATAAATTTTCAATAGATGACAAACAAAAACTTCTATATATGTATATAGAAGTTTTTTCTTTTGTTATTATATTCGAACGTTTTGTTGGCATTGTTTTAACTGTGATGTACATATGTATGTCGAATCGAAACGACTTTTATAATACGACGAGCGTTATCTCAGATACACAGACACACAGAATAGCGATATTATATATATGATGTATTTTTGTTTGTGTATATACATGTGTATATGTATCTTTTTTATTTTTTCTCATCTCTCTGTATTTTTTCGACCATTGTGGCGCATCGGGAATTCCTGTAATGCCACAATGGTCTAAACTAAAATAAATAAATCATTTTGTAGTGTCGATCGGGATGGATTGGTGCAATTTGTGGCATTTAGCGTGGCAGCCGCTTCTTCAAGGCATAGCTAGACTGTGCACCGACAACAGAAGACAGGTTAGATTGCAATATCAACAAAGAAATAAAATATAATTTGAGTACTGTTATATCGATTGAAAATTTGTAGGTTTCGAATAGTGCAGTGACGTATTTGCAGCGTGCTTTATTAGTTCACGATTTACAAACGTTGTCCGGTGAAGAGTGGGAGATATGTTTCCATTGTGTGCTCTTCCCGTTGTTATCACGTCTTACAAAGCATAATGATGATATTCGATTGAGAGCTAATACTATTATGTGCAAGGTATTTTATATATGTATATATTTTTTGACGGTGAATGATATATTGATTGATTTTTTATTATTATTAATGTTTTAGGTTTTCTTACATCACTTAACTCCACTTTTGAGTAGACCTTCGTTTCCTAGTTTGTGGTTGAGTTTGTTGGATTTGATGCGTTCTCTGATGACAGGATCGCACACTACTGATTTGCTATACGAAGCCACTTTGGAATCTCTCAAGAATATGCTGCTTGTAATGGATTCTGTAAAAGTAATATATTTTTTTAATACTTATGTACATGAAATTTATTTTGCTATGCATCTTTTAACTTATTCTATTGCGTTTTATAGGTATTTAGTGATGGAGATACATATACTGATTTATGGAACATAACTTGGAATATGATCAATAGTTTTCTGCCGAAGCTCAAAGATGATTTATTCAAGTCATATGGTATGTACTTTTGATAATTCTAGGTAAATTCTTTGAAATCAACTGGTCGAAGCCAGTAACTCGAATAGTAGATTATCGAAGCGTTAGCCATTCGAATGACGTTTTTCAAACGACAAAACTCGATTGTAAATTATTACGTTGATGGATAGATAACACTTTTGTATTGATAGTTTCAAGTTTATTTAAAAATATTATGTTTTTCCATTTATACTTTATCTATGTATGTATATGTTACAGTTGAGGTGTATTTTCAGTTGTAATATATTCCAATTGGCGTTTTAGGTCATTAATATTCGAATACAATTCAACTAGTAAATTGTATCTCTACAAGTGCAAACACACTTTCAACAATGTGCGCCAGTTGTAATATAACAGTTGAGTTTTGACAGCTCTGATGTTTTTACAAATTCAATAATGCGTTAATATTTCCTAGGTATTACGAATAAAGGTAATGAGTACCGTATTAACTCTAAGAATGTGTTCAAAACAAAAATGTGACTTTCCAATTCAATTTATTAGTCGAGCGACGTTTTCACAAAAACCTAACCCCTCTATCTAAACTGGTACCAACTTATAGTTCATTCGTCATTAGACTTGGACAATCTTCATATGGTTATGGTCGCTCCCCACCAGATATTTAGTATACATATATGTATAAATAGAGGGCTACCGATGGTATACTGTGTTCATTAATAGTATTATCAATTTAACATTCGATAGGTGATGTGCCAATCACCACACACCAGCCGGCAGTCCCTCCTCTCTTCTTCAATAAAGGAAAGTAAAGCAACAGAAAGGAGTCATTATTAACAACCACAATTACACATTTTTCCAAGACTTTTAGATAAAAGTTTTAAAATTATGTTACATCTGATGACGTACATCTGTTTACGGTCTCCGTGACGAGACAGAATGTTACATTATGTTGTATCCTGCTCGCGCAAATTAAGTGAGTATGTACCGTTTACCATGCACCATTTTTTTTTTGATCTTTCGATTTTCGATCTTTGCCTTCCGATATTTGTGTTTTCTCTAATTTAACATTCTGTCTCGTCACGTAGACCCATCTGTTTATAATGTCAAAATAAACTAGAGTAAAAGTACTACTTCCGGTTTAAAAATATTGGGGTATAAAATTTATAATTTCTATTACATGTACAAAGTTTTCAGTCAGATTTAATTGGCGGTTTGGGAGATAATTAAATTCAAAAACTTAAAAAAGAGGACACCTATAAGGAGAGATGCCATTTCCGTTCAATTCAAAATTTTGAGAAAAAATTGCGTGTTATCGATAAGAATAACAGTAACTTATACTAAGTTTCAGCTCTATAGGACTAACGGTGTTCAAAAAATACACAGACACACACACACATATTTTCCAGATCATAAAACCGTGATGAGTGATCGATTCTGAGTTCGAATCAGTCAAAATCTCGAGTTCGAATCTTTGCATGATCACAAAACTTCATTTATTGTTACTACGTACATAGATAAAGTAAAAACGTTACAGCGAATGCGTATTACTGAACATATTACCACCGGTTTGAAACTTGGCTAACAATATTCATTCGAACAATGTATTTTGAACAACAAAGAAAACGTCACTGGTAGAATAGCGTTCGGTGATTGTCTTTCGAAAAAATTACCGAATACCACTTTTGTTAATATACATATGTATATTCTTTGATTTTATTGCTATTTTCATTTTGCAGAGAATCCTAAAGCGCCAGTACCTCCTTTGAATCCAGAGCAAAATATTCAAGAGGCGGCCTCTACGCCTTCTTCTCCCATTCAGCCTCCACCAGTTCAACAATTGAAACCACCGACAACCAACCCAGCTCTGAATCAAACTGCTACCGAATCTCAAAAATCAACTATAAATAATAACGCTCCGCTTATTCAGAATCCAATATTCACGTCAAATTTAAATCACGGCAATATACTGAACTCTGGAGTACAAAATCCACCAAATGTTAACCCGGTAATGAAAGGTTCATCTATTATATTACAACCTCCAGCAATTGGATCGCAAGTACATTCGCCTCTCTTTTCACATCTGGGACAGGTTTGTTTGGACAAGTTCTATTCTATAACTATTCAGTATCATAAATTTGTTTTATTTTGGCTAAATTACGGCTTGTTTCAGATGGTGTCCACTCCAATTGGAGTCGCAGTTCCGGTTTCGTCACAGAAAGCTCCAATATTGTACCCAACTCCTTTACCCCAAAAGTATTGTAATGTTCAAATCCCAGATAGTTCAATGACACAACCTCCACCTACAAATAGCAGCTTTCTTATATCACCGTGTTCGACAAACCTAAATCTAAATACTGCATCGTCACAATTCACTCTAGTAAGTCCTCACGCGTCAGATTCAATCCAGCAGCAGGTTGCACATCAAAATAAAACTCCCATAGCTCAACCTTTACTCACTGAACGGTCGACGTTGTCAGACGGAGAGCTGGCTCTGAAAAATGTAGGACAGCAGCCCCAATCTTTATATGGTGAATATATCACAAATCCGTACAATTCACTGCCGCCCGTTGCTCCAGATGCTTCTAAATCTGCGGCAATTTCTCAGACGGATAATATGAATGTGGGGAATTTGAATGCGTCCTTCAGCTACAATTCGTCTGCTGATAAAAACTTGAATTACACTTCTTTGACGGATATACCAGGTCACGTAGTTCTTGCGCAGAAGTCACAGAGTGTGACTTCCAGTCCGCTGCATGCTGCGACTCAAGTCAATACCAATTTTGGCTCTAGCGATAATATAAAGAACATTACCAAGCAAGAGAATTTGGACGGTTCTGGCATGTTTAGTTTTTCGAAATATTTCTACTCCGAGTCTACAAATATACCGCCCGGTTCGGAAATTCTCTTCGGCAACACGTTGAATCAATGAAGTTATTTTCAATTTTTATAACATGGAATTTGATGTTCTAGGTTGTGTGGATTAAAATAACGTACACATATATATTTATAATAAATTTATTTATTTGTTAGTATTACAATAATCAGTTTTAAATGAAAAATCACATTTGAAATAAAATATCAAAACTATTTATTAACTATACATTTTTTTATTATATTAATTTTTGATTTGTTATTTATCTAATATACATAAATACTAAGTACATGTATTGTTTTGAGGGGTGGAAAAAATGGGATTTTTTCTAGTTCTGTTGGTCTTGAACATGAAATTGGTGTAAAAAAAAGACGTGTACATACATATATATATATATTGTTTATATTTTTTAAGCTTATATTATATTGACATTTATGTATATTTTATTTTACTGTAATATATCACATAGAACTATGTTTTGCTTTGATGCAATCACTGTCATGAAGTAAAAAATGTTGCCTAATCCATTCCATATTTATGTATATGAATGTTGTAGTGTTGTAAGTCACATGAAATTTTTATTTGGAGAAGAGGTACTTTTTTGTTTAAACAATATTTAGTCAATTTTATGAAAATCAATATTTACATATTGTTAAATGTTATAAAATAATATTATATTAAATTCGATTGTCGAATAGAAATCTAAAATATGATGTCATAAAATAAAACTATGGAAAAAAAACATGTTGCATTATTTAAATATTCTTTACTATATTTATTTAATAATAATTGAGCCGCTATATTTGAAAGTGACGGAATTCCAACTTTTAGTTCCAAAAACACTTTCAGTTTTACTTAATTCACAAACTGTTATTACTACTTTTAGTTCTATATTTCCTTGGAAAGAAGAATAAACTTATTACAAGCCATCAGTATTTTTAAATATTTTAAAACACCCAAGCGCTATTGTAAATGCACTCTAGAAAAACTCGCCCAAGCGAAGTCCACAGAAAGGGGATACCACTTTGGATAGTTGCACTCAAAGATTACCACACTGTTGTATATCCCACTAATAGCCTTATGCACAGGTAGAAATTTCAATTTAAATACAATAGCACTCGCCGAAATTTCTCCCCAAGGCAAAAGTGAACACGTGAATTTTAAACTTCATATTTATTGTTTTGCGAGATATTTATCGAAATGAAGGAAAGTGGATTTACGCCACTTACAAATATATAACGGCTCAATTGATGATTTTCATGGTTAAGAAAAAATGTGTATGTTAGTATATTTTGACGATAAATTGAACACCATTAGCCCTATTAAACTGAAACTGATAAGCATAAGAATGGAACAACATAACAGCACCTCGTTTCCGAGCCAGAATGCGTTCCAGCATAAAAATTTCACATTTTTAATATCAAAATAGTATAAAATTTTACCACTTTTGCAATATTTGTTTCCCAGAACACGAAGGTCTCGGGCTAGTCATAAAAATTAGGTATACATCCCTTTGTGGAAATACCGTATAATCGCGAAAATCGACAAGTGTTGGTGATCTGGCATTATCACCAGATATCGGTGACACAAAATGGTTCACTATTGTCAACCAATTTTTTTTTGCTCTCTTGCTTTGTGGACAACAGTGAATCATTTTTTGTGGGCAACAGCTTCTTGTCCACAGATCTCTGGTTATCACGATTATCTATCCTTCAACTCCCTACTACATACCTGCTTGAGCTCTTCAGCACTTGCCTTTTTCATTATTATTAAAATGTACTAATGCATACGAGCAATATCATCAAAAATTCTGGAATGGGTAAAGTACACTCCAATCATGTCAACTAATTATATGGGACGAATGTACTATGGCAAACAAAAAAGCATTAGAAGCGCTTCATCGTACATTAAAAGATTTGAGAGGAAATCAACAGCTCTCATTTTATTGTTTGGTGATTTTCGACAAACTCTACCAGTTATAACCACATTCAACAGCCGCTGATGAACTTAATGCATGTCTCATATCATCAGTTTTATGGCAACACGTACAGAAATTGACATTGAAAATCAATATGCGTGTACAACTACAACGTGATACATCTGCTGAACGTTTCGCAAAACAATTGTTGGATATTGGGAATGGGAAAATGGCAATCAATGAATCCACACAGTGCATCAAATTGCCTACAAACTTCTGTGAAATTACAGCAACCACAGACGAGTTGATTCACAAAGTTTTCCCAAATATCAAACAAAATTACAAAAATCATCAGTGGCTCAGTGAACGTGCTATATCAGCAGCCAAAAATATTGATGTCTATGCCATCAATTTCTGCATTCAAAACGAAATACCAGGCGAAGCGACAACGTATAAGTCCATCGATACTATAATGACTCAAGACGAAGTTGTCAATTATCCAACGGAATTTTTGAATTCCCTAGATTTGCCAGGCATGCCGTCGCGCGTATTAATTTTGAAAATTGGCGCACTTATCATTCTTCTCCGAAATATAAATCCACCACGACTTTGTAACGGTACCAGGCTATCGGTGAAAAAGCTGATGAACAATATCATCGAAGCCACAATTTTAAGTGGAAAGTATAAAGGAAAAGATGTACTGTTGCCACACATCCCAATGATCCCGACAGATATGCCATTTGAATTTAAACGTCTACAGTTTCCGGTGCGACTTGCATTTGCAATGACAATAAATAAAGCACAGGGACAATACAAGTGTGTGGACTAAACTTGACAAATGTCAGCTGTATGTGGCCTGTAAGCCACAACATATTTAGTTAATTTGCAATATAATATATTAAATATTTCTGAATTGGGCTGTATTGCAAACCAATCAGAACAAATAAATAAAATTAAACATTTTTTCAAAAAAAACTTACACTGAAAATATATATATTTTAGTGTAATTTTTTATACAAAACATTATAACATAGAATCTAAGCAAGAATCGTAGCTCAGGCAGAAGAGCTCCTCTTTTCTGATAAGGTATATATGACCAACGATGAAATTAAATATTATATCCTGCAAATATGTATGGGCGCAGAATTTCCCAACTTGTGGAAATATTTAAAAGGACTGCAGGGAATTCAAGTTGAAAGTGATATGTTTCTCGCGTAGTGTCACGGGGAAATACACTCCATGAGTGGATACACTTTGGAAGTATGAGTAGATGCCGACAATAGCAGCCTGGAGGATCTCATGAAATAAGCGCGTGAGATCGGGCTCCTGAGTTCCAGTGCATCATGGATATTGAAGTCCAAAGGGACTTTGCTACTATATATTTGGTACTTTTTGAGGAGATAGTACCAACATGTATTATCGCCTCAGATGTTTAACCTGGGCCAATCAACGGAAAGCTTGGGTAGACGCCCAAACGTTGATGTGATCTCGCTACCGCAAAACAGCCTTGGATAAAGGAATAAATTTTAGATTTTATTTCATATTTTGAAATAAATTACATAGGAAAATCTGTAGCGGGGATCAGATTTGAGCCCCGTATAGTTCCGATTGAGATTTGGAATGTGCGAAGCCGTACATTAGCACATTACGGTAAAACCGATGATGAAGCAGAGGGCTTCCCTCAAAATTGTCAAAATGTATGGGCGCTCAATTTCCCAACAAAAATTATGGAAGAGCTAAATGCAGGAGCGATGTATAAAAAACAGTGTTGCAGACTCTCTAGAGGAGACAGAACTCGCTAAACTGGAGTCTGCTCAAATTAAAATGCGAAATAAGAAGAAACACCCGCGTCCAAATTAAAACTGGTCTAGCGGAGGAAATCATCGCCTTTCGCCTTTACAAGGAGCATAGTGGAGGATTGACCCAACTCGGGGTCGCCAAAAGCCCAAACAAAGTCGAGAATAAACAAAAGAATTAAAAAACCCTTAATGACCTCGACAAGGATATTTATCAGATCATTTACAAATCACTATGCATAATCTACATGTTACCAGTTAGCGTTGCTTCAGCTGGAAGGAGTTTTTCAGTTTAAAATATGCTGAAAACCTAATTGCGAAATAAAATGGTACATGACCGGCTAACAGTCTTAGCACTATTAAATGTACATCATAATATTGATGTAAATATATAAGATGTCATAAATAAATTCGCATATATATAATGCAAATAGAAAATAGATTTTCTACTAGTAGTACGAGTAGAAACAAGAGGACAAAATTTCAATTGATGAAAGAGCACAACCATCCTCCGAACATTTTGAACCCGAACGACAACGACTCCAACTCTACATATTCTAATTAGATGAATAAGAGAGGAGCTACTGGTGCTATGAATACCAGCCTGGGTAAACTTATTTAATAAGCTCATGAGATTGCGCTAGTTGACAATGCTATCTACTTAAATGAAGCAATAAACAAATTAATAGCCCAATTATCCAATTTTACTATTGAAACAGTACCAAAAAATTTGGCAACCAATCCTCATTGGTCGCCATTATTTAAATTTATTTCTCGAAAAATCGTTTCATATCGAATTTGATTTGGTAGAAATGTGCGTATAATAAAACAATACACGCCTTCGGGCTGAGAGAAACAACTCTCTCACTAGGACGAACTATGGGCGACCGGAAGCCCTCGGAGACCCAGCAGTCGAATAATAAATCGGAAGCAAACATCTTCACTGCCCTCCAAATAGTAGCTCTCAATTTATTATAAATAATTAAAGTTACAGGTGTGTAGCTAAAAACGCATCACGTAGAATTAAATTGGTCAAAAAGAGCGATTTACATACGCCAATATATGACCAAACAAAATTTGTAAGAAGCCAAATAAAGGCAAACACACTAACCATTATATTCATTAGAACACTGATAACCGTTCATAATATTCTGCACCCAAATCTGATGGTGAAATATTTGTATCATTGACATGTGCCAATTGGAGGTAAAATTTGACTATAAAAGCACCGACACTTGAACTAACAGTTAGTTCGTAGTCAAGCTTTGTAACGAGTAGTTGAATAAAATAATGTCTTTTTATTCAGACAAGCGTTGGTGATCTGGCATTATCACCAGAGATCGGTGACACAAAATGGTTCACTATTATCAACCAATTTTTTTGTTCTCTTGCTTTGTGGACAAACAGTGAACCATTTTTTGTAGACAACAGCTACTTGTCCACAGATCTCTGGTTATCACGGCTCGTCTGCCGACGCGCGCCAGCTGTCAAATCAGACGCTCACAAGCCGCCAAATCAAGGTCTTGGTGGGGTTGGTCAACCCTTCCTGACCAGCCAGCGCTCTCATCCAAAGCCTTCTCTATAAAAGGGGCAGAGGCGCCGAGCATATACTCCCCGGCTCCGCATCATACAACAAGTACAATAAACAACGTGAACCTTACTGACGTTTCTAATTCCCCCACCCCGCACCGTTCCAGAACGTGCTCGACGAGAGACGACGACGACGACCACATACACAGTCGCTGGTCATCTACACACACACACACACACACACCCCCGCAGCTATCGAAACATGGTCCTTCGAGTCCGGATGATCTCAGCGCTGGATTTTGTCGTCGGTATACCAGGTTGGTCGTCAGCCATTTTGCCTCTCCCCGGGAGGGAAATATATAATACGCAAATAATATTATACACAGAGTGTACGATTTTGGATCCTCGATTTAAGACGAGGGGATTCAAAAATCAAAGAGCCTGTGAAATAGTAGTACAAGCCCTTAGAAATAAAATCGGCCAAGTACAATTAGTTCAAGGAGATACTCCAGAGGCTGTTCCTACTTTCAGCGACGCATCAACATCTATACATAGTAATAAAAATAGCTGCATATGGGATGAATACGACCAAGAAATACAAAAAAGGCCAAAAAAGAAAAAAGAAATACTACTAGGCCAGATAACCAGCTTGCTGCTGGCATTCGCGAACTAGATAAATACCTAAATGAAGAGTATCTAAATCGTAAAGAAGATCCGCTTCAATGGTGGCATGAGCGTCGTCTAATAAAGCAACAAAGCACAGTTTCCACTCCCGCTTCCTTCAACAAGGGATGAAATCGATATACCAACGGAATTTAAATTCATTGGAAATGTCGATGTAGGTATAAAATTTCTACTGTTCGATTCCGGTTCGGCGAATGGCGGAAACGAAAGGTTTTTAATATTTGGAAGTGACAAAAATTTACAATTTTTACGCACTTTGGTACTAATCTATTAGGTACTTTTTGAGGAGATAGTACCAACATGTATTATCGCCTCAGATGTCTAACTTGGGCCAATCAATGGGAAGCTTGGGTAGACGCCCAAACGTTGATGTGATCTCGCTACCGCAAAACAGCCTTGGATAAAGGAAACAATTTTAGATTTTATTTCATATTTGGAAATAAATTACATAGGAAAATCTGTAGCGGGGATCAGATTAGAACCCCGTATAGTTCCAATTGAGATTTGGAATGTGCGAAGCCGTACATTAGCACATTACGGTAAAACCGATAGTGAATCAGAGGGCTTCCACTAAAAATTGTCACATTGTATGGGCGCTCAATTTCCCAACTTGTAGAAATTTTTAAAGGGACTGCAGGGAATTCAAGTTGAAAGTGATATGTTTCTCGCGTAAAGTGTCACGGGGAAATACACTCCATGAGTGGATACACTTTGGAAGTATGAGTAGATGCCGACAATAGCAGCCTGGAGGATCTCATGAAATAAGCGCGTGAGATCGGGCTCCTGAGTTCCAGTGCATCATGGATATTGAAGTCCAAAGGGACTTTGCTACTATATATTTGGTACTTTTTGAGGAGATAGTACCAACATGTATTATCGCCTCAGATGTTTAACCTGGGCCAATCAACGGAAAGCTTGGGTAGACGCCCAAACGTTGATATGATCTCGCTACCGCAAAACAGCCTTGGATAAAGGAATAAATTTTAGATTTTATTTCATATTTGGAAATAAATTACGTAGGAAAATCTGTAGCGGGGATCAGATTAGAACCCCGTATAGTTCCAATTGAGATTTGGAATGTGCGAAGCCGTACATTAGCACATTACGGTAAAACCGATGATGAAGCAGAGGGCTTCCCTCAAAATTGTCAAAATGTATGGGCGCTCAATTTCCCAACAAAAATTATGGAAGAGCTAAATGCAGGAGCGATGTATAAAAAACAGTGTTGCAGACTCTCTAGAGGAGACAGAACTCGCTAAACTGGAGTCTGCTCAAGTTAAAAAGCGAAATAAGAAGAAACACCCGCGTCCAAATTAAAACTGGTCTAGCGGAGGAAATCATCGCCTTTCGCCTTTACAAGGAGCATAGTGGAGGATTGACCCAACTCGGGGTCGCCAAAAGCCCAAACAAAGTCGAGAATAAACAAAAGAATTAAAAAACCCTTAATGACCTCGACAAGGATATTTATCACATCATTTACAAATCACTATGCATAATCTACATGTTACCAGTTAGCGTTGCTTCAGCTGGAAGGAGTTTTTGAGTTTAAAATATGCTGAAAACCTAATTGCGAAATAAAATGGTACATGACCGGCTAACAGTCTTAGCACTATTAAATGTACATCATAATATTGATGTAAATATATAAGATGTCATAAATAAATTCGCATATATATAATGCAAATAGAAAATAGATTTTCTACTAGTAGTACGAGTAGAAACAAGAGGACAAAATTTCAATTGATGAAAGAGCACAACCATCCTCCGAACATTTTGAACCCGAACGACAACGACTCCAACTCTACATATTCTAATTAGATGAATAAGAGAGGAGCTACTGGTGCTATGAATACCAGTCTGGGGAAACTTAAAAAATAAGCTCATGAGATTGCGCTAGTTGACAATGCTATCTACTTTAATGAAGCAATAAACAAAATTAATTCAGATGAAACTGAATTGCTTCACTCCAGGTACATTGTTTTTTATAAAGTTTGCCAATTTATCTGATTTTACTGTTGAAACAGTACCAAAAAATTTGGCAACCAATCCTCATTGGTCGCCATTATTTTAATTTATTTCTCGAAAAATCGTTTCATATCGAATTTGATTTGGTAGAAATGTGCGTATAATAAAACTATACACGCCTTCGGGCTGAGAGAAACAACTCTCTCACTAGGACGAACTATGGGCGACCGGAAGCCCTGAGACCCAGCAGTCGAATAATAAATCGGAAGCAAACATCTTCACTGCCCTCCAAATGGTAACTCCCAATTTATTACAAATAATTAAAGTTTTTGTAAGAAGCCGAATAAAGGCAAGCACACTAACGATTATATTCATTAGAACACTGATAACCGTTCATAATATTCCGCACCCAAATCTGATGATGAAATATTTGAATCATTGACATGTGCCAATTAGAGGTAAAATTTGACTATAAAAGCACCGACACTTGAACTAACAGTTAGTTCGTAGTCAAGCTTTGTAACGAGTAGTTGAATAAAATAATGTATTTTTATTCAGACAAGTGTTGGTGATCTAGCATTATCACCAGAGATTGGTGACACAAAATGGTTCACTATTATCAACCTTCAGACCTCTGAGATGGATACAGGATGCCGATACGTGCCAATCTATACTCATGGATGGGACGTTTAAATCAGTTCCCAATCTTTTTTTACAACTGTATACTATTCATGGGACGCGATTTGAGGGCCCAGATCATAAACCGGGAAGGGCAGTCCCACTACTATTTATTTTGCTGCCTAACAAGTTGTCAGAGACATACATAAGAACGGTTACTCAAATCAATAATTTATTATTGGGGGTGGCAGCCCGATCTGGTCATGTCAAATTTCGAAAAGGCGTCGATAAACGTGGTGCAAGGACAGTGGTCGAATGCGAAAGTTTCGTGCTGTTTTTTCCACCTTAACCAGTCAATGTGGAGGAAAATAAGAGATCTGGGGCTCTCCACATTTTACAGCCTAAATTTGGATAATACAATTAACTTTAAAATGATCGCTGCATTGGCCTTTGTGCCACCTGAAAACGTTGTAGAGAGTTGGGATGAACTCATACAACATTTACAGCCTTGAGCAAGCGCACAAGATATAAATGAAAACATTTAAGATTTTATTTCATATTTTGAAATAAATTACATTGGAAAATCTGTAGCAGGGATCAGATTTGAGCCCCGTACAGTTCCGGTTGAGATTTGGAATGTGCGAAGCCATACATTAGCACATTACGGTTGAGATTTGATTGTCTTTGTGCTATCGTTGTGTTTGGACGTGTCCAATCGTTCGCATTCTGCTTCTACTTCTACCATGGAGGATATTGTGACATTAAGCCAAAGGATACTCGCGGACCTATCAAAAAAAGGATCTGGTACCAATGTCCTTACCAAGGACAGGGCTCCTGAGTTGCAATGCATTATAGACATTGAAGTCCAAAGGGACTTTGCTACTATATATTTGGTACTTTTTGAGAAGATAGTACCAACATGTATTATCGCCTCAGATGTTTCACCTGAGCCAATCAATGAAAAGCTTTAACGGAAATCAACTCGTTCAAGCAGAACGGCGACATGGAGATGCAACCCCCAGACAAAAACAGTTTAGTATATAAACCACCGCATTAGCTCCAGTGTGAACATCAGGAGTTCAGCCGGCTCACTTCTCCGAAGTGAGCAACTAGCTCCTTTGTACATACAAAAACTCTTGTATAAACTGAACATAAATAAAACGATCCTCTTACCAACACGATCGTATTTTAATAGACCGGGATACGGTCAACACACCTTCCCTGCCCATAGATAGATACTATGTGTAACAATTTAGTATTATGTTTATGTAATGAATTACTTGAGTCTGACTGCCGTGTTAAGATCTGTACATTGATATTATACATAATTAGTTGTAATGACTGGTCAAGTGCCTCGAGTTAAAACGTTTAAAAGTGTTACTTATATTTACTAATTGTAACAATTTAATTGATTTGTTTAGATGCTAATAAAAATGGCAGATGTTGTATGGAATGGATGATGCAACATTACATGAGATATTATGTGACAAAGAGTCATTCGAAGATGAATGCTCATCAGGTATGGCCGGATGTAAGATTCAGTTTTCGAAACGAGAAATCCCCAAATAAATACATACATTTACAATACAAAAAAAATATATATATAAACTAATAAATTATAATTATGCTTTTTTCGCACATACTTCTTCTACTTGTGCTATATCCGTGTTAGGATGTACCATTGTTGACAGACTGCGCGAACTCTTCTCTATCTTGGACAAACCGAAATAGATTTTCATGTCAGAGTCCCATCCATGTTGATGTTCCGGAGCCGAGATAGTCTCACGTGTTGGCCAGCCGATGAGTATTCCATTTTCTGTCACGTCCCTGGAACATCCTAGGTCTCCAGTAATTCATTCAGTGTGGCGTCGTGAAAATGTTATCGAGATTCAAGTTTTCCCTGCCATGCAGAAATGATACCATTTGAGGATTGAGTTATTAGGACCGAAAGCTCATTTGTTTTAGGACAATTTCAGGTTGGGAGAATTGCTGGGCTGAGAAGGGAAGATTATGGCGTGACATATGTACATTTCTTGGTGTGGATTATCTGGCATAAAGTGAAATCAATCCCCACTGTCAATTTTTTTTGCATCGTGTAAAAAATAGTTGAAATACTTTCAATATATTGTAAGGCATTCATAGACCCCATCACAAAATACAATGGGCCTGAACCTTTGACACTAATGGAAGCCAGACCATTAGTTTGTGTGCAAGCCTCCTTATACTTCTCCCCCCATCTGTCTGCATAGTCAGGATTTGTATGGCAGTGGACGACTCATCAGAGAAAAGAACCTTCAAAAATTTTAAGACATCGATAATTTGAAACATTCGCAATAATTAAAGAAAGAATTGTATTTCAATCAAATTACCCTTTATGTTCCTCGGCCCAATTAAGGCTTTTGACTGATCGCCGACATTGCAATCCAGCTTTGAAGAGTCTAGCGTGGAAGTGTGTGTTGAATTTGTGATAGTGATAATCTTCCAATCGGAACACTGATGTAGTGCACCATTCCGGGGCAAATATACTCGTTTTTTGCGAAACATTGCGATTTCAACTTCTTAGCGTTTGAAACTCCTTCCCATCTATAATAAAAAAATTAAAGGGAATGTTTTATTTTGGGTTTGTTTGATATTTGTAATTTTGCATGGCCGAGCACCCAACAATCGAGCCCGATATAATACATGTGCGCAACAATCATGGAACCGAAACCAGGTCCACAAAACTTTCGTACAGAGCAAACACACTGATCTTTAGAAGCTATCTATAATAGCACTTGATAAATAGGATAATTAAGGTTACCACCTCTACGGTTTTAGTCCGGAGTCTTCGGGTTTCAGCAAGCCATATCCGGGCTCTGGGTTTGAGTGTTATTTCTTGGGTTTGTATGAAATCCCCCGTAAAATTATAAAAATAAATAAAATTATATAATAGAAATGCATAACTTGTATGTAAAGCGTGTAAAGGTCTGTTCATACCTATCCAGCACGAACCGGCAGCAGCAGGTATCCTGTAAGTACGGACAGTATTCTTTGGTACATACTATATGGACGCGGATAGAATGTACCAAAGAATACTGTACGTACTTGCAGGATACCCGCTGCTGCCGGTTCGTGCTGGATAGATATGAACAGAGCTCACAGAACTAAAAAGGTCTGAGGCGCATATCTGGTATACGAAATGTCTGGCGATATCTCATGTACAGAAATTTGTCACTGTAGTGAAGTAGGTATAGATAAATTAACGCTATTTATTGATTACTTGGTAAAATTTTATAGTTTTGAAAACAACCCATTCAAATATTTTTCAGTAATTAATCTAAAGAATGAAAATTTAAAACAGCAAGATTTTTTAGATGCTGCAGAATACGAAAATGTAGAATTAGATGCCGATAAATTATATAATATCATACCTTCTAACAGATCGCTAGACTTGTCTTTGAATAAAAATTAATTAAAATATTTTCACAGAACTAACAAAACTGCTGATATCTACAATAAACTGCTGATATAACAGAACTGCTGATAAATACGATAATTTCATATATTGTATTTCCATTGTGAGAAATATATGGATGAACAATCGAAATATGATGCGTGCTGAGATGGTGAAATCAGAGTCATGCAAACGACTCAATTTCGATAAGAGTTGTCGAGAATACAATGCATTTCTGAAAAAAATACCCAGAAAATGCTGATTCAGTAAAGGCTGCGATGTCAAAAAATAAGTATACATGGAAAAGTTTAGGTTGCATTTTTTTTGTCTATCTGTTACTATTTTATATATGTACTTAATTTCAAAATGTGATTTTTTTTATTAATAATAATTTAAATGAATGTTTAATAACTATCGCATGTAGAAGTAGTCAATAGTGGTTTATATTTAGGACAAATAATAGACATATCGGGAAATAATAAAGAGATGTGTGAAATTTGGATGGAGTGCATTTGGACGAATAAATGCGGTTTTTAAAAATGTCACTTTGCCAGAAGAAAAAGATTTTCGATCAGTGTTTTACCAGTGATGACGTATGGATGTGAAATTTGAACACTGAACGCCAATTTGATATACAAAATCCAATGCACTCAAAGAAGTATGGAACATTATATGCTTGGCATAGCTAGGAATGACAAAAAACGGAATACGTGGGTGAGAAGTATGACAAGGTCAGTGGATATAGTGGTTAGAATGAAGAGATTGAAATGGCAATGGGCCAGCCACGTGGCTAGAAGAATGGACGAAAGGTGGACAAAATAAATGCTAAATTGGTGCCTGAGAAAATGCAAAAGGGTAAAAGGAAGGCTGCAGGGAATTTGAGTAGACGAAATTAGGAAAATGTTTGGGGTGAGATAGATGAGAGTTGCGAAAAACAGAGACGAGTGGAAGTGCGTTGGAGAGGCCTTCATCCAGCAGTGGATGATGAATGGCTGTAGATGATGATGATATGAACATTGAAGTATAATGTATAGAATAGTCATTCCTAACAAAAGTATCGCTTAAAAGCGAGCCATCGAAGAGAGACAAAAGAGTGAGGGAAAAAAATTCGTGGAAGTGATCGTCCCTTACAACAACTGGACAAAACAGCTGACATCTCCGGGCACACGGATTTTTTGTGGCAACATTTTTAGGGGCTGAGAGCAATTCTATGCATACTACTTCAATGTAGATAAAGTAATAATAACTGTTTTTCAATGAGTGAGGCTGGTCCGAACATCTAGCGCGTGCACATACAGATGTTCGGACTTTGTCGAACTAATACTCCCACACAATTTCACTAGTAGAGCCTATTTCAAAGAGATCCTACTGCAACTGAGAAAAACAGCCGAAATCTCCGTCTGCACGGAGTTTTAGTAGCAACATTTTTGGAAGCCGAGAGCGCTTCTACCCATTCTACTTCAATGGATATGAATAAATAACAAATTTTTTTAAATAATCTCAGAGGTGAGACCTAGATCTGAGGCGGCAACCCTAAAGATGAATCGTCTTTTCTTGTGTTGATATTTCTATTTTATTGTCCCTTGTCGCTTATATTCCTACAATCTTTACTTGTATTACCAGTGGCATTTATTTATCTTGTAATTACATGCCTTAACCCTTTTGAGTGCTGACTTCATTCCTAGTTCCTAAAACTAGTTCCATCTTCTTCATTGTTGTTCCTAACTAGTTCCACCTTCTTCATCGTTAAAAAGAATAAAAATCGATCGCGTGACATGTATTGGGAAAACACCGGTATATTAAATAAGCGATGCTTCTTTCAATAATCACCTATTCGGTTCAATCTGATCGTTCTCATATGCAACAACAAGAGACCAAGCCACAATCTAAAATACTCAACAGTTAGGGATTTCCATCGGGTAATCCTGCTGTGGTTATAAATTCAGAAATTCCTGTGTAAAAGAGTCTTTACAAAGCAATTGGACGGATTATGCGACCATTTCTAGCCCTGACTGGGACGTATGGCAGCCTTGGTGAAAGGTCATATGTCTAGAGTTCACTCGTCTGGGTACGCAGCATACAAATCAATACTATTTGTGGGGGGTGAGGGAAGGTGGGGCCTAGCCTCACCTCGCTCAAATTGCTTGGCGAATGGTATACAAACCAGGGAGTTGCTATCAATGACTAGGAGTAAATAATAGTATGAAGAAAGACATCAATCATCGTACCAGGAACTCTACAAGAAAATTTAGCGAGAAATCAATACTACATGAGGGGTGAAATCTGCGCGCATGCGCAGTAACTTCGTACTCTGCGTATCAGCCTAGCGCGCCTGCCAAAAAAAAAAGAGCATGGTCTCAACGACTCTAGAGTAAATAATATAACAGCTTTAAATTATGAGGAAGGCCATATACAGGATACTCCTTTCTCGGTGGAGCTCCAACTGTAGAAATCAGCTAAGCTTAGCTCCTTGGGACTGAAGCTAAACTAAAGATTACATGTGGTAGCAAACTGTTGGTTCAACAGCTGATTGTCCATTATGTATGTTCGTACCTTTCAATGCTTTCTCAAGTCGACGAGTCACGAAGTCTTTAGTCTGTGCGAATCCAGTGCAAAGACCATCGGACGCTGAGCAGTGCATGTCCATGCAGTGCATGTAGTAGATGCGGCGGCGAGTTCAGATTTGCAACTGTCAACCGAACACGTCTTAGCTGCTCGCGGATTGCGGAGCGAATGGTCGTTGGAATCGAAAACGGCAGGGGCCGTTCGTCAGGATTGCTACCACCACACCGATATATTCTTAGGGTTGCTAGCTGGTAAAAAAACAAAGGAGATTTTTGTACTCTATTTTATTTCCCATTTTACATCCGTTTATAGTGTATAAACATATTATTTACAAACATATGTTACAGTTTGTAGGAATGCCGTCACACAAACGGAAATTAACTTATTAAAAATAATAATAAATTAATAAGTGCCAATGCACCACGCACTCACTCTAAGAACGTAAACACTTGCACGGCGCACTACCCCCCACCCCCCGGACGCGAGACGGTACACTCGTCAACAACACCACCTGCTGTTCTCGGAAATGGTTTCCCCAGTGCACACCACCTGCTGTGCTCGGAAATCATCGCCAGACGCTACTTCCTGTCAACAAGCCACACGTGTACTTCCAAGAAGCAAACCCAGTAAACACCACCTGCGGTTCTCAGAAATAATCGCCAAACACAAGTCACGTGGACCCCCAAAAACAATATAAAAGGAGGTCCACCCCAAACAACTTCAGTCAACACACAGCCGCAGACCATGCTACATTGACAACCAGTCAAGCTCCAACAGCCACCACGAGTGAACGACAACCAGTCAGACTTCAGCAACCACCACGACAGCAGTCGACATCCAGCATCTGACCAGCTACCACTACACTACCCTACAATGGAAGAACGCTTGCAACTCAGCCGGATCCAGAGCAACGACACATTACAGATCCAGCAGCTGCACGACACCAGTCAGCAGCCAATAGCCGCTTCGAGAAACTTCCTCAAATATTCTAGTACACTTGTACAATATTTAGGCAAACAATAAAACAACTTAAAACAAGCACAACAGTGTTTCGTTAGGCTGGGATACGGTCAACACTTCCTACACCGCCTACAAGTTGAAGGGTATCTTCAACAAGTTGATTCATATGGCGAATTACATTCCAACTGGTCAAAATATATTACAACTGAAAATACACTTCAACTAAAAGTTGGTGCCAGGTAAGATGGAGATGTTAGGTTTTCATGAAAACGTCATTCGACTAGTAAATTGAATTGGAAAGTTACATTTTTGTTTTCAACAGATTTTTAGAATTATCGTGATATGGTGCTCGTGAAAATATCAAACCTGTGGTTGCTATTTAAGAACTGGTTATGGAAAATTTCGTAAATATCGGGTGTAGATACCGTGTGTGTGGACGAAGCCAATTGTTATATTACTACTGGTGCACATCGTTGAAAGTGTTGTTCCGACCAAGTCTTCATGGTCAGCTTTCGTGGCGTTACGACCAAAGGAGCCGTTTTGGAGGGAGATCGGCGTCGAGCGCGCGTCCCCGCCTCCTATTCGTTTTCCGCGTCGGTCGAGTGAACATCTCTGTTCGCTACCGAGTTGGTTCCCACCACCGAGTCCCGATCAGCTCAGCCTTGATCGGCAGACGATACTGGAAGTACAGCTTCAGTATACGTCCGGTGAGAAGTGAGGAATTCCTGGTCTCTCTTCGTCGAAGTCAGATCACGTAGCCACGTGGTTGAGTGAGGTTATCATAACCTCTTGAACACGTGCGCGCTAATTTCAAGTCGGACTCCCCCCCCCCCTTTTTTGCCCCCTGCTTGATCTCTGGGTATATATATATATATATATATATATATATATATATATATATATATATATATATATAAAATACAGTCACCATACAAACAGAATTATAACCTGTTTTCATTACTATTCAATTTCCCGCCTTTGTCCCGTATCACACTCCCTTACGCACACTGTACGAGAGAGAGAGAGAGATAGACATCAGCAGAGACCAGACCGCAGACGACGACCTGTAGATCCCTTGGAGGAGACCAGTCCCGCCCACGCTTACCACGAGCTTCTAAGAAACCGACTTCCGGGGTGCTCTCGAGTTGAACATCCCTGGAGTCTGTACATTTGGTCCTTCGAGCCGGATTTCTTCCAGAGCTGGTCTTCCAACGTCGTCGAATCCAGGTTGGTCGTAATTAGCATTTTTCTGTTGTTGTTGCTATTTTTTTTGGTCGTCAACGTCCATTTTGTTTTTTCCCGCGTCCATTTTTTCCTTTGTTTGATTTCGTCGCATTTCAATAATGGCGTCTTTGAGTACGCTTAAAAATACGCGGAAAAGAATTCGCGCTCGGTTAACGAGAAACGCGAATCAATTGGGGGACGATCTGAGCATCTTCGAGCTCAGAATCAGGCTCGAAACAATCAGACCATTACTGTCTGAATTCGAAGCGATCCAAGCTCATATAAACGAGCTGGACCAAGAAGAGGCGCAGGCCTCCGAATCCGTCGTGGACCTATTTGATAGGGAGCATATGGCCGCCTTCGTGCGATGCACCGAAGCAATCAATTTGCGTGAGCCGCAATTGAGCGCTTCACCGTTAGATGGCGCTAACCTCACAATGTCACCTGTACCGCAATCAAATTCGGCAATAAAATTGCCCCGTTTGGAGTTGCCCACCTTCGAAGGCAACGTCCAAAATTGGCCGCTTTTTTCACAACGCTTCTTGGCCGCTATGGCCGGCGAGAGTTCGCAAATCGCCCGGTTCCAATACTTACTAGGAAGCCTAAAAGGAGAGCCCCAACGTTTAGTTGACGGCTTGGAATTAGCTTCAGATTCATTTACGAGCGCGTGGTCCATTTTGGATCAACGCTATAACAACAAAAAAATTGTTGTTCAGTATCACCTTCAGGCATTGCTTGAAGCCGAGCCAGTCGTGAGCAACAATCACGTCAGTCTGCGTCGTCTCATAGATGATGCCAACATGCATGTACGTGCGCTCGTTAACTTGGGCGTCCGGGTCGAGACCTGGAACGAGATTCTGGTGATGTTTATCACCAGAAAACTCGACCGGAGTACACTTCTGCAATGGGAGCTTCAGACTCCCAAGTATGAAGACTGCACGTTTAGCAAAATAATGCATTTTCTAACGTGCCAGTGCCAATCGATGGCAAATGCCGACTTCGTCTTAAAAGGCGAGTCGAATCCTCGACCAAGAACCATTACGAATCCGAAGGCAGCAGTTCTGCATGTGAGGAGGGAACGCCCCTCCTGCATCAGTTGCAGCGGAAGTCATTCTCTGCTAGCCTGTCCATCATTCCGCCAAATGAGCGGTGATGAGCGTAGGTCGAACGCCATAAAACGTCGACTATGTCTCAACTGCTTGAGGCCAGGGCACATAGTTCACGCGTGCCAAACAAAGCAGAGATGCTTCAAATGCGGTCATGCCCATCACACCATGTTACATGACTCAACTCCATACCAAACTTCGCCTTCAAATAAGGCCAAACATTATCGGAGCCCCAAGAAATCAGAGAACGCCAAACCCGTAAAATCATCGTTGGTTTTACACTCGGTGAGACGCGTATCGCCTTCTCACGCCCGAACTGTCCTGTTATCCACCGTGGAAGTACAAGTTCGCGGCGGAGATGGGCGTTCGCACAAGGTTCGAGCATTGTTAGATAACGGCTCCGAACTCAACCTCATCTCTGAAGACTTAAGAAGGCGACTCGCCTTAAAGTCGAAAAGGATGGACGTCAACCTGGTAGGAATAGGTTCAAATAGGACGTCCATTACTAGTGGCGCGGTAATTCGAATTCTACCGCGCATCCCCAATCAGGGCTCCAGTGTTGATCTCGATTGTGCAATCATGCCCGAGATCGCGAATCAACTTCCATCGCGCAACGTGTCCGAGATTCGGAGCCATTTGCCGCTTCATCTCCCCCTTGCCGATCCGTCATTCGATATTCCCGGTACAGTGGATATGGTGATAGGCAGCGACGCCTATCATGCGATGTTACGCAATGGCAAACGTACCATTTTAGTTCCCTCCAAGTCACGCGGTGACAGAGGAGGACGCATCGCGATGATGAATACAGCTTTCGGCTGGATATTGGGCGGCTCTCTAGAAGCGCCCACAGTTTCAAGCGATTCTCGGAATTGCCATCACACAACGGGTCGTGATCCGTTATCTTGTTTTGGCGCGAGACGTCCAGTCAAGATAGTTACGCGTCCCCTGGACGAATCGCGTATTTACGCGGAACGAAGATTCCGCTTGCCGAAGCGCAATGTACCCGCGCCCTTTAACCCTCACATCTTTCGACCTTCCCAACCCAGCTCCCATAACTCCTGGCCAGTTCCTAGTTGGCGCACCACTAGTTGCGCAACAGCAGGAGGATCTGGTCGATCAACCCGGAGCGAGGGTGCTACCACACCAGCACATGCAGCAGCGGCCCCTGGCAGACAGGGGCACAGGAGTAGGTCCTACTACTCCTCCATCAGCAACACCAAGCGAGCAGTCCGGCGAGTAGCTCGACTGCCAGTCGAGCAGCACTCAGTGAATTTGTGCAACGGTGTGGCGAACGTTCATAACGTCCCACATTAAAGTTGGCGCGTTGTTTGTATCTGTGTTGTGGATTCAGTTTATGTGTTTTAACTTAAGTTTTTGAGTTGCTTTTCTTTTATGCATCTCTTGTTGGTTTGATTGGTGCTTTGTAATGGAGCTATCAGGATAGATTGGGACATATAACGGTTGAACAATATTGTTACCTAGCATTGGTGTTGGTTATTTGTTGGTGTTTTGGTTGTTTGTTTGTCTATTTTTTGTTTGTTTCTTGCCGGCTTAGTCAGCTGCTTATGTAGGATGGGAAACTGACGGTGGACTAATGTTATTTTGTTTGCTGACTGGGTTATTTTGTTGTGTTGTTTTTTATTTTGTTGTTGTTTTTTTGCTTATTTCATTAGTCGCTTGTGCACCATTAATTCTTGTTTGTTTTGGAATTCGATCCTCTGACTTCCAACGGGGGGAGTATGTTCCGACCAAGTCTTCATGGTCAGCTTTCGTGGCGTTACGACCAAAGGAGCCGTTTTGGAGGGAGATCGGCGTCGAGCGCGCGTCCCCGCCTCCTATTCGTTTTCCGCGTCGGTCGAGTGAACATCTCTGTTCGCTACCGAGTTGGTTCCCACCACCGAGTCCCGATCAGCTCAGCCTTGATCGGCAGACGATACTGGAAGTACAGCTTCAGTATACGTCCGGTGAGAAGTGAGGAATTCCTGGTCTCTCTTCGTCGAAGTCAGATCACGTAGCCACGTGGTTGAGTGAGGTTATCATAACCTCTTGAACACGTGCGCGCTAATTTCAAGTCGGACTCCCCCCCCCCCCTTTTTTGCCCCCTGCTTGATCTCTGGGTATATATATATATATATATATATATATATATATATATATATATATATATATATATATATATATATATAAAATACAGTCACCATACAAACAGAATTATAACCTGTTTTCATTACTATTCAATTTCCCGCCTTTGTCCCGTATCACACTCCCTTACGCACACTGTACGAGAGAGAGAGAGAGAGATAGACATCAGCAGAGACCAGACCGCAGACGACGACCTGTAGATCCCTTGGAGGAGACCAGTCCCGCCCACGCTTACCACGAGCTTCTAAGAAACCGACTTCCGGGGTGCTCTCGAGTTGAACATCCCTGGAGTCTGTACAAGTGTATTTCTACATTTTTAAATTAACATTTTCCTAATTTAATTCCAATTATTATTCTAGCTATGCATTGTTTGTGTTTTATGAGTTGATATTGCGGGTACACGTTTTGCGGGAGTGCAGGTAGTGAAAACCTGTTTCGGTTTTCTTGAACCTCGGAAAATTATTAATATGTCGGAAAAAGATGTTCGAGACCATTGTTTGAATTTCAGAAAAAATATTCAGAAGTTTTCTCAGATCAATTCCTATCTCAATTTTCGTTTCATTGGTTTTTGGTCACAAAGGGCTCAGCTAAAAGTCACTGAAACCTCTATAACGGAACATCTGGCGGGCAAAAAGTCCATCATACTATGGGGGATGAACGAATGAGACGACTGGCATGTTAATGCACGTGTTTTATTTATGACAGCTGAAGGCAGAGTGAGGTAGCTAACTCTGAACACAATCGAGTTGGTCCCCACTCACTGGAAGGTGACCAAACTCGACCATGTCGTATAGCGAGCCGCCACAATACTAACAGGAACTCGAGTGCCAAATATTCCGTATTCGCGATTTTCATGGCAAAAATTGTCTTTTGGGGATCGCAATGTGACTAATAATCCAATTACCACAATTTAAACATGTACTTTTATTAAATAAAGGTCTTTCTGAAACAATAACCATGAGGCAATTTTCAGAATTGCTTATTACCGAGTACAGTTGTTTGGAGAGTGATTTTTCAGAAGTATATACCACATTCATGTTATTTTTTACTATTCCGGTAACTGTGGCTCGTGTAGAAAGAACATTCAATAAATTAAAAATAATTAAAGATTACAAAATAAATTCAATCGGTCAAACCAGACTCAATGAACTATCTTTGTTTACAATTGAGCACAAAGAAGCAGCCAAAATAGACCTCAATCAACTAATTCATGATTTTGCAATCAGTAAGGTTGAAAGAATTTTTTTTAAAAAAGGTGAGTTAAATTAAGAAAATTATATTATGTACCTACCTACATATTAACAATAATTATATTTATATTAATACTGCGTTGCGAAACCCAAAATTTGGTATTTCGATTTAAAAGTTTGAGGGGGGGGGGGGGACTTGATGATTTTTTTGCTTACGGGCCCAAAATTTCTAGTTAAGGTCTGACCGCACTGTACGACAACCAAACGATCCAACACTTCACAACAGTGTGCGACAATATTAGGTAAACCTTACTTGAACGACAGTGATACGACACTACGCAGTAAATTATGTCAATCATTCGTTCGGTACCTCGGAGTGAGATCGACGAAACGGACGCTATTATAGTATCTTTGATATACGAGGAAGAAGAGCAATCAAGAAAAACCAAAAGATTATGGCTACACGACACTGCGTCACGTTACAAAAGACACCTTGCGTCAAAGTTGGTCGAAAAGTCAACTCTGACGCAAGGTGTCGTTCTACGTCATGCGACTGTTGCGCAGTGCGTTATGTCTCATACAATTTCATACAAACAATATTTGGTCGGATCGTTCGGTTGTCGCATAGTGCGGTCAGAGCTTTACACCACTGTTGTGATCGCGCACACGATACGGAATATCTTTCACTCGAGTTCTCGTCGGTACAATATTTCGCGTGTTACAAGTTTATTACAAGTTTTCGGGTTCCAGATGTTCTGTGATCGAGATTTTAATGATGTATACGAGATCGCTTTTTGCGGAATAATCATCGAAACATTCAAATTCATCTATTAGGTACAAAAAGTGTACTGGTTTTATTTTACAACTTACGAGGGCCGATACTCTTAATAGAAGTGGCTTTAGGCGTCATATTTTTGTCAAGCGACGATTATACACAGACAATCTTAAATAATTCTAGCATCAGTCGTATTTGATGCTTGGTGCTCGACGCATGTCCGATAAAAACTTCTCTGTTTGTTTATATTACTCGCAAGATGAGCAAGCATCGATAAAAATTGCACAATGCATTCAAAAACACACAATAAACAACATGAGATACATTTTATAGGGCGGGTTAAAGGTTTCGACCGTATCCCGGCTGGGGGCGCCGGGGACGTCGGAGGCGTCGGTGGCTTTGGGGGCGCCGGGGGTGCCGGGGGCAAAAGCGTCGGGGCGTCGGCGATGCATAAAACGTAATTCGTAATCACTTCGTAATTTGTAATTCGTAATTTTTAATTCGTACATCAATTTTTTTCCGAAACCAGTCGATTCAATATCTTTAACTTTATTTTTATTCGAGTTTCAATTCCTTTTCGAAACTACAATTGGACTGGCCGCGCACTAGGCAGCCAATCTAACATACGGTGGCTCATTGGAGCCCGCGCACTAGGCAGCCAAGAATTCCTGGCTGCGGCAGCCAATAGATCGCGTACGATTGCACGGCAGCCAGCTGGCTGCACGCAGCCAGAGCCTGCAAGGTAGAATGTATGTGGCTAGTATGTGGCTGCCTTCAGTCTCCGCGCACTTGACGTAGCAGCCAGAATAGAATCCCAGAGACTGTGTGACCTTTCAAGGATTATCTGTAACGGATTAAATCGTAAGGCAATATGGGATATGTCTTCAGAAGAATATAGTGATCGAGATGTGAAAAGACGAAGATGGTAGGAAATCACAAATACAAAGTGTGAGGAAAGCTTGGTTTTATTAATCTTACATATATGTTTACCATCGATGGCACCAATGCAATTGGGAAAATTTGCATTTTTATTGAAACCATTTGCCATCTCAATCCATCTTTCTCCATTAAATTCTGGAAACGCTGTTTGTTTGAATGAATGAATCCAAAATCTTCTCTTTGCTTTGCGTTTCTTACGAAACAAGAGGTAAAGAATTATTTCTTCTACGCTTGACGGAAAGGTGACTACTGGCCGTCGACTCTGGCTGCCGAAACTGGCTGCTCAATAATTTGGCTGCGGCAGCCTGGCTGCCTAGTGCGCGGCCAGCCTTGTTGTCAATGCATTGTTAAAGGTTCGCCGAACCTTTTTTTTTTGCACTCTAGCTTTGTACATAGATTATCCTGGAACAAGCACGCTCTCTATCCGCGCTTTAATTATTACATCACTCTGAGTGGATCACAATGTGCGCAATAAGCCGTTGACGGAGTCGTCCATAGACATCGCGATGACAAAGAGCGCCACTAGACAAAGCGGGTGTGGTGTGTGGTGTGTGGTGTGTGGTGTGTGGTGTGTGGTGTCGGTGAGGTGGCCGGCCTGCGCTCGTGTGTCCCATTTCATCCGAGAGGGGCGGGCGAGGGGGCGAAGGGCGAGGGGCGAGGGGTCGACAGTCGGCCGCGTGTGATGGTGTTGAACAGGTCGCGGGCTTCGGCGGCCGAGCGGCGGGCGAGCGCGATGCACAACTCCAGCGACTCGTCGGCCGAGCGCTCCAACTCGGAGCGCTCCTCCGCCACGTGCCCCCATCTGCAGAAGGCCGTCGACCTCAACAAGCTGCGCAAAGCCATCAACAAGACGGGCGGGTTGGCCACGGCCTGCGCCAAGTGCCCCCCCCCGCTGCCCGACGCTGACTTCATCGAGGACGACACGCTGTGGGTGTGCCTGACGTGCGGCTCTCAGCTGTGCGGCCGCATGCGAAACAAGCACGCCCTCGACCACTTCAAGACCCCGCGCTCCGACCTGCACTGCCTGGCCGCCAACCAGGCCACGCTCGCCGTCTTCTGCTACTCGTGCAACAACGAGGTGGACGCCGACTCCAACCGCAAGCTCAACGAGGCGCTCGACCTCATCCGCCGCAACGACTCCCACAACCGCACCACCCCCGCCCCCGCCCCCGCCCCCGCCTCCGCCTCCGCCCCCGACTCGGACCCCGAGCGCTTCTCCATGAAGTTGCCCTCCCACTCCTCCTCCACCGCCCTCCCGCTCCCCCTCTCCCTGCCCCTGTCTTCCAGCTCGGAGTCCGGCGTGCGCCGGGTGCGAGGACTCTCCAACCTGGGCAACACGTGTTTCTTCAACAGCGTTGTGCAATGCCTGGTGCAGACTCCGTACCTGGTCGACGTGCTCCGGCAGATGGCGTCGCCCGGCCAGAAGTTCCAACTCGCCGGCGGGCTCATGAAGTACAAGCCGGAGAAGAAGGCGGCCGACGAGGACAAGAAGGAAGACGGGGAGGCGGAGGAGGAGGCCGAGAGAGACGTGGAGCTGCCGCCGATCAGCGGCGAGCTGTCCAAGTGGGGCGAACTCACCGAGACGCTGGCTGACACGCTCCAAGAGTTGCAGACTTCCGGTGGGTATTTTATTTCATAGAACACTAGTGTTTGTAATCTAAACTGCTTAAACACGACGAAACTAATGGTAAATATTCATTTGTTTTTTTTATTATTAAATTTATTTGAATCGAAAATAAATTATATTTAACCATATATATCGTTGTCGTTGAAACTTTGATTTGTTTTCGACGCTACCAACAAACCTTACATACAAAGCCGCTTTCGAAATTATGTATTAAACTAGTTGTTTTACCCGGCTTCGCTCAGTATTTGTATAATATAAACAGCTTAAACATTGCGAATCTAATAGTAAATATTAATTTTTTTTATTAAATTTATTTGAATCGTAAAAAAAATGAATCGTCATATAAAGTTTCCCGAGAGTTTCCAACCAAAAATACTTGCATACGTACATACAAAGTCTCTTTCGAAATTATATATTAGATTTAGGGCGAAATCACAGGGAAGAACGGCACGTCGTGTGCTTGGCTCCCCCCATTGTGTGGGTTCTCCTATATTCTTCTTCAAATATGGGATACACTGTTATCAATCACTGTCGAGCAAGGATAAAATTTTACCGAAAACACTCCAGGGGGTGATTTTGGGAAGGTGTGTGCTGGGTGTGCCATGAATATATTTAATTATATTTGATGTTCTATTTCACCCCAACAGTCTGGCCGAGGGGGAGTTATTATTAACAAACAAGCCTATAAAAAGACTCTAGAGAGGTGATCCCTTGGACCTCTAACAAAAGGGGAATTGCCAATAAGCATTTCACTCACAAGTTAAGAAATAGGGAAGAAAAAATGCGCAGAATGTCCCGAGGAGGACAGAAAACACTGAGTGGGACGTGGTTTAGGGGTTTTTTTTTAATATTTTCAACCATGTGAAAAACCCAACACCCCTAGCCCATATTCATGGTACATAGGCCCAAAAATCACCACCTGGAGTGTTTTCGGTGTTATTTTTTCCTTGCTTGATAGTGATCGATAACGGTGAATCCCATATTTGAAGAAATGTAGGAGAAACTTTTCAGTTGCATATGAAAATGCATACACGTGCAACCTCCCAAATATATTCATTCTGCACGTGCATAGTGGGAAGCTAAGGACACATGACGTTCCATACCATCCGGTGTGTTTTCGCCCTTATTGTTTTATATCATTTCGGTCTGTTACATCTTTCAATTCGAACTGGACGATACTCACGTCGAAGAGTTACACGAGCCTCCGAACAATTACAGCAATTTTACACGTTATATTTTATTCAAGAGTTTACTGTATATTAAAAAAAACCGTTTCCTAAATCTTAAAATAATTTTTTCCATTACTTTAAATTATTATTATCAATATTATTAAAGCTATTTATAATGCCTGTAAATTTAGAATTTTTCAATATTTTCTTTTTCGTTTGCTTAATGCTGAGCGTCTGAAATCGGGTAGACAATCCATTTCTGCTCATCTCGATCTTGTGCCAAGCAGAAAGCGGCGTTCCGAATTCGGACCGCCGGACTGCCAGTTCATAGTCAGACCACCATGATCTGAATACTGACTCACGGTGTTTGCTGTTGCCAACAAGTCCATACATGGCAAAGAATGCTAAACTCAGAACGGCAGATCATTCTGCTTGCATGAGCTTCAAGAGACGATCCCGCCAGTTCTTTAATTTGATCTGACCGTCTTATTAAAGACCGTCCTTTCGCTCGCCTTCTAGTGTTCTGGTGACTACCAGCTCTCCACATTCTTCTTGGCAATAAGGCCAAAGTAGGAAAGAATCTTTATTCTACATCTGAAACTGCCAGCTCTTTGAGGATGAAATACGTCTAGCGGTTCATGGAATGCGCAAAATCCAGCTCTAAATTTCGAAGGAATTTGATATATCCATATACAAGGATTGTCAAGAAATTTGTCTGCTGTTACAGTTTTTCAGAGACCTACTGACAAATTTAAACTTCAGGTATAATGCTTCGCATAACAGGAGAGATATAAAACGGAATATGTGGTTTAGAAATATGAAAACGGTGGTTGATGTAAAGAAATTTAAATGGCAATGGTCTGGTTACATAGCTAGAAGAAAGAAGTGCTCAAATGGTACTCGAAAGAAGTGCTAAAATGTGTGAAGACGGGTGGATGAAATCAGAAAAAGAAAAATTTCTGCATCTACAATAGTCATCATTAAACAGCTTATATAAAATATCAAATGTTAACAAATTATTGACCAGTTAAATCAATATTGATAACACCAATATTTAGAAATCTTGATAAATTACGACAAACACACCTGAGATATAGCACTCGTGGATTTTATTAACAAATTTTACTCGATTTATCTCAACTCAAACTCTATTATCCAAGATTGGACATGTTACATTTATAAATCGTCCTCGCAAATACTTTGTTTCCAATTTTGTCAGATTTGAGATACAGATATATGCTAAGTAAGCGAGGAAAAAATTTTTCCTTCTTTACATACTTCATTCAGTAAATTGATTCAATTCTATTGATTCAGACAATCAATTCCGATATCAAACACGTAGAAAGTAATGATTCACATATTAACACAATTGCATTGTGCATTTTATACATTTTTATCATCATCCGTATATATAGAAAAAGATAACTGCAACATAACCTTACTTACAAATTCGGAAATTACTCAGCAAAATCGTACCAACTCGGGAACGAATTACAAATTCAAATTTTCACACACACACTCTCTTTGTTCCTTCGACAGTTTTAATCTGACGACAGATTCAAATCGTTCCCACTTCTCAAAAACATCAATCGCCTCTCTTTGTACGTTTATCGACTCGGAACAAAGAAAATATTGCACATGCATACATCGACAGCTCACGATAAAAATTGTATCTTATTTTGTTATTACGACACTGAAAACATTCATATTGGGGAGTTTTGCGGTTTTGCCCGATAAGACGGCGATTAGAATCTGAACGGCTTGTTTTTTTTGTATATAACGTCGAACTTTGAGTGCGGTGGCGTTTATGACAAAATAAACGGGCTATATTTAGTGTCGTTGCAGTCGCTATTTGTGCATTTGGCTCAATCGGTATTGCTAAAATGTGTATGCGACCGTACGTACACGGTAAACATTCGAATTGTGAGCCAATCGTGACACATGCCGTGTTGCACAATGGAAAACATGTGTGTGCCGCGACGTAGGTTAGTTTTTTGATTGAAGACGAACATGTAAATATTATATCGCCGCGTTGTATTTTTATCAATCGTCTATATATAGTTGTCTTGATAAAGCGTTATGTTAAGCATAGTGTAGTCGGTTATGTTAAGCGTAGTGTAGTTGTTCCAGTATATGTTAATTTGTATGCCGATTTTTGCCTGGAGTTATGTAACCTTGTTGGACGACTTGATGGTTGATTTATCTACATACATACTATGAATTATCTTGACCGTATTGTTTTTTTTTTTTTTGCCGTGTCATCTGTTTATGATAATTTCTAGTGATGGGTTATATATATATATATATGTACATTCATACATAGTTGTGTGTTTGTCGCGATATGTTTATGTAACTTTTATTTTGGTTCTGTGGTTGAAACGTTGCGTTTTCATGTACATGGCTGGAAATGATGTTTTGAATGGGGTGAGAATTTCAATGGTTATATAATGTGAAAATATATTTTTTGTATTATATAATGTACGGCAACAGTTTTGCTATGATACATTTTATATATAAACTTATGAATGGAAAATGTTGGAGCTTATTGTGTGGTAAACAATTTTATCTGAATGTTATATATTATATTGGGTGCCACTTTAGTATGCGATCTGGTCTGCCTTCACGTTTTTACTTTAACACGTTCAATTCGGGACGGGTATTAATTAACCCTTTGAATATGTTAAATACTTTAAAAGTTATGACATTTTATGTAATTTGTAAATAATTGCGGGATTACGCTAATATGTAATAGCCCGTGGTAGGTCGCAAGCGATTAGTCACAGCTGCCTGCATACAATGTGTTAATATGCAGTCTCAGTTCTCGCGAGTGACAGTGAGACTGAATAATACCGACCCTAACTTAACCTAACCTAACCTGAGGCTTAAATATTTTTTGTGGAAATGTTGATGGAAAAAACATTTTTAGCAGCCAACACCTATTTATTAGGTTAGGCTAAGTTAGGGTTGGCTCTATTCCAGTGTTTCTTAAGCTTGTTGGAGGTACTGAACCCCACCAGTTTCATATGCGCATTCACCGAACTCTTCTTAATTGGAAAAATGAAATATGATTTTTTTCAAATTCAAAACATATGTAGGTATATATTTTACTGGTGCACAAAATGAACCGTGCATCAACATCACTGTGTTCAACGAATAAAACCATTAAAACATGATTTTCACACAAAAACATAATAGTGAATATTTACTGCAAATCAGTGTGGCTTCTGCTGTTGCCTTTCAGAGACCAGTTCAGAAATGCGTGGCTTCATTTTCGCAACAAAGTCTGTTCCTTTTCTTCGTTTTTATGTCCAACATCATCGAAAAGGATTGCTCGCAAAGATATGTAGTAACAAACGGTATGAAAATCTCCAGAGCTTTCAGGGTACGTTACCATTTGTGGACACCAAAAATTTTGAGAGCGTTGTTCTGAAGAGTTGCTGTTGAACCTGGCTCTGCTGAATTTCCGCCGAACCCATGAGACTGACTCACCGAACCTCTGGGGTTCGATTGAACCCAGGCTAAGAACCACTGCTCTATTCGTTTAAGATTAGGTTGTTAGGGTCGGTATTTTCTTCGCTGCTGACGATATTTTTATAGAAATGCTTCGACAACATTATGGGGCGGCAGGAAAAAACAAATTATAATTAACAGGTTGTTGCTATGATACAAATAAAAAAAAATAGTCCAATGCGATTCAAAGGTAGATCGCATACTAAGGTAGACCACATACTAAAGTAGCACCTAGGAGTACATTCTTTACATAGTTTTCTGTTACCTTTTTCTATCATTAACCCTTAGAGTGCTGAAGTCATTTCTGTTGAAAGCCCGCTACGCTAAAAATTTCGCCCACTTACAATTAGAATTATTTAGAAATCAGGTATAAAATTTGTAGTTACTCGAAACAAACCCTAGATAACTACCGCCGGGGATTTCGAGTTTTGTTAAGTTGTGTTTAGACTAAAATAAACTAGAAATAAACAAAAGAAGTCTATTAATGAATGTATTTTTCCAAAAATAGTTCCATCGTCTTCATTGTTGTTAAAATGTAATGCTCTTAAAATGAATGAAAATCTATTAAATAAGTGATGCTTCTATCAATAATGACCTATTTGGTTCCATTTGATCGTTCCCATGTGCAACAAGAGGATTTCCATCGGCTAATTCTGCTATGGTTATAAATTCAGAAATTCCGGTGTAAACGAGTCTTTATAAACGTAGACAAATCAATTGCATGGATTACACGACTCATGGCGTTGTTCAGCACTGAAAGGGTCAACCAGCCGCATGGACTAGTGGTTAGCATATATGCTTTCGATTTTTCATTGAAACGGTTCCAACATTGTTAAACATGTCGAGAACACTTGTGCGCTGTTGCTGAAATAGTTGGGGCTTTATGTTTCGAATAATTAGACATCATCGTTTGATGGTTGTACCTCCTTCTCACACAGGGTTTTATTGAATGTCTCCCATTGCAAAAGCTATCTGATTTCGTTGTCGCTTTGCCCGAATGTGATTTCTTCACATATATGTTCTATAGTACATTTAAAATATATTTAGAACTAACCATATGGATTGTTTTAAAGTCGAAAAATATGCTGTATTGCTTAATTTATTGTGAAAATCGTGATTTTTTTTCCTTATTTTCGTCTCGCGATTCCAAATATAGTACATAAGTAGTTAGTATAATATGATCTGTATGTATATATATATATAGTCATACATGATGTCTTGTGTAAAAATCGTATAATTTATGAGATTATTGATGCTTTCTCTTGAAAAATCTAAATAAAAATGTCTGGAAAATCTAAATAAGATGCTTACACAGTATATAAAGAAAACTATGTGGGTCAGTGAATATTTTTAGAACAGTGAATTTTTTTAACGAGATTGTCACAGACCATATTATTACCATGTTCTGAATTAGTAAACTGAAAGTAATGTATTCATTTTAGTGAACTAATGAATTATTTTTATTAAATTTCAGGCAAACATGATGTGTTTTCGCCGAGTAGACTTTTCAAGAAGTTTGAAACAAAGGTGCCGCAGTTCGCTGGCGGTGACCAACATGACAGTCATGAACTGCTACGGCATTTGTTGGAAGCAGTCAGGTAAATATTTTGTTGATTTGCAATAAATTGATTGATTTAGTTTAAAAGTTTATTCAACTTCGAAATTTTCTGTTCAGATCTGAGGATTTGTTGCGTTACAAAGTTGTCATTTTACAAAAATTGGGACTCGACTCTAAGGAGAAACGCTCCGATATCGACGAAGAAACAAAACAAAAAGTGAAATTTTATGGCCAACAGGCTTCTGATTCTATGCTGAGACCAGGACAGGTGAGAGAAACACATGTATTGAATTCTCGCAAATTGTATTCACTTCTTGTTACGTTACATTGGGTGATTTTTTATACATCTTTATTTTTAAATGTTTTTTCAGGTTTTCCGTGGTTTGCTGGTTTCGACACTGCAATGTCAAGATTGCCAATATGCATCACATACGAGTGAACATTTCTTGGATCTTTCTCTTCCAGTTACGGCTGATAAACCACAACCTCCTGCAATCACTAAGAGGAAAACGCAAGGTATGTCATGATCTATAAAAACTAATATGAAATGTGAAGTATTTTTATTTCAGAAATATGCAATTAATAATTATATTTTTTTTTAGATGAACAGATCAATTGTTTGGGTGCTCCTGATAATGAGAAAACTAAGCACCAATTGAAGAAAGAGAAAGCGGCCGCAAGGAAATTGAAGAAAAATAAGAAAGGTATAATTTAAATAATGTGTTAAATTTAATTTAAAATTTTGAAGTGTACATATTTAATTTTTTTTTTGATTTTAGGTGGAAATCATGGTCATACGATCAAAGCCGATGATAGCAATCAAAATGGTGATGCCGATAATGAGAATAAACTTGAAAATAAAAGTTCTTCAGAACAATCTGACGCCGATGTAGAAGATAATGTAGAAGAAAATTCAAAACATCAAGATAATGCTAGGGATACCGCTTTGAATTTTGCATCGTTTTATATGGAGTCTGGATACAATTCGGAAAAGGTTATCGGCTCCGATTCGATCCGTTCAAGTCCTGTTGACACATCGAATGCTGAAAAGCGTGACGTGTCACCCGAAAGGACTGATAAGGATGTCGAAGATTCCAAATTAAATCTTCCGTCTATTGCAATTGCCTTACCATATAAAACTCTTGCTGTAGATGACAGTCCCCTGCCTTCCAATCCAGATTCTGGTGTTGCTAGTCCTGAAACGGCAAAGCATGCTCTATCTGATACGGTTAACGTCGAGTCTCCCATTACCAGCAAGGAGCTCGGTAGCCCCACTTCACTCTCTAGCGAAATTAACATGGACATTTCGAGTCCGAGGCAGAGTAACAATTCTCCGGTTGGCGCAGAAATGGATCGGCCCGTATCTAGAATATCTTTCAATGATGCTAACCATCAAAAATCGGTGAACTTCGGCACAAAGTTTAACGCAGATAACGAACCCGATAGTTCCGAGGATAAAATTAACAAAATTAATTCTAGCTTTGATAAAATCAATTTGACTTCCACCGGTGGTTACGAACCGACGAATAGGCACAACACCATCGGCTCATCGCACGGTCTCACTTTGAACGTGAACGAGGAGGAAAACCTCCCGCTCAGATTTGCAAACGGTCCGACGCGACTGCCGAGTCCCGACATTGACTCTTCCCGATGGAAAAGAGACAACCGCAACAACACGGTATCACCGAGATATCAATGCGACGACGGAGAAATCAGCATACAATCTTGTCTCAACCAGTTCACGTCTTCCGAATTGCTCACCGGTAGTAACAAAGTCGGCTGCGAAGCTTGCACCAAACGCGCCAACTCGGGCAAGACCGTCTATACTAACGCCACTAAGAGATTCCTCATCTCCAACCCTCCTGCCGTTTTAATATTGCATTTGAAAAGGTTCCAGTTAGGTCCGAGGTGTGTGCTTCGCAAGCTCACCAAGTCGGTGAACTTCCCAGCCATCTTAGACATAGCTCCGTTCTGTTCGGATAAGGTTAAATCACTGCCCAACGTATCTCAGAACCAATCTAAGATTTTATACTCGCTGTACGGCGTCGTTGAGCATTCAGGCGGTATGCATTTAGGTCATTACGTCGCTTACGTCAAAGTAAGACCCGAGGTCAAACCTGGCGACGCTCGTTGGAGATTTTTGCCCAACAACGGAACCGACGATCAAGGCAATAAGTTGGCCGATCTCGTCAACGGCGCTAATAATGCTAACGATAATGATACCGATAGTTCGTTATCTGGTTACGAATCCGGTGAGGGTGCCGTCGGAGGCTTGGAAGTCGAACCGCCTTCCGGCAAATGGTATTATATATCGGATAGTAGGGTTCAGGAGACGACCGAGGAGAAGGTGCTTAAAGTTCAAGCGTATTTATTGTTTTACGAGAGGATTTTATAAGTTTTTTTTCTGTATTTTATTTTAATTGTTCCATCCTTGTTTAGAATGCGGACACACTGTTCAGTGCATTTTGTCGGCTTTGACCAGTGAGCAAGTAGTCGTACGATTTGTCGCTTGTTTATAAATACGAAATTGACACGTCGATGATCAAAGTGTATTCTAAATGCTTTTTGCCTATGTCAATTTATTTATATAAAATTATTTAGAGGAATTTTCTGACTTTGCATTTTTTTCTTACCTATGTTACCTTTTAGTTTTTTTTTTCTTTTTCTATTGTTACAGTACTACTTTTATTTATTTTTTCGAATTGTGTGCAATTGTTTTAGTGTCTAATTGTATATTGTTAAATCAGAGAGATGCGTTGTTTTTGGTAGTTTCGGGTGCTACGAACTATATATTTTCAATCGTTGGTAAAATGAAAGCATTATAATGGACCACAATGGCAATATGCGACTTAAAATTTAAATGTACATAGAACATGCGTATTTATTTCTTAAGAAGGTGTAACGATTTTATTTGTGTATTCTATTTCAAATCATTTTTTTTTTAGTTAAATTAGGATTTTTCAAATTGTATTTATACACAAAGTGTTGAATTTTAAAATAATAATGTTATAATATGTATACAGCTAGCCTTATAATAAAATTTCTCAATCTTGTCTAAATTTCAATGTTTTTTTTTTCTCTCTTTAGTTATTTTATGTTTATATTTGTATATACCGTGAGGGTTACTCATATAGATGTATTTAATATGATTATTTTAACAGAAATGTGTACATAATACAAAATATTCTATCACTTTAAATTATAGGTTTTTCACAGTTACTCGTAAGAAATTGCCAAAAATATACGAAGCATTAAAAAAATCATAATAAAAAAACAAAAAAAAATAGAGGTAGAAATAATTTTCGTAATAAAACGTCAATTTTTATAACTATATTGTATTCTAATCAGCTGTTTATGCATTTTCGGAATAGTTCCTAAAATATATATATATAATAATATGTATTAACAGCAAGTTTTATATTTGCTGTGTGTTATTATGGTCACACTTCTAATACATGTATATGAAGTGCATTGTGAATTTTTCCGTCTGCATAAATATTAATGAAAGATAAATATATATGTAAAAATTATAATTATTCATTTGTTTTCAATTTGAATCGCTGCAATATTTCTATATTAGTGCGCTTTCTTTTTTTTTCCACTTTTTTTATTGCAAATTCAATTCGATCTAATCGAATGCGGTCAGCCATTTTGATTCGGACGCCGTAGAATTATAAAGCCTACCTGTATTGATACGATCACGCTATATAATAATCGCAAACGTATATATATATATATATATATATATATATATATATATATATATATATATTATATAGTTTTTATTATATTATATATTGTAATATGAAGAATGTAATCTAAAGTTTATATTTACAATCTCGCATTGTCTTAAGAATATTGCGTTTGTTTTATTATTATATACATCGAATTGTATTTTGAATATATACATATAGAGAGTTTTCGTTTAACCCACCGGTACGCTTTCGGCTGAAGTTCATATTTGTTTTTAAATTATTTATTTATTATTTTGGATTCTGTCGCCTTCCAAAAGAAATTCTAGAAATGTCATCGCTCTTGTAATCTTAGCTTTAACGATCGATTGCCTTCCACGACAGACAAAAAAAATGTATTTTCTATACGAACGTCTACTTATTTTTTTTATTTTATTTATACGGTTTGTTTACTAGGGACTAGTGATTGCATGCAACTAACAATCAATATAGAAATTTCGCTTTGCGGACAAATTTCCGTTTGCAAAATTAACGTTTTCGTTTTTGAATGTACATCCCAAATATTGATTCACATATAAATATGTAATCATCAAAAAAAAAACAGTTTTTATTTATACTATTTTTATTCTTATTATTATACATTATAACTAGTGTTTTCGTTAATCAAAAAAATATAATTAATCAGTGCATATAGTTTTTATTTACAATTTTTTTATACCATACCCGTTTTTTTCCCTAACTTATCATATTTTCATGTTCTTTTTTTATTATTCATTCCTTGTTATGTAGCTGTTATTGATTTTTAATTTTTAAGTTTATGAAAAATTCAATTGTATTGCACATTTTATACTGTTTTTCTTTGAAATTAAATTTTGGTGTGATTTTTTTGATTATGAAATCGAGTGCTACCTTCTGTTGAGCTTTTTCAAGTTTTTTAACTTTAGTTTTTGCCGCACCGTTACACAACTCGCATTCATACAAGTTTATAATGTGTTCGATTGTATATTTTGTAATTTTAATTAAACAATAATTTCATTTATGACAATGGGATGATTAAAAAAATATATAAACAATAAAATCTTGTTTCATTACTTCTCTCTTCTCCTAGTGCCTTATCCGTTACCGGATTTCTACAATCATATGATTATATTTGAAAGTCCATTTTCCTTCATTTCAGTTTAACAATATTTAAAAATACTGGTGGCCTGTAATACGTTTATTCTGCTTTGCCGAGACTCTGGACATATAGAATTAATAAAAGTGACAATTTGGGTATTTATTCAAACAGAAACAAGTGTTTTTGGAACTGAAAATTGGACTTCCGCCACTTATAACGGCTCATATGATAATTTTGTTAGCCGACAGTAAAGTGGTACTTCGATTGGACCATTGCTTCGGGATTTTTAGCCAGGATCTTCCCTTGGATAATAACATGCAAGAGTTGATATGTCTTGTAGTGTCACATCACGTGACTGAAGTATTCTGATTTCTAGTCTTGGCGATTACTTAAGTTTATTCATTCGAGACAAAACACACAAAGATAACACGAAAACACACTTACTTCTCCAATATAGCATTCGCCTATAGACTCGCATTTCAAATGCTTCTATGTATTTTTACAAGGCTCTTTATTAGCTCCAATTCGCAATCGAATTAGTATCTTTTCCTTCAGTCTTCCGACTGTTTGAAACTTTGCCATTTTGTGTGGTTTGATCAACGATGGAAATATTTACTAGGTTTTTTTATTATTGTTTTAACCCTTTGAGGGCTGACGTCTTTTCGGGCGGGCTGAAAATTTCGCCAACATTTCCAACTAGAATTATTTAGAAATCCAATAAAAAGCAGGTATAAAAATTGTAGCTAATCTAAACAAACTCTAGATATAGCTCGTGCAGCGAAAGCTGGCACGTACCAATACAAACACGTATATTGTATCCGTGAAGATATGAATAAGATTTTTTGTATCTGTTTTCTAGGACAATCAGTTGGTCCCTTTCATACGCACCCACTTTCCGAGCATGACAGAAACAACAATTATTTTTTGTATTGCTCGGTGATTTTTGCTCAGTGATCAAGTGTGCACTACAGGGTGATTTTTTCCAGTTTCACTGGTCAGTCACCGATCAACCCCCACAAACTGACGTAACGCGTTCTTATATTGTTTGCTAATTGGTTAATTGGAGTTAGTTCATTAGAATTAGTGGATATATGATAATAAAATGCTTTGTAATAAAATTGGATCTGGGAAAACACTAACGGGACAATCTCGCGAAATTGTGTATAATGTTTTCAACTATTTCATGCATCGTATAGTGAATCAGAGCAGAGTCAATCACTATTGATACATTCAGAGACGTTTGGAGACATGTGAAAAAACATGAAGAAAAATTTATTGAACTGGAACCAAAACTCGATAATTTAACGGACAATTTCACTGATATTATAAAAGTAGAATATTCTGATAGCAAATATATGGATTCTTCAAGTGATGGAGAATTAAGTGGCGTAGAAGAATTATGATACGACATTGTATAGAAACAGAAGACTATCCAAAACGAGCAAAGAAGTAACTAATTAAAGAAAATCAGAAAAGGTTAGTAAAACTAGAAGTACGTTTAGTAGTAGAGTAGTAAAAGTAAAGTCTTATAATAGAAAAGTTTGAAATTGAAATTCAAAAATAAGATTATAAAATGAACAATGTATTTATTTAGATTAGAAACACTTCCAGTTCGGGTAGACTTTCTGGGTGTAAATGTACTGCGGCATTATCCAAAGATCGCCGCAATATTTTTTTTGTAAGTTTATTTTATTATTATTTATGACAAGTTCTGACTTAGCTACAAAATTCTGAAGCCGACAAACAATTCTATGCAAAATAATGAAAAAATATTTTGATGGTCTAGGCACCCAACAGTAAACAAATTTGAAGTGAGCAAATAAACAACAAAGTGTAGCGCTTTCTTTGCGAATTTTTTTATTATCTTTGTAACGGTCGGGACTTAATACTAGCCGACAAAGAAGAATGTCTATACATAATAATGAAAAGGACTGCATTATTATCAAAATTCGAACACTTTTAAAATCACTTATTTCCTGTTTAATATAATTTATATCCTATATTTTTTTCTCATTTTTTAATTCGTATTAATTTTTGCATACGTACGTTTGTTTTACTTATAATTTAAAAAAATGCTATTTATCATTTTATTCGTACGTATTCAAATATTAAATAAATATGCCACCCAAATTATATCATAGATCTTAAAAACATTACAGGATCGGTTGAAATAAAATATATAAATAACAGCCTGTATATGAAAAATGCATTTGTATGAGTACTGTGCACGCGCCTTCTGTAGCTAATATACCTATAACTACCGCCTAGGATTTTGAGCTTTGTTAAGGTGTGTTTAAACTCTCTAATATATGTATCTTGCAACAATATGAAATAGACGAAAGAAGTCTATTAATGAATGTATTTTTCCAAAACTAGTTTCATCTTCTTCATTGTTGTTAAAATGTAATGCTCCCAATCTAAATGCCCAGCCACAATCTAAAATACTCAGCAGTTAGGGATTTCCATTGGGAAATTCTGCTATGGTTATAAATTCATAAATTCCGGTGTAAACCAGTCTTTATAAACGTTGACAAATGAATGACATGGATTACACCAGAGCATCGAAACCTTTGGATATTCGCGGCAAACATTGTTTACGACTCGTAGAGTTTGTCAGCTACGTACATACATATGTACATATGTACTTCATCGGCAGTCGCTAGTTATTCCGTATATGCGTAGTGACAAAACACTAACTAACATCGGTTTTCTCCTTCACATGCGATCTCACTCGCACGCATTAGGCCGAAGTGCGGTTCGGAGAACACATACTACCGCGGTGCACAGGTTACGATGCTCTGGATTACACGACCAATGCATTTTTTTAAATGCTACCTGGATAGGCTTAACGGGTAGTATTCTTGTTTACTTTGTACATGCTCAAAATACAACGCCTATCGGCGACTTGTTTGCAAAACGCTGATCGGCGTTGGTCAGCATTCAAAGGGTTAAGAGAACACAGCATCTTTCTATCCTCATAGGATACACATAATAAGCAATAAATATAATATGTCATTACTCATGTGTATATTTATCATTTATTCACTCTCAGAAACTAATTCCATCATGCTTATATTATTACATTATATAGTTACATTACATACATACATATCTAGTAGACCTTTATGCTAGATATATGTACATATTTATGTATAACACGTTGATACATGCCTTGGTTAAATGTTTTGAATGGCTTTTGTGGATACAAGTAACCGATGGTAATGTGAGAACGTGGAAGGGAAAGGGATGAAATTAATTGTTTTTGTGAAGATGACGAGTCGAAATAATGGAATGTGGTTAAACCTACCGTGTCAACTAAACATGTATAACAAATGAAATCTCACACGTGTTAAGCAATATATAATCTGTACATGTGTGTATATGTAAATAATTAATGAATTATACAAAACAACAGCATCCGTATCTTTAGGGACTGGTTTCACACAGGTCGTGTATTTCATAAATAAGTAAAATTGTATAAATGTTCGTGATATTTCATTATTTTTCAAATTCATAAAAACAAATGAATATTAATTTTGTATGTAAATAATTTGATACAAAATAAACATGAAAATTGAATCACTTAATCAAAAATTCTCGGTATCTATTTTCACAATATCATTTCCATTTCATTGTACATATTTTAAAAAATTCGAAATGTTTTTAATGGTTTTTTGTTGATTTCAGAATCCCTTTGGTAACTTTTGTAATACAGTAAATACATATGTATTTCATTCGTTTAGCTGCAATTATTCTTTTACATGTACGTATTTTAGTATATTTATTTTTATCTTTAATTCCATTACTTCATTTATAAATGTCTTTTTAATGAATGATCCACAATGTTCTTTTGTACGGTATGCAAATGCACAATTTTTCAACTTACATAGGACCACCAAATTTGGTACACTATTTATTTCAATCTAGTCTAATTTAGATCATGATTTTTTTTCCTCTATATAGAGGGTCGTGAACTTCCAAGTCCATCACAGGTTTGTTTTGCTTGTCTCCGTCTTTCTCTACATTCCGTTATTCTAATGGCTTCAGTCATAGAAGAGTCAGTAGCAATTTTGACTTGTCTGGTTCACCGAGTGGGAGCTTCCCCTTTCCCGAGAACCCTCCACATGTTCAGTCACAAGTAGTCTTTCCGAGCTGTTTGGCTTCGTCCGAAGAAGCCGAGGATTCTTTGAAGACAGACTGATGACCAGTCTATTGGCGATCTTCTCTTCCTGGAGGACAGACTCACGATAGTTCATGATACTCTCAACATACGCTTCAAGCACTACATCTCAAAGGCGTCGATAATTTTATCTTTATCTGGTCTTAAAAGTCCAAGATTCGACATATTTTCGATATTTTCATGAATGAACTTGAAAACGTTCAATCTCTCTTGTCGTCTGGTCCTGTTCAGAACTAAAAGTTCTGGTTTTCTGGTAAATTTTTATTGTGATTAAAATTATACTACAAACACTATATTTCTCACAAGCCAAGATTTTTGCTCTACTCGCATGCACTTCGGTTTTTTTTTTAATTTTTTTATTAACATGATTTATACAAATGATGATAAAATCAAATAGCGGCCGATTTAAGTTTGTACACAGGCAACCGAACTCATAGGCGCTACCCTGATGGCAAGCTTTGTTTTTAATTTGTTTATATCAAGAGCAAAACCCAGCTTTTTAAAATCTTTTTTTACTTTCATGTCCCATTCGTCCCACTAATTAGATCAGTCATTTCCTCTTCTGTGTTGGTGATGAGTGTTGTATGGTTCCGCGAAAACTGGCTCACGGACCTTTCACTCAACGGCGTTACGCGTAAGAAATTTCACTCACACTACAACTGGCTTACAAAAGTTATTTTGACAAATCTGCGGTTTTCAAAAGCATTTATTTAGTTAGTACCGGTAGTTCCAAAGGGGTCTACCTCACGGGCCGGAATGTGAAATTACCGAAAACGCAAATATCGGAAGGCAAAGATCTTATGTCGAAAGATCAAAAAAAAAGGGTGCATAGTAAACGGTACATACTCACGAACATACTTACTTAATTTGCGCGAGCAGGGTACAACAGGAACAAGAGGAACAGGCTTTTCCTCCCGTATTCTACGCGCGCACATTAATACGGGAGGAAAAGCCTGTTCCTCTTGTTCCTGTTGTATCCTGCTCGCGCAAATTAACTGAGTATGTACATTTTACCATGCACCCTTTATTTTTGATCTTTCGATTTTCAATCTTTGCCTTCCGATATTTGCGTTTTCGGTAATATCACATTCTGGCTCGTCACGGAGACCGGTTCCAAAGGCATGTTTCCGGTCAAATACTGATACCACCAGTATCGGTAAGGTCCGTGAACCAGTTGTCGCGTGGGTGAGATTTCGTGCGCGTAACGCCGTTGAGTGAAAGGTTCGCGAGCCAGTTGTCGTGACTAGAGGTAGGATAGTCACAGTGCTATCCATTGTTCGGCAAACCTTCAACAATGCATTTACAACCTTTGAACAATACACGGCCCCCTCAGGCTCCGGTGACTAGTCGTGACACCGTGTTGTACCTTGAACTCCTCCTTCCCACAATGTTCTTCACATTATTCCAAAGCAATTCAAACGTCAAATCCTTTCATCACAATACGCAATAAAACATTGATCTTTTTGATTGTTTACATATTCAAACCGAAATTCACTCAACAATACATACGATACATGCGGTCTTCGTGACTAGACAGAATGTTAAATTACAGAAAACGCAAATATCGGAAGGCAAATATCGAAAATCGAAAGATCTTAAGTCGAAAGATCAAAAAAAAAGGTGCATGTTAAACGGTACATACTCACTTAATTTGCGCGAGCAGGATACAACAGGAACAAGAGGAACAGGCTTGTCCTCCCGTATTAATGTGCGCGTGCAGAATACGGGAAGAAAAGCATGTTCCTCTTGTTCCTGTTGTATCCTGCTCGCGCAAATTAAGTGAGTATGTACCGTTTACCATGCACCCTTTTTTTTTTGATCTTTTGACTTAAGATCTTTCGATTTTCGATCTTTGCCTTCCGATATTTGTATTTTCTGTAATTTAACATTCTGTCTCGTCACCCCGATACATGATACTCATTTAAAGATAATCTACTATGTACACAAGTTTGTATTTAGAAACACTTTATTATCGAAGTGTGCCTATGCTTATGTACGAGTATGTACCTATGGTGATGTATGGAAGTGATTTTTCCCTTGTTTATATTTAGCTTGTAAAATGTTCCCATTATTCGAAGGTGGCAGTGCGAGGGTGAGGGTGGGCTTTGGCTAAACGCTCCCTGGGTATGTCAGGTGCCAATCAGGACCACCAGAGGGAGCTCCCAGAGTCTCCCCTGGGGGCATTCGCTTCGAACTGACCGCGCTGAAAAAGTTAACAAACCCCCCCAAATGTGATACACAATTCGGCGGCAACAGTTTTCCACAAAGTAGGTACTTTACAAATCTACATACCTACATACACACACATACACACGCGCACACAACTACATACATACATAGATACTTCGATCGGTGGTTTAAAACCTTTCCACAGTTCCACATACACAAAATCTAACCTGGTAATTATATATTGTATAAGTATAAAACCAATAATCATTACTACGTAATTAAAGTAATAATTAAATTTAAGTAGTAATTAAATTTAGCCAGCAACATAGCTCGGTTGTTAAGCTTCTGCTTAGCACCGAAAGGCGCCGGGTTCGATCCCATGAGCTGAACTTGATTGAAAATAAATTTTCTGAGCACATCTTTGGTGCTGCTGGTCAGACTTGAATATTTGTGACTCCAGCTCGATTTTCCCTATCAGAGTTTGCCAATTTTCCTGATTTCATTGGTGAAATATTCCCGATTAAAATTGGCTAAAATACTTCCTACCTATGTACTATGTCACCACTATTTGAGTATGATTAATGTACAATAAAATTTATGTAGCAGCATAGCTCGGACGTTAAGCTTCTGCTTACCGTCAAGATGGTGCCGGGTTCTATCCCTGAATGAAAATGAATTTTTCAGAGTATGCTGTTGGTCAGACCTGGATTTATGTCTCCAGGTTGATCGTTTCCTATCAGAGTTTGCCAATTTTCTCTGATTTCATTGTTGAAACGGTTCCCGGAAAAAAAAATTGGCTAAAAATCCTTCCTACCTACTATGTCACCACTATTTGAAAAATTTGATTGATGTACAGTAAAAATGTATGTACAATTCATAGATGTCTCGTTAATTTGCGAGTTTTTTCAGTGTCTCGCAATTCAACGACTTATAATAAAAATGCTGTATTTGTATTTGTAATTGGCCAGGAAGGCGCATTGGGATTTACCTGTAAGGCCTTCCTGGTATATATGTAAAATAAAAATAATGTACAATTGATAGATGTCTTGTTAATTTGCGAGTTTTTCAGTGTCTCGTAATTCAGCGACTTTTATAATAAAAATGCTGCATTGTTTATTATTGGCCAGGAAGGCGCATTGGGGTTACCCGTAAGGCCTTCCTGGTATATTTGTTTGTTTGTATGTAAAAATATACATATAATATGTAGGGATTGCAATTTATAGTCGAATTTAATTTACCGGGTGTAAACTTTGTGTAATATTTTGCAAAGTCTGTATGTTCGGGATAATGAAGAGAGATACGAAACGGAATATGTGAGTGAGAAGTATTACAAGGGCAGTTGACATAGTGGAGAGATTGAAATGGCAATGAGCGAGTCATGTGACAAGAATAATGGACAGGAAAAGTGCTGGAATGGTACCCGAGATAATGTAAATGGCCGTAAGGAAGACCGGTGGATGAAATTAAAAATTCCATGATCGAATCACTATATTTTATTTTGTAAATTGCAAAAAGGTACATAAATACTATTATAAATACATAACTGGTCTTCGGCGTTGGCTGGGCACTCGTCAAATAACAATAGAGGACTTCATCAGTATACAAAGCAAGAGAGCAAAAAGAATGGTTGACAATAGTAATTGATAATGGTGAACCATTTTTTGTGCCAAAAGTAAACTGAATGAATCGGCCCAGCTTGAAACTGGTCAATGGTAACAACTAGTCACCGGAGCCTGAGGGGGCCGTGTATTGTTCAATGGTTGTAAATGCATTGTTAAAGGTTTGCCGAACAATGGATAGCACTGTGACTATCCTACCTCTAGTAACAACCATAAAGGAAGTGTGTAAGGATATTTCCCTAATAGTTTATTTTTTCATCTGGAAACATTTACGTCCCTAGACTATGTGACGTCAATTATGTGTATATAATTATTTTTTTGGATATTTTCCCTTTGATCGGTTTGCCGCCATTTAAAATTGCCGCTTTTAGGCGGTGCCTTACTCGCCTATGTTTACGGGACGTCCCAAAAAATAAATGCTCAATGATGATTAGAAACGACGATGATAAATTCCAAAGCGCAATGTTGATCTGTCTATTAAATTCCAATTACATACTGAAATCTATTGAGGAATTTTACTAATCCCGTGGCTTTAATTTAAGACTTATCAATCATAAACAAATCGTTCTACTGATTAAGATTTATTTTCAATATGTTGTTTGTACTCGCATCAATTCGATGCGAGTACAAATAGATTTGTATATTCGTAAAGCAAAATAGATTATAAGATGGTAAAGTACATAAGTACACACGAGATTATATTGGGAAAGTTTTGATATTAGTGAAGGGGTGCTCTTAAATTTTTTTTATATCGAAAGTTTCACACACGTGTGGATGTGTGTAGGTATATAAACGATTTGTTTTGATGAAAACATACGGCGATATATTTTTTAAAGGGTCTTTGTCGAGGCGAAAATTGTTGCGGAGCACAAAGGTGGAACAATTAGCAGCTCTGTCGGTCGCGAGGAGGGGCGCATTGTGGCGATCGAAACGCTAGCGAGGGCCTGCTTGGGTTTGACACTTTAAAACGTTAAATTAATGGTGCAACTTGTCTACGGGGACAAATTAGGTAACACCATAAATAATGGGATGCTTTGTGCGGATGCGAGACGAATAAAACACCCCCGGGAGGGGAGAAACGAACGCTGCCTGCCTCCCCTATCTCACCCCCTTCCGCCGACCCAACGGAAACTAATGATTTTTAATACGCACATACGCGCACTTGGGTATTTATATGTATGTATGTATGTATGTACATATGTCGATGTTTAGTGCGATTGAGTAAGAAGCGATAGAATCTTTGATGAAAGGAATGCTGGGTGAAGTGTTATGGCGTGTGCTCTGTTTGGGTATAAAGTTTTGGGTCATGCTTATCTACTAATATATAGAACACTAAAGTTTGTTCGTATATGTATGTATTTATGTACCTACGTATTTGTTGTCAACAGTCTATTGTTCTGACGTCATCGAATAAATAATTCGCTTTTTTTCCGTTTTAATGGATTCAAAGTTCCTGGGGGCGTAGGCGCCGAGGGCGAAGCCCTAGGGGGCACTGAGGGCGGAGCCCTAGTGCACGCAGACCCCGGGGGTGTACATATATATTTTTTTAAGAGACTTACTATATATGTTTGTTTGTTCGTGACAGTCAGTTTAATAAAAAAAATGAGTATTCAAATAAATTTATATAAAATAAAACTATTCAAATAATATTAGATTAGTCATGTTTAAGCGGTTTATATTACAAATACCGAGCGAAGCCGGGTAATAAAGCTAGTGTTTGTTATGAAAAAGTATTATATATTTAACGAAATCTCAAGCTGCTGGTTTATTTGTCGAATATAATTTAAGTCTATTAAGATTAAGACTATAAGACTATTGCCGTTTAAAATAGGGCATTCTTCAGGGATGTGGTAAAACATGAGAAAAATACAAATATAGAAATCCTTCGTCTCAGTTCTGCACACATCGAATATTATTAAGCCACACTAATACAATTTTTATATATCATCATAATCATCATCAACATTTTTTTTAATTTTATCCACCTACTGTGGCCTTTATTGCATATTTTTACATACTCTCGGGTACCATTCGAACACTTAATTTGTCTATCTATCTTCCGTTCTTCTAGTTGCATGGATCACCCATCGCCATTTTAATCTATTTAACTTTTCACACTTGTTACCCACACATTGAATTTTCTATCTCTTCTCGTTATGCTGATTATACAGCGTTCCATACTTCTTTGAGCGCATTGGATGCTATGCAGCATTCTCAAGTTTTGCATATTTCCATTGATCCAAGATCTTTTGCTTCAGGCAAAGTGGCATTCTAGATTTGAAAAGGGCATTCATTCATAATATAATATTATATATTATTGAATAAAAAAATAAATGCGGAGTCGATCGATTTTTAACGAACTTGACTCTGACTCTGTTTCAGACTGTACAAACTCTGCTAAATTTGATTAAATCTTTAAAAACGGATTCTATAATATGTACATATGTACACATACATATATAAAAAAAATAAAGAATTAAAATCCTATTTTATATTAAAAACACTAAAAAAAGACCCTGTGATTACAATACAATATAAATATTCAATATTAATCATATCACTGAGGAACAAAAAATATTCGAGCGGACACTAAGAAATCTTGTCCCACTTAATTCAAATATGATAATGATTTATGTTGGCTTGTTCTCGTTTACGAGATATGAACGTTTAAAAGAAAGCGCAATTTTTGGCTTTTACGGGTTTTAACTCAAAATCTGGAATCGATGTGCCAAAAGTGTGTGTTGAAATCTATAGTGAAATGTTTTTTCTATTGATTGTGATTTTTGATCGCTTTAAAATACTAATTAAAATAATTAATTATCCAACGAATTTTAAAAATCAAAAATTTGCTTATTTCTTACACATTTTTGCCCCGTAATATTATGATTAATTTCGTTAATTTTTCACTTTATCACGTTTATAACAATTGCTGTTATATTTTGCATTAATTTGGTCAATTTTATATTTCGTTTCGTTTACAAGGACTGGTTTTCTGGTTTCAAATTCGAATTCAGTGGGTCAAACTTAGTTAAAATTAATTACTCTTCGATCCGGTACGTAAAAAACGTGATTTTTTTTTTGTTGCTCAGTGTATTTAGTGTGATCAAATCTTTACCGATGAAGAAAATAATTAATTGAAATTTGATGCGAAACTGTTGCTAAATAATACATACGCTAAAAGTCAAAAGTAAAAGTCAACTATTCATTGTTACATGTCATTATATTATGCGTATGCATTACACATACCCCTTTTGCTATAATAAATGCATATATTGTACATAATATGTGCAGGAAAGTGAAATTGTATATTTTGTTGCACATGTGTACAATACTGCGCATTGTCATTTCGATGTTGTATTGTCAGTCTGCCTTGTAATGCTATTGTTTGACATAAAAAAGAAATAAATAATAATAATAAAGGTAATAATGAAAAAAAATACTAGTTAAGGAGGGGAGAGACTGGGTGAAAATTATCGGAGCGTTATTACATCGGTGATTTGTTGGCGACCTTTTTTTCGCGTTTTATTTATTGCTATTTTATAAGCGACAGTTTCCTCTAACCGATTTTAGCACTATGTATGTATATCTAATTGCTCAAATCAACATACAACATGTTGACTTTCGTATACAAATTACATATACAATCTTCAAGTGGCTACTTGTAGCACTTTTGCATATAAATAAATTTATATTGGTAATGAATTTTATGATATTCGCATCATATTAAAATATTTTAAGATTACTGAAACCAAACTTGTGCAATGTTGTACCTTATACCTGCAAGAATACATATGTGCATAACGTGTATTACTTTTGCATTGTGTTGCTTTTGTGCGTGGTGCGTAGTTTTTTTTTTATTATTTTCTGATGGGATAAAATGAATCACCGATCCGTCAGAGCGCCTCCCATTTGGGTCGAAAATAATAATAAAAAAACATAAAAAGTCCGCATTATTGCCAAAAAATCGGCAATAACTCGTTGAGTGTCACATTTGGGTCCCAAGTTTGGCCCCAAACGTGATTAACATGACAATCGATCGCTTTGTACCCATCGGCTGGGAATGATTTAAGTGTTATTCGCTATAAAAAATGTAATATAATAACTAATACCCATTCAATACCGTGGGGGATACACTTAATGACTTTCGAATAACGTGAAAATTTATAACTTGCACATTCGACGATCGACGGTGGTGTTTTAGGCAAGTGATGTTTTAGAAACTTAAGCGTGGCTTTCTTTGCTTTTGGATTTTAGAATCGTTTATTTATTTATATTACAAAGAAAGACAAAAACTTGAAATATCTAGTGTTTCATAAAAGGTTCGTAGTGTAAGTTTCTTGAGTTGAAATCTTATACATATGTAAGTAAGGATAGGGATAGTCACAGTAAATATGTGTGTATGTACGTATATTTGAATGCTCTTCAATTTCTTTTTAAAACCTTTTATTTAGTTTTTTTCTTTCATGGTTGTACATTAATAAGGCCGCAGCGAAATATGAGTTTTGGATTTTTATCAATGGACCGGAAAATTAGAGGAAAATTTTCATATAATTTCAGATCTGAAAATCCCCTCTGGAGAAAGTCTGAAATGGCAGTCAGTAATAAAATATTTAGGAGTAACGTTTGATAAAAGAATGAGATGGGCACCTCACATTGAGGCAGCGAAATGCAAGGCGATGCGGGGTATATCCTCAATATATCCAATATTTAATCGCCATAGTTCTTTATCAACGCTAAATAAAATAAAATTATATCGCGCGCTCATATTACCATTATTAACCTATGCTTCACCTGTATGGAATAACGCTTCGAATACTAACCTTTCCAAGCTCCAAGTAATACAAAATAAATCCCTAAAAATAATTTATAATACACCCATATATACTAACCTGAAAAAACTGCATGCCATATATAATATTCCGTTTGTTACAGACATTACTAACAAACTAACCAGTAGATTCTATGACAGAATCACTAATAACCATACTAACACATTTGTGAAGAGTCTCGGTGATAACAACAAAATGTCTATACCCTTCAGGTATAAACACAGATTACCTAAACACAATCTGCTTTAGGTCATCGACATTAGAGAGTCTTTAATTAATATTATGTATTAGATGTATTATGAACATTTATAAGGATTGTAAATAGGTTTTTGAGCTCTTTTTCCTATTATGCTTTAGATTAACATTAGAATAATATAATACTGTGATTACTAACCAAATTAAATTAAAATTGTAAAATAGAAAATGATCAGTAGATCAGTAGCTATTAAAATAGATATAAGATGTATTGTGAACATAATTTCGTAATAATAAAAAGCATTTAAAAATCAAAAAAAATATAATATAATAATATCTCTTTTTGAGAATAGTTTTGATTTTTCAACTATTTAAAAATAAAAATTAACGTTTAATATTCAACTATTGAAGTTTATTTAAGTCAATTATGGTAGGTTTTAACCGATTAATGAGAATTCAAAGTCCCCATACAAAGCACGCCGCGTTATTTTAAAAAAGTCGTAAATTTTTTCATGTTACCGTCATTATTTTTAAAATGAAAGTCGTTGAGAATTTCTTTGGGTATAATAACTTTAGCATGAACCAAAAAAAATCCGAAAAATAATAAGAATTTTATGAAATGTATTGAGGCCAAAATGACCTGTTTTGACATATAACATTACATAAAATACAATATTTAAAAATTGATTCTGAACGAATTTGTTAATTTTATTTTTATATACATAAATATTAGATAATAAATCATGTCGTCTTAAGAGTTGTTTTATCATTTTTTTTTATTTTATGTATATTTTGCCAAAGCTTTTCACTAAGAAAATCGTACTTTTTGCTAAAACTAAGATTTTTTTTAATGTGAAGACTACACAAATTTAAATATTAAAACACAGATTGGATCTTCAACTTTAGAGTGTCTTTGGTTAATATTATGTAAAACATGTACTATGAGCATTTATAAGAATTGTAAATAGGTTTTTGAGCTATTTTTCCTATTATACTGTACATCAACAATAAAATCATACTGTATGTAATTACTAATAAAAAAATAAATAAATGTAAAATAGAAAATGATCAGTAGATCAGTAGCTACTAAAATATATATAAGATGTATTGTGAACAGAATTTAGTAATGATTAAAAGCATTTAAAAACCAAATTCAAAGATTTAAATACACGTACATACATACATACATATGTATATCTAGAGAATTTCTATTGTCATATGCAAGCGAACAGTCAAAAACATGACTTATCGCTACCGCCTTTAAATCATACTTTGGAACGTAGAAATGTATAAATGTATTTTTTACGATGTACCCCTTTTCTAAATCATACAAAATCTATTAAAATAAATTTCTTGCAGTTCATTCTAGGAATACAAGAAATATGGATTGTATAACTTTGAAAACCACATAGTTATTACGAAAAATATAAAAATTGGGGCATTTGCATACCCCAATCGGTGAGGGAGGGTTAAACCAGAAACAAAATAGGATTTGAGGATCGTTTTATATTATTTTTTCAATGACAATAGGTGATGCTAAGAGCCGAACTTTACCATACAAATAAAGAGCCGCATGCGGCTACGAAGCCGCCGATTTCAGACCACTGATCTCAGATTTACATTGATTTTTTTCACATATGTATGTATGTACATCTAAATGCAAAACTTTACAGATTGGCCGATGAATACTTAAATATAATATATACATTTATAATAAAACAAGGATGAATGTATGAGAATTAATTTGAGCTTGTAATAAATTGTACTGTTAAATGTTTAAAATGGATACATAAGTAGTATAAGTCTAACATTAGAAATAAATTGATTTCTCAGAATAATTCAACATGAGTCCTTTTAGAAGCAAATTAAATATCAAACAAGTAAAAGTCAACCCCTACATATGTATTATACAAAATACAAATAGGTATAATAATGCATACATGTTGTGCAGTGAAAAAACTAGAATGTATGTAATTGCATTTTGATATCTGTCGCAGCGAAAGGTGATTTGTTTGCGTTGTTGAACAAACATTGCCCGATATATAATATATATTATGCATAGCATACAGGGTATGCTGAAAGCCACTGCCTCCTCGGGACCTATTTAAGTCCCACATGCGTATGGAAATCAGTATTTACCTTCGGTTACAAAACGGTCGGTTAAATTCAAAACGCAAACACCGCGTCACACGCGTTGTTTAACCCCTAGCGCGCTCTATTTACATACGAGCACGACTTCGACCCGGAGGCAGAGGGTTAAATTAGCACTGCCATAGGCCGACCACAAAGTAATTGGTTGAATTGGATCATTTTGATCCAATGATCGGTTTTGCATCATTCGTCAGAGTGTACAATAGTTGAGTTTTGAGGCGTTTATGGTTTTTATTTCGAATTGTCGTTTGGCTGGTTTGTAGTCACCGTGTGTACTCGAATTACCCATGCATGTGTCACAAAAGTCAACATTTGTCCCGGGTTCTATGTACTGTGCACTTCGTGTCACACGAACGAACAATACCATCACGCGTCAAATGCTCTGCAAAGATTCATCTATGCACTCGTACTCATTGTTCGATGTGCTTTTGAGTCTCGAAAACGACTCAAACTAGCTCAAACTACCCGATATATGCATAAATTGTCTAATGATTCAGCAACTACTAGGTATGGGGAAAAGTTTGGTCGAAATGAATGTCTAGATAAGTAATATTATTTGCATACAATTTGGGTTGGGAAAAGAGAAATAGTCCTTATGTACTTAGGATGTAATTTGTACTAGTTTTTGGGGATTGTAAGAGACTGGTTATGATATTGAATGCGTATGAGCCTTTAATTAATACGATTATATTTCATTTTAGATGATTTTTCTTGTTTATAGATTATGTATTTTCTCAGTACATCTTAGGTCTATTATATAATCTACCTATATAGCTATTGATTCAGTAATAATTATCTATTTTTAAGATTTTAATTTTTTTAACATTAACTATTTTTAACATTTCTTTTATACGACAGCTGACAAAGGAGGCGTTCTTAATTTAATATATATGTAATTTATAATATTCAAGGTTGCGAGGTCAATGACTGGGATTTGTTTATACATAATTGTGGGTATTGGGTTTTGTAAATTAAACATACATTTTTGGTTACGTCACGTGATGTAAAAATACGTACTATCCGATTCCGATTTGGATTTCGAGTTTTATTTATTATTATTTTTATTGTATAATTTAATTATCATAACCGATTCCCGAATTCTGTTTCAGTTCCGATTCCGATTAATTATTACTATTCATATTGTAACTTTATTTTAAATCATGTATTAATCCGAAAGCATTCGTAGAAATTTCAACGGGCATAATACTAGTAATAAATAGTATCCCTAGCAGATCCAATGGTTAAGGGGGGCATTTAAAAATGAAAATATAAAACAAAAAATATCTTGTTAGATCACTGGGCCATAAATTGTAAGAACTTATTTTTTTGTATAGATATATTTATGAATATTAAAATGAGGATTTGGAGAAATTAAAACACATGTTTGCAGGTATATATAAAAAATATTTAAAATTAAATTCGTCCAAGGAGTGGGGGGGGGGGGATGGCACCCATTGTACCCCCTTTGGACACGCCTATGTATACGTAGTATTCTTTTACTTTAATGTTAGTGTATACAGTATAATGGGAAAAAATCTTAAAAGCCAATTTACAAATCTTATAAATGACATAATACGTTTTATATGTACAGTATTTTTGACTAAAAATTAAAGCCGACGATCCAAAGTTCTATATACCTGAAGGGTATACATACATATGTACATATACATATTTACATCATGTAATCAACAAAATTCTTCACTTGTGTATTTAAGGATATTGGTAATTATGTGATAATCTCTTGGTTAATTCGTTAATTGTTAGTAATATTTACGACTAACAGAATGTTATTTTAAGACTGAACAAGATAATATGATGTACATATGTATGTATGTATGTATGATCAGGGTTGTGGAATCAGAGCTAGAATAAAAGTAATGTTTTTTGGGCTATTTTTATGAAATCGTGATGAAAATCACGACTCGTTTCTATTAATAAATTGTCGAAAACAGTTAGAGTTGAAGTAGGTATATGTGTACATATGTATGTAGTTGAAATTAGAGTCATAACTCGAATTGGTGTCGCAGTAGTCGTCAAAGTTGGAGGAAGATTTTTTGTTTTGTTTTGAGGACTTCAAAGCTAATACATTAAAACAAATAGAAAAATAATAATAACAATTTTGGATTTCCAATAATTAAAAGTCATTTTTATGATACACATATTATTTATGAAAGTTGTCGAAGTCGTTCTTTACTTTCAATTAATCAAATGCCTAAAGTTTCAACACTGATCATTTTTAAATGTGGTATATTGAATACCTAGAGCAGAATATCATCCCCCTATTTATATTTTATCCACAACGTAGCTCGCTGATTAAGCCATTGTTTACTAATAGAGAGGTCGAAGGTTCAAATCCCACCCGGAATCGAGTTAATTATTCGATTGATATAAGCTGCTGACAAGACCTGGATGGTTATTGAATTCAAATCGACCCTGTCCTGCTAGAGTTGTCCATTTTATATTGATTGCTGTGACGGATCCAACAACATCGGATAAAATCGACACTCCATACCCTACGCATTTACATATGTTCAAGTTTGACCATAAGTGTATCTCTGAGGCAACCTGTTATAGCATATCTGGAAAAAATGGAATATAACGAAGCAAGTAATGCTATTTGTAAATTAATAATAGTCTTTAGTCAAGGTCTTGGCCCACCCTATTCTTATCCTATACAAATTCTATGATCAAACCACAAAATAATATATTGAACGAGCATGAAATCGCATTAATAAGAATCGACGCGTCCCAAACGACTCATGAAAGATTGAGAGAGTCAAGTGAGAATGAAGGGAGGGACAGAATGAGAAAAATGAAGGCGGGAGAATGAGGAAGATGAGGAGTAGGAGGACTCCCTCCATATTAGCGAGCAATATGGCGCTCACTCCCTCCTCTCCGTCACTTTTAATATCCGCTTATTGCATCGAATTAATTAATATTTATTCAGTTCTGCGCGGGGGCATCTGCGACACGACGATATTAAAGAGAAAAAAATTAATGGGGAGCAAAATTCGCAATCGAAGTGTCATTTTGACGTGTCTCCCCCACCTGCTCTCTTATACTTTTAATTTCGCACCTATGAGAGATTAAATTAATATACATATGTATGTGTATGTCGTGTCGACTTTCCATTCGGAGCACTGTACGAATGTATTTTTCTTTAACATTTCATGCGATTTTATAACAGATTTTCTATACGAAAAGCTTTTCACTTGAACGTATGACGTATTATATGTATGTACGAGTATGTGTCGTATCGCGCATGCACAGGTTTGTAAGTATACATGTACACACCTAGAGATGTATTAAATACATATAGGTATAATATGTAGGCATACATACATACAATGTACGTTCAATTATACTCGAATGAATCGTATAAATTCCATAATCGAAAAAGTTCTTCGAATATATCATGCGGAGGCTACAAAGTGCTCGCAAGTTTCTTTGTGGAAATTTTTACTCGATCAGAGCCGAACTAAGAATAAGAAAGTATAAAAATCATGGGACGATAATATATGCATATTATACGTCTATTATTCATTTTATACAATTAAATAATGTGAACATTTAATAATCGGTCACCTTTGTTAATTTTTATCAATTATAATAAACATCTCTTTCCACAATATCCACTTGAGACTGTTCATAATTGTATTTTCATTTTATTGTCGCATATAAATATTAAATATAATATATTTATGACTTTATATATATATATATATATATATATATATATATATATATATATATATATATATATATATATATATATATATATAACATATATATATATATATATATATATATATATATATATATATATATATATATATATATATATATACATATCTCAAGCGATGAAATAATGACATAGGACTGTTAATTTTATTTACTAATTCAGAATCTTTGAGTACGAATAGTATACTTTGAACGACTTGAGATTAGCAAGAAAGATAGGAAAGGAGATGCTAATTTAATTGGCATATTGGTATAATTGGCTTTGAAAAAAACTCTGATAAGAAACGATCAACCTGGAGTCACAAACCAAGATCTGGTCAGTAGCGGGACTGAAGTGGGACTCGAACCCGTGACCACTCTGCTCGAAAGCATAATATGCTAACCACAAGTCCATGCCACTGGTTATATAACTATATATTATCTCTCCGCGATAATTGGTTAATATATTGGTGATATAAGAGATTGAAATGGCAATGGACGAATCACATAACTAGAACAATGAACGAGGAAAGTGCTCGAATGGCACCCGAGAGAATGTAAAAAAGGTGGACGAAATCGGAAAAAATGTGTGGGATGTGATGGATGAGAGTTGTCCAAAGAGAGACGAATGGGAGCGTGTTGGATAGGCTTTCATCCGGCAGTGGATGACAAATGGCTGTAAACAATCATGATATGTATATAGAAGATATGTACAACGGCTTGAAAGGATGTAAAATGACTAAAATTGTTAAAATTTCAGTTCGAAATGATCGTTTAGAATTGAATAATATTTAAAAACAGAATATAACCACATTTTTCAGGATAAGCGAAAAGTGTTCGAGTGCGTCTCAGCAACGTTTCATTTTTGTTGCAATCCAATGTATGTGTGTAGCTATTTCAACCCACCCCATCTTCCATCCGCCACCCTTAAACCCACCCCCTACATCCGTTTTTTGCTATTTTTCCACATCGGAACCTTTGTATTGGTGAGAGCGGCTCGGTAAGGAAATAACGAGCTGCCAGTTGCAGCTATTGCTGCCGATACAGCAATACAAATGGAAACTAAAATAACCGTGGAATTAAAACCATTCATTTATATACATCGCAAACACAAACACGCGCACAAGCGGATCCCCAAAATGTATAAATATATTATAAATAAAATTTCGACCGGATATTTCCGGACGTACATATCGTGTGCTTGTGGACCGATGGGATTTGCACAGTGTGCGTATTTAATTCATTGGTGCCGATAAAGGGGTGTAGTCACCGAAACGAAACGCATTATTCGGATCTTTATTCATTATTTTCATTACTGAGGACTGTGACACGTGACGGCCGCGTAGCCAATTTGTGTTTTGACGTGCGACGCGCAAAGGGTTAAGTTATTGCCGAGGAGACTATCGGACGCTTAAGGGGTTCCCCGATGGCTTATAAACATTATTCGAGTGTCGATAGTGATCGAATTTGATTCGTTGTGTATGAATTTTGATATAAATTATATAGAAAATAAAATGGTTTGTTAATAAGGAATGTATTTATGTATATGTACATAATTTGAATATATTTTTTAAAAATAAAATTGACATTATGAAATCTTTTTTAATGTTTTTTGAAATACCAATTAAAATTGTGACCATTCAATTGTATTCATAACTTTTGAATCTGATGAATTATTTTATTAGTTATATTATGTATATATTCGTTACTTTCATTATACGTACTGTCTTTATAAATATGTCTATAGACTAATTGATTGAATTATATAACCTATGAGTGAATGAAAAATGAAAATATATACATGAAAGTCTATAAGATATAGTGCGAAAAAGAAAAAGCAATAAGTGTTTAAACAATTAAAATCTGACAGAATGAGTGGGGGGTGGAAAGTCAAATAAATAAGGCTACAAGCTAATGACAGAGGAATAGCTGTCACTGAATCCAAAAGTTTTGAATGTCAAATCATGTTTATTACGATAATATTTCACTATAAACTTCAAGAGCGGATACAATTAGATCTCTGTCTGGGACCAAAGTAAAGTTTCAAAGCAATTGGAAGAGTTTAGGAAGGAATGTCTTGTGAATGCACAAAGTGAAAGTAATAAAAACCTTCAAATAAAAAATAGTGCATCGTTACATTCAATGTATTGTATAATATATATGTAGGTATAGTTATGTATATTGGAGAATAGAGATCGATAGCCGCCGCAGTAAGAAGTCGATTGAACGTGAGTTAAACGAGATGATGCGAAGAGTCTGCACTTATTGATTTAAGCATTGCAGGATATTTTTATTTTATCTAAGAATATATTGCGAAATATCAATAGACGCTTAATATTTTATTTATATATGTAGCTTTATTCAAGATTTGGCGGACGGTTGTGAACATTTTTAGGTATATACATATGTACGTAATATCAAATTATAGAATAGGGGATTTCGTTATTAAAAATTGCCTTTTTTTTTTTGAAAAAGATTTTTATTAAAAGTTGAATTTTCCACAATACATATTTTAAAAAGCTCCGGTTGGAAATTTAATATGTTTAAAAATAATTTCAAATACTGCTACAGAAAAATGTTTATACCTATGTATATACAATTTGCTTCAGATCGTCGACTTTAAATAATGTTGTTAAAAATAATGTATATGTATTTATATGTACATACATACAATAAGAATTGTTAATAGGCTATTGAGTTTTTTCTTAATTATGCTTTTAAGTGTTTATTTCTTACGTTCATGAACATACCATTTTGTTCATCCACGAACTAATCTGGCCAGTTATAGTGTACACTAAAGAACAAAATTGGCATACATTCAAAGGCGCAAACACACTGAATACTACGGCACGGGCACGTTTTTGGCCTACTGTGGTGAAAATGCATGTCTCACACTGCACGAGATTTTTTTTCGACAAGTCTCTCTTACATTTCTCCAAATATGGAAATTCACTGTCAAACCTTTGTCAATACAAGGATTTTTGGCTTGTGTGCCAACGTACAGATCAAGTGTTAAAGAGTTTATGTTATATGAGCAAAACCATCTAAAAATAAAACATGTGCTGCTCATCTTTGATATTCTTAATCGTTTGTCCCATTCTCTATGTATGTATGTAGAAATACTTTCCCTGGGTTATAATATTTTTAATATTAACGGAAATGGGAATTATAGTAAAGTGACAATACGGCTTCTAAAGGATTTCTCATTTCAAATATTTGACGTTTTAACATTTCCAATGTTTTGACGACTAAACATTGCATGCGATACCTAGTGAATCTATTTGAACCAATAGTTCGTGTGTGAACCAACTAGTATGTTCATTAAGTTTATGTAGTTTGTTCATTAAAATTTGTAATATACTACATCGATGACTCAGTGCACAGATATGTATTTTTGTCCATTTTTGAATTTGTATTGAATTTTAAAGTTGTAGATACTGGAATAATAAAGGATTTTCATTTCATTGTAATTTATGTTATATATGTGTTTCAGTGAAATTATATTTCAAGTGAAAATATATTTTCACTGACGTTTCAGTGACATCATAACAAGTTACATTTTCAGGATTGGTTTTATTCATTTAAGATTAGATTTTTAGGGTTGGTATTATTTAAGGGTTAGGAAAGGTTAGGTTAAGTAAGGGTTGGCCCTATTCATTTAAGTTAAATTTATAGAGTTAAACGTTGTAAATTCATTGTTTGATACATTTTCACTGCTTGAATTTGTGAAAATATGCAGTGCAAATGTAACATATGTACATAAATTACCCTCGAAACGAAAAACCTAAATTATTCCAGCAATTACAAACTTGAAATTCGATACAAATTCAAAAATGGAAATCGATCGATATATACTTTATGTACTTATGTAGAATATATTAAAAAAAAATTGTCAAAAAATCTAAAAAAATATTCTGAGCGTATATAATTGTACTAAATTGCAAAATTAACGGTCGAATTAACCGTGGCTTATTGCATTATATTTTAAAAATCAGAGCCCATTTAATTTTCGGGCGACGCATCCCCACAGCCGCAGGCCAATTCGATTCTGCACGCCGTTTTATATCTTTCATCATCAGAAACGCATTTGTCCTTTTAACTCTTTCACGCCGAATCTATCCGCAATAATAATATAATATATTAAAAAAATTATAATACACGGCGCACGCTCAAATCGGAGGGGGACATTAGTTACTTTTAGACACGGACACCCGGTGCCACAGACACACACGAACCATACATTACATGACCGTTTTGAAAGAATCATAATGTGCAATTGAAACAATTTGATTTTGCATATTTGACGCGCGGATGCAGTGGCGCGGAGTGACGACGCGCGCGTTCTTCGCTACCGTGAGTTTGTCTTCGGATCAGGGGTAGGGGTGCGGAGGTGGTGGGGCGGCGCCCCCGTGCCTGCGCCCCCCTGGGGGCCCCCGCCCTGCGAGCGAGAGGCGGCCGCCTGCAGCTGACAACGCGCACAATAAAGGATATCTTAGCGCCACCGCCGCACAAGGGACACACCCTCAGCCCAGGGGCGTCTCGTATTATTTTATTGTATCATGCTAAAAATAAAACAAAAAAGTACTATATAATTGACGACAAAAAGCCGTAGATTTGGTTTATCGAACAGTAAAGCAAAGCTTCGATATTGTTCTATTGAAGTGCTTCTACAGTGAATGTCAACTTGGAATATATAAATGTATGAAATATGTGTATCGTATTTTCATAGTAGTAGGTACTATGAAATATCGTATTTTCATAATAGTAGGTACTATGTTGTTTTTATTTATTTACATATTATCCACAGTGACATTACAGAATACTCTAACGCGTCACTCTCACCAGACATAGTATAAGCATAATACAAATAAAAAGAATTGGCGAGACATATACATAAATATGTTATGGATAATATTTTTTTTTAAATTAAAATAGTGGTGACATAGTAGGTGGTATGGTTTATGCCAATTCGGTGGAGGAACTGCTTCAAAAATGAAATCGGATAAATTGGCAAACTCTGGTAGGAAACGGTCGACTTGTGTCACAAATTTCCAAGTCTGACCAGCAGCATTGAGATTATATTCAAAAATGTGAATTTTGGATTTCTCATGATTGGTCTAGTGAAAAGCTTTCGTTGTGTCATGGAGACGTTAAATAAAAAAAATCAGTGATTTTAAACAACTTCCTGAACCACCAATCGATTTTCCTTGACAGCAATTTTGAAACAGTGGGGTATTTTTCATATCCTTTTGGTTTTTATAATACTTTTAATATTTTCAAAATAAAAACGCTTAATAACACTGAGCAACAAAAAAACACGTTTTTCAGTTACCAGAGCGGAGACTAACCAATCTTTACTAAGTTTGACTCTCTGAATTCGAATATGATAATGAATTTTGTTGGTTAGTGATCGTTTACGAGATGTGAGCGTTTAAAAAACTGCGCGATTTTTATAGCTTTTTGGCTTTTGCGGTCTTTAACTCAAAATCTAGTATTGTTGTGCTCAAAGTGAGTATTGGAATCAACAGTCAAAGGTTTTTTCTATTGATTATGATTTTTTAATCTTTTAAAATACTTATAATTAATTGTCTAGCGAATTTTAAAAGTCAAAAGTATATATTTTTTTACGGATTTTTCCTCCGTGTTATGTTGCGTTTATTTGGCCAGTTTTTTATTTCACCACATTCATAAGGATTGGTTTTCTATCTCAATATTTTTTTTTATCTAAACGTACTAACTCGAATTGATGAAATATAAGGATTCTCAATCAAATCTGTTATTCGTTACTAACAGTTTGGGGCAGCAGAAACTTCAACAAGTTTAAACATATCGATTAGTAGCTTCTTCTTCTTCTTAAAAAAAAACACTAACTGGCCAACTTTTGCCCCCCCCCCCCTGGAAAAAGCTGAAATGGCGTACCTGTATGTAAGATGCTGTCGCCCTTATATAAATACAATAATATTTTTTTCCCTTCTGCATACAACATTTCTCTTTTAGCATACATATGTATTCACATACTGTATTCCCATTCTGAAGTTGTAATAATTCAAGATTCAAAAATCATTTTAGTGTTCAATAATTACACTGCAGATTTAACATTATATCGTGATATATCAAGCTTCGATATAATTTGACGATAATTACCTGAAAAAAAAAACAAGTAGAATTTAAAGTGTCGCAACGTGCAGCCAGTGGCGCAACAACTCTACAACTCTCTAATCCATTTCATGGTAATTATATTGAGTCGCTCATTATAATAAGTGAGTGGTACGAACAGACGTATAGAACAATCCGCAAATGTCCTTAATCACCTGAAAGAGATCGCACAAACAATAACAATATAATATATAATTTTCGAAAAATAAAAATTACACAAAACCTTATCAACACCATCCACACAAATAAACAAGAACAACTTAGAACAATCAATACAATATGAAGTACAAATTATAATATTGTATATATATATATACTGATTATTTCACCATCACTAATACACCTGTGATAATTTTACACGGAAACATTCACCTGTACGACTCGAAACAATCCCACGAATGTTATTATATCACATCCGATATATTCCCAGAGGTATTTTAATACATACATGTGTGTGTATAAAGACGCTTTTGGCGCAGCTTTTGATCGTTCCCGGCGTTGAGTTATTCATCCGTGGTATTGTATAAAACAAATCAGATCGACTTCCTTTTCGCCTCCCATCCCACTGGTTCCCCATCCTTTTCGCGTTAGGTGCCTCGTTCTTTTCTCCTCCGCAAACGTTTCGACACCCCTTCCGACCCCCACAGCCTCCACCGACCCCCTCATTCTCAGCCCAGCAGCCTTCAATTCGAATCGAATACGTAATATAAGCGAAATACACCAGCAGATACTTTGAGCCGATACAACGAGCGTAACACGTATTGACCTTGCTTTTCGATATATGTGTTATAATATAAGCCAAAATACAATAACGTACACTTCTAGAATATCTGCGAAATAATGTAAAGGTTGTGAATATTCGACTTTATGTTTGTGTGTGGGTCTTTATATAATATGTGTAAATGTATGTGATTTTATATTATTCGAGGATGGGTATAATATAATATATCATAAATGCGTTAATGAAATGTGTAATTGTTTTCAAAGGGTAGGGTAAAGTTTAATTGTTATCAATCGGCAGTGTGCCCGGCAACTTTTCATACTGGCTCTGACTCCCCGATGTTATTTGGACCAGCTTAGCACCCTCTATAATAGGGATGGGTCCGACCGCTCGGCTTTCAGGGCTGTTTCAACTTGGGGGCGCCTTCATTGTTTAATTATCCAATTATTTTTTGTGAGTGTTTGACGTAACAACATCAAGGTTGAATGTCTGAAAAGATTTTGAATGATTTGATTTAATTCGTATGATTTTATGAGCTGTCACATCATGGAATGAATTGTAGGAAGTTTTTCTGTTGTTACTTTGAAACCTTTTTGTCGGTTGTTTGAGTGACTAAAAAGGTCAAGATTGAACAATTCTATTTAATAAACAAAAAAAATAATAAACAAAGGAAGAAAAAATTAAAATTTTTAAAATTGATAACGGTTTTAGCGAGTGAGGTTAATTTTGGACAGGAAAATAGGGGTAAGGAACAATAATGACACTAATAATAATTAAATACTGCATGCTCGGCATCACAAAAAGAGATGGGAAATGGAATATGTGGGTTAGAAGTTTGACGAGGGTAACTGATATAGTGGAGAGAATGAAGAGATTGAAATGGCAATGGGCAGGTAAAATAGCTAGAATAATGGACGAAAGATGGACTCAAATGGTACCCGATAGAATGTAAAAGGGTGTAAGAAAGACCACTACGGAAATAGATGGATGGAATTAGAAAAATCTGTAGGGGGAGATGGATCTGTAGGGCGAGGGGTGTTCAAATAGAGACGAATGGAAGCGAGTTAAATAGGCCTTCAATCAGCAATGAACGGTGAATCCTTCGGTGTTCTTTTACTTTTTTACATTCTCTCGGGTACCATTCTAGCACTTCTTTTGTCTACTTTTCGTCCATTCAGCTAGCTACGTGACCCACCCATTGCCATTTTAATCTCGTCAGTCTCTCACTATATCTATTATAACCACTTGTCGTGATTCCGCTTTCTATTTTTTCTCGTTATGCCGAACATTTAGCGTTCCATACTTTTTTGGATGCATTGGACATTGTGTAGCATAGGAGAAGGAAAATAAATATTTGAAGGTAAAAATTTTTGTGTATGAAATCTTCAAAAATTAAATTGGATAACATTGGGAAATTCTGATGTATGCACATACATACAAATATCATTTATAATTAAATATAATATTGGGAAATTAATGTGAAAATGGAACAACTTAATCATTTAGAAATAAATTATCTATACATATATAATAGTAACCAAAATCAGTGCAGTTATTAATGCAATTCTTAATGTTTCCGAATAAATAGATACATACATACATATGTTCATATGGATGTAAAACAGTGGAGGCTCGTGAGAATTCTCAGTGGCGGGGCTACATATGTATGTAGATAAATCAGGCTATAGTAACTTGTTGACCACACCGAATGCAAACAAAAATAGCATGTATATTTATTTACTTATTACAATCGTCATAGTGATATTACAGAGTAATTCCAAGTAGTCACTATGCCTAAACAAAAATGAAAAAAGAATACAAATACAATAAAACAACAAAACTCGCATAAATATAAAACAAATACAATAATAGAACTCGTTACGATCTTAAATTACACAATCCTTCAACCAGATCAGCATAATTTAGATTAAATACGCTGGCAACTGGCGACAAAACCAAATTAAATTGGTACGTGCCTCAAGTGATATTGATACGTCACCCAGTATATGTACTATACTGGTGGGGCTGCAGCCCCGCAGCCCATATGAACGAGCCGCCACTGATGTACATTTCTAAAAACACAAAAATATATACAAAGAAAATTTTATATTTATTTTAAAGTTGTACAATTAAAGGAATCGATTGAATATTGGCACGGGGGGTATAAAGAGGTGCCACGTCCCACGGTTTGAGTGCGCTCGCCCCGGATCCCGCGGGATCTTTTATTCAATCTCGGGAGGGGCGGTAGCGCCGGCTGTTTTTGACATTTCAAACTTATTCCCTCCACAAGTAATATATTATTGCGGGACTTATGGCGCACACACACACTTGCACACGTACATACACACAAACACACACACACGAACATAAATATACGATCGTATTAAATTTATAAGTGTGTATGGGCTGCGCTCTCGCCCGAAAAAACAATGATTATAAGGCGGATTATCCGGGTACAGGGTGGTACAAAACACGTGACTCCTACTCTCGGCGTACAATTCATTGGCGTACACGGTTTGTAGTCGGATTAAAATTTGTACAAAGAATTTACTTGGGGATAAAAAAATGCAAAAATGCGAGTTGAAAGCGTCCTTATGTTGTGCATTTTTCTCAAGTAATGTGTAGGATGAAATCAGTGAAGGGTTGGGTTGCCTGAAGAGGGCTGGGAAATGTAAGGAAGGGGAGGACTATTTGAAAAGTTTGAATGCCACTGACGTGCGGTTTTGCTGTGTTTACATAGCTCAAGTAGTAAATACATCAATTCGACTGGATTACTTAAGCATGTTTTGAATTGTAATATTTAGTATATGTATTTGGGTGCGTTAGTAGTTTTATCATATTAAAATTTTGTATGTAATTATAAATGTCAAATATTGTTTGGTAATTTGACACAAATTAAGATGATCCTTTAATGGAACTCAATTACATAAATTGATAGTTTTCAGATGATGCCATTACGGGTTGCCCCTAAACGACACCTACGGTATTAAGCTTTTATATATTTAAGCTTGTAGATTATAAATTTGAAATCATATTTAAATAGTGGTGACATATGATGGTTTTTCCAAATTGATTAGGAATCAATTCAAGAATGAAATCAGAAAAATTGGCAAACTCTGAAATGAAATGATCGATTTGGAGTTACAAATATCCAAGTATAACCAGCAGCACTACGGAAATACTTCCGAATAAATTCTTTTTTACTGAGGTCAATCTAGGGCTTGTATCCGGGAACCTCTTATTAACGCAATCACCGAGTGATGCTGCTGGCTAAGCTCAAACTTTTAAACTCGATATGGATATATTAATGGATATCCGTGATCAATCTCAATGACACGAGGGAAATTTTCAATTTTTTTCATATAAAACACTATCCTTTAATAAATCAATAACGGTCCATATTATTTGACTGGTAGCAAATTGCTGAAATGCCCAATGTTTTCCAAGTCGAATTTAGTACCACTTAAAATTTTTATTCCAATTTAGCAATTTTCACGATTTTCCTCATTTTCCAATTGGATTCTAATCCACTGAGGAATATTTCACTGCCATATATAATATGAATATGAATATTCCACCATTTTTTAAATCACAATTCAAAATGATCCAACCAAAAATTCTATCAATAAAATTGGCAATCCAAGTGCCTAGTTATTTCGATTTTTTTTTGTAAACCTACTATGTATTGGGATATTTACAAAATATGGCATTTATATAAATTATAATAACTACGAGATTTTTCATATTCCACAGTTTAGATCACCTGACAAAAACAAAGCTAGGCAAAAGCCCAACCACCGAGCCATGCTGCTGGCTGTTGTTGTTTGTTGCAAGCATGCATTTTCTTGTAGTATTTAATTAAAATCTGTATAGTGTATACCTATGTATGTGTTTGGATATATATGTAAATAGGTATATAGCTACCCATAGTGTCGATTTAGGGCAAAATCACACAGCGGTGAATGTGGCACGTGGTTTTTTTTTTAGATACTTTTAAACATGAAAAAAGAATGATGCGTGCCATTCAGTGTCGTACCGGGCATTCACGCCCCGCTCCACAATGACCCTCTGGATCTTTTTCGGTCAAATTGTATGCTTTTACATATTTATCCTTGCTTAACAGTGATCAATAACTGTGTATTCTATATTTTAAGAAATGTAGGAGACCACCCACGGCGAGGAGCCATGCACACAGTGTGCCGTTCATAGCTGTGTGTTTCCGCCCTTAGGGTGACCTTTCAGTAAAAGTCGGAATTCTCGACAGGGCGGACCCTCTAGGCTCGGAAGCGAGGCTCAGTCGACCCGCTCCTTCCTGTCATTGGTTGCTCTTTGCGAGTACTCTAAGTATTGCCGTGCCCTGAATTAACTCGACTTTTACCTGATGAAATACTCCGACATATACTGCCTGGTTCGCATATAATTTCGGACGGTTGGGCAGCGTACGGAAATATTCGGAATTCCGGTAAAAGTGGTTATAATTTCGTGGATCCAAATGATAGCGAAATACATACGAAAAATGTGGAAAATATGTAGATGCGTTTGAAAAGAAAGATGAGGCGTCAATTTGGCACAACGCGTGCCCGTTTTGATTCATATTTATAAACGAATGCGTGTATATTCCATTCGCAATATGTAGAATATTTCCGTACGCTGTCCAACCGTCCGAAATTATATGCGAACCAGGCAGTATATGTCGGAGTATTTCATCAGGTAAAAGTCGAGTTAATTCAGGGCACGGCAATACTTAGAGTAGTCGCAAAGAACAACCAATGACAGGAAGGAGCGGGTCGACCGAGCCTCGTTTCCGAGCCTAGAGGGTCCTCCCTGTCGAGAATTCAAACTTTTACTGACCTTTCATGGCATGTGTGAAACAAAAACATATGTGTACATAAGCTGTTGTTTACTTTTTAAGTTGATTACAAAAAATACGACGTAACTTATGCATCAACCTATCATCTCCATGAAAGAGATCACCCGTGGAAAAGATTCAGTTTTCGCGTAAATCAAACGGGGCGAATGACCGATCCGGCTCTGGCGTCAATTGCCATGTCCCCGACGAAGGGTTAACATTCCTACGGTGAAGTTATTGCCGTCTCGATCGTCGCTAGGCGCTATTACCACGACAACTATTGCTCGTCGTTAATACGAATCTGTCGTTATTCTCCACTCGCTACTCCATACTATACAACCAACCCCTGTATAGCACCCTCTCGCTCCCCCGCCGTACGCACGTCCCTCTCTGGCGCGTAAAATCGTCGCTTTCTTTTGTTCTTTCGCCGGCGAGCCACAGCCACTGTTGCCGTCCCGTTCTCGCACGCATTCTTACAATTTGTTCGCATTTTCCACCCCCCAACCACCCAGGGGCGGGGCTACGATTTATTTGTTTTTAAAGGGCGATTTATGGCGGTTTATCCAGATTGGACTCCTACCCTTATTCTCCTACGGCGACAGAGTAAATAACTTGTCAACCACCCTTCACCCACCCCAGCGGAAAATTCTTGCGAAAAACCGCTCAAATTCCAATACAATGCCGTTGTAGTTTAAATTGGAAATTTACAATGCGTTCGACGTATTTACATTTTCAAAGACATTCAATTAACGTTCGCACGTGTTATTATATACATATATATTGATTGCGCATGATTGACTTTAGTATATTGTTTAATTATATTATATTATAGTTATCGGGATTGGGATCGGTCCCTCTCTGTCCTCCCCTAAGTCGATTCAAGTTGAGGCTTTTGCCTTAATGATTATTATCGCTTCCTTGCGAGCGGTTGAATTCACCCCTAGGTTTGAACACTAATAAAGATGATTTCTTAATTCGTTTCGGGCGAATAAGGCGTTGGAACTTTAGTAATTAGCAATGCAATCCAATGCAACGGTTAAATATATAGAAAGCCTCTTTTTATTCATGAGATTTTGATGAGAATTTTCGTGCAGGAATGCCATAATGGACGATTGATTAAGTATTAGTAGTTGATCTAACTCTAAGTGCCTTTGAATAGATTTTTAGAAGTCATCCTACTAAAATTAGTATGATATAAAGGTGTAAAAAATTCAATTATTGTGATTTTCATCATCAAAATTTCATCTGCAATTAAACTTTTATCCATTCCATAGGGGTCTACGTGACGAGACAGAATGTTAAATTACAGAAAACATAAATATCGGAAGGCAAAGATCGAAAATCGAAAGATCTTAAGTCGAAAGATCAAAAAAAAGGGTGCATAGTAAACGGTACATACTCACGTACATACTCACTTAATTTGCGCGAGCAGGATACAACAGGAACAAGAGGAACAGGCTTTTCCTCCCGTATTCTGCGCACGCACATTAATACGGGAGGAAAAGTCTGTTCCTCTTGTTCCTGTTGTATCCTGAAAGTTGTATCAAATTAAGTGAGTATGTACCGTTTACCATGCACCATTTTTTTTCATCTTTCGACTTAAGATCTTTCGATTTTCGATCTTTGCCTTCCGATATTTGCGTTTTCTGTAATTTAACATTCTGTCTCGTCACGGAGACCGATTCCATAGATACCACATGTTTTTCTTAATATGTACATCTAATTTAAATCCATTTGTTCCTTACACTATTCGAAATACGTACTTGCTTACACTTGGGTCAATTCAATTTCAACTATCCATATACATAAACAAATACAATAAAACAACTTTCCACAGTTTCTATGCAATTAAATAATATATATCGAACTGTTAAAGCTGGAAAATTTTAGTGTTTTAATCAATAATGTTTTCTAAAAGATAAACCTTCTATTGTGAAATTAAAGTTAAAAATAGATAAATTAGGCCACCTCGTTCTCCAACGAAAGGGTCAGATTGTATTCGTTGGGGTAGGAGGGGGGGATTGGCTTCATGTTGAGGTCTTTATGGGTTGACTTCAGTGACCTTTATAGTTGTCTTAATTAATTTACGTATTTTTATGACATCAAATTGGTTGTTAAGGCACGAATTTTCTTCTAATATAAAAATGTATGGTATTATGATCTATTGTACATAAATTGCTTTTTATATCATATAAATTCTTTAGAAGAGATTTTTATAAAAAAATCATGCTGCTAACCTTGCTAATATGATAATATAATATAATATTTGTATTTTGATTAAGTATTTTGTTTATTATTTTCATTAGAATTTCATTTATAATTTGATTTTTTTATTATTGTTGCGATAAAAATTACAATACAAAATTTCTTTCAATGCCAAAAAAGAGTACTTGATACAAGATAATTGTTTCATGTCAAATCACCCTAAAATGGCACTATGGCTAATTTTATACTTTTCCATGCTCACATCCAAACACATTATACATATAATGTAGGAATACAGATGTTAATAAATTACAAAATGCAAGCAAATGTGTAACAATCTACAAATTTGCGAGACAGTAAGGGGATGCTGATTTTATTAGAACAATTAAGTAAGATAAGTTGGCAAACTCCAATAAGAGACGGTCGATCTGAATTTAATAATCTTGCCAGCAGGAGACGTACTAATAATCATCGAGAAAATTGAATAAAATTATCTAGTCTGGTCGGGATTTGAACCCACGACCTCTCTACTGTTAGCCAATCGCTTAACCAATGAGCTATGTATCTATAATTGGTAGAAGCAAAAGTCTAAGTTCGTTCATGTGGCAGTGGCGTAATTAGAACATTTGGCTCGCATGCAAATGTTGGCGAAAGGCCCCCCTTTAGTATTTTTTTTATAAAAATTAAATTAATAATTAACTCACATAATTTAAATGTTCTTTTTCCTCGCCTTCAAAGTCGCAAATTCTGCAATTACAGCTTCCAAAGACATTTTAGAAGCTTCTTCAAGTTCAATGGATAATATTGCTAATTCTCTGAGTCTGAGTTGAGTTAATATTTAATTTAAAATAAAACTATCCGAAAATCTCGAACGATATCAAATGCGAAAACGTGTCTCTGGCGTTTCCGAAAGAAAACTGACGATTCATAATCATAATACACAAATGAAACGAAAATATTTTATTAACTATATTTTTTTTATTATAACCGATTTATAGATCGTTACAGACAAATATTATTACTGTACCATAACGGAAAACTATTAAACGTCGTGAGAAGGAGTAGAAAATCGTGAAAATTCGACATGCAATGTGTTGCGTATCAAATTTGGAGTATAAACTTAACTTTGGAGTATAAACTAGTGCTTCTTATAAGTAACTAGTGTTTTTACCTGGCTTCGCTTGGTATTTTTAATATAAACCACTTAAAAATGGCTAATCTAATAGTAAACATTTTATTAAATTTATTTGAATAGCTTTATTTTATTTAAATTTATTTGAACATTCATTTGTTTTTTATTAAATTTAACGTCACGGATTCTACGAACCAACGATAGTTACATACAAAAATATAAAGTCTCTTTCGAAATTATATGTTTGACTAGTGTTGTAGTGTTGATAACCGGTCTCCGTCACGGGGCCGAATGTGAATCGCCTGAAAACGCAAATATCGGAAAGCAAAGATCGAAAATCGAAAGATCTTAAGTCGAAAGATAAAAAAAATGGTAAACGGTACATACGCACTTAATTTGCGCGAGCAGGATACATCAGGAACAAGAGGAACAGGCTTTTCCTCCCGTATTAATGTGCGCGGGCAGAATGACCCGTTGATGATATATCATCGCATGGGTGTTGACATATTAAGTTATTAAATAAAAAAAATTAAAAGACATGTGTCGTCGGTCATGTGTTCGATCCCCACACGGTCAAATTTTTTTCAAATACCTTTTAAATATATTCATTTTAATATTTATATTTAATTTTTTTAATACGATAAAAAAGGTAAGAACTATAGATGGCGGTAAATTATCTGCCAAGCGGAAACAGTAGTAGCTATCACTATATATAAAAGATTTGTTCTTTTGTTATTGTATTCGTATATACGTTTTGGCAGTGGTTTAGCTGTAATGTACATTTTTATGTCGAATCGAATCTACTACATATAATAGTACGGCGAGCGTTATCTCAGACAGACGGAATAGCAATATTATATATTTGATATGAATAATTGTATGAAAACTTTTACGAATTCCAAGATTTTAATTTGATAAATGTCTAGTATTTTTTATTTAAAAACCTTTTGGGCCCCTAAATCTAAATAGCCAGCATGCACCGCATGCTCATGTAGCATTGTAGTACCGGTCATGTACATATATAGGTATTGATAAGCTTTGAATGGGTCTACGTGACGAGACAGAATGTTAAATTACAGAAAACACAAATATCGGAAGGCAAAGATCGAAAATCGAAAGATCTTAAGTCGAAAGATCAAAAAAAAAAATGGTGCATGGTAAACGGTACATACTCACTTAATTTGCGCGAGCAGGATACAACAGGAACAAGAGGAACAGGCTTTCCTCCCGTATTAATGTGCGCGCGCAGAATATATTTAAAAGGTATTTGAAAAAAAATTGACCGTGTGGGGATCGAACACATGGCCGACGACACATGTCTTTTAATTTTTTTTATTTAATAACTTAATATGCCAACACCCATGCGATGATATGTCATCAACGGGTCATTCTGCCCGCGCACATTAATACGGGAGGAAAAGCCTGTTCCTCTTGTTCCTGTTGTATTCTGCTCGTTAAGTGAGTTGCAGATTAAGATTAAGGGAGTATGTACGATTAATGCAGATTAAGTGAGTATGTACCGTTTACCATGCACCTTTTATTTTGATCATTCGACTTATGATCTTTCGATTTTCGATCTTTGCCTTCCGATATTTGCGTTTTCTGTAATTTAACATTCTGTCTCGTCACGGAGACCGGCTTTGGGTGCTTTGAATACGTGTAGTTTTGACAGCGACAGATTAGTGTTATACGATTTAAAGATTTCAACTTTTTATTAATTAATCTGAAGATTGTGAAATGAATGTTAAAAGATTTGAGCCCATTTTCCGTCGGATTCGAATTCAAACACTCGGGAGACAGGTCGGCTGCGAAAAGAAAAGTCGCGGTCATGTGTGAGTGCGCTGCTAGGGGTCGCGGCAATTTTCTTGTGCAGTTTAACGGCGGCTTCTGATTGGTCGACGACGACAGGGGGGCGTGAGCAGGGTGGATGCTGGGGGAGGGGCCGAGGGGTCTCTTGCCGACACCCCTCCACCCCAGTGGCGCCGCGCGCGCCGACTAGACAACATCAACACAACACAACACAACACCAACCCTCACACTACACCCCACAACTCTCGTAAAATGTATCAATAAAACCAACACACAACACCACAATTTTCCAAACACACACTTTTTCACAAGTTCGACCCGTGTGTTAATTGTGTCTGTGCTCACTCGAGAACAAATGGGAAAGGCGTCGGCGTCTACCTTAGTCGGATAATGTATCCGAATCCTCAGGGTTGCGGCCAGTACTTGAGCAGAGTGGGCGGTGGAGGAAGCCCACCACCCTTGGCCCCCCACGGCCATCATCCAGCAGCCATGATCAAGGCGGCTCACGCCATCAACAACAATTATCCAACCGCTCCAACCATGGCATCCCCATTCTTCATGGACAACCTTCTGCATCATCAAAAAGCAGCAGCCGCTGTCAACTTCCAATCTCAATTCGTCAACTCCCAACTGCACAACTACATCCAAGAGCAGCACCATCAATTCCTCATGCACCAGAATCAAATGAGGCAGCAGCACGCTATGAAGTACGTAAACCAAGAACAACTGAAAAACAACGAAAGCGCCAAAGTGAACGATCGCCAAACTTTGAGCAATTATTCAAGGAACAACTCCCCACTGTCAGAGGAGGCGTCCCCTAGGATCGATTACGAAGACGACGAGGAAAACTTTGCAGACGATGGTGAAAAGTCGTGTTTCCGACGACCGAACAAGGATTTGGACACGTGTAATACCGACTTCAGGAATAAAAACTCAACAACGCACAGGAAAAGGATCAACACGTCTCCGAATATCAAAGAAGGTAATGCAACTTACGAAGACGCTCCTGAAGCTTTGGAAGAAAACTCTCGTTCGCCGATAGATGATCAGGATCGTTTCACGGAAGACTCTCCAAGTGGTTCTCCCGTCAATGTGAGACTACAGCCGACAGTCAAGAACGAGTTTCAACTTTCGCCTACAAATTACGCATACAACAACTACGGTGATGCTTATCAAAAGAAAGACGATCACTCCGAGGAAGTTCATTCGAGGAATTACGGCAAGGACGAACCGCAGGACGATCACGTGAACGATTCCGACCAGGAGGTCGGAAGAAGTGTTAAAAAGGACGCAAAGTCCCCTTGCTCCAATTGCGGTTCGTTCGAGTGCAACCCCTTCTATCCCACTTGCAGGAACTTCGGAGCGAATAGCATAAGGAGGTACGAAGGAGTCGAGAGGATATACGCGAGACACGAGGACAGGAGTGACGTGAAAAACGGTGACGTGAACTTTGGTGATTCCAACGCCGCCGACGACAGGGATGGCAAGGATATGGGCGACAATAGGGACAAGGATATTGTTGTTAAAAGGTGCGGTACCAATTTGGATAGTGCTCAGCCTCAAAAGCCGGTGTTGAAGTTTAGCGTGAGCGCGATCCTGGGACAGGACACTGGTGGTAACAACGACAGGAGCGCCTCGGCCAACATCGTAAAAATAGGACACCATGGTGAGTATATGCACTTACATGTGATAAAATGTGAAGTGATACTGTCTGGGGCAAGGCTATTAATTTCGCATGTGCGGTTGGGGTCGCAACCCTACCACCATCGTGGCCAGTGGCGGCCCCTTCACTAATTGACTCCTAATAGTCGCAGGGCTCGGCCTGCACGTGCCGCGACTGCACAAACCAATCTGTCAGATGTCGGGGATGTTTAGATGCGACAAGTGTTGCCGCTCGTTATCGCTTGTTTTTAGATGGGGATATAACTGTTGAGGATTTTATCGATGGGATTGAATTTTTGTATAGGAGAACATCGTATAGTACTCTATGTATGTCGTTGCTATTGAAGTAAGATGCGTGAGAATTAGAGATTGCTGATGATGGAATTTATTTTATTGTACATTTTACATATTTGTACGTTATATAAAAATAATGCAGGTAATGATTGTATTATTTTCAAATTTTAAAATTATAAACGAAGAAACAAAAGAGTATTATTTTTTTTATTCTCTTATTATTGAATACGAAAACAAAAAAATGTGTTTGCTATCGATCAAGATATTTAGCAGTAAAAAACCAGATATTTACAAGTGAGATTTCTTTATTTTATTTATGAAACATCTTATATGTTTTCACGAAATCTATTACAATTTATGTTCTAGATTTGAAACGTTTTTTAAATTCATTTTTTATGAAAATTCATATGTAACTGATTATAGAAACTTGTAAATATTATATAGGTGTAGTTGTGAACGTTTTGATCATTTTAAAGCTTTATTTGATTATTAAATGGTTTCATAAACATGTTTACAATATGTATAAGGTCTATTCCAATAGCTACTGATCCAGTGATCATTGTCTATTTTAAAAATTATTTTTCTTATTAGTACTTATGTACATATATTATCATATAATGTTAGTATAATATATACGTACTGCAAAATAGGATAAAAAGCTCATAAACTCATTTACAATTCTTATAAAATGTATTATTCATGTACATTTTATACACAAAAAAATTCCAACTACAATAAATACTTGAAGACTTTAGTCGGCGATCAAAATTAAATTTTGTTAATGAAATCTGTGTTTATTAAAGATTCGTGATTTATCTTTGTATGGCGTAACATTTGACGCAAAATATAATTATATAAATATTTAGTTTTTATGTATATAATCTTATAATGTTAGTATATTATAAACATTGTGTAATTTAGCCTGAACATATCAAGAAAAATAGGATAAAAAGCTATAAAACTTATTTACGATTCTTAAAAATATTCATAGTACATTTTATACACATATAATTTTTAACTACAGACCAATATCTTAACTATGTAGGTTAAAATCGACGATCAAAATTAAATTTTGTTAATGAAATCTGTGTTTATTAAAGATTCGTGATTTATTGTTTGTACGGCGTAATATTAAACGCAACACATAATTATAAAAACAATATGTATAACGGGCCTTGATCACGAAACGTGGATCTTTTATGCATTACAATGTATATATATGTGAATCAATGTCGTTCGTGTCATCACTGATTGATATCTCAAAAGTTGAATCAAATTAATTGTGCAATATTTTCAAGAAAATTGAAATGATTTGTTATAATTAAATAATAATAAATAACAGTAAAGTTCTTTTCAAACTACTCCTATTCAAAATTTAAATATAATATAAATAGCTTCATCGTCCAACAGTTTTATTCCGTCGCTTGTTTCAGTTAATTCATTTAAAATTGATTCAATTTAGGTTTTCGGATTATTAATCTAATTCCATATATTATACTATGTAGTATTGGGTTAGTAATAATTGAATAGTTTTAACTTTGACTGTTGGTTCTTTGGTCTTGGAAAGTATGTATGTATGTAAGTTCGCTTGTAAAATGTTAATAAACTGTATGAAAAATTCACAAGTTATGTTAATTAAATCAATTCGAATACAAAAGCGCAAAGTCGTGCCGTAATAATTGAAATTTAAATTCCACGCATGAATCTCGAAAATGTCTCAATAAATTATTACAGCTTATATACATTATAACGCAACGCATATAAACGTATTAATTCTTCGTCGAGCGTTTTAATCAAGCGCAAGAGGGACGGACTCGTGGCGGCAGATGTTTCACAAATAAAAGGACAGATTGTGGGGGAAAAGGCGTCCGAAAATATATAGATACCCATACCTACGACTATATAGAGAATACGCACCTATATCATACATATTATACGCTGGGGAAAATCGAGAAAGCGTCGGAAAACGCACCGGGCATACCAAACATAATAAGCACATAAATCTTGGCACTGCTCTAAATCAGACTTCTGTATGAAGTAATATGAGTATATAAAACCTTAAATCTACATAGTATAACATTTATCTTTACCTATAAATTTCATTTAAATTCTTTGTAGATAGTGGAATTTTGTTGATTCTTATTTCGTATGAAAAATTGAAATGAAAATAGCTGTTTTCAATTGAAATTTTATTTATGTACGTTTTAATCATTTTTAAGTCTCATTAACATGCGCTTTATGTGATAGTATTTTTGGCAAATATCTTCACGTTTTCTTTAATTTATTAAAAATACTTAATTATGAGTTAGGAAACTATGTAGATATTGTTTAACTGATGGACCAATCCATGCAAGTTTTTTTGTACATTCTTCGTCATTATAATCTGTTTTGTAATATGCATAAGTATTCTGGTAAAAAAATAAGTAATAGCATTGATAATATTGTATGTACATATATAATATATGTACTCCCATTCATTGTGATTATAATAAATTTGTGACTTAAGGCAAAACTGCGTACTTACACTTTACAAATCAAATTACCGTTTGTCAAATTAAGTTTGACCCATTAGATTTGAATATGACAATGATTTTTTCTGACAATATAAAACACCTTGAGAGGATACGTATTCCTATTTATTTATTTAAGTGCAATATTTTTAATCGAAGTGTACCAAAATAAAATACATCGATTGTTGTCACACGAATTATCAGGTACAATGTCTCAGAGCAAACGAACCAAAATTCCTATTTTTATTTCATATAATATGACACAAATTTTAACTAGTAGCTGGTTGGTTTTGGGGAAAAAAGCCAGAATGGAAAAGGTTAAGAGATGTGAGCGTATATAAAAATGAGCATTTTTTACAGATTTTTGGCTTTAACAGTCTTTAATTCAAAATTTAGTATTGCTGTGCTAAAATTGATTATTGAAATCAATGTTTTTTCTATTGATTCTGTTTTTTATTGCTTTGAAATACTTATAATTAATTATCTTATGAATTTTAAAAGTAAAAAATATGCTAATTTTTTACACATTTTTCCGCATAGTATCATGAACTAATTTCGCAATTTTTTTTACTTTATCGCGTTTATAAGGATTGGTTTTCTATATGTATAAGGATATGTTTTCGTTTTATCGAAACCTACTAATTCGAGTGGTAAATTAACTCCTCTCCAGTAAGTAAAAAAACGTGATTTTTTTGTTGTTCAGTGTAATTGAATATTGCATCGTTCTTTTCGACAACACAAAACTCTTGCTACTTTATATCGACGATAGAAGATGTATATTGAAGTGGCCACAATTTAAATGACCATTTTTTTTAATGAATATGTGACGTTAATAATTGCCGAAAATTATATAATAATAGTGTAATTTTTGTGAAACAGACAATAATCAAGCAGCCAATGATCGATAATATGATTTAATGATCATACTGACTAAATAGTACGAAGCTATTGACCAAATAAATACAGGCCATACAAAATATAGATAGTGCGGTTTTCATGTCAGTTAGAATTTCCTTTAACTGACGTGTAAAAAGATTGTACCTAAATTTCGTAATCTCATATTGTATGTATGTAGAAGATAACAAGTCGATTTACTTTCAGTTTGAAACTCTTCTCAATATCATCGAGATATCTGATGATATTGAGATTGCACCACAGTGCAATTATATAAGTTTAACATTTTCCATTGACTAGGAATAGGAAAGCTCCAGTTCGCGGTCCATTCGTTTATCATACCTGCTTTAAATATATCGCGACGAAACAAACGCACACTTGACCGACAATATTCGGGCTGAAATGAATTTCATTTCCCCGCAAAACCGACATCACACTACAAATAATTAATTTATCACATTGCAAAATATTTCGCGGCGAGTCGGTTGATGGGAGGAGGATGAGGTGGGGGTGAAGGGGAGGGGGTCGTATATCGAATTTATGCTCGACCGGGCTGTAAAAGCTCGTCTACGACTGAAAAAAAGGGTTGTTAAGCTTATATTATGTCGGAATGGTGAACCATCCCCGCAACGTGCGTTCGCCTATTTCGATTTATCGTCGCTAAACTTCTTTTATTTCGCGCGCCTCGGCGGCCATTTGCCGTTCTTCGGCGATCTCCCCTTCTTCGCCCCATATAACGTTCGCTTTATTGAAATGTTACGATCGGCAATCGTCAAAGACGACGACGATGATGATGCTGTGTATGTACAGAATGGGGTGTCGAGGCGGGTGGTCGGGTGGGTGGTGTTTGGTTGCCGCGCCCCGTCTTACGATTATGGCCGCCGTATAAAGTGTTATGGTCGACGAATCGAGAATTATTCGATGGATTTATCTGTGATAAAAATTGTCTGCTGTGAAATGTGATGGTTTTTTTTTTGTTTGGATGTGTCGTTTTTATTTTTTCGCGTGCGCGCGCGTGTGTGTGTGTGTATGTCTGCGGTTGATCGAAAATCCGAGATTGTTTGAACCGTCCGTGTTGAAATGGTTTTTATTTTTATTTTGTTTCAATAGTTCAGTAAATGCCTGTTAGATACGTTGTCTGGTTTTTAAGTAAGATGTATATACATATAGCCAGCAGCATAGCTCGGTTGTTAAGCTTCTGCCTAACACCAAGAGGCGCCGGGTTTGATTCCATGAGCTGACCTCGATTGGAAAGATTTTTTCCGAGTATATCTGTAGTGCTGCTGGTCAGACCTGGATAATTGTGGCTCCAGGTTGATAGTTTCCTATCACAGTTTGCCAATTTCTCTGATTTCATTGTTGAAACGGTTCCCGATTAAAATTGGCCAAAAACTTTCCTACCTACTATGTCACCACTGTTTGAGTATGATTAATGTATTATAAAATTTATGTGCAAGTCATAGATGTCTCGTTAAATTGCGAGTTTTTCAGGGTCTCGTAATTCAGCGACTTGGGCGATTAAAAATGCTGCATTGTTTGTAATTGGCCGGGAAGGCGCATTGGGTTTACCTGTAAGGCCCTCCTGGTATAAAATGTAATAAAAATAATATATATTTTTTCATTTATATGTTGTACATGTGTACGGTTCCTCGACAACTGACTCACGGACCTTTCACTCAACGGCGTTAAGCGCACGAAATTTCACTCACGCGACAACTGGTTCACAATAGTTATTTTGACAAATCTGCGAATTTTCAAAAGCATTTATTTAGTTTGTAGTACCGGTAGTTCCAAAGACTTGTTTTCAATTACATCAAAATCTCATGTCAGATCGAAGCATGAAGCCAAACGCGGCTTTCTACCGCCCATTCACAATTCAATTAACCAATGGTAAAAGTTACTTTTTTCACTTTATCATTTATTGTGTTTGATTAATATTGTTTCATATATAATAATACTTACTTTATAAGTCGTGATGGTATTTGGGCAGGCTTAATTGTATATTTGTCGTATAAAAGTCATTTAGTGCTTTTGAAATTATACATATACACTGTATATGATTTCTGGCAAAATGAGTATAAAATACATGACATCATCAGGATCATCATTCACTCTTGGATGAAGGTCTCCTCAGCATGCTTTCACTTGTCTCTGTTTTGCGCAACTCTCATCCATCTCACTCCACATATGTATATTCCTAATTTCGTCTATCCATTTTCCTTGCAGCTTTCCTTTCACCCTTTTAAATTCCCTCATGTACCATTTTAGCACTTCTTTTATCCACTTTTCTTTTATTTTTCTAGCTTCGTGACCCGCCCGTTAACATTTCAATCTTATCTACGCTCGTCATTCTTTTCACCAACGTATTCCGTTTCCTATCTCTCCTCGTTATGTTTCTGAGCAGTCAGCGTTTCACATTTCTATGAGTGCATTGGACTCGTGTGTATGTGTATGTGTATAAAAATAACAGCATGGTTCGGTGGTTGCGTTGATATTAAGCACCGAGTTACCACGATCCCGTGAGCTGACCTCGATTGAAAATTATTTATTCCGAGTATAATCTTTAATGCTGCTGGTCAGATTTGGATATTTGCGACTCCAAGTCGATCGTTTCCTATTAGAGTTTGCCAATTTATCTGTTTTCATTGTTCCTCCATCAAATTGCGAAAACCATATTACCCACTATGTCACCACTATTTGAATATGATTTCAAAAATGTATTACCTCCAACATAGATGTCTTGCTAATTTTCTCATATATATAGTATTTGTATTATGCTTATATTTCTGGTCACAAAGGCGCGTTAGAAAATTCTGTAATGTCACTGTGGCTAATAGAAAAAAAAGCATTATGATTGAAATATGTATATTTTTCATTGTCCAGATACAAAACTGTATATGTACACGATAATCAACATGATCAAACGTTCATAGTTTCACTATCAAAGCTTTGGGATTGAGATTCATCTAGTAAATAATTATATTTTTTTCGCATGATTGAGATTTGTTCAATGGATATTTCGCCTCTGGTAAATATTTAAATAAATAAACCGACGCTCTTCTGTATATTCAATTTTAAAACAATTCAATGGCTAGTTGGCTTGCTTAAATGTATATATGTATGTTTTATTTCTGTCATTCAACTTCTGATGGCTCAATCCGCTGTTAAAGAAATTTTACGAGTATGAACTATATAAATATTTTTATTGGTACAATTTATTTCGCGTTGCGGAATTTGTATGTGTATGTGTATTTATTTTAAGTGTATCTTGGCACATTTTTGCGGGCACATCAGCGATGGGTCCATAAACGACTGATAATGCCGGCTGACGGCATCCGAACGAGAACGGCTTATTGATTTGGCGCATCTCGGTTCCAGGGCCGTTTCGCCGTATTATTTCATAAGTCATAAGCCGCCGGGGGAGCTAAATGGGTATTTATTCTGCCTACTTAATGCTCCGACATTTTATATAGCGCCCAGGGAGCTCCGCCTGGAACACTGCGTCGATTATATTATATTACATATGTATATCTCCGCACGTAAATTTCGCTCTCGGCTCCGAGCTGGGCGTGTATTACAAAGTAATAATGGATATTGACATTGTGGTGTATTGAGATATTGCGCACATCTCGGATGATATTTTGAGTTGAAGTTCTTTCGATGTTCAAACTAAACGTTTTCATCTCTCGGCGAGTCATATTACTATGAAGTGTTGTTTTAGTCGTAATTTTTCCAGATTTGTTATACAGCTCGGTGGTTGTGTTTATGCCAACCGTCGAGAGTTTACAGGGGTTCAAGTCCTGGGTTGACCTCGATTAACCACTTAATCGCCACGCGTTTTTAGACACCGATTCGATTATTTTATGTTTGTGTTTCGTGTCAACCCTTGACACTACCTCTTATACATATAACAAACTAAGGAAAAATATTGACTTTTTTCAATTTCATTAGTATCACAGGATATTACAAGATACAAGTCACTGTGGAGAAACCTAATTGAATTTCGAATCATAGTCTTAAGCACGAAAGAGCGCGCACCGGTACCCGCTTGGCGATTGAGTGGTTAAAGAGAGTTTGCTTGGAGTATTTCTGCAGTGCTGCTGGCTTGACTTGGATATTTGTGACTACAAGTCGATCAGAGTTTGCCAATTTAACTGATTTCAGTGTTGAAACGGTTCATCATCAAATTGGTAAAACCAACCGACCGTATAATCGATAAATTTAAATATGTAAAATTTTAATACCATAGGTGTGTCGTTTAGGGGCAATCTGTAATGGCATCATATGAAAACTATCAATTTATGTAATCGAGTATCATTAAAGGATCATCTTAATTTTTGTCAAATTACGAAACCATATTTGACATTTATAATTACATACATACAAAATGTTAATATAATAAAACTACTAACGTACCCAAATACATATACTAATTTAAAACAAATTATGAAAAATGAGTAGTTTGATTAATTTTTTACTTTTTAGATGTAAATGAAATATCGTATTTTTCACCATACATATGTAGATATGTTTAAAGAAATCAAAACTTATTCATATCACAAAAGCTATTTGAATTTCAGCATGCACGATATTGCAACTAAATTTATTATAATTTCTATTATATATAATAATATCTGACATATATTTTTAAAACGATTGCATTTACAAAATGATATCACTATATCGTTAGATCCAGTTGTATGATGATTTTTGAGCTATTTTACATTATTATGATGTATGGCGTAGTAAAATGTTCATTTTATTCATACAAATTCAAACATAAATTATATAATATGTATAGGTGTAGCAATAATCGGCGCAGAGTCCATCCTGACACCCTCATCACGATATTATGATATCTGCTAGGCGTCAGCTGGCCGGCCACTTCAACTTTCAGGAGGGCTCGGAGTGGGGGAGGGCCGTCTGGGGTGGTTATGGAGGTCCTCCCCCATCACACGGGTCTCCCTCGACTCCCCCTCAGCGGTGGTGGTGCAGGCTACGGCTTGTTTTTGAGAGTGATAGATTGAATCCGGTCCGGTTCCGTGGAGATTACTCAGTCAATCTTGTAATCCCCTCTCGACTATTTAACTTTGGCAAATATTTACTCGGTATAAGTGCGCCAGATTCGCTTCCTACTTCCATTACCTACCTTCTGTTCCCACCCCCTTTCGGCTCTCCTCCCACGGTGATAATGGAGCTCGATTTTGTCGATATCGTTGTTTAAAAAGTGCTTAACGTCGCAATGCTGTCTGTTTCGATTCTGTGTGAAAATTCCGAGAAGAAAATTTGCCGACGAATCAACAAAAGTCGGCGATAAATTGTTCTTATTATATGAGGGCTTTTTGGGACGTTTGCGTCTGCTCCGACTGTTTCGACCGATAAACGCTTACGCTTATTACCCACTTACAGTATTTATAAGTGTGAAATCAATTGTAGATAGGTTTGTGAGCTATTTTTCCTATTATGCTGTACATTAACATTAGAATAATATAATACTATGATTACTAACAAAATTAAATTAAAATTGTAAAATTGATCAGGAGATCAGTAGCTATTAACATAGATATGAGATGTATTGTGAACATCTCGGAAATTTTATTGTGATTTTGGTAGTTACGTTTCGGAACCGGTATAGGCTAAGGCCATTTGATAGTAGGATTTATTCTTACATATGTATGTACAGCATAGTGCAGGGCCGCGCCTAGGAGTTCGGCCGCCTGTGTGCAAAATTAAATCGGCCGCTCTTTAATTTTATCAGCATTTGTATAAATCATATTACAAAAAAAAACTTAAAAAAAAAGAAGTGCATGCGAGTAGTGCAAAACTCTTAGCTTGTGATAAATATTGGTGAGAAATATATGTTGAAAATTTTTCATCACAATAAGAATTGACCAGAAAAACAGACAGAAAATTTAATTCTGAACAAGACCAGACGATAAGAGAGACGTGTCATGAAAATATAGTGTTTTTACCCCCAATCCCACATCCAGGACATTGTACTTTCGATGCTCAACCAATACTCAACATCCTTAAAGAAATACATCTGGCAGTCGTAATGATAATAGAATATAAAATACCTATTTTTTTCAGCTGTCATTTCTTTCGGTCGCCTTTATATTTCGGTCGCCTGTGTGTTTGAACTGTATATAAGCCAATTTTTCTTCTTTTATCTAGCAAAACATTAAATATAATGTTTTCCGGTTTACAATATTTAAAAATACTGGTGGTCTGTAATTTGTTTACTGTGTTATTCCGAGATTCTGGACATATCGAATTAAAATAAGTGATAGAAATTTGTGACTAAAGGCAAACAGAAATAGTGTTTTTGGAACTGAAAATTGGACTTTCGCCACTTTGAAATATGACGGTTCATATGTACAGTGCCGGTTTTAGGGGGGGGGGGGGGCTAGGTTGGGTGGCGCCCGAGGGCGCCAAATTAGTTAGGGCGCCGAACGATGCGCCAAAGGCGCTTTAAAATTTAAAATTACAGCGCCAAAAGCCATTCAAAATTTTAGATTAGAGCGCCAAAAGCGAAAGTTTTTTCTAAGGGTGTTAAGAAAAAATTGCCCGAGGGTGCCATTGGGTGTAAGGCTGGCACTGCATATGTACATATATAAAGTTAATGAAAAATATGTTTTTATTCATGAAAGGAATTTTGCTATACATAAGTATAATATATTACCAAGTCGTTGAATTTAAATCGACTGTCTTCAAATAAAATTTCGAAATATCATTTGATTCAGCTATCGAAATGACTTTGGCAAACACTCAACGCGTTCAAAAATGTGTTCTTGTCTATTCGTATGTGGAAGCTATTTTTATTACTTACTTATTTTATATTGCAGCTAAATTGGAATATAATAAAAAAAAACAACAAATTGAAATATTATAATCAGTCAATAATTGTTCAAGTTTCTTGTATGCATAGCAAATAATGTATTATACATATGTCATAATATATTATTATATATTTTCTTATATCCCATATAAGAAAACTCCATTGTCTTAAATGATTTTCTATGAGTTGTCGACGATTTGACGGAAACTCATGAGTTCTCAGCAACAACAGCAACGAAGCTCATGCAGTCGAAGTTGTTTCTATACAAACAAAAAACTACTATGTATGTAAATAGTTCGCTTGCTTTTTATATAAAAATTTTAATACTGTACATGTGTATCACATTTAAGGATAATACTGAATTAAATTAGTTAGTTTAAAAATTGGCAAAAGTCGCAAATAAAGACAGCAAGTTTCCGAAGGGAAACTTTCGACCCGACGTACATACATACGTACATAGTTTGTCTACTCGGAAAAGTTTAATCACCGTCGCCGAGCTCGACGCGGACTTGAATAGCTTAAAACTAAGCCATTCAAACTTTGCTGGGGAATTTCGAGCCACGTCTTCACGACAATTTTATATCATACATGAATATTTTCCAGGCCGGAATAGAAATGCTCGAAACTTTATGCCACTATGGTATGTTTTGATAATTGTCTTGATTGTCATTGAGTTATTTGGAAAAACAAAGCTAGGCATGGAAATCGATTGTGTGTTTGTTTGTAGAGCATTCTTAGCGACTTGTTGAAGAGTAAGGTGAGCGCCAGGGGTGTAGCCGCGAATCCGCCCCGCCTACGCGACTCCGCCCACTGCCCCCCCTCGATCTCGCGAATTACCCAACTCTAAAAGTGTGTTTTATTTTTTTTTAAATACAATCTTACACGACTGTATTCATTTTATGTTAAAATTATTGTTTATTTGTAAAAAATCGTTCGGTTGAAATTTTTAAATAAAATAATTTAAAATTTGCATCAAATTTATATATGTATGTACGCTGTGAGTGATTGATCAATAACATTGAGTGACATTTAGATGATACTTGAAATTGCAGCTATTTATGCATCGTATGTGCTATAATCATATACATATTTTTATGTATGTATGTATGTACATTTGCTATTTACATATTTTATTCTATTTTTATACATGTGTATGTATAATATATGTATGTACATAAACCAGAGAGGCCTAGGAAGTAAGCACCAATGTACCCTTCTAGCAATATAAATATTGATAACAATTTATAGAGAAATTTTACAGAGCATCATGTAGACATCTATGGATAAATTTGACAATATTTGTGCAGCATTTAATAAATCAGATAATTCAAGACACTGAAAACTTGAATTTTGTGAGAAATGGGACATGGTTGCCATATTTGTTAGAAACGTTTCAATGAAATCAGATGTATTGTCAATCTCTGATAGGAAACGATCGACCTGGAGTCTCATATCCAAGATCTGGCCAGCAGCACCAGGCAAGGGATTTAACCCATGAGCAATTAGTTGAAAGCATTACACGCTAACCGCTGATCTATCCATATATGTATGTACATATATACATAATTGTGTCCTTGAGCGATTAATAGACCATGGGATATAAATTGGTATATTTTGGTATATATTATATGTTACAGTGAATCTGTATTCTCACGCAGGCTGTATTCTCACTCACTAGAAAATTCAAGACACTGAAAACTTAATTTTGTGAGAAATGGGACATGGTTGCCATATCTGCTAGAAACCTTTCAATGAAATCAGATATATTGTCAATCTTTGATAGGAAACGATCGACCTGGAGTGTCATATCCAAGATCTGGCCAGCAGCACCAGGCAAGGGAATGAACCGATGAGCAATTAGTCGAAAGCATTACACGCTAACCGCTGATCTATCCATATATGTATGTACATACATAATTTTGTCCTTGAGCGATTAATAGACCATGGGATATATATTGGTATATATTATATATTTATATGTTACAGTGAATCTGTATTCTCAATCACTTGGCGAAAGTACACTTTCGCCAAGCCAGTCGCTGTAAGCATATCACACAAAACAGAGTAGTGAAACATGCGTCTACTTGGATGCTAGAAAATAACAGTATCAACTTCTGAAAAATGGGGCATTCCATTTAGTAATCAAACGTTCCCCATATGAAGTCGTATTTTTAAAAACTGCATAAATTGGTCTAACATCATCAAATTTGTCTTCTGTTTTAATTGAATATGTATATATATGTATGTATATACGAAGATGTCAAATTTTTTTGTTGAAGTTTAATAGAAGGAGAAGACACAACATTAATAGAAGTATCAGAACTAAATGTGAAGTATTTGGAATATGAATTCCGTAAATGTATTTATACATTCATTATGAATATTATTTCATATGTACATAATTGATTATTTATGATGTATGTATGTATGTACATATGTGCGTGTGTGTATTGTGTAGTGTTCAAAGTCTCATTTACAAGTGTGTAGTTTATTGTATGCGGTGTACCACAATGTATTTAACGAAGGGTAGATTCTCCGGCATTGATGTAAATGCGGGTGGAGTGGGTGGGATGATGGCGTGGGTGGTGGGAGGTTTGGTTTGGGGTTGTTGCGGTTGGTGAGCGTAGGTGAGCGCGGGCTTAACGACTCGTTTCGTTCAATTAATACGCAACTTTAGGGTTAAACATGCACTCGACATGCAAAAATTCAAACACAATCATCCATAGATATTATATGTATATGTGCGTACGTACATTCACTACCAGTAAATTCATTAAAGCAGATAATCGTACGGTCAGCGATAACACCCGAAGTATACTACAATAAGTATGTATGTATGTACATATGCAGCATGGACTAGATGTTAGCATACAATACTCTCGAACAAAGTGGTCACGGGTTCGATCCCCACTTGTTGCTGCTGGCCAGACCTTGGATTTGTGACTCCAGGTCGATCGTTTCCTATCAGAGATTGCAAACTTATCTAATTTTCATTGGAACGGTTCCTAGAAATTGGCATCCCTGTCCTATATATCTTCAAGTTATTCAGCATCTCGATTTTTCGCTGATTTGTATAAATGTTGCGAATTTCTCCATAAATGTCACTGTGAATGTTGATCGTATTTGCCTTGTATAATGTTTACAATGCTTCTGTACAATTTTTGACCATATGTACATAGTATATGTCATGTTTAATGTACAACATATAATAATTATGAATTTATAATTGATATTTCTTGATCTGCTCTAGTACTCTAGTCGAGTCGAGACGAGTGTACATGATTGATTGAACAGTTGTGTTTAAACGTAGAATTACTTACTTTTTAGGTAAGGATTTCATTACTGCTATTAGTAGGTATAGCTTAATGAATAGATGTAGTTCCACGTCAAAGACGAATATATTCCAATATCCAATTGTAATCAATTTTGATAGAACTAGGCACAAGACTTATGAATACTTGAGAGTGAAAAAAATAACTCTTACCATTGTTGAATTGAATTGTTAAGGTGTGGTAGAAAGGGATCCCGGAAAGATGCACTAAATTGCACTGAATGGTAGCACATTTTCGAGAAGTCATAATTTTCATAATAACTTACGCAATAAAATTCCACAAAAAAAGGTTTACACCCTCGGATAACATACAAATACCCCTTGACGCTATTTTTTGGAATTCTATTGCGTTAGTTCTCTTTGAGCATCTTTGAAAGTTTGGATGTTTCGAGAGTGCATTTTTCCGGTCACCGGTAGAAAGCTACGTTTGGATATCTAGCTGTCATTGCTTCGATCATACACAAGATTCCGATGTAATTTTTAATGAATAAACTAATCTAGCTTCATGTCGGATACATTAGCTTACTTTAATGTAAGCTAGCTACCCCGTATGTTGGTAAAATATCAAAGCGATCTAAATAGTGGAAGTGGTTCAAAATCAGATCAAAAATTTTAGACGGACAGGAATTTCATGGACAGTGAAGTTTAGCTTGTAAAAATGAATCAGGAATTGTGTTTGTGTTTCGGGATTTTTGACAGTTTGTCTTGTTTTATAGTAATTAATTGAAAATAATAAGTATTCATCGTTGTGACTGTAAGTGCGTGTGATGTATTTAAAGGATGACGTCTTGTAGGTGTGAATCTGGGGGGTCGGAAGGAGTGGGAGGTGGTGGGTGGATGATGGATGTAAATTTCACGGTGTGGCGCTCACGGTTTTCCCTCTCGCCTGCAGCATCCCTCAGAGTGAACGGGCCAAAGCTTTCAAAGCACTTTAAGAGCACATCTGTATTATCCCCCGTATCCTTACGTACATACATACATACATACATATAGCTTCAACTGAATAATAATAATACTAAATTTGAGAGAAAAGCGTTCGAGAGTATTTTGCTAAGATTTTAATTCACTGCGTTATAATATGGGGTGTATTCGTGAAATGAAGTATCTTGTGTGGTTGACGGTATGGCTGTACGTTTATTCTATTATTTTTTTTAATGTAATTAGTAATTTTTTGACTGTTAGTACATAGGATCAAAGTTTAGGATATGGTTTTATATAAATTAGGAACTTTTATTGGATTATCGCCCTTTCAATAAATACTATACAAATGAAATAAATCATAGTTGTATGTAGCATTATGAAACCATATATTAAATTACATATCATATCATGTGTTTTATTGAAAATTATTAAAATGCATTTATTTAGATCAGTTTTATTTTTATTTTAATACATACAGGTAAACCCATTTTTTTAAATTATGAATACTAACAATGTATGTAGATATATGTATACATACAAATATATTTATAAGACAGCTCGAAATGGAAATTTTTATGAATGGGAGCGCTCGATAATTTTCAAAACATGATTTAGATTTTTTACTGTATTATAATACATTACATATGTATGTAATGTAATTTACGTAATACCATTTTACATATGTATGTATGTAAAATGGGAAAATTTGCGTCCTTATGTAATTTTATTACTTTACGTATGAATTATATGTACGTAGTAACGATAGATGAAATTTTGTGGTCATGCGAAAATTAGAGATTTTGACTGGTTCGAACTCAGAATCGATCACTGAACACGTTTTCATCATCTAGAAAAAATATTTGTTGTGTGTGGGTGTATCTGTGTGTTAGTATGTTTATTTTGGGGATTTTTTGAACACCTTTATTCATATCAAACTGAAATTTGGTATCAATTACTGAAATGCTTAGTGATACGAAGGAAATAAAATTTTTAAGTTGATCGGAAATGATGCCTCCCCTTATATGTAGGTGTGCTCTTTTTCGGATTCAATTATTTCCCAAAACAAACGAATCTTTTTTATATGTAATAAAAATTATAAATTTTATACACTGATATTTTTTAAATATTTTTACCTCAACCGGAAGTAGTACTTTTACTCAAGAGAATTGAAGTTTTTTTTGTTTTTCTCAGAAACCTTTCAGTGTGTTGAACTGTAATGTCATATCTTGTGTTGAACTGTATGTTGAACTGTAATGTCAACTGGCTGGATACCCGAAACCTTAATTTTGTTGCCGTTCTTTTCTTCGATATATGTATATATTGAGTGAATGCGACAGTTGCGCCTCGACCAGGTAATACCTTCATATTTTAAATCGGCAAAATCGAGGTTTCGTATTTCGAAACTGGACCAATTTAAAAAAAAAATTTCATCATCGATATGAGAAAGATATTTTCTATGTTTGTATCTTCGTATTTTTTTAAAAATCAACCGTTAAATTAGCACGCTAGACTCTTTCGTGGCTGTAAAAACGAGGCGATTTTATAGATGTTTGGTGGCTCCTAGCTCCTAATCAAAAAAATAAAAAATAGGAACATGCCTATGATAGATATCCATAGCATATAGAAAAATAATTTCTCTAGTGCCATAATTGAGGAAGGGAGATGTGTAATACGTTTGTATGGACAAGGCGCGTGTGTCCAGCCCTCTTAATACCAAGTTATATATAAAATTTGGTGAGTATCCGTCAACCGGAAGTGGCAGTTTACTCTTGTTCGATTTTTCTTCCACTATGTTTTTCGACCCTTTAAACGAGAAAATTCTAGTATAATCCTTGTATAATTTTTTTTTTAATTAACGAAACATAGAATTATTATATTGCCTTACATTTATTACTACTGATTTATTCATGTTGTTTTATTTGCTGTATTTCATCTCTAGAAGACCAATTAAACATGTGATATACGTACATATACATATGTATATCATACGTAATATTATAACATAACGAGTCAATCGAGTACATATAACACTGGGCACTACGTACATATGTAGATCGTTTTGTTGCAACATGAAAAATTGCACATGAAACGTACAAACACGATTCGGCGACACGTGATGCACACATCCCACATACATTTTTTTGCACACACACCTATTTTTTTTTTAATTAGTGTTCGCGCGTCACAAAAATGTGTATATTTGTCGTCGGGCAGCGCGTTTCGGTCGTAAATAATCGTCGGCGTTCTATGATATTAATCAAGCGAGTGCAGTGCGGTGCGGGGGCGCCGGGCTATATATAAATATACATGTATATATCTACATAGGTGTGTTAGGTACACGACATAACGGGGTTGTGCAGAGAACGACACGTGTTCGATAATTGGGCGACAACAAGTTGTTCGTTTGGCGCCATTGATGACAAATGCCCCGTCGGCCGACAACTGTTTCCGGTTTGGCGCGTCCACTTTTTCCGGATGTGTTGTTTCCCGATGCACCACTATCGCGGATGCATTCGATCGTGTGCAGAGTTTCGTGATTTAGTGTGTGTTAAATTAACTGATGCCGATTCGGGTGCACGTTTGACCGGAATACGTATGTGTTTTTGCGATTCGGTGAATGGGCCCGGCTGTATTGCAGCGTGATTTTAGCAATAGGTGTTAAATATGAAGTTATGTGGAATTGTTGGTTTTAAAAATTGTTCAAATTTTATGAATCTTTTAACGTCAAGTAATATATGTAATTTAAGTTGGAGTCCAGCTTCCAGGCTTAAATGCTGTTTGATACATCTTATTAAATAAATTACACTGTTCGACACGAAAAATGGTTCAGAGACGAAATATGACTTTTCTTATAGATCTATGCCCAGTGAACACGAATCTGATAATAAAAAATGCTGATTGGATCGAGATTTGGAGATATATGTGTTTTTATTATATTCTATTGATAACTGGCTTACCTCGATAAAATAAACGAATTTTTGTTATTAATCCACAAAATATGATTTTTCTAAGTGGAATTTTATTTTATTCTCATATAAAGACAATTAATTCAATTCGGATTCGTGTAAATACTAGTACGAGCTTTTAGCGCTCAATTTTACCGATTTCAAATTCAGCACACTTCCAATTAACTCTTTTAAACGAAAACAAAAAATAGTGTAGCCAGAAAACTATCCCAATAAACATGCTTCAATAGAAAAAAACTCAATATAAAATATTATTAACAGTGGGAAAAAATCCCAAGTGAAAATACGTACTTTTGACTTTTGATTTGAACTGGACGACTACTTAGAGAAATTTGAAAGATGAAAAGTACTACAAATGAAAGATAAAATACTTCACTATAGATTCCAATATTCATTTTGGACAGGAAATTGATGGATTTTGAGACATCGACCGAACAACACCAAGATATAGAAAAATCGCGCGATTTAAAAAACACATATGTATGTATGTATATCTCCGAATCTCGAGCCAATCAACATTTTCATGTTCACTGATCATAGATCTATAAGAAAAGTCATATCTCGTCTCTGTTTGACAAATGATGACTTTTTTTTGGTTCAGAGACGAGTTGAGTTTGAGGTTGAGTTTGCCTACTGTTACACTGTTTGACAAATGATGACTTTTTTTTTCAGTGTAACAGTAGGCAAACTCAACCTCATAAAACTTGATTTTATGAGGTTGAGAAACTTGGTTTTATGAGGCGACCTAGGATGACGGGTAGGTTTTCAGATAAAGTAATTAAAAGAACTTTAAAGAACGTATAAGGAGTACAAGCTGTTAACAAATTAATTATGACTGAAGATTACGATATTATCTTCACGATTGTTTGGGGGAGAGTAGAAAATTGTGTATGATTTTAATCGGGGCTAAAAGCTTCGTCATCATCTATATATTTATTACACACATACTATGTACATCATATGTGCCATGACAGGAATTACCCTAAGGTGACACACGTTGTATTCAGAGAGTTATGTGGAGATATTAGACGACTTCTTGGTGCCTGAACCTCAAAACTTTCCTGGCTATAACCAAAGAACATGGTTACAGCAGGACGGAGCAACGTCACACACGTCCAATACGTCTCTGCCACGAGTTCGTGAAATTTTCTCAGGCAAATTGATCTCCAGGAGAGGTGACATAAATTGGCCTCCACGCAGTCCTGATTTAACCCCTATGAACTTTTTCCTATGGGGTTATCTTAAATCTAAAGTTTACGTCAATAAATCGACTTCCCTGGCGCATTTGAAAGAAAATATCCGTCACGAAATGGCAGCCATCACTTAGTCCACCTGCCGAGCCGTAATTTTACTGTTCGATTAAATGAGTGCCGCGAACGCGAGGGTCTACATTTGGACGGTATTATATTTAAGAAATAAATTCCCAAATTGTGTACTTTAATAATTAATAAACATTTTTTCGATACACGGCTTACTTTTTTTTTAATCGATCCACTAAATATAAACTTTATTTTGAGACACATTGTGCTAACAATTTTTAAACACATGTATAATATAAATATGTCCATCTTAAAAAATCAACAAATTTTTGATACACAGCAAATTTGCGTGAAATACATTATTAAGGTAGCATTTATAAGATTCAACAAAAATAACAACGAGATGTTAATAACCCGAATTTTTGAGAAACTAAGGGGGAGGATACCGATTTATTGAATCCGTCACAACGACTAAGCTAGAAAAATCGGAAAATTCTAACAGAAGACGGTCGATCTGTGCTTTAATAATCACAAGATCTCGCCAGCAGCGTATTTGGCCCGGACTTGAACCCAAGATCTCTAATGGTATGCAATAGCTCTACCAGTGTATTACGCTCAGCAGCAGTTTACATATATTGAAAATAAGTGTGAAATGGGCCTTGGCTACCAAGATTTACAACTTACAAATTATTATCATTGTTCACAATACGTTCGGAAGCCAAGAATAAGTGAAATTAATATATACATATTTTACGTAGTATTTTAAAATAGTATCTGTTGGTGTTTCAAGTACATATAGTAAATAAATATAAAGTATAGGGTTTTGTAAAATCCCAATGAAAAACCACATACTGAGAAGCATGGTAAAATACGATGATATCATTTTTTACTGACGTGGGGGCCTCAAATTTCAAATGCCCTTGGGGTCCCCCGTATATTTTTATTTTATTGTTACAAATCAATGTACACTCGTCATTACAGATTTGCTCCAATGCGACGGGTGTACGTTAACGAAATACAGAATTCATAAACAATACAATTTTTTACTATAATAAGTACGAAATTATAGAGATTTCTATATCGATATCTATAGATTTCAGATTACTGTGTATAATTATTACAAATTATAGACAGGCAGATTTTTGTGACAACAGGATTAGATCTAATACCAATTTTCAGGAACCGTTTCAGCAATGATCAGATAAAATTGGCAAACTCTGATAGAGAAACGATCGATTTGGAGTCGCAAATCCCCCAAATCTAGCCAGCAGATGGCGGAGGACTCGAACCTTTGACCTCAGCGGTGCTAAATATATACGCTACCACTAATCAAGTACATATAGCCAAACTGCTGGCTATATGTACTTGATCCGCCACTGATTACGCTGTATATGTATGTGAATATTGTAGATATGTACATATATAGATTGCATAAAATAAAATAGGTGTTATTGGTTAAAACGAAGTGAAAGCAAATTAAAATGAAAACAAAAGAACCAACGTACCTTAATTATTTTATTTTATAACCGAAATCTGTATGAAGGAAATTAATTTTTTAATTTGTCTGTTTTCAGATGGTTTTTCAACTCAAGTGTCCGGTCCAGGCGGTGTGTTCGCCCTGCCTTTGGGTGGATTTTCCTTGGCCCCCATAGCGAAACCCATAGCCAGCAGACCACCACCATATCCACCGGGTGCTGTTGCACCACCCCACCCACACCACTCGCTGCATTCTCTACTGGCGCACTGTAGGCATCATCCCTATTTAGCAGGTGACCCTGACATAAAACAAAATCATCAACTGTACATATCAAAAAACCCCTCGAAAAAAAATGCCAACCGAACATACATAAGTATAATATGTTTAAACTCTCAGCAGGCCTTCTTGTAAATTACGCACGATCGATTGAATTTTGGAGATGCGATTTTAATTTAATATAATAAAATATATTCGCACGATTTTTTTTTCATTTGTTATATTATATAATAATAATAGACGTGGGTCAGACAAAGGGAAGCTGTATAGAAAAGATTTACACTCCATTTAATACCATTGGCTTATTAGGAGCTTTTGTGCTCGCGACGGATTGATTTGAAGAGGGATACTGTAAACAAACGACCATAAACAAAATGGCTAACGTTGTTTTTTCACCTTTTTGTGGCACACAATGAATAGGGCATATGGTTTTAAATGTGCGCAGCACGTTTTGATATTTGCAGTTGTTGATTATATAAGAATTGTATCATTGTAATCTTCGCTATATGCTTTTTAGAATGTATGCTGTTATTTATTTATATTTTTTTAATACATACATATATTTAGCCAGCAGTATGGCTCGCTGGTTGCGTTTATGTTTAGCACCGAGAGATTACTGGGTTCGATCCTGTGCTAATCTTTAATACTGTTGGTTAGACTTTGTGACTCTAAGTCGATCGTTTCTTATCAGAGTCTGTCAATTTATCTGATTTTCATTGTTGAAACGGTTCCTCAAATTGGCAAAAATCATCGTATCTGCTGTCACAAATATCTAAATTTGATTTATAAAAATTTAGGAAAGCCTAACAGGTAAACTCCAATGCGCTTTCATAGCCATTTACAAACATTGCAGCATTTTATATTACATAAATCACTGAATTTATGGATTTCAACTTATACATAAATATTACTGTACATAAATCAAATTCAAATAGTGGTGACATATTGGGTACAGAATAGTGACGCCACAGTGACATTACAGAATACTATAACGCGTCACTGTTACCAGACAAATAAGCATAATACAAATACTTTATATAAGAATTAGCGAGACATCTATGTTATAGATAATATTTTTTTGAAATCATATTCATATGGTGGTGACATAGTGAGTAGGATGGTTTTTGCCAATTTGATTGAGAAACCATTTTAACAATGCAATCAGATACATTGATAAACTTTGATAGGAAACGATCGACTTGGACTCAAAAATATCCATCTGATCAGCAGTATTAAAAATTATACACATAATATATTCTTTTCAATCGAGGTTATCTCACGGGATCGAAACCGGTGACTTCTCGGTGCTTAGAATAAACGCAATCACAGAGCCATACTGCTGGCTTATCACATAAAAAATGGCGCGATAAATTTTGGAATGTCAGTTGAAGTTCTAGCTATGGTGTATTATGTATTGGTTGAATGCACCTATTATAACGAGACGTTTAACCAAAACACTTTTGAACAATTTGACTGTGGGTTATTATTATTTTTTTCACAAACATAATCCACAATGATAATAACAAGGGATTTTGGTTGGCTCGTTTTGTATTGGGGTGTGTTTTTTATTGCCCGCGATCGCTCAACGTTACAGGGTGTCCTCGTTAATATTAACGATATTTTTATATCGCTATTTAGAGCAGACGCGTAGAAAATTCGGTTCACTGCTCATCGTTGAATGCTATTTAACTAATTATTTGATCAAAATAAAATTTATTAATATTTTCAATTAAAGTTACATATAATCGTGATCAAATTTTAGTCATTCTATGTATAATAGATAAAAAAAGTATACACGGTGAGTATAATATACAAAAATCGATAAATGTTATATCTAATGAGTATAATTCTATTGTGTAGAATCCGCACGAAAAAAAATACTCTCTAGTGATTGATCATTATTTTCATTGATTTTATTTTAGTGTATAATTAATTAATAATAAATTCACGTGAGAGTGTGAGAAATGTTACTGAAAAAGAGTTGGGGTTTCTTTAATATATTTACATATTATACCTACATATATAACAACAAATATAAACATCGAAATATTTGATGCTCAAAATTATTGTACATATAAAAGTGTTTTTTCATATGTTTAATAATTTCACCTTTTTACGCAAAAAATAAGCAAACAATGTTGACGATAAAATAAAAGCACCCTGTATTCAATGGATGCGCACTAAATAATCCACAAATATCTGGGCTTTGTTGGGCATGTTTGGATTTGGGATTTCACACATTATAAAATAAAGTATATATCTTTACCGAAGGGAACGATAAAAAAAATGAATCAAAACTATCCCCTTCTTCTCTGGTGAAAAAAGAACATTCCCTTTTAATACAGTTGCATATATATTATGCATTATGTTTGCATTAAAAAAACAGTAACAAATGTTGCACGTATTACATGTATGACTTGAATGAAAAATTCTTATTTTTCTTTATAATTGAATTTTAAATAAAAACTTTGCTTCAATTTTATGTGAATCATCATATATGTATGTACTATGTTCTGTTTGGACAATCGTGAGAGCTTTCAATCAAAGAAAACGTTGTATATTGTGGGTGGTCTTTGAACCACATTGGTGGTGGATCAGTCTTATCCCCTTTTATAAGGATTATCCCTCTTTTTTTCGAACGCAAAAGATACAAAGTTAAATTTTATTCGTATTTTTATGTACATACATACGAGCAATAGCGATTTTTTTTCTTCAACCTACAATAAAATGGAATTAATAAAATAGCAATAAAACACTGACAATGGATGTTTATACAGCACATTAGAGCTTTGTACTGAAGACCTCAATGGATATTGAAACCGTTCTGTACATATTATATATCTATCGTCAGGTATCATTATCCCTTCTATTATATAAGCGTACCCACGTATATATGTACTCGTACTAAGTATCCTTGAAGATCCATTTAAACACATTCCTTCGACTCGCTCTTTTGTTCAGTTTGAAAGATGTGGTTTTTTCATGGTTTTTATTTTGCAGTTGGAGGTGTCGGTGGAGGCGGGGGTGGATGGGGCGCAGCGGTAGGCGGGGGCGGATTCCCGTGGGCGGGGGCGCGTGGGAAGCCCCGACGTGGTATGATGAGACGTGCAGTCTTCAGCGATACCCAAAGAAGGGGTCTCGAACGTCGCTTTCAGCTCCAGAAGTATATCAGCAAACCGGACAGGAAGAAGCTTGCTGAAAAACTTGGCCTTAAGGATTCACAGGTACATACAATATGACTTTTTTTAATTGGATAAATTAATTTTCAATATATACTTTAATATCTAAAGAAATGTTCCTATGATAATACCTTGAAGAAATGTTCAATTTAATAAACGGCTTTTCGTTTCCTTTAATTGATAGCCTGGTTGTAGATATACATACATACATCGATGCGGTGCAAACGATCGAAAAGCGCCAGACAGACTGAACCACAGATTAACGACACGTGTACCTTATGCGTGCGCACTGCTCGCACTTACACTAAGCGAAATCTACTCGAAGTCCCGACATACCTACCCTGTATACGTTCTGTGCTTCTGATACTTTGGTTCCGAATTTTTCCTTATTAAATTATTAAAAACCCGCCAGAAAGATCCAAATCAATTTTAATAATTGCATCTGTGCACATCGAAAGGTTACTCGTCATCTGATGTGCAATCTATCATTCGTGAAGTCGAGAATTGCGTTTAAAGCAGCCATCCAGTTAATCTGTGGTTCAATGTGTCTGGCGTTTTTCGATCGTTTGCACCAAACCCACATAAATTAATAATTAATTTTAATAAATAAATAAATAAATAATTTTCCAATTATTTTAATACTATAGTTTAATTATGCAATGTACTACATATTTTGTCATGCCTTTATTCTTTACTTTTTAATTTGTTTTCCTTATATTTATCTTTTTCATTTTTGTAAAAATCTATTATTGGACTCGGGTGTTACATATATTATTTATTTACTTTTTGTGTTTTTTATACCTATCTCTGTACATCCTGTCTGTTGATTTTTCAATTAATAAAATAAATAAATAAATAAATAAATAAATATAAACCTAGCATTTTCAACAATATTAGTTTCAAAATCATCACCATTTTTAATCTACGTAAAATTTGATAGAATAGATAGACTGTATTTTACAGTTCAAGTTTTGGTTCGTTCATGAATATTCCAGTTTGTTCATACATGAACTATTGGTTTTTGGTTTAAGCGCTAACAGTCAAAAGGTATTTTCAAATAGACTCACAGATGTGGCATAAAATTTATAGCTGTCAAAACCTTTCCGATGTCGAAATGCCAAGTATTTCAAAGATAAATCCATCGGAAACACGTTATAACGTTGCTATAATTCCCATTTATGATAGTTTTTAAAATATTGCAACCCAGGACAAGCTTATATATGTATGTATGTACATAGAGGATGGGACAAACGATTGAGAATACTTATGTCTAATAGTTTGCGCATGAACAATCTAGTTAGTTTGTCAATTTGTTATTTTGTGTACACTCTGGCCAGATTGGTTCGTGTATGAACAAACTAATATGTTCATGAACGAACTAAATATACACAATGTAACATATGTACATACATATGTATGTACGATTTATTGATAAAGTATCGGTACTTTTTACCGTCACGTCCCATTCGTCTTTATTATTTTTGTTGTTGAATAATTTGCAAATAAAAGTCTTCATTTTCAACATTTTTAAATTGACTTCAAATGTCAAAGCTTTAATTTTTATATAAAGTAAATAAAAAAAATCAAAACTCTGCTTAAAAAATAGATGAAAATAACCTACTTTTTCGAAATTTTAGTCCAGATAAATCGATTGACATTGCTTAAAATCAATGAAGTTTTTTTTATTAAACATGACGCTGATGTCACCCGTTTCAAGTCAGGTGCTCAATGTTAGGAGCACATGTCAGATGCTCAGATCCCCACTTCCCCGCTTCCTCGACACGATCGGTCGTCACGCCACATCCCTATGCATAACGTATAATTCTAAAATTAGTTTTTTTTAATCTCCATACTTGTTGTTGCACTCGCACATACATACATAAATACAAACAAAGTTGTTGTTAATTTTGTACTTGGTTATGTACAGTGTGGTTTTTTTTATTAGAACAGTGATGTGCGGTTGTTCTTGTGCGATATTCATGAATAGAGGTAGGATAGTCACAGTGCTATCCATTGTTCCATTGTTGTAAATCCTTTGTAAAAAAGATTCGGCAAACCTTTAACAATACATTTACAACCTTTGAACAATACACGGCCCCCTGAGGCTCCGGTGACTATTCATGAACAACCGTCTCGTTCTCCGACGAAAAGGTCTCTTGGACTGTATTCGTTGGGGGGGGGGGGTGGCCTCATGTTGAGGGCTTTAAGGGTCAAATTCCGTGACCTTTAAAGCGGGCTTAGACAAATACAAACACCGCGTACATTTTTATACATGTATTATTATTATTCTCTTGACACGACAAAAGTCCATTGATGAAAATCTAAAATTCACTTTTTTCATTCCGCCCTAATATAAATATATAGATATAATACAACGTGGGTGAAAAACATTAAACGATTATTTGCCTATTTTATTGAAAAATACATAATCACTTGGTAAATAAAAGTTAAATAAATAAATATATTGGATAGAATGTCAAAGCTTAACATTTCATTCAGCTTTTTTCAAATCTTGTTTCGGCTTCGACTGGAACCTACTTCCAGTAAAAAAATTACAGATTGAGCTCGTTTCATTTTCTTTGCTCCTTTGGGTTTGTCTTACTGATCTTTTGCCTTCCTATATTACGGAGAAGATTTCTGAAAACGAAACAAAGTTACGTCCGGCATTCATTCAGCCGTGTGCATTGCGTCAATTTAAAAAAAAAAACAAGTTTCAGTGCAGCAAATAAACCCTCGTTTATTTGAAAACATCGTATCGGATGTTGTCAAACCGCAATTTCGATTTGAGAGTGTGTTCACGAGAGCGGGCGGGGGAGGGTCGGCCACTTAATGAAATAAATAATTCGAAAGGCTGCCTGGCGTAGCACACCCGTAGACCCACCACGGTTCACATCCCCATCATCACTACCCACCCACAGCTTCAGACCCCTCTCCCGGGGGCAGCCGATAACGGCTTAATAATGGCGCCGACAGCCATTTCCGTGGAAAGGCGCCCGCGGCTTTGTGCCGCACAAAAAATAATATAATTCAATCCGACGGCGGTGGTGGCGGCTAGGGGTTCAACACCCTCAACCCCCCCCCCCCTTCTTCTCAATTTCGGTGTGCTAGTGACGGTGAGGGGTGGTTGGCGGGGGGGGGGGGGTCTCTGTGGGCTGGGGACCCCCGTAGTCCCGTAGTATTCCACCTCTAAATTAAAATGCTCGAATATCGGCGCAGCCGCAACGATAACGGGGCGAGTTTTAAGGAATACCAAAAACGACCTCGGATTGCAATAATGCCGTGGGGGTTTTCGATAATGGTGCCGTGGCAGCGGGGGGTCGGAAAAGTCGGAGGATGCCGTGGAAAATGAATTGAAGTCGGGTAAACGCGTTTTAAATTGATTTCGTTGCACGGGTGTTTGGTGGATTCGGTACAGTCGTAATCATTTCTAGCAGGTGTGATTAGTGTTTTGTATGTATGTATATTTGAATGAACGGCTTGGGGTGTACGCTTCGTGTTCGTATATGCGTTCGGCACATCTCAGGTTTTGTTTCCTACCGCATGCGCGCTTTATGTGTTCATGCGTTGTTGTTAATTTTGTGCTTGGTTATGTACAGTGTGGTTTTTTTATTAGAACAGTGATGTGCGGTTGTTCTTGTGCGATATTCATGAACAACCGTCTCGTTCTCCGACGAAAGGGTCTCTTGGACTGTATTCGTCGGGGGGGGTGGTGGCCTCATGTTGAGGGCTTTAAGGGTCAAATTCCGTGACCTTTAAAGCGGGCTTAGTATATGCGCGGTTTTACGGTAACTCCTACGTACGTGCTAACTAATTCTTATATAATGTTTTACGTGTATTCAAACTATGATAGTTTATTTTATTTTTTTAATTCATACCAGGAGGGACTGATCAATTAACATCAACGGAGACATTTACGGTCAAATTTGTAAATTTGCAGCATTCTATACTATTTAGCGAAATTCGAGATTTATGAGAGAAAATGGGTAAGGTTGGTTAAAATTGGAAAATCAGATAAATTGGTAAATTCTAATAGGAAACGATCGACCTGGAGTCACAAAGCCTGCAAAAACCAGTGGGATTTGAACCCGTGACCACTTTTTTCAAACCATTATATGCTTACCACTAGTCTATTCTGGTATATGTATTATATGTATGTATATTTAATTAGTTTTACTAGGTGTTTGTTATTTCCCAAAATTGAACCACTTCCACTCTTCCGATCGCTTTGATATTTTAACCGACATACGGGGAGGGTTAGCTCTAATTAAGTTAAGCAAATATCTCCGACATGAAGCTAATGCCGATACTTTTCGTGAAATTCAGAAACGTAGTGTTCCCTTTCGTGAAAAATCCAATATTTCCGTAAATTTAAATGTCGTTCAGTCTTACATGTCCCTCTGATGAGTGATACCTTTAATTAAGTGAATGTATCAAATAATGATTAATTTAGAAACCTTGACTCATCACACACAAATATATCAATCTATTATGAATACATATAATATATATACATGTGTACATTTAAAAACTTTTGAAGATACTCTTCTTCGAACAGAGTCCATTAAGCTCATATTCTACAGCAAGCTTTCTGAAAAGTGTGTGGTTTCTCTGTGGTGCATGATTTTTTTTAATTTAATAAGGATGTTATTTAATTTCTGATTAAGAAATACTTATGGAAAATAAAATATTAAATTAAATAGGGGCGCAAATTTTTCCTTTTACCTCTTAGGTAAAATGTACATGCTATTGCATTCACCCCCACTCGACTTGCGATGGCTAGTTACATTTCGTTTCAGTGTGGCTTTGCATTTTGCTCAAGAAATACAACATTGTTCGTGCGTATAATCTGACTATTATTTTTTGTTCGTGTGTCGTGTTTTGAAATATTTACAGTAATAAAATTTTAATATAAAATACGTAAGTTATTGATATTATTAATTTATTTATGGAATACGTATACATATTTCATGTCAATGGAAATCTATATATTTTATACGATAAAAGTAATTGTTAACGTCATGTTATGGACAGCAAAACATACAGTGATGTTATTAAATGCCTTGCATTGAATCATATTGTAATAATATTATATAGTTAAATAATAAATAATTAAAAAAAATAAAGAAATTATCTTACGTCCTTACAATGTTAAAACACATTGCACGAATGCGACAGCATGCTCGGTTCTCGTAAGTCTCACGCTAATCGGATCGACTATAGTACTGGCTCTGATATTTTACATATATACCAGGAAGGCCTTAGAGGTAAATCTCAATGCGCCTTCCTGGCCAATTACAAATACAAATGCAGCATTTTTATTATAAGTCGTTGAATTGCGAGACACTGAAAAAACTCGCAAATTAACGAGACATCTATGAATTGTACATACATTTTTATTGTACATCAATCAAATTTCAAATAGTGGTGACATAGTAGGTAGGAAGGATTTTTAGCCAATTTTTTTTTCCGGGAACCGTTTCAACAATGAAATCAGAGAAAATTGGCAAACTCTGATAGAAAACGATCAACCTGGAGTCACAAATCCAGGTCTGACCAACAGCATACTCTGACAAATTCATTTTCATTCAGGGATAGAACCCGGCACCTTCTTGACGGTAAGCAGAAGCTTAAGTCCGAGCTATGCTGCTGGCTATGCATATAATGCATATAATGTATTATAAAAGGTACAATAATCAAAATCATGTTTTGAAAATTATCGAGCGCTCCCATTTATGCAAATTTCCATTTGGATTACGGCTTTGGTCGATAGTTATTACATATTTAGTTATGCTCAGTTAGTATTTAGATTAGCATATACATTGTAATAATTTCTTAAGCCACTTCGAGCATACAGACATATTCTATTATACATAATTGCAAGTCATTCGCCATTATCGATATTGAAGAAAGTGTTCTTGGACAGCGTTATGAGACTTCTATCTTGAGAAAAGCGCTTCTAAAATTGCGATAAAAATTTTACGGTAACAATTCAGAGTTGCAATTATTATCATAAGGACTTTAGTCTCCATAATTTGAAGCGAAATTCGAATCATATCGCAATTGGCCGTGTGGCTGTTTCGGATTTCGACGAGCGAATTTTAATGAAATTAAACTCACCGCGCCGTCAGTTGCCCCGACAACAATTGACCAAGTTTAATTGCTTTTCCCGTACAGTTGCACCGACTAACGAACGGGGCTTTCGGCAGACATATTATATATAAATATATACGTAGACTTTTCAATTAGGGGTGCAAAAAATTACCGTAATGAATTATTCAATTTATTTTCTTTTGTTTTGATTACGCAGCGTTCAGTATGATCGTGACTCATTATTGATTTTGTTGAAGTTTAAATAAGCTAGCATTTCATAAGCGTTCGATGTGTCGAACGCAGTGACGTCACTCTCGCAGTTGCCATTGCCTTTTTTTGCATATTTTTATTAATAATACTGCATAACAGCGATAAGGGAAACTAATTTCGCCCGGGTCAAAATGTCATGTTGTACAATAGAGATGGTCTAATAGTAAAATAAATTAAAATTGTCCTATTCTAAATAAATATCGTTCCACCAACATGCAATATCGCACGACTCGTTTCCCCAACTTTTTCGGTGTATTTCGTCGTCGTGTTTGTATTAGGTATATACAAAACACAAATACGAGAATGTTTTACATAGTGAAATACTTATTTTACAAGATAAACATTAACTATTTGACTTAATGATTGATGTTTTAAAGGTGTGTCAATAGCTTAAAAATCTATGAATGATCACAATATGTATCTTATATTAAAGATATTATATACATGTATACAAAAAAACATGTTTATATACAATATATAATACAAACTCCTGTTTAAGCAGATGAAAAGTCGAGAAAACGAGTCTCGAGATATTGCAAGTTAGTAGAACGGAGCGCACCGATGTAAATGTACATGTAACCAGCAGCATAAATCTGTGGCCAGCGTGTAATACTTTCAATTTTGGGTTTAAGGCTTTGTGTTGCTGGTCAGACCTTGGATATGTGACTCCAAGGTCGATCGTTTCCTATTAGAGTTTGCTAATGATTTCATTGAAGCGGTTCCAATAGATTGGCAACCCTGTCGTATTTCTCGCAAAATTCGAATGTATAACATCTCGAATTTGTTGATTTATAAAATGCTACAAATTTATGTATGTCTATATGGTTGTTAATTGATGTTTGTAGCTGTACACTGTTTGTCCATGGATGTCGTGTGAAATAAAATAAATGGGCGTATACCTGTATAAATAAATAAATCAATATATGTTACAGCCTGTGTACATTTCATTTGTTCATGAATATTCTAGTTTGTTCAAACACGAACCAATCTCGCTAGTTATATTGTATGCAATGTAATAAATTGACATATGAACTAGCTTTTTTATGCACAAATTATTAGGTATAAACTTAATAAGTATTCTCAATCGTTTGTCAGGTTTTTTTACACAGTAAGCTTCCCGGCCATGCATACAACAAATCCTGAAAGTTCTATCGTAATCGGTTGAGTGGTTTAGGAGCCTATACGAGACAGACAGACAAAAAGACATTCAATTTTATATATATCACCTTTACGAACAGACATTGTTAACAGATAAAAATTCCTCATTCTATACATACATGCATATATCTGCTGATTTTACATGGGTATTATAATAATTTTTAAAAGCATCTAGAACAAACTGGACAAAATACAAGTAATGTTTTTATTACTTGCAATAAAATTATAATAAACGAACATTTTCGTATATTATTAAAGCATACACTAATTCATATTATATATAGATATACGAGAGCGCAAGATTTAAGCGTCCCGTTATAAAATTACAATAATGGCAGGTAATGGTGGTGCTGAAAAAAAAGCGCCGACGGGGAGCGCTGTTAAAAATCACCACCGGGTGTGCTTTTGACGTGCCCTGCTGGTGGACCGGGAGGCTGCTCTCTCCCACCCCCTTCTCCGTCGCGACCACCCCTTATTCCACCCCTTGCGAATCCCACCTCTCGACTCTTCGATATAAAAGGAATTTTACATGCACAAATATCGCCGGATAACGTTTTAAAACCACCCCTAATGCGATCTTATTATTTTTCCGAGCAAGTGGTCCTTCAAAACAGTACGAACGTATTCAATTATCAACGGTATGTATGTATGTATGTACATTTGAATATATGTATGTTTATATTCCGAGGCATAAAATTTTTCTTTCTTGAATTAATTTTTGAGAGCTTTTGTTTAATTGTTTGAGGTTTCGATTTGTAGGTACGATGGTTTTTTTTTACAGAAAGTTCAAGACAGGTTTATAAAATTGTGTTCACCTATTAGATCACAGAAAAAATCCAGATGGGTGATATATTCATTTAGGATGATATTTTATTTGTTTGAATTGTTTTATTATGGAAGATTGGAAGTTATCTGTCTTACAAAAATTGGTGTCTTGTTAAATATCTTTATTGAATAATCCATGCAAAAATATGTTAGTGAAATAAAAATGTACATGAGAAAGTATGAATGATTGTAATATTATATAATGTGTATATGAGATAGTGTGAAAAAAAATAACTGCGTAATTGTTCAATTATGTAATATGAGAAGTTAAGTAGGGGTGGCGAGCAGGCGCTTCTGATAGCCAGTTGTCATCAAATCGATCTAACTGTCGATTCCGACGAAATTTTAATGATTTTGCTAATGATTAAAATCCTCTAGCCTCATGTCGACGCCATTTGCTTACTTTATTGAAACAGTAAAATATCAAAACGATCAGAAGATTGGAATTGATTCAAAAATTTGTAAAGATACTGATAAAAAGCTGGTAAATATGTAATAACTAGAGGTAGGACCGGAAATGCGCCGTCTATTGTTCCATTATTGTAAATGCTTTGTAAAAAAGTCTCGGCAAATCTTTAACAATGCATTTACAACATGTGAACAATGGACAGCGCGCTCTGGGTCCGCTCTTTAGTAATAACCGAAATTTATACAATTTCTGATGATATTTTTCTCTGAATATGTTTAAAATAAAGGATTTAATTTGACATTTGTCAACTTTAAATTCATATATATTTTGTATTTCAATGTGTCACAAAAATATTTAATTAAAAATCATTAACTTCTCTAACATTGACAAGTAAATTTTAAATGATATAGTTAGATCCATACTCACTAAAAAAAAGAGTTAAAGAATTAAAAATTTTATTGTAACGTATACAAGAATATCACAGTATGCATTTAATTGTACTTACCAAATCATTTAGGATGGTAGTAATCGTGGATGGAATGAATTAGAACTTTTTATTTTAGTAGGATATACAAATTAAATTCTTCTGCAGATAAGATTAAGATCTGAAATTCTTATGTTGATCAGTATAAAGGTTTTCCAATGCAAAAATGCTCACCCCCACTCCATGGAAAAGATGCGCAAGCTGGTCTTGTTTGTAGCGAATGTGGGCTTTGCGCATATTTTACGAGAAGTGGGGGTAGGCCTATATGAATGTAAATTATGTACGTATGCAGTGGCGGACTGGCCATACAAGCGAACATGCCCGATGGCATGTGGGCCCCACTATCTGTTAGAAAATATGGGCCCTCAGTAAAATTAAATAACTTTTTAACTATTTATAGGATATTGCAACTTTGGGACCTAAAGTTTGGGTATTTCAACAAAATAAATTTCTTACGATATACACAAACAACTAATACCTGGTTTAACAGCCCAAGGATCGGTTAACTTTTTACTTTATCTATGTTTTTATTAGGCTCGAAATGTAATTTTCAACATTTGCGTGTGCCCTTTTGCCGGGCCCATTTCCAACGTCAATATTATGTATATACCAATACCTATGTAACAACTAACTACTGAAATAAAAATGGGAATAAACAAATTTTCGTGAATAATATAAACAGAATTGCTTAAAACAATTTTGATACGACGATTCATCATCAACCAGCGATTTAAATTTACTTAATATTTTCAAAATAACATTTGATTATACTTCGATGATATAGTAAGATTTAAATACACAATTTTAAACAGTTTCCGAATATAAAATCTATTCCTAATCTAGACACATCCATGTAAATAGAAATATAGGATAAGGGCCCCCTCCCAAAAATCCCGATTTTCGATTGACATTAATTGAAAGTATTATACATTATTTTGAATTTAATGATTAATGAGATGCTAAGGATCTATGAATGCTACGTTTATTTCTTATGTATGTTACTTTTGGGTAACTAATAAAATAATCGCTGCTATGTGCTTTGAAGAAAAACAAAACAAAACTTCTATTGTTATTACGTACATATGTATGTACATAGATAAAGTGAAAAGACAGTTGGTAGAAATTAAGTTTATTGATAGTTTTTTGATGACTCTGTTTGATGGTCGATTAATGTTGACCATGTGAAGATTTGTGGAAAAAAATTTTCGCCTGCGGTGCTTTTTTCTCTTCTTACATATTTTTTTATAATTACTTTTTCAAAAATAAGCTTATTTTTTTCATATTTTATAATGCAATAAAGTAAAGGATATTTTCCATTTTTATTCAGAAATAAAAAAGATTTTTTGAAAAAAAATTCAATTTGACCAATCTTTGCCTGCCCCCTCCCCAAGAAAAAGCTGAAAAAGCCGCTTTTATGCCGCATTCTTTTATGATGCATTCTATTTACCCAGGACAAGGGTTAAAACGAAATATACAATGAAATTTATGGATCTATTTTGCTTTTGCCATTTTTCTTGTACCTAAATTTGTTTATTCCCATTTTTGAAAATTTCATTTATTTTTTTCCCTTGATTTTTAGCGTGGTGGAAAGAAGAAAATTTTGTTATATGGGGGGGGGGGACAATTTTTTTTAACCCTGGGTGGGCCCCCTTTGACTCCTGGCATGCACTGATTTCAGTCCCAGTCCGCCACTGTACGTATGTACCACATAAAGTTTAATGTAATAGCATATTGTATAGTTTCATAACATTAAAATCCCATCCAAAGTTTTTCCGATATCGATATAATGATACGGGAATGTTTTATATGGTTCAACGACAAAACAGCGAACGACACAACGTCCCCGAAAAAATAATAACGGTAATAATAACCCCGATAAAATTCGGTTTTGAACATATGAATGTCATATTATGTCGCGTTATCATACTGTCCGTCGACGCTTTATCATTTTTTCAGGGACGTTCACCGTTTCGTTCAGGGACGTTTTGTCGTGACACCGTTTTATATATATATATATATATATATATATATATATATATATATATATATATATATATATATATATATGTACGTATATATGAATGTATGAGGAACAAACTGTCAAGAAATAAATTCTATGTAGGGATTATATGTATGTATTTCTAAGGTACAAGATACAAGTTCTCAGTGTACAATATAATATGAAATATTTATTCGAGTATATAAGTAAATGGTCGAGCAATCTCATTATATTCGAGGGTTGGCCGTCGCGGGGGTGCGAGACGGTGGAGGGGAGAGAAAAGCGGAGAAAGGGAAAGAGAGAGAAAGGCCGTGGGCGGGAGGAAAAGTGAGGGAAAGCGTAATCAGGATATCCGTCGCCGCGAGGCCGTTTTTCCGCCGCTTTTCCGGCGACTCGTACATTATTTTTTTCCCACCCCGTCGTAATATCTGGAAAATATTCCCATAATTCACAAGGCGAGCCATTAAATCGCGAATACACATTATGAAATGAAAAATTCATTCTTGCGCACGGTAAATATTGTGAAACTGGCACGCGAACAATGAATTTGCGCGAGAATATGTAGGCGATATTCACAAGTGATTTTGAATGTACCGAGAAAAATGTTGTTAAAATCATTTCCATATGATAATACACCGGAAAATTCTATGTAAATATTATTCACATAATTATTTCAGACTGACAAAAACAAGAGAAGTTCTTTCATTTAATACGAAATATTAACTCTCGAATATATATAATACAAAACGGAAAGTTCTGGTCTAGATGAATACTTATTCATTAGTTTTCAGCACACGTTCGTACATCTACCATATAACACGTTCATTCTTCACTTCAATTCCATCCTATCTATTGTAAAAGGAATGTATACATATTTATATATGTACATATGTACATATATTTGATATCTCACGTAGCATTGTCGCACATTCGAATATATGTAGTGTTGGAAGCTTCCCCTAAACCGGACACGTCCCTTCTTCACGGCTTCGACGTCATCTGTTATATATCGATTTCTTGGACAAAATGTCGTACATAAACTTGTATAATGTACTATTGTCGCGTTTACGAGCCAGCAGCCATCTTCACTTAAATACGTAGGCGTAGGATTCGATGTTATTAAAATCATTACAATATATGTATCATATAATATATGAATGATAAGGTGTTTGATCCACTCTCCGTTTCCAAAAGTACGTAGAAATATAGTCAAGGAGAAATTGACAGTACTCTGGTAGAGCTATTACATACCACTAGATCGGTCATGGGTTCATGTCCCGGCCAAAAACGCTGCTGGCTTGTGCTTATTAAAACACAGATCGACTGTCTACTGTTAGACTTTTCTGATTTTTTTAGCTTAATTGTTGTGACGAATCCCATAAATCGGTATCCTCTACTGATTTTCACCCGTGTTTTTCCCTCAGTACCCCTCAGTTTTTCGCAAATTTGATTAATAGCATCTCGAATTTGTTGCATCTTATAAAATGCATAATGTATCAAAAAATTTCTAGATGTTTCTATTGTATTTTATTATGTACTAGAGGTTTTACCCGGCTTTGATCGGTGTTTGTAATATAAACCGCTTAAACATGACTAATCTAATACTAAATATTTTATGAAATTTATTTGAATAGTTTTATTTTATTTAAATTTATTTGAATTGTTTTATTTTATTGAAATTTATTTGAATATTTATTGGTTGTTTTACTAAATGTAATGTCACGGATTCTACCACCCAAACCTTACATATAATATTATACTTACATACAAAGTCTCTAATTATATATTAGATTGTAAATGTTTAAAACATTTGTTAGTACCTACTTATGTACAAAAATAATCATATGTGTCACCTTAGGGTAATCCCTGTCATGGCATATATGAAAGCTTGGGCAAGATAGTGTCAACCCTCATTTTGGTCAAATTTGAACTGAATATGCCATATATGTAAATTAATCATAAGCTTTATTTTGATCCAAAAATATTTCATTTTTGACGTATAGATGACTTTATAGCCTCTATGCATATTATGATGTATGTATTTAATAAAAATAAAAAAACATTCATAAACTCAAAACGGTCAACTATATATATTTCTATAGATAACGATGATAACAACTATGTTTTTTTCTACATTTAATATTAATAATATATAAATGTCGAAAATTTCGCATAAACATATTATATGTAGATAAACTGCACAAATTCGTGCTGTCATCGTCGCATTATTATCAACGGGAACGTCTTTGAGATTTCGCCAAAGCGATTACAGAATCGCATTAGTACGTACACAATGCGGGGTTGATTCTCCTCGTTAGATGAGATGTTGGCGTCTCTTTCGCACTCGCCAGTTTGCCGTCCGCGTGCGAAAAAGAGACGAAAGTATGCGTGCGTACTGTTCCAGTGGCGGCGCGCGCCTCTCGCTTTTAAATAATTAATCGAGTCGTCACTTGCATCGCGCACACTCGATTTAATTAATTCGAAACATCAATTAAGTTCGAGCAACGTGTATACATAGGCACGCGCTCGCGTACACACTTTGTATTGACGTTATAATATGATTCGCTCGTGCTAAAATTAAATATCAAAGCGTTCTCTCTCCCTTTCATCAACATTTTCAACACAATACAATTGTTATTCTTTCAGCGTTATTTGTTTTGTTTTAAAAATCAATGAAAATTCATATAATATGTACATGTATAACAGACCAAGTGTTCACTCATAAGCATACTAGTTTGTTCATGCACGAACTATCGGTTTTAGTGTCGCACAGCTGTCAAAACTTTTCAGATGTTAAATCGCCTAAGTATTTGAAATGGGAGATCCTATGGAAACTACATTACAACGTTGTTACAATTTCCGTTTTTGGTAATTTTAAAAATATTGCAATTCAGAGTAATCGTACATACATAGTAGATAAAGCGATTGAAAAAATTTAAACGTATACCTAATAATTTGTGCATGGACAAACTAGTTCGTCTGATAATTTGTTATTTTGTATACACTTAACTGATCAATGAACAAACTTGAATATTCATTAACGAACAAAATGTACACTACTGGTTCCACGACGACACATCTAAATTATGGACAAAATGTCTCAAGACAAAATGATTACGTGACAAAATGTTGACGCGACATAATGCCCACAGACAAAATGATTACGCGACATAATTCCCACAGACATAATTTTCATACACATAACTTTCATAGATAAGTTCAAAAACAATTATTTTTAATGATAAAAACGTAATAAAGAATTCAGTACAGCATGTGGTGATGAAGATCTAATATACGTGGCTTGACAGATTAAGAAATAAGTATTGGATAAGCTAGTCTAATCGAAATTACATCATAAATAACTAATATAATAATAATTTTGTACGTATGAATGAATATTTTGTGTGACCATTTTGTCCCGTAAACAATTTGTCCGTGAATATTATGTCATGTAAATATTTTGTCCTAGACCTTGTATCGTTAGACATTTCGTCGTGACACCTAGATATTAGTATGTTTTATTTTAGCTAACTTTATATTAGACAAAATCTAGATTTCAATTCTACATAAATAGTATTTAAAAACCTTTTTTATTTTTATAATTTTTTTATATTTCTATTTAAAAGTCACATTTTATTTACATCGATTCTGAACAGATCAAATTTAAATAAAAAAAATATAAAGGAAGTATTGTATTTTTATATCGAATTTTTATAATCGAATATCATCCAAACATAATTTTAAACATACATACATGATATATGTATATGTATTTCTATGATCTACCAATATAATAATAATATAATACAAGAGTGTTGGATTATATATGTAGTAATCTGACGAAAAAGTAATAATTGTTAACCCTCGTGCGACTAATAAGACACACGCCCCTGGCGGGGGTGTGTTGATAAAACGCAATGTAGACGTCAGTGGCATCTGTCGACCCACCCCAAAAGCGACCCGCTCTCCATTATACTAAATAAAATGTCCAATAATTCTTATGAAACCGAAATAAATTATATATTAACGTGTACATACAATTTATTATTACATACTACCGATTACAATAAACTTGTAATATAAAGCATTTCATTACATTGTCAGCGAGATAATCGATCGTCGTTACACGACATTGATCGTATCGCATCAATTATAACTTTTTCATTACATATATTGTAGCATGGACTTGTGGAGGGTTTCTTAGATCCGAGTTCGTTGATTGTTACAAGCATTCATATACTTGCAGTTTTAAATTAATATATACATATGTATACCTCCATACTGTGGAGGTATACGTATGTATGTATATGTATACCTCCGGTGGCTCGTCAGGTGCTATCTATCTTCGTCACACAAGCTTTCTTATGTGTGTGATATGACTGTATGATAAAGATACAGTATATGACCAGTCGCCATTGTATATTATGATATTTATCTACCAGGGCTGTGGAAATGGTTCAAAATTTCCCTACTCCGTCTCCTACAAAGCAAGAGAACAAAAAGAAAGGTTGATAGAAATTGACAATAGTGAAACATTTTTTTGTTGGCAAAGGAAGCTTGTCCACCGGTTTCCGGTTTTTGTGGGTGATGGAAACTTGACTGCCTCCCTCTAGTCATGACTAGAGGTAGGACCGGAAGCGTGCTGTTTATTGTTCAATTATTAATTAATTATTTACTTCTTATATTCCTTTGTAAAAAAGGTTCGGCAAACCTATACAATTCATTTACAACATTTGAACAATATACAGCCCCCTCAGGGTCCGGGCTTTAGTCATGACACTATGGCATATATGAAAACAATTCGGATGTGACCAACCCACGACTTTATCTATGTATTTGAGGAATATAAGAAGTTTAAAAAACAAAATTCGATAATAAACATACATACATTCACGTTCACACATACCGGTCATGAGAGCATTTTCGATGTAGGGAAATGTAAGGAAAACAAGACAAAAGTTCCGGCTGTCGGATTTTGTATATATATTTTTTATTACTAATAAATGTTTATAATATAAATACATATTATAAACATAAACTATCCAGAATATAGAAATAATTTTAAAGGTCAAATAAAAATAGTGAAATATTGTTTAAAAAAAAAACTTTTGGTTTTCAAATTCTAGCCAAAACCTTTGTCACGAAGAGCACACACATTAAAAAGGTTGAAATAAATAGTGGAAGAAAAAACAAACAAGAGAAAACTGCCACTTCCAGTTGACGGATGCTCACCAATTTTTTTATTTTATATAAAGCTTGGTATTAAGCTTTAGATACTTCTGAAATTTCATACTTCTAGATATGAAATTTCATTTCAATAAACCAAAAGGTTTCTGAGAAATGAAATTTCTAAAATTTCGAAAAGGTTTAAAAAACCTTGAAAACCTTGATTAAACCTTGACTCTAGAGTAAAAGTTCTACTTCCGGTTGAGGTAAAAACATAGATAAAGTAAATATTATTAGGGTTTGCATAAAGTTAAAAATAACGAATTTTCCGTAAAAGAGGATACATATAAGGGGAGGTACGATTTCCAGTCAACTTAAAGGTTGAAAAAAATTTACATCGTATTGATTAGCATTTCAGAAACCGATACTAAGTTTCAGTTCGATAGGATTAACGGCGTTCAAAAAATTCCCAAAATACACAGACACACATTTTTTTAGATCACGAAAACGTGATCAGTGATCGAACCTGGGCTAAAATCAGTAAAAATCTTGATCCTATTAACAGTAGAAATCTTCATCTATTATTACTACGTACATAGATAAAGTAAAAAGATTAAATGTGTGTGGCTGTATATGTCGACGAATGGTATAATATGTACAATATGATTAAAAGCCTATATAGCCGTATATTTTAGAGTGTATTTACGTAGGTATCGAGTCTGACTTGTAACAAATCCGTGTCGTGTTCATTACCGTCGGCAAAGTTAAATAAAATAAGTTGGCCGAGTTGGGGTCACTTAAACCCCAGAGCGCGTCCATTAGACCTCGTTACAAAAGTGTAACGCGGGGGGGGCCAGTCGCGGGGTCCCACAATAATTGATATTGTCATAATTCCCGATGTTTGCACACTTGATGGCTCCCCCTTTCACCCTCTTTCTCGTTCTCCCCCTCTCCTCCCCGGGGTCCTTCGAACACGACGGCAAACACTGTTAAATTGTTTGTCCTGTAATTCGAAACTTCTGGATGCTATCGTCGCCCCCCATAAAAGGGGGATCAATTGCCGTCGTTCCCCAAAACAATCTGTTTCGCGGATGTAGTGCTCGATTTTGATTTCGATAATGTTTTTATGACGGACTCGAGCATACTAACTCTAAGCCCTGTTCGTGTTTATGTACATTTATGTACTTAGACGCTAATTTGTTTGTGACATTCAATATAATGTTTGTAATATGAGTCAATTTCGGAATTTTTTTAGATTGAAAAATAGTCGAATACTGTTCAACAAATGACGACTTATTTTTGATTCAGAGACGAGATATGACTTTTCTTATACATAGATCTATCTATGCCCAGTGAATACGAATCTGATAATAAAAAATGTTGATTGGCTCGAGATTCGGAGATACAATATGTGTTTTTTAAATCGCACGATTTTTCTATATCTTGGTGTTGTTCGGTTGATGTCTCAAAATTTGTCAATTTTCTGGTCAAAATGAATATTGAAATCTATAATCGGGTATTTTATCTTTCATTTGTAGTACTTTTCAGCTTTCAAATCTCTCTAAGTAGTCGTCCAGTTCAAACCAAAAGTCAAAAGTACGTATTTTCACTTGGGATTTTTTCCCATTGTTAATACTATTTCATATTGAGTTTTTTATATTGAAACATGTTTATTGGGAAAGTGGTCTGACCACACTATTTTTTGTTTTCGTTTAAAAGGATTAATTGGAAGTGTGCTGAACTTTAAATCGGTAAAATTGCGAGCTAAAAACTCTTACTAGTGGAGCACGGTTTTGTGTTGTGTGCGCTGTAATAATGATGATGATAATGTTAAAACGATGTTTGTACTAAATAATAATAAATAATTTATATAGTATGTAGTCTAAAATTCTAAAAATATATGTACACTGTATACGGGTGAAATTCTAGATTTAGCCAAATTTAATTACGCTGTATCGTTTTCGGTATTAATTTTCAGTATTTGCAAAATTTGTGAAAGTAAAAATCGAAAATCGAAAGTAAACGGTACTATGTATATATCATATACATACATATATATCAGTGGCATGCGGTGAAATTATCTCTCTTTTTGTCGTACAGCCTTGCTTAATGTGCGCGGGCAGGGTACGGGAGGAAAAGCTTGTTCCTCTTGTACCTGTTGTATCCTGCTCGCGCAAATCAAGTGAGGCTGTACGACGGGGGGAAAGAGAGTTTTACCGCACGCCACTGATATATGTACATATGTATATACTACCCGCTTTTCATATGTATTCATGTTAAACGAACATTTTCGATTTTTCGACTTTTCGATGCGGTGACGGTCACCGAGAATTTATATTAGTCGTTCCTTTGCAGAAAAATTTCTAATATACCAGTTCGATTGTTCTTCAAGAGATCTGCTTAAGAGGTTTGACAGATAGACACCACTTCTTGTACGTATGAATGGATATTTACGCCATCACCGTGTAGTTGCGCCCGCACATATTTAACGCCTCAGCGCACTGATTGCAGATCGAGCGTGCGCTATTCGCGCGCACCGAAGCAGGGCAAGCAATCGGTGGGTGGGTGGGTGGTTGCATGAGGAGGGGGTAACACTCTCAAGGTCACGCAATCAGGGGTAGGTTGAAGTGAATTCGGAGGGTGTAAGGGGTGGGTGGGCGTTTGGTGGTGGCGACACGCGCCTCTGTCCGCGGCAGACGCGAGGATTTTATATGCAGATGAATGGGATGCGTGCCGAGACCTCCGGTTATCCGGGGTGCTGCTGACATCCGACAACATCAAACGGATATTTATGTGCACGGATAAAAGGTCAATAGCGATCGCGGCCCCATTGCCTCACTGCCGATACGCCTTTGTGCCACGACAATTAAGTGCACGCTACAAAAACATGTATTGCATCATATAGGTACATACATATGTCTGTAATGTCCACAAAGAAAATACCTACTTTAAGTTTTTTTTTTATTTTTTGTAAATTATCATGTAAATCTACTCTTAATCTGTGTTTAATTCAACCATACATTTAGCTAACTTAGCGCAATTTTTTTTTATAAAATCTGTTGGGTAGGCTGCGCCGCGCTGGTGACCGGAAAAATGCACTAGATACATATGTAGTTGCACTCTCGAGAAATTTTATTTTATTTTATTTATTGAAAAATCAACAGACAACGAGACGTAGAGATGCATACAAATTAAGAGTAATTATATAATATATACATATGTATAACATTCGAGTCCAATTACAGATTTTCACAAAGATAAACAAATGAAAAAGATAAATACAAGATAAAAAAAAGGAAAAGGAAAAGAATAAAAGCTATAACATGACTAAATAGCACATTGCATAACCAAACTAAAGTGTTAAAATATTGGTAAGAGGTTGTAAAATAGAATAGAAGATGCTCAAGATGCTCAAGGTGAACTAACGCAATAGAATTCTACAAGAAAGCGTCAAGGGGTAGTTGTATGTTATCCGAGGGTGCTAAACTTTTTTTGTGAAATTCTATTGCTTAAGTTCTTTTTGAGCGCCTTTGAAAATTAGGACTTCTCAAAACTGCGCTACTATTCAGTGCAATTTAGTGCATCTTTCCGGGAACTGGCCGCGCCTATCATATGTACAAATGTGTGCAACGCACACAGGCGGCCGAAATAAAAAGGCGGCTGAAAGAAATGCGAGTCGAAAAAGTTACATTCCTTAAAAAATACAAAATAAAACGTCGTATTTTTTAAAATGTATATCTGTTGTCTTTTTGTATACTTGTGGATTGCTGTAGCAAGTTACAACTTGCTGTTGCAAGTTACAACTGTGTTACAACATGTACATATGATAGGCACGGTCCTGGACTTTTAATGCTAACCATCGAGAGGTTAGGTTAGGTTAGATGGATTAACATTGAAAAGAATTTATTCCAAGTATTTCTGCAGTACTGCTGGTCAGACTTTGATATTTGTGACTCCAAGTCAATCGTTTCTTATCACAGCTAGCCAATTTATCTGATTTCATTGTTGTAGTGGTTCCTCATCAAATTAACAAAACTATCCTACTAACTATGTCACCACTGTTTGAATATGATTTCAAAATTACAATCTAAAAAAATTATATATGTACAAGTTTAAAATCATACCTAGGTGTCGCTCAGGGGTAGCCCGATAGTGGAATCATGGGAAAATATAAAATTGGGATCCATCAACTAAGCCACCTTTCCCTTATTAAATTTTAATTTTTAATATAATTTCACCTTTACTATGATGGCTAATTCGGTCAAATTTTAAAAATCTTTTCTTTATTCTTCAAATTTAATCTTCATCGCTTAAAAAGTTATTGTGATGACAACACATTTATAATAGAGTTTTATAAATAATTTAAATCATATTTTGTTCTTTATAAAGATCTTAGAAAAAATAAAACCTTTGTAAGTTCCATGGTTATTGTAAATATATGTACATAAATTGTTGATTTTAATTGAAAATATTACTTATGAAATTTTGCTTTATATTAATTAAGTAAAATTTGATATTTATATTATACTTAAGCGTAGGTGTGTTCAATGTTTATGTAATACACATTTTTTTAGATAATTGATAATAGATACGTTAATTAATTTTGAGCTCCAGACTTTTTTGTTCAAACAAGGAAAATTTTTTACACACAGAATACTTAAAGCAGTTTATATAAAAACTCAAGATATATAAATATATGTAGATAGATATAATGTCTTTAGACGTCTATTTATCTTACATGATCAACTTGTAAATTTTGATCAAAATCTATCAAAGACATTTGGGTCATCCAACATGGATACGTCTCGGATACCATTGGAGGCTTTCCCGCAACATTTCCCGCCGGAAATAGATGACAATATGGTCGTATTCAGTGAATAATGTATGTACTAATGTAGAAATGAAGATTCTATATGTATAGTATGCCGTTGTATCATAAGCATGTGGTATTATTTTATATTTATAGAAACCATTGCAATATATGATTCGAATACGATCGGTGATCACATTAAGCGGCGCCCATTCATCGTCCTGTGCCGCAGGGCGATGATTTGCCATAATAATCGATGACGTCGGGGGCGAGAGGGCGGTCATCAATCACAATAACCCGGTCGCATGACTTAGTGATTTGTCAAACATTACAATGGGAATTCAGTTTTTACGCCAAAATCGCAAAATAGGTCGCTTTGTGCCCAAAAACGAAAGCCCCAAATGGGGCGACAACAAAAAAATCATTTTTGCATTGTTCGTACGGTGGTGGGCAGAAAAGAGCCCCACCATCGTCATCACCTCCTATGCATGTATGTATGTGACAATGAAAATCGCATTATAGCATATCGCTGACACTACATATGTAATATATTGGATGGTATTGATTTGAAAAATCGTATTTTAAAACCGTATGGTGTTTAAGTATCTATACATATTTGTTTTTAGAGCTAAAGATCATTTGGTTTTGGGAGACAATGGGACATATCGAGTGTGTGGCAATGAAAATATCATCTTATAGAGATGTCCCAACACCTACTAAAAATATATAAATATTTCTAAGATGTATTGAGGTCTGTCTACCTGACTATCAGAGATTCGATTTAATTTTAATGAATTTATATTCTACCATGAAGGGTTTTACCCCCGAGCAACATCAATTATATTACACTTCTACATATATACATTTATATATTAAAAATTTTAAATCATATTCACAATGGTTAGCATGTAATGCTTTCAATTGTGTAGTCACGGGTTCTATCCCTGGTGTGCTACTGGATATGTGACTACAAGGTCGATCATTTCTTATCAGAGTTTGCCAATATATCTGATTTTGATCGTAACGGTTCCTACAAATTGGCATCCCTGTCCTATATTTCTTGCAAAATTTGAGTTATTCAGCATCTCGATTTTTTGCTGTTTTGTTTAAATGCTGCGAATTTCTCCTTAGATGTCTCTGTGGATGTAGATCGTATTTGCCTTGTATACTGATAACTAGAGGTAGGATAGTTACAGTGCTATCCATTGTTCGGCAAACCTTTAACAATGCATTTACAACCTTTGAAAAATACACGGCCCCCTCAGGCTCCGGTGACTACTGATAACAATGCTTCCGTACAATGTTTGACCATAGATGTGTTTAAATGTAAAATATATATATATATATATATATATATATATATATATATATATATATATATATATATATATATATATATATATATATATATATATATATATATATATATATATATATATGTATGTAATATGTAATTTTGATATTTCTTTGCCTGTATAGTATACAAGTCGTATTGGAGCGATCTGGTCGATCTGGAGTCGCAAATAACCAATTCTGACCAGCAGCACTGCAGAAATACTCCGAATAAATTCTCATCAATCGAAATCAACAACAGAGCTTGAAACTGGGAACCTCTCGGTGGTTAGCATTAGCGCGACCACCGATTTTATTGAAAATATTATTCATATTTACTCATAATAATCCAGAATAATCCCCAGAAAGTAACCGTAAAATACTGAATAGTATCCCTTTATAAGATAACTATGTATGTATGGGTATAACGTTAAATAAGAGGTTAGTAAAAATAGTGATGGCGCTCTTATTAGAATTTCTAAATAATTCAGAATTTATTACGTTATCATTTTACTTTCAATATTCTCCACAGTATTTTCATATTAAAAACAAATACAGAAAATACATAGTTGAATAAAAGTCATTGAAATAAAAACAAAAGATAAAAATTTAATAAATTGTGAAATGTCTTTTATTTTTCAGCACGTGATATTATTTATTTAAAAATGGTTTACACTTTTAATCATTTTAAGTTATATTTAGTTGTTTTAAGGTATGTTTATGTAAGGTAAGATATGTATGTTTCAGATAAATGTTATAATAATAATAGAAGTGGCTTTAGGCGTTATATTGTTGTCAAGTGACGATTGTCCACAGACATTCCTAAATAATTTTAGCATCAGTCGTATTTGATGTTTGGTGGTCGACGTATGTCCGATAAAAACTTCTCTGTTTGTTTATATTACTCGCATGATGGGGAAGTGCATCGTTAAAAATTGCACAATGCATTCAAAAACACACAATAAACAACATGGGATACATTTTTATAAGTGAATTGATCTGATTGTATTCCGTGCGTAGTGGAGACGTACCGCGTAATATTGACACAATTTATTTATTCGTTAGGGCCCTTCTATTATTATAACATTTCTATGGTATGTTTGATTCGTTTTCTCGATCTCAAGTATGGTTTCAACATATAATTTTTCAAGATGAAAATTGAAAATTGACGATCGTGCGCAAAATAAATCACAAATAAATAAATGGAAATTTAATCAAAACTCTACGTATCAACGCGATCCGCAAATAACTTTTACAAAGGGGTGTAAATTGTGTCTGAAACATTCGTCTGTTTCTAACCCTTTCGCGCAGATGTTAGCCGCGGGCCCTTACCAATTTAACATTTCACCTTGCGCCCGCTTATTAAATCCATTTACACGTCTATATTATTATTATATTATACACGAATCGAGCGGTAGCGTTCGATTTCAGAATAACGTACATTTGTACGTATGTATATTCCTGCTTACATACATACATACATGGAGGTTTAAAAAATTAATGTTTCCGCGCGAAAATTCGAACCGACCCACCGACGATCGCAATTGAATTAATTTGCGGCCGACGAATATTCATGAAGCGCCCTCCCGAAAACAAATATGAAATAAATTTGAATTTTAAACGAAAAATTTTCATTTCGAATTCGAGCCGCCATGTTTATATTGTGGCCGTGATTAAGGCTGCCGCGACTCGGCACGGTTCGCCCGAACGGTTTTTAATTTGAATAACTTCCTGCCGTTTTGCAATTTGAATGAATAAAAATGTGGACCAGAGGAGCGGGAGAGTTGTCCAAACACGCCACTGTTCTTGTTTTGCCGATGTGTTGTAAAATTCTTCACAATTCGTACCCAATGATGATGGGTTTCGTTGAATTGACTCATACATAAGTACTAGGGATTGCAATACCGAAAGTAACGATACCGGTATTTTACTGAAAATAAGCCTTTGGTAATATCGGTATTAACAAAATAAATACCGATAGTATACATTTTTACAAATTTCTACATTTTATTTGTCGAAAACGATATGTACATGCCTAAAAACTACAAAAGCGGTGTCACGACAAATCACTCACGGACTTTACACTCAATATATAGCATTGTCAAAAAAACGAATATCTATGGGTAATACACTCTGTTCTCGTCACTAGGGATTACAATACCGAAAGTATCGATACCGGTGGTATCGGTATTTGACCGAAAATAAGTTTTTGATACTACCGGTACTATTAACTAAATAAAAGCTTTTGAAAATCCGCAGATTTATCAAAATATTTTTTCTGACTTTTACAAACGATTGCAGTGATCATAATTGACACGTTAATTTGAACTCTATATGGTTTGATACATGTGTCATTGCATCGATCAAAAACTATAAACCGTTGAGTGTAAAGTCCGTGAGTGATTTGTCGCGGAACCCTACAAAGCGACTGCTGTTTTTATATTTTGCATACGCGATATTGAGCGAGTTATTATTTTATAAATTTTCGATCTCTCTTTATTTTATCATGCTGCACATCTCTAAATTTTTTTTAATTTTTTCTGTTTTTTGATACATATCGTTAAATACAAACGTTCGGCAACATTTTCGGTATCGCGGCCCCCTTAAAATGTGTCTCAAGTTTGCAAACCTTATAAATTTTAATTTATATAAGAAAATGTTTACTATAAAGTGTTGATTTTTTTAATTACGTACATACATACTTTCATTTAAAATGTATTATTTGGTACATTTTTCAGTACAATATATGTACATATACATATACAATGATAACACGACAGTGACTATTTTTCTAATTAGTGAAATTATGTTATTATATAAAAAAAATTATAATTTGTGTTTCAACAATAACTAATTCACCAGATGATGGTTGAATTTTCGTTTGCATCTCCAGTGAGCGCTGTTTGAGTATCTGATAAGCTTAAATTGGAATTGCAAAAAAAAAACTACGAACATTATAATCCTTTATATCTGGGACGCACCTACTTAACAGTTTTGTACCCGAATATCCTGTATTTGAATGTTTGGGTTTGGCGTATTTTTTCAATAATCATGTTGAAACAAGCAAGCGGTGTTCGGGATAAAAATTAATTAACTAAAAAAAATACTGAAAGTACTGGTAATACCGGTATCGTTCTTTTTTATTTCGATAATACTGGTATCGGAAATTCTGGTATTTTTGCAATCCCTAATAAGTACTCATACATAAGATTGAAGAAATTTATATCATTTAGAAGGTACAGTCGAAAACGGCATCTGCAATGTTCGTGCATTTTTTGTTGCACTCTCATACGTGAATAACGAAAATAGATTAAGACGTTTTCTCACAATGGGGATTGCGAAATCGAATGCCGAACGAATCGATTGAACCGATTGAAATCGGCGTTTAAAAACGTGCGATGATTAATCGACTGCTTGCGCATCTAACGGCAAAGCGTTTAATGATTTCGCATTAGATATGCTTCACGTTTTTTAAAATGCTTCTCTTTGTTCCAGGTGAAGATTTGGTTCCAAAATAGGCGGATGAAATGGCGCAACTCTAAGGAGAGGGAGCTGTTGGCCAGTGGGGGTTCTAGAGAGCAGACTTTGCCCAACAAGAACAATCCGCATCCTGATTTGTCCGATGCGGAAACGGATAGGCCCAAATTGTCGCCATTATCTCCGCAGTCCACCTGCGATAATGATACAGCTAATGGCAATGAAGTGGACGCGACTAGCAAGACTCAATTCGATTCGGTGACCCACCATGATGGAGATGTAGCCAATTACAGAAGTTATATGAATTCTGAAGGAGGTATAGCTAACAATCCTGGCTACATGATGGGTAGCAACGGTGTGAGGAACAACGGTGGTAAGAGTTATTCTCTGATAGCAGCTGACGATGCAATGATAGAAGATTACGACAGTGAAAATGGTAGTAATAGCGACGAAGAGATTAATGTCACATGACGCGTTTAGCTCCAAAGAAAACGTATTCGAATGTATGTATAAAATAATTCGGGAAATTGTAAATTAATATGAATTTTGGCTACTATTGGGCGGCTCTTATTAGAGAAATATTCATTCAAAAAGGTGCGTTTTATTAAATGCATAATTTTTAAATACGTTTTTATATTCAAACGTTCAATTTTTTATTAAAATAGTTAAATAATGTGTTTTTCAATTATTTTTTCAATTTTTCATAACAAAAAATCAACTAGTGACATCTATGTTGTACACGCAAAAATATTTATATTGCCCTGCTTACCCTGCTATGATATATGGCGCTCAAATTCAAAATTCAAAAAGATAATCATTCAACTGAGTCTTCGAGTTGATTCCGCGTAAAGACTGTTTTACATTGGTTGTCATTGATCAATTCACAATTTCACTAACGAAGTCATGCAACGAAAATAATATAGTTAAAGGATATTTATTTTTTGTAGATATTCATTTGTAATAAAAAAAAAGTATAAAATGAATTATATTGATTTATTACAATTATTCATATGTAAGCAAAAACTTGTGATTGTATTATAGTTATAAAATACCTCTTGTATATAAAAATAAATTATTATTATTATATATTATATAATATGATATGTATTATATTTTATAGATTGAGTTGAATTATTATGAATATACTTCAAATGCCCATATATTATGTAAAATGAAAAAAAAAATGCAATATTATTAAACGGTGATTATAAAAAAATATTATTATCCATCCCACAAATAATGCAACGCATGAATGAAATGTATTAATTTTAATCGATTGATTACAGTCAATTTGACGATTAGGGGGAGCTAAAATAATATTATAACCGTACATTACTGTAAATTTTCAATGTTTATATTCTCATTCGATGCAATATATAAAATTGTAAATTGAAATTAATAAAATGTAAATAATTATATATAAACGATGATGAATTCAGAATGTAAGAGTGTATAATTAAAATTAAATAAAAAAAATGTTTTAAAAGGATTATTGTCTATGTGGTGATTTACACAATAAAATGAAATCCACCTAAAATAGTTGTTTTTATTAAAAAATTTATACCAATACTGAAATTTTACCATACCTACAAACTACTTTCCTGATGCTTCTTCCAAATTATTGACAGATCAAAATAACTTTCATCATTTAATGGTGAAAACTCTTCATTTTTTCATGACATCTATAAAAATTGGAAGCCACATTTATAAGTACTAGGTAGGTACCTAAATTTTTAAATGCATGCTGAAAGCACAAATCAATGTTACAAATTTGTCGTAAATAAATGCTTTTTTGAAAAACTACAAAAGCAAAATATAAAAGTTATATATCTTATCCAAATATACGATACACATTACAAAAGCAAAATACAGTTTTGCGTTGATTTTACATTTTATCGCAGTTCAATCTATTACTTATTCATATTCCTGTACATGACATGGTCGAGCTTGGGTCGCCATCCTGTGGGCTGGAACCGATTCGACCATGTCGGTGGCTACCACTTTACTTCCTTTCCGACCGTCATATTAAATAGCATGCATTAAATCACATCGTCATTTAATTCCTTTCACCCCCATACTCCAATGTGTATGTATAATTAAGTCGGCTTCGAGCGTCATCACTAGTCACCGGAGTCTGAGGGGGCCGTGTATTGTTCAAAGGTTGTAAATGCATTGTTAAGGGTTTGCCGAACAATGGATAGCACTGTGACTATCCTACCTCTAGTCATCACATGGCATGGTTCGATGATTACATCGCAAAAGTGAATCGCTATCAGGATAATCGCCTCTACGAAAATTCAGCGTACAGAAAACTGCGCAAATATTATTGCGTGAATGTTTTTTTAATGATAATATGGGGGATGATCGAATGAGATGACTGGCATGTTGATGCACGTGCTTTATTTATGATAGCTGAAGGCAGAGTGAGGTAGCTACTCTGAACACAGCCGAGTTGGTCCCCACTCGCAAGAAGGTGACCAAACTCGACCATTTCGTATAGCGAGCCGCCACAGTAATAATATAAATCTCGTAAAAAAAACATTCGTGCAATATTATTTGCGCAGTTTTCTGTTCGCCAACTTTTGTGCACGCCGAATTTTCGTGCGCCAGGAGATTCGCGCACGCAAAAAATATAATAATATGAATATCAATACAAGGCTATTTTTTATCATAGACCCTGAGTGATTTATTGGGATGATCTCGGTTTTGTAATTTGTTTTATTTCAAACTCTTATGCTTTGACTGGGTCACATGTTGTTGACTTAAATATATAAATTAGCCAACTAGACAAATGCCATCTTGTAGTGGTTTGTTTTTTTCTGAATTATCAATACTAAATTAAATGTTCGATATTTATTCATTTTAAAAAGCAAAGCGAAATATACGAAAAAATAATCAGTAAGTAATTGTAGGAGAGTGTTCACACTATAAAACTCTAATGAAGGATAATTCATATAAATATAGAATTTAAAAAGACATTATAGTTTTTTCTTTCTTTTGAAGCAATTTAACGTAATTTTCATACTTAAAATAGGATTTAACAATAAATAAACTTTTATTTTGACGAATGGTCGGTTTTTGTCGTGGTATGACGGAACGCGCGCTGTTACGACCAAGCTCGGGAAAAAACGTGTCGGCCATTTCCTTCCTGTGGAGCGGCGCACGAGACCACCATGGTAGGATTCCTTCTCTAATTTCAGTGAATTTAGAATTAAATTCACCACATTTATCCATTCGATTCGACATCACACGTCTTTTAATCAGTCCAGAAAGAAAGTGGCGTGTCTTCAACGGTCCACAACGCGCGGCAGCTTGACAATGCATTTCTAGGTTATGTACAGTTGGGCTGTCGTGCGATCCCCAATTCCTTGCAAACCCCTCAACGGGAATGCTAAATTCAGCAAAAATCACTATTATTTCGATGGACATCATCAGTGATTAATAATTCACTTCGTTAATTTGTGATATTTGCGAGTCCACGCGTGCTTACAATGTGACCACGTTGCATGCGTCAAATGTCACATTTTGACCCGGCTTGTAACTGAAAAGTTTTTGTATTGAATTTTATTTTTATAATTGTGTATTTATTTTTCCAGCCTTTTGACAGATTTGTGCAGACGGGACGAGTGGCCCTCGTGGCCGACGGTACTGACAAGGGCCGTTTGGTTACTATTGTCGATGTCATCGATCAAACTAGAGTCCTCGTTGACGGACCATGCAGCAATGTTATGCGCAAGGTTAATAAAATCATATATCAATCTTAAGTTATTTTGACCGAATAAGTAGAATTGTTTACTTGAATTGTATTGTTTTTTGATTTCAGGGTCTCCGTATCAACCAATTGCAGCTGACTAAGTTGCGTATTAAGTTTCCCCATACTGCTTCCACCCGAGTAGTAAGGAAAGCATGGGAGGCTGCCGATTTAAGTAAAAAATGGGCGGAAACCCAATGGGCTAAGAAATTGGATAATAAGGAAAAGGTTAATTTTTTTATAGTTTATGTTTACAATCCTTTAATTTGTATGAGATATGAATCTTGCTTCAATGAAGTTTAATCAATCAGTTAGATATAGTAATTTAATTCATATTAATGTATAATATTTGTTTTGTTTACAGCGTGCCAATATGGGTGACCTGGATCGATTCAAGTTACAGCTCGCCAGACGTGAACGCAACAGACTAAGAACTGTTGCATACAAGAATTTGAAGGCTAAAGGTAATCACTTGATTACCATTACTGATTTTGTAATAATAATTGTTACAGTATGTTAAATTATTCATGTTTTATCGTTTTAGCTGTCAGGACTGGCTCATTATTCGGCAAAAAGAGCATCAAGCCGAAAAAGGCCACCAAAAAGCCAGCACGTAACAAGAAGCCCGTCAACAAATCGGCCAAGAAAGAGGCCAAAACAGCAAAGCCCGCTGCGCCTAAACCTGCTGCCGCCAAGCCAGCCGCTGCCAAACCAGCAGCTGCAGCCGCTAAGCCAGCACCCAAGAAGTGAAGATGATTTATAATTAATTAAAAAAATAAAAACTACACCAAATCTCACGTTTTTTAAATATTTATAGTTTCAATTTTGATATAAATAACCTGTAATTTATTACAATTCTTTGAAAGACTAGACGATGGCTCAATTTGGAAAGTACATGATTTACATCTAGTCTGTTTCACACATACATTTCCCAGTAGTTGCATTCAAAATTGAATAAGTCGAGGCTTGGGTTCGGGAGAGGCATTGTTGGGTCACCTCATTCACAGGCACCTCGTCCATTTTCATTGGCGTTGGTTTGTTATTATTATGCAAATGGGATAAGATTTTGAGATAGTTGGTGAAAACAAAAGGAAAAAGTTTCCTTGTCGGCGTTCGATAATGAGGCCGTCGCGAGCTGTATCCGCTACCGACTTGTCCAGACTGCTTCATTGTCAACACTCTTCCACTCGAGAATGCTTCACGGCTGTGTCGCTTTTGAAATCGCACTCAAGTACAAGAGAGAAAGTGATCTTAACACTAAAACTACCATACGAACACAAGATTCTCACTTTACTGTCCACGTTGCATTTTTAAGAGCTTTTTATTTAAATAAACAAAATGTTTTCACAGGGAACTTGGAATTCATATCCTTTTTTGTATGTATATTGAACGACCATTGAATATATATATTTTTTTTATTAAGTAAATAGCATATGCATATACGAAATTCCTAGTACAGGAATTTCGTATATGCAAGTAGTAAATAATTATTTATATTTAGGTCAAACAATTGACATGTCCGGTAGTAAAGACGAAGAGATAAAGAGACGTATGAAATTAGGATGGTGTGCATTTGGACGAATGAACGCTGTTTTTAAATCAAAAATGCCACTGCCTGAAGAAAAAGATCTTCGATCAGTGCGTTTTGCCAGTAATGACGTATGGATGTGAAACTTGGACACTGAACGCCAAGATGCTACATAAAATCCAATGCATTCAAAGAAGTATGAAATGCTGTATGCTTGACATAACGAAGAAAGACAGAAAGCGGAACACGTGGGTGAGAAGTATGACAAGGGTAGTGGATAGAGTGAAGAGATTGAAATGGTAATGGGCGGGTCACGTAGCTAGGAGGATGGACGAAAGGTGGACAAAAGAAGTGCTTGAATGGTAACCGAGAGAATGCAAAAGGGTAAAAGGAAGATGGGTGGACGAAATTAGGAAAATTTTCGGGGTGAGATGGATGAGTGTTGCGCAAAACAGAGACGAGTGGAAGTGTGTTGGAGAGGCCTTCATCCAGCAGTGGATGGCGAATGGCTGTAAATGATGATGATGATGATACGAAATTATTTTTTTTGCATTTAACTATTTCAAGTGTAACATGCTATATATGTACATACTTGCTAGTAAGAACTGAATTACCTATAGAAACTCAACCCACATTTAGTTGCAAGGAATGCCCGATTTAACGATATCGACTGTTACCAGGTGGGTTAGTTTAGATTTGGATTCAAATTGTTAAAACTTTTTGAACGACATCTATGTGGGTGTGTCAGGATAGATTCAAGACACCATTATTGTTTCAATATTTGCGATTTAGGAATACAAATCGAAGAAAGTAAGAAGAGGTTAGTAAAGAAATACAAAGATTTATTTTATTATACATATCTAAGTAATTTCTAGTATATTTGTTATCAATCAACACAAAATACTCCTTTACAAAAAGTATCAACGGAATTCAATGGCATATTCATATTTGGATCTTCGTATAAATTTAACAATGATGTAACTTTACTATTTCAATGATTTTTTTTAATATTGTTTTTTGTACTTCTTAAACGGCCAGTATCCATCGAGAAAACTGATTGACCGATTTTAGGGTGTGACCAGTGCCAGTTTTAGGGGGGGGCTGGGTCGGGTGGTGCCCGAGGGCGCCAATTAAGTTAGGGCGCCGCTCGATGCACCAAAAGCGCTTTAAAATTAAAATTAGAGCGCCAAAGGTCCTACATTTGTACTCGGCAAATTCTAGTCAAACAATCTACTGGAAAAAGCCGAATTCAAAATCTGATATTATTAATAATGATGTGGCGGCTCGCTTATACGACATGGTCGAGTTTGGTTGCCTTCCTGCGAGTGGGAACCAACTCGGCTGGGTTCGGAGAGCCACTACTCACTCTGCCTTTAGCTGTCATATAATAAACACGTGCATTAACATGCCAGTCGTCTCATTCGTTCATCCCCCATAATGAACTTATCAATTTCTTCCTTTCTTCCAAATAAAATTCAAGGTAAAATTAATCCAAACATTTGAGTTTCTATGCTTTTTTTGACATTGCCTGAAACTGTAGAGAGGTCCCAAGGCCGAGAAAAAGGATGATGGTAATCTAGTTTTTTTTAAGGGTGTTTAAAAAAAATTGCCCGAGGGCGGCATTGGGTGTAAGGCCGGCACTGGGTGTGGCCAGTTTTCTCGTGACCAATTTTAGGGTGTGACCAGTTTTAGTGTGACGGGTGATCACGTGTGACCGATCTAGAGCGACCGGTTGTCTTGTGACCGGTTCACATTTGACTAGTAATCACCGAACCAAACAGACAGTGTGCCCGCCTATAAACCAGCAGCGTAGTCTAGTGGTGAATGTTGAATTATTTCGTACTTGATGTTGCGAGTTCGATTCCCCGCTAAGTCTCGTTGTTGGCCAGACCTTGATTTGTCTAGGTCGATCGTTTCTTATCAGAATTTGCCAATTTTTCTGATTTTCATTGAAACGATTCCTGTAAAATTGGCGTTTCCTCCCCAATTTTCTGTTGCGAACCTTTAGTTATTGTTATATCTTAGGTTTCGCCATATTACTCACCATAGATGTCTCTGTGGTTGTTTAACGAATATAAAATTCGTATTGTTACATCAAAGTTATTCATCGTTATTTATCGTATTAATACGATGTTTGTAATATATGTATACTGACCATATATGTCAGATATTTAGATTTGCATACATGTATCTATGTAATAATTATGTGGACCAGGAAGGCGCATTTGGGGTTTACCTGTTAAGAGGGCTGGACAGCAGCGCCTTGTCCATACAAACGTACTATACTTTCCCCTTCCTCAATTATGGCACTAGATAAAGTATTTTTTAATATGCTATGGATATCCACCATTGGGGTGCATCTATCGTTTTATTTTTTTGATTAATTATTTTTTATAGGAGCTAGGACCCGCCAAACATCTATAAAATCGCCTCTTTTTTACACCCACGAAACGAGTCCAGCGTGCTTATTTAACGGTCGATTTAAAAAAAAATACGCCGATAGATGCACAGAAAGTATCTTTCTCATACCGATGATGAAATTTTTTTAAAAATTGGTCCAGTTTTGGAGGAGAAAATAGTTGAATACGAAACCTCGATTTTGTCAATTTAAAATACGTTTTATCTGGTCGAAGCGCAACTGTCGCATTCACTCAATATATATATTGATATATATTGTCGCATTCACTCAATATATACATACACTCAATTTATATATCGAAGAAAGGAACGGTAACAAAATTAAGGTTTCAGGTGTACAGCCCTGTTAAGCCTTCCTGGGATATTTGTATATATGTATGTGAAAATATGTATGTAAAAATAAAAATAAATAAATTACCTCACATTATATTTATATATATAATATTTAACTTTATTTGAATTCGTGTATCAATTCCTTTCCGAAATCAACAGGCACAACACTAGTTTAATATAAATACTGACCTTTTATTATTTATACTGAACGATGGATACTGGCCATTTAATATAAACACACAGCCATTGAATAAATAGACAAAAAATGGACTAAAATACTTTCCAGTAAAATATAACTTATATTTTATATTATATAAGTCTTTTCATTAAAAATACAGCCTATGTAAATTGCAGAACAAACAAGTGACATTTTAAATTGCATATGGCGGACAAAAATAGCTATTTTTCTTGATGCATCTGTAATGATTTTCATTGCTTCTAGTCACGATCAACCAAATGAAAGGTAAATTTGATCATCGTGGTCGCAGCACGGTTAATTTGTCCAGAGGTGGGCACCGCAGTGCTCATTCATTTTCAGTTCGTTGGTCAGTTATGGCGGGAATTTCGTGTTGAGTGCGACTGTCCGTGATAACAATCGATCGATCACATTAAAAAATAACACAATAAACTGGATCCCCAGCGCCAAAATAAATATAATTCAAATTACATGAGAGAAAGTTCGTGTCGTTTTTGCATTTCAATAAAAGTCCACTTTGTAAACGCTTTCGTTTGACAAAAACCCCATTTGTTTTGCATCCACATTAACGTCAATTCAAACAAAGTAAATAACAGTGAATGAAAGTGAGAACATTCGTAATAATCATATACATTTTACAGGTATTTAATTCGCTGATTTTATCGTCGTACTAAATCTGAAGTGATCGAAAATGAAAACACTAGTGAAAACTTCGTTCAAATATGTACTATTTGTAATAACTTGTAAGTATAATTTAAGGATACATTTATATGATTTAATACACACTAAGTCGGTCAATGAAAATTGGTAAAAACCACAATGGTTTTATAATAAATCACGCACACGTATCGGATATTGCGTGCCTGATTTAACCTTTAAAGTCCGCGTACTAATTTGAGACGAAAAATCTACGACTCTTTAACGGTATGCTTTCTAAGCATACAATATTCAAATTCGGTCAACGTATGTATGTATGTATATAGTAGTGTGAACATTTTGATTTTGTGTTATTTTTGTTGCATGAACGTTTTCTGTAATTGTGGGAAATTAGCACTTTTATGATGGGTTTCTCAATGTTAGTCATCTGATGGTTCACTCTTTTATTAATATTGTTGTTTTTTTTTTAGATTTTGTAATTCTTTAGTTTGCAACTCGTATAATGTCATCGTAAATAATAAAAGTGAAATTTTGTGTTACGTGTGTGACACTTGAGTTTCGAACTTTGTACGCGCAATATTGTACGTTTAGAAATATTTTTGTTTTTATAAGAGAGAAAAGTGAAGAAAACATGACCATATTTTAAGTTTGACTAAATATAATTTCAATTGTTTTTTTTTTGCAACTTTTAATAAAACAAAAAACATTATGTTAAATTTATATATGAAATATTATTTATGAAAAACGAACCACCACGAAATTAAATTTAAATAAATGGGAGAGAGCATTTTGATTGCGATAACATCATTGATCAATAACACTGTTCGACAAATGACGACTTTTTTTTTGGTTCAGAGACGAGATATGACTTTTCTTATAGATATATTTTCTTATAGTGAATACGAATCTGGTAATAAAAAATGTTGATTAGCTCGAGATTCGGAGATATACATATGTATGTGTTTTTTAAATCGCGCGATTTTTCTATATCTTGGTGTTGTTCGGTCGATGTCTCAAAAGATGTCAATTTTCTGTTCAAAATAAATATTGGAATCTATAGTCGGGTATTTTATCAATCATTTGTAGTACTTTTTAGCTTTCAAATCTCTCTAAGTAGTCGTCCAGTTCAAATCAAAAGTCAAAAGTACGTATTTTCTCTTGGGATTTTTTCCCACTTTTAATATTATTTTATATTGAGTATTTTCTATTGAAACATGTTTATTGGGATAGTGTTCTGGCCACATTATTTTTTGTTTTTGTTTAAAAGGGTTAATTGGAAGTGTGCTGAACTTTAAATCGGTAAAATTGCGAGCAAAAAGCTTGTACTAGTATTTACTCGTATTTACACGAATCTGAATTGAATTGAATTAAATTATCTTTATATGAGAATTTAATAAAATTCCACTTAGAAAAATCATATTTCGACTATTCTTGTGTATTACTAACAAAAATTCTATTAATAACTGGCTTACCTCGATAAAATAAACGAATTAAAAAACACATGTCTCTGAATCTCGAGCCAATCAACATTTTTTTGAAAAGTCATATCTCGTCTCTGAACCATTTTTCGTGTCGAACAGTGTAATTTGAGGTTTACTTGGGTTTAATGCTGATGCTTGGGAAGTGTGTATATGAGAATGAGAGGTGGTGTAAAATGATTGAAACAACTTAAGTTGAATTGATCATCAAACAAAGAAATACATTTGAATATTAATTGTATTTTAAATACTACTGGATGAATTTTTAAATCATATTCATGTTCAATTGTTGAATTCTTAGTACATACATACATACATTTGAGCTGCTATATTTGAATCTAGCTGAAGTCCAATTTTCAGTTCTAAAAACATTATTTCAGTTTGAGTCAATTCACAAATTTCTAAAGCAGAATAAACTTATTACAAGTCACCAGTATTTTTAAATATTGTAGAATGCAAAACATTATATTTCATGTTTTGCGAGATATTTCTCGAAATCAAGAAAAGTGAACTTACATAAATACGCCACTTACGAATATAACGGCTCATATATCATATGTGGTGAAAATAAAAACAACATTTTTCCGAATTAAATTAATGCTCATTTTTAAAAATACTAAGTTTAAATAAAGATTCGTCAATATATTAAAAAAAAAATCTTCACTGATACATATTCATTGTTCTGCAAAAAGGATTTAGCCTATATGAGTATTATTTTCAAATCGGCAACTGTAACGCAATGGATCTCTTTTTTATTAGACAATATCATCATCATCATCTCCACCACGTTTTTATTCGCCTCTGATTTCTACACTGATCTACCCTTCGGCATTCCTTTCATTCTCTTGGGTACCATTCGAGCACTTCTTCCGTCCGTTCTTCCAACTATGTGACCCACCCATTGCCATTGCAATCTCTTTACTGTCATTACACAGATTAACCATCTTTGTCATACTTCTCACAAAAATAACTGATTTATTTATTTAAAAATATTAAAATTAGACCATAGTGATTTTACAGTTTGCCCCCAAAGCATCACTATAGCCGGAAACTTGTTTAAACAATATTACTAGTTCCAAATTTGATTAAATGCTAAATTTAAGTAATTTCAGCTGTTTTCAGAGTCAGGGGGATTCAATCAGTTTGTGGTTGTTTTTTCATAGAACCTTATTATTTTTAAGAAGCTTCCGATCGACATATGTACATTTAAATTGTTACAATTTATTTTGGCCTCAACTTTTAGTAAAGAATACTTGATTTGTTTAAGATTCATATATTTTATTTTCCATAAAAACCATAGAAGTATTATAAAAGTAGATCTAAACTTTTTCCGGATCTACATGCAAATGTACTTATGTATAGGTAGATATTTCTACATCACTTAATATGAATTGGTTGTCGCATTTTATTGATCATCAATAAACTTTTATGTATTGTATATGTATGTCAGACATATCAAGCTTTTGCAATCACTCCTGAAAAAAACAAATATAATTTAGTTAGTATAATAAAAACACAAATTGACATATTGGAATTATTTTTTACACCGTCAACCACCCGGAAGCTTAACATTTCGCATTACAAAACAAAAGTGGAACGTTGCCCCTATAAAAAAAGTTTAATTTTAACATTAAAAAATCGTATATGAAAAAGAAAGAACACCGTGAAAGTTACACAGTGCTCGAATTCAAGGCCTTCAGGTTCAAACGGATAGACTTTGTGTGAGCGTGTTTCCTTTGAATCGACATATTTACTTTATTACTAATGCATTGCATCTAAACTCAATATAGCGTGGCTGATGCAACGTTCGAGGTCTGCCAACCACCTATTTTCCACGTTAATGTAATTTGGTTTTGGTGCAGCTAATGAATCTGTTGCATGCGATGCAAATGACGAGAATACCACAGGCAAACATCTAGGAGGCTGTGTGCTTGGATTTGGTTGAGCTGTGAGTCGAACGACTCGAATCTAGATCACTTTTTGCTCGAATTATCATTAAGACGAAGGTCAGAAGTAGATTTGACATTCGTAATATGTATGTAATTACCAAGTGTGACATAAAAGCTCGTTTCATTGGTTGTGTAGTAGCCGTTTGTTGGTATACAAATGTAATATTCAGGGTCGTTGTGTTTTATGCCATTTAAATATTGTTTCGGCTTTTGTTGTTTATTTTTCCTTTTGAACTAATTATGTTTTTTTTTCTTTATTTAAAATTATAGGTGCGAGTGCTGCAATTGTGCCAGAAGAATTACCGTCACTTTTGTCCGTAGCATATTCCAATATACCGCCGATTAAAAAAGGTAATTTAATCATGAAAATACATGAATATTAATTAATTGTAGGATGGTATAATTTAATCTTCTTGGTGTTAAATACATATACACGCTTCATAAAAATTCAAATTGCTAATGAATATTAAATTAATTTTCAAATAATAAAATAAAAATCAACCACTCATTGTAGTGCGTCGAATATATTTTGTTGAAATTACAAAAACAAACAAAATATATGGGAGAATAAAATTTTTGTAGGCATAAAAAAAGTTAAAATATAAAACTACTATTATTATGTTAAAAATTACAAAAAATAAATACATATACATATACTTCATCAGTGACGTCGCTAGGGGTGGTGTATCTCCCCCCCTCTTAAAACTTCCCCATGGAGTTCTTTCGTTTTAGATCATGCAGGTTATACATATGTATATACATATATATTTTTTGGTAAATTTTATTCGTCGTTTTTAAGGAGCTCTAAACAAACGACCAATGCGAAAAAATGATGAAACACTTGTTTTATATGTTTAAAACATGTTAAGTCATCACTAGAGGTAGGACCGTTAGCGTGCCGTTCTTTGTTTATTGATCACAGTGTATTGTTAATTTTTATGTTGAACCTTTTTTTTGCACTTTCCTGGAAAAAGCAAGCTTCTGGTCCTACCTCTAGTCATCACTCATCACTAGACTACGGATACAAACCGTGCTTTTTCCATGAATCGGGGCGGTTTGGCTCTATTTACGAAGCTAGAGTACAAAAAAAAGGTTCGGCGAACCTTTAACAAAGCATTTACAACAGTTGAACAATAAAAGACGCGCCGTGGGTCCGGCCACTACTCATCATACATTCATTTTCTGCAAGGATGGGAAAATTTCCAATTTACTTCCGGGAAAAACGTTTTAGTAGATGATTTTTTCCAAGTTTCATCCCTATTTTCTATTTTTTCTCGTTCTCCTCGATGTTTTTTTACAACTCTACTGACAGTTGTATGATATAGTATGTCACCACTATTGGAATATGATTTCAAAATTTATAATCTACTAGCTGAACCCGGCAAGCGTTGCAATGCCACAATAACGCATGCAATTCCCGTTCCCGTTCTCATTTGTTGGAAAAACGCAGGCATTTGAAATTATAGCGTTGCAATGACACTCATTCCCGTTTTTCCCGTTTCCGTTCCCGTTTTTTACACAGTAATTATCCCGGACATGCATACAACAAATCGTGAAAGTTTCATCGTAATCGGTTCAGTGGTTTATGAGCCTATTCGAAACACACAGACAGACAGACATTCATTTATATATTTGTGTATATGTATAGATAATTTTTTTATATGTACAAGTTTTAATACCATAGATGTCACTCAGGGACAACCTGATAATGGCATCATTGGAAAATATAAAATTGGGTCCATCATCTCTGTCGCCTTCCCAAAGTATAAATAAATACATATACATAAAGCCCTTTTTAATTCCTCGTTTTAAAACTGATTATGAAAAGTATTAAATATAATATATGTACATATATATGAAAAATATAAAATATCAAAGCTGATCTGTTGGATGTATGGGTAACGTTTGTATGATTATCCCTTACATGAGGATTACCCACTCGATTATTATTCAAACAAGTATTGCTCACACGCAGATTACGCACACAGAAAATCAGTATCAAATATGAATCTAATATAAAACTACAGGCAGCACTCGTGGGGGCAATCTTCTTGTGGGAAATAATCCATTCACCATGGGTTACATATTGCATATATACATACCTCCTGTTTAGATATTATACACACACATATATAATCGTTTTATTTTTAATTCTTGAATATGCTGCCTTTCATTGAGAAAAAAACTGAAATATGTAGTCGGAAACGAGTTATATAATCTTAAAAAATATGACGCATTTTTTTTATTACTTTTTTTTATTATATGTCTATAATATATACATACATACATAGCTCAATTATAAGGTTTATTAAAAATCTATTAAATATTAAAAAGATATGTTGTCGTCTAAATAATAATGAGATACATCTGGGTCACAAAGTAGATGTGTCCTTTTTGACTGGTAAACAGCCTCATTTATGTATATTTTTTGAAATATTTGCAAATAGAACATTGAGATTCAACATTTAGAATTAAAAACACTTTTCAGTCTTTACCGATCGTTGATGTCTTTTTTGCGTTCGTAACAAACCAATGATTTAAAATTTCAGGAACTGATTCCAGAGTCGGTTTTGGCTTCAGCTTAGGAAATCATGCTGATTTTCAAGTAATGTTCGAATTCGGACCTCAAATATACACAAATCCCGTCGGTAAGGTCCATAAACAAAATTCTTTATTCAATTAAGACTTGGTATAGTATTTATACAATTTAAACATTATACATACAGGTTCGAGTTATGCAGCGAGCAGCAAACGACAGACGAAGCCGAAGAAATCGTCGACGACTCAAAGAGACAAGGTACAGTGATTTTCGAAAAGATGCAGTTTTCGGACTGTAATATGCACATTTGATGTGTGCCGTTTACATAGAAATGACTCGACTTGTTCTGGGTCAACGATGTCTTCAAAACAACATTAATCTGAATATTTTCCCTATTTCAGTTGAACGATTCCGACGGTGGCAAATTCTTGGCCGGGTGGTCTCAAAATATGAAGCAGAAGAAGACAAACAAGCCGTACGCTCCTCTGGCGATTCCAGACGACGATTCTGAAAGTGGACTCGGTACAATAGATCTAACTAAAGTTTTGGCCGATATGAAAGACGAGTCCGAGGGAGAAATCGTTTTGAGTCAACCTGTATTGCCTCAGATATCTGCCGATGCCATGTCTCAACTTAAGCAATTGTATGGGGAGAAGATCGAAGTACAACCTACATTGGGCTTGGCTTCTTCGATTAGTCCTAAATTTGTGCTGAAAAAGAACGTTGCTAACGGCCACAACGCAGATAGATTAGCTGGATTCAATGTGGACGAAGATGAAAACGTAGAAGCACAAAAGAAGAAGATCACAGAAGAGTTATCTGATGTTAGTTTGGATGATGAATAAATCGGTCATTATTCTTCTTTCTTTATCGATAAAAAAATCTTTTCAAATTATTTGTGTGTAAATAATGCACATAAAAACATGAATGTGAGAACTGTTTCTACTGGAAATGAATTTAAAATTATTCATTATTTTACTACGTGTTAATCTTTTTTTTACATGTGTTCATTGTAAATAAATAAAACTTTTTTATATAATTTTGTTTTTTTAAACAAAATTTGATATTTTCTTTTATTTGTCCTTCTAAAATAAATATCGTTTATTGGCCATAAACATAAATTAGAAGTGTGTTAATTTAATTCTGTATAACAGTAAATTAATTGTGAAATTAGGTAAGTTTAATAATAAGATAATTTTAATAGCAGCATCTATCAACAAAAATAAAAACTAAAATGATATTTTGTTTTGTATAGATGTCTCTAATATCATTTTTAATTAATAAGTGTATTTCGAATTGTTGATAAGTATAAATTAAATTAAAATACATATATAAATAAGGTATAAATTAATTATTTAAGATCAGTTTGTTACACTTTCTTTAATAAGTAACCTGATAAAGCGTACATTACAATAAGCACACGATTTACTTTGTCATTATTTTAAACTAAACGAACTCTGAGACATCTTCAGGCGTTTTTTCTTAACTATTTGGAGTGAAACTTTGATAAACGAAAATTCATTCAATATTCCAACCGCTTTTCACTTCGCTTATACGCGATGTGTAAATTAAAAAAATAATATGCATTCTCGTACGCCATTTGTAAACAATTTAAATTTTTGTTTGATTAATCAAATTTATTGTTAGCTCGTTTTAACGGCAATATATTTACACGTCTATTACGAAATATAATTTCTTCATCGTTGTTCGCTCTAATGTTTGCGCACTAGCTCGAGCTTAATTTATTTACTTAAATCGTGGTATTTTTATTTGAACGCACGCACGTTTTCACTTCATTTCATGTACATACAGGATGCTGTTCAGTATTTATATCGCAAATTCCGATGACGACGATCCCGAATATGTGTAACCACCTTTGATTTCGGTTCGATTTTTATTTATTCTCACGTGATATATTTACATAAGATGAAGATCCTATTAAAATTATTTAGATTTTACTATTTTTTTTTTAAATATTTTTACACAATCATTATATATTTTTATAAATACCTAAGTAGTCATAGTTGTTCTTCTGATCTGAGAGGATCACTACCTCTTTAAAATGATTAGATGGCATACTTTAATAATCAACACTCTGTAAAATTCTTCTCTATTACCCATATGCTTAAATTATATTATGATTTTCATGTAAGTAGTGTGTAAAATGAGTTGCAGAACGCATCTTAAACAAACAATATGATGTAAATTATATACATATCGTAAACGGTGAAAATGTTTGTCATTGTGATGCAACTCTTAAAATCGAGTATAGTATATATAATATAATGATAATAATATATATAAAAACAGTCGCGATGTATGATTGTGCCGGAACGTCGACCAGTATGGATATTTAAAAAAAAATTGTATGCCAGGATGTTTTATTAATCATTATTATTAGAGGTAGGATAGTCACAGTGCTATCCATTGTTCGGCAAACCTTTAACAATGCATTTACAACCTTTGAACAATACACGGCCCCCTCAGGCTCCGGTGACTAATTATTATATATACATATGTATAAGTACATATATCGATTTTGATTTTGATTTAGATTCCTTTTTTATTTCCAGTTCCAGATTCCTGTTTCAGTTCCGATTCTGAATTCTATTTTAAATTCCGATTCCCGATTCCTGCTTCAATTCCAATTCCCGATCCCTGTTTCAGTTCCGATTCCCGATTTACAATTTTTATTTCAGTTCCGAATTATTAATATTCCTATTGTAACGTTAATTTAAATCATGTATCAATTTGTTTCCGAAACCACCCGTTGAGATTTCAACGGGCACACCACTAGTTATATATAAAAACGGACGCGAAATATGTTTGTTTGTTGGCAGGTGGATGCGTCGACTTGCATGGAGTTAAAATAAAATGTAAACATGCTCCTGACTTGGAACGGGTGACGTCAGCGTCAGATACATATCAATATACGGAGCGTACGCACATGCACACATCCACGAAGACACACACATTCATTCATCATTTCGAACGAGTGAACGGTTACATCGGCGAGCGTGTAATGCGCGCGCTCAACAATATACTATTAATACGTGCGCGTGCCTATAAATTGCCTTACATTATATTTATAACATACAACTTTATTTTAATTCGGATATTTTATATATATATATATATATATATATATATATATATATATATATATATATATATATATATATATATATATATATACATATATATATATATATATATATATATATATATATATATAAATATATATACATATATATATATATATATATATATATATATATATATATATATATATATATATATATATATATATATATATATATATATATACATATACACCAGGAAGGCCTAGCAGGTAAACCCCATTGCGCCTTCCTGGCCAATTACAAACAATGCAGCATTTTTATTACACAAGTCGCTGAATTATGAGACAATGAAAACTCTAAATTAATGAGATATCTATGAATTTTAACTTGTACATTTAAATTTTTTTGTACATCAATTTTATTGTACATTAATCATATTAAAATAGTGGTGACATAGTAGGTAGGAAATTTTTAGCCAATTTAATCGAGGAACCGTTTCAACAATGAAATCAGAAAAATTGGCCTGGAGTCACAAATATCCTGTCTGACGAGCAGCATTACAGAAAATATACTCAGAATAAATTCTTTTCAATCAAGGCTAACTCACGGGATCGAACCCGGCGTTTCTCGGTGCTAGGCAAAAGCCCAACTACCGAGCCATGCTGCTGGCTAAATTCCTTTCTGAAACCACTCGTTGAAATCAACGGGCACAACACTAGTTAATATATGAAAAGAATATAAATCTATACATGTATATTAGTCAAATTTACGTAGATAAATTTCACATTGAAAAATGCTAATCACTCTAATAAAATTAGTACAGGAAAAGACATCGACACTAAACCAGTGCACATTTCAATATGCATCGATTAATATCAAACGGTAAAAGTGTCACAAACGTGACATGCGACAGATAAACGTTTCGACACGCATAATATTATTATATTCATATATATATATATATATATATATATATATATATATATATATATATATATATATATATATATATATATATATATATATATATATATATATATATATATATATATATAATCTAATGGGGTTATTAGCATTGGTGAATATTGTTCCGGTCAATGACATTGGTCGTTAATCAAAAAACGGAGATTTGGTCTCATGTTCCGAGTCTCGAGAGCACCTGGCCGATGCAGGAAAATCCCTGAAATGACAAGTGGATAATGAATTGAGAATGATATACCATAGGGATATCCCAAAATATCGAATATTGCAACAATGCGTAGGTTTTGTTATGTGCGTTTGACTTTGCACTCGCACCGGTTGACCTAAGAAGCGCGCCACTCTTGCTACTTCCTGTTTGAACGGAATGGTATTCTCGGAAAAACTGCGACGGAAATCGGAAAATGCGCTCATTAAATACAACCTCTGAGGTCTACAATCTTGCCTCTGTTTAGCACAAGTCGCATTGCTTTGCAATGCGATGAAACGATCTGGAATTAGCGTGATTATTGCGCTAGTAAAATTACTATGTTTATTGATGTTGTTGTGTGGTGATGATCGCAGGTAAAGCGAATCTAAAAAAATATAATTTTTTTTCATAGTTTTAATCCATATTTAAATATTTACAATGTCAAAGATAATAGAGCAATAATCGAACCAAACTTTTGTTGAACGTGACCAGAATGGTATTATCAAATTATCTAATATATATAATTTCGAAAGAGATGTTATCGAAAAAATTTAATGTTCTATGACGACGTTACCAGATTACTTTTTCAGTTCCGGTTTAGAATTCCTTTTTCAGTTCCGGTTTAGAATTCCTTTTTCACTTTCGGTTCAAGATTCCTTTTTCAGTTCCGGTTCCAGATTCCCGTTTCAGTTCCGAATCCGGATTCTGTTTCAGTTCCGAATCCGGATTCCTGTTTCAGTTTCGGATCCCGATTATTTTTTCAGTTCTTTATCACGATTCCTGTTTCATTTCCAGATTCAAATAAATGTAATAAAAAAACAAATTAATGTTTACTATTAGATTAGCCATGTTTAAGCGGTTTATATTACAAATACCGAGCGAAGCCGGATAAAAACACTAGTAACCAGTATATGTACGATGCAAATAGGCCCCATTGCACATATGTACATATATAATATACAAAGAAATAATTAAATACATTTAATATGAATAAGTAGACATATACATATATATGTAATAATTTTTGACATAGATAGTACATAATTTGGAATGGCTTTAATTTTGGAGAATTTTTTGTCGTAAACAAGTGTCAATTACGAATTTATTTATTATTTATTGCTTACTCGTGATGAGCATTTGTAATTAAGGACATTGAATTGAAAAATAATATCTAAACGCATATAAGTTGAATTTATTGACGGCCTTTAAGTGGCAAGGGTGGCAAGTTATAAGATGGTCACGGGTTCGAGCCCTGGCTCAGTGTTGCTGGCTGGACCTTGGATAATGTACATTTAACTATAAATGATTTTTCATTCAAAAATGGGCCACCAAACCAGCAACTAATAATATACATATAATGCTTTCAACTAAGGGACCATGGGTTGTTCCCTGGCCCGGTGCTGCTGACCAGACCTTGATTATACCTGTATATGACTGCGGAGTTTGCCAATTTATTTAATTTCATTGTTGAGCAGTCCCTCACCAAATTGGTCATCTATCCTCTATTTGTTACCTCTATAGTACATTTCTACAAATTTGGCCAAAGGTGTCCTTAGGGAAATATATATAGTATATGTATAATTTGGTTTTGAACGTGTAGAGTGCATAGTACGGAGCGTGTATGGGTGGAATGTTTGTATGCTACTTAGCTAGTAACCATATATGAGACAATTCACCGTTCACCATTTGGAATCCCTTGCATCCTGACCCTACATATGTATACCTATAAATATGTTTATGTGAATTGGTCGCAATATTTACAGGAACCGTTTGGTTAAACATCATAAAAAATTGAAACGATCGACCTCGACAAACCAAGGTCTGGCCAACAACGAGACTCTAGTGGAAATCGAACCCATGACACAAAGTATACGATTCTTACCACTAGGTCATGCTGATGGTTATATATTGTATAAGTTGAATCTCTACACACATTCGAGCTGTCATATAAGTTCAGTAATTTTGAAAAAATGTGTCACAAATAAAAAGTACAAATTCCTGTGACAAATTTACATTGTCCATCCGGTATAAGATGACAATTAGGTAAAATCATATGCTGTCCTTATCACCCCATTTCGACCAATAGTACAATGTCTTACTCTCTGCACGAAATGCTATTGGTCGAGAGGCGGAGAAAGAGATAGCATTCTCTAGATATGTCTCTATAGCAATATAGCTAGTCTCTTAATATAGCGGATCAAGTATTATTGGTTGCATATGACGTCATGTTATGGTCAGAGATTGGCGAACAGGATGCTTTTATGCACAAAAAGGGTTCATTATTGTCAACCTTTTTTTTGCTCTCTTGCTTTGTAGGACACTAGTGAACCATTTTTTTGTGCATAAAATCATCCTGGCCGCCGATTTTTGGCTATGGTGGTGATTGTGATTTATAATCGAGTAGACTTGACTGTCATTGATACTATAGGTTAAATTTAACGAGCGAAAGTGATAAATAAACAACTTTACGAGGCGATTTGACTGGCCTATAATATATTTATAATACACCTGTGTATAAAAATGCCTTTGTGTCAATTAGACGCAAACCAACACCGGATATGCAAATATTTAAATAAGTCGGATATACATATAATATGAAGCATATTGGGAAGGTCGCTTTGCTTGAAAATGAATGATAACACAATAAAATATCTGTCGTAAAAGACCGTGAAACTTTTACTTATCCACCCACGTTTGAATCATTCATTCGTTGTTGTGATTTTTTCTGCACTTCAAATCAAACATCAATTTCTCAAGAATGTTAGCATCATCGGTATATCTTAATGTGGTTGTTAGTAGGATTGTGAACATTTTTTTTAACTGACGTTCAGGTCAGGATTATCGTAATCATTTTTTCGGTCAAACTTGGCTGACCGTCCATGACTTCGGTGTAGAAGACCTTCGGTTGTATAATTACCAATTTTCAATTCGTTCATAGGTGAATATATCGGCCTTGTTGCCTTTCTTTCAAATTTATTCTCTACAATACCAGTGGAACTTTGGTAATTAGGACCGCGCATAATTCGATTCTTAATTTTTTCCGGACTGTCGAAATTTTAATATTACTTACCATGTATAATATATTCGATTTAGTTTTGTCGTTAATTATGTAGAAGCGACAATTTTTCAGTATGTTCAAACAAGAAACAAATGACTAGCGTTCTTTTAAATAAATTCAATACATTAAAAAGCTCTGCAAAACAAAACAACAAGAATTGTAAATACGTTTTTGAGCTCTTTTTACTATTATGCTGTACATTAACATTAGAATAATATAATACTATGATTACTAACAAAATTAAATTCAAATTGTAAAATAGAAAATGATCAGCCATTAAAATAAATATAAGATGTATTGTGAACATAATTTAGTAATAATAAAAAGCATTTAAAAATCAAATAAAAAAAAACTTGACTTCTTTTGTTTTTATTGTATTATGAGTATTTAAATAATTTAGTTTCACTTTATATTATAAATAGATATTTTAACTTATTTAAATTATAATTGCATACTTGTAATAATGTAATAAATTCGCTGAAAACGTCCTTCAATTTACGCGGACTCTTTTTAGCGCGGTTTTCATCCAATTTAGCTGTTAAAAATGTATAATTTCTATAAATGCATTTCGAATATCTTCTCATGTAATCCGTGTGATGAAAAGAAGTCAGTTGATGACGAATTCGCGATGAAATAACAGGAAATGGTGGGCTATAAATCCGAGATCGAAAGTAAGACGCTATTTTTCGTGTAACGTATCTATGCGTATATCATAGATTTAAAATGTAACTGGTATTCTTGAAAGCGCCCAATGTTAAGTCGACCAAAAAAAAATGAAGATTATGAATTTTAAATGAAACATTTACCAATGGTGAATTTTATAATGAATTCTAAAGTGAATTTAACAATGTAATTGAGAATATAGTATATTTACATGCAAACATACATATGTATGTACATATGTAATATATGGTATGCCTTGATTTAAATAAATCCAATTTATGATTTATCGTTCATTTGTAAACATTACGGAAAAATTCAATATGTGCGAAAACTCACTCCTTAGGAAGAGCTGAATTTTTGTACTCTGATTTATTTTTCATATTCATACATATGAAAGTAGGTGCTACTTTAGTATGCGGTCTACCTTCACATATCTACGTTTTTACTTTAATATGTGGTCTCACTGTGTCAGTTTTCGCGTGTGACACTGAGACTAAATAATATACCGACCCTAACAACCCAATCTTAAATGAATAGGGCTTTAAATTTTAATTATAAATAGGTTTTGGCTGCTAAGATATATGTTTTTAAAGTATTATTTCATCAATATTTTCACAAAAAAAAAAACATTTCTTAGCAGTCAACATCTATTTATTTAAGGGGCTAAACAAAAATTGTAACAAACATTTCATTGCTACGATACAAATAAAAAAATTATCGTCATGTCTATAAGAATTTCAGTGCTCGATACCAAGTTTTGGTTCGATACGACTAACGGTGTTCAAAAAATCCCCAAAATACACAGACACACACACACACACACATTTTTTCTAGATCATGAAAACGTGATCAGTAATCCATTCTGAGTTCGAATCAGTCAAAATCTCGAGTTCGAATTTTCGCATGATCACAAAACTTCATCTATTGTTACTACGTACATAGATAAAGTAAAAATAGTCGCATTCTAAGGTAGACCGCATACTAAAGTAGCACCTGAAAGTACATATATGTAAATATAAATTTCTAGTTTTTGTAGTATCGAAATCGTGTTTTCGATATTTTATTCACAAATAGACTTTAATGACTGCAATCATGTTTGTTCAAAACATTGACCACTTAACCATAAGACTTATGACAATTTTCTTAAAAATATTCTAAAACACTCAACACATGATGATTTTAATGCTGAAATGAACTAATTCAAATTTGATGTAGTTTGGACTTCGAGCTTAATTAATTAAAATAATAATACCTATTTAATAAAGTATTTACAAACGGACGGGATGTTTTTGGGTATGTTTGTATGTGGCAAGTGCATCGACAAGTATGAAGATTTTTAGAATTAGTTAATCTAAAATTTCGATTTCGTTTCGATTCCTATTCCAGTTTCATTTCCGATTGTGATTCCGGTCCCAATTTCGATTCCGGTTCATTTCCAGTTGTGATAACGATTTTGATTCCCAATTCCTATTTCAGTTCCGGTTCCGATTCTGATTCCTATTCCGGTTCCAATTTCAGTTCCGACTTGGGTCGCGACTTGAATTCCGACTTCGATTATGATTCCAGTTAGGATTACGATTACGACAGCAATTGTTGTTTCTTATTATTATTGTTGCGTAAGGGTGGGTGGAGGATCCAAGTAAAAGGCCAACAGTCGTTTCACAGCATTTATTGATGATTCAGGAGTTACACACACTGTCACTGCTCCGTCCAGAATGAATTATATCGCCTACGTACCGTCTTATAAAGGGTAGATCTCTCAGGACGCCTAATCTGTTTACCTGTTGTATAGTCACGTATTCGGATATGTATTTCCAAGAGATTGGGTCTTCCCATACCGATTCTGAGAAATAACTAATAACGGTCATTGTTTAGCCTAAATGCACTTAGAGTCCAGATATAATCTTTGGAAGTAAGTGCATGCATTTAGTTAACCGATAACAGATATCCGTTGGTCTAAGTACAATTCGCTCAATCCACGGCGTACGTAACATTATTATATGTACATATAACTATAATAAATATATAACTAAAAATATTTGAATGCACGTATCAATTCTTCAATTATCAATTCCTGAACCACCCGTTGAAATATCAACGGTAATATTGATATAAATACGGCGTGACAATCATACATGCTAATAGCGTATAATTATTAAAATCATCATGCAAAAATCTAATAATGATTCGTCAAATTTTCAAAATTTATTACGAGTGACTCACAAATTAATTATACGACTTGCAAGGTGCTATATGTATTTTTTGAAATCATAATATTTAACTATCGCAAAAATTCACGATCTTGAAGTCCACATAATATGCATAAATATACAATGATGTAAGATGAAACATTGTGTTGACCATTGCTTGATGGCAGCATTAAAATTTGAATTTGACGATAAATCGTACTTGGATGTTTTGCACATTTTACGACTGCACGGATGTGCATTATAAATCAAATTTAATCTCGTATATAATTGCAATGTTCAAAGTGCGCACGAAACGAAAGGGGAAAACCCAAAGGTTTAAGGAACACTAACATATTGCATGCCCACATGGACTTAAAAAATAACAATGTTCGACAAATGACGCCTTTTTTTTGTTTCAGAGACGAAATATGACTTTTCTTATAAATCTATACCCAGTAAAGTCGAATCTGATAATAAAAAATGTTGATTGGCTCGGCATTCGGAAATATATGTGTTTTTTAAATCGCGCGATTTTTCTATATCTTGGTGTTGTTCAGTCGACATCTCAAAATCTGTCAATTTTCTGTTCAAAATGAATATTGAAATCTATAGTCGGGTATTTTATCTTTTATTTATAGTACTTTTCAGCTTTCAATTCTCAACAAGTAGTCGTCCAGTTCAAATCAAATGTCAAAAGTACGTATTTTCACTTGGGATTTTTTCCCACTATTAATATTATTTTATATTGAGTATTTTCTATTGAAACATGTTTATTGGGATAATGTTCTGGCCACATTATTTTTTGTTTTTGTTTAAAAGGGTTAATTGGAAGTGTGCTGAATTTTAAATCGGTTTAAGTCTGAATTTACATCGACCGAACAACACCAAGATATAGAAAAATCGCGCGATTTAAAAAACACATATTGTATCTCCGAATCTCGAGCTAATCAACATTTTTTATTACCATATTCGAGTTAACTGGGCATAGATCTATAAGAAAAGTCACATTTCGTCTCTGAACCATTTTTCGTGTCGAACAGTGTAATCGAAGAAAATATCCGATAAAATTACCCGTCACATTTAATTCATAAGTAAGTATGAACAATAATTTACATTTTATACCTGTACCGTTTTTTAGTGTCGTGGTTTACAGAGCAAAACATCAACCAGTTTTTGTTTCAAAATATTATTATAATGGCTTGTTTGCGCTTTCAAGTGAAACTGGCTACAATGCAAATGACAAATAATGCATTTCTCTGGAAAAAAAATGAAAGAAAATACATGCCAACTATTGAACTGAATCAAAACCGGTAAAATGTATCAAAATGGTAAGTTTTTTATCAATAAATATCGGGATTCGCAATTATGTCAGTTTAATATCTGCCGGTGGAAGTTTTACTTCTTAGGATTATGTAAATAATGTGGGATTTTAGTTTTACAGATTAGAAGAATATATGTATTCATGATAAGGTTGGCATGCATGAGTTGGCCATCAGGTGACGCTTAACGAGCAACCCGTTTGCTGTGGCTCTCCGTCATAATAAACCGCCCAGCATGTCTCACTTCAAACTACCGTCCATGTTTTCTAACAACCAATCCTACAATAAAATGGTGACACGACAACTCGTTCACAGATTTTCCGTAAACCGAGGATGCGCTCCAGACATTACGTATACGGCCATCTATTTCTCACCCCGTCTGTTCACCAAGATCTCGTTTACTATGCCATTACGTATGCAGCCATCTCTTTCACAGACCGTCTGTTATCGGTGAACAGACGGTTTGTGAAAGAGATGGCTGCATACGTAATGGCATAGTAAACGAGATCTTGGTGAACAGACGAGGTGAGAAAGAGATGGCCGTATACGTAATGCCTGGAGCGCATCCTCAGTTTACGGAAAATCTGTGAACGAGTTGTCGTGTCACCGTATGCAAGTGCCCCAATTTTTACGTTTTTCGTAATAACTATGTGGTTTTCAAAGCTATACACTCTATATTTCTTGTATTCCTAGAATGTACTACAAGAAATTTATTTTAATAGATTTTGTATGATTTATAAAAAGGGTACATCGTAAAAAAATACATTTATACATTTCTACGTTCCAAAGTATGATTTAAAGGCGATAGCGATAAGTCATGTTTTTGACTGTTCGCTTGCATATTCTTGTTGATCGATGAATCAATGCGAGAGAAAGAGACATCTATATTTTCGTAAGCTATTGTTTTCGTCGTTTTTGGCGCGGTGCTATCGAGTCATGCAGTCATCTGTTCACCGATAACAGAAGGTCTGTGAAAGAGATGGCTGCATACGTAATGGCATAGTAAACGAGATCTTGGTGAACAGACGCGGTGAGAAAGAGATGGCCGTATACGTAATGCCTGGAGCGCATCCTCAGTTTACGGAAAATCTGTGAACGAGTTGTCAGGTAACCCAATAAAATATGCGATGACATGAAAGTTTCGAGAAATTTTTTATTTTTTTAATAATATTGTTGCGTAAGGGTGGGTTAAGGATACAAGTGAAAGGCCAAAGTCGCTTCACAGCATATATTGAATTATACAGGAGGTCCACATGTAGCTTGCTCCAGAATAATCTGATATGGCGTGTGTACCTCCTTATAAATGGCAAGTTGCTCACCACAGCTTCCCCGATCCATTTATGTATCTATTGTCTAAGCACGTACAGTTTTAAGTGAGTCTCACGCTCTCGTCCCGGTTCTCAGAATTCTAGCGGGTACTTACTAAGTCCCGTTAGGCCAATTCGGGGGTCAACATTGTTCACCCCCAAATGCACTTAGATAGCGGATACTCTCGTGTTCCCTTGTTACAATATGTATATAAAGTTGACGGTCGCTATACAAAACTCAGTGCCTGAGGCCTAAAAATAAATACCATTGAAAAGTAACACGCAACGTTACATACACAAAATATTACATTAACGTTACACGCACAGCATCCTTGACGATTTTTGCAAAAGGTCGGTACGTATAGGAAGTTCGCCAATAATTTGCAGATCTCAAATGCCTGTCTATCGTACAAATGTTGGTCAAATATTGATCTTAATTATTCAACGATGGCTCGTTCATTATTTCGCGACGAAGTGAAGGCCGCAAATCCATTTATAAAGGCATTTGGCTTTTAATTTTTTATTATATTTGATTTCAGCAAAAATACGCACCTAAACGCGGCGTTGACAGGTAAACATTCTTAATAAATATGGATGATACTCGTAGGTTGTTGAGATTGTTGCACGTGTCTATAAACATCGAATGTGTTGAAAAGACCTTGTCTCAATTAGTGAATTTTTAAATTTATAGTATGATCGATATAAGTGTTGTTGTATTTTTATATTAAAAAAATATGAAGGACTGATTTATCGTAATTGAGCATAATTATTATATAATATAGTATATTTTTTGCATCGGAACTATGATACATACATACATACAAAGGATTTTAGTTTCTTGCATTAAAATATATGTAATTCAATTATGTATTTGAATATAAATTTATAATTGAATCTTACCAAGATTGAAAATATTTTTTAGCAATAGTAATTACGTACATGTGTACGTATGCATTTTTTTGGCCACAACACGATTTTAATCTTCCTGCTTTAAGTTCTGTATTTTTTCTTTATATTTCTTCCTGTATTTTTTGTTTGTTTTTTTTTTTATAGAAGTATGAAAAGGGTAATTAATTAAGGCCTCTATTTAACCGAGTAGTAAAACATTCACATTTTGATCAGTAAAAAAAAACATTTGGTAGGTAAAAATAATGGATTGATCAGTGAATATAATAAATGATCAGTTTGTATTGATCAGTTATTAAATAGAATGATAAGTATTTAAATAATATGAGCAGTAACCAAAATGATCAGTATATAAAACGAAATGATAAGATTTTAAAATAAATGATCACTTATTAAATGAAACGGTCAGTTTTACGCATTCTGATAGATGAAGTGGAGCCAATGTTGCCATATCGGATCGTTTTCGGTAGTGTATTTTCCAGCCACGTGCGTTTCTTTGTATACGCCGGACTACGCGTTGATAAAATCTGACCTTCACTGGTGTTTTGATTTCTCGCTTTTCTCCTGGACTTCGAATTCATTTCTCAACTGGCATTCTTTCACTTGCTGACGCTACTGGCTTCCTGATTTTTGTTTTTTCCCATGAACTGACTTTTTCTCGGATATGTGTTTGACTCGGTTTAACAACTTGAACATCGTTCATAAACAAATATTGACCCCCTCTCCGTTTTCAACCCTCTCGATCCTCGCCCCTCGCTCCAGGTTCATTTTAGTCTCACTGGCTCAGTTCTCGCGTGTCTGTTAAATTAATAAATACTGGCCCCAAAACCCTAATCTTAAATTAATAGGGCCAACCCTAACCAACCCCGTTCCCATTTGTCGGAAAAACGCAGGCAGCGAACACGTTGGTCGTGACGCGAAAACATTTGAAATTATAGCGTTGCAATGACACTCATTCCCATTTTTCCCGTTTTTTCACAGAAATCTTCCCGGACATGCATACAACAAATCCTGAAAGTTCCATCGTAATCAGTTCAGTGGTTTAGGAGCCTATTCGAGACACACAGACAGACAGAAATTCAATTTTATATATATAGATTTGATCTGTAAAAGTACACTTGTCACTTTGGTTGCAATCTGCAATCGATTGTACATGATTAATTGAATAAATAAAAATAAAATAAAACATGTGAACTAATTAAATCAATTTGAGATACGAATAAAGGTCTGCTTAAACTGGCACAGTATAGACCGGCAACTGCACGTAAACAACAGTATGAAAGCTATTATTTAGTACATTATATATGGACACATTCTTATGTACCGTAGCGTAGACGCAACAGCAGTAGCCGACACGATCCATTAATATTATACAGCAGTACATATCACAGTAACGTATCAAGCAAAACCGGTTTTCTTTGACCACTGTTGAAATATTCACGCATGACGTGACCGATGGCACGCGTACTAACAAAAGTGTGGATATTAATATTTTTGGAAATGTCATATTGTGATAATTTTGACTCTACGATACGATACGATAGTATAAATAGATCTTAGAGTGCGTTTGTTTTTTTTTTAACTATAAATAGTGGTTACACAAAGAGCAGATTATTAATCATTGAACTAATGGATAAAATCTAGGAACTATTTTTACTCGTTCTTTATAATTATTGCAACGATGACTGTAATTACGATGCATAGGTTTTCTAATTGTACAATTGTTTCAATAAACATTTATGGGTGACGTTAATAAGAGATGCAAGTTGTGTAATCGCGTCATATTGTAAACGTAAAGGCTTAATATTTAGTTGTTAGTTAGTACGTACATAAATAAATTAATAGCTTTTTGAAATTAAAATAATAATAAAAAAAACACCTCGATTTCAAGCCAAACACTGTACGGTGAGAATAAAAAGTAGATAGGTACTTTAAAGAGTACATTTGCGTTGCGTACACAAATATCTACATATGCACATATTTGTTTAGTTTTAATAAAGTAAATCTCACGTTCCGAACACTTTGATTTTTATCCGTCGTAAAAATAAATGCAATTATGTAATTTCGTTTAAATTTTGTCAATATTGTTCAATGTTAAATATATAACAATACATAATTCCCAGCCTAACTATAATATTAATATAGGTGATAAAATATGACTGGATGCTAGACTTCTTCTATATATATATATATATATAAAAATGAATGCCTGTGTGTGTGTCTCGAATAGGCTCCTAAGCCACTGAACCGATTACGATGGAACTTTCAGGATTTGTTGTATGCATGTCCGGGAAGATTACTGTGAAAAAACCTCTTAATAATAATATTCGTAATTACGATTTTACTGACGCGAAAGTAAAACTATCCCGCCTTCAACGCATCACGCCGCGAGTGTGACAATAATCGCGCCACGCCTACCTTGCACTCGAATGTACCGACTATTCTGGGCTGTATCACAAACACACAGCGGATGGCCCACGTCAACAAATATATCTATTTCTGCGGAATGGGAACGAGAACGGGAACGGGAACGGGAATTGAACGTATTATTGTGACATTGTAAGTTGCCGGGTTCAGCTAGTCTTGAATAAAAATTCTAAGCCCGCTTTAAAGGTCAAGGAATTTGAACCTTAAAGACCTCAACATGAGGCCACCACCCCCCCAACGAATACAGTCCAAGAGATTTCGTCGGAGAACAAGACGGTTGTTCATGAATATCGCACAAGAACAACCGCGCATCACTGTTCTAATAAAAAAAACACACTGTACATAACCAAGTACAAATTTAACAACAACGCATGAACACATAAAGCGCGCATGCGTTAGGAAACAATACCTGAAATGTGTCGTGCGAATGCACGCACACCTCAAGTAAACATGCATGTATGCATGTTTATGCGTGCATAAGCACGCACGCACACACACACACACACACACACACACACACACTGTGTGTGTGTGTGTGTGTGAATAAAAATGAGCAGATTATAGGTTTGGACTATTTGAGACAAGGAATTTTCCCGTACGTTATATTATACGTTATGCATAGGGCTGTGGCGTGACGGCCGATCGTGTCGAGGAGACGTAAGGAAGCGAGGTAGTGGGGAGGTGTAGAGCGTCTGACATGTGCTCTTGATGTTTAGCGCCGAGCAATCGTTGGAACGAGTGACGTCAGCGTCAGATGCACGGCGTGGGAGCATACACATCCAAGAAAACAGATATATATACACACGTTCATTCATCATTATTCATCATTATTATTTATTGTTACTTTTTTATTATTATTTTATTTTACCATGTTTTATGCTTTTTAATTTTTCTGTTTTTTACTAATTTTACTTGTATTTATATCTTTGTTAAATGTAGGCCATTGTGGCGCATTAGGTTCTTCCTGTAATGCCACAATGGTCCAAAACTATTATTAATAATAATAAAAATAATAATCATTTCGAGGCGGGCGGACGGGGAGCGCTTTAATACGCACGCGCGCTTATAAATTACCTTACACAATATTTACATATACATATATACGTATGTATATAACATCTACAACTATTTAAATTCGTGTATCCTTTCCGAATCCACCCGTTGAAATCTACGGGCATAACACTAGTATATAAATAAAATCAAAAAAGAACTACGATAACACTCACGTGGGCAATCTTCTTGTGCGATATAACCTTTTCACATTTATTTCTCAACCTAATTGTGATTAAATATATTTTCTTTGAAGGTCAACCTTTTAAAAACAGGCAAATTGCCAAACGTAATTGCCCATTCATATGGAAAGCCGTCAAAAAATGTACATGAAAACTATTTTCGGTTGGTGGAAAATTATTAAAACTTAACGGAATTCAAAAACGCAACGGTTTGTTTTTATGTACATTCGGTTGGGCAATTTTATCTCAACAACAAATTAATATGTCGGCAGTAGATAACAAGTCAATTGCAAATGTTTTATCAGTTGCAGTCAAGGTTAATAAATTTCTTCAGAAACAAATTACTTAATCGTTTTGGTAAAGCAAAATCTCTAACTATGATACAAATATCTCCAAGACATAAACATATGTAAATCAAGTGGTAAATTGTCCGATACCGCAATTAAGTATTAAATCATATTTGTGTAGATCAGATCTTAAGAATTGTTGCTTTAAAACAAGAAGAAAAACAAAAATTACACAATAAAATATTTATTCATAAGTGTTTTCACATTGTTTATAGATTATGTTCAAAATACATGAAAGGTCTCTACTACATAGTAGCCACTGATACAGAGATCACAATGTATTGCTTCGTGGTTGCGTTTATGTTTAGCAGGTTACGGGGTTTGATCCCGTGATAATCTTTAATACTGCTGGTCAGACTTGGATATTTGTTGCTCTAAGTCGATCGTTTCTTATCAGAGGTTGCCAATTTATCTGATTTCGTTGTTGAAACGGTCCCTCCGTCAAATTGGCGAAAATCTTCCCACCCACTGTCACAAATATCTGAATTTGATTTATGTACAACATGTAAAAATTTATGCACAAGTCTTAAAATCCATAAATTTCTTTATAGATTAATTGATTGTTTATATCGGGTTCTTCAGCCTCTCAAAAATACAGCTATACATGTAATGAAAATGCAGTACTGTACATTAGCTAGTACATGTAGACAAACGAATGAAAAAGAAAAGAATATGACTAAATTATTTACGAAATATAAACATGTCCAATTATGATATTATTTTGCTTACTGAAACTTGGTTGATGGACACTATAAGTGATCAGGAACTCTTTGATGAAAGATATATAGTGTGGCGAAGAGATCGTAATTATGTTAGCTTAAACCAAATACGTGGTGGTGGTTGCCTTGTGGCAACTAAGCGTGAACTTGGAGTTGTTTCACGTCCAGAGTGGCACTCTTCTGCGGAGGATATCTGGATATCTCTCACTTTACGCAGCACCACTAATCATCGCAACCTTCTCAAATTTCATATATGTGTATTGTATTTATGTTCTGAGAACATAGGTAATTCTTTTAATACTCAACTTACTAATTTTCTTGAAAACATGTCTACTATTTCAACTAACTACCCGGATGATAGATTTTTAATTGTTGGAGATTTCAATCTAAGTAACATCCAATGGTCCCAGGATATCTCCAGAGGAGGACTTATACCTATCAATTCGTTAAGAAGCACCGAAATGACTCTTATTGATGCATTACATTTTTGTAATTTTAAACAATATAATGGAGTACTTAACTTATTCGGCCGTATTCTTGATCTAGTTTTATCAAATGAACATTTGGTAGTAGATGCCTGTTTAGATCCTCTCGTTCCTGAGGATCCTTATCATAAATCTCTGTTAATTACTGCTGATCTAACTTTTTATCGATCACTTAAATCTAAACCTTATACTAGATTCCTTTTTGATCTTGGTAACTATAACGAGATTCAAAATGAATTAAACTCTGTTTCTTGGTCTTATTTACATACTGTTTCTCTTGATGATGCTGTAAATTCATTTTATAATCTTATATATAATTTAAGGGATAAATATATCCCACAGAAACATGTTCAAAGTAGAAAATTTCCCGCTTGGTATACTGCACCCCTAAAAAAAGTCCTGAAGGAAAAGTACAAATTTTTTAAGAAATTCAAAAATTATAACAACCTGGCTGACCATCATACCTTTGTACTATTACGCAATCGGGCAAAAACTTTAGAGAAAGAATGTTTCAAAAATTATATGACTTTAGTAGAAAACGACATTTCCTTGAATCCCAAAGCATTCTGGTCCTACATTAAATCAAGGAACAAAAACAACGTCCTACCTCATATTCTGTATCATGGTGACATTACTGCTGATACGGGGGTGGACATTTGTAATTTGTTTTCTTCCTTCTTTTACTCGACGTTCCTTAAACCGGTCTCTAATCAATCGACTTCCTCTTATCCCTTACCAACCAACGTCTGTTCTGTCACATCTTCCTCTGAAATTGGATCAATTGAAATTCGAAGTGAAAAAGTATTAAATATTTTGAAATCAACTGATATTCATAAAACAGCAGGCCCAGATTTAATTTCTCCAATTTTTATCTCAAAATGTGCTGAAAGCCTAACTTTACCACTAACCATTATCTATAAAAGATCTATTAGTGAGGGCCTTGTACCTTGTATCTGGAAATCAGCATTCATATCTCCTGTACATAAGAAAGGAAAAAAAAACGAAATTTCCAATTACAGGCCTATATCAAAGCTATGTATATTTGCTAAGATATTAGAAAAATTAGTGTACGACCAACTTTTTCCAGCTATCTCGCAATCTCTTAGTATGCAACAACATGGTTTTCAGAAAGGACGCTCAGTTACAACAAATTTACTACTATTTAATGATTTCGTTACTAATGCCATGAACGATCGGTCTCAGGTTGATACTATATATACAGATTATAGTAAAGCATTTGACAAGATTGATCACGATATTCTCCTTGAAAAACTTTTACAGATCGGTATTCATGGTGATCTCTATAGATGGTTCACCTCATACATTACGCGTCGATCACAGGCTGTCTCATTAAATGGATTTATATCGAAATGGATGAATATTCCTTCTGGTGTTCCACAAGGCTCCCTCTTGGGACCTCTATTATTCAATATTTTCATCTTCGATATTGAAAAATGTTTTCAGAATTCAAATGTACTATTATTTGCTGATGATATGAAGATTTTCAAGAGAATAGACAACCGAAATGATGCTTTGGCCCTACAAGATGATTTGTTCAGACTAGAGGCTTATTGCAGCATAAATAAGTTGGAAATTAATGTAGCAAAATGCTCCTGCATAACCTTCACCAGAAAACTATGTCCAGTTGACTTTCCTCATTCAATTAACGGACATAGACTCACAAGGGTATCGGAAATTAGGGATTTGGGAGTCTTTTTAAACTCTGATCTATCCTTTAGTAAACATATTGACAATGTTGTAGCTCGAGCGTCGAAGGCCCTCGGGTTCGTCATCCGGTCCTCCAAATGCTTTACTTCTATAAAATCATACAAAATACTATATTGTGCATACGTAAGAAGTATTGTTGAGTTTGCATCCCAAGTTTGGAACCCAGATTACTCTGGTGCAAGAGACAGATTGGAGCGCATTCAGAAGAGATTCCTGAGGTACGTCAGTAGCCGTTTTGGATTAACCTATACTTCCTATGAAGATGCTTGTAGGTGTCAGCATCTACTTCCTCTTGTCAAAAGAAGGGAGATAGCTGACATCTCAACAATTTTGAACATCCTTAACGGCTCGATTGACTGTCCTCAATTATTGAGCAGACTATCATTGCGTGTACCAAATAGAATGACTAGATGTAATGAGCTCCTTTACATACCTAATACTTTTTCTAATTATGGAAGAAGCTCATTCATCTGGCGTGCAAGCTCCACCGTCAACACACTAATCTTAACAATTTCTATGTTTGACTTATTTAATATTAATGCTATACAAGCTAGAGTAATTATTGCAAATTTGTTTTTCGATGATTAATTTTAATGAAAGTTTATGATTATGATTATGAATTTTTATTTTGATGTATTTATTTTGTCTTTTTGTTTTTTGTTATATATTATATTTTTTATATTATTTCATAATTTTTATCATATTATTATTCTTATTATTCTGATATTTTTATTATACTGTTATTTCTATTTTTTTTCTTTTTTTGTTTTCTTTAACTATCTTACTCTATTATCATTTTTGTTTCTTATTTTAAATGTTTGAGCTTTTCTTTTTTTACCTATATGTGAAAATTATTAATGGTTTACTTAACATAATTATATTTTTTTTACTATCAATCTAATAAACTGTAAACTGTAAATTTTCCAAATAAATAAAATAAAATAAAATAAATAGGACAATGCATACATACTTAAACATAAAGTGATGTAATATAATTGGATAAATATAACCAAAGACTTTTTATAGTTGACGATTTAAGCAAATTTGATCTTGTTCAGATATACTCTTATTATGAGTTCACACATCTGATCAAAGTAAACATTCTTATCTGTAGATTTGAATATAAGATTTTTTCTTCTCAAATAAAAATAAAATGTCTAATAAAGTTTAGAGGTAAATACTTCTATCCTTGAAATTGTCTCTAAGGCGTTCGCTTACTTATATGATGATTAAATTCGTCAAAAATTATTTTATGGAAACCTTTCCCATGTCAAACCGATTTATATAAAACGCAACTCTTGTTAATAGCCCGACGACAAATTTAAATTATAAGAACAGAGAGATTATTTTTATCTATAATGAAACGTTCAGTCGGATGTACAGTAATGAAAATGCTGCAATGTTTAGGAAGACGCATTAGGTTCTACCTGTCAGGTCTTCCTGGTTAATATCTATGTAAAATAAAATTTAACAAATTATTTTGTAAAATAGATATTTATTATGTTGTTAGCATAAATATAATCACCATATTTAATGTTAATGTTAAAAAACAGCTCAAAAACATATTTACTATGCAAGTATGAATACAGACCTAACAATACATGAAGCATAATATTATTTAAAGAAAAAAGTCGAAATAAGCACTCTGCCAATGTAACATCAAAATTTGAATTAAAACCATTCATAAATAGTTTCACCATATTTAATGTTAATGTTGAAATATAGCTCAAATACATATTTACTATTCAAGTATGAATACAGACCTAACAATACACGAAGCATAATAATATTTAAAGAAAAAAGTCAAAATAAGCACTCTGCCAATGTAAAGTCAAATTTTTGAATTAAAACCATTCATTTATTTCAACGTGCATAATGTAGTATGTAGTACCGCAGGGTGCCCGCGCGCGCGCGCGAAAATCCACCTACACCCGACCGATCCCCAAGTCGATAGGGGCGAGTGTCGCGTACGTGTATTTTGATACGTCGTATACTAGTCTCGATTTGAGGGCGCGATTTATGCACAGCGGTGGGTGGTTCCCCACAGTGAATCAGTTCGCTCGTTCAACGTACTGGTACGTAGTTGACGACCTTGCCTTCGGGCTGATGATGAAGAGGTGGAAGAGCGTCAGAGCAGCCCCGAAGAGCTGCAGCCACCCAATATCGGACAGTCGTTCTCTGACCGTCGCACGCGACACATACATTCACACTACGTGTGTACAGTAACGTCCGTCTTGCGCTAGTTGTGATTGGTCGATTATTTGTGTAGGTGTCCCACCCCCTTTCATCCCTTACACACCTCGTTAGTTCAAGTGATACAATTTATTAAATTGGGAAACACTTGCAGATTTATTTTTAATGGTAAGTAATATTTGTTTTTTTTATCACTTAATTCAATTGTTTTTTTTAATGATAGCTGTCCCTATATACATACATATATTGAATATACGGATAAACGTAAATGAATATTTTAATAAAAATAATCTTATTTAAAAAATCCACTTTTATAAAGCTTCTGAAGGGTTGATTTTGAAAAAAAAAATAACAATTAATTAATCAATTTAATATAAAATTTTCACTGTTGTAAATAATTATTAAATACTATTTAATTTATTCATAGTTTAACGTTGTTTCTCTTGATTATTATATTTGCATTTAAAGTTAGTAGTCTGAGAAGAGGGAAGTATTTATCTTTAAGTCCATTCATAATCATTATGTATGTATGTATGTATATATGAAGTGTTATTATTAAAGATAAAGTATAGTTTTTGTGAGAAATTTTGACTAATATTTAATTATTATCTTATTCTATGTTTATTTTTAAATAAATTTACGTACCTAGGGCTGACGATAGGGGGGGGGGGGATCCCTAGAGCACGTGCCATTTGATGAGACTCGATTCTAAAAAAATAGTCCACACTCGTTGTGTATCTCACATTGAAATTTATAAAATATAATTTAAGAAAAGCTTTTTAATTCAAAAAATTTACTTTAAAAAATTGTCTGCGGCACAACTTAAGTATTTACATAGTATTGATTCTGATATTTAAATAATATCAGATTAATATAAATGTACATATGTATATTTAGGATATTACGAAAATAATAATTTGCCTGCGGTGCATGCTTTTACCTTCATAGTCGTAAATATATATATAAAAAAAAGTTGAATTTCCTTTTTGAAATGTTTAAATAGGGTTTGGTGCATCCGCTCTAAAATCGCCAGATTAACAGAACGGCAGCTTTAAAAGTAATTCTCGTTTTCTCGAATGATAGATTGCACATCAGATGACGTGTAACCTTTCGATGTGCACAGATGCAATTATCTAATCGAATCGAATCTTGCCTTATTAAACTCGCCTGAAAGATCCAACTCAATTTTAATAATTACCATTTTAATAAATGCATCTGTGCACATCGAAAGGTTACCCGTCATCTGATGTGCAATCTATCATTCGAGAAGATGAGAATTGCATTTAAAGCAGCCGTCCGTTAATCTGTCATTCAATTTGTCTGGCGATTTTAGAGCGGATGCACCGCATCCGTTTAAATAAGGCCCCCTTACAAAAAATGCCCAGAAAATATTTTTTTCACTTCCGGATTAATTAGCATTAAAAAAGATTAATTTAATTTGAAAATATGTATGTACAATGTATGATCACATACAAAAAATGTACATATCATGCTGCTTTACAATAATCATATTTCATAATGTGTATTGGAATTGTCGTTTATAATGACGGTTATAATAATAATCGTATATAATATGTAATTGTCTAATATGTGCGTGCGTGCGTGCGTGCGTATGTATGAAGTACTCGCTGTTAACACCATGCTCCGTCTCTCTTTCTCCCCTTGGAATCGTATATCATGGAAATATACGCGGCACATCACTTCGTTCACGTTATTGGCCGACAAAAACAAAAGATTTCGTTTTCAAAAAAATTTATTAAATTTTAAATTATTAATTCTGTTTATCCGAATTTCGATATCTTACCGAGTGCATAATTATGTGCACACAGGCAACTAGTATATGTATAATAGCATTTGACATTTAATTTGCATCATTGCCTAGTCTGGTGCTATTTTCATTTAATTGATTCCATTGAATATTATATTTGAAAATTACGAACATTCAGTTTCGTGTCATTTCAAAAATTATTAACTAAAAAAATGCGTTCGTTCGTTTGTTTTTTTTTTTTTATAATCGATATAATAGAATAACAGTGAACTAAAATTTAGTAATTTTTGTCGTAAAAAACACGAGTAAACAATATTGCGCAAAGTGAAATTTTAATTGGAGCATTTCACAACTTTAAGATGAGCACATTTTGGTAAGATTAGAAAGTTCATTGTAATAATAATATTTTCAACTCATGCATATATATACATATATATGCGTTAATACAAAAACAATTTTGTTATTATGAATGCAATTCAAATTATTAAAAGATAAGTACAGCAAAAGCGCAATATCAAACAAAGTAGAACATTCGAGAAAAAACTGCTACAAATTCAATAATAATAATATCAAAAATTAGTGTTAAAGTAAATATCGTATAATCAAGAAATTCCGCAACAGCTATACAATTAAATTATGAAAGTCGATAGCGACTTGTCAACAACCTAAAGGCTAATGGGAAGTTTTCGTTGCTTCAAAATATTGATGTTTATATGTAATATAATTTTTTGATTGGTCTAAATGGATAGTGTATATGTTCAAACATTACTATCTGCATTAGTCGATTCGTATAATTACTCATTTCGCGATAAGTTTTCACACACAGATGTTCGGAGTAAGTTAAATCAATACTATACAATTAGTACACAAAATGAAAATAGTTTTAAGAAACGATTTATGACTCATCCTTCTGGTAGAAATAACGAAAATCGTGTGCATTCAAAGAAAATACGATTTGAATGTACATATATAGAACATTTATGATAAATCTTGTATTAAATATCTAATATAAATGTAATTTCGAAAGAGACTTTGTAACTGTTGTTGGTTCGTAGAAAAGCAAATGAATATTCAAATAAATTTAAATAAAATAAAACTATTCAAATAAATTTAACAAAATGTTTACTATAGATTGACCATGATTAAGCGGTTTATATTACAAATACCGAGCGAAGCCGGGTAAAAACACTAGTAATAAATAAATACAACTTTCAACTTTTATGCACCTTATTATTAATATTGCACTTGTATTTTAAAAGCTTTTGAGACTTTCATAGTAAATTTTATTTTGAGTCGACATTTACAATACGTATGAAAATATGTAGATGTGTGTCAAAAAAAGGCAATGCTTAAGGGCGGCATATTATTGGGGCAAATAAATTGTAGATGATCAGTAAGTTATTTTATCGATCACAGTCTTCTAAACTATTGTCTGTATGTTAAAATAAAACCTAAAACAATAAGACTTTTCATTTTTTTCTATATACATACATATATATATAAGTTACCGACCATTTATTTAAAAAAAAAAACTGTCAATTTTATTAGTTGCTTATTGCGGTAGTAAGATATTACGATAGACACACATAATCATAAGCGGAATTGGTTTCTTTTAGATAGTTTTGCACATGGAAAAAAAATGCTAGCATGCTTAGTCTGCACCATTGCAAAATTACCCCCTAGAGTGTTTTCGATGATTTTTTATACTTGTATTAACAGAGATCGATAACAGTGATTCCTATATTTGAAGAAATGTAAAAAAAAACTTGTCGAAATAATAGAATCGTGCGAATTAACAATGACATGAAGAAACGCCCTTCCCAGTTGGAAACTACGAGCACGTCCATGACGTACAATTGAGTGTTTGGACCTTTAGAGGAGGAAAATATCATTGTTGATTTTTACTGAAATACATATGTATAATTACAGTTAAAACGATTTTATTTTTGAAAAAAGCTTCATATGCCGCGCATTTTTTTTTCAACAGTATTTGACAAAGGTTGCATTTCAAACTATGTATGTATGTATGTTTGTACCTTTACTTTGTTTGGAGAGTTTATTTTGTGTGTGTATTTATTATGTATATACATATTTATACATATGTATGTATGTTTTATATTTATGTACATATTTGCAAATATTGAGAATCTCCAAAGTATCGCAAATAGCGTATGTGTATGTTTAGTTTAATGTTTACCTCGGTTCTGTCAATTAAGCGTTTCTCAATCAAAGACGATCATTGTCGCAGTTTCGCAACGATTCGGTGTAGTTTTTTTTTTTTGAATTTCTGTTTTATTTTCATTTTAATATTTTATTATAATAATTTTATGTGCGCGCGCTTATGTATAAAAGCGCATTAAAATGCACGTATTGCCATTTGAATTTGCGCAACACAACGGACTATCTTTCGCAATTTCAATTCGATTCGAAGATAGTACAACAAATACCGATCGATTCACGGAGCGCGATTTTGAAAAATTCAAACCTGCAGGAGGTCGACTTTAACTTATATAGATATGTAGAATATATTCAAAAAGTTGCATCATAACTGCGAAAGTTCAAGGAATGTATTATTGCACTTATTTATTTATGTATTCGTTAATTTAAAGCACATTATAAATTACGAGACGTGTATATATGTATTGAAAAGCGATGAATGTTTTTTTTTAGTATTTATGTTTTATTTTTTTTAAATAATAATTCAAAATAATTAATTATTATTTTAAACTAGTGTCACATGCTCGACCGTGGTTGTGTGCCTCGTTCCGACGTAGAAATGCATAAAAATGAAAAGTAAATATATAATAATAGCATCTCGAATTTGTTGCATCTTATAAAATGCATAATGTATCAAAAAATTTCTAGATGTTTCTATTGTATTTTATTATGTACTAGAGGTTTTACCCGGCTTCGCTCGGTATTTGTAATATAAACCGCTAAAACATGACTAATCTAATAGTAAACATTTTATTAAATTTATTTGAATAGTTTTATTTTATGTAAATTTTTTTGAATACCCATTTGTTTTTTTTTTTTATTAAATTGACTGTCATGAACAAACAAATATATATACTGACTCTTTCGAAATTATATGTATACCAAAATCGGCCCCAGCGCCCAGAGCCTTTGCCCTTAGGGCTTTGCCCCCTAGGGCTTTACCCCCGGGGACTTTGAATCCTTTCAATCGAAATAAAACGAATCGGCTTTTATGAATCGAAAAAAAATCGAATTTGTCTACGAACTACATACATACAAAGTCTCTTTCCAAATTATATATTAGATAGATCTCCACACTTGTTCGCGCGTCCGCCACATACATATCCATATACAAACATCGCGTCCGTTTTTATAAATATATAATTATTCATACAATCATCTGAATATATTTAACGAATATTTCATTTTATATTAATTGAAATAAAAATATTCCGCTCTTCAAATATTATAAATGTAATCATAAGCGACTTAATTTTGAATGACACTTGAAAATCTTCGTTTTTTTTTTTATTAAATAAAATACCGCTAAAGATTTGATCATCGCCTATTTGAGTTTCTTCTGTAATATTTATTATTCGTTGATATAATATAATATTTACATATTCTGACATTGGAATAGTAAGATCTAAGATCCTTAAAAATATTTTTTTTTAGATTTAAAGTGCACAAGGTTGAATAAAAGCACATTAGCGAAACCTTGATGCACTTTTTGTTGTTGAAAGATAAGAGAATTGTAATACATCTCTTCTAATATGCAAGATTATATTCTTTTAAAGGTGAAGATTTTCTTGAAAGTTATTTTATAAACCGTTGCAATGCCAAATTCTAAATTTAATATTTCTTTTTTTTTAGATAACATTTCTAAGCGATCCTTGACCGTAATATTGATTCAAAAACTCTGTTCAAATTAAAGCATTTAAAATAATAAGCAGGTATATTTTGTTACAAAAAAAGAATGCAAATCTTATTGAAAAGTTAAATTATGACCCATTTTTCGTATATAATATATATCCAAAGATATGCTTTGTTATGTTTATAAATATTTCTCAGTCAAACGTCGCCATTTGCGTATGACAGGTGAGTTTTTATGGGCATTGGAAAAATTATATATACACATACATACATATATTTGTATTATTAATATGACATGTAATAAACGCGAATAATATTAATAGTTTATTACATTTATATTGATTTAAAATCCATTAAAATCGGACAATCGTCTAGAAAACTGTCAACCATCGGAAAGATATGTAATGCGTATTTTGTTTTGTAAGGCTATATTTTTTATTAACCCTTACTTGTCGTATTCGCGTTTGTTTTTTTGGTTTCGATTATTTATGCAAGTGTTTAATGTGTTCCGAGTTGCAACTACCAAGTGTTGGATGTGTTCATGGCAGGTTCGATTTTTATATTACCTAATATTATATTTATTATAACTATGTACTGTCAAAAGTTAATTGGAATAATTTTCCGGTAAACAGTAAGCGATCTGAAAATCATTTTGAAATATCCGGTAATTTGATGTTTTCACTCGTTTATGTACTTTCCTCGATTCTCTGAAATGACGGCTTTACGTGACAATGATACGAATTTCTATATTATAATGTGAATTTAAGCCGGTTTCGTATATGTATGTTTATGTATAAATGATTTAATCAGTTAATTTTGCATACAAATTGAATGCACTTGTTAACAATACTCGTATATATGTATGTATGTATATCGTTACCTACTTTTGATCAAGTTAAAATACTATGTGCTTTTTTTATAATATATCAAATCAACTTTTGCATGATTTTTTTTAATTATAACTCGAAAAATTGTGATTTAAGTAATAGTAAAATATGAAGGTCGATAAAATAGTTTTCATTCATCATTTGTCACTGGAAAAAATGTGTGATTTTGAATTTACGAGGTTTATAAGTAGGTGTAATGATATATATGTATGTTTATTACATATGTGTAACAATTTTACATTGAAAAAAAATAAAAAATGCGGCAATTATATGAGCCGTTATATTTTAAAGTGGCAAAAGTCCACTTTTCTTCATTTTGAGAAATATTGTGCAAAACATTGATTATAATGTTTTGCATTTAGCAATATTTAAAAAATACTGGATGTCTGTAATACGTTTATTCTGCTTTTCCAACATTCTGGATTCTATATCGAATTAAAAAAGGTGATAGCAATTTGTGAATTAAATTAAACAGAAGTAGAGTTTTTGGAACTGAAAATTGGACTTCAAATATAACGGCTCATATGTATCGAGTTAATATTTTGATTTTTAAATGTCTTTATTATCTACATACATATATCTATATATATATATATATATAAAATTGAATTTCTGTCTGTCTTTCTCGTATAGGCTCCTAAACCACTCAACCGATTACGATGGAACTTTCAGAATTTCCAGTATGCATGTCCGGGAAGCTTACTGTGAAAAAAAAACGGGATAAAACCTCTTAATAATAATATTCATAATTACGATTTTACCGACGCGAAATTTTGAAGCGCCATTGTGTAGTCAAAGAAATGTGTTCGTTGGTAACCACGTTACCAGTTGGTTTATGATGACACGGCGGTGATCAGACGTTATTTCATTTGAACCATCACTTGAAACGGGAACGGGAATTGCATGCCTTATTCTGGCACTGCAACGCATGCCGGGTTGAGCTAGTAATACATAAAAATGATTACACACGTTTGCAATACATCTTAGGTCTATTCTTATGGTTACTGATCCACCGGTCATTTTCCATTTAAATACCATTTTAATATTATTGTACACTGCACAGCATAGTAGGAGAAGAAAGCTCAAAAACCAATTGCAGTAAATACGTATTTGGGATTGATCGAAACCATACCTTGAAAGCAGACGATAATCAATATGTTTATTTCCCTTTCATCTTAAAACCAGTTTGTGGGGGATAAGACGGCTCTTACTTTCCACGAAAGCGAGACGACCTGAAAACCTACAATTTGAAAGTATGTACATACATACCTTGCCCCGTCCATTCAAAATCAGATCATTTCACAGACCTTGACATTGGCGTATGACTGGCATAATTGGCATAATGTTTCATTGCGATAGGCCAATTATACACATACGTACGTACGTGTAATTGAATATTAACTTTCGCTACAGTTACAGTCGACAAGGTTTACAAGAATCGGTGGCATTTTTCTTCCCTCGTTTCCAAGTTCATCAACATTTCCACTCTTAAGGTCCCCTTAAGGTTGTATTGAAGCTCAACCTTTTCGATCCGCTCAAGTTCTAGGTCGTTCTGTCTCGCGATCGCTTCAATGTCGCGGGTTCAATAAATCGCCTTTACATCTCGTACAAAAAGAAATTCAATTGATTATTAATGCCGGTATGTTAATGTGGGTTTTTTTTCTTCTTCTTCGTCTTAATACATAATTACACGTGTGCCACGGTGCAAGTGATCACGCCGACATTAATCATGCGTTTCCTATCTTAATTTAAGTGATACTAAACGTTACGCAGCCTTCGCATTCTACATAAATACTGATGTAGGTGTGTTAGTTACACATCGATATTATGTTTTGATAGGTTCTTGAGATCCTTTCCTGGTTTTGAAATTAGTTGGCATTTTTGAAAAAAATAGAATTTTAATATCGAACACGACTTGATTTAAATATTATACGTGTCGGTTTATACTTAAAAGTTTACGTTTGTTTGTTTACTTCTTTAGATAATATACACGAATAGGTGAGAAATACTATTTTTGTGCTAAGTTTTGCGTATTTATTTTTATTTTTAAATACTTTGGTCTATGATAATAGAAGCTACTGATACACTGATCATTGTTTTTTTTTATAGATCACTGGTTGTTTTACCCGGCTTCGCTCAGTATTTGTAATATAAACAGCTTAAACATGGCGAATCTAATAGTAAATATTCAATTGTTTTTTTATTAAATTTATTTGAATCGAAAAAAAATATATATATCGAATAGTCATAGAAACTATTTTGTTTACGAAGTTCCCAATCAATGATACAAAGTCTCTTTCAAAATTACGTATATATTAGATGTATTATATATTATACCAGAATCCGGCGGCCCCCAGGGCCTTCGCCCCCGGCGCCCCTGGGGCCGGAGGCGAATTTATTTGAATATATCGAATTGTCATAGAAACCGATTTGTTTTCGATGTTTCGAACGAAAACTTTATATTTACATACTTACAAAGTCTCTTTCAAAATTATATAAAATATGTCCGTATTCCATAAATAAATAAATAATATCTACAACTTACGTATTTTATATTAAAATATTATTAATGTAAATATTTCGAAATACGAAACACGAACTCAAAACTAACAAAAAATAAAAGTCAATTTCTACCGACTGCTATCTATACACACGAACAATGTTATATTTCTTGGCCAAAATGTAATGCGAAACTGAAACGAAATGTAATAGGTCATCGTGGGTCGAGTGGGCGTGAATGATCGGTTCGACTATTGTGTATAATATGACCGATTTACAATATTCATAATTATATATTAATTTTTAATTGAAGACTATTTAATGTCGATGATTTTTTGGTGCACATTAATACCCCTTTGACGCGTTTTGCAAAATAATCATATGTACATATAGCATCGAAATGAAAAATCATCAAATTAATTTATTAAATACGAAGATAAGCGAACTACTTTCGTCAACTTAAGGCGTAAACACATTGAATCGTATGTTACGGGCGCGTTCTTGGCCTCTTGTGCTGAAAAATCATATCTCATTACGGTTTTTTTTTACGAAAAGTTTCTCTTAAATTTCTAAAAATATGACAATCACCGTTCTCTAACAAATCTATGCATGTCAATACAAGGATTTTTAGCCTGCGTGCCATAGCACAGAATAGGCGTGCTAGCGTTGTTTTTACATGTGCAAAACTATCTTAAAAAAAATAACTGTGACTGTGCCTTTAATATGTTTGGGTGGACGTGTATGATACAAGCTATACAATTACGCGCTGTAATTAGATACAATGTGTGGCATTACATGCTACATTACACGCGTGCTTATTCACGCTCAATGTAATATGTATGTATGTATGTTGTTGCGCTTTTCTATATATCTCCGATATAATTGGTTCGAAATAAAAATCGGAAAGCTTTTAAAAAAACTTTTTTTTTCGTAAGTCCTTTAAAATTCCTTATGCAAATAATTATTATTGCCTTTGTAGATCCTGTTTTTCCTTTTTGGAGTAAGACGCCTACGATGCACAGACGCACCCTGTTTAATTTATTATCGGTCCATTTCCATTTAAAATTTAAAGTTGAAAGTCAATAGCAATATACATATGTATGTATGTATTATATACCTCGTTTAAAGGTTCGGCCTCGAAAATTTCCATTTTCAAATCTGACCGTGGAAAATGCAACTGGTGACAAAAAAGAATAGCCCAAAATGAGAATCAATATGCAAACATGCAGTAAAGGTTTGCACCATTGAAGACCTTCAAGACATGCTATGTAGATATAAGGTTCGTCTTAAATTTAAAAAGCGTTCATTTGAATATATTTCGAAGAAGACTTGTATGCACATAAAAACTGTAAATTAGCTGAAGGTTCCAAATACATATATATATATACATAGTAAGCTTTGACCTTCTGAGAATATCTTAGTTAGAACAAATTATGGCTTAATTATTATACGTATATGTATGTTTGCGGTTTGGAAAAAAATCGAGACTCTTGACGTGTCAACGCTTATTTCAATCAAAATGGCGGTGATTAATTTGGCATACGGGATGGCCCTTACGATGTGATCCTATTTTGCTTCTTATTATTTATAGTATATTCACGGTCATCCTTTAATATGGGCTTTATTGAAACTTTAAGGCGGTCGACTGTTTTCAAGGTCGGTTTATAATAATCGTATGTGGTACATATTCCAGGATGAAATTGCTGATTTTAATTGCTTTCTCGAGGTGATTTATCACGCGCATGTCCGGTTTTTCGATCGATTATCGATATTTAAATGAAGTATATGAATGTTAAGTGTGTAGTGCAATTGTTGACAGGACGATTTCGAAAATACGTACGTACATATAATGAATTGTGGATGATCCGTGTCAAGGTTGGGGAATGTTGTTCTTTTTGTGTGTCGGGATCATTCATGTATTCGACGATTAAAAATGCATGAATTCATTTTTATTTATGTATTGTTTAAGATACAGTTATGTTTCATTATGATTAAATATTATATTACAAGCCATTTTTCCTTAAGGCTAAAGTTTGGGCTCTACGTGCAGCAATGCAGGACAAACTTTTTGTTTGCATGAATTTTGACACATTCAATTGTCCAGATGACATTGTTACCAAAAAAAAAAAACCCATGATGTGTTTATTTTAAGAGGAATTTTTGAGCGGGTAAATTTTTGTATGCGATGTTTTGTTATGATGTTTCGAAGTGATCTTAGTTTAGCTTTAGTTTACATATTACATATATGTATGTATTATATGAAAACGGATTATTTCCCAGCCCACACGACAATCGTTGCCACGAAAATCGCGAATAAGGAATATTTGGTACTCGAGTTCTCGTTAGTATGATAGTTCGCGTGGGTGACTCTCGATGGATGGACTTTTCGGGTGTTAGATGTTCCGTGATGGAGATTTTTGTGACTTTTGCGAAATCATTTTGTGCGGAATAATCACCGAACCGTATTGTATGTATCTTTAGTCATCGTTATGGAATGTCGTTGATAACACTGAGCAACAAAAAAAATTACCGGAGCGGAGACTAATGACTAGTCACCGGACCCAGAAAGTGCCGCGTATTGTTCAAAGGTTGTAAATGCATTGTTAAAGGTTTGCCGAACCTTTGTTACAACAATGGAACAATGGATAGCACTGTGACTATCCGGTGTCTACTAATGACTTACTTAATTCGAATATGACAATGATTTTTCGTGGCCTCTACTTTTTTATGAGATACTAATGGTTTTACCCGGCTTCGCTCGGTATTTGTAATATAAACCGCTTTAACATGGCTAATCTAATAGTAAACATTTAATTAAATTTATTTGAATGGTTTTATTTCATTTAAAATAAATTGAAATTAATCGTTTTACAGCATAACATGAAATGACTAAATTATCAATTTTTGCTGTTTGTTTTCAATATACATTATAAATAATTCTAACTAATTTAATTAAAACCAGTGCAAAACTCTGTCGCTATAAATATGTATTGTAGATGAATTTTTGGTGCAAACAATGTGCATGTATGTACATACGTATGTATGTTTAAGCTGAATTTTATTTGAATAATTTTCTATTTTGGTATTAATGGAAAAAATATAAATGCGCATTTGTATTGTAAATAAAATTTCGCACTTTTCATATTTTAAATACATAGATATATTTAGCTATTAATTTTCAAGATGATTGATAATTTAAATGACACGTGTACTTAAATCATTCTTACCACTTATACATACGTTGCATCATCCATTCATCAATCATACGTGTGACACTTTGACTAGGTATTCACACGTTTTTTTTTATCATTATGTACAAATGCATTCGCTTTAGAAAAATTTCTACATTTTCCTTTCGTTTTCGTTGCAAGCATTTATTTATTCATTCAGGAATACATTACGAAATTTGGCCTAAAAACATTGGCAAACTTCGTTGCTAGGCTGAATTATACTTTACGTATTATATACATACATATGTACGATAGAATGATGACAGGGTATACGTTGAATACGTCAAATAGTTAATTAAAATACGCATATTTTTTAACAACCGATAAAAATATCGTCATCATACATTAACACATATCGTAAACATAAATGATTACATAAAATTTGTTTTTAATATAAACAATATATGTATACAGTGTTGTATGTATATATGTTTTTAATTATAATAAACAATTGCGTGTCTGCCAATACTTTTCAAAATGGAACTTTGATCTTAGCATACGAATTAGCGAATTGATCGTTTTAATGATGTTTACACTTTGTAGTTTTTATTGTTATGTAAGTAGTAAGTACTTAAATGGTGGCGCAGTTCGGAAACATTGTACTACATATTATATGTATATACTGATTGATTTGTTTTTTTCCAGGTGTCACCAACGATGATTACCTTCAGATAGTGATCAGTGTAGTTCCTAGTGTGTACATAAATCTGTATTCTGAGTGACATTTGACTGTGTGTTCGAGAGTAAAGCACGAGATTGAAGATGAAGGATTTGATTCAAGTTTGGAACCGAGTGGCCGGTAGGACTTACAGCGCGGTCAACACAGGAACACACCAAGAAAACTCCGATGACATAAATTTAGAAAAACAATGCAAATTTTCCGGCTCAAAGCAGGCGAAAAGAAGTAGAAGTGAGTATTTTTTTGATTGATTAAAAAAAATGCGTTGAAAATATGCAAAAATTGTTATTAATTTACTAAACTCTTTGCTTTTAATTAATTTGTTTATATTAAGATCATTTTTTTATATAGAGATGACTTGTATATTTTTTTAAAAAACGTTATCCAAATGTTGTGATTTTTTTATCATTTTGAAAAAAATGACGAATATAATAATTATTGCAAATTATGAAATAAATTTAATCGTAGGTATAAGAAGCGTTTCAAATAAATTTCGCCATTAATTTTTAAAGCTTGAAAACAGGTGTTAAAAGATTTATTTTATAATGAATATTTATTTAATTGTATTTTTCGGGTCTACCTCACGGGCCCGAATGTGAAACGCCCGAAAACGCAAATATCGGAAGGCAAAGATCGAAAATTGAAAGATCTTAAGTCGAAAGATAAAAAAGGGTACATACTCACTTAATTTGCGCGAGCAGGATACAACAGGAACAAGGGGAACAGGCTTTTCCTCCCGTATTCTGCGCGCGCACATTAATACGGGAGGAAAAGCCTGTTCCTCTTGTTCCTGTTGTATCCTGCTCGCGCAAATTAAGTGAGTATGTACGTGAGTATGTGCCGTTTACCATGCACCCTTTTTTATCTTTCGACTTAAAATCTTTCGATTTTCGATCTTTGCCTTCCGATATTTGCGTTTTCGGGCATTTCAGGCCCGTCACGGAGACCGGTATTTTTCACATGTGTAAGTACTCGGATATTTTTATTTTTATTTACATTTTCGGATTGATCCTGAGTGACACCTATTATAGTATTAAACTTGTGCATATGTAAATAAATTTATAGATTACTCGTGGTTTTACCCGGCTTCGCTCGGTATTTTTAATATAAACAGCTTAAACATGGCAAAACAATCATAGTTGTTTTGTCATAATACTGCTGCTACTTGATATGTATAGGTACATATTATATGTATATATAGATGTATGTGCTAATTCAATTCTCTAAATCCATGAACTTTAGAAATTTTAGAAAGAAATAACCCAAAAAAAAATCGCCAGCTTAAATATCGCTAGCAAATTATTTGAAAATAATGAAATACACAAATGTATATTATAATAAATTAAATATATCCTAGTATTAAGAATTGTTGGCGTTGTTAAAATTGATTAATACTTAAATGAAAGTGATCCCACCGCTGCCACCTATATTTTAAATATATCATAATATAAATGTGATGCAAATATACTATTAATTTAAATTAATTGCCACTAGGTCGTCAATTATGTGGTACTATTATTATATGTAGTATAATAAATTTCTCGATAACCCAGGGCGGGTCTTAGTCTTCTTCAACATTGTCCTCAATTATCCTCTTTGTTGGGGTGTTGACCTCTAGCTGGGTACCTTGATCATTCTTGTATTCCTTTGCCAGATCGTGTTGAGCTTTTTTTTCGAATCTTGCTGTTTTTAAGATGAACGGATAATTAGCCCAATGCATTTTAGTTCTTGGCTGCCTAATAACGTGTTTAAATTACGTTTCTTTCTCCTCTGTGTCTATTGTTTTTAGATTGCTATGACTCTTGCTATGACTGTTTAGCTTGTCTAGCAATAGTCCTACGTAATGTACAAGTTATAGAGTTTGATCATAATTATTATATGTTCATGGACAAATTTATACTGAGAATGAAATTATATAATATAATGAAGGAAGAGCAAGTTTTTAGTGTAGGATTGTATGAAAAGAATGAATGCAATTTCATTTACAGATTGATTGATTCCTCTTGATTGGAACATTCAAAATCACACCAAAACATTTTATCCCAAATTCCCGGCTGGCCAGATTAACCAGCATCCCAATTAAACGGAATCCATTGTATTCGTTATTATATTTGTTTGCATTTTGTTTTTTCCTATTTGGATACTATGTATTTTATTACGTATATATGTACATATGTATGTCTTATAGAATCTTCTTTCAAAAACCGTATGCGGTCTAAATTTGAATATCACGATATATGTACATAAATATGTATGAATGTAGTATAACGAATTTTATGCTTCAGAATTGAAAATTTAAGCTTTGGATATGTATGTATGTATGTATGTATATACAAAGTCAATTTTTCTTATAATCCAATGATAGTATTTCACTTAGTAAAATGCGTTTCTTTATAAAATAAAAAGGAGACAATTTAAATGCGCATTTATCGTAAACATTTCGTAAAATTTGTGTGGATTGAAAAAAATATTATATTATTTGAAAATATAAATGAACAATTTAAAATTAATTTCGTATATATTAAAAAAGCAGCAATAGAAATAAATTAAAATTAGATGATAAAAAAAACTTAAATATAATATTTAATACACTTAAAATACTAAATAAGCAATAAGCCCAAAAATCTCTAGCAAATAAACAAAAAAAATACTTGATCATTTGAAAAATTACAAATCCATTGTTTTGTAATTTTTTGTCCATTGCAAAACCATTGTCAGCTTTTTAATATCAAATACAGGCATTTGAGCAGCTATTTTCATAACAGCAAAAATATAAAGCAACCTAAAATGAACGAAATGCGCATTAACGCTGAGCGCTAAACATCTCGCATATAGAATCGGCAACTGTCACAGTTGGCCCACTCTGTTTAATATGTACATAGATGTTTTATCTTAATAACTCGCGAGTTAAGAATTTGGGAATTAAACTGCAAATTTGTTGTAGTTATATTATATTATATCTTTAACTACGCACTTTTCAATTGTTAAATGATCGATTTTGTTTTATTTCATACTACGTTTAAAATATTTGCTCAGTATAATATTTTTTATTTAACAGAAATATATTTATTAAACGCGCATTTTTCTTTTATTCTAATGCGCAAGTGATTCGTTCTAAGGAGCAAAGATTTTTTTTAAACGCACCGTTAAATCGTAATGAAAAAAATACAAATTTTTATATAATTTCAATAAATGCTCTGGGTGTCAATAAGTGCATTCATAGCTCAATTTCACAAAATCTGTCGGTCAATGGATTGTCATCGTATTGCGTCGAGCTTACGCACGCATATGATTATCATTGACAATCATTCATTCACAGTAGAGTACTCTGGGTATTTTGACGTTGATACGCGATAATTGATACTCTTCACTGTTTAACTTTTTTTATGACTGACTTATTACGCTATAATTACGTTATGAATGGCGTCGAATTTGTAAGACGAAAGTGGCGTTGACCTCAAACGAACCGGTCGGTCATCGGCGTATTTCCGATCACGGTCAAATTTAAAAATCCACAACGAACTGGTCAAACTTCGACGTGAGATGTGACCGGTAGAGTTTTCACATTTCCTCGATATGTCGAGACGAAAAAAATAAAAACAAAAACAAACGGTATTTCACGAACGAGACCGATATATCAACATCAACTTCACGGTCAATCGAACCTACCCACGGAGCATGTCATCAAACTCTACATATATAAATTATGTATATCATAAAAAGCACATATGAATTTAATATGGTTATGATGTATGCAGATAGTATCTTGAACATGCATTTTTTCCTTTTGGTTTTTTTTTTGTTTTGATATGCTAATTAAATGTCCGCAGTGATATTCATGAAAAGTTTCGGGAAAATCCCGCGTGTGCTTATTTTTTTTTCAAACTTGTATATGTAATATCCCGGTCGGATTGAAACCAGTTTTTCGTGATGATATAATAAAATAAAGTGCATGTGCAGGTGCCTCGAGATGTGCTCGGTATTTTTATTATATAATATATGATTATTTTGGGGTATTTATTTATGCTTATCTTTAAGTAAGCGAATACTTTTTTATAAATTAGTTTTTAAGTAAACTGTTGCATTTATGTATGTATGTATGTATTTAAAATGCAACTGCATGTGAATGATGTGCTGCACGTGAATGACGTGCATTGTTTATAAATGGTTTATTGTACTGTTGGTAAATAAATTACCTATATAATATGTATAAGTATGTTTTTTGCATATTTACATATGTATATTGTGTCGTTTTATTATCTGTACATTTGTCTTATATGTGTCAAAGCTCGTTATGTAGATTTGATGGGCATTTAATTTTTTAACAAGATGTAAATGTATAATAATAATGTTTGTTTGAAAAAGTTATGGGTAAAGCTCCACCCAATGTTTCCTATGCGTAATTGTGGGGTGAAGTTGATGTTTTTTTAAACCACATTCTCCCGGGTACCCTTCAAACACTTATTTCACCCATCTTTCCATTATCCATCATCCATATTGTCCGTTCTTCTAGCTGCGTCTTCAATCTGTACTCTCTCCACTAAGCTACCCTCGTCATACTTCTCATCCACATATTCCGTTTTCAATCTCTCCCCGTTATGCCAAGCATACAGTGTTCCATGCTTCTTTCAGTGCACTGAACTGTAGCATTATGGCGTTTAATTTTTGCTTCCATGCGTCATTAATATAATATATATGTATGTATGTATAGTGTAACTTTGTTGCTTTGTTATAATTATGGACGTTGAGAATAAATGTTGAGAGTAGTGCTTTTTCAGCCGAGAATCTCATTTCCCAATGATTTTTAAAATATCTTTCTTTACATAACAGCTTTTTATTAATTTCACTCTTTTCAGCTTTTTATTAATGTTAGTTCAGTGACATTCCTGCCCGTCAAAAATTTGTGATATGACGATTGGGCCACTTCCACTATTTAAATCGTTTTGATATTTTACCGACATACGGAGGTTAGCATTGAAGTAAGCCAATTCCTCTGAAATGAAGAATTTATCATTATCATAATCATTGAAAATTACTTCGGAATCTACTGTCAGATCGCAGCGATGACAGCCCGCTATCCAATCGCGGCTTTCTACCGTCTACATTTGAAAATACTATGTCGACAGTATTTTAAAAATTTCAGAATCCGTCTAATAAAAATATATCTAAAAAAATATTGTTTCATATAATTTATGAACCATTATTTGTTGCTTCTAATATTGGAAGTAATAAGTGAAAGTCCAACTTTCAGCTCCAAAACCACCATTTCTGTTTGACAAATTGCTATCAATTCTTTTAATTCCATATGTCCAGAATCTTGGAAAGGCAGAATAAGCGTATTACAGGCCATCAGTATTTTAAACATTGTTAAACGCAAAATATTATATATGTATGTACATATGTATATTCAATGTTTTGCGAGATATTTCTCAAAATGAAGAAAAGTGTACTTATGCCACTTTCAAATATAACGGCTTATATTGATTATTTTTTAATTTTACAATTTTATACAATCGTTGGAACTTTAAATACCAAAACTTTAACAACCAGACTTTACATTACAGGTTCTCAATATCTGTGTATGTGCATATATGTATATGTACATACATACATATAGTATATTGGATACAAAAAGATATTCATAAAATGTTTGTATGTTGCTCATTTTATAGCCATTTTTTATTAAAAAGAATCATCTGTTTCCCATTTCAAATACATTAATTATTTTTTTCCAAAATTCAATGGAATTTACATACTGTTCAAAGTCAAAGATCCACGCACAGCCAGTGCTCCGTCCAGAATGCCTTGGTTTGGTCTTAGTACCTGCTTATAAAGGACAGTTCGCTCACTGCATCTTCTTCGACGCGATTGCTTACCTATTATTATAGTCACGTACTAGATATGCAGTCCCACGGTCTCGGTATACAATCAGTTCTGAGAACTCTCGCGGGAAGTGGCTTGGTACCGTTACCGACCACTAAGTCCATTCGGGGACTCCAATGTTAGCCGACAGCCTGGAGATAAACTCTTAGAAAACCAATTATAACGCCGGCTCCTTTTAGCATATACTACAATACTTTCAGTAGCTCTTAAATCACCACTTTGATTCGAATAAAAAATCAAGATATCATTTTTAACTTTAATTAATCACGCCAATAAAAATAAAATCTCAAAACAACACATTAAATGGAACTTTGTGTAAAGAGTTAGAGACCAACTTACGATTCTGAGAAACCTTAAGTTGTCCTTTACGAGTCAACACCATGTACTTAAACACCGTATATATATGCCCCATAATCAGTCAAGCATTAAAAATTTTATGTATATGTAATTCGATGACAACGGCATTTAATTACACCCGGAAATTCCCACGTGCAATGCGAAATCAGATTAATCAAATCATACCGCATTTTGCCAATTGAATGTGACAATCGAACCGTTCGCGGAATGAAATAATCTGACACGGAATTGTTGTGTTTGACCCGCTGTCTGTAATTGGATTTTAATTGTCCCCGCGATTAATGTCATTATTACGAGCGTGTCTAATGTATAATTTCCAATAAAATTAATTTGTAAATTTATTGTTGTACGCGTTGTTGTTCGTGGCACGAACGCGATTAATATTAAAATATATGTAAGTATAACAAAACACGTAATGAGTATTATTTTTGATATTTTTTTGTTTATTATCACGATCGGCAGATTGTGTAATACTAGTATGTAAATTTGTTTTGGATTTTTGTTGCGATTTTATAATGTTATTTAATAATTCGAAGGCTCGTTGCCGCAAAATGGTGTTGAATAATTTTCGCGTTTTCCGATTATTATGTGTATGCGCGCGCGGTTACGTTGAAGATGTCGAAATGCGAAAAATTTTATCCATAACAAGGAAGTCAAATAAATCAATTTTACATTGTCGTTAAATATGAAAGATTTGTCGTTCCGCGTTCAATGATGACGTCAGTTGTAAAGCTTAGGTGGGATTAACGATAAGTATACATACATATGTACATATGTTTGTTATTTAATGAATACGTTGCATTTTTTATTTAATTATTAAAATAATAATTATAAAAATATCATAATCGATCAAATTTTCTTTCATATTGAGAAATAATTATAAAAAAATGGGATATGACCAACCCACGACTTTATCTACATAGGTATGTATTTGAGGAATATAACACGTTCACACATACCGGCTGTCAGCATTTTCGATACAAATTGAGAAACTTACACAAGACAAAAGTTCTACTTCCGGTTGTCGGACTTTATTCAAATTTTTTTATTACTTAAAATCACTATAAATATTATACTCATTAAATATCAAGAAGATCAAAATAAGTTAAAAGGTCAAAATAAAATAATGAAATATCGTTTAAAAAAAAATTACAACTTCCGGTTTACTAATTCTGACCAAAACCTTATCAACTCTTAGTTAGTACATAAAAAATACAAATATAAATTTTCAGTTTGATACGTTCGGGTGTGTGGAAAAAATCGTATGGTCACAACATTTTTGGGTTTTCTAAGAGAAAAAAATCCCACTTCCGGTTTATTAAATGTAGTGATTTTTTTTTATTTTCACTGCATTGATAAAAGGACTATACTTGAATTTTCTAGTGAATAGTACACATATTTAAGGGATCGAAAAAAAATTGTGGAAGAAAAATCGAACAAGAGTAAACTGCTACTTTAGGTTGACGGATGCTCACCAAATTTTATATATATATATATATATATATATATATATATATATATATATATATATATATATATATATATATATATATATATATATATATATATATATATATATATATATATATATATACATATACATAACTTGGTATTAAGCTTAAACTTATATATAATATATGAAATTTCAATTCAATAAACCAAAAGACACCCCTTTGGACACAATATGGAGTTAAAAGTCCGACTTTTCTAACGATTTATTTATCTTATGCTTATAATTTTCTCAGTTTGTAATACAAACTACGCTTAGTACGCTTATAATATTAAAATTTTTAAACATAGTTTTTTTTATGCAAACTGAATAGATATGTTAAACTGAGGCTTATTGCATCTAAAATGAAATCATTGTCGTAACGTCTGATGTAACACGGGTTGATTTCTCAATCAATGCTAAAAATGCATAAAAATCAGTGTCAATCGGAAGCTTCATACGATTTCATCACACATTCATACATACGTAATTTGGCAATTATGCAAAATATGATTTGAAGAAAAAAGTTGCAAATAATGAATTTTACTGAAAATGTCAAAATTTAACATACGGCCAAACACATTATAATTTAAGCGCATTGCGAAATTCCTAAACGGAATATTTTCACCATATATAATAGGCGTAGCAATTAGCTTTAAATATGCGTATTAATGAAATAGAGCACATACGAACTGTACAGTTATCAAGTTTGAAACTGCTTTTTTTGTATACGATTTTTGATTGAAATGCGGAATTATTACTACTGTCAAAATGGTATCGCTAATGACACGCAATGTGTATTTCCAAATTAGCAATTTTCTCGGTAAGTCATTGCATAAATGGAAAATAGAATCTGGTTTATTGTTTTGCATTCAGGCGTAACATTATCAAAATTGCACTAATGCGACATGTATTAACATATTTATTATTATAGCATAAAGCATAAGCATATTTATTATTATATTAAACCCAAGTTTAATAATTATTAACGACCCAAAGCAGGCTTTGAAAGTGCTGCCTGGACCCTAGAAATGGGGCACGTGTACAGCTAAATCATCATTCTTTTGGATTCGTATCTACCGATGATAATAATCAGGTTTTGTGTATTCAAAGTGCGTTGCGAGTGTTTCTCGAATTCACAATGACGATATTATCTTCATGAGTGGGCATTTTTTTGAAGAAAATTTTCACTGACTTTTTCCTCTTCGTTTGTGTTTCGACAAAGGAAAAGTGTTGAAATATTAAATTGAATATTAATCTTGAGATACGGTTCGTTGGTGATGTGTCGTTCTTGCTCCGACCTAGAAGACGTTGGGGATTTTGCGAAAACGTAACATAGCGTGATGATACCATTCGCATAATAATAATTGTATAATTTCATAATGTTCATTCGTGTCAATATATTGCTTCGTATATATGTTTCTCATACTTAAATAAGACATTTACAACGGGGACAATGTGTCTGATGTGTGTATGTAAACATTAGGTAGAGATTGTAAACCATATGGTATGATTGGCTGTTTCAAAATCATGAATCGGATGAATGGAATGGTGGTTGTAAAGGCCTATCCAGAAAACCAGTGTATTATATTTGGAAGTATCTTATTTGTGTAGAAATATAGTCACGTAATCGCATGATATGTAAATGTCAGAGCAAATTGCCGACAGTGAATAAGTCGTCTCAGTGTGGTCAAAACAATAAAATACTACAAAACAATAATATAATAGAAATTTAACAATAATATTGATATTAAATATATAATATTTAATATTCTAGGTATACATTTTATTTCAATTTTAGCCCATACAAAGATGGGTACTTTCATTAGTATCATCATGATGATGGTCTTTCCAATACGCGTCCATTCGTCTCTGTTTTGGTCAACTCTTCTCTATCTCATTTCACTCATCTTTCTAATTTTTTCCACCCATCTCCCATACAGCTTTTCTTTGACCCTTTTAAATTTAATATGATACAGTGGCGTGCCCTCATTGGACTAGAGGAACTATCAAGCTATTCCACTAAAATCTTTTACTCAAAATTTTAAAATAATAACAATACATCAATCGTTGTCCATATTGATATTGTTCACTCGGATTGGCGAAGTTCAGAAATCAGATTGTTGTGGTAGTGGATTTCGATGGTATGGTTCGCCTCGTCGTTCACTTGCACGGTCTCGCCGTCTCAATTCTGTTACCTTCGCGGTACTGTCGAATTTTTATGTATAGGCGTTCCGTCGAAGACAAAACTTTTTTCAATTTAACTTTCAATAAGAATACTCTGATTTGTGTCTATAAAACATCATTCTGAACTAAATTTCAGAAATTCATGAAAACAAATTTGGCAAGAAACTCGGGCTCACGAAACAGTCCCCTCAGAACAAATCAGAAACAAATAAAGAGGCCTTGGAATATTGCTTTCTCGATTGATTGTTTGGTAAATCATTTAGAAGATTAAGTTTTGAATACAAACAATATGTTATTAAGAAAGTTAGGCTACTTTTAAGACAGATCATTATACTTAAAGAATTATAAATATTTTTTTATCCATCCCTAGTCCCCTGTTTTATAAGTCACGGCACGTCACTGATTTTAGCAAGTCTTTCGTCCATCTATCGGTAAATCCCTTTACTTTTGCACCTATATCAACTATCCTTGTCATACTTCTCACCTACGTATTCCGTTCTCTCCTCGCTGTGCCGAACATATAGCGTTCCATACTTCCTTGAGTACATTGGACTTCGTGTTATATTTTGGTGTTCAATTTCCAAGTTTTACATCCATACGTCATCACTGACAAAACACGTTGATCTAAGATTTTTTTTCTATAGGCTTTCACCAGTATAATATACGTAATATATGTACGTGTGTATATATGTATGAATGTATGTAAAAGTACATCTGAAGTTTCAAAAAAAAAATAAAAATATTATTGTTCATATTTTAAAAGGGGTCAGTGAAAAATATTCAGTTCAGAGAAATTCTTTTACTGTATTCTGTATTGAGGAAAGTTGTTGCTGTAAATTTTTTCATGTGATAAAATTGTTCAATTGACACTTATTTTATTGTACATGTTTTGCGTAGGTATATTTACCACTTAGTTTTTGGTGCACAGTGTCAAAATTTAATTTGACAAGCATCAATTGAAAAACAGCAAAAATCTATTCAACACTAACTAGCATTTGACATTATAACACAATAAAAATAGAAAATCGGATTATGGAAAGTAAATTTGACATACATGATGTCTAAAATGTGAGCTGCAAAACTACTTGCGTTTTGAACTTAAGCCTACAATTTGTTTGTTTGAACTGAGAATTTGTATTTATTATGATAAATAGATACATCGAAATTACGGAAGATCAAAATTCCAATATTGTATTTTAAATTGGTGATAAATAGAAAAATAATAAGAATACTCTTGTATACCTTACTTGGTGTTTCCTCATTCTATATTGAAATAACAAGGTTGATCGCACGCGCTCGTGATTTATAAACGATTGGGATGATGTTTATTCGAAAAGGAAATGATCAGATTTTAGCAAATTTGCATACTATGAATGTGGAAATACCTTCTGACAAAATTTATGCAAATTTAAAACGCCAATGACAGTGAGCGCACTTCCAAGTTGATTGACCTTAGCGATTATGTTATGCAACCATGAATCAAATAAATAAATAAGTAATTTTAAAAATTCAGATTTAAAAAAAAATCTAACGGTACATTTCAAATGTCACTGTCCACTGTTTTAAAATACTTCCTTGATTTGTTTCATCAATCGCTCTCTAAGCTTATATGTACATATGAATCGAGGCCGTAGACATGTTGATACAATCCTAGACTCAATCCTAGACGAAAGCTTCTTAATTGTAGTTTTAATTGTGTAATTTAGGGTATCAGGAGTTAATATACCACCGCTTAATTGCGTAATTGAATGTAGCGATCTGTCGGTCAATCTCTCTATCGTAGGGTGGCTGCATACGATGTTTGTGTCGTAGCTAGCAAGTTTTGTATTCCAAATTGAGATATTTGGTGCAGTAAAATAAACGAATATAATACTTGTGTAATGTTTACTTTACAAATATTATACGAAGTCTACGGCAGAAAAATTGTGGCAACATGTAGATTAGCTAAGAGATCACTGTTCTTTTAGTTTCTTAAGTAGCTACAAGATATTTTTACTTTATCTGTGTACGTAGTAACAAAAGATGAAGTTTTGTGATCATGCGAAAATTCGAACTCGAGATTTTGACTGATTCGAACTCGATTCAATCACGTTTTCATGATCTAGAAAAAATGTGTGTGTGTGTGTGTATTTTTTCCTAAGCCGGAAGTAGTACTTTTACTCTAGAGGATTGAGGTTTTTTATGTTTTTCTAAGAAACCTTTTTATTTATTCAACTGAAATTTCATATAGATATTTAAATTTAATACCAAATTATTTATAAAATTTGGTAAGCGTCCGTCAACCACAAGTGGCAGTTTTTTTCGCAATCTTTTTCGATTTTTCTTCCACCATTTTTTTCGACCCCTTCTATACATTTATTTATTTATTATTTATTTGGAAAATTTACAGTTTATTATGTTACATAGATTGATAGTAAAAAAAATATAATTATTTTAAGTAAACCATTAATAATTTTCGCATATAGGTAAAAAAAGAAAAGCTTAAACATTTAAAATAAACAAAAATGATAATAGAGTAAGATAATTAGAGAAAACAAAAAGAAAAAATAGAAATAACAGTATAATAAAAATATCAAAATAATAAGAATAACAAAACGATAATAATATGATAAAAATTATGAAATAATAAAAATAATATAGTATATAACAATAAACAAAAAGACAAAAAAAATACATCAAAATAAAAATTCATAATCACAATCGTAAATATTCAATAAAATTAATTTATATCGAAAATGCGGTCATAGATATTAGTATTTCATAATGCTGCCGGTATGTGTGAATTTGTCTATACGGTTCAATGTCGAATTTTGTTTTGTGACCTTCTTATATTCCTCAAATACATAGATAACGTCATGGGTTGAGACATGAGACATGCCACACCCGTCACAAGTTGACGAGTGTGGCATGTCTCATCTACCTGCATGTATTGGTTTGGTCGCACTCAACCAAGTCGTCCGCAAGTCGCACTCAACCAAGTCGTCCGCAAATCGCACGGTGCGGCCCGGCCCTAAGGGCGCAGACACAGAGTGCTACGCGGGACGTGTTTTATTTTAAAAAAAAGTTTTATACCAGGCCAAAATTCACCCCCTGGTGTGTTTTCGGTGATATATTTTATTTGTATTGACAGTGGTGGATAACATTGATTCCCATATTTGAAGAAATGTAGGAGAAACTTGTCTAAATAATAAGATCGTACGAATTAACAATGACATAAGACACGCCCATTCACAGCTGGAGTCTATCTAGGCATGCCGTGTCGTACGATTCTGTGTTTCTGTGCCTTAAGGATACGATTTCAATATATACTGTTATTTCTACATACTTAAACAAAATAACGAATTGCTCAATAACTTGTTTTGAAGTACTGTGACTGTTCCCAAGTTGCCAACTTACATAGATGTGGATGGCCACGGTTTTGATTGAAATATCTTTTCAATAATTGTAAAAAAAAAGCACGTTTTCAAATGGTTGTACAACTATGCATTCCAGCCAGGACAAAGGATATATTGCACTAAGCAGGGCGTTTCACTCATTCAGATACACAATGTACATATTTATATATAATAATTCAAGAGCATGAGTCAACAGATAATGTCAACCGCAATGAAAATCTTTCGTCATTTCTACATAGAGGCTGTTTATGTGATGCAATTTGGTCAAATCGCCTCGGACAGGCCCGTGCATAAGCAAGCGCCTTTCGCTTTCTTTCGACCTGATAAGATTTATCGCGAGCTCTTGACCTTGACCCGTCGCGTTTGGGCCAATGTTAACAATGACCGACAAACAAAAACTGATACACGCACCTGTCAAACGATTTTTTTTCATTGTGTAAAATTTTTTTGTGAGAGTCTTGCAATGGCAACCGATTGACGACCACTGTTGCAAAAAAAAAAAAGCGACATTGGTTCTACTTACTGAGTTTCGTATCACAACCGTATATTTATGTACATATGTGCAACATAATAGCCGTAATCCAACCGTTAATAATTATTGTCAACGCAATTCAAATCTACGTACGTGTGTGTGTGTGTGAACCATTATAATTTTCACTTTTCAATAAGCGACCTCGCTCAAGTACAACTTGCAGTTTTCACACGCGTGTTATAAGATAACTATTTGTCTTATTTCGTTCTGAAAGGGCGTAAGTCTCAAACTCAATTGTGCACAGTTAAATTTAATTGTATATACCTAGCTATTTTATAACATACATTGATCAAAAACGTTTCAAATCATGGCCTATTTGGATTGCTGCGAAGATGTTGAATGAAAATATATAATTATGTATGCAATATTTGAGCCAAATGTCTGTATTTAAGGGTTGTATACTTAGAATTAATTTATGAATAGAGTTTCCCGTCATTTCGGCGCTGAAAAAATCGCGCCGGCTTCTCGGCGCGGTACAACTGAGCGCGGCAACATTTTGGCGCGTGATATTTCGGCGCACCAACATTTGGAGAATATTTGATTACTTAAACTACTTTCATACGATATGAAATTGACACAAAAAAAAATCGCTGAAAGATCTCTACAAACTGAAATGATGTAAGTATTAAAATAATAGTTTGATTTAGAAATATTTTAAAACGAACTAAAACCGAATATTTAGTTTGAATTATTCGTTCGAAACCTCTCCATCATTAGCCTGGATAGTGGTAGTATACTCTAATATTTATTTATTTATTTTGCATACAAATTTTGTTTTTCTTATTCGGTTTAAATTTTTGAGGCCTCAAATGACGCCGCGCTGAAATGTCGGTGCGCCGAAATGTCACGCGCCGAAGTGTCAGCGTTATTTTGTCCGCGCTTAAAGGTACCGTGAATAGGTAATTGGCTTTGTGTTTTATTTTATTAACTTTATTTTTACATAAATACATCATACATCATATGTGCCATGATAAGAACTACCCCAAGGCGACACATATGGTTAGATTGATTTTTATGGTGGCACGACAAATCAGCGCAAACCAACTTAGCGCTGATCTTTCGGCGCAGACAACTCAGCGGATGAAAATTCAGCGCATCGACTATTCAGCGCAAAATCAATTTTTTCAATAAGATTCAAATTTTTTCAATAAGATGCCTTTGTGCCCGGTTTAGAAACCCTGCTTAAAAATAAATTTTTGCGGCCTTAGTTGAGAAACTCTGCTTGCGTAATATTTCAAGGCACAAAGAGTATCAAATACATTTATTCGCATTTATGAAATTATCATGTAGATATGACCGACAATTTCAATACAGTAATTATTTTTGAAAACGCATTTTAAACTTATTGAAAAAATTGATTTTGCGCTGAATAGTCCATGCGCTGAATTGTCATTCGCTGAGTTGTCGTTGCGCTGAGTTGTCTGCGCCGAAAGGTCGGCGCTAAGTTGGTTTGCGCTGAGATGTCGGTGCGCCGATTTTTATACATAAGTACTAACAATTTTTCAAACATAACAACAGTACATGGAATACAAATGAAGACATCTATGGACAATCAACAAAATTTTAATAAACAGCAAATTTGCGAAAAATACATTATGACGGTACCATTTATAAGACTTCATTATGAAGGTGTTATTTATAACATATTCGTATACACCGATTTATTGGATCCACCACAATTCAGCAAGAAAAATCGGAAAATCCAAACAGGAGACGGTCAATATGTGTTTTTTAATAATCACCAGACCTCGCCAGCAGTATATTTGGCCGGGACTTAAACCCATGACCTATCTACTGGTATCCAATAGCTCTACCAGTGCACTGTGATGTTACTATGTACGTATACGATTGTAAAGGCACAAATATATAAAGCTAAATGCGTCGATGGCATTGAAAAATTCCCGCTGTGAAGTCGCCATTTAGGATCGATCGGGCCGAATCGGTCAGAGTGCACTTGTGCATGCAAATGTAGGGTTAATATTTCACCCGTTTCTATCATTGTTGTTTCTCTGTCAATGTGGTTGTAAAATGTCATGTAAAGAAACTGTTGAAATAAAAATGTATGTAGAAACGCAGGGTGAAGCCATCGACGTATATAACGTAGATGAATGACCACTCTAAACATGTTGTCAATGACATTTAAGATATGTCAAAGAGGTTTAAAATAACGGTTTCAATCATAGAGAGAAAGGTTGTACACAATACAGTCAAGAAAAATTCTGATTAATTAAAATTATACTAGTAATTACACTTTCGAAAGTGCCATACTACACGCCTATGTAAGTTGGCCTTCAGCTGTGATAGGTGTGTCTTCATGCCATTGTTATTTCGTACGATCTTATTATTTTGACAAGTTTCTCGTATATTTCTTCAAATATGGGAATCACCGTTCTCGATCACCGTCAAACCTATGTCAATTCAAGTATAAAATATTACCGAAAACACTCCAGGGGGCAGGTTTGGGAAGGATCGCGATGGTTTAGACTGGGCGTGATAGGGTTGTTTTTACATGTTATCTTAACTATACAAAACTATAACACGTGTACGACACGCAAACGTGTAGTTAGTGAGACAACATAGAGCTAGTAATTTGTGTAATTAAAGTGTTATCATTAAGCATTGTATGAGAAAATGACCAATTCTATGGATTCTGTGAAATCACCATAGGATTACAATTGGAAATTTCCATAGAAATAAACGACTGTAAGTACAAATTAATGATTAAATACTATAATATACATACGTATATATAAATACGAAGTCAACAGAATTAACATCAATAATTACATACAATTCAGTATAATTTTACTGAATATTATTAAATTAGAGTGTGCGTATAAAACTACGATAATATGTCGATTATTCAGAAATTTGGTTTTGTTCCACATAACACACAGATCAAAGGGTCACAATCATTATCAATATTTTTAAAATTTGTGAATTTAATTAATTATATTTATTGTTAATTGCAGAATTCATCGTCTTAGTGTTCCTCTCAGCAGTGAGCTTATTCACAGGACTGTTCATATTTTTCGTACATCCCTATGACCACATTTTTAATTATGTAAGTACATTTTTTTACTAACCTCCTATACGTTTCACATGGTTTTCGTGTAAGCGGTCATTTTTTATATCCTTTATCTCTTATCCGATCGTTTTCATACTTTGCCATATCGCTCATTTTGGTCATCAATATAAGTTAAGGTATCATAGTTTTATTTTTAGTTATTAATTATCAGCTGATTTAAAAGTTCTATTCCGGTTATATAACTAGTAAACTAAAAATTTTAAAATAAAAACCCTGGTAAAAAAAACTTTTTTAAATACTAACCTTTTAGTTTTGTATGTAATATTAAGATATATAAAATTATAAAATAAAAAAAAACTCGGGTAAAAAAAAACTGTAGTAAAAAATAAATGTATTTAATAAAAATGTAGTAATAAAATAATGTACTAAAATATAAATAAAATAAAAAGGCAATTTAAACAATATTTCAACAACAAATGTACAAATATGTGGGATTTCATGATTAATATTTCAATCAAAGAGTTTTCAATGATTGGGGTTTCAATCAAAATTATGATCCCGGCTTAAACTAATGTAATTAAATATATTACTAAGAGGTTTGGGCCGATTTAAAATCATCACATACCTACATATATCATCACATGCGGCCCAAACCTCTTAGTTATATATTTAATTACATTAGTTTAAGCCGGGATCATAATTTTGATTGAAACCCCAATCATTGAAAACTCTTTGATTGAAATATTAATCATGAAATCCCACATATTTGTACATTTGTTGTTGAAATATTGTTTAAATTGCCTTTTTATTTTATTTATATTTTAGTACATTATTTTATTACTACAGTTTTATTAAATACATTTATTTTTTACTACAGTTTTTTTATATAAATAGCAAGGCGTTGCTGGGACTAAAGTTGAATTAAAAATGTTTAGAAGGTGTAAAAGACTGTTAGACAAAGTCTATTTGATTAATAAAACCATTTTTAAGGTACGTGTTGAAGAAAAATATGTTAAGAAAAAACATAAAATTAAAATTACAAAATTGTATTCAAAATAGGCACGTTTGATTTTCAATATATGTATAATATCAATAAATATGAATAAATTAAAATTTGCAGAAGGAACATTTAAAAATATATAAAGCTAAATTTAGAAATGATCTTTCAATGGATAATATAATTGATTACAAATTTTAAATGTTCAATACCTCCAATATTTCGTTTAACGTCACATTTCAGCAGTATTTTATTAAAATACAATTCCAAATGACCATTTTTACCGACGAAAGTTTATTGTTTGAGAAGTTTTATTCGTCACTCGTTGATATTTGACAATTTACTTCCTGCGTTCTTCATAAATTGTAAAATTTTATAGTCAGTAATGTTACTTCGTGTAGAAAAATTAAGTTGAATATTAACTGTTTTATAAGTGCAAATAAAACCAATTTTATAATCAAAAAAGAGAAAAAACGAGGACGCTTCGCACCGCCTCTCGGCAATGGCGCCCCTAGGCAAATGTCTAGCCTGCTGCCCCTTTGAGCCTGCCCTGGTTATAACTAAAGAGTGGACCAACTTTGCCCAGTTCATTGTTCGTCGTGCATTGTTCATTTTTATGATGAACCTTTTTTTTATTTGCACTCTAGCTTTGTAGTTTGCTCTATTTCCTGGAAAATAGACCAAAAACGCCCTGATTCCTGGAAAAAGCACGCTTCCGGTCCTACCTCTAGTTATAACTGTTCAACTTTTTAGCCCGTGAATTGCACAGGGGTGGTAGGAAGGTGCGTTTGGTTAGCTAGCTGTCATCGCGTCGATCTAACAGATGATTCTGGTATATTTTTTAATGATTAAATTTCTCTCGCTTCATATCAGAGCTTACTTATATGAGAGCTAAGCTCCTTTTGTCGGTAAAATAACAAAGTGATCGGAAGAGTGGAAGTGGTTCAAAATTCGGTTCGGAATTCCATCCAATTAACCAAGTGAAACAAATAAAAACCTTTAAAAAATATATATATATATATGTATATATATATATTTGTATATATAAAAAGTTCAATAATATAAAAATTATAGTCCCGGCTTAAATGACAATCTAAGAGGAATATATTTATATGAATCAAATATAACTATACTAGAAGATTAATGTAAAATATATTACTTAAAATCACGAAAAGGTGATGATTAATTGAACGAATTTACGACGGGATCATGATTTTAATTCATATAGATATATAATATGTATACTAGAAGATTAATGTAATTAAATATATAACTTAAAACCTTGGGTCGCGGAAGTATGATATGATATAAAGGCGTTGCAGAAAGTATTGCAGTCTACGATCTCGTTAAAAGGACTAATATGATCAGCGGACAAACAAACATGCATTTATCTTTATTTACATACATACATACATAGTAGATGTACTTTAACATAGTAGACATAAGTATTCCACTATGATTAAGTTACGCTATAATCATCATATAATTGGAAGTGAATTGCTCATCGGAAACTATGTTCGTCACTATAAAATACACATGTAAATGGAAAAGTACAGTGTAAATGATGCACGTCAATGATATAACATGTGTATTAGAACATACATATGTATGTATGTATGTATGTATTTTTTATTTGTTCGATTCGTTTTACTCTTTTTGAGGTAAACGACACGTGTAGCACGCGACGCTAAATACCATTTATCCATTATAGTTTGCCTTTATATTTAAATAGTAATGTTGCGTGTTGATAATCACCCGTCATTGTGACTGTATTGACATTGCGTCAATGTGATGTAACATGAGTGTGAATTTAGTCAATCCTTATTCGATTTGAGAGTATGTACCTATGTATGTACAATGTATGGTTGATTTTATGCGGAAATGTAATTAAAAACTCATTAAATTATCATATGGATATGGATGTTTGCAGCTCTACAAGCAGGATCTAAATATAATGCGTGATGTATTGAATATCGTATTCTTTTTTATTTTGACGTACGTATATATGTATGTAAATTTTAGTAGTAGCCTTGACATGTCACTTTTAATAATTAATCTAAGATTGATTATCATATAAAAATAATGTTCGTGTCGTTGAATAGAGCAAAATAGTAACGACAATAATTAGTTGGCTTGGTGATTTATAGTCAGGCTGTAGAATAGCGTTGAAAGTTCTATGATAATCTATTAGTTAATTAAAAATAGCTAACCGATCAACTACGAAATATTTGAAGTTGTCAGGGGGTGGCGAAAACTTCAGCTGAAACGCCAGCTGTCATCGCATCGATCTTACGGATGATTTAGATGACATTTTAAATAATTTCGCTGATGATTCCGCTAGCATAATGATTGACAGCTGATCTCCGTTTGTTGGTGAAGTATCAACGCGATCGGAAGAGTGGAAGTGGTTTAAAATCAGCTTTTAAATTTCGACCGGTTAAGAATGTCACTTAACTAACAAAGTGAAACTATTAAAAAGCTTGTAATAAAAATGTATGAAATCTTATTCAGCTGATATTCATAAAGTTAATGTAAATAAAAAGACAACTGGTCAAAATATGTCATAACTGAAAATACAGTTCAACTATAAGTTGGTACCAGGTAGGATGGAGAGGTTAGGTTTTTGTGAAAACGTCACTCGACTAGCAAATTGAGTTGGAAAGTCACATTTTCGTTTTGAACACATTCTTAGAATTATCTTAATGTGGTATTTAAAACCTTTATTCGTAATATCTAACAGATATTAACACATTATTGAATTCTAAAGCATTCGTAAAAACATCAAAGTTGTAAAAAAGCAACTGTAATATTACAGGCTCACATTGTTGAAAGTGTATTCGCGCGTGTAGATATATAATTTACTATTTAAATCGTATTCGAATATGAATGACCTAAAACGCCAGTTGGAATATATAATATATTACAGTTGAAAATACACTTCAAAATAAAAATAAAATAAAACTCCTTTCCAAAACCACCCGTTTAAATATCGACGGGCGCAACACTAATTTTCACTTAAAACCTAATCTTCGCTTCCGAGGAATAATTGATAACAGTATTTATGATGAAATAAATGTAAATTGATACAAAATGATTCGTAAAACTTCAATAATAAGAATTCCGATCGTAAATTCAAATCTTTCTCTGTATAAAATTGTAAATTATCACATTTATGACCAATTTTCTGAAGTAAAAGAAGTTTTAATGGAAATGAGAAAAGAATGGGTATTTGAATTTTATTTAACAATCGTTTTAAGCTCAATGGTACATAAATTAATATACATACCTGCGTAATGTTTTCCTCGAACGAATTTCACCACAATTGGTGACATGACTCACAACATAAAAATAAAACTAATTATTAATGATGTTAAGTCAGTTCAAAATAAACATACATTAGAGTTGTTTTCGTTTTGATGTTTGTCGTTAAAAAATTTTTCTCACCTTGAAATTTTTTCATTTGACTTGAGTTAATCCATTTTTTTCTTCTTGATCTCTGCTTCCGAGTGTCTCATTATGGCCGAATAACACGAAACTATAAACATATACTGCTGAATCATGGTCAATAGTTCTATCAGTATATTGATCAGTCTCATTACAGCGATCCGTCATCGGCGGAATTTTGCGTAATTTTCCGAATTGCATATTTAGTATCGTTTTCGCACTGCGGTGAATGTGTCATACTTGCAATGGATTGTGCATTTCTTACATTTCGCCGGACGTAAATGTGTCAGCGCATTGTTGCTAATTACTCTTGCCGAAACTCTCAATGGGTATTTTCGTGTGCAAACAATTAACACTTTCGCTATCGACGAATGAGTGTTGATTTATTTTGTTTGGGTCCCTTTGCCGATGCGCGTTAACCCGTTTGTAATCATTCTCATTGATAATGTTGGAGAAAAAAATTTAAAAAAACGAATCGTGCGCAATCTTTGACGAAGGTTAAAAGGCGAACAGTTAATCGTCCGTTATATTATACAAAATGTAAATTTTAGCGTTTTTTTTTTATTAAATTATTATTTATATTCTTACACAATTGTTGCGATTTGCGTAATTCAAATGAAAGAAGAAGCATTCTTGACTCAATGTGATCTTATAACAATTTGTAATAATATGAAGCTTATGCCGATGATTCATATCGTCAAAAATCTATATACATATATAAAAATTAATGTCTGTGTGTGTCTCGAATAGGCTCCTAAGCCACTGAACCGATTACGATGTAACTTTCAGGATTTATTGTGTGCATATCCGGTAAGATTACTGTGAAAAAAAAAACGGGAAAAACGGGAACGAGTGTCATTGCAACGCAATAATTTCAAATGTGTTCGCTGCCTGCGTTTTTCCGACAAATGGGAACGGGAACGGGAACGGGAATTGCATGCGTTAATATGGCATTGCAACGCATGCCGGGTTCAGCTAGTGTAATATAAAATATGTATAATATAAAAAAATTGTATTCTGTATCGTAATAAATCTCAACACTTGCCGTACTGTGATGGGTAGTGCGTAACCAGGACTTATGTTTTATTTTATATCGCAAAATATACTGAATGCAAGATCTTCATATTTTATGTATTCTTCATCAAAACCTCTATGAATCGAATTATGTTATTACGAAATAAAAACATTGATTAATATCAATAGAAATAATTATATTCGTGGTAAGCTCCTTGTACGAATATTGATTTATAATATAAACATTTTAACATTCATTATATAACCTATTATTGAAGTAAAAATATATATGAGATCTTATAATTAAAATGTTATAATATATATGTATGTAGTGTGAAAAAGATAAAGTTATAGGCGCTTAAACAATTAAAATCTGACAAAACGAGAGAGTGGTGGAAAGTCAAACATATAAGGTTACTTACCGCTTAACGTCAAGATGTCCCAAATGTTTGCATTTTTAAACGTGTCTATCACGATTATTTTTCTCCATCAAACTATCAGAACCGATTTAAATTTCCATCGTTGACCAGACCGCACAAAATGGCATCGTTTCAAAACGATCGGAAGACTGTAGTAATATATGTTACTGAATCGTTAGCGAAGTGAAACATAGAAAAGTCTAGTAAAATAAATCAGCTGATAACTAATAACTAAAAAAAAAACTATCACTGTTTGATCTGTGTACATATATTAAGCATGTATTGGTTAGGAAGTTTGTTTTGATTTGAGGTTATGGGTTAAACGTCATTCTGTCAGATTCACCGAACGGTGCTGCCACCCTGCATAAAGGCCGGTGTGGCAACACCCAAGACCGTTGGCTCAGCAAGCCTCCATAAAACTATACATATTTATATATTAGAGATAACGAGAACCTATAAAGCAAATTTTATAAAATATAGTGAAAAAAGAAAAAGTTATAGGCGTTTAAATAATTTAAATTTGACAGCGAGATGGCAGGGCGAAAAGTAATGAAACTACCAATGTGAATGATGAATGTGACAGATAAACGTCACCGTGTAATACGATGCAGTATTTTCAAACGTGTCTAATACGATATTTTTTCACCATCGTAATTGCGGATGATACCTTAACTTATATTGATGACCAAAATGAGCAATATGGCAAAGTATGAAAACGATCGGATAAGAGATAAGGGATATAAAAAATAACCGCTTACATGAAAACCATGTGAAACGTATAAGAGGTTAGTAAAAAAAGAACACGTACCACGTCCCACTCAGTGTGTTTTCGCCTTAAGTCTCTTCCTATAGCGGATGAATTTGGTATACGAAGCGAAGAGTGATGATTTGCGACTATCGAATTTGGTATACTATTTCAAGGTATTCCCATTTACACAGTAGTTGTTTTTGGAAAGAGTTCTTCAATCCTTTAGAAGGTTATTTTTCCTGAGCAACGCCGGGCTATTTGGCAAACTGATGAGTATAGTATAAGCATTACATATGTATGTACATAAAAATTTACATCATTACATTTCACAATTACATATTATATATGAGTTTAATTAGTATTACATGCAACTTTATGTATATACATATGAAAATGCAATATAGATTGTGTTACTTCTACATATTAAATTAGGTTTAATAATAAAAATAAGGAAATTTTCTGAATTTAAAAACAATATATCAAAATCTTGCGACTACAAAACACCATCGTTCAAGTCAATAATGATTCATTTTATCACTAAACCGTTTTTATTACTTCTAATCGTTTCGATTGTGTGCATCAAAAATAAAACCATTATGCATATATGTACGTAAGTCATATGTTTAAATATATTAAAAACGTATATATTATTTATGTTTGATAAATATAGCTAAGGAATATTGCAGTGTGGGATAACCGGAAAAACCTGACGAGAACCCTTCAAGATATTCATGCAAATTAACCAATAAATGTTCTATTGCGCCAAATATTGCGCAATCGTGCGTAATTTTAATTTGACATCTCATATCGCGGACGAAAATACTGTTTGTATTTAATTTTTTCATACTTTACGATTATTATAGTGCGACATAGGTTAAATGTCATCTCGACGACCGAAAAATAATAATAAATGCTAATTTAAAAAAAAAACGAATTAGTGAAAGTGTGTCAATGGCGATGTAATGTACACAATATGATGAAGCAAAAAAAAAAGTTCAAAAAGAACCGTGCTATTCTGGATCGATCGGTTTACACGAATGTTCGATTTCGTTTTGCAGAAAATACAATTCGGAGAAGGTGGCGAAATTTTCGAACTGTGGCGAAAGCCCGAAGTGGAACTGTTCTTGAAGGTTTACCTCTTCAACGTGACGAACGCTGAGGAATTCATGAGCGGCAAAGACGAGAAGATCAAAGTGGAACAAGTCGGCCCTTACGTGTACAAGTAAGTTTTGATTTTTCACCGTTTCAGCTTCCGAAGCGGAAAGTTTTAATTGGTTCGAACGTTTCAGGGAACTGCTGGAGCACGGAAATGTGACTTTCAACGAGAACGGTACATTAAGTACAGTTCCTCTGCATCCTTTAGAATGGCAGCCAGATATTTCAGCACCTCACACTGAAGACGATATCGTTATGCTGCCCAACATTGCATATTTGGTAAGTTATATATGAAATTCATATTTTTTTTGTTAGACAGAAGTCTTTTAAGGAGGGTGAATATCAGTTGACTCTTGGAGAAAGACAGAGTTGATAGTGATTTGAAAGCTAATAAGCATATTTCAATTTGATAGATATGTACATATGTATATAATTTTTATTTATCCCATATTAATTGTATTGAAAAAGTCCAACTTAAATTTATTAAATCCTTACGCTACCTTTTTCCTACCTATACCCATTCTACTGTTCCCGATATTTTAACAATCTTTCTGTCAGGCGACGACTTACTGATGCTACATTCTACTTTAAGCTCATAAATGGTTTCCTTGATTGTTCTGATTTACTGAGTAAGGTTGATTTCAGGATCCCAGTTAGATATTCTAGACACGTTGCACTCTTTTCACTTAATCCTTTCGATACTAATTCCCAAAAATATTCTTATCTGCAGTGTGTTTATCGTATGTTTAACGGGGAGCTGAATGAGGTTGATCTGTTCGGTATTTCCCTACATCAATTCAGGACTAACATCAAGAGAATCTTGACCGATTGATCCATTTCTTCTTCTATTCTATTTTATAACCTTTTTCCAATATTTTAACACTTTAGTTTAGTTATGCAATGTGCTATTTAGTCATTTTATAGCTTTAATTATTTTCCTTTTTATTTGTTTATCTTGTATTTATCTTTTTCATTTGTTTATCTTTGTAAAAATCTGTAATTGGACTCAGATGCTATATATATTATACATATATACATATTTACTCTTTGTTTTTATGCATTTCTACATCTTGTTGTCTGTTGATTTTTCAATAAATAAAATAAAAATAAAATAAGATAAAACATTACAAGTTCTATGCTAGGGAAAGAATAATTCAAAGTATTAAATACACGTACATACATACATATATGTACAAATGTATGTTTGAGGTTCTGACTCTGGTGAGTACCGGAATTTATTTTATTTTATTTTTACATAGATATATACCAGGAAGGTCTAAGAGGTAAACCTAGGGTTGTCAGGCGTCCCGATTAATCGGGATTGTCACCGATTTTGTCCCGTGTCCCGGTGTCCCGAACAAACCTCTCGGGACGCCCAAATGTCCCGGTTCACTACTTTTTAAATTCCTATAGAAGTTTTTAACTCAGAATTAATATCTGGTAAACACTGCAGCAATATTAAACAATGAACTATTTGTCTCTGTCTTATACTTTCTGGAGAACTATGTATGTATGTGTAGAAGGGAGACAAAAAATGTGTATCAGAAATCAATCAATTTATCTTGAATCGATAATTTTCTCACACTCGGAATGGTTCATCACACGCAGACGCGGAATAGTCACTGTCAGAACAGAAAGACTAAAAGATTTTGCTAATATTGAATATAAAAATCTATTCTCACATTCAAAAATTATCACTATTACCTACAATATAACGCACTAAAAGCTATTTGAAGCTTTTTTTAGCGGAAAAAAAAGCACCAAAAATTTTATTAAATTTTTTCACTAATCTTCTCAGTCAAGTCTCTTTTTGGTTTCTTCATTGTAATTGTAGCACTTTTCATTTACATATATTAAAAATAGAAGGGAAAAAAAATCAATTATAGATATTCTAAATATTATGACTTCGATTGAAAATATATCTATAGAAAAGTCAAAGATCTGATTTTTTTTTTGGGTGGTTTCCCGGTTTGACTTGCAAGAAATCTGACAACCCTAGGTAAACCCCAATGCGCCTTCCTAGACAATTAATTACAAACATTGCAGCATTTTTTTATTACATAAATCGCTGCATTTCGGGAGCCCGAAATTAAAAACTAAATAATTAATGATTTAATCCATAGAGACATCTATGTAATTAGACTTGCACATAAATTTTTTACATATTGTACATAAATCAAATTCAGATATTTGATGATTTTTGCCAATTTGATGGAGGAACCGTTTCAACAATGAAATCATATAAATCGACATGAAGTCACACATATTCAAGTTTCACCAGCAGTATTGAAGATTAGCGCGGGATCGAAACCGGTAAACACATTTTCCTAATTTGGTCTACCCATCTTCCGTGCCATCTTCCTTTTACCTTTTTGTATTCTCTTGGGTACCATTCTAGCACTTCTTCTGTTCACCTTTCATCCATTCTTCAAGCCACGTGACCCACCCACTGCCATTTCAATCTCTTCACTCTGTAAACTGTATCTACTACACTTGTCACCCATGTATTCCGTTTCTTGTCTTTCCTCGTTGTGCCAAAGATGCAGCGTTCCATACTTCTTTGAGTGCATTGGACTTTGTGTAGCATCTTGGCGGTCAATGTCTAAGTTTCACATCCTCACTGGCAAAACACATTGATCGAAGATCTTTTTCTTCGGGCCCTATTTACCTATTGCGTGCAAATATTAATCGATTTAAGTATGTTTATATTAAAACAATAAACTAATTAGACTAAAACACTTTGTAGGTGAACTTTTTCATAAAGTTTTCCAATGAGTCATCGAAAATCCTCGAGTTTTGCCCATTCTAATTACTTACATATAAAATAATTAAGGTCAATCGGAAAACCCCAGCTTCCAATATATCTTATACATATGTATGTACATAATAATGTATTGTACTTTGATTTCTTGCATTTTTATTGCCATATTCACACTTCTTGTGAATCCTTGCAATTTTTCCCGCGTGGAATATTTTATACAGGATGCGAAAACAAATACAATGTACATATTTGTCACAAGTTGCAATAGTAAATCAAGTGATTCATGATACAATATTGAAATTATGCGGTTGCGGTTGCAAATCTGTCAACGTTCAGTAAAACTCCAAGGATGCGCAATAAATTCAATTATGTATTATTCCTTGAAACGTCCTAATTTGATCGTTTTCACGACGACAATTTGTGACGTAAATGGTTACATTATCATCAATAATATAATGCGTCGCATAGTTTTCATGTTAATAAATGGATATAAAGTACAATAGATACATATGTAAATATATAGTTTCATAGTCAATTACTTGTAAAAGCTTGTTGTTGATGTTCGCAGCATCTTTGTTAGTTCTTGCTTGATGTTAAATATATGTTTGTAGTACATAATACATATGTACTGTAACTAGCGGTTCTGAATTTGAGTCCTCGATTACTTTTTCAATCTACAACACATTTAATTGTATTTGATGTAACATATTAGGATTCTCTTAATATTTTTATAATATGAGTCGTTATAATTGAAAGCGGCAAAGTCCACTTTTCTTCATTTCGAGAAATCTCTGGCAAAGATTAATCAGAATTTTTGCGTTTAACAATATTTGATAATAATTGTCACCTGTAATACGTTTATTCTTCTTTTCCGAAATTCTAAACAGTAATCGAATTAAAATAAGTGATAAAAATTTGTGAATTAAGTCAAACAGAAATAGTGTCTTTGGAACTGAAAATTGGACTTCCGCCTCTTTCAAATGTAACGACTCATTTCTTGAATTTTCTAAAACATCCTATAATCAATCTAAAGCTTCCATTCGATATTCGATAATCGAATATTTGGTAGCCCTATCTACAACGTATTCAGTACACATAAAGTTCGGATTGTCCTGAAGCTTTAAGTTCAGAAAAATGTAATATTAATATATGTATGTATGTACATATGTATGTTTCAAGGGGACAATGACTGTTGGTGTTGATGACCGAATCCAAGGTGTTTTGAAAGTTCACTTACAAAGCCTTCTAAAATGCATTCATTCATTAAAATAGATGTACTGATTTGTTGAAGTGTGAATTTTTTTTGTTCAATTAATATCGACGTTTTGAATTAATTGAAAATTGAATATATATGTAGATATATTTTATATGTAATGTTTACCAACATCAATAACGTGAGGCTAAATCATCAGATTTTATTTTGCTATAATTTAATTCATTGTCTTAAAATATTTAAATATATATACATACATACTATGTATGTATGTATGTACATATGTATACTACGTATGTATGTATGTATTAAAATGTTTAATACTTTTCATGATATGTTGGTAGCGATTTTCCAATCGAATGAACTTTTCTTATACTCTTCTCTATTAAAGGATCACCTTTCATGGTTTAATGATTCTTACATTAAATTTTAAAATACAAATAAAATCGTGATTGCATTGTTTATTAAAATGATTCGATTTTCATCGAAAATCTAAGTACATTACATATGTATGTATGTATATACAAAAAATTCTTAGTTATTAAAATGGGCTGTAGAACATTTACAATATGAAAAATTAGATAAAATTTACAGATTCTACTAATTAAATCGAGTCGAATTAAGGTCCATTCATACTATCCAGTACAGCAAGGCTACAGCCCAGCACAGCAATGAACGAAAAATATTTATTCTATTCATACTAAACAGCACTGCTCGTTTTCGGCACATTTATGCTTGTTTTGGACGAGTGCAAGGCAAAATCGGCTTACATATACATTACAGAGCGCGACAAAACGGCTTAAGATTGCTTGCGTCATGTCGTTGAGTCATCATTGTCACAATATGACTTTTCCGAAAATATCCATATGCAGACGGCAACATTTTAATTAGTACGGGTGCACTCGCCCATTACCATTATCGTGAATATTTCCACTGTAGCCAAATAAAACTGTTTTTCTTGATACGTTGGGGTGACATGTACTGCTGTATGTATAATATTATTGGATTTTGTCGGCTACTGCTGCTACGTCTACGCCACGTATGTACATATTACGGAACATATTTATGTGTCTATATAGAATGTACCAAATACTTTCGTACTGCTGTATACGTACAGTTATGAGTCTGTGCTGTGCTAGTATCGAATTAAAATATTGATCGAGTATAGAGAGAAATTCTTCGCAAGCATATGCTTGTAAAATTTAAAGTTAAAAAATATTAAAAATGCGTAGACTTCACTAAGAAGCTCTCAAGCATGTCACAATGAATAGTTGGATTTAAGTTGATTTCTCCTTGTACAATTCTGAAGAAGAAAAAAATCTAAAATAAGAAGATGCTATGATTGGTATGTAAGACGGATTTTTTCGGTACCAATTTTTCAATGGAGCCACCTCAATAACTGTCAAGATTATTAAAGCTATTAAACAGGATTTGGTCTTTGGACCTCTCGATCAATAGTCAAACACACCGAGCTGTACCGTAGCTAAACAAATTATAGTCAAAGCTAGGAGCTGTACACATTACAGTATATTCATACAGCACACTTTCAATAGCTATTCAATCAGACAGCATGTTCAACGGACGACTAAATATTCCGATCACTCGTGAGAGTATCCACCGTTGCAAAAACCTTCTTCTTCTGAACTCGGTCCTTTTGTGCAGAATAGAAGCGGATGTTTTCGCAAGCACCTTGGCTCTGACCATCAGCCTTGGCATTGTGCAACTTGTGAACCCGTAATATAATCGTGCACCACGTACATATATTATATGTACATACATATACACACTTCGGCTGATTGCTATCACTAATTGCCACGTCTTTAATGCAATTTTTCAAAATGGTGATGCAATATTGATACGAGCCGCCATTAATTGTTCACGGGTACGTGACACTTCGAGTAGGATCCGTTATCCACCGAAAAGCATACGCACTGCCAAAGCTCGAAGTATTTTACAGCTTTAGAACAGGATATTCGATAAATATATATTTGCTTTCAAATTCAAATTTGTTTTCAATTTTTAATTAGTATTATTTCAAGTATAAAAGCTTCGACGACTAGGTTTAATTTCTAAACTGTGTGACTATTTGATTTTGATTTTTAAAAGCTTTTTATTATTATTAAATTATGTTCGCAATAAATCTTATATCGATTATATTAGCTACTGATCTACTGATCATTTTCTATTTTACAATTTTCATTTAATTTTGTTAGTAATCATAATATTATATTATTCTAATGTTAATGTACAGCATAATAGGAAAAAGAGCTCAAAAATCTGTTTACAATTCTTATAAATGATCATAAGACATCTAATACATAATATTAATTAAAGACTCTCTTAAGACGATGATCTAAATCAGATTGTGTTTAGGTAATCTGTGTTTATACCTGAAGGGTATAGATATTTTGTTGTAATCACCGAGACTCTTCACAAGTGTGTTAGTATGGTTATTAGTGATTCTGTCATAGAATCTACTTGTTAGTTTGTTAGTAATATCTGTAACTAACGGAATATTATTTATGGCATGTAGTTTTTTCAAGTTAGTATATATGGGTGTGTTATAAATTATTTTTAGGGATGACTATGTAACTATGTACATTGCAATTGATATGAAGTGGAATCAAATTTACTAAAAAAATATTTGAAAAAAGATTTCTGATAATGGTCTAGTATTCACTCTAGTATTTCAGTATCTTGGGATTAATAATCTTATACCTTATTTGACAGTTATCATCAAAGACACGCGAAATCAGTCCATACAAGTTATAAAGTTATAAAAAATTTAAATTCCGTCTAAATCTATTTTAATATATTTAATTGAAAATAAAGTTTAAAAATTCAATCGAGTAAAACCGGAATAAAAATATGTCCGTTTTGAATCGAAAAATATGCCCGACTGAGAGATTGAAAAAAATGTCGAGTTTTCGGCTTTTTTGGGTATTTGTACAGTTGTAGGCAATAAAGTTTATGAATTTTTACTCAGAAGGACATCGAGTGCAACTATGTATGCATTTCACATTGAATGGCTAACAACTAATTTTGCTAGTGCATAGCGGAAAAGATGGGCCTTCTTATACTTGCTATGTATTGGACTACGAATAAAACAATATTTTCGAAGTTGTTTGAACATTTGTATTATTTTAATAAAAATGACATGAATTTTTGATTTCAAAACACGGAAACGGATGAATAAAATATCTCCGAAAGCCCTCTCACGCCTGAAGACCATAGTTCAGGCGTGTTTTTTTCACACGTGAAAAAAAAAACACATTTTTTATCCAGAAAATAAAAACACGTGCCGTGTACCGATCTGTGTGTCTGAGCCCTAAGCTTTTTGACAAAAATATCAAAATAAGTATTTCACTTATTATATTATTTAAAAAAATAAATCATACTTTCATATATGTACATATGTACATACATACATATGAAACTCTAATCAAGAGTAGTATTTGATATTCTCCGATGAAATCAAACAAATAACTGAGAGCATTATTGGATAGCATATTTTTCAATGCATCCACAGGTGTGGTGAGACGTGATATTAGTCACACTATGCAAGAATTTTAATATTGATTTGAAGTAATGAAATGCAGAAAAACATGTTATTTGACAAATAAAAATTCGCTACACTTTCAAGGTCAACTGTAAAGCGTGATTAGCGATGGTTTACCTACTCCAGGCATAGAAAAATATTTCACGGAATCATCGAATCGTCGAAAAGTTATAAGAAAAAGTTCGACTAGACAAAAGAAGAAAGTTAAAATACTATGAATTGATTGTATTATAAACAGCCATCATATGCGTACCTTTTGAACTTCGTCTATACCGTTTATTTGACGAATTTTCATCATCACTTTCCCTTTTGTAAAAATGGATTGAAAAATACTTCCTGTATAATATTATGTTGGTAGACTTTCATCAGTAAAAAATATTTCAAGAAAACTTCTGCAATATATTTTCTTTAAAATAAAATGTGATATATACCATAAAAACTAAAAAAATAATAGTAATTGGTGTTGAAATAAAAAAGAAATGGTTCATAATATGAAGCAACATTTCAACGAAATCCCAATAAATTAAACCATTGCTTAAATACAAACGATAAAGCGGAGCACTTGACTGAACAAGATCGTCCCTTGCAAGCTTTTACGTATGTACACTTTCAGCTTAAAATTCACGTTACATAAAAGCCGTAACATAACATGTGTGTCATGGTACACAAACTGGAACACTGACCTAAGTAATTTAACATGTTATCCGAAAATTCGGTTCCGCAATGGTGCTCGACTAGCCGTTATAGAAAATTTTGTATATACATACATATATTAAATCAGTTAAGAAAGACGCGGACACGGAAGATGACCACGTGATTTTGTTAACCGTAGCAAAATTTGATTGTGTTATAGTTAGTTGTACGATATGGAAAATAGACTCGGTCTAGGAGGCTTGATGATCTTCGAAGGTCTCGATGAGCTCGTCGTGAACGACTTCGAGCAAATTCGAGGTCAATCTTAAAGAAGTTTTACATACCTAGTCGTTTTCTTGTATTTATATTATTAATTGGAAGCGTTTAAAAGTCGATCAAAGTTGACTTTTATTGTTAATCTATTTTTCTGCAATTAAATCGTTCAATTTATTGAAATTTTCCATTGAAAAGTGTTTTTTTTTTTTTATAATCGGGTCAAAATGACAATACAAATCGTAATGAGAATGAAAAATTTTGTGCTAAATTATAATAAAAGTGTAAAGTTAATTTAGACATTTTTCATACAGCGTCATGTATATATGAATCGTATTGTATTTTTTTGCATATAAATATATATGTATTTATTTAATATTATAAATTTACATAGCTATGGCGTTGTGCGCACACAATAAAATCAACTTTTTTATAGATTAATAATTGCAATGTAATCTGTCGTCTGGAAATATCTGTATTGTGTATTATATTTACTGCTTTACCCAGTATTAAATTATCAATATTATTAACCAGCAACATATCTCAGTGATCAGCGTGTAATACGTTCAATTGAATGGTCATGGGTTCACTCTCGGGCCCAATGCTGCTGGTCAGACCTTGGATATATAGCTCCAGGTCGATTGTCTGCTATCAAAGCTTGCAAATTTATCTGATTCCATTGTTGAAACGGTTCGTCGACAAATTTGCTAGCTACCCTCTATAGTACATATGCAGAACTTTGGCCATAGGTATTTTATACACATACCTATATAATATAAATATATCAGGAAGGCCCGACAAATTCGATAATACGAATATCAGCAAATTCAAGATGCTATAAACTCAAATTTTGCGAGAAATGAAAGACTGCCAAATTGTTGGAACCGTTTCAAAGAAAATCAAAAAAATTGACAAACTCTGACAGGAAACGATTGACCTGGAGTCAAAAACCAAAGTCTGGCCAGTAGCAACTAGTGGGACTCGAACCTGTGACCACTACGTTCGAAAGCATATATGCTAACCACTAGTCCACGCTGCTGGTATATTTTTTTTTTATATTTATACCAGGAAGGCCTTACAGGTAACCCCAATGCGCCTTCCTGGCCAATTACAAACATTGCAGCATTTTTTTATTATACATACAAGTCGATGAATTACGAGACACTGAAAAACTCGCAAATTAACGAGACTTCTATGAATTGTACATAAATTTTATTGTACATTAATCTCAAATAGTGGTGACATAGTAGATAAAACAAATACAATGATATTACATGTTACGATCTCAATGTGGACGGCCGGATGAGAGTGCGGGGATGGAATGTTGGTTCAGCATGGGGGGGGGGGAGTGGAGTAAGCGGTCTATGTAAATTGGCCGCAAGGGTTGTGCATGCTAAAACTGCTAGCGACAATAGCTTCGGGTGTGGTTCATGTATCAATTCCTTTCCAAAACCACCCGTTAAAATATCAACGGGCACAACACTAGTTAAATCCAATAAATGGCAACAAAATAGACTCGGCATAACATCAAATAAACTGAATGAGTGTACATATGTGTACAAAAAAATTGTGAAATTAATAGCAATGTCGCATTAATGTCCAGTAAACATTTTTCACGATCGATTGCGTCGTCTCCGTTTTAAGAATATGTGACAAAAGGACATAAATAATCATTGAGGTCTTATGTTAACACTTGGCTGGTGGTATGTATAGTGTTTCAACATTATCATATAATATTCACGGAGAATGCGACAAAACGTGATCCTCGACGATAGGCTTAATGATGGCGAGTTTCGCAGGACGACAGACCGGTCGATCGTAAAAGGAATCTCGATATGGGTCAAACGGGCCGGCGTGGAATTGGTCAAATTGTGAAATTAAACTGGTTGGTGCAGCACATATGTATGTATAAGCAGATTCTCGTCAGCCTTCTTTCGCGAAAATTGATCGTATGATCGTATAAATATGTATGTATGTCCATGCTTGTCGACCTCACTTATGGCCGTCAATTTGTACAAGTGTATTTAGATTTAAGGGATCAAGACAGGATCGATTTTAGCAAAAAGGAATGAGATCAAAGGTTATAAAACAAGACTAGCTTTTGACTCTTTCCGATAGCCTTGACCCATAGAATCGACACTTATCATATCAATTATATACTTCGATGGCTGTTGACATGATTTCTGTGGGCCAAATTTTCTATTGTTTTTTTTTATTTTATTCAATCAATCTATGTTCACTCGTCATTAAAGATCGCTCCAATACGACGAGTACACCTTACAGATCAAGAAACACACTAAATTATATATGTACTAACTATGTAGTGTTGTGCCCGATGAAATATCATCGCATGGGTTACGGAATATTAAGTTTAAGGGGCTTATATCAATTTAACCAGATACGATGACTGATTAAAAAAATATAATAGTAGACATATTAAGATAATATTATCAAAAATAAAATATTGTTTTATAGCCATTTTTTTTATTAAAAAGAATCATCTGTTTCTAATTTCAAATACATTAATTATTTTTTTTCCAAAATTCAATGGATTTTCTTCCGGGCAATATAAATTTTCAGTATGTTCTACATACTGTTGCGTAGTGATGGGTGGAGGATCCAAATAAAATGCCAAAGTCGCTTCACAGCATTTATTGGGTGATTGAGGAGATCCACGCACAGGCAGTGCTCCGTCCAGAATGCCTTGATATGGCCTAAGTACCTGCTTATAAAGATCAGGTCACTCACTGCATCTTCCTCGACGCGTTTGTTTACCTATTGTTATAGTCACGTACCAGATACTCAGTCCCACAGTCTCGGCATGCAGTCCCACGCTTTTGCACTGTCAGTTTTGAGAACTCTAGTGGGAGTGCCGTTACCGACCACTAAGTCAATTCGGGTGTCTCCATTGTTAGCCGACTGCACTTAAGCCTGGAAACTAATTCAAATGGCGGTTCCTTTTCGCATACGCTACAATATTATCCGTATTCAATATGTTAATTTAACCACGTCATCGTCATAAGCGCACCGGTGCGCGCTCCTTCATTCTAAGACTATGACTCGAAATTATTTTTAGTCTCTTCACAGAGACATCTAAAAATATTCTGTGATACTAATGCAATTAAAAAAAGTCAATATTTTTCATTAGTTTGTGATATATTCAAGATGTAGTCAAGGGTTGGCACTAAAAACATATAATAAAATAATCGAATCTGTGTCTACAAACACGTGGCGATTAAGTGGGTAACGAAAACAAGCGCCGAAAACAATAAGGATATTCGAAATTTTTTCTTGAATATCCTTAAGAGGGCTGTACACCCGAAACCTTAATTTTGTTGCAGTTCCTTTCTTCGATATATATATATTGAGTCAATGTATATATTGAGTGAATGCGACAATATAACTCAATATATGAATGCGAAAGTTGCGCTTCGACCAAATAAAACGTATTTTAAATCGACGAAATCGAGGTTTTGTATTCTCCTATCTTCTCCTGCGAAACTGGACCAATTTAAAAAAAAAATTCATCATCGGTATGAGAAAGATATTTTTTGTGCAACTATGCGCGTATTTTTTTTTAAATCGACCGTTAAATAAGCACGCTGGACTCGTGGACTAAGAGGCGATTTTATAGATGTTTGGCGGCTCCTAGCTCCTATAAAAAAATAACTAATCAAAAAAATAAAACAATAGATGCATCCCAATGGTGGATATCCATAGCATATTAAAAAATAATTTCTCTAGTGCCATAATTGAGGAAGGGAGAAGTCTAATACGTTTGTATGGACAAGGCGCTGGTGTCCAGCCCTGTTAACCACAAATTGTATATCTACATTTGATATTCAAATTGTAACTTTTTGCGAAAGATGCAATTTTTGTATTTTGTATTACATTTGTGCATACCGTAACATATTGATACAGTTTGAGAATGCTTGATTTAGACGTTTTGAAAGACACTAAAATTAAAAGTTGCGTTGTTATGAATCTCGAGCGTAATTAGGTTTATGCAACATTGATATAATATATGGATCAACAGATTTTTACCCATATGGGAAATCAGGAAAAAAATCAAGAGAAAAAAAGTGGGACAGTTCAATAAAAATTGCAACCGTAATGTCATACATGTACGGGTTGCATAATGCCTGTTGCACTTTGGTGCAGTGGATATGCAACGCGGAAACATTATGTGTGTATATGCACCTGGTTCGCCTTCGCTCTACGTTAAAATCCTTAACTGCTCGTTTTACACAAGGTGAACATTATTCATTGTGTATACTGGAGCTTCTGAAATAGATAATTTTGTAGTACATATTATAAAAATTGCATATGTACATAAATGCAATGCATTTCCTTGCATAATATATTAATATTTTTCAATATGCAGTTTGACAGTTCAAATTTAGTACGTATATATATTTATACTCAATGTAGGTATACAGATATTAATTAAAAAACCTAAGAATTTGTATGCTTAAAACAATTAACAAATTTATGAGAGTGGAAGGGGAATGCCGATTTTTTTGGAACCGTCATAACAATTAATTTGGATAAATTGGCAAATTGTCTCTAGCATGAGACGTTCGATCAACATTTAATTATCCAGGTCTTGCCAGCAGTGAAAATCGAATAAATTTTTCAATTCCGGCTGGAATTTGGACCTATAGGTACATACATAAGATATGGTAATTGGATTATTAGTCACATTCGGATCCCCAAAAGACAATTTTTGACATGGAAATCACGAATATGGAATATTTGGCACTCTAGTTCTCGTTAGTATGATAGCATTGTTCGACACCAAAAATGGTTCAGAGACGAGATATGACTTTTCTTATAGATCTATGCCCATTAAACTCGAATCTGGTAATAAAAAATGTTGATTGGCTCGAGATTCGGAGATATATGTGTTTTTTAAATCCCGCGATTTTTCTAGATCTTGGTGTTGTTCGGTCGATGTCTCAAAATCCTTCAATTTCCTATTCAAAATGAATATTGGAATCTATAGTCGGGGATTTTATGTTTCATTTGTAGTACTTTTCAGCTTTCAAATCTCTCTAAGTAGTCGTCCAGTTCAAATCAAAAGTATGTATTTTCACTTGGGATTTTTTCCCACTGTTAATACTATTTTGTCTTGAATATTTTCTATTAAAACATGTTTATTGGGATAGTGATCTGGCCATACTATTTTTTGTTTTCGTTTAAAAGGGTTAATTGGAAGTGTGCTGAATTTTAAATCGGTAAAATTGCGAGCTAAAAACTCGTATCATTATTTACTCGTATTTACACGAATCTCAATTGAATTAATATGGATTATATATTAAATTGTCTTTATATGAGAATTAAATTAAATTCTACTTAAAAAAATCATATTTCGACTATTCTTGTGGATTAATAACAAAAATTCGTTTATTTTATCGAGGTAAGCCGGTTATCAATAGAATTTTGCATTTACATGTTACATATTGCATTTATACTAGTGACTAATAATATAATCACCCGATCGATTGTACACACACATTGTTTTGTAAACAAAATTATGTCGTCAGACAAACTACCCGTTGCTTAACAACATCTACGATAGACAAATTAGTACGGACTTGTTTGCCGATCTTTTTGCAGAAAAATATTTGAACTCATTATACACCTTTGTAAATTGTTAAAAAATACTTTCAAAAGCAAAACGTGACGTCGCGTGAGTGTTAAGGTGCAGAAACAGAGTAGTAGGCGGCACGTGTTTTTTTTTTTTAGATAGTTTTGCACATGCAAAACTATCTAGGTCAAATCTGTACCACCACGTCTCTTCACAAACCTCAACTCCTGGAGTGTTTTCGGTGATATTTCATTATTTTATTGACATATGTAGGTTTGACAATGATCGATAACGGTGATGAAGGAGAAATTTTTCGAAATAATAAGATCGTACAAATAAGCAATGGCATGAAGATACACCCATCACACCTGGAAACCACGAGCATGTACCATACCGCACTTTTCAGTGTATTCTTACCATTGGGGATGCGAATTCGCATGATTTGCTTGGAATGCGAAATTTAGCCTTTAAAATGCCAAAAATTATTCACCGATTTTTAAATCGATAACGGGATTAGGATGTCAAGTACACAGACAGCCTCGAGCATCAATTTCAAATTTCACACGTTTATTTAAAATTTGCACGACAAGCATCTATCGTAGACCTACACACATACACTTTCGATCTTGAATGGACAGGTTTTCAATTTTGTTTTATTCAATTTTAATTGGTAGAAAAAGATCAAGGATTTACGAGGCCAGGCTGTGCACCTTGATGCACAGCTTGCACTTATTTTCACCGACACTCTGGTCAGTTTGCGAAGGTCAATTTGACCAATTGAAATGCATCCACTTTCCCATATTGCACTTACGTTGAAATCCTCAAACTTTTCCAATGACGAAAGCGTCATCTTCTACAATTCTCATAGACTCTTGCTTTCGCGCGGGTTTGTTTTCTTTATGATTCTGCGGTGGAATCACTTTCATCGCTGCTTATAACGAGGTCGTATTACGCGTTTCAAGTTTATATGTAAATATGTAATCGATAGATCATCGCAATGTTTTATTGGCATTTTCTACATTTATATAATATAATATTCATTTGTTTGTTTATTATGTATGCTGAACATTAGACTTTTTATATACGAAGGTCATTAATTACGACAAGCATAAACTGGCTGTATTATCTGTGAAAAATTTTTTAATATTAGTAATACACTTAGTGTGTGCACTTATTGATCGCTGCTGTACAGTTTGATAAAAAGCCTGGTAAAAAAATAAATGATATATAGAATGCTATTTAAATTATGACGTTAATTGATATCTCAAAGTAGGTGGTCGATATGTATCAAATTATATTTAAAAAAATATATATATAAGATTTCGCAACGTTTTAGCAAATAGGGCTGTGGTGTAAATTTTATGCATTCTGCAGAGCCCTGGGTTCAACCTTGCAATGTCGATGCAGGTGGTTTTGTGTTTTTTATGCATTATTTAGGCTTGAATAAATTATTATTAAGCTCTTAATTAAAATATTTTTCGTCTCTAATATATTAAAATTGATAATCTTAGTGCTAGCCTCAATTATCTTTAGTGTTTTTTTTTTCAATATATTGTAATATAAAAGCCTTGAATTATATTAAAACAAATTTCGATTGTGACATCATTATATTATATATACATACATATTTACATACAACATTTTACTATTCAACATTACATACATGATATACTAGCGAAATATTTCAGATATGCTTTGCTTCAAATTCGTAGACTTACATAAGATTGTAGATTACAAAACAAAGTGGAATCGAAATCAAATCGGGGTTTTAATGTATACCGAAGCGATTAGCCATCTGTAACTTCATTTATTTCAAACTTGACGTTTCATTTATAAAAATCGCTAAATAATTCATTGTAAGTATTGTTACGTATACTAAAAAGAGCCGCCGAGTAATTGCGATCGGATTAGGCCGGGTAGCGTCCTGAGAGACCGTGAGACCGGTGTAAGTGGTTTTAAGGATTAACGACAAGCTAAGTGCATGAAAGCTAAACAATGATTGCACTTCTCATACCGTGGGAATACATATCCGAATACGTGACTATACAGTAGGTAAACAGATTAGACGTCCTGAGAGATCTACCCCTTATAAGGCGGTACGTAGGTGATATCAGGTCATTCTGGACTGAGCAGTGACAGTGCGTGTATCTCCTTAATCATCAATAAATGCTGTGAAACGACTGTTGGCCTTTTACTTGGATCCTCCACCCACCCCTACGCAACAGTATTTAAAAAAAAATCAAAATCGATAGAAAAAAAAATTGACTATTGATTCCAATACTCACTATTGGCACCACAATAATATAATTTCAGTAAATAATATTGCAAAGGCCAAAAATCTGTAAAAACTGCGCATTTTTTAAACGCTCATATCTCACAAACGAAAAAAAAACAACTAAAATCATTGTCATATTCAAATTCAGTGGGTCAAATTTAATAAAAATTGATTAATCATCGCTTCACTGCTTTACCCGGCTTCGCTCAGTATTTGCAATATAAACAGCTTAAACGCGGCGAAAATTCATTTTTTTCTATTAAAATTTGAATCGAAAAAAAATTATATCGAATCGTCATATAAACTTCGATTTGTTTTCGATGTTACCAACCAACATTACATATTTATATACTTACATACTTACATACAAAGTCTCTTTCGAAATTATATACGTACATGTTGTACAATACTAAGAACAGCTGGGTGCTAATATTATATGTATTTATGTGGAAAAGCTTCATACAAATTAATCGAATTGATCTATATATATTGTTTATTATAATTTAATTTGCATATCTAAGCATAGAATACGAATAAAATTTCCACGATAATGCAGTGCATGATCATTTTACTATTGAACTTTGAGAACGCGCCTCACCACCATCATCATCATCATCACCACAACAATATACGAATCACATATAATCAATTAGCAAAATAGCACGCAGTGATCATTTATTATAATTAATAGTATATAAACATACATTAAAAACACTTAAAGCTCTACACATAATGCGCCTCACATACATTGTATGTGTCACATATTGCATAACACGAGCTTGTACTCATGTTTAATAACACACTATTCGTCCTAGAGACAATGGTACTCCGTCTGTTAAGAGTCGCGACGAATATTTCGAAAAGGGTCACGGACCATCTCATCTCGAAAGATATGGGTAATTTACATCTGATGCGGTCATTCAACATTTAGATGTCTTTTTCTAAGTGCGAGACCGGTCGACCGGTGTTTCGGTTGCGAAAAACCCGGCAATCAAAGTGCACGGCAAAATATGTATGCATAAACTCAGGTGTGTGCAGGTTCGTGTGTCGTACGTATGTTGTGGTCAAAGCGCGGATACTTTCGCAATGTATTCGACGAGGTGTGGTATCCTTCATACCATCTTGGTTTTCGTTGGTATCTTTCAAATTGGTATTGGTTGGATTTGTGGGTATGATTTTAGCTATATCGTGTATGGTTTAAGTTGCCGTGGTTAGAAGTATCGATTCGTGCTGGTAAAAAAAGTCAAAATGTGTTGAAATGTTGACGTGTGCGTTATTATAATTGATTATATCGCATACGTGATTTTATTAATAATGTTGATGCATACAATATTTAAAATGGCACGTTTATTTTTTTGCAACATTATTCGTTACGCAATTTGTCGATCGTATTATTTATCAATAGTAGATTTTATTGAGAATCGGATGTATAGTATAACCCAGTGGTTAGTATATGATGCTAACGGATGCGGTGCATCCGCTCTAAAATCGCCAAATTGAACGACAGATTAAGAGGGCTGTACACCCGAAACCTTAATTTTGTTACCGTTCCATTCTTCGATATATATGTATATTGAGTGTATGTATATATTGAGCGAATGCGACAATATATATCAATATAATATTGAGTGAATGCGACAGTTGCACTTCGACCAGATAAAACGTATTTTAAATTGACAAAATCGAGGTTTCGTATTCTACTATTTTCTCCTCCAAAACTGGACCAATTTTTAAAAAAATTTCATCATCGGTATGAGAAAGATACTTTCTGTGCATCTATCGGCGTATTTTTTTTTAAATCGACCGTTAAATAAGCACGCTGGGCTCGTTTCGTGGGTGTAAAAAAGAGGCGATTTTATAGATGTTTGGTGGCTCCTAGCTCCTATAAAAAATAATTAATCAAAAAAATAAAACGATAGATGCACCCCAATGGTGGATATCCATAGCATATTAAAAAATAATTTCTCTAGTGCCATAATTAAGGAAGGGAGAAGTATAGTACGTTTGTATGGACAAGGCGCTGCTGTCCAGCCCTCTTAACCAATGGCTGCTTTAAATGCAATTCTCGTCTTCTCGAATGATAGATTGCACATCAGATGACGGGTAACCTTTCGATGTGCAGAGATGCAATTATTAAAATGGTAATTATTAAAAATGAGTTGGATCTTTCAGGCGAGTTTAATAAGGCAAGATTCGATAAGTTCCGAATCTTGCCTTATTAAACTCACCGGAAAGATCCAACTCAATTTTAATAATTGCATCTGTGCACATCGAAAGGTTACTCATCATCTGATGTGCAATTTATCATTCGAGAAAACGAGAATTACGTTTAAAGCTGCCGTTCGTTTTTCTGGCGATTTTAGAGCGGATGCACCAAACCCGATGCTGACGACTGAGAGGTATCGGGTTCGAGCCCAGGTTTGACCTTGATTTAACCCTTTGAATGCTGACCAACGCCGATCGGCGTTTTGCCAACAAGTCCATGGGCCTAAAAAACGCTGATCGGCGTTGTATTGTAAGCATGTACAATGTAAACAAGAATACTACCCGCTAAGCCTTTCCAGTTAGCATTGAAAAAAAATGCATTGAACATGGGTGGTGTAATCCGTTTGTCAATGTTTATAAAGACTGGTTTACAACGGAATTTTTGAATTTATAACCATAGCATCATTTCCCGATGGAAATCCCTAAATTTTAAGTATTTTAGATTCTGGGTTGGCGTTTAGATTATGAGCATTACATTTTAACAACAATGAAGAAGATAGAAGTAGTTTTGGAAAAATACATTCATTAATAGACCTGTTTTGTTTATTTTATATGGTTGCTAGATATATGTATGTACATATTAGAGAGTCCAAACACACCTTTAAAATCCTCAGGGATAGTTATCTAGGGTTTGTTTGGATTAGCTATAATTTTATTCCGGCTTATAATTCTAGTTGGAAATGGTGGTGAAATTTTCAGCGTTCAAATTCAAAGAGTTAAAAGAATCATACGCTGTATGATTCGAAGTGTTTCTATTGGTCAGACTTGGATGTTTGTGGTTGCAAGCAGTGGCGTAACTAAGAATTTTGGGCCCGTAAGCAAAAAATCATAAAAGCCCCCCCCCCCCCTCGAATTTTTAAATCGAAATACCAAATTTTTGGTTTCGCAACGCATTATTAACGTAAATATAATTATTGTTAATATGTAGATACATAATATAATTTTCTTAATTGAACTCACCTATTTTAAAATTTCTTCTTTCGAACCTTACTGTTCGAAATGCAAAATCGTGAATTAATTTATTTGAGGTCCATTTTGGCTGCTTCTTTGTGCTCAATTGTAAGCAAAGATAGTTCATCGAGTCTGGTTTGACCGATCGAATTTATTTTGTAATCTTTAATTATTTTTAATTTATTGAATGTTCTTTCTAAATTAGCCACAGTTACCGGAAGAGTAAAAAATAACATGAATGTGGTATACATATACATACTTCTGAAAAATCACTGTCCAAACAACTGTACTTGGTAATGAGTAATTCTAAAAATTGCCTTATGGTTATTGTTTCAGAAAGATCTTTCTTTATTAATAGAAGTACATGTGTAAATTGAGATTCGAATTGATCTGAGAAAATTTCTGGATATTTTTTCTGAGAGTCAAACAATGGTCTGGAATATCTTTTTCCGACATATTAATAATTTTCCTAGGTTCAATAAAACCGAAATAGTTTTTCACTACCTGCATCCCCGCAAAACGTGTCTTAATTTGAACAGTTATTTTGTCGATTTATGGCCCCCTATCTCCGTGAGGGTGACACGACATCTCGTTCACAGATTTTCCGTAAACCGAGGATGCGCTCCAGGCATTACGTATACGGCCATCTCTTTCTCACCCCGTCTGTTCACCAAGATCTCATTTACTATGCCATTACGTATGCAGCCATCTCTTTCACAGACCGTCTGTTATCGGCGAACAGACGGTCTGTGAAAGAGATGGCTGCATACGTAATGGCATAGTAAACGAGATCTTGGTGAACAGACGGGGTGAGAAAGAGATGGCCGTATACGAAATGCCTGGAGCGCATTCTCGGTTTACGGAAAATCTGTGAACGAGTTGTCAGGTAATCCTCCGTGAGTCCGTAAGGATTGCTTACACCCGCCACATAGTAGTTACGCCACTGGTTGCAAGTCGATCTTTTCCTATCAGAGTTTGCCAATTTATCTGATTTTATTAGCAATAAATAGAAGGACAAGTTGAAAGAAAATATGACGTATTTGTTGTTGTGAAAAATATTTAAAGTTTTCCAATATATAAATACAAAAACATATGTATATGAGATCATCCAACTGAAATAGTTAAATATCAATGCTAATATAATTTGTGTTTGCAAATAAGTCAAGCTTAAATGAATAAATTAAATTGTTGTCATAAAATTAATGTAATATAATATATGTAATTATATTTTTTGGCACTTTGTATAATTGTATTTGTTGCCGGTCTGTAATGGCTAGTATAAACAGACGTTAAGCCGCAAAACCAAATGTAATTGATCAAGATTTTCGGCAAAAAGTAAATTATTCCTTAATTATCCGCGATCACAATCATCAGTGAATGCTTTGCAAAATTGTTTCGTCATTAATCGAGCGTAATGTGATTATAAATTAAATCGACATTTACTCGTCGTTTTATCGTCATTACTCGCATACCTATCGTATTGTTAAATTTCGCATATTAAGTTTTATAAATAGTGAAATATGGACTCAATTTTGCAAAAGTGAGTTTACTAAACGTATTTTAAAAAATAGATACAAAACTGCAATGCACTTATTACCTAATTAAATAACGGGCTCGAATTGAAAGTATAAAATTCAGGGCACAAAGCAGGTCGCCATTTTGTTTTCCGTTACAACATATAAAGTTTTAATTTTTTCGTGTTGCATGCAATTATTTTTTCATATCTCGAATAAAACATCGGTTTTTATAGTTTTATCGTGATATTTAGATTTTCTTTATAATAACATAATAAACCGTCTAATTCCAATAATTCCAATAAAGCGTCTAATTCCTATAATTGGGATTTGTTAATTGACGGAAACCCAGATTTTTCCATTGCATGTACATAATTCATATGTGTTATACATGGGTGCACCTAACGGGATCGAATTAGAAATGCACGAAAAACCAAATACCGGAAGGCAAAGATCGAAAATTGAAAGATCTTAAGTCGAAAGATCAAAAAAAAAGGGTGCATGGTAAACGGTACATACTCACTTAATTTGCGCGAGCAGGATACAACAGGAACAAGAGGAACAGGCTTTTCCTTCCGTATTCTGCGCCCGCACATTAATACGGGAGGAATTACCTGTTCCTCTTGTTCCTGTTGTATCCTGCTCGTGCAAATTAAGTTAGGATGTACGTGAGTATGTACCGTTTACCATGCACTCTTTTTTTTTTTTTGATCTTTCGACTTAAGATCTTTCGATTTTCGATCTTTGCCTTCCAATATTTGGTTTTTCATGCATTTCTAATTCGATCCCGTGGGGTAGACCCGTTATACATATATGTATGTTCAATCTTTAAAACCAAATTATAATAAAATAGAAGTTTATAAACTAATAAAATAAAAAATTCCCACTAAATACGAATATTTTGAGGATTAAATTTATCATTTCTTGGAATTAGTCAGATTTAGCTGGTTTTGTTATTATTACAAACTAGTGAGAAACATATGATAGAATAGTTCGAGCTGCCATAATTGTCGAGATGCCATTTTGGGAATTTAAATCTTGAGTCGTGAAGATCCTAAATAACTTTTGATTTTTTAAAGTTTACTGAAAGATATTTCAACTGATTTGGTTGCTACTGAAAAATCCTAAGTATCATCTTAATTTTTTTTATAATTTGCTGTCAAATTTTAAATCTATCAATAAATAAAATAACTTCTGAATGCTATTTTTTTTAATATTTTCAATTAAAAGCGAGAACGATATCATTGCATTTATAATTTCACTTAAAAATTTGGGAATTTGTCGTATTAATTTAAAATTTGCATCCAAAATTGAAATCTGTGATGACAATTTTAGTGCCTCCAGATTTTGAAGCCCGGGACCGTTGCTCCCGGGCTATAAAAAAATTGGACACATATCTATAAACCGGGACATGTCCCGGTTTAAAATCAATTAATAAAAAAAAAGAACCATGCCTATGGTGGATATCCATAGCATATTAAAAAATAATTTATCTAGTGCCATAATTGAGGAAGGGAGAAGTCTAATACGTTTGTATGGACAAGGCACTGGGGTTCCAGCCCCTTAACAACAAATTTAAAATTCGCCAAGATACGTTGAATTGTTAAACAAGTCATTCAAAACAACTTGGAAGCCGGAAAATTCTAATTACGGTGCATCTTCAACGCAATTGGTGACATATGGTGTTTTGCTACAGGATTATTTACCCGGATCTAAATCACACGCTTTTTCTATACAATTGAATTAATGATGTCCGTTTGTGCATTTTTCAGAGCATAGCCCACGTCGGCAGCACCAAGAACATATTCTTCAGGATCGGCGTGAACACACTTCTGGGTACCACTGGAGACAAACCCATAGTGAAGATGACAGCGCGCGAGTTCATGTTCGGCTATGCCACATCTCTAGTCACTCTGGGCAACAGTTTCTTGCCCGGTTGGATCAATTTCGAAAAACTCGGCCTGATCGACAGGGTCAGTATTCACTTAATTGCCATGCATTAGATGCGATAGATAAAATTCGAATGGGATCCTTTCTCTCCTTCCATATTCGGTCGTATTCGTTTCATAGACGGCAGAAGTTATCCTTCACCTTTTGCAGGCATTGCAAACTATTGATACACACCGAAACTAGGATGGGTTCAATTGCCATAGTTCGAAGTGTGTTGCGAATTTTCCAACCAATAAATCATGTTTTTTGTACAATCATTCGGGTTTGGTGCAAACGATCGAAAAGCGCCAGACAGATTGAACCGCAGATTAACTGAATGGCTGCTTTAAACGCAATTCTCGACTTCACGAATGGTAGATTGCACATCAGATGACGAGTAATTTTCGATGTGCACAGATGCAATTATTAAAATGGTAATTATTAAAATTGAGTTGGATCTTTCTGGCGAGTTTTTAATAATTTAATAAGAAAAATTTGGAACTAAAGTATCAGAAGCACAGAACGTATACAGGGTAGGTATGTCGGGACTTCGGGTAGATTTCGCTTAGTGTAAGTGCGAGCAGTGCGCACGCATAAGGTACACGTGTCGTTAATCTGTGGTTCAGTCTGTCTGGCGCTTTTCGATCGTTTGCACCGCATCGAATCATTCACATCATATTTAAGGATTTAAAATTTTCAAAAAATCTTTTGTATTATAATATACTAGTGTTTTTACCCGGCTTCGCTCGGTATTTGTAACTTAAACAGCTTTAAACATGGCAAAACAATCTTATAGTAAACATTCATTTGTTTTTTTATTAAATTTATTTGAATCGAAAAAAAATAATATTCAACGATATCGATATCGTCGTGATAGAAATTTTTGATTTGTTTTCGATTCCCAACAAACCTTACATACAAAGTCTCTTTCTAAATTATATATTAGATTATAATCAACAGCGTGGACTAGTGGTTAGCATATATGCTTTCGAACATAGTGGTCACGTGTTCGAGTCCCACTGGTTGCTGCTGGCCAGACCTTGGTTTGTGACTCCAGGTCGATCGTTTCCCATCAGAGTTTGCCAATTTATCTGATTTTCATTGGAACGGTTCCGACAAATTGGTAACCTTTACCCATTTCTCGCAATTTTCGAGTTTTCATCATCTCAAATTTCGCCGATTCGTATAAAAATTCTGCAAATTTGTCCATATCTTTCGCAAATTTCAGGTTTATCAGCATCTCGATATTTGACGATTTATACAGGTATAAAAAAAATGCTCTGAAAATGTAAGTTTATCAGAATTTATACATAGATGTCTCTATAGTGCTTTGTTAAAATTATTCTAAAAATTGTATATCGATGTTTGTAATTGGCTAGGAAAGCGCATTGGGATTTTTCCTGTCAGGCCTTCCTGGTATAATATAATATTTATATGAAAATAAATTAAAAAATAATATACATATACATATGTGTCTATTCAGTGGGTTAATCATAATACGAATATTAAATGACACTCTGAACGCGACGGAAAATCATCAGGTAATTGCGTATTATCCGGTGTATTGTTGTTTTTTGAGTCTTGAGATATTTGATTGCATTAGTGGTGTTATTAAATCTATAATTAATTCGATTTATCAGTCATTCGTTGAAATTATGGGATAATAATCATTTATGTTAACAAAAAAGTCGACAAAACACTGTTATAAATCTATAAATGTATTGTTCACGTTTAAATTGAATAGTCATCGCTGTTTGAAAAACAAAATGGAAAATTGTATAGATTGTAGTTAATAATTATGACAGTTGTGTTCAATTTTATTATCGTTCTAATACAACCCTATTAATACAAGTTATCGATGGTTACTCATTTATGTTGTTCTTATCAATAGATTTTCCAAATGCAATTAAGGTAAAAGTGTTGATAAAAAGCTGTTCTCTCATTAGTTATGTGTCATTCGAAGAAAATTGTTTGTGATTAATATAATGTGTAATACAATCGAAAATTTAGAAAGGTTTTTAAAATATCTACATATAAAAGTTCGTTTATATAATATTGTTGCGTAGGGGTGGGTGGAGGATCCAAGTAAAAGGCCAACAGTCGTTTCACAGCATTTATTGATGATTCAGGAGTTACACGCAGTGTCACGGCTAAGTCCAGAATGAATTATATCGCCTACGTACCGCCTTATAAAGGGTAGATCTCTCAGGACGCCTAATCTGTTTACCTGTTGTATAGTCACGTATTCGGATATGTATTTCCAAGACATTGGATCTTCCCGTACCGATTCTGAGAAATAACTAATAACGGTCATTGTTTAGCCTAAATGCACTTAGAGTCCAGATATAATCTTTGGAAGTAAGTGCATGCATTTAGTTAACCGATAACAGATATCCGTTGGTCTAAGTACAATTCGCTCAATCCACGGCGTACGTAACAATATTATCCAGCACTGTCCATTTATATTATCCAGCACATTTTTAATTTATACCAGGAAGGCCTAATGGGTAAACCCAATGCATCTTCCTGGTCAGAAATATTGTACATTTGATACAAGTATTATTAGTATTATACATAGTAAATACATATCAATGAAATTTGTAAATTTGCAGCATTTTATACAATTCGAGATTGCTGAAAACTCGAGATTGTGCGAAAAAATTGGTAAGGTTTCCATTTTTTTGGAACCGCTTCAATGAAAATCAGATAAATTGGCAAACTCTGATAGGAAACGATCGACCTGGAGTCAAAAATCCAAGGTTCTGGCCAGCAGAAACCAGTGGGATTTGAACCTATGCTAATCACTAGTCTATTCTGCTGTTTTATACCAGATTATATAAATATTCCACTTTCAATTATAACATCATATATTAATTATGGATTGTTTTTATTTTTACGATTTCATACAATTGTTGGAACAATGAAGTATGTAAGTAAGAGAAGATATATGTACGTATAATATTTATATATATGCACATATGGAAATATAGTAATAGATTTAATATTTTATAATAATATAGCAATTTGTAATAGGATGTCAATTTTAAATAAAGAAATAATATATTGTCGTTTCTCAATAACCTGCTTAGTATGAAGTCAACATATTTAATGACATACATATGTACATTTATTAGAATAATATATTAAAAAGTAAATAATTTTGAATAAATATATGAATTATATTAAGAATTAAAATAATAATATAATGATAGCCATCAAAAAATATAAGCATATATTAATACTATTTTAATCATTTTTATAGATGTATGATTTTGACGGAGATTTTGAGACAATTTACACGGGCTCTGGAGGAAATGAATCATTGTCCGGTCTCGTTGATACGTGGCGTGGCAGTCGCACAATTCCTCAATGGGGTGATACTCCCTGTGCTCAAATCCACAAAGCTTCGGATGGATCAAAATTCCCTGGAAATCTAAAACCTAATGATACCATAAAGTTTTATAGAAAATCACTCTGCCGAGCGGCAGCAATGGTAAGTGAATTTAATAGTAATTTATATTTGTTTTGATTTAATTCCCGTTTATAAATAATGCTTTGTTTTAGTCGAAAATAGATGAAGGGTGGAAAGATGGATTATACGCTTACAAGTATGCATATGATAAAGATGCTCTCGACAACGGTCTTAGAAATCCGGAAAATAAATGCTTCTGTAGAGAAGGTATGTGAATGTAATAATGGATTTTGTTAAGTTTTATCGATACAACTTGGTATTTATTTGTTTTTATAATGTTTTTTAAGGTAATTGTTTGCCAGATGGTTTGATTGACGTGACTGATTGTTACTACGGGTTTCCGATAGCTTTAAGCTATCCACATTTTCTCGACGCTGATGAAAAAGTAGGGAAGAGAGTTGAGGGTATGAAAGCTGACAAGGACTTGCACAGTTCTCATATATGGATCCAACCCAAGTCTGGCTTACCTTTAGAAGTGGCGGTCAGATTTCAGATAAATTTGGCTTTGGGAAACTTAAATAACATACACGGTGCAGCAGAATTCTCCGATATGGTACTTCCATTACTATGGTTCGAATTTGTAAGTACAATTTAATAATTATATTCCAAATGTAATGGGATTTAATTATCAAATATACATTTGAAGCATTAGTTCTTCATTAATATATGAAAAAAGTTATTACATTACGTTTTTTATTTGATTTTTTAGCGTATGTACAGTTTGCCGGATTCAATGGCCAATCTGTTCAAATTATACCTTAAAATTTTACCTGAAGGAGAAACGGCTTTGATGTGGATTGGATTTATAATAACAGGGCCTTTATTAGCGGTTGCCATAGTACTGAAATGCAAACGTTCAGACAATCATCACAAATCTAAACGAAACATCATTATGTGGGACGACAACTCAGCATATGCGAAATCATTGAGAAAAATGTCTCTAGACATTGAAAAGTCTAAAATGCAAAGCGTTTACACGCCATGCGAACAACCAATAAACGAGCACAACGATAGCGATTCTCCATTTTTGAACTCTTCAGACAAAAACACTTCGGAGAGCGAGCCGGAGACGCAAATAGACGCATCGTCGGAGAGGAGGTCGTCGTTGTTGAAGTCTCACGCTGATAAGATTAAAGACATGGGCATGAATCTTAGCAATAGATTTCAGGAGAACATCAAACATTTCACGAACAAGCTCAGCGGTGAAAGATCCCGAAGCTCTCTCAGCGAGGTGAACACCGAGTCGTACCAGTCGAGCGAGGAGGATAGCTACTGCGGGCCTCGAAGGTGCTCTGTACCTGTCGACATACTCGGCAGTGTCAATTATCACATGATCGAGTCTTCTGATGATGATGATACGTGTAATGTGGAGATTGTAGACGACGGAAGTGAATTTGATCCGCCACCGGAAGAAATTATTAGACGAATGTCACTAGAACCCTCCAATAATATAATTAGGATGAACAAATTGGAATCAAACTCTAACGTCTGATATATCATAATGTTATAATATTTAAAAATATGGACTATAAAGGAATGTGTATATTTGGTTGCAGAGTAGTTTTAATTTTCCTCTCTGTTATGATTACAGAGAGTGAGACGTGATTAATTGGTTGATACAATCGAAGATTATAATTGTACTTATAATTGAAACTTTTATGTAAAATTTATATCGTTCATGAAAGTATTGCTCAAATCAGTTTTATAGACTTATTATGACTTTATAAACGTATGAAGTTTTAGCTTAATCAATACTGCAATGCAAATATTGTACCGATTGAGCTAAAAAGTTGATTTATAATTTTAATGTATATATTTATTTTGCTCATTATTGACATTCAAACGATAAAAATTATTGAAATTTTAAAACGGTTGAGTCATTATATTAAAGATGCCAAAAATTATTCAATCTTAAACCAAATTAAATATTGTATAAATTAAAAGTGTGAATGTAATAAAAAGTGTGAACTCATTTTAAAAAATTAGGTTTGTGCAATATATGTACATATCTTGGTTTTATCTGTAGAAAATTTTTCGATATTTTTGATATTTAATTATTTTTTAATACGATGGAAGTGTATTTATAAAATATATTTTAAGATTTAAAATTTGTTTATTAGAATAAGCAATATTAATTTGCTTGTCCATACAAGGAAATTAGCATAATATTACATTTACTTATTTTATAATAATACTACATATTTACTATTACTTATAATATGAAGAGACAAGCGTTTTTTTTTATAAATTTATTACCTCGATCAGCTGTAAGTTTTTTAATGTAATTTTACTTAGATTTATTTTTTTATTTATACAATATATATATTCTTTGATTTGAATCTGTGATAATTGTATCATAGTATACTATTAAACCATGAATAAACTTAAAACTTTGTTTTATTTTACATTCTTCTCACATTATAAAAGACTAATGTTGTGCCCGATGAAATATCATCGTATGGTATATCAAGTTATTAAATAAAAAAAATGAAAATAAATGTGTCAGTCCTGTGTTCGATCCGCACGTGGACGAATTTTTTTCAAATACCTTTTAAATATATTTAATTTAATATTTATATTTAATTGTTTAATATGAAAAAAATGGGAAAAATTACCTACCTATCTACATACAAACAATATAAAACACCAATGGAAAAATTAATTAATTAAATAAATTTAATATCAATAGATGGCGGTAAATGCTCAGATACAGCAAACAGTATATACATACATATATAGATGTTTTTTTTCTTTCATTATTATATTCTATATATTTATATAATTGATTATTATATTATTTGCGTTATGTATTAATTTATGTTTAATTGTTATTTTGTTTTTTTTTTTGTTATTTTTTTTTTGTGACCATTGTGGCGCATTAGGAATTCCTGTAATGCCACAATGGTCTGTTTAGAATAAATAAATAAATATTCGTACATTTTGAAGGCTGTGTTTTAGCTGTGTCGAATCGAAACGACTATTATAGTACGATGAGCGTTATCGCAATTACAAAGATACACAGACACACAAACACACATCCACACAGAATAGCGATATTATATAAGCATATATGTATATATAAAAGATTATATAAATTAGCTTAGTTTAATGTTGAACAATTAAACGAGGAAAAGCTATATTGTATTACATGATTTGTCAATTAATAAAATAAACAGTAATCCATTATGTCATTTTAAAACCACTTTATTGTCTATTATGTACATACATACAAGTATATAATGCATATGTTTAGAAATGAACAAATTATATTGTAATAAGTGTAAAATATCCCACATGAGTTACTTTATGTTTCTGTAAAATGCCATTTCAATAGTATTTTTTTATTATTATTATTTATTTTTTATATAAAAATTTATTTAGAAAATTTTATTTGAGACAAATACATAGTTTATTGCTAAAATTATTGATATTCATATTTTCTAATTAGAAATTAATATAAAAATTGACCAGTCTAAATATTTGGAAATTTCTCGATATAAAAAAAAAAACTACAATCCATTCAATGGCGTCGTCCACACACAAGGTATGATATTTACGATATTTTCCATAACCAATTCCTAAATAGCAACCACAGGTTGCAATATGGGAACTGGATATGGAAAATATCGTGTGTGTGGACGACGCCAATGAGTAATAATTTTAATACATATACATTAAAGTTTGAGCAACTGTATCGACAATATATTAAATTATTAGCTGAGCCCGGCATACGTTGCAGCGCCACAATAACGCATGCAGTTCCCGTTCCCGTTCCCATTCCCGTTCCCATTCCCGTTCCCGTTCCCGTTCCTGTTCCCGTTCCCGTTCCCGTTCCCGTTCCCGTTCCCGTTCCCGTTCCCGTTCCCGTTCCCGTTCCCGTTCGCGAAGCGAAAGCTTTTGAAATTATTACGTTGCAATGACAGTCATACCCATTTTTCCCGTTTCCGTTCTTGGGCGATTTTTTTTTTCACAGTAATCTTCCCAGACATGCATACAACAAATCCTGAAAGTTCCATCGTAATCGGTTCAGTGGCTTAGGAGCCAATACGAGACACACACAGACATTCAATTTTATATATATAATAGATTGTTATTATAATATGCAAACTAATTAAACTACTTACTGATACGATTGATATACAACTACCGACATTATATTTAACGTAAGCTTATTTAAAAATCATTTTAATGGTGAACGTACGATATCTCTTAAAAAGGTAAAAGCGTAACTGACAAATCCGAAGTTGAAGCTTTTCAATGTGAATAAATTACCTAGTACGAATTTTAACAACGTCATGGTAAGAACAGCGCTTGCGAAATAGTGAATCAACCACATTCTGCAACAAAATATATAATAAAATTAAGCATAAAAAAAAAAAAAATATATATATATATATATATATATATATATATATATATATATATATATATATATATATTAATAATGTTTAATCATTTCTCAAATCGACTCACCTTCCTAAATGTTTTCTAGCTTTGGGTAGATCTGAATCGTCTTCTTTGAGTATGTATCGTTTGACTCCTCTGACATAGCTTTCCAAATAAGCTGACCACTCAATTTTCGTTGTATCAACGTTGAATAGCTTTTTGTCCGAGTCGCTGAGCATGGATTGCATCTTTGTCAAATTGTCGCTGGCAAAAGTCCATTCGTTGTGAAAAAAATATGATAGTGTCTTGACTGCTGTCTGAATCTGTTGCTGAACTTTCACCATACTCACTCTACAAATATAATTTGATTAAAAGACAAATATACATATCTTCAAATTATTTATTAAATAAAACATAACGTATAAAACTGAATATGTCATTTAATGTATTAGAATGGTCATCTTTATGAATCTGGCAAAGGTCAATGGGCAAATAGTATGGAAGAAAAACCCACGGCGGACAGAAATGAAATTGTGAGGATATATAGATAAATGTCTCTAGTTTATCATGGTAAGGGTCGCTTTCTTGTGGGTTGTGGGAATATTGAAAAACGAGCGAAAAAATATTGCAACGAGCGAGACGCGACCCTATACCTGCGTGTGAGAGAGAGGGAGCGAACGTATACCTGCCGGGTACGTACATCAACATCACGCGGGACGTACATCAACTCGCCAAATCCTTTACTTAATAAAGTTTTGTAAGCGTCGAAGGGTAGCTAACCGTGGAGAAGAAACCAAAACAAACCCGGAAGAAAAAAAAAACTGAGTATGGCTGCTTTAGTAGCTATTTAACAGAACGACAACTTATATTTAATAGTAGTATTCGATCTTTTGAATAAATATATTTTTGGTTCAAACTTTGTTCTCCCATGGATTCTAAATAAAATAACCATATATAATGTTAAGTGAATTTATACTCTTTCATTTTATATCATTTTCATTCATGTCCGCGACCGGGTCGGATTGCGCCCAATGACCTTTTGAGCGATCAACGGAAAAAGATGAATGTTTATATAATATAGTTGCGTGGACGTGAAGAGGGGGCTTCCAGAATCGGAGAGAAAGACGCAGGAGGCTTGTAGAAGGTGTTTATTCGTGTGCTCTCGTCGGCGCTCCAGGTCGGAATGAATTCCAGGCTGAGAGCGCCCCATATTTATACCCGTTGGGCACAACAAACATACATACATACACATGTAAACTATTGGTTGATGAGTGGGGCGATCCCATTGGTCGTTACATACGGCTTATTCATTCGGCGAGGACATTTTGGCGCGAACGAGAGATCAGGTGATTAGCGCTCGTAAGCCATCGGTCCACGAGCGCCACCCACCTAATCTCTACGTTACAATATTATATGTAAATGTTAAATAACATTAAAACCAATCAAATGACAAAATAGTCTATTTTATATTTTTAAATTAAAATATGCATAACACTATAAACTACTTATAAAAATATATATGTATACAATTTAAAGTCAATATATAAATTTAACCCCAGCGTCACCCAAGTCAATGTTATTCAATAATGGATACTATTCAATTGATTATATCGACTGTTTCTAGTCAAAAGTCTTATAATAAATATGCAATTGATACTTTTCCAGAACGCACAATTCAGATGGAATAATTTTGTGAACATATATAGAACATTGTATGATTCCTTATAATATTTTATAAATTGTATTCAAATACACTTACGGTGGCTTCTTTCCAAAGAGGTAGTACGAGTAGTCAATTAAATATGCAGGGAACAATTCAAACAATCCATGGCAAATTGTATTCACTATCCTTAGTTTCAAAAAAATATACATTATTATTTAAATGTAAAATTGGGGCTATTCAAAATTGTATAGACAAACTCACTTGCTAGACTTGAATGATCCTCCTGGATACCAGATAACATTATTGAATGGATACTTCCGGAGATATTTAAGAATTGCCTTTTCAATCTCACCCCAAGTGATCGGATTCAACACACCAGTCGACACATGATAGACAGTCAATGGGGAATTTCTGTAATTCATACAAATTTAAATTTAAAACACATTTCATTCGAGATATCAACAATCAGAATTGACTTATAAAGTACTTCTTTTTTGCCGTACTCCATGCTGACACAATCATAGCATTGATGCAAATATCGACTGGGATGATATCTCCACGGAGACCTGCCGGACAGTACAGAGTCCTGAGGATGCCTTTTCCACCCCCCGTTATAACACCCGTCGGACCGTTGAGATTGTCGACCCACCCGGGCAACGGAGACTGCCAAGCTGCTGTCACTGCAAAACGTATGTATTATAAGAACCGCTGATTCATCAGAATAATAATGTAATGATGATAGAAGTATTTTACCTATGGTGGGTCTTATTATGACAACGGGCAGATCTCCACATTCGTTTACCAACATATTTTCAGCCATCGCTTTAGTGAACGTGTAAGTATTGGGACGCTCTCCTATTATCCTAAATTATATAAAATACACTTTAAACATGGGAAATAAAGAGTATGTTTATTAAAAAGTGACATTAATTCACCTCGGTGTCAATTCTTTGAGAATGTCGTTATCGAGACATTCCATATATTTGATGGTTTTTGTGATGTCTTTTGGTGGTGGATAAATCTTCTCTTCTATGTAGCTCAAATTGCAATTACAATATGCAGTGCTTACATGTACCATTGCCTAAAATAAACAAAAGGGTCTAATTATAATACTCGAATGAATCAAAAAATATATATATCTTGACCAGTAAGATGTTTCTTACATCTAACTTTGTCATTTTTTTACATAGTTCTATAATCCAACGTGTTCCCATCATGTTCATGGCTACACTTAAATTAATGGCTTCATCGAATTTGACAGTAGCTGCCGAATGGAACACCACTGACACATTATTGCACAGAAGCTGTTGATCTTCTTTGGATATGCCGAGTTCCGGCTCCACTATGTCACCCGATACCACTACAAGTTTGTCCAAACGTTGTGGATAGTATTTTTTCAAATAGTCAAATATCTACAATAGTTTAATATGAATAAATATCTTACTAATGTGTATTAAGACAAATTCTAAGCAATGAAAAACTCACGGGTGTCTGTTTCAATTGTTCGAGTCGCTTCTCCGGTGAAACCTCTTTTTTGGATCGCATCAGTAGATATATCTTGTTTATTCCTGGACAAGAATTTAAAAGTTTCTCCACGAGAACCTGAATATATTTTAAAAAAGCATATTTATTATAATTTTACTATAAGCCTTTTCTATAAATTTTAAATATTTTTCTATGTATTCTTATTTATGTATTTTTTTAGCAATATATTTAATCTTGATCCTTCATCTAATTTTACTTTTTACCTTCTAATTTACTATCTGTAAAAGTATATTTATCAAGCACCATTATCGAGTAATAAAATTATCATAACAATTTATATTATAGGAGCCAAAAGGTTTCTTTAATATATTTTCGCAATCACTGATATTCATACACTTTCAGCTGTGTGTTCAAACCAGGGTTGCCAGACGTCCCTATTTAAGCGGGACTGTCCCGAGTCCCGCATTGCCTCTGAAAATCCCGACTGACATATATAAAAATGTATGTATATATAAATTGTAAATTTCAAAAGTAACAAATTTCAATCCATTAAAGTCTTGTCCTTAAACCAAACATGAAAATCGAATTTTTTGTTCAATTGAAGAATTAACAAAATTATTTGCAATGTTAACCGTCTACACGAAGATATCTGTTTATTAAACAATTCTTACTGTAGGAAACGAGAAAAAAACAATGTATGAGAAATGGATAATATTTTTTAAAGATCATTCCGCTTGCAATAATTTGTGTAAAATTGCGGCCCACATCTCTATGTTTAGTCTAATGAGTGTAATATTTATATATTTAGTCTAATGAGTGTAACCTGGAGAAAGGAGAGAAATAAATTAATATTTGAAAGCTGAATTAATGCAATTGTAATTACTTAAGAAAATTTTTATCAATCAAAGCTGACGAACATATTTTGAAACAAGCTAAAAGCTAGGAAAAAGCTTTTAATAAAACTGTTTTGATTGTATAAATTTTTGCATTTAAACCAAAATGTAATTTCTGTAATTGTATCTAATATATGTATTTTAATAACTGTGATTTCTGTGGATCATTAAGTTTCTATTTTTTATATGTTCTCATCTACATATATATAGGTGCATATGTAGGTATGTACTTATTTACATACATTATAATTTAATTAAAAATATTTTTTTCTTAATTTCTTCATTAATTCTAAAACTTCTTTTTTTTATTTTTTAATCGTCTGAAATAGTGAATGTCCCGATCTATGATTTTGGAAATCTGACAACCCTGATCAAACTCACTTTCAATTTATTTTCATGCATTTAGACTGAGACTATTTATACAAATTCATATGTTTGAGAATTGACTAAAAAGCTAACTTTTCCCATGAATCCTGTCGCTCCTGTGATGAATATCGATCTGTTGTCATACCAGCGCGAGACGTTAGACACTTCATTGACGGCTAAACCAGTAGCCTTGTTGTCTGCCATTGTCTACCACCTGAAAGCAAATGTAGTCATAAATGGAAAATCCAAGTTCCTTAGATTTACGTCGGACAAATTTATCGGTAGTATACATATGTACAGTCCCAGGACAGAATATTACGCCACCCGATTGAACCGCGTTCGCGCCCATTTGTAACGGTTATAACTTATAAATAATTCACAATAAGATCTTTTGGGCTAGTTTTTTTTGTAAGCTCATCCTTATTTGCTACTCTATTCACCAACAAAAAAATAATACAACATTATCCTTAAAAATGTCTACAAAAAAAAAAGTGAAATGATAGAAATGAGTTTGCTCCTGAATTACGTAAAGCACAAACGAGCGTTTCTGCGAAGATTTTTTATTATTTCGTTATCAACACCGTGATTTTTTCTTTTGCTGCAGCTTTACTATATTTTTAGGGTAAGTTGGTGATTAATTTGTAAAAAAATTACTTTCATTTATGTTTTAAATTGCTTGTAAGTCTTAAATAGATTTTTTTTCTAAAAAAAAATCTATTAAAAAAACTAGCCCAAAAGATCTTATTATGAATTATTTATAACCGTTACAAATGGGCGCGAACGCGGTTCAATCGGGTGGCGTAATATTCTGTCCTGGGACTGTTTATATGTATATATGGATGTATGTAATGTATGTGTATGTGTACGTGTATATGTATATGTGTATGTATGTATATGTGAATATATATATATGTGTAGGTATGTATGTATGTATATGTATATATGTGTATTTCTATATTTACGTATGTATGTGTATTTGTGTATACGTGTAAGTATTTGTACATACATATATGTTTATATAATTGTCTTTGGCCAGGAAGGCGCATTGGGTTTACCTGTTAGGCCTTCTTGGTGTAAATTAAATAAAAAAATAAAAATAAAATAAATAAAATATGTATTTATGCAGATATCGGTGGATGGTTGAACCAGGTTGACCCAACCCAACCATTAAGTAATAGTTAGACAATTTTTGTTTTAAATGTGCATTAGAAAGCAGTTGGTTCAGTGGGAAAACTGGTTTTGTTTAGTTTACTCGGTGGGTGTGCAGCAGCTATCATAGGTCGGAAGCGGGACGCTGGTGCATTTCCCTTTCTAAAAACGCACAAGACGCTTCATGCAAAACAATTTTCGCACTTTTCTCATTCAGTCTGTACCCCCCCCCCCTCCCCCGCCTGCCTCCCTTTATCCGTCACCACTTTAAAGAAAGTTATGTTATGTCATTTAAGAATCACACGGTTGGAAAGTTACTATTTCCTGATTATAAATCTAGCGCTTTTCTGGAAAGGAAACCTTCCAAATTTCACAGAACACGATCAAATTTAGCGCTTGGTGGTGGTGAAAAACGACTTGGGTGGTTCCTCTGAGATCTAAACCGAAATCAGACTACTTTCATTTCGAAATCAGACTTCTCGAAACTAGATAGAAATTCATTGGTACTATCCTCGCTAATTAATGACCCAATGTTAATGCTTTAGAAAGCGAAATTGAGTTTTGCCACACTGGATTCGAAAACGTTGAAACGGAGAATTACAAACCGTGTCACAATAGATATTCAAATCAAGTTTAAAAGGACTGTACACCCGAAACCTTAATTTTGTTGCCGTTCCTTTCTTCGATATATATAATGAGTGAATGTATGTATATATTGAGTGAATGCGACAATATATATCAATATATATATTGAGTGAATGCGACAGTTGCGCTTCGACCAGATAAAACGTATTTTAAATTGACAAAATCAAGGATTCGTATTCTCCTATTTTCTCCTCCGAAACTAGACCAATTTTTAAAAAAAAATAATCATCGGTATAAGAAAGATGTTTTCTGTGCAACTATTTTCTGTGGGACTCTTTTCGTGGGTGTAAAAAAGAGACGATTTTATTGATGTTTGGCGGCTTCTAGCTCCTATAAAAAATAACTAATCAAAAAAAATAAAACAATAGATGCAACCCAATGGTAGATATCCATAACATATTAAAAAATAATTTCTCTAGTGCCTTAATTGAGGAAGGGAGAAGTCGAATACGTTTGTATGGACAAGGCGCTGATGTCCTAAGGTTCCACCGGTCTACGAGAGTTTGTTCGAAAAGGTCAAAAAAGCACTTGGCGGGTTCAGTTGTTCGGTCACTTAACAGTTCAACAAAAGATTACAGGTGAATACTCAATGACTATCAGTGAACAATGGAAAATTCTCAGAAGCGATGCAGAATTATGCACATTTTATTAACTGCGAGGGAAATCCCGGATCCATATCAAACCCCAAAGTTTAATTCTGTTCACGTGCGTAGGACAAGTTGGATGCGTCACATAACTTGCATTGTCGTTAGTAATACATCAGAATCAAACCTTTAGATAAGCCAAGCGATCCCTTCACCAGCTCGGAATGAAATATTGAATTCTTCACTTGGTATGCGGGTACGCGGTAGATCATTATCGTAAAAGTGTAGCTTTTAAAGCACTTAAAATAACAGGAGAGGAATTAAACCCAAAAATAAGTACAAACGTACATAAGTATATTGAAAATATACGTCTGGTAAAGAAAAATACCAAGTATATTGGGATAGTTCGTTGGCAGTAGGAACAAGTAATGTCAATTGAAAAGGTGCCATAACGAGTTACAGAATTACGTATGGTGTGCATTATCTTGGATCTTCTCGTTTATGGTACCTATATTATGTACATTAGCATGTCCAAACTGTTTTCATTAGACTTTATTTATTACTACTGTATCAATGGTGAAGGCAAGGAAACGAAAAGTGAGTAGGTGTGGCACTAATGAGGACGATAACATCGAAGAAAAACTTTCTTGTTTTTAATAATGTAAATATCGAAACTTTACTCCATGATTAGTTTTATGTACTTATTTCATAATAATAATTATTATTTATTATATACATATACATATACCAAGAAGGCCTAACAGGTAAACCCCAATGCGCCTTCCTGGCCAATTACAAACAATGCAGCATTTTTATTACACAAGTCGCTGAATTACGAGACTTTTAACTTGTTGTACATTAATCATACTCAAATAGTGGTGACATAGTAGGTCGGAAGGTTTTTGACCAGTTTGAATCGAGGACCGTTTCAATGAAATAAGAAACGATCGACCTGGAGTCACAAATATCCAAGTCTGACCAGCAGCATTACAGATATACTCGGAATAAATTATTTTCAATTGAGGTCAACTCACGGGATCGAACCCGGCGCCTCTCGGTGCTAGGAAAAAGCTCAACCACCGAGCCATGCTGCTGGCTATACAGTACTACTACTAAAAATACATATATTAGTGTGTATTCCATATTTGGACGATCTACAAATATTGACTTCTTTGTTTTAAAGTTAAAAATAAAAACTGAGAACATTTTGTGCTCTCTTATTCACTAATAACTTATAACTAAAGGACGGACACTCGTTAGAGCAATGGCAAATAACAATACATGTTCCAACAGTGCTGAATGCAGGAGGGCAAAAAAATGTTTTGTATGAAGTTCCAAAAGCAGATTTTCCTAATTACCCTCCGCTATCTACTGATAATATAAAATACTAAAACTATACAAGACAATGTAGCGCTTTCCCATTATTTTATAAAAAAAACATAGATGCATTAAAAAACTGAAAGCCTCCTCTCCCTTTTCATCTTCTCCAGAAAAATGTGATCAAAATGAGAAATTTTCATATACATACATATCAGTGGCGTGCGGTGAAATTCTCTCTCTTTTTGTAGTATAGCCTTACTTAGTGTGCACGGGCAGGATACAAGAGGAACAATCTGTTCCTCTTGTATCCTGCTCGCGCACATTAAGTAAGGCTGTATGACAAAAAGAGAGAGAATTTTACCGCACGCCACTGATACATACATATGTATGTATGTATGTGCATATATATACCAATGCCATCACTATAAGTCGACACTATGGCTAACTGCTTACATATATGTATGTATATGGCAGCCGAAAAGTCCATCATACTAACGAGAACTTGAATACTAAATATTCCGTATTCGCGATTTTCATGGCAAAAATTGTTTTTTGGGCGATCGCAATATGACTAATAATCCAATTACCATTATTTATATTATAAATGTCCCACATTTTTATAATTCAATTGAGTGCAAATGTTCGGTAACTTTTACAAAAATTTCATCTAAACTATTTTATCGAAACTCCCTAAAATCATTATCGAACCCCTGAATTAATAACGATGATCTATAAATATCCCGTTCTTTCTGCTGAAGTGCAGTGTTAACCTTATTCCATTTAGCAAGTATGCGATTCCAAAGATTTAAAAATTCAAGAAACTTATTGTACATTTGAAAGTAATGGTTTCGCAAGTGAATGTGAATTGGCAAAATTATGATGTTTAAAACTGAAAGTACATATGTACATACATATGTCCTCATATTGATCGTCAACTGCTTCCACTGCTTTCGATTTTGAACACCATCTCGTATCCAAAAGTTTTTACAAGCTAATTATGATGAACGATTTTTCCCATCTATGCATTTAATAGGCGATGAAAAAAAAAATTAAAAAGTGTTTGTAAGGTGCCGAAAATTTCGTTTGATCGGTCAATTTCTCAGAACTCAAAAGTATTAAAAGTAAAACATGCATAAAGCTCCCTCGAACATTTATAGTATGCATAACATGCATTACACTCCCTCGAAGTATGTACACAATTGAAACATAATATGTACGAACATACATGCAGTATGTATGTACATATGTATATACTATATACAAATGGATATTTCAAAAACACATCGAATTCTTCTTAAATTTTATATTATTTATTAAAAAAATAAAAATAAAATAGGCGAGGGGAGCCTTCGGCGCCCCTCGCATCGAGTACCCTTGGCACTCGCCCATTTGCAATAGCCTCGCTACGGCACTGGTCGTGTCTACAACAATTCCGTCGTTTCATTCCTACTGCCCCCTATATGGTAATTTCATTCATTTCGCCCCTTTGATGAATTAGTAAATTCTAACAGGAGACGATCGACCTGGATTTGATAAATAACCAGATCTTACCAACAGCGATAGACGTACTCGCAATCATTTCTTGCCGAGATTTGAACCCCTGAATAGAAACTAACCTTAGAAACTTATACTTCGGTTAGATCAAATTGTCATATATGTATATAATATCGCTATTATGTGTGTCTGTGTAAGATAACGCTCGCCGTACTATAATAATCATTTCGATTCGACATACATATGTACGTCACAGCTAAAACAATGCCAACAAAACGTACGAATATAATAACAAAAGAATAAAATTTTATATACTGTTTGCTATCAATGTTATAAAATTTATTTAATTGATTTATTTTTTCTATTGGTGTTTTATATCGTTTATATGTAGGTAGGTAGGTAGTTTATACCTTTTTTTCACATTAAACAATTAAATATAAATATTAAATTAAATATATTTAAAATATATTTGAAAAAAATTCGACCGCGTGCGAATTGAACACAGAACTGACCATAGATCTATAATACATAGATCCGCCCTCACGCTTTATACTGGTATCCCTTTTGGCGCATGCAAAATGGCGCATGCACACTTTCTCTCAGTAGGTAGTTAGCTTCTAAGTAGGAAAGGTCGATTGCGGAGATCTGGCCGTTAGATATGCGGAGATCTTGTCGTCACTAACTGAGGGGTGCGGGGGATTTAACTAGCGGGGAAGTTGGAAAAAAAAGGTTTTTTCCCTACGACGCAGCGGTCGGCGTTTTTTTCACTTCCACGCTAGTTAAACCCCCCGCACCCCTCAGTTAGTGACGACAAAATCTCCGCATATCTAACGACAAGATCTCCGACCAAAATCACGCGTCAGGGCCCATCTATGTGTATTATATATCTATGGAACTGACACATTTATTTAGTTTTTTTTATTATTATTTAATAACTTAATATGCCAACACCCATGCGATCAGAGAAATGTTGTATTAATAGAAGTGGCTTTAAACGTCATATTGTTGTCAAGTGACGATTGTCCACAGACAATCCTAAATAATTCTAGCATCAGTCGTATTTGATGCTTGGTGCTCGACGTATGTCCGATAAAAACTTCTCTGTTTGTTTATATTACTCGCAAGATGGGCAAGCATCGGTAAAAATTGCATAATGCATTCAAAAACACACAATAAACAACATGGGATACATTTTTATAAGTAAATTGATCCGATTGTATTCCTTTCGTTGTAGCATATTTATAGAGACGTACCGCGTAATATTGACAACAATTATTTATTCGTAAGGGCCCTTCTATTATTATTACATTTCTCAGCATGCGATGATATTTCATCGGGTACAACACTAGCTATGATATAATCGCGCATTATAAAAATACCTTTCATGTGTGAATGGATCTATACAATTACATACTGACTTTTATTTTCAAAAAAAAAATAAAACAAACGAATTATTTATCAATCATAAATCTACATCCGTATATGACACATCAACGTCTCAATCGCTCAAATAGCTAATTTTGCACGATGGTTTATCTTTGATCCTAAACACGTACTTACTTTTAACCGCGACAGTTTGACAACACTGTCACGTCCGCGAGCCGTTTCAAGGGTGACATATTTAGTAATACGAATATCTTCGGCCTTGGTTCACATATGGACAGTTGCACGAATTAACGTGCCCCAACGCCCAATCTTAATTATTTACTTGTCGAATTAATTAATCTCAAGCCCCCGTCAAAATTAATACAAAATAATCAAAGGCTTCACGGACGCGTGATGCGTGAACGTGACATGGAGACGAGACGTTGGCATGATGACGTCACAGGATTAATATAATATTTGTTTGAGTTTTGATTCATCGGCTTAAAAATGGAGGGCAATCAATCTATCACACTGCGATAATTAAAACTGATGTTTTCATATGACTAACAAGAATGCACACTACATAAATTTTAGGCTTTAGTAGCACCGCTGATTTTATTGCATCGATAAAACTATTGATTGGTTAAATTATAGCTGTTATTCATTGACGGTAAAAGCTGCTCCTAAGCGAAAATTGTTATTCAGAGATGATTTGATACACACAATTTATGTACTTGTTACTATGTAGTGGACATACTCGAACTTACCCAGCGTTGCCCAATCAAAAATTACTTACATATGTCTCTTTAGGTTCCCGGAAAGATGCACTAAATTGCACTGAATTGTAGCGCAGTTTCGAGAAGTCATAATTTTCAAAGGCGCTCAAAAAGAACTTACGTAATAGTATTCTACAAAAAAAGGTTAGCACCCTCGAATAACGGTTCGGTGATTACTAGTCAAATGTGAACTGGTCACAGGACAACCGGTCTGTGTTTTAGTGTTCTCGTGAACACTAAAACTGTTCACGAGAAAACTGGTCACACCCTAAAACTGGTCACGAGAAAACTGGTCACACCCTAAAATCGGTCGACCGATTGCAGGGTGTGACCAGTTTTAGTGTGACGGGTGATCACGTGTGACCGATCTAGAGCGACCGGTTGTCCTGTGACTGGTTTAAATATGACTAGTAGTCCGTTTACCCGGATAACACACAAATACCCCTTGACGCTTTTTTGTGGAATTCTATTGCGTTAGTTCTCCGTGAGCATCTTTGAAAGTTTGGATATCTCTAAAGTGCAACTATCTGGAGTGCAGTATTCCGTTCACCGTCTCTCTAAGTATTTATATATTTATTTATATATATTTTAGCTATCAAGCTAATTTAAAAAAAAAAAATACATCTTAATTATTATACTTAACTCTAAAATTTATAATTAACTTATATGTACTGTCCCTCACAGAGGTGTCTCTTCGCACCTCGCAGGAATGCATCCATGTTTTTAGCAGACCTGACGCACTCAGGGAGGGCATTATACATGAGCACACCCCTGTGAAAAACACCCCCAGCCGTCTTATTCTTTCTTACTCTACTTACAACTAGTTTGTCCTTATTTCTAGTATAAAAACTATGTTTATCTCTATTCCTTATTATATAATCATCAAAATACTTAGGTAATAACTTATGATCTAACTTATAAACAAAAGACAATGTACTAATATTTAGACTAATTCTAATACTCATCCATCCTAATTCATCTAACATACTTCCAATACTCTTAAATCTACTCACATTCAAAATAGCTCGAATAGCTTTATTCTGTATTTTTTGCATTTTTTCTAAATCTTGGCCACTAAACAAATTAAGCACAGTGGCACAATAAACCACATGTGGCAAGACAATTGAATTAAACACTAAAATTTTACTTTTTTTACTTAAAATATTTCTTAATCTACATAATACACCAACTTTTCTAGCCATTTTTTTTATTATATAGTCAGCGTGCATTTTAAAATTTAGTCCTGAATCTATGTATACACCTAAGTATTTTATATTTTCAACTTTTTCAATTAACTTATCATCAATTCTAATTTCATTCAATATATTTTTATTTTTACCATTCAACCACATCATTTTTGTTTTATTCACATTCAACTTTAATTTATTTTCACACAACCAGTCATTCACATAATTTAATTCTATATTTAAAATCTCAGACATTACATCAACATTCTTTCCAATTATATATATCAATGTATCATCTGCAAACAAATGTATTTTACACATCTTAATTACCTTAACAATATCGTTTATATATAATATAAATAATAAGGGTCCCAATTTGGACCCTTGCGGCACTCCATGAGGTGTTACAAATTCAGAGGATAACACCTTATCAATTTTTACTCTTTGCCTTCTATTATTTAAGTATGATTGAAGCCTGTATATGTGAAATATATGATTGAAGTATGTATATGTGAAAATTTAATTTTGTTTTGTAAAATTTATATTTGTTTTTCTGTTATGTAAATCTACGGTTTCAATTCAAAACTACCACATTTGATACATACATAAGTGAATATTTATCAAAAATGTTGAAAGAAGACGTTATAATTATAATAAGTGACCAGTCTATAGGTAGAATAATTTAAAGATAAAAAAAACTGTTATCGATTACAAGAGAATAAGGGTGAAATCACACAGAAAGGAACGCAGCACATGGTTTTTTTTAGATACTTTTAAAAATGCGAAAAAAATGTGGTATGCCTTGCTCATATTCATGACACGCCCAGCACATACCGTCCCAAAATCACCCCTTGGAGTGCTTTCGTTAAAATTTTATCCTTGTATTTATCCTTGCTTGTCAGTGATCGATAACGGTGTATCCCATATTTGAAGAAAAAGCGGGGAGCCAAGCACACTACGTGCCGTTCTTCCCCGTGTGATTTTGCCCTAAGAGCAGCATTGTGAGTATGCAGGGTTCCCACTATTGACAAGGAAGAGAGTTCGGTCAATTGACAGTTGGATCGAGAACGAACTTATATTTATGCGTCATAAAATTGACATAAATTAACAATCAAACTTGTGACAATATAAGTGACCTTAATCATCACAAGAAAATTGTACAAAATTGCTGTTTAGAAATTAATGTTTTGGTTGCATATGTACGTTGGTCAATAATTTACAGGAAGTTGCATTTGTCAGCGTTGATTCATTTGACAAAAATATTTGATACAATAATATATTAATTATTATTCAAGTGCATTTTTCTTGCAATCGAATGTTTTACCATATTATATTGCAGGCATGTGTTGGCTGCTATGATGGATTATTATGCATACTATTTAAATGCATCTTCACTAATTGTATACATATTAACATTTTTTGGGTATAATTAATAGCGCAACAAAAAATGTGATGAATTGAAGAGTTGGTTAACATTTGACAAGTTGCAAAAAACGTCACAAGATTTTTAACAAGGACAAACAAAGTAAAATAAAAAAAATGTGGAAGTAAACATAGTATCATACCCTGAATTGATTTTGACTTATTTCAAACTCAGCGAGACGAGTTTCTTTGTATAGCTTCAATGGAAAAATAACGTAATTTTTAAAAAGATATCTTTTAATTGTGAGCGCACACACGTCTTAAGTTTTTACTACTTTAAGACACGTTTTCAAACAAACAACGTTTGATTTGACATGTAAAGACCTACATACATATGTCTTTAGATGTCAAATCAAATGTTGTTTGATTTGGCCTTGAGTGCAAGTCTAATACGTTATGCAAAAGTTATTTATTTTTTAAGATAGTAGCGAAGTGTTTCAGCTCTGGCAATAAGCTATTCAAAATAATCAATTACTTTAAAATACGTTTTCAAACAAACAAACAACATTTGATTTGACATATAATTGAAAAACGCTAATTCGACATATTCGTTGTATGACGGTCTGAATTTTCATATTCGTTGTATGAATTTCTGTATGTATACAGCTTTCTGTATTTATACAGCTACCGTGAAATCCGTCTGGTGCAGCTATATGTAGCATCAAATATGAGCCATAATTGGCTTCTGTTCGAATTCCTGAGAAATCAAAGTATGGGTATACCTAAAGGTAAGAAGGTTAACCGATTCAGTCAGACAGAGACGCAATCCAGAAACAAGTGTGAACTTAGCTTCTCTGTTGGCGCTTCTCTCTCGTAAGTCATAGCAATTAACAAATATTAATAAGTAATGAAAAATATTTTTAGGTGACACCACCCCTAGCAACACCACTTTTTTCAGGTTTCAGTTTTTGGTTTATGAGAAGAATTATGAATTATTTTATATCTACGCATATTTACCTACATATTTTTTCGTCGTCACCGCATCGAAAGTCGAGAAATCGAAAATGTTCGTTTACCATGCATACATATAAAGAGCGGGTAGTATATATGTATATGTATATATCAGTGGCGTGCGGTAAAACTCTCTCTCCCCCCGTCGTACATCCTCACTCAATTCGCGTGAGCTGGATACAAGAGGAACAGGCTTTTCCTCCCGTATCCTGCCCGCGCACATTAAGCAAGGCTGTACGACAAAGAGACAAAAGAGAGAGAATTTCACCGCACGCCACTGATATATATTATATATACATAGTACCGTTTACCATGCATACATTCTTTTGGATCTTTCGACTTTGCTTTCCGACATTTGATTTCGATCTTTTGACTTTCGATGCCGTGAACCAGACCCGTTTTTGTGACATTATTATTGAAATCCTTACGGTCTAATATTTTATTGGGTTTTATAACAGGTATTCCCCAATTCGTCGTTATGGTCAAAAATTTAAATACATATTGAAAATGTATTACATATGTGCTTTAATGGTCTATGTATTTGTCCCTAATTTTTTCAATCGGAAGTTTTAAAAATAAATGCATACGTAGTACTTTAATAAGAAACTAATAATACAATTATTTAAACGCTAAATGATTATCTTCCGTAAACAAATGATAAATAATAATTTCATTATTATTTGAAATATTCAAATAATATTTAGCTTCCGCATCAGCCAATCAGCGATCGATTCGCGCGATTCAGCCAATCGAACGCCGATCGCGCGACTGCTGAAAACCGAACAAAATGGCCGATCGTCCCAAATCTATTGCATCGCGGAAAATGTCATCGCGGGATGCATTTCTGGTTGTGCATATCATATCGGTCAGTCGCATTCTCGTCACACGCGTTGTGACGACACTTGGCCACTACTGCATTGCCATCACGCACTCTATCAATTATAACACACCGCATTTCCTAAGTACACAGACCTCATCTGCATGTTTCGCAAAAGCGCATCGCGACCCATTTGTCTTTTCGATTCGAAGGCCGCCGCCACGAAAGAGTTACGCTATGAAGACACACAAGACTGACTGATGAACGAACATATCTTTTGTTTTGTCAATATGTCAATTATTTCTCATTATTGTGTGGTGCGTTGTTTTGATCCATGGCAAAAGTGTTTTCGAGTTGAACTTTGCACAATTGTATCATTACTTTTCGCCATGTTTGGAAATATAATCAAGCTAAAGCTATTTACCGTATATTTAAACGTTTTTTCAAACGTGTGTGGAATTAGAAAAAAAGCATGATGATTTTAAAAAATATTCTATGCCTCCAACCACTTGATTTATATCGACAAAAATTACGGAAATTAAGTTCAATTGAGAATAGTTTCATTTATTTACTATTTAATAAACGCTTTATTCCAGTTCAATAAGGTCAAATATGATTGATTTTGACTGATTAACTAGAATTCAAATTTTCTATTTTGCCATAAACTCCCATACAATTCACAACAGTTATGTATTTGTAAGACGGAAGTGGTCTTTTCAGAAAATCGTCATGTTTTCATGATCCCGTCGTTATTTTGATTATAAAAAAATGAACAAACACACTATTTAAAATCGATTTGTAGTAAGTTTTCCATTAAGTCCATCGTGAAAAATCGAAAATTCGTATTTTTCGCTCCGGCCTAATGTACATACAAACAAAGTAATGAAATTGTTTAAATGCGAATGAGTCAGAAACATTTATGAAACTGCATCCTCAATTACACACATTTAAAAATGCATTGACAAACTGACTGATTGGTTCATTAGAATAATCGCTTATGTTCTGGAAAGACATGAATATTTAGTAAATATAAATATTTAGTAAGAAATTCAAACACGTATACGAATACATACTCAAAACCATAAAAAACTCATCCCGAATTCTTATCTTGTACACACTTAGAGAGGTCAACACAATGGTGTCCCACAAAACTAGCCCACAAATCGCATATAGCGGTTGTTTCAATTTTTATTCTAGTGTAGAATCCATCCAAAATGCACAGATACCCTTCAGAGATTCGAAAGAAACACCCGAAGGAATAAAATCAGCGTTTCTTAGAACGACCATCGTCCAAACATTAATGCTAAATTACACTCGGGCACATCCGGCGACGCATTATTCAAATTAAATAGTCTCAAAACGAACACATGTTCCAACAATCGATCACGTATGCAGGTACCTACCCAGTATCAAAAAATCAAAAGGATTATTTAACCATATTGACGATTTCTGAAAGATCGAAAGCGTCACACTACCACACCATCGTAATACTGGTTAACTAGTTTTAACAGCGATTACAAAACTCTCACCGACAATTTGTCTTCTTCTTCTTCTTATTATTATGGCACTATTGAAATGTATCACGGTATGTTTTCAGATGCACTTTTCACTTTTCAGAACGACACATGTGTAAGTCACTGATTGGATGGATTTTCAGCAAGGAGACGCTTGAGACACTTTGACTATGGTGTTTGGGTACGAGTGATGGTATGGCACTGATTCGATGTCTTCAGGAGGAGAGTTGGAACCACAGTGCCGTGGACAACGATCGTCGTTGGCAAATAAAGCCTCGCAAGCACGAGTGCACGTTCTTGAGTGCTTGTTTGCGCGCACGTGCACGTGCACTCCAATGCAGCTTTGAGGAGGGGAGAGCGCAACATGTTTCCTCTTCGAATTTGAAATTTTGTCGGATTATAATTTATATATAAGTTCCAGAAGTAGACCAAAACAAGGTCACCTAGAGGAACCTGGAAAAGGCGTTAGAATCCCGAAACAAAGTTTGGATAAGGAAAAAAGAAGAAAATGACGATTGGCACAATCCCATTCAAAATTTAATCTAATATTAATTAGTTTTACCCAGCAATGCCGAAAATACATACATATACATACATGTAGTTAGAAAAAAGATCATTCAAAGTGCTCCGACCTCTACCAAAATACATCTTCGGTCAAAGTCAGGATACAATGAGATTGTCTACCAAATTTGGGAGTTCTAACTTTGGACATACATATGTACATATGTATGTAGGTACATACAAATATATGTTTTTTCACAGTTTTTTATACATTTTATGAGTAGAGAAAAAATATTTTTTCGATTTTCTCTCAAGATTCAAGTATTGCTCTTTTCATTCTGCTATTGAGGAAATAAACTAAGATAATTCTTCTTATAAAAAAACCAAAATTGAACATTGAAACATTAAAAAGTGCATAAGAATATGTATTTTGAAGGTCAGAAAAATAAATGTAATACAATAGATTTTCTTTCATATAGAATTATCTTTTCATAAACAAGTTGTATGGAAATCAATCAAATACAACAAATAGAATAAACGTGCTCTTACCAGTCGCACCTTCACCTTACATGCCACAGTATCATTGATTCGAATTGTTCCCTAAAATATGCATACATAGGTGCATTCAGGGCCGGCTCAAGGAGGCAGCAGACTAGGAACGTGCCTAGGGAAGCCACGAAGCGCCCTCGTGTTTTGTATTTGATTATGAAATTAAAAAAAAGTTGGCTTTCTTTTGCCTTGAACTAAACATCCTTTATTTAACCTAATTTTTCTACACTGAGTATAAAATATTATAATTTACGAAGAACGCAGGAAGTCGACTGTCAAATATCAACGATTTGTGAATAAAACTTGTCAAAACTTGTTACTAGGAATTATATTATAATAAAATACTTCTGAAACGTGGCATTTAACGAAATATTGGAAGTATTGAATAATAATCGATTCTTCCATATCGATTTAAATCGATATAGAAGAATTTATTACAAATTTTGTAATATAAACCGCTTAAATATGACTAATATAATAGTAAACATTTTATTAAATTTATTTGAATATTCATTTGTTTTTTTATTAATTTTAACATCACGAATTTTACCACCCAAACCTTACATACATATATACAAAGTCCCTATCGAAATTACATATTAGATGTACTACGTAAGTAGATATTATTACGTAAATACTAGAGTAAAGTAAAGTACTAGATATTATTACGCAAATATTATATTATATTTGTAAAAGTTTAAAATTAAAAATAAAATGGATTGACAGATAGTTTCTAAATTTAATTTTATATATTTATTATTAAAATATGTTCCACAATATAATTCTTTTTGCAAATTTAATTTTATTAATTTTCAATAATATTATACATTGAACATAAAATGTACCTATTATCAAAAAATGTTTTTTATGTTTTCTTAACATAGTTTCCTTCGACATGTAACTTTTATAAAATTAAATGTTTAAAAGCAATCCTAGGGGCGCCACACACCCTAAGGCCGGACCTGAGTACATACATAAATGTTTATTCAATAACAAAATTTATTCACCAAATTTTGACGCAAGCGATATTGGAGTAAATCATATAAACAATGCGTCATTGTTTTTATTTAAACTAATTATTATTAGTACATTCGTTTATTATTGGTATGTATGTATATAAAATCATTTTCTACTTTAAAACACAAATTTTGTTTTTATTTTCCCATTTGATGAAATAAATCGTACTGAAAAGTCGTAAACTTCCTGCACATGTCTTAACGAGATCACAATGTCATAAAATTTTGTATAATAAAATAGAAATATTAAATTGTATTTTATATTATTATATTATATATGTAGAAGTTACATATCAATTAATCTTCACGTGACGCAACAGAGTCAATGAAATCTCTACACGTGTAAATTATATTACATACATACATATGTACATTTGAGTACATACATATGTATATAATAGCGAATAGTATTGTGATATGCTCGAATTTCAATCAAATGAAGAGGAAACCGCCATTTCCACGATGGGTCGTTAATTTTCCCATTCAAAACTATACGCAGGTCTATCGCTTTGACACGTTAAGAACAGACATATGTACGTTCGTACTTCCTAATTAATATTTATTCATCCTGTACGACCATATAGTCAAGGTCCATTGGCACGTCATCGCCAGACGCGAAAATCCACGCCGAGTTTGGCATGTACGATAATTTGTCGAGTTACGTCGATTAGTAGTTGGTCGGGTATCTCCTGGTATTAAGAGGCTGAAACAAAATGGCCGACAAAGAAAATTCAGACGTGTTAATTGAAAAGCGTAAACAAAGAACGAGGACGAAAGCGGTTCGAATTTTTGTTGTGTATGTATAATAAAGCTCGGTCAGAACTCAGAACTGATGTAACGTGATAATTGTAATTCAGACGCGGTGCAATTAATTCAAGCTACGAATTCGTATGTTAATTTGGGTAACCCAGTTCGGTGGCCAAAGGTGTGTCCCTGTCAAGGTTCCAAGGCCTTAAAACACTCGTTTTAAATTGTTTTGATGCTCAAAATGTCTCAATGCAACAATCGTGGATGTTGACAGTAAAATCTACAATAACTGGAACTAATTTCAATGAAAATTATGTAGGGTAGAAACACTGGCGGATCAAAGGGGGGGGGGGGCATAAGATAATAATAAAAATAACTTTTTTATTCCAGACGATAGGGAGAATAGTGCAATCTCCATCGTCCATATAAATAATAATATATAAATGACATACCTATACCAAAAAACTGTCACAAAGCCCTATATGCAGATGATTCCACTTGCTTCACAAGTAGTAAAAAACCAGACACCATTCTTAAAAATCTTGAATTTGCAATTAAAGCAATGACGGAACACTTCACTAAGTGGAAAATTCAAATTAATCAAACCAAAACAGACGCCATATTCTTTAGTGTTAGAAAGCAGAAGCCGAGTTCAGATCTGAAAATACCCTCTGGAGGAAGTTTGAAATGGCAGTCAGTAATAAAATATTTAGGAGTAACGTTCGATAAAAGAATGAGATGGGCCTCACATTGAGGGAGCGAAATGCAAGGCGATGCGGGGTATATCCTCAATATACCCAATATTTAATCGCCGTAGTTCTTTATCAACTCAAAATAAAATAAAATTATATCGCGCGTTCATATTAACATTATTAACCTATGCTTCACCTGTATGGAATAACGCCTCGAATACTAAACTTTCCAAGCTCCAAGTAATACAAAATAAATCCTTAAAAATAATTTATTAAACACCCATATATACTAAATTGAAAAAACTGCATGCCATATATGTATAATATTCCGTTTGTTGCAGACATTACTAACAAACAAACCAGTAGATTATATGACATAATCACTAATAACTAGTGAGCGGACCCAAAGCGCGCCGTTCATTGTTCGCCAAGGTTCGTCGAACCTTTTTTTTGCACTCTAGTTTTGTAAATAGAGCCAAACCGCTCCGATTCCTGGAAAAAGCACGCTCCCTATCCTACCTCTACTAATAACCATACTAACACACTTGTGAAGAGTCTCGGTGATTACAACAAAATGTCTATACTCTTCAGGTATGTGTCTGTACTCTTCGTAATAATAAAAAGCATTTAAAAATCAAAATATAAATAATATATACATAATAAATACAATAGAATTGAATAATAATAAAAAATAATTATATACGTAAATAATAATAATACATAATAATAGTACTAAGAATTATTTATTAATTAATCAATCAATTTAATGTCTATATAAGGCGGACAAAGGAGTTATTCCATCCATCGAACATATGTAAATGCAATGAAGAGTGCAAATAAGAAGACGCAGCTAACGATTATATCAAAATATTATATGAATAAAAAGAAGTACCAAAATTATCGGGGTTTTTATTAGTAAATTATTATAAATTATTACATATATATTGTTACGTACGCCGCGGATTGAGCGAATTGCACTTATACCAACGGATATCTGTTATCGGATTAACTAAATGCATACACTTACTTCCAAAGATTATATCTGGACTCTAAGTGCATTTAGGCTAAACAATGACCGTTATTAGTTATTTCTCAGAATCGGTACGGGAAGACCCAATGTCTTGGAAATACATATCCGAATACGTGACTATACAACAGGTAAACAGATTAGGCGTCCTGAGAGATCTACCCTTTATAAGGCGGTACGTAGGCGATATCATGTAATTCTGGACTTAGCCGTGACACTGCGTGTATCTCCTTAATCATCAATAAATGCTGTGAAACGACTGTTGGCCTTTTACTTGGATCCTCCACCCACCCCTACGCAACAATATTATAAGAATTTTTGACCCAATTTTAAACATGATTTATTTTTGAAATAATAATCTAACAATCCCAGAAGAACAATTGACCTATTTTTTATTGACTTTTTTATTATTATTTGTAAATATTTTGTTATATTGAAATCAACCAATTTAATAATTTTATTATGTAACTAGTGGTTTTACCCGACTTCTTCGGTATTTGTAATATAAACCGCTTAAACATAGATAATCTAATAGTAAACACTTTATTAAATTTATTTAAATAGTTTTATTTTGCTTAAATTTATTTGAATATTCATTTGTTTTTTTATTAAATTTAACGTCACGGATTCTACGAACCAAACATGCAAACATGCAAAGTCTCTTTCGAAATAATATATGTTATACTATTGTTATTTTTATATATAATATATGAAATAATATTGTTTTTTTATTAAATTTAACGTCACGGATTCTACGAACCAAACATGTAAACATGCAAACGTGCAAACATGCAAAGTCTCTTTCGAAATAATATATCAGATTAATGTCTATAAATCAGATTACATTATAAATTGCATTTGCATTGAATTTTAATTGAAATTCAAAGGTTGTATTAAAAAATAATTCCTCAGAAATCATTAATTCTTCGACAAAAACAATGTTCATTTGTTTAAGAAAATTTATTTTCAAGCCCTCATTGAAATTCAAATTGTTTTCTTACCTTTTTATTGAATATGATAAATAAAATATATCCGTTAAATTTTTACAAAAATAAATGCGATTTAATCTAGAAATCATATTTAAACTTGAAATACAAAGATGTTACAAACAGTGTATAATCCAGACGTGTATCATAGATGTATTCAGTGGCGGACTGGCCATACAAGCGTACATGCCCGATGGCATGTGGGCCCCACTATCCGTTAGAAAATATGGGCCCTCAGTAAAATTAAATAACTTTTTAATTTAACTATTTCACGTGTGTAATAGTTTGGGTATTTCAACAAAACAAATTTCTTACGATATACACAAACAACTAATGCCTGCTTTAACAGCCCAAGGATCGGTTAACTTTTTTTATTAGGCTCGAAATGTAAGTTTCAACATTTGCGTGGGCCCTTTTACCGGGCCCATTTCCAACCTCAATATTATGCATATACCAATACCTATGTAACAACTACCTACTGAAATAAAAATGGGAATAAACAAATTTCCCTGAATAATATAAACTGAATTGCTTAAAACAATTTTGATAGGACGATTCATCATCAACCAGCGATTTAAATTTACTTCATACATACTTTCAAAATAACATTTGATTATACTTCGACGATATAGTAAGATTTAAATACACAATTTTAAACAGTTTCCGAATATTAAATCTATTCCTAATCTAGACAAATCCATGTATATAGAAACATAGGATAGGGGCCCCCTCCCCAAAATCCTGATTTTCGATTAACATTAATTGAAAATATTATGCATTTTTTGTTTTCAGGGACGTAATTTGGGGGGGCACTCGCCCCCCTAAATTAAGGAATAGTGTGAATTTAGAAAATATTATGGATTTAATGATTATTGAGATACTATGGATCTATGAATGCTGCGTTTATTTCTTATGTACATATGTTACTTTTGGGTAACTAATAAAATAATCGCTGCTATGTGCTTTGAAAAAAAAAGATTTTATTATTTTGAAGCAAGTATATTTTGGTTTTTAAGTGGTATGCCATTAGTAACATTCTTAGAAATTGTTCATCCCATGGAGCGAATCGTTAGAAAGGTCCCCTTTACTTTATTTTGTCTCAAAAACAGATGTGTATCGTTTATTTTTCCGAATGTTCGTATATTTTTGGATATAGTGATACATTTTGATGGTCGATTTTTGTTAACCATGTGAAGATTTTTGGAAAAAAATTTTCGCCTGCGGCGCTTTTTTGACTTTTTACATAATATTTTTTTATAATTATTTTTTCAAAAATAAGCTTAACTTTTTCATATTTTATATTTTCCATTTTTATTCCGATATAAAAAAGATTTTTTGAAATAAAATTCAATTTGACCAATCTTTGCCTGCCCCCCCAAGAAAAAGCTGAAATGACGTCCCTGATTGTTTGCTACCGAAAGTAAAAGCCGCTTTTATGCCGCATTCTTTTATGATGCATTCTATGACAAGGATTAAAACGAAATATACAATGTAATTTATGGATCTATTTTGCTTTTGCCATTTTTCTTGTACCTAAATTTGTTTATTCCCATTTTTGAAAATTTTATTTATTTTTTGCCCTTGATTTTTAGCGTGATGGAAAGAAGAAAATTTTGTTATATGGGGGGGGGGGGACAAATTTTTTTAACCCTGGGTAGGGGCCCCCTTTGACTCCTGGCATGCACTGATTTCAGTCCCAGTCCGCCACTGGATGTATTTATACATTGATGACTATAATATAGAAATTCAAGTGTTAAGTGTGTTGCCACATTTTTGCAAGTTCATATAAAAAATAAATAATGTTTTGTTCATTTTTATTTACTTGAAAAATTCTTTCGCAGGTGTTTGTAATAATACTAACAAGTGTTTACAAATGGCACTTCGTTTCAATAATATTTTTTCCTATTTACTTATAGCTATTGATTATTTATTATTATAAATTCAAATTTATAATACATAAATACAATACAATATGTACAACTATTTTTTTAATATTCGCACTAAATATTTATCTCAAATTTTACGTAGACATAATTGTGATTTTTAGCACACATTTAATTCAAATACATTTGTCGTTATATTTTTTTTAAATATAACGCACAATAACGATATCTTTTACAATCAATTCAATTCAGAATTTTCGGTTTCGTTATGAAAGATTATATGTATAATATGTAGTCGGTTGATGTTCCGCATAGAAGTTTTCAAAGGTCGCATGTTGTGTATAGCAAGTGATAAATCAAAACATACATACAAATGTACATATTTCAAGCAGATAAAAGTACTTGTGTATTATCAAAATGTCCTAAGAACCTGCCAGGTTAAAAACATCAATCACTTCAAACGAAGACGATCTTTATACGAAGTTGAGGAAAAGGTGTAGTGTGTTTTTCTCGAAGTATATTTCTGTTGACTACTAATTATTTGTGTTTTTTTATAATATATTCTACTCTACAGAATGTACTTTTATAAGAAAAAAATGTTTTTTCCTTTAACTTTGAAATGATCTTTGGATATTTGAGCTGAAAAAACTTTATAGTTAAACAATTTTGTTGATATAAACCGTGGTAGATAATTTGGAACTATACCTTGCGTTCAAGTCTCTAAGATTCTCACTTATCCAATATTTAATTTCGAAAGAGACTTTTTATGTATGTATGTATGTATGTTTGTTTGTTTGGGTCGTAGATTCCGTGACGTTAAATTTAATAAAAAAACAAATGAATATTCAAATAAATTTAAATAAAATAAAACCATTCAAATAAATGTAATAAAATTTTTACTACTATGTATGTAGATTGGTCATGTTTAGATACCCGTATTTTGGGCATCTATTTTTGTCAATTTTAGCATTTTCATTTTGCATTTTAGCTTTTTAGCAATTTGGCATCTATTTTTATGAAGAGTTTAATTTTAAATAATAAAAAACTTCGATGAATTTTGATAAAATTTATATAACATATTTACAATTTAAAGACAACACAACCATTAAAAAATAATAGAAAAATTCAAAAATGTTTTGAAATTAAAATAACAATGAAAATAACCTAAATATAAAAATACAAAGACAAAAAATATGAATATGAAAATATAATACCAATTAAAATTGATTAAAACTTAACATGGAGTATATTTCTACAGATTCTTTTTTGAGATTCGTGCGACGATCGGTAAGAATTATGTATATTGTATTTACTAAAATACCTTTCAGCATCCACACTATTGACGGGACACCAAATAGATTTTAGAGCGGCACAACCAAACTCTTCATATTTAATTTTTGTTGCCATCAACAATAGCAATATATCAGGCGTGGATTCAATTTTTATATTCTCTATTAATTGTCTAAAAAGTGCTGATATCCTTCCAAACATTGAGACTCAGTTATTACATTAAACAATGGCAGGTTTCTAAAAAACAAAACTGTTTCTTTAACATTAATATTAGATTTTGAACCTGCCACGGATGGATTGAATATTTTACTCAATGTTCGGAGGAATAGATTTGTCTTGAGTGCGAGTCTATGTAGTTTTAAGACGCTTTTCTGAGCAGCCTTTTGGATACACAGCCCCAAATGTCTTCTTTTGTTTCAGTAGTAGACAAAAGCAGTTGCTTGGTTTCGACAGGAAAAACACCGTCTATGGTAAACTGCAAGCTCTGTTTTATCCCCTCAATTTCTTCACATAATAAATGGGCAAAGGGATAGGAAGACCTTTCTAAATTGTCTATTAATTTTATGCAAATTTCACTTTTATTTGTTATTTTAGCATATATTCGCATATTTTACGAATTGAGCATCTATTAGCATCTATTCCGAATTTTAGCATCAATTAAGCATTAATAGCAAAGTGCCCAAAATACGTGTCTCTAGTCATGTTTAAGCGATTTATATAACAAAAACCAAGCGAAGCCGCGTAAAAACTAGGGTCTCTGACCCGGGCGACCCGGGACAGGCATTCACGGGAATTCACGGAATTTTTGTTGCCCCGTGTCCCGGGAATTCTTATCTCGAATCCCAGGGAATTGAATTTAAAAAAATCTTGAAAATATACAACATTTTCACGACTGCACGAAGGGAAATAATAAATCAAATACATAAAGCATCGTAAAATATTCTCAAAGGTTTGTTGTTTAGCAGTAAGTACAGCGTATTCCCCGAAAGTGGAAGTTTTATGAGCGTAATAATGGTTCTGTGCGTTTGGCCAAAATCGTTTCTTGTAATTAAATTTTTGGAAAATCTCAATACCGAAGCACTTAAGCTTACCGATGAATTATTCCGAGAATTGAAAATTAAAATCGAATAAAGAAGAAGCCTAAAACTGATTTTTTTAACAGAACTTTTAAATAATTCTAATTTTATACCGAACAAAACATGCTTTAAATATTGTAATAAAAGCGAATTTATATCATACGATGAAACTATTATGAAGCGAGTATATTCTTCTTTAATAAGGAGTTATCAAAGAAAAATATACAAAATAACGTAAATAAAAATAACCACGACTTTAAAAACAAAAATTAAAATATACATGCTGACAGGAAAAAAACCGATAATTTAAAAAAATTGTTTTCGTCCCTTTTAATAATAAAACCAACTTCGACCGAAACTGAAAGAGTTTTTTCCATTGCTGAAAATTTTTGTACCAAATCTAGAATAGGCTTTCGGATTCTCATTTAAATATTTTAGTATTCTTAAGAAGCTACTTTAAACAAGTTTCCTTTCATGATTACATTTTTTCCAGTTAATAGATATATTATGTATTGTTTACTTTTTTTTATATTTTGCAAATAAATAAATATTTTTTATTAATAAAAAATATATTAAATTGAACAAAAATGTTTTTTTACATGTATCCCAGGATCCCGGGAATCCCGGGAACGATCACGGGCTCAGTCCCGTGTCCCGGGAATTGGATTAGTCCGGGAAATCAGAAACCTAAAGGTCTAAAAACAATAATGTGCTATAAAACGGCATATAAATTTATTTTAAAACAGTTAAACACTGTAAAATTTACCTAGACAGATATTATTGTATTGTATATAATTGTACGATTTATTGCTTACTATCCTGTAATAAAATTTAATTGGAAAAAAATGTATAATATCCTAATGTCTATTGATCACATTTTATACATTTAAATCATATCCAATTTTGTTGAAAACGCGTCATTATTTTTCTCAAAATATCTCAACACATTTAATATACATACATATGTATATGAGATATGCAAATATGTATTTTATATTTTCCCTAAGGAAACTAAATTGAAAATAAATGTATGTACATACAAACATAATAGATGAGTAATAAGTTCATGGTATTAGATTATACTTATACATATATGTAGTTTTTGTTTGCTTGAAATGCGAAATGCATACAAAACGTACCAAAACAAAATGCCGTGTACAATTCCATACATACAACGTGCCTTCGCTAAATCAAACAATATTTCAACCAAAACTTTTACAAAACCTTCGATCTTACCCAATTGCCGTTACATAATAAAAACATACAAGCTTATTTCTATACTAGTGTTGTCCCCGATGAAATATCATCGCATGGGTGTTGACATATTAAGTTATTAAATAAAAAAAATAATAAAGAAATGTGTTGGTCCTGTGTTCGATTTGTTGGCAGTGTTTTAGCTGTCTATGGCTTGACTATAAGGGCGAAATCACGCAGGAAGGATCGTGGCACATGGGGTTTATTAGATACTTTTAAACATGCGACGAAAATGTGGCATGCCTTGCACATATTCATGGCACGCCCAGCACACACCGTCCCAAAATCACCTACTGGTATGTTTTCGGTAAAATGTTATCCTTGTATTTATCCTTGCTTGACAGTGATCGATAGCGATGTATCCCATCTTTGAAGAAATGCACATAGGAGAACCCCCACAGCAGGGAGCCAAGCACACGACGTGCCGTTCTTCTCTGTGTGATTTCGCCCTTATAGTACGGCGAGCGTTATCGCAGATCCACACACAGACAGAATAGCGATATTATATATGTAGGAATGATTTTTAAACGAGCCGAGACAGAGTGTGTGTGGTATGCCTGGGAAAGACCGGATGCGTGTTGTTATGGTCACTTGTTGGAGGACAAGCCCGAAGAGCGTGTACAATAAATACATAGTTCTGACTTAATCTGCGTTTCACTTGGAATCCTTCACATCCGGATCCTATATATATAACTAGTGTTGTACCCGATGACCGGTGCTGATTTTAGGGGGGGGCTGGGTCGGACGGCGCCCGAGGGCGCCAAATAAGTTGGGGCGCTTTAAAATTTAAAATTAGAGCGCCAAAAGCCATTCAAAATTTTAGATTAGAGCGCCAAAGGCGAAAGTTTTTTCTAAGGGTGTTTAGAAAAAATTGCCCGAGGGCACCATCGGGTGTAAGGCCGGCACTGCCGATGACAATTATCGCATGGGTGTTGGAATATTAAATTAAAAAAATTAAAAGAAATATGTCGTCGGTCATGTGTTCGATCCCCACGCGGTTGAATTTTTTTCAAATAGCTTTTAAATTATAATTTAATATTCATATTTAATTGTTTAATATGATAAAAAAATGGTAAAACTACCTACCTACCTATATATAAACAATATAAAACTCTGATAGAAAAATTCATTAATTAATTAAATATTAAAATACATTTTCAATAGATGGCGGTAAATTCTCTGCCAAGCGGAAACATTGGTAAGAAAGAGTATATATAGAAGTTTTTTTATACAGACGGAATAGCGAAATTATATTGTATATGAATATGAATGATATATGTATGTACAATATAAAAAACATTTCTTATTTAGTAGTTGTCCTCATTCTTAATCTCAAATACTTGCATTTTAGGTTTATTTATACAAATAAGTTTGTCAAATTATGCATTCGCATATAATGATGCACAAGAGAAGTGTTTAGTAGAAATGCGTCCATATGGCTGATACATCTAATGAGGATTTAATCATCGGACGACGACTGGCCAAGTAGTCCTGGTGATGCAACGTAAGCAATTTCTCTTTTTACATTGATTAAAATTCTAAGTGAGTTCGATTAGCGAGGCCCACAATGCGGCCGTTGACTAATATTGTGATCCAAATGAATAGAAACGCGCTTCGAATACTAATCGATCGAATGTTAGCTTCTCGATGGTAAAATGACAAAATTGTATAGCAGAAAATTTAAATATGCTTCTAATACTTTTGAAGATGTGATTTAGAATATACATATGTATATAGTTCAAAGGTTACATATTAGTATTATATTTATAAGCATACACATTTGAATTTCATTTTAAATGAAAAACAAAATAAATTTCATTTAAGTTTGAATCAAATTGAAGATATTTATAATTAGCTGCAGACCCTGTTATAAAACGCATATAAAATTTATTAAAAATAAAACAAAGATGTAAATAGGCCTTATATAATTTTCTTTAAAAACTTTAATTAACAAATAAAATCATTCGACAAATATGATTAGTTATGATATATTATATTGGCAATTATTATTTAACTGCCTGCTCCCCATGGATTGATCATCGGTTGAGGATTTTGGAGGTACGACATGGCAACAGCTGATATAGACAGCATGAAAGAGCTCAGAATCTAAAAAAAACATAAAAGCATAAATTCAAAGCTTACAAAATATTTCAAAGGAAATTATTGGATGAATTTTCACCTGTTTGGCATCGTCTGACAGTCTCGAATTGGAATAACTAATGCACGAGCAGTAAAGGGCAGTCCAAGCACACCACTTTAATCTCATCATCAGACCGCACATTGAAAATATCATCCCTATAAAATGGCCAATATGAATATATATGTAAATGTTAAGATACAATACATTGTGGCAGTAGAACTTTGTACCTAGGATGTTCATGTAGTCAGTGGTTAGGTCTTCATTTGACAGGTTGACGGCAGTTGGCGGTTTATATCTTTGCTGACGCTCTGGTCGTCTCGGATCTACTGAATTTGGAAGCATCTTCAGTTTATTTCAGTCAAGTTCTAACCTAAAAAGAGGAATAGATACAGTGTAAATATTAGAGATACATACTACAAAAATTCTAATGAATAATAAGAAATATTATTTGAGAATAAACGATTTGAAGATAAATGGGATTAGCTTACTCGCAATTAATTTGAAATTGAATGTTCAGTTTTAATATTTGACAGATATGACAAGTAGGCCACCGCCTGAGCTAATTATCACGTTTAGTGAAAATAACACGTGAATTATTAACCATGCTTAAAAAAATGTATATTGAAAAATTATAATAAATAGTAGGGAATAAATCTTCATTTATGATTAAAAATTAAATTTCCATCTGTGGTCATTTCATTTTAAATACTTGAATACTACATGCTTAATTAAAATATATATTATTTGTTAATATCACATACTGTCCACTAAATAATATAGAGGTTTTAAAATAAATTGAATTATATTAGATACGTTTAGCCATTTAAACATTTATTACCTATAAAAACAACTTATAGTTATGCTTTATTTATATGATGCCAATTTTTGGTTCGGTGATTACATACCAAATGAGAATCGCTATCAGGATAACCACCGCTACGAAATTCGTTGCACAGGAAACTGCCCAAATCTCGTATAAAAAGCATTTGTTGAGCAATATTTGGGTAGATTTCTGTGCGGAAATTTTTCTGTGCAACGAATTTTCGTGCGACAGGAAACTGCGCGAGCGATTTTCGTAGCAGCGATTATCATGGTAACGATTCACATTTGGGATGTAACCCGTTTACCCAATTTTCTATTCCACTAAGCCAAACAATATTGATTTCGGGTATTGTCTCGAAATGTCTATTTATACTAAACCAATATTGGCTTGACTTATTGGAGTGTTTTAAAAATTATTCTCGTGTGAATGCAGCATGATGCTTTAACCCTTTGGCTGCTACGAGGTTTTTCAATGTCCAAGCGAAAAATGCTAACATTTGTAATTATTTTGAAAAAAATTAATATAATATTTTTTTTTACATTCTTACTTCGCCGAACACTCGTAATTTTTATAATACTTTATATACATTTTTAAGAAGCAGTCGTGGACTCGTGCTCTCTCTTTCTGTCTTGCTTTTACATGCGTGCGTGCGAAAGAGATACCTACATATATACACTAAATAAGTTTTGACGATTGTTTTCCGAGGCTTTATTCTTTTCAATAATCTATTTTTAGATATCGATGTATCCTTACAACATGCGATATATTCGAAACAGTTAGCGGTCTCTCTCTCTTTCTTTCTTGGTTTTAATTGTGTACGTATGAGCGAGACACACAAGGATGCGAAGTTTCTAATAATCAAATAATTTTTCAACATGTATCATAAACATTTTGTATGCATTTCAGTTGCATTTGATTGATTGCATGAATTCGTGACGTCTCGTGACCTATATAATTGAAAGCGGATTTCTATTGTTTTTTGCCATTTATTTTAACTCTGCAAAATGATATCGGACAGTGAAAGTGATGAAAGCGAAATAATAGCTCCTCGCCGAGGAACTCGACAAATCAGCAGCTCTACTGATTCTGAAAATGAATTTATCGATAATAATCAATTCCCAAGTAATAACTCCTTATATGACATTGACAACGAACCCGAAATTTACTTTGATGATGAACCCGAAATTGAAGAGCTTTTATTTAAAAAATTGATAAATATTTATAAAGCTTGATTGAAAAATAAATATAAATACGTATATAAAAAAAATGTTTCGTGCCACTGATGCGCTGGTGGCTCAAAGAAAGTATCGAAATACGACAATTAATGACGTCAACAACGATCGTCGTAGCAATCTTCGCCGATTTCAAAACAACGATTTATCGTTGTTGTAGCAGTCAAAGGGTTAAGATTTTTTATTTGAATTATAAAGCCCCCTACACATAGCTAATTCATCAAATATCACTCGTATGTAGCCATATAGTCGTCGAAAGTCAAAGAAAAGTAGGATTGACCGATAAATTGATAAGATTTATCGGTTTGGTGATTACTGGTCACAAAGTACTCGTTACAATTCACTAAAATCTCTATAACGGAACATCTGGCAGCCGAAAAGTCCATCATACTAACGATAACTATCATACTAACGAGAACTTGAGTACCAAATATTGTGTATTCGCGATTTTCATAGCAAAAATTGTCTTTGAGACCACCGCAATGTGACGAATAGTCCAATTACCAGATTTATCGCCGTGTGTAGCGGGCTCAATGGTCGGAATAATATCTGCTTATATCATTTAATGTGACAACTGTCAAACTTTCCAGCGTGGTTGACCACTTTCCCGAGTTTATGTTGTGTTTACTTTGATAAATTCTAATTATGTCCACGATGGACTTTATCATCGATACAGTTGGAGATGAAGAGTTGCTCCAACAAGATGAATTGATCGGCGAGCTCACCGAGAATAATTTTGGCGATGGTTTGTATTTCACATATTTGAGGTTATGTTTCTGTCGCTACGACGAAATTTACATGTTGTTATTAGATATGTACGATTCGTTAACGAAATTATATTGTTTATTATTTTGGTTTAGTTGACGATGATACTCTTTCGGAATTGGTTGAAAACATTAAGATATTCAAAAATGACATTGAGTCTGAAGAAAACAAAGAGCGATCAATTCCTGGAAAATTAAACGACAAAAAAAATGATGAATTAATAGATAAGTTTTTCATTCATATCGGCTGGGGCCCGAAGATAGGGCAGCAAACGAAAGCCGAAAAACTGAAATCTCTTAAAAACAAATTTTATTTTAATAACATTGATTTTAATACTGGTAAATTAAAGATGCAAGCAACAGAAGTAAACATTGAAAAAGAAATGGAAAAATCTGTATTAAAACCTGGTTTTGAGAAACAGATAACATTACCTGAATACAATGTCAGTGATCGGAGATTGAAAGCCATGAGAAAAGTATTATTTTTGTTTCTTCTAAATTAACTGCTTTAAATTGCTGTAACTTCATTTTAATTATAATGGAATTTGAATTTTAGGTTGAGCAAGAAAAGACCAAAGGCCCGTCTTGGTTCAATATACCAGCGCCTGAAGTTACCGAAGAAGTTCAAAACGATTTACAGATATTGAAAATGCGATCAGTCCTTGATCCCAAACGCTTTTATAAGAAAAATGACATGGAAGTACTTCCGAAATATTTCCAGGTATTTTTTTTTTATTATCAATTTTTTGGTATTTATTATTTTATAGGATCAATTGAATCGTTCCTTTTAACTTTTTTTTTTTAATGTAACAGGTTGGTACAGTTATGGATTCAGCTTTGGATCATCATAATGTCCGATTGACAAAGAAGGAACGTAAACGTACCATAGTCGATGAACTGTTAGCTGATGCAGAATTTAATAAATACAATAAAAAGAAGTATAAAGAGATTATAGAAGAAAAGCGGAAAACAACATATAAGACGTATATTAAAGATAAGCGGAAAAAGAGTAAAGCTCTATATAACAAAAAGAAGAGAGATGGGAAATTGAAAAACAAGAAAAAACAATCCGATTAATTTTTTATAAAATATAAAGCTTTCAAATATTGTGAATATTGTTTTTACTTTAAACTACAATTAATATTTATGTAAAATGATACATTGAAATGAAAGGATTATTGCAATTAAGTCACTTTCATTGAATATGTTTGAATGAAGTAGCTGAGAATTTGGCGAGTGTCTTGGATTTTTAAAGATTAAAATTGTTTCGGTTTTACGTATTTATAGCATTTTTACTCGACTCTATTAAATTTAACTTTTACGTTGAGATATTTCCCTAAAAACTGATTTAATTATTGGTGCTAAAATTTGTAGTTTTTCTTTTTTTTAAAAAAGAAACCAAAATATTTTGTGTGCTGCAATATTTTCTTCACTATCAATATCTTTGTGATATTACTTGAAAATATAAATCTAATTTATTAAGGAAATAATATAATCGTATATTAAGGAAATAATTTCTTGAAGACTGCCCAAAATAATTTCTCCTTGAATGTACAAATACAAAATCTTACATGCCTAAGTAAAATATATATATATATATATATATATATATATATATATATATATATATATATATATATTTATATATATATATATATATATATACAGTCCCTGACCAGATTATATATATATATATATATATATAAACGAATGCGATGTATGTATGTGGCGGACGCGTCGACGAAGTGGGGGGCGGAGGGGTGTAGAGCGTATGACATGTGCTCCTGATATTGAGCACCTGACTTGGAATGGGTGACGTCAACGTCAGATGCGCTGCGCAGGAGCGTGCACACATCCATCCACGAAGACACACACATGTTCATTCATCATATTGAGCCGGTTGGATCGACGAGCGTGTAAAGGTGTGTTCATACCTATCCAGCACGACCCGTATCCTGCATGTGTCATGCAAGTGCGGATAGTATTCTTTAGTACATTATATATGGACGCGCATGAATGCGTAAATGCGCATGCGCGAATGGAGTATGAATACGTCCATATAATGTACCAAAGAATACTATCCGCACTTGCATGACACCTGCAGGATACGGATCGTGCTGGATAGGTATGAACAGACCTTAATGCGCGCACTCAACTTTTCTATTAATAAATGCGTGCGCCTATAAATTACCTTGCAATATATTTATATATATATATATATATATATATATATATATATATATATATATATATTTTTTTTTTTTTTATTCAATCAATCAATGTGCACTCATCATTACAGATCGCTCCAATTCGACGAGTATACTATAGGGGTCTGGGTCACTGCAAGGAAAGTGACTTGATGGAAAGTCGAAAGATGGAAAAAATGAAAATTGATTTCATTATAATGTAACCCTGGCACATCGTAAAGATTTTTCAAATCTCTAACCCCGACCTACGCTAACGAAGAGTCAATGAATCGATTTTAATTTTTTCCATCTTTTGACTTTCCATTAAGTCACTTTCTTTGCAGTGACGGCCACCGGTTAAGCCTACGCATACAAAACTGGGTCGCTCTTTTGTTGAACAAACCGGTAAACGGACTACTAGTCATATGTGAACCAGTCACAGGACAACCGGTCGCTTTAGATCGGTCACACGTGATCACCCGTCACACCCTAAAATCGGGTAACCAGTTTTCTCGTGACCGATTTTAGGGTGTGACCAGTTTTAGTGTGACGGGTGATCACGTGTGACCGATCTAGAGAGACTAGTTGTCCTGTGACCGGTTCACATTTGACTAGTTATCACCGAACTGAACGAACCATACTATCCAGTGGCGTGCGCTGAAATTCTCTCTCTTTTTGTCGTACAGCCTTACTTAATGCGCACGAGCAGGATACAAGAGGAACAGCCTGTTCCTCTTGTATCCCACCGATACTATCTTAGTTCGAATTTAAAAAAATATTTGCAAATCGAGAATTACGGACTGTATATCGAGACGTAGGATTTCAGCCACTAAATCAGGACATTCCCGTCATAATCTGAACGTCTGACGTATTGTCTTGACCCTTCTTTGAAATTAAAAGAAAAATATCCATACTCAAAAAAAATTGTTACTATGACCAAAAAAATATATATTTTGTAGAGATATAGCACGACTTGTGATATCACCTATTTCCCTCATCGAACTTAATCTGTACAAATGACATCATCGTGTCCTCTTCTCGTACACGAAAGTTAGCCGTGGCCGAAATACTTCGTCCAGCTTACCCATAAAGGCGATTCAACTCGCTCCAGATACGCAATCACGAGTACACGGGAAATCCCAAGGAGCTACGCAACTACGCATCAAACATCGAACACAAAGGAAGACCTCGACCCCGTCTGAATCTTCCAGAACGTGATCTCACCAGCCCAGCTACGCGTTGCTCAAGCAACACCTTTATAAACCAGTGCATCGTCCCCAGATGCCAGTGAGCTTCAGGAACTCGACCTAGCTCGTTCCAGTGAATCCTTTACTTACTTCGCTGTACATACAAATACACCTGTATTAATCGAGTAATAAAGATCCTCTTCAAAATTCAACTGAATTTCCATAGGCTGGGAAACGGTCCAAAACCTTCAACCCCCCTATAATTTTAATCAATATTTATATCGGAATTATTTATTAATTTATGAATACCCGAGAGAGGCGGTATACGCGATGATCCCACATAATTTAAGATAGTTTTATTTTTTATATGTGAATATTTATTTATAAAACATAAAAAATACATCATCGCACACTTGACCGTAAAAAGACTAGTTGAGAATTATAAAGATAAAAAGACATTTTTAATATTTGTGTGTGGCAGCAGTGATCCGTGCTTTACCGAACTGTCAGTATAACATTGCAGTGAGTGTGGTCGGGACGTGCGCCGGGTGTGGTGTCGGCGTCGCCACTTCTCCTTCTCTACTTTTGCCATTTGAAGGGGAGGAGAGGGAAAGGGACAAAAGGGAAGAAAGGGAGGAAAGAGAGGAAAGAGAGGAGCCCCGGCATGGCGGACCCGCTCTCGCTGCTGCGGCAGTACAACGTCAACAAGCGGGAGATCGTCGAGCGCGACAACCACATCATCTTCGGCGAGTTCTCCTGGCCCAAACATGTCAACACCAACTACCTTATGTGGGGGTAAGTCGAATCAACCGAACCAATCAACTGAATCAACCAACCTTGAACCCTCTAACCCTCTAACCACCCTGCATCTGGATGGAGTCTGTCACCAGGATCGACCTTCTGACTGACATGTGCAACTGTACCTGCGATTTGACTAGTGATATAACCTATATATGTGAATTTGACAGACGTCCTTCAATTATATATATACGTCATATGTCAAAGTGAAATAAGAGTAAATACGATATATATATATATACATATGTATATACAAGTATTATTTACAATTTGTACAGTTTTGATATTTTTCAAAGATTTCATACTCGAAAGCAATACTGTACAAATAAATTGATTTTCATTTTCATATTTGTATGTATTTACCATTCCATCTATGAATATTGGATAACGATGCTATTTCGTCAATTGAAATCATTCGCTTTATATAATCGGAAAAAGGCTCGACTGTATTCAATTAAATATATTTCGTTTCATTTTCAGTTCGGGAAAGGACGGCAGTGTTAAAGAATACTATACACTGGAATGCCTACTATTCATTCTTAAAAACATACAACTTACCCATCCCGTATACGTACGACAAGCAGCTGTAAGTTAACATCGTCACATTTACATTTCAGTGTAGTTTTTCATTATATTATATCATCATTGATTGTTTTAAGGCTGCGAATATCCCCGCTGTAAGAAGACCCGATAGAAAGGAACTGTTGGCGTATTTAAATGGTGAAACGGCCACATCAACTTCTATCGATAAAAGCGCTCCATTAGAAATTCCAAGACAGGTATCTATTACTATATTTGTTTGCATAATATGTATTGAATTTTTGATTAATACGTTTCACTTTAGGTCAAAAGACCTTTGGATCAAGATGGATCGGCTGAGGCTCAAGCTAAGAAGGCTCGCTTTGAAGAACTTCACGTTCAGAAAGTGCGTGAACAACTCGCAGCTCGACTCGATGGACCTAAAGAAGCGTCCGTCACAGTCGATAACATCAAGTATACATATTTTCATAACTTTCAATCATTTCTTTCAAGCCAATCGTTGCACAATGATTAACGATTACGTTCATTTATAGATCGCTTTCCGAGGCTATGTCTGTTGAAAAGATTGCTGCTATTAAAGCCAAACGCTTGGCTAAGAAGCGTACTACCATTAAGAGTAACGATTCGATAGACACTCTCGGAGTCGTCAACTCGGATTTCAGAGCTATTTTAGACTACGACGTAGATGTCACTAAGGATATTATCAGCCGGGAGAGAGAATGGCGAACGAGGACGACAGTTTTACAAAGCAACGGAAAGGTATTAAAATCAACAATGTATAGAAATAGTGCAGAAAGTCGTATGAATGTATTAAATTTTGCATTGTCAACTTTCAGTCGTTCGTTAAGGATGTGCTTGCGATATTAACATCGGTGAAAGCGCGAGAGGAGGGACGTACCGGTCCCCGCGGAGCTCCACCTCCACCAGTAGGCATGGGTCCGACTCCTCGAGGACCGACAGCTCCGACAGTCACCGCACCCGCCGTTCAATACAACAGATACGATCAGGAAAGATTCAACAGACAGCGAGAAGGTTCAAACTCTACATCAAATTGATATTTGTTTACGTTATTGCTTTTATTCTTGACGAATTCATATTGATGTTTGTAGAAACGGAGGGTTTCAAGATCGACACGATGGGAACATATCACGGTATGACACTCAAGAGTGTGACTGAAGGACCGAGTGCTGCCCCCCGTAATCGGCATCCACCTCCTGGCCATCCTGCGCCGGCTGTTCAGGTCCGCCTGGCTGGTGCTAACGGACCACGTGAATTGACACCTGTATCGCAAGCTAGACCCGTCGCCGGTGGAAGCAAGAGACCTTCTCGTACGCCGATTATTATTATTCCAGCTTCGTCGTCATCTCTCATAACGATGTACAATGCCAAAGATATTCTTCAAGATCTGAAGTAATGACGGGATCACTTTTTTAATACTTTTGTTTATGTGTATGGTCGTGTTGATTGTGTTTTATTTTTTAGATATGTAACAGTGAGTGAGAAGAGGACCCAAGGAGCAACTAGAGAAAATGAAATACTCCTTCAAAGACATAAGAAAGGGAAGGAAAATGCTTCGACCGTCGTTGCAGATATTACTGTTAGTATTATATTTTCAAATTGAATAAATATATTTATTTATTTATCTTCAATCTATACCAGGAAGGCCTAACAGGTAACCTCAATGTGCCTTCCTGTCCGGAAACATTGTACATTTGATACAAGTTTTATATTATACAAAGCAAATACATATTGTAACGAACGGTTTTACGCGCGTTTATCTGATCTCGCGATGGGTGATGCAGAGGGCGTTTACGTCGTTCTTCTTTCTAGGGTCGGGTTATATGGAAACGTGGACTAACCTTGGGATACAGTTATATATAGTCGGGGAGGTTCCTGACTGCAAATCGTCTCGTTGATAACAGCTTCCTCGTGGTCGGGAAGCTGGCTCTGCGGTCCTCTGGTCGGTCGGTCCTCTCACGGCTGAGTTTTCTAAGGAAACGGCGTGACGAATACAGGGGACGTTGTGCTGGAACTCGGTGGAGGGAGTGATGCTGCACTCGACCTCACAGTGGTTCTTCAGCAAGATGGTGGATCTCTGGGCCCCGTCTCCCCCAGGAGACGTGCACAGGAGAGATCTTTCTTCCTCGGTGGATGGCGGGTGAGAGAGGGTCGCTCTCCATGCGCGCGCGCCTATAAGGCTTTTTTTTGTGTGGCCACTTGAAATAAAGGGCGAGTGTTGCCCTATGGGATGATGGGGAGAACGTCGCGTTACAATATCAATTAACTCGCACAGAGATTTCTATGGTCAAATTTGATCATTTTTAAGCAAGTCAGTAAATACAGATACAATTAACATTCACAGATACATTTGTCAATTTTCAGCATTTTATACAATTCAGCTAAATTCGAAAAGTCGAGATTTGCAAGAAAATGGGTACGGTCGCCAATTTGTTGCAACCGTTTCAATGAAAATCAGATAAATTGGTAAACTCTGATGGGAAACGATCGATTTGAATTCGTGACCACTCTGTTCAAAGCATTATATGCTATTCTGCTGGTTCGTATTATATTGAAGTTATTTTATATTTATATGCATTTGTTGCAGGTGCCTTACCGTATAGTTGATAATCCGTCAAGGCTGTCTCCATCTGAGTGGGATAGAGTCGTAGGTGTGTTCGTATCGGGACCGGCATGGCAATTCAAAGGCTGGCCATGGGACGGTAGTCCTGTCCACATATTCGCAAACAGTGAGACACATTCAATTGAATCAATATCATCATATCGACGTCATCACTCGCATACTAAATATCTGATTGTGGTCTTTTCAGTATGCGCTTTTCATTTGAAGTTCGACGACATGCCGCTAGAGCCGAACGTATCTCGGTGGGCCGTCACCGTGCTGCAGGTGAGCCGGATAAAACGCCATCTGGACCGCGCCGTGCTCATGCAATTTTGGGAAATTCTCGACAAGTAACCATGCCTTTTTATATACTGCATACTTCGTGTCAACATTCTGAAACCTATTTTTTGATATTAATGAGTTTTATTTGTGCTTTTGCAGACATATGCTGAAGAATAAGCCGCATTTGCGATTTTGAAGATTATACGGTCACATTGCAATTGGATTCTGTACTATTATAATCGGAAGGCTTTCGAATACTTGACGCGCACTACTCCCCTCTCAATTCTGTCAAACAAATTAATCTGCAAGTTTTGTTATGCATTCCACGTCTACAAATACATACATATATAGAGTTTTTTTTATCTCATTTTAAATTTTATCTAGTCACTATAAATTCGATATGTTCACTGAAAATCAAATGAAGGGTAGTGTATACTCAATAAAAAAATTTAATATTAAATTTTTAGACAAAGTTGACAATTTTATTAATATTGTTTTATATATATATATATATTATATATATATACACATATGACTGTTGTACCTAAATGTGTTAATGTCGTTCTCAAATATACGTTTCAAATCCACATGTGGTTCTCATATATACATACATTACTAGCTGTAGGCTTCAATTTCACATTTTACATGCATATTGTGTTGTTTAAAATTAGTATTAATGAACGGTTGCTAACGTCCATATCATCGCCATGTTACTATATTTAATTTGGAATATAAATTTGTAGCCAAATTTAACCACGACCAAGTTTGTTTTTGACTTTTGTATGATCTTTCGAATGTCGCTTTTGACTCTTGAAAATTAGTGCCATTTTCATCTCGATTTTCTTACATGTTTATACATACATAAATAGAATCTTATATACATTTGTTTGTAAATAATGACTATCATCATCATCATTTTTTTTTAAATCTACGTTCGCAATTATGTATTATGCACGAATCAGACACTTTTACGCACTATGTAGTTGTTATTTTGGTTTTTTTTTTATTCTAGTATGGTTTCATGGTTTGTTTCACGTATTGTATTCCTATATACGTGCAATGTCTTTATGTGTGACGATAACTTAAAATGTACGCTACATTTTAATAAAAAAAAATATATTGTATATTTTAAATACATGTGTGCAATATCAATTGTGCAAGCAATTCGCACTTTCCATTGTTTGTTCAGTCTATCGTTTGTGCTGTTTTTTTTTATTGCCTTATATATTTTATGTATGTGTATTTAAACATCACCCCTAGTATAGATGGAATAATTTAAGCTGTAATTTTAAGATTTGAGAATGTTTAAACAAAAGACCCTCTGTATTATATTAGGTAGTAAATAAATAAAATCATATACATATACATACATTGAATTGTATTTTTTTTATATCAATAGCATTACATATATACGTATGTAAATAGATATACATTTGTATGTAGATAGATAAAAAAAATCGGATATGACCAACCCATGACTTTATCTAAGTATTTGAAGAATATAAGAAGGTCACAAAACACAATTCGATAATTAAACTACATATACGTTCACACATACCGGTTATGAGAGCATTTTCGATGCAAATTGAGCGCAAATGTAGGGAAAATGTACTTGCACGAGACAAAAGCTCTACTTCCGGTTGTTGAATTTTGTTCGCAATTTTTTTATTACTTAAAATCACTATAATTGTTATACACTTTAAATATCAAGAAAATAGAAATAATTTAAAAGGTCAAAATAAAATAATGAAATATTGTTTTAAAAAAAATACTACTTACGGTTTACGAATTTTGACCAAAACCTTATCAGGTCTAAGTTAGTACATAAAGAATACAAATATAAATTTCAGCTTGATACGTTCAGGGGTGTTGAAAGAATCGTGGTCACAACATTTTTGACTTCTAAGAGGAAAAAATCCCACTTTCGGTTTATTATTAAAATATAGTGATTTTTTATTTATTTTCATCACATTTATAGAGAGAATTACAAGAATTATACTTGATTTTTTTCGTGAAGAGCACACATGTTTAAAGGGTCGAAAAAAAAGTGGAAGAAAAATCAAACAAGAGTAAACTGCCACTTGCGGTTGACGTATGCTTACCACATTTTATACATAACTTGGTATTAAGCTTAAAATTCTAGATATGAAATTTCAGTTCAATAAACCTAAAGGTTAGTGAGAAAAACATAAAAAACCTCGATTCTCTAGAGTAAAAGTACTACATACTTCCGGTTCAGGTAAAAATATAGAGGTTATAAAATTTATAATCTCTATTACTTGTAAAAAATTTTCAGATTCGGTTAGCGGTTTGGGAGATAATTGAATTAAAAAACTTAAATAAAAGGAGGTACCATTTCCAGTCAACTAAAAAATTTTCGCCGTATCGATAAGAATTTCAGTAACCGATACTAAGTTTCAGTTCGACAGGACTAACTGTGTTCAAAAAATCCCCAAAATACACACATTTTTTTCTAGATCATGAAAACATGATCAGTGGTCGATTCTGAGTTCGAACCAGTCAAAATCTCGAGTTGGAATTTTCACATAATGACAAAACTTCATCTATTGTTACTACGTACATATATATGTAGATAGAGTAAAAATTTACCTACAATGGATATGAATGGCTTTTGTTACCATTGTGTAGAGCAGATTTCATCAATCTTTTGTATTCGTTTAAATTTTTCAACAATACACATACGTAGTTCTGCAAAAAAAGATCCAACCCACACAAGTAATGTTTCAAAAAAAGCATTGTCATGAATTTTCTTTATACAAAGTTCCACACTACTTAACATGTAAGTAAAATTTTATTTGCCACAAAAAATTATTCATCATGTGGGTCGGTTTTTTTATGCATAACAACATCTAATTATTATTCTGTATATAAATTATATAAAATGCATACGTATTTAAAAGACAATACACAATCTAATTAAGAACAGGTTTGCATCTCGGCTAATGCCAAGGTGTGAAACTCGTCTAATTTTAAAATAGCCACTGGAGTGTTCCTAAAATTAAATTTAACCACACACCAGCAAACAGCGCACATGTTTGCATTTAGTAGTTCACAGAATAACCTTCAAGATACATCTTACAGACTAAATCAAACGTCAGGTAACATTGTGACAGTTCATTCATGAAACAACGGAAACTATATTGCAAGTCGGTGCTAATTCAATATCAATTTCAAGGTATTAAAAAATGTTAGACCGCCAACTGACAACCCAGGGCTACTTCCACAAACATCATCAGCAGGTGCGCAACTCAGTGGACGATGTGACGTTGAAGAACTTTACGAATTTAGAATGCGATGTGGACCGGGTCTCGTTTATTGCCAACATCCCGCAGGTGAGGGATTTCGATCCGTCGCTCAATATCAAAATGAACGATCCGACTTTCTCCATCGGAGCTAAAGACGTGGACAAGGCTAGAGCATTCAAAGATCAGGGCAATGCCGCTGTCCAAAAAGGTGATTGGGCACGAGCTTTGGGATTTTACACCGAAAGCTATCTAAACATGCCGAGTGAAAATGGTAACTTTATTTACAAATGTGTTGTAAATTTTATAACTATAATACTAAATTTGATTCGTCGCAGTTGCAGAGATAGCCGTCATCATAGCGAACAGATCAGCGGCGTTGTATCATTTGAAGTATTATGAACTTGCCATATTGGATGTAGATATGGCATTGGCACTAAATTACCCGAAAGAGTTGAGTTTTAAAGTTTACGATAGGAAAGCCAGGTGCTATTTAGCTTTAAAATGGAATACGGAAGCTATATTAGCATTTAGGTGAGTTGAAAAAACATACTATTATATAAAGAAATCATTATCTAATTAGAATAATTGTAACACTAAGTGGTCCTCATGTTTATTACTCTAATTAATAGCAATATACCAATTAGGTGAAGTCAATGTATTATATTAATCCAAATGGCTAACGTAGTTAGTATTTCCCCTAATTTTATTTTACTTTTGACATTCCGCAGTACAAGATCAACTCATTACCTGTTTTGTCTGTTTCGTTAAGATTTTGATTCTGTATGTATGTGAGTATGTGGTGGATGCGTCAACCAGTATGGAGAATAAATTTTAGAAAGCCAGGAATATATGTTGTGCCTAGAGATATTTAATAAAATAAAAACACGCACACAACCAATCAGCGTGAAGTGGTCCACGTGGACAAAAACGTTTGACCAATTAGAGCAACGACGATAAATTCTGACCAATGGGTGCATTTTAAGCATCTGCTATAGGCATGTGGGGTGATTACTGATCGCGTCGAAGAGACGCGGGGAAGTGGGGGGTGTGGAGCGTCTGACATGTGCTCCTGATATTGAGCACCTGACCTGGAACGGGTGACGTCAGCGTCATATGCGTTGATGCGACAGACGCACACTCAATTTTTTCTATTAATACGTACGCGCGCGCGCGCCTATATATTACCTTACATTATATTTATATATAACATATAACTTTATTTTAATTCGTGTATCAATTCCTCTCTGAAATCAACAGGCACAACACTAGTATAATCTATATCTATATATATAAAAATTAATGTCTGTGTGTGTGTGTCTCGAATAGGCTGCTAAACCACTGAACCGATTACGATGAAACTTTCAGGATTTGTTGTGTGCATGTCCGGGAAGATTACTGTAATAAAAAACGGGAACGGACACGGGAATGAGTGTCATTGCAACGCAATAATTTCAAATGTGTTCGCTACCTGCGTTTTTCCGACAAATGGGAACGGGAACGAGAATTTCATGTGTTATTATGGCATTGCAACGCATGCCGGGGTTCAGCTAGTATATAATTAAAATAAAACCGAAAAAAGTCTCTATCAATGTACCTAATACATATATAAATTTAAAAAAATCTATATATAAATGCAAATTTTCACAGGGAGACAGTGTCTGCTTTAGATATCGCTAAGCTTCCAAAGGATAGGCGCACAAAAATGCAGACAGACGCACAAATTATGATGGAAATATTAGAAAAAAGTATTCAAATGTTGAGCTCGAAGAACAAAAAAGCCAACGTCGATCAACCGATAAAGAAAATTGAAAAGAAAGAAATGCCACTACCACCAGTCATTGGAAAAAAGCATCCAATTTACGAAACAGCCACGAATGCCTTGAATATTGAATCCAATGAAACCGAAGGCAGATACGCTGTAGCCACTACTGATATCAGTGTCGGAGATGTAATCGACGTAGAACCGGCCCACTGCAATGTTCTCTTAGCTGAATTTTCCAAAACGCACTGTCAACATTGTTTCGAAAAGTAAAAATTTAAAATTTAAACTCGTATACACATGTATATTTGTATATCATTTGATTGGTATTTATGGAACTTTCAGATGTATCGCACCAGTCGCTTGCCCGACGTGCTCCAACATAGTATTTTGCAGTGACAAGTGCATGACTGCAGCTTCAGATTCATACCACAAGTACGAATGTCCAATACTGAAGATTCTGTGGAGGTCGGGCTGTTCAATCACTTGTCACATGGCGCTCAGAATCATCGTGCAGAGAGATTTGTCATACTTCGTAGCTGCACAGTCTACTTTGACTAAGCCCAAGGAAGGGAAATATTTCACCGACGATTACGCTCGTGTGTATCATTTGGAATGCAACGCCAATATGAGATCGAAAGCTGATTATTTCCAGCGTACGCATATGGCTGTGTTTCTCCTGAATCTCTTGAAGAAAACCAATTATCTGGCTTCGAACGAAAGCATGAACATCGGCGAGGTAGAAACGTACGCGGGGCAATTGATCTTGAGAAATTTGCAATTGTTGCAGTTCAACGCTCACGAAATATTTGAGCTTCAGTGTGAGAAGCCAATGTCTGATAGTGCAGTGTTGAGGAAAGATCAGGGCAAATCTGTGTTCATCGGCGGTGGATTGTATTCCGTGCTTGCTTTGTTCAATCACTCGTGTGATCCGAGCGTTGTCAGGTATTATTTTATCAACACATTGTAGTATATCTCAATTACATAATTTCTGATGCTATTTCATACCAGTAGATAGGTTGTGGGTTCAAGTCCCGGCTAAATACACTGCTGGCGAGGTCTTCTGATCATTAAAAATACACAGATCGACTGTCTATTGTTAGAATTTTCCGATTTTTCTAGTCTAATTGTTGAGTCAGATCCAATAAATCGGTATCTTCCCCCTCAGTTTCTCACAAATTTAAGTTATTGGCATCTCAAATTCGTTGAATCTTATTTTAATTTAATTATTCAATTAATCATGTACACTCGTCTAAACAGATTGCATCCAAAGCGACGAGTGTACTATACAGATTAAGGAACATATATCAAATTACGGGTGACCGTGAAAAAGTCGAAAATATTCGTTTATCATGCATACATATATATCAGTGGCGTGCAGTAAAAGTCTCTCTACCCCCGTCGTACATCCTCACTTAATTTGCGCGAGCAGGATACAACAGGAACAAGAGGAACAGGCTTTTCCTCTCGTATCCTGCGCGCGCACATTAAACAAGGCTGTATGACAAAAAGAGAGATAATTTCACCGCATGCCACTGATATATATTATATATACATAGTACCGTTTACCATGCACCCTTTTTTATGTTTCGACTTAAGATCTTTCGATTTTCGATCTATGCCTTCCGATATTTGCTTTTTCGACCTTTTCACTTTCGGTCCCGTGAGGTAGACCCATCAAATTACATATGAATAACCATTATATACTTTTTTGTAGACGACATCTATGGTTAAACATTGCAAACATTTTAAATTATATAATACGATCAATAAGCATTTTATACAGTACGAATATTTTTGTACATTAATCATCCACGGAGACATCTATGGAGAAATTTTTGCAGCATTTTTGTATATAATCGGCGAACCATGAGACACTGAACAACTCGAGGCTTACGAGAGAAATTGGGAAGGGAATGCCAACTTTTACAGGAACCGTTTCAATGAAAATCAGAAAAATTGACCTCGAGTGACAAACCAAGGTCTGACCAATATCGAAGCCGTGACACTGCACGAAATCATAATATGCTTACCACTAGACCACGCTGCTGGTTATAGAAGCTACCTGCAAAAATTTTCTGACTGTCCATAGATGCCTCTATTTTTACTAGCCTCTTCTTACTTCATATTACAAGGCCTCTTCTTAGGTTTTTCTCAATAGAAATCTCAATTTTTTAAACATAACAGTACATTATGTTATTCTATGTACTGCTATGTTTAAACAATCGTTAGTACTTGTGTACAAAAATTAATCCAACTATGTATGTGCCACCTTGGGGTAATTCCTATCATGGCAAATGTGTGTAAAATAATATCACCGATATAAATCATAGGTACTTTCAAGGCACAACAGTAATAGTGAGAGCGATAAAAAACATCAAAAAAGGAGAGCAAATATCTGAAAATTACGGTCCAATCTTCACAAGGAAACCATATACGGAGCGGAAGGCAGACTTGACCGAGCAGTACTGGTTCGAGTGCCATTGCATTGCGTGTGAACAAAATTGGCCGACGTTTGAAGAAATGAACGATACCATCATGAGATTCAAGTAACACTATTACCATTGATTTAATCAAACTTTATAACATCGAAAGCATACACATATGTAATACAATTTCAAGATGCGACGCTGGAACCGGATGTACGAACGTCATTCCGGTGCCGATAGACTGTCAGGAGTTCATGATACAGTGCGGTCTGTGCCAAAAGTACACCAATATACTCAAAGGGCTCAAACTGTTGCAGGTACTATGCGTTGCAATTGTATACATATATTGAAATAACTCTTTATTTTATACTATTGTACTATTCTTAGGATACGGAGCTCATTCACAAAATCGGCACAGACTTCTTAGAAAAAGGCAACTATGCTAAAGCCCTGGAGAAATTCATTGAAGAGTTGAAGATGTACGATGATACATTAGCGCCACCGTTCAAAGATTACAACATCTGTCAGCAGAATATAAGACGGTGTTTGTTGACGTTGGGCAATCTGTGTGTGCAGTAAACTTATTTATTTCATTATATCAAATAAAACAATTGTTTATCTTTGTGTATTATTTTTATTATTTACAGAGAATCCGTATTGTACATCGTCAATCGCAAATACGTACATATATGTTACAGTGAAACCATATTTCAAGTGAAAATATATATAAATCACCAATTCAAGTAGTGAAAATGTATCAACAATGAATTTACAAAGTTTAACTCTATAAATTTAACCCTAACAACCCAATCTTGAATGAATAAAACCAACCCTGAAAATGTAACTGGTTATGATTTCAATGAAAATATTTTTTCACTTGATGAATATAATTTCACTGTGACATATATAATATATAAATTTCCATCCTCTAGATATGCGTAAATATTACGTCACACTCTTGAAACACCCCCATAATACAAAAATGATAATATGTATAATAAAATCCATTTGAAGTTCGACGACGACAATAAAATAAATATACATATATTCAATTAGGACCGTTCACATATAATAATAGAGTCCTTATGCATGAAAACATAATAATTCAGACTCTTATCAGTTGTTTGATGTAAATATCGATGCTGATTTATAAGTTAGTAGCTCTAGAAAAGGCTTTCTTTATCTTTAAATGTCACTATGGTAACCACCTAGACTTAACTAAAAGAAAAATTATTATTTTGTTTAGCATTGTATTCAGTATGACAATTATTACACCAATTAGTGAATGAATATATGAATGATATTCATTAAAACTTATAATATAATGATATTTCAATTTCAACAATAGGGCCAATCCTATACGAAGATATATTTATGTACATAAGTTCAATCGGACTTAACCACTTCATCGCCATAAGTGCACCGGTGCGCGCTCCTTCCTATTTAAGGCTATGATTCGAAATTAATTTTGATCTCTTCACAATGACATCTAAAAATATCCCGTAATACTAATGAAATTGAAAAAAGTCTTCTGCGCATGCGTGTGAACTTATAATCCGATTATGATTTCTTACATTTAATGTATGCTAGACTTGTTTAATCAATCGTTCATTATACATGAGGCAAATAAATTTCGCACGTTATTAACGTTATCATTTAGCCAGTTCGCGGCTTGTACTTGTATGTAGGTATTATACGTTGTATATGATAATAATTTTCTAACAATTAATAATATTAACTAATTTGGATTATATTTTTTACTCTACGTCACTTTACGAGTTCGAACTAAATTTGAAAAGGTTTAAAACAAAATTTTAACAGTAAACACGCTGACAGTGACAGTTCACGCGCATGCGCAGAAGGCTTTGCGCCTGTCGCAGATATAGTACCTACAAATAGCCACATCCATAAATTAATCGAATCGGTGTCTACAAACGCGTGGCGATTAAGTGGTTAAACCACCAGCCAATTTGACTCGCAATCAATATACATAGTTCTCAATACAAGTGTAAAAAAACTTATCATTTGATAAAAATAAGTTTAAGTCTGATTTTCCATTTATTTTCTAAACTGAGCAGCCAACTTTAGACAACTTCAAATACATTCAATATAATTTGTAATCGACATTTCAACGGAATAAATATCTTGAAGGTAAACTGGAACATGTCCTATATATATTAAGGAGGTGGTAATGCCGGATGCTGTGGCAACATTTCCGGAGGAACAATCAGCATGTTCAGCAAATCGCGTACAGCTCGCCATAAAGAGCATTCATTATGCACGTTATATTCAACAAGCCTAAAACAAAATTAAAATTAAAATAAATAAAATACAACAATTGACGGGCTGAAAACCAGACTGGTACAAGTGACATTTAAAAAAAAAACTGGTTTAAGTGCTAAAATAATAGCATTTCATATATGCTATTATTTTAGCACTTAAACCAGATTTTTTTAAAAATGTCACTTGTACCAGTCTGGTTTTCAGCCCGTCAATTGAATTTAATTAAAAAAAAACATATAAAGCAAACCTTTTAAGTATATTGGAAGCTTGCTGCTGAAGAGACGACGGTGGATACTGTGAGGCAGGATCTCGCTTCTCCGCCAATTGGGTAATATTAGTAGCAACGTCGTACACTAACGGCAATACGACTTGAACTTCACCCTTGCTGAGACACAACTGCAGAAAAAACATTACATTAACAATGATTTTTATTGAGAGATGATAAAAATGATGTTGACACGTACGAATATGAGTATTTTGTTGCGGACGAGGAGTACAGCGGGTTGAGCTGTAGGCACGATGGGTGCGGCTTGAGGTGGAATCCGCAATGCCCATTGGAGATTCCATGGTGTGTTGCTGCCAGGAGGACCTGGAGGTCCGGGTCCGGCCAGCTCACGTCGCATGATCTGAACAATGTCACGAAGCACCCTCTGCGGTGCGCCCCAAGCTCGGCCCCAACCCCATATCGAGTTGGGTTTATACGGTGGACAAACAACACGCAGTTCAAAGTACTTTTCGATAACCTAAAAATTTACATTTGATAGTATTGTTCTTATATTGGTATCATTCAATTTAATATGTTAGGTGTATTATACTTGAAGTTCCTCAGCGGTCCATGTGTCGTTGTGTTCGGGCAAAGGCGCTAATGTCAAGTGTAAACTTTGCATATGGACTGGATGTAAGGCGACACGGCCGGTCAATCCACCAGCTTCAGCTCGGAAGACAACAACTCCAGGTTCGGCACAAGCGACGTGAGCCAACTATAAAATAGGAAAATGTATAATTACCAACTATTTTTAGTGAAATCTAATCATTATATACAATTTTACAAGCAAATCTTATAGTTTAATTAATTTTATCAGGCTCGTATTTTTCGGGTTAGAATTTTAATCCGTTTTTGGTCAGAATTTATATTAGGGGGACCGAAAAGTAATTAAAAAAAATATTCCCAAATTCCCTATATGCAATTTTCCAATGTGACGAGGATGATCCTGAACTATATAGACCATGGAGAGCCAATCTTCAACGTTAATTCCTCGATGGTTTCACAAGGATCTGATTCCACCATTGACGTCAGGATATCATCATCTAATTTTTGAGCTCTTCTTTTCGTGCAATCTCCTTGATGTCCCTATTCCTATTTTTTTAAATTGTTAATACCACTGATGACACTTTTTAAGTTTCAGAATATCCCCTAAGTATCGTTGATTGTTTTCACTGCCTCGTTTGCTTTCATTAATTGGTCTAACATCGGCATAAAATGACGCATGTGCCCTTCCTCTATTATTGGTCTCAACATCCTTCCTCAGGTAGAAATTCTTCTTTTTTAACAGAAACAGAAACTTCAACATAATAAAAAACTTAAGTGTTACTGGATCGTATCTCAACACAAACTGAATGCGAAAGAGGTCGTTGAAAAATTTAGATTACTTTTCGGTCCCCCTAATATTACATTGGTCAAAATTTATATTAACACATTCAGCCCGGCGCATGATTTCATACATTTGCCCATGTGACGGCATTAAATCACTTTACATAATGAGTTGTCCCTAAATCTTTAGAATTTTAGTGTTGGGGTGCTCAATGAAGTGGAACCGTAAAATTATAGTTTGCTATAGCATTATCCGCGTGGCCACCGGTGGTACACGCCGGGTTGAACGTGTTAAACGGTCAGAATACTACAACTAGAATACATATTAAATGGTCAGAATTTATATTGAATGGTCAGAATTTAAACTGGATTGGTATTAAATGGTCAGAATTATGTTGACAAATGGTCAGATTCATTTTTGTCAGTTGGCACTAGTAACATTACTAGTGCGTGCAATGTTGAAGATTGGTACAAGTGGTCAAGAGGACAACAGCCAAAGGTCAAACGAGTATCATTCGCGGTTCGGTGATTACTGGTCACAAAGTCACTAAAATCTCTATAACGGAATATCTAGCAGCCGAAAAATCCATCATACAACAAAGCGCCTTTGACGCATCGAGCGGCGCCCTAACTTATTTGGCGCCCTCGGGCGACGCCTGACCCAGCCCCCTCCTAAAACCGGCACTGGTTACAAACGGTAGAAGCACTTGCATTGCTTTGCAATACAAAGATTCACACTCTCCACTAAGATTCATCCAAAATGTAATTATGGTTTCATTTTGAAACTTTTGTTTTAGTGAGCTATCGCATGATAATTCTAACAATTTTTCTTTTTCGATGGTCGTCAGTTCGAATTCATCTTCTTCATTGTAGTTAAATGGATTCTGTATACACAAAAACTTTGAGAAATCAAGGTCTTTGAAATAATTGGAAAAATGCAGCACTTAAACATCCAAGTGCTCAGTAAAAAGATTTTTACTTGCTTCAATATTGGCTGTGGCCCAGAAATATTTGGAAGACTTAAAGTGGAGCACATTTGACCGATTCAAAGAAACCGGGTTCAAAGGGTGGATTATAGAATTGCCTCCAGAGAATTGGAGTAGTGGTCGATGCACTTGCCCTAATTATTTGAAGAAATATATTTGCAAACACATAATCGGGCTTGCGAGAGTTCTAAAATATATAAAACCTCCACCGGCAGCCAAACAAGATCCAATAGGTATGATGAGGAAAAGAGGGAGGCCAAAATTGGCAACTAAACCTCTTATTTTCGATTAGAAAAAAAAGTGTATGATATAATGATCGATAAATAAAAAATTATAATACTCTTTGTTGTTTTTGTTTTCATTTTTTTGTGTAATATATGATGATTACAGGTGTTACTATTGTATAATAAAATACTTTATATATATTATTGCTTATATATGTACATATATAAATATGTGATAGACCGTGGACCAGTATGGGGAACCAATCACAGCCGAGTATTCGAGACGCCGGGAATCGTGGTAGTGGGGAAGTGGGGGGAGGGGGAGCGTCACTCGCATTTGCGCCGGGGTTGCCAGCCGCGTCGGGGTCGAAGACACCCGGGGCGTCGGAGGCGTCAGGGGCGAAGGCCCTTGGGGCGTTGAAGGCCCCAGGGCGTCGGCGATGCACAAGAGGTATCACTTCGTAATTCGGGTATCAATTTCTTTCCGAAACCAGCCGTTTCGGAACTACCACCCGTTTCGATTTCGATTCTGGATTAAGGTGCACATACACACATTCATTCATCACTTCGAACGAGTTGGATTGCTGAGTGTATAATGTGCCACTTTTTATTAAGATTAATATTACGTGCGCGTGCGCCTATAAATTACCTTACATTATATATATATATATATATATATATATATATATATATATATATATATATATATATATATATATATATATATATATATATATATATATATATATATATATATATATATATATATATATATATATATATATATATATATATATATATATATATATATATATATATATATATATATATATATAACATATAACTTTATTTTTATTCGTGTTTCAATTCCTTTTCGAATTGAAATCAACGGGCCCAAGACTAGTAAATAATATTAACCGTATCCTCTTGTTGAATGAACCGTTGCAAGTGTCGCCGCATATAAACGCAACCGAGGAAGCGTTCCAATGGAGCGAGCAACGGGCCTGGTGCACCGACAGGAGGTTCGCACGGTGTACATAACACTTCCAATGCTCCGACGGGCAAAAGAGTGGCAACGGCTCCAGCCCAAGCTCGACCTCCGACCAAGACTCGACCAGCTCCCATAGCAACTGTGAAATAAAACAATCATAAATACACACAAGTAACACACAAATATATAAACCAAAAATAAATCAAACCTTTATGCTCTTGAGAACGAGCTGGAGACGGCCTCGGAACACTCGGTGATCCGGGCCAAGCAGTGAAAGGACTTCCTGAAATGCACCGATAATAAATACGCATCTAATAAAATGTAAATTAATCGTCGAGCGTTAATTACCTGGTGGAATGTAAGCAGGATTTGGAGAGGCGCTTGCTATTGACGGCAACGGTGATGCTCCAGGTTGATGCGGTGACGCTGGACTTGCATGAGCAACACCACCCATGGGAGGTGATGTCAAATTGAACGATCCACTGTGTCCCTATTAAATCAATTATGTACATACAGTACCATACAATAATTATATATTCTGTTGAATTTATATAAAATTACCTGATGAGGACTTGCTGGGTGTGGAGTGTGTGGTGCAGAGTGTGGGGTGTGTGGCTGAGGTGGTGTAAGTGGTGCGGGGAATCGAAGCAGTCCCCCGCTGCTCGACGAGCCTCCTTCTCGTGGTGACACAGGTGACGGTGGATTGTCATCTTCGGATATCACGCGGGTGCCACTCTCTGACACGTACAGAGATAGAAAACTCTGAAATTATACATATGAATATGTTGAAAAACGATATTCAGTATTATATATGATATTAAATTAATTTTATATTTACTTTGAGTCCTTGAGTCGGAGTGAATTCTCCAACGACGGTACTTCTATCGAAGCGAGAGTACGCCCCGTCTCTAACCGCTACTACTCCACCTCCTCGGACCGCGACTTCCAAACAATACGTGCCTTGATAGACAACTCGCACCTAAGAAATGTATAATATATTAATATATTGAAGCATTGAATTATAGTATGAAATATTGAGGTATATTTATACAAAAAAGAAAATTTTGAGATATAAGAAGCAAATCCACCCCTAGAGTTATCGTTTTAGAAGACAATAGATTGAGCTCGAGCTAGTCGTCAAAATTACACCTTTTTGAGTATTAACCTTTCCACCGCGTACGACTACTATACATGTCCGAGCGAACATGCCCTCAGCGCGTGAGACACGCATAGATGTCTTGGAAGTTCCAACCTGTATAAGAGCCGTCTATTGTGTTAAAATTTTATAACTTGGTTGAAAATATTACTAAATGTATACTTGACCAAATTCAATAGATGGCAGTAGTCAAAAAAAATTCAATATAGGCTAAAATAATTTATAAAATATTACAACCTATATTTATAGTCGAAAACGCGATAACAAAATCCGCAAAAAAGCAGCCGCGTACAGGGCATGTTCGCTAAATTTGGTGACGCGGGCAAAGGTTTAAGAATACATAGATACATAGATGGCAGAAAAAATTTTAATATAAAATTCGCAGACGATACAATGTGAAGAGGATGAAATGGCTGAACTGCTTCGAAGAATAGAAATATAAAGTAAACACCTGGGTCTACAGATAAACGAAAATCCTCTTCGTTGATAGATTCCAGTCTTTCATAAAGTACAATGCTTCAAAAGACTATGAGGAAGTCAACGATTTTATCTACCTAAGTGCCTCGATCTCAAGAGAAAGATGATGCCAATCAGAAATCTGCAGAAGAATAAGAATGGCGAAAATGGTGATGATTAATCTGGCAAATATATGGAAAAACGCTCAATAATAACAAGAACGAAAATCTGTCTGAGGCCAATCTCTAGTGATCCTCATTGATTGTATGGAGTCGGAGGATGGACGCTTAAAACGAGAGACATGTTAGATGCCTTCGAAATTCGGTGCCAGAGGCGGATCCTGTACATCCCATAAACCACAAGACGCACCAACATATCCATCTTTAAGGAGCTGGGAGTTTCAGAGAGACTCGTCACAATGTGTAGGAAAAGGATTCTTTCCTACTTTGGCCATATTGCCAGGAAGAATGTGCAAAGTCTGGAGATGCTGGTAGTCACCATAACACTAAAAAGAAGTCAAGTGAAAAGATAGTCTCCCATAAGATGGTCAGAACAAATTAAAGAACTGACGGGATCGTCCCTAAATGCTGCTTTCAACTTGGCACAGGACCGGGATGAGTGGAGGCGGATCTTCCACTGGATTCCAGATGATATCAATGACCACGACGCTCAGCATTGAGCAAATGAGGAAGAAGAATATAAATGTATGACGCACAATCAACTAATAGTCTGAATTTGATTTTAAGTTTATATCTAAGATTGAGCTTGGTATTGGATGTGAACTGTCATTCAATTGTAATCATATCAAATTCATATAAAATTTTAAACATTAAGTAGGCACATATGTATATATCAGTTTGGTAATCGTAAGGTAAATTGGACTGTGATCATATCATATAAATCGAAGAAGCCTAAAGTAGAAGTTTAATACCGATTTGATTCATACCTTTCTCCACGATTGAGGAACTAATGTGAAGCTTTGTACTGGAACTTGGGGTCGTGAATTTTGCAGACCGAGATGCGGCATAGTAGATAATCTTCCCAATGCAACTAATGGTGCATACGTTTCACGTAGAGCAGCCATAAGTTGTAGCAGATCTTTGTTTCTGAAACAAAAAACATGAATCAATACATATGTATAAATGAACATAAAAACATTGCAATATATACTGGAAATCAGCATTCATATCTCCTGTACATAAGAAAGGAAAAAAAAACGAAATTTCCAATTACAGGCCTATATCAAAGCTATGTATATTTGCTAAGATATTAGAAAAATTAGTGTACGACCAACTTTTTCCAGCTATCTCGCAATCTCTTAGTATGCAACAACATGGTTTTCAGAAAGGACGCTCAGTTACAACAAATTTACTACTATTTAATGATTTCGTTACTAATGCCATGAACGATCGGTCTCAGGTTGATACTATATATACAGATTATAGTAAGGCATTTGACAAGATTGATCACGATATTCTCCTTGAAAAACTTTTACAGATCGGTATTCATGGTGATCTCTATAGATGGTTCACCTCATACATTACGCGTCGATCACAGGCTGTCTCATTAAATGGATTTATATCGAAATGGATGAATATTCCTTCTGGTGTTCCACAAGGCTCCCTCTTGGGACCTCTATTATTCAATATTTTCATCTTCGATATTGAAAAATGTTTTCAGAATTCAAATGTACTATTATTTGCTGATGATATGAAGATTTTCAAGAGAATAGACAACCGAAATGATGCTTTGGCCCTACAAGATGATTTGTTCAGACTAGAGGCTTATTGCAGCATAAATAAGTTGGAAATTAATGTAGCAAAATGCTCCTGCATAACCTTCACCAGAAAACTATGTCCAGTTGACTTTCCTCATTCAATTAACGGACATAGACTCACAAGGGTATCGGAAATTAGGGATTTGGGAGTCTTTTTAAACTCTGATCTATCCTTTAGTAAACATATTGACAATGTTGTAGCTCGAGCGTCGAAGGCCCTCGGGTTCGTCATCCGGTCCTCCAAATGCTTTACTTCTATAAAATCATACAAAATACTATATTGTGCATACGTAAGAAGTATTGTTGAGTTTGCATCCCAAGTTTGGAACCCAGATTACTCTGGTGCAAGAGACAGATTGGAGCGCATTCAGAAGAGATTCCTGAGGTACGTCAGTAGCCGTTTTGGATTAACCTATACTTCCTATGAAGATGCTTGTAGGTGTCAGCATCTACTTCCTCTTGTCAAAAGAAGGGAGATAGCTGACATCTCAACAATTTTGAACATCCTTAACGGCTCGATTGACTGTCCTCAATTATTGAGCAGACTATCATTGCGTGTACCAAATAGAATGACTAGATGTAATGAGCTCCTTTACATACCTAATACTTTTTCTAATTATGGAAGAAGCTCATTCATCTGGCGTGCAAGCTCCACCGTCAACACACTAATCTTAACAATTTCTATGTTTGACTTATTTAATATTAATGCTATACAAGCTAGAGTAATTATTGCAAATTTGTTTTTCGATGATTAATTTTAATGAAAGTTTATGATTATGATTATGAATTTTTATTTTGATGTATTTATTTTGTCTTTTTGTTTTTTGTTATATATTATATTTTTTATATTATTTCATAATTTTTATCATATTATTATTCTTATTATTTTGATATTTTTATTATACTGTTATTTCTATTTTTTTTCTTTTTTTGTTTTCTTTAACTATCTTACTCTATTATCATTTTTGTTTCTTATTTTAAATGTTTGAGCTTTTCTTTTTTTACCTATATGTGAAAATTATTAATGGTTTACTTAACATAATTATATTTTTTTTACTATCAATCTAATAAACTGTAAACTGTAAATTTTCCAAATAAATAAAATAAAATAAAATAAAATAAAATATATATAAATCCTACTTGTTCAGGAACGCTTCAAGCTGGTGATGAATCAGAGCGTGAGCATTCGCCGCACCCGGCGCTGCAGCCGGTTTAATTCTCAAGCGACCTCCAGACCAGGTCACGGTACACCGAGCGCGACCTCCAGGCCCCGCACCCAATACTAACCGTCTATAATCGTAGGAGACGATGGAAATGTGTGCTTCGGCTGCTTCTCGTTCTAAAATCAAACTCACAACTAAAAAATATGAACCAAAACAAATACGAAAATAAATACTCATACATACCAGCAGGATCTCTTTGAGTATAGTGATAAACTAATGAATGCAGTTGTACGACAGTTGCCCAGTCGGCAAGCAAAGCTTCGGCGGCACGAGCGGCTCCTTCCGAACACATCTCATATTGAAAGTATACGCATCTTCTCATGCCTACAAGAAAAATATGATTACGAATCTAAATACTAATAAATTTTAACCCAAGCAGAGCTGGGTGCTGTGTAATCACCTTGTTCTTTGGGATGCAAGCTACGGAGCGGCGACGAATGAAACACAAGCTCGACGGTCCAAATCCGTGCCTGGTTTCGGAGATGAACTCTTACAGCGGCAGCGAGCAGACGTCGCATCAACGCTCCGGCAGCTTCCGAAGACGCTCCAGCTTCACCAGGCCACGGTAGTGATATTAATCTGAGAGTTGGCCCTCCACCTCCAGCTTCGACTTGCACTCCACCATGACACACACCCTTATTCGACAACTGAAAATACGAATACGATTTAGACGACAAAACCACCCAATACGTACGATACATCATAATTCAAGGCACTGACTTCTTGAGCTAGATATATGAATGGTATGCGTTCATCGGCTGCTGCTACGATGTGCGCTAATTCCGGTAGAAAATATGCTGGTTGTTTCGATCGAACCGATCTTCCCGTTGCCGAAGCCTTTCGTTTTCCGGTCGAATCTTAAATAGTATGAAAATTATTGTTTGTATTTGGATTATATAGGTATATATATATTGTGGATATTGAATGATACTCACAAGGCGGATCTACCGGTGTGAATGGACCATGAGTTAAGACGAATGTGTCGAATTGTACGAGTGATACGATCTTGAAGAATGCACCTCCGTTTTCGGTCTCCGGCTCTTCTTCATCAGGGCCGCACCTTCGAACGGTGGCCAAATGAAAGCACAGTCGAACGCCGTTGGGACCGTCGGCTAGCATTTCCACCACCTATTACGATTAAAAACATAAGTATTAGTAAAAATAAAAAAATGTTCGTACAAAAGAGAGTGCATATGTTTCTCCTACATTTCTTCAAATATGGGATTCAGCGTAATCGATCACTGTCAAGCAAGGATAAATAGAAGGAAAAAATTTCACCGAAAACACTCCAGGGGGTGATTTTTGGGACTGTGTACCATCTTTAAAAGTATCTAAAAAAAAAAACACGCACCACATACCACTCAGTGTGTTTTCGCTCTAACTAAGCCCACTAAGCCACAGCGTAGTGCACTGGTAGAGCTACTGCATACCAGTATATAGGTTGTGGGTTCAAGACCCGTTCAAATAAGCTGCTGGCGAAGTTTTATGGTTATTTGAAAAAAAACACAGATCGACCATCTGTTAGAATTTTCTGATTTTTCTAGCTTAATTGTTGGAACAGATCCAATAAATCGGTATCCTCCCCCTCAATTTCTCACAAATTCTATTTATTGACATCTCAAATTTGTGGAATGTGATAAATGCTACCTACATTATTTATCAATTTTTTTTTTATTGCCGATAGATGTCTCTATTTGTATTCTATGTACTGTTACGTTCATAGAAGTAGAATGCATAGAATCGCTCTCAGCCTCCAAAAATGTTGCTACAAAAACTCTGCGCGGCAGAGTTTGTTCATTGTTTGCTAAACTTTGTCTCTCTTCTGACTTTCCGTCTCTCTCTTCGATGGCTCGCTTTTAGACGATACCTTTGTTAACAATGAACATTCTATGCATTCTACTTCTATGGTTACGTTTGAATAATTGTTAGTACTTTTGCGTAGGGTGTTGCGAGTTCAGGTGAGTGAATCCAAATGAATAATTGTGATATAGCATATGTACCTCCTTCTAAAGGACAAGTTGCTCACTACAGCTTCCCCGATTCATTTATGTATCTATTGTCTCACGCTCTCGAGTTCTGATAATTCTAGCGGGTACTTACTGAGTCCCCTTAGGCCAATTCGGGGGTCTCCATTGTTCGCCCCCGAATGGACTTAGACAGCCGATACTCTGTCTTGTGTTCCCACGTTACAGTACTTATGTACAAAAATTAATCTAACCATATGTGTCGTCTTGGTGTAATTCCTGTCATGGCATCAAATATGTCACTATATATTTTTTTTTTGTAATAGTTAATGCCACATTTTAAACCTACCAAAACTTGACTGTTATGTCGATGGAATGTAACGTAGAGCCGATGTTGCGACAAGCGTTCGATCGGATGACCAGGCGGCGTGATCAACGGCAAATGTTCTGAAGCCCGTGCTGGCAAATGCTGCAACGTTTTTTCACAACGTCGAGTCATCAACCAAAATCTACAAACAAATTACAACATTAAAAGAAAACTTGACATATAAACAACGCCTACATGAAAAATACAAACCTGAGATCGGCCAGAAGTGGGACGAGTCGAGTACGATCGGCAGCAGCCAAAGCATTAGGCAAAGCTGGCGCCAGTGGAGCTTTCGGATGTTGTGGTACGTGACACCTCAACTGGCCACAATGCACACCGACGGCCACCAGTAACTGCTCGGCTCTCAGACACGGTTGCAATAAAGAACATGACAAAACGCACGGCGACCCACCTAGTGTACATTCGACCTAAAACAACAATAAAAATACTTTCAACATCGAAATTATGATACAAACATAATAAAAAGAACAAAAAACACTCACCCCTATTTCAGTGAGTAATATTTTCAAATCGTTGAGCCTTGCTCGAGATCTGACATGGATTATGGTAACTAATAAACGTTCCATTGACAGTGGAGACGCAGATAGAGCTTTAGCGGCGGCAGCTTCTTGTTCAACGCCCAATTGAGGAATATGCACGGCAGCCAGAGGACGTCCCGGACAGCTTGGATCAGCTTGAACGGTGACACGGTATCCTAATTCACAACCCAACTCCCTAAAATGTATAAATTCACATTAATATCAATCTAAATAGTACAAATTTCAAAGCATATATGAAATATTTCATTACTTCCAATACGAAACGGTCAATTTTCGACCGGGCACATATTGATCAACTTGAACGTGACGACCTAGTCGATCCCGCGCCAATCTCAACGTCTGTGTATACAGCAATTCCAATTGCAAAGATCGGCAGAAATATGCCAAGACGGCTAAGAGAGCGTGCGGTCCACCGCCTGCCGCCAATCTGGCTTGAGCTACCGATCGTATGTACGTTACTTGGCGAGGATGTACCAGTGGTTTCCCTTCTAAAAAATTAAACGACATTATACTATGTACTTGTAGACAAGCTGAAAAGTTCGTGTAGTGCAAACTGACCGCCGATATCCGTGTCTTGGATTAAAATTGCGACGTCTAAAAGTCGCCAAGGTAACGTTGGTGAATCCCCCATTACTGTTAGTGATACGCTGAACTCCTGGCCTACTTGAAATGTGACTCGACCGTTTTCTACCTATAAATGAAATTAGAATGTTAAATATTTTATAAAGATATTAAAATATTTAACATTCCAAAAAGACATGTCTATATATGTATGTATGTATTGTATGCTCGGCATAACGAGGAGAAATAGGAAACGGAATATGTGAGCGAGAAGTATGACAAGGGTAGTTGATATAGTGGAGAGAGTAAATGGACTGAAATGGTAATGAGCGGGTCAATTAGCTAGAAGAATAGACGAAAAAAGTGTTGGAATGATACCCGAGAGAAGGTAAAAAGGTGAAAGGAGGGCCGCAAAGGAGATGCTTGGGTGAAATTAAGAAAGTGTGGGATGGATGAGTTGCATAAAACGAAGAAGAATTGAAGCATGTTGGAGAAGACTTTAACTAACAGTGTACGGTGAATGGCTGTAAATCAAATGCGGAAGTTAGATTGATCGAAAGTATCGATATAAAGAAAGCTACTCAAAAAATTTCTCATTATACAGTATAAAACATGAAAACATAGCTTAGCGATTAGCGTATAATGCTAACGATTGAGGGGTCACGAGTTCGAGCCCTGATCCAGTGTTGCTGGCCGGACCTTGGATTTATTTCTAAGACTCCAGGTTGATCGATCGAAAACAACAACAACAGCAATCGTTGTTGACGTCATGATTGTCGTATTTGACTATTTTTTTGTGAACCAGTGCATAAGTGGTATGAAACATTTTACATATATTGTAATTTATTATTATTACATACATATATATTTATACCAACTTGGGTAGTTTTCTTATCCTACTATTTTGTATCTATAATAATATAGAATATAGAATAATAACAAAAACAATAGAAAATCGTTTTCTATTATAGAGGTCACGAGCCATCGCGCAATTAAATTCAACTAAAATCGAGGAGAGAAAGATCGAGGGAGAGAACCACCAAACACCCGCTTCAAATGTATTGTTTAAAATACAATGCACAGTAAAGTATGGCACGCTCAGCCAGTGAAGTATGTTAATAAATAATATTATTAACATGTTTTTTCTTCAAAAAAATTATAAACGTTAGCATTTTTTACTAGGATTGGATTTAGGACTAACGTCACAGCAGCGAAGGGTTAAATAAAAATGAAACAGCAAATAAATTGTTTTAAAACCTTGAAAGTCCTCATATTATCAGGCAAAGAACATGTGACCAAACGTTGGCGAATGACATGATTCAAAGCTTTGAGAGTCGCCCTGCGTTCAGCTGCCGTCAAACCCTCAGCAGGAACAAGCCTTTCCCGGATACAGGCTGGAAGCCGAGCGTATGTCCCTTGCGTCAGCACTTCAACTGCAGCGGGAATGTGAAACGTCGGCAAACTAAAAACACAAAACACATCAATAACTAAACAATTCTTTCCGACATTGTCGGTATAATTTGGAGGGTAAATGTACCGCGCGTGAACGAGCGTTTCTCGGGCCATCCTCGCCAGCATGTCAGCCGTGTCGACAAAGAGCATCGCCTGCTTGTCCAAGAACGCCATGATGTGAGCTGAGCGGTCGACTTTCGAGGCGCTACCGGCCCATTTGACCAGGGCGAGGAGTCTGACGAACAACTGTCGACTCCTCGCCGATAGCTTGTAAATTTCGACCTTCCTCTCCATGTCCGTCTTGCGAGGCAATCTAAGTTTTGGAATGAATGTTAATTATTATATTGTACGTGTTGGTGTGTTTGGTGTGTGTTTTATTGTACTTACAGCTCGGCGAGTACGGTGAGTTCATGGTAAGTTCTTTGTACGATGAAGTCGATCAATACGGCGAGGGATATTGAACCGCCTCGAGCTCCGCCACCCTCCGAAACCGCCAAACAACCTTCCAAAGCTACGGGCAGCATCTCGACGATTTAATATTACATCACTGGAGATATATTTGTATCAGTTTCATGAAAAAAATATTGATTTGTTTTTTTTTTTAACTATTTTCTGAAAAAAGAATGGAATCATTATTTTAATTTTGTATAATATATGTATTTGTTGAGAAATTTCCAATATTGAGTAATGAAATTATCATAATAATTTATATTAAAAAGTCGGTAAGTTCCTGCAAATGTATATGTAAGTATAGAATATCATTACTATTACATATATATTAGGTCGGTTCGGTGATTACTAGTCAAATGTGAACCGGTCACAGGACAACCGGTCGCTCTAGATCGGTCACACGTGATCACCCGTCACACTAAAACTGGTCACACCCTAAAATCGGTCACGAGAAAACTGGTTGACTTTATAGAATATCATTACTATTATATATATTAGGTCGGTTCGGTGAGTACTAGTCAAATGTGAACCGGTCACAGGACAACCGGTCGCTCTAGATCGGTCACACGTGATCACCCATCACACTAAAACTGGTCACACCCTAAAATCGGTCAACCAGTTTTCTCGTGACCAGTTTTATGGTGTGACCAATTTTCTCGTGACCAGTTTTAGTGTGACGGGTGATCACGTGTGACCGATCTAGAGCGACCGGTTGTCCTGTGACTGGTTTACATATGACTAGTAGTCCGTTTACCATTAGGTCGGATCATATAACATATAGTATATTAAGTAATATAACAGATTAAATTCCAGACACGCAAGTATGTATGTCTACAGATGTGTGATATTTGACACGAATGTACTGTGACTACAATAAATGTCCAAATGTATTATCAGTAAATAAATGAAATCTGAATTTGATAAAATTTTTAATACGTTTAAATCTATTCGAACGGTGCAAGTACACAGAAATATAAATGTTGGTACTTTTTTATTATTTATTTCTTAAAATTATGTTGTGCTACATTATGAATATGTCTAGACTGTAAATATTCGGCGAACGAATATACAATCAAGGAATCAATATCAGTTTATAAATTTCAACTGATTACATTTACTATACGGGAAAGGTCGTATGCGTTTGGCAGAACGATATTTACGTGAATTTGATGGCAGAAATCGTAGAAAACGAGAGGAGCCAAATAATGTGCAGCGGCACGCTACCGAACTGACGGATAGCTTTGCGAGTCGCAATATCAGAAAACGACACACCTGTCACACCAAAGACAACTATATACGGCCATATTTCATACGCTTTTTTTAATGAAATTTGCAAATTTGATGATTAAAATAGATGATTTAGTGTATTTGTCTGAGTTTATTTGCAAGCGAGTAAATTCAGCTACTTTGTTTCAAAATATATTAGAATTGCCTACAGCTCTTTTTTTTTACATACCTCCTTTACGTTTCACTTACGATTACAATTCAGGAAAAAGTTTGCCTCTTATCCGATAATTTTCATACTTTGCCATATTGCTCATTTTGGTCATCAATATAATTTTCATTTGGGAAACGTTTTAGTTTTTAGTCGGCAAAAAGTCATGGGGTACTTACTTAAGGTTAAAATTCAAGTAGCTTATAACTATATATTGACGAATAAAATAAATCTACCACGATTGAAAAATTCCACAAAACAAACTAATAACTTGGAGGCTCGGATTGATATGTTGATCAATGTCCCGGGTTATCAAAACACGGTTGTTTGTCGGGAGCTTCTTTCTATTGTTAAATTATTAACAGATGCTTATATTGTACAGTGTTATCTAGGAAAAGGAACTAAGTGCTGCGCCACCGTGAGCGTAGCTGGATGAATTAGTTGCTCTGCTCATGGTGGCGCAGCTGGATTAACTGTGGGGGTTTATATACGGTCGGAATGTCCTTGTCCAGAGGTTGCGTCAACTTGCCCTTCTCTGGAGGTCACGTCCTGCAGCTGTATTTAAGGATCGACTTGTCCTTAGTGCGTAGTACGCACTTATCATGTATTCCTACAAACTGACTAGCTGTAAAAGAAGCGTATTGGTTATATACGTAACACGTAATATAAATTAAATAATATTTAAAAACTAGCGAAAATATAAAAAAACAATGTTCTCGTCTTTCACTATCAACGGACTATTTCGCAAAAAGCGATCTCTCTCGTACAAGTCACTAAAAACTCGATCACAGAACATCTGGCACTCGAGTACTCGTTAGTACAATATTTCGCGTGTGCGGCTTTCGATTGATGGAGTTTTTGGGTACCAGGTGTTCCGTGATCGAAATTTTAGTAACTTGCGCGAGATCGCTTTTTACGGAATAATCCGTTTACCAAATGTACATATCACTATTCAGGGACGTCATGTCAGCTCTTTGGTTGTTTTCAACAATAGTATTTTGCGGGCAGTTGGTGACTAATTTTCCTACTTTTATTATGTTATTATTTTAGCCTTTTATGCTCTTTATGTATATATGTACATATATATACCAGGAAGGCTACCCTCGATGCGCTTTACTGGCCAATTACAAACATTGATAAACAATTATGTTTAGACAGTATCATAGACACATCTATGGACAAATTCGCTAATACTAATATTTCGAGAAATAAATACATTTTACAGATTGGGTAGCATATTTATAATATCAGCAAATTCGACTTTGCGAAAGACGGGAAAGGTTTGCCTATTTGGTGGAACTGTTTCAATGAAATTAGATATTAACTAATAGGAAACGATCGGTCTATATCCAAGGCCGAGCCAGGGAATGAACACATGACCAATCAGTTGAAAGAACTACACGCTAACCGCTGAGCTATGTTGCTGGTTTTATAACTCGAAAGTAAGAATATTATATATTGTGAGCAAAAAATATGTATTTGAGGAGACTCATTTTGTTAAGTGTGATGAAATGCCATTAAATATAAAAGCAATATATTTTTTGGAAGACGATGCAAGCAGGATGAATCTTAATATACATGGAATCGTTTATATTCATTCGGTGCCTTAATAAGATTAATAACAAAGAGTTATAATTCTGCATTCATAAAATTTTTATTTATAATACACAATACATTTTAAAATTTTATATTCATAATACATATTTGCGAATAATAAAAACAAATACGAGACTCTTATATTTAGGAATAAACTGCATTGCAGCCCCAATTTGGTTATCAATACCTTCTGAAACCAGTAAACGGACTACTAGTCATATGTGAACCAGTCACAGGACAACCGGTCGCTCTAGATCGGTCACACGTGACCAGTTTTAGGGTGTGACCAGTTTTAGTGTGACGGGTGATCAAGTGTGACCGGTTGTCCTGTGACCGATTCACATTTGACTAGTAATCACCGAACCTCTGAAACCATATCACTATTTATTTTGTACTTAAAATTTAATCCTTTAATACAATGTTTTTATAATTGATATATTTCATGCAAATGGTAAAATGAAAGTAATTTAAGTACAATAAAATAAATTACTAAAATTTAAAGTATTTTCATAATACAGAAGTTAAAATATTTGATTTATGGATAGAAAATTATTTCATTTTTTGAATTACGAACTAAAAGTAGGATTTTTTATGAAAATCACTATTTGGGACCAAAATTTCGATTTACACCGAATTTCGATTTATTGAGGTTCGATTTGACCAGGCTTTACCCTATCACATATGTATATTAAATCACAAGTACGAACATTCTTGTGTACATATAATTGAAGCATGATTTGTTCAATCCCAGCACTAAAATATAATAAAAACAAAAGAAAAATAATAATTGAATATAAATAATAAAAACCTTTATTTAATAATATAAAATGAAGTGAATTAAATGCATAAAACCTCTTCTGCCAATAGTGAAGCATCATTCAACAGAACATTCGGTAATTCGGGTTGTTCATCATTGAGTTCTTGATCACTATCATCTTTCTTATCTTCATAAATTAAATGATTATTTACAATATTATAGCCCCTCAATTTTAAATTTTCGCTATAAACAAAAATGCTAATGATAAATAACACATATATACATATTATATATTGTTGTGGTTGTGAAGAGAAATGGATTGAAACTTACCCTAAAAGATCGAGATCAATATTCAAATCTTCATTGAATAGTATCAAGTTATTAAGAGGTATTTCCCAGCAATATGTTTCATCATTATAAAATGGACAATAGTAAGATGTGTACATGTGAATTCTAGATATGGCGTCATCGGTATTTTTTTCATCTCTAGTTCGATTATCAACCTAGAATTTATACATTGTAAGTATGATTTTAAGAATGATTTATGAAAATTTTTGAGTAGTTTACACACTTTAAACGGATATTGATATTCGGCAACAACACCATACAATTTGTTTGGCTTTTTAAAATCATTCCAATTTATGTTATCCCATTTGACTTTTGATCTGAAATACATAAAAAAAAATCATAATAACATTCGATGAAATACTTACAATAATTATGCTTCATATATATACCCAATGTTAGATTCGAAAACATTCTTAATATCTAAACATATTTCATCTACACTAGTTTGTTCATTTTCATTTTCATCTAAAAATAAATCAAGAATAAAGTAAAATTGATTTACAAATAAATGATAGTTTCATTTGAAACGTGTTTTACCCAATTCTATATCACATTTTTTGTTGTAATTTTTGTGCACAAATAATGCCATTTGAGAACAACAGCCTAATTCTTTGGTTTCTTCAGGACCGGATCCAATCCCAATATATTCAACAGCATAGTTTGGATATCTCGCAATTACATTTGATGCCCTGATAATTTGATAATGGGGAGTAATTTTAAACGATAATGATATATATGTAGACATTATTATAATTTTATAAATTACCAATCTTCAAATTGTGCTCTCGTCCATTCAAATCTGTGATCGTAATGTCTGAATCCGCCGTTTTTCAATTGGGGAAAGAAAACATTGAAATCTGCATTCGGAGTCGTTATAATGACTAAAAGCGGTTCGATGAAACCGAAAATATTGTGTGGCAAACGATCCAGCGCACCTGGATCTAAATGTTCTATGAGTTCAATGCAAACTACGGCATCGCAACCGATGAGACGATAGTCTGGATCGCAAACACTACCATGCAATACCTAAAAACACAACTGTGTATATACATATACAAATTTAAATAAGTATCGATAAACAAATAGCAAATATATATACTCACGGAAACGTTTAATTTTTTTGAACGACTGCATAAATAATTGAATACCAGAGGCTCGGCGCGCGTACAATATTGTTCCAATAACAGTTTATTGTAGTCTACTTCCAAAATTGACGTGACCTCACTGAGATTCTTGATGAATTTGAAAAATTGAAGCTCTGCACAACCGAAATCTACCACCTACAACGAATATATTTAAGCCAATAGCAACATAAGCTCGGAAATTCCGATGACGCCGCTATTCACATACCAATTCATAAAAAATGTGTTAAAAATTTGAAGTTCAAGTTAACCTTAAGAATTTTATTTTTCCATCGTGGATCTTCCAGCAGGTCTGAAACTAATTCGTATCGCTGGATGTAAACGGGGGGCTTAAAACGATGTACGGATGCATTTTCTTCGGCATCTTTAATTGCTTCATCATCTGTCATGATGATGAAACTTTAACGCGCACTTCCCAAACATAAATGTCAAACTGACAGTTTCCAATACAAGCCTATCTCTGGATCAGTTTTTAATAAAAGATCATATTTAACGACCATGCTCTAAAAATTTGTAATATTATATTTACACATTGATGATTTTATTTAACGTTTCAACAAACCTTAATAAATTGTATTTGTTCTAAGTTTTCGAAACATAAACTATAAAATTCTAAAAAATACCGAGTCTTTCTGTAGGAACGTTATTTCAATTTTTCCAGTGGGAGGGGCTAAACGTTAGTTTTTTGGAAAAAGCTTCTGATCAACTATTTAATTTAGTTGCAATTTCTGGCCTAAGCTTTTTATAAAGAATAATCGAAATTGATTATTTGAATCTTAGATTCATAGTATTCAGTAGCGGCTCGTGAAAATTCATAATGGGGGGGGGGGGGGCTGCAGAGATTAATCAGGCTGTAGTAGCTCATTAACCAAACCAGTGGTCGAATGAAAACAAAAATAGCATGCATATGTACTATACTGGGAGATCTGCAGCCCATGTGGACTAAAAAATTGCATGAATTTGTACTGTACTGGGAGGCTGCAGCCCCGCAGCCCATATGGACGAGCCGCCACTGATAGTATATAGATAGATAGTATTTCAAATGACGCATGTTGTTTGACCCCTAAATGACGTCCCCGTCTTTCTAGAGATAATTTGGAATCTTTAAAAGTCAATTCATATTGTGAATTTATGTTGTTCATTTCCCAAAAATAGTTTATTCTGTCACTCAAAATTTAATAAAAAAAAAACCTCAAACAAGTTTTAAAATATTTTTTGCGATAATAAATGGGTATTTATGTATGTAATTTGAAAAAGAGATATAAAAATGAATTTTTGTCACACATGGCTAAATGTTCGGTGATGATTCCGCAAAAAGCAATCTCGCGCACGTCACTTAAATCTCGATCACGGAACATCTAGTACCCAAAAATTCCATCAATCGATTTTTGTATTCGCGATCGCAATGTGCGAAATAAAATTTACCATAGCTTAATTGCTGGACGACATTTTTAAACCAAATAAGTGAAATATAGAAGAGGCTTGTAAGAAATAAATGCGCTGAAAAATTATCGTATCCTAGAAATTTGATTTTTGACAAGAATAACAAGGTCTTTTTTTTTGGTGGTGACAAATGCTATTTGAACACTTATGCTTAGGAAGATTTAAAACATAAATAAAAATGGTACGTATGAACGACTCCCATAGGAGCTTTTGATATGAGATTTGAAACAGCTCCACCTACAAAACATTCTAGTTATAAACCTATAACAGTAGCTCTTAAACTCATATATGTAGTCCACGGGCCCGTCTTGAATATTTTTTTTGCGGACTCCAATCCAACCCTAGCCATTTTATGTCGAAATTGAAATCTGTAGTATTTCTGTCGCTGGTAATAATAATGTAAAAGTAATTTTATGTGTTGTGGACTCTCAGTAATGGTTATGTAGACCCCCAGGGGTCCACAGACTCCATTTTTAGAACCGCCGATCTATAACTCGAACGAAAATCTGTTTCCAAGAATCAAATTCAGAAGTAATCGGGCAATAAAAAAAAATAAAAAAGTTATGTAAAACAAAATAGTATTTAATGATTCATAAATTTTATAAAACTAAATAAGTATTAGTTCCAAACGAAAATAAAATATCAAAATTATAAATATTTGCGTTGTACATAAGTAGGATAATCAATAAAGAGATTTGACCATATATGGACCTTCTAATTGATATCCAATTTTAGCATAATAATTTCTGGTCCCCACTCCGGATATAACTGCGATCTTATTCGAGCCGTGTTCTTCTCTTGAAATTCTTTCAGCTTCTTCCATCAACAACATTCCAAAGCCTTGATGTTGAAATTTAGTTGGATCCCGTGCATTAACCTTAAATACCAAAAAAAAAACATCAATCACATACACACATACACAGAATCGATTTTTCAAATCCGAATTCAACTTACAGGTACTACACTTCCATAAACGTGAAGTTCCCTAACAATACTGCATTGACTTATATCAGATTTTATATCAGGTTTTAATTCTGGTCTGTATGTTTCTTTTGAGCATTTTCGAAGTCGCAATAAGCCGACTAATATATCTTGCTCTGGATCTTCGTAGGCCAGGAACGTTTCCCAACCGCCGTTGGCGACATAATCACGTCTAACCAATTCTATCTGTAATGGAAGCGAATTAGGTTTATAAATGAATACGATAATTTGTAAAATAGCTCAATAAATCACAGCAGTAGTACTTCGTATGGTCTGATTTTATTGTGAATTTCTTGAATGCCAACTTCGCGAGTTCTGACATCTCGACAATCGAGACCGAGATCTTTCATTCTCGCTAAGGCTAACTCGCGCAGATTACCATGTTCTACACCAGAACTAACGAGAGGCATCGGTATATCTCGTTGAACTCTGAGAATGGTTAAAACACAAAAATATTAATTAAAATCTAGCTCACCATTGTAAACGAAGAATCTCGACACACTAATCGTCAATCAATTACATACATTTGAAATATTATTGATATTTTGATGTTATTATAGTAGGTAGATATTTCATATAATAATATTGAATATTCAAACCTATAAACTCGAGTCCACGGAGGTACCAATGCTAAAATTCGAGCGACGAGATCAACGAGTGTAGACGGCGGATAACTCTTATACCTGCCAGTTTTCCACAACTCATAAAGACCTGTTCCTCGGATTACCAATGTTGGGTATATTTTCAACCCGTCAGCTCTAAAGGCCGGATTTTCAAAAAATTCAATAAACTGTTCTATATCTCTCTCGAAATCCATATTTGGTAAATCGGGCATCATATGTGCAACTACCTAAAATCACATTTCATTAGAATACTATAAAATAATTTACAATATATCAAATGTAGTCTTTTTTTAAATACTTTGAACCCTGCATCTTTTGCCATGTGAAAGCTTTCAGATACGGCTCTCACTGTATGCCCACGATTCGTGTCTCTTGCAATGTCTTCATATACGGATTGAACTCCGATTTCAAGTCTGAATATAAACAAGAAAAACGCATTTAAGAAACTAATGACAATATACATACTTAAGTGCTTCATTAATAACAAATGAACAGTAACCTTGTACAGCCATATACAAGCATATCGGAAAGATGTCTTTTTAGGCAATAGTCAGGTCTGGTTTCAATAGTAATTCCAATACATTTAATTTTAGATTTTTCAGAGAATTTTACAGCTTCTTCAACACTCGACGATGTATAACCGGAGAGTGCATCGTGAAGATTTCTAAAATTTAAATAACATTACAATTCTTCATGGCAATATGTATGTATGTATACTTCACGACAATCGACATACCTAATAAAGAAATCTCTATAATCTTCCGGCAAACACATAAAAGTGCCACCCATTACGATAAACTCAACTTTATCAACACTGTGACCCAACTGCTTCAACTGTTCTATTCTGTGTCTGGTTTGTAGGTACGGATTATACCTAGCTCTGATGGCTCTCATAGACGTCGGTTCATACCCGGTATAGCTCTGAGTGGAGTATTCGAAATCGGAATCGGGCCCACCGGGGCAATATACGCATATATTACCGGTCATATTGATATGAGGACATCTGTGCGGCTTGCACATTACGGCCACTACGGCGATACCTGGAATAAACATCAGCGTAACAAAGTCACTGGGTCGACGATGAGGTTATGTATGGAGTGTAGGATTAGTACCGGAAGCGGTTCTGATGGGTTTGGCGCGAAGTAGCGGTAGCAGTTGTGGTTTGGCAGCGGCCGGCACTGCTGCTATGATGTCCACCAGACGAGGAGCTGACGATAGTCCGTGTTGTGACGCGGCTCGTGCGGCCACGCGGGCAATCTTCACTGGCCGTCCAGCTTTAGCGGCGTCCCAAACTTCCCTGACGATGGCAGCGATTGCTGCCACGCGTCTCTCTTCGTTACTTCCACCGGTATCCTGGCTGCCAGCCATCCTGGCGTTTGGTGAGATGCAATTATCAAGGAGCAACACACCCTATCAGCTGTTGTGCATCAACTGAAGTGTCAACACCATGCGCATACAAAACAACTATTTGTACGTCCTTCTATTTTGCAGCATAAAATTGTTATACACGGCCATACTAACATTTACTAAATGCTTAAAATAAATCAAACCACTATAATATATGACTGATAGTATTACTTAAATAAATAAATACGATTAATAAATCAAATTTTAATACTAAAATATTTTTCACAGTATATGTATTATGAAAGTTTTGAAATTTTACACGTGTAAATGTAACTATACAGGCTGTCATTGAAAAAAAATCTGTTCGCAGGATATAAACCACCACAAAATCACAAATTACACTAGGCTCCCCTTTACACGGACAGGATGGATTAGACTGGCACCGTGCCTGCGCCGGTTACTGGTACTGTGTTGTATGGTTAGGTATGCAATGCTTCAGATGGGCCAGATGAATCCACCAGTTAGGATTCATCCGGATCCGGCCCATTTAAATCGTTGCATATCCATCCATATAACACAGCGCCTAGTGCCCGGCGATGGTTCAATGCCGATCTAATCCATCCTGCCCATGTAAAGGGGGGCTAACGCTGATAATGATATACTACCACATTTAATGAATCATTGTTTACTTGACAATTATTATTAGATTCAGTGGCATGCGGTGAAATTCTCTCTCTTTTTGTCGTACAGCTTTACTTAATGTGCGTGAGCAGGATACAAGAGGAACAGGCTGTTCCTCTTATATCCTGCTCGCGCACATCAAGTAAGGCTGTACGACAAAAATAGAAAGAATTTCACCGCACGCCACTAATTGGATTATGTTTTTCTGGGTCCGATTTGTATATAAAAGAAGTGTTACTCTGTTACAATAGAATCGATATATGCATCATTTTATTTTTAAGTAAATCATTGCATCATGTAATTATCAATAAATTTGACTGATAAGTCAAGTACATGACCCCAATAAAAAAATAATTATCTTAATGAACTTTTTTGTTAGATTGTCGTCAGTGCTTTTCAAACTCTAAGTTAAGTTTAATTTTTTCATACCAATGCTTAAATGGAAAAGCATTTTATACGACAATCTTGTTGAAAGATTATATTTCTACAGTGCTCTTTTTGTCTCAATGAATATTCAGCTTATAGAAACCATGACTGAGGATCTTCCAGAATTGACGCCATGATGATTTTTCTTTACTAAGCAAAAACATATTTTGTGGCTGTCTTAAGAATTTTTAGAGAACTTTACGAAGACAGATTGGATAGTCAAAAAAAATAGTGGATATTAAGTTGTGCAAATGATATCATTATATGACTTTTTGGCGTGTCTGTTCATGCAAATTCAAAGAAAAACGTTTAATTATAATTAAAGCATAGAGTAACGCTAGTGCATTATTACAGCTCTCGTAACTTGGTAACTCTCAGAGAGGAGGAGAAGGAAGATAAAATTTTCCATTATTTTTTTAAAACGTTGTGTCATATCCATTGTAAATGGATCATTCTCGCGCTAGTCACTAAAACCTCGGATCACGGAACATCTGGCACTTGAGTTGTCGTTAGTACAATATTTCGCGCGAATGGATTTCGATTGATGGAGTTTTTGGGTGCCAGATGTTCCGTGATCGAGAGTTTAGTGACTTGCGCAAGATCGCTTTTTGCGGAATAATCACCGAACCCATATCCATACATCCATCTGCTGTGTACATTCATCGATCGCTTAGAACAGGTTATTGAACCTCACAATTTTTTTGGTTGTGAATAGTTAAATGAACAGTTGCACATCCATCTGGAGATTTATTGAAGCGGAAGCGTGTTTATCTCGGGTCATTTGGAGCAGTTGTTGAGGACCTAGATAGTAGTTGTAACCAGCCTGGAGATCCATTGAATCAACAGTGACAGCCGGACAGCCGCACTCGTCGCCCGACACGTAAGTACGATTTTCATTTGACGTCACACAGGTTATGTTCGTGACCTTCCGCAGTCAACATTACCACAATTATTCAATAGTTTTCTCGTACGTCGAAAACGTCACAACAAGGTATGATTCGTGCAATTATTTCCGAACATTCTGTACTTTCCCCTCGATAACCTTGCGATATTCGCCGGCCGGTTTGACAGCTGCGATTCTCGCGGAAAACCGGTTTTGGAGGGAAATTCAAAATATCACCGTACGACGTTTTGGTCCTAGTGAACTTTGCCTTCTGCCATATGTTTTTCATTTTTTTCATGGAAATTATTGCGCAATTTTTTTATTTGTATCAATGCTCTTATCAATGAAGTAGAAATCATTTTATAATATAATTTAATACTATTTAATTATTTCAAACGTTTATACTTCCTATGTATTACACCATCGTTATAGTTCTGTTGACTCTGTATTGATTTATGTTTGTATGAAAAAGTTCTCTTGTTTTTTTTTTAATTTAAAAAATTTATTTAAAAACTATTTATTTTATATAAAATCTATTTATTTATGAGTTATATAAAGTGATTGAATATATATAATACTTACTAGCACTTTAAGCTAGTCTTATATTTTATTTATTTAAATGGTAGTAACATATTTATTTAACAGCATTTTTTATTTTTTACATAGATATATGTAAAAAATAGAAAAATCCTACCAGGAAGGCCTAGTAGGTAAACCCCAATGCGCCTTTCTAGACAATTAATTACAAACATTGCAGCATTTTTTATTACATAAATCGCTGGTAAACGGACTACTAGTCATATATAAACCAGTCACAGGACAACCGGTCGCTCTAGATCGGTCACACGTGATCACCCGTCACACTAAAACTGGTCACACCCTAAAATCGGTCACGAGAAAACTGGTTGACCGATTTTAGGGTGTGACCAGTTTTTTCGTGACCAGTTTTAGTGTGATGGGTGATCACGTGTGACCGATCTAGAGCGACCGGTTGTCCTGTGACCGGTTCACATTTGACTAGTATGACCGAACCAAATCGCTGTATTTCGAGAGGCTGAAGTACACGAAATTAACAATTAATTAATCCATTGAGACATCTATGGATTTAGACTTGTACATAATTTTTTACATATTGAACATATGTAAATCAAATTCAGATATTTGTGACATAGCGGATAGGATAGTTTTTGCCAATTTGATGGAGGAACCATTTTAAAAATGAAATCAGATAAATTGGCAAACTCTGATCAAACTCAAACGGAATGAAAGGAAACGATCGACTTCAAATATTCAAGTATGATCAGCAGCATTAAAGTTTAACACGGGATTGAACCCGGTAACCTCTCGATGCTAAACATAAACCCAACCACCGAGCCACGAATACATGAATTCATTGAATTGGAATAAAAGATTAAAAAAAATGATATGCTTATGTATGTTTTATTTTTCAGATGCTAAGTCGTGTTACTAAACTAAAGGACTTCACTAGATTAGTCTGTTCTACAGGAAATCTACTAAATCATTCCCGTAACATAAGCACATCTTCAGTCATTATGAGTGGTGAAAAATTCTCCTTGCCGGACCGATTTGGAGGTGGTGAAAAAAGCGTATGGTACGTCGAAACTTGAATGTTTTATTAATCAGTATTTTCAAGTTTCGATAAGAGAAATGAATTGACCTTTATGTCATACATATATTCAACTTGATAGTGAATCTTTTACGCAATCAAATTGTATAAAGATTTTTATATGAAAAATATTTTGTACAATTTTTGTTTTGTACAAGTGTTTGCGTTACAAATAGCAAGATTGTTTAAATATCAAATCGTTCTCTTATCTTATGTTTTTATTGCGTTTGAAACATAGCAAATCTTACGTAGAACTGAGTTGTTAATTTTATGATTTTATTTATTTATAGGGTTGAATACATTCAATTGGCGTTGGACTATAAGCCGCTAAATTTGGGACAAGGTTTTCCCGATTTTGCAGCCCCGGATTACGTTTGTAAAGCTTTGTCGGAAGTCGCCATCGGTCCCGATGTTCTTCTCAATCAGTACACCAGAGGATTCGTAAGAATTGTATAATAAATCAATACAAGTGTATGTTTTTTAATAAATTAATCGTGATTTGTTTTGTTTAGGGCCATCCACGTTTGGTTAACGCTCTATCTAAACTCTATTCCAAGTTGGTCGGTAGAAATATAAATGCCAATACTGAAGTTCTTGTTACAGCTGGAGCGTACGAAGCACTCTTTTCTACAATTTTAGGTAATTATATTGGTATTTATACAGATATTATCATGTCAATTGTATTTATTAACATAAATATATATTATTTTTAGGTCACGTAGATAAAGGCGATGAAGTAATAATTATTGAGCCATTCTTTGATTGTTATGATCCGATGGTTCGTATGGCAGGCGGAACTCCCCGATTTATTCCATTGAGACCGGTGAATTATTTTTACGTTTTTTTTTAATTTTTATTGTACATATACATACATACATACATAATAGCGCTATGCTATTTATCTGTGTATCTGTGTGCGATAACGCTCATCATACTATAATAGTCGTTTCGATTCGACATATGTAGGTACATCACAGTTAGAACACTTTCAAGAAAACGTACGAATATAATACGAACATAATAACAGATCAACAAAAAACTTCTATATATACTGGTTGCTACCAATATTTTCTCTAGGGAAATAAGTCTGAGAATTTAACGCCATCTATTGAAAATTTATTTAATTAATTAATTTTTATATTGTTTATTTTGATTTTTAAATGCTTTTTATTATTACAAAATTATGTTCACAATACATATTACATCTATTTTAATAGCTACTGATCTACTGTTCATTTTCTATTTTACAATTTAATTTAATTTGGTTAGTAATCATAGTATTATATTATTCTAATGTTAATCTACAGCATAATAGGAAAAAGAGCTCAAAAAACTATTTACATTATATTGTTTATACATATGTAGGTAGGTAGGTAGTTTTTACCATTTTTATTTTCATATTAAACCATTAAATATAAATATTAAATCAAATACATTTAAAAGGTATTATTAAAAGGTATAAGATCGAGCACAGGACCGACACATTTCTTGTAATTTTTTTTTAATTAATAGATTAATATGGAATAACCCATGCGATGATATTTCATCGGGCACAACACTAGTGTATATATATATATATATATATATATATATATATATATATATATATATATATATATTTGTTACAATAACTGTTTTTATATTTTTAGAGCAAAAAAGATGGTGTAATTTCGTCATCTGATTGGGTCCTAGATGAGAAGGAATTAACAGCGCTTTTCAATGAAAAAACTAAAGCCATCATTGTAAATACTCCTCACAATCCGTTGGGAAAAGTTTTCAATATAAAAGAGTTGGAAATGATTGCAAATCTATGCAAAAAGTTCAATGTTATGTGTATATCAGATGAAGTATACGAATGGCTTGTATATAAACCACATAAACATATTAGAATGGGTAATTATTTTGTTCATTTATTATATTGTATATTAAAATTATACGATTAATAATACAAAATTTCAATTTAGCAACTTTGCCTGGTATGTGGGAAAGAACCATTACTATTGGTTCAGCAGGCAAAACGTTTTCAGTAACGGGATGGAAAACAGGATGGGCGTACGGTCCGGAGAATCTAATGAAGAATCTCCAAGTGGTCCATCAAAATTGTGTGTACACTTGCAATACCACCATACAGGAAGCTGTAGGTAGAGGGTTCGAGCTGGAGTTAAACCGACTCGACTCACCGGAATGCTACTTCTACTCTCTTCCCGCCGAGCTCGAATCTAAACGTGACTTCATGGCGAAATTCCTGACTGATGTCGGCATGAATCCAACCATTCCTGAAGGTGGATACTTCATGGTGGCCGACTGGTCAAAGCTCGGTACGTTCGTTGCCTATCAATATTTACCGTCAATGGAAATTAAACGTTCTGTTTGTACAGCGTAATATGGAAAAGTTTGCACAGTTGTATTCGGCCATTTATATTGTTGCTTAGTGTCTTGTACTCTTCCATTGTGTTAAACCGGTTCCTATTTTGAAAAGTGGTATCGGTAATTACAAAGGGGGATATAAATGGAAACATATTTCCTTTATTATTTGCGACACTTAATAATAACGTATTCAAAACAAATTTGTTTGTTTTTTTACTTTCAGCTAACAAGGTCGACCTTAGTAAAGAAACTGATAAGTATAAGGATTATAGGTTCACTAAGTATATGACGAAGAATGTAGGCTTGCAAGGAATCCCACCGAGTGCGTTTTACAGCGAAGGCAACAAAAATTTAGCTGAAGATTACGTTCGATACTGTTTCATTAAGGTATGTAGATTACTTTTCCATAATGAATTTAGACTTTTTGATTGTTTTGTTGATTCAAATTCGAATTTTTTGAAATTTTAGAAAGACGAAAACCTGCAAAAGGCTGCTGAAATTCTTCAAAATTGGAGCAAAAGCAAGTTGTGATACGAATAATCATTTTCAGATTGCCGCATTTGTCCGATAATAAAATGAAGAAAATAATTTGTACTATGATGTGTATATTTTTATAAATGTTTATTATCAGTAAATTGTAATTTAATTTTGTTGTAAAAATATAATATACTATATTATGCATTGAAATATGTATTTCTTTATTAATTTACTAGTGGCCTGTGTGCACATAATTGCGCACTCGGTAAAATATCGCAATTTGGATCAACGGAATTAATAATTTAAAATTAAATTAATTTTTTTTGAAAAAAAATTATTTTGTTTTTGTCGGCCACTCATGTGAATGAAGTGATATGCCGCGTCTCTTTCCATGATATACGATTCCAAGTGGAGAAAGAGAGAGAGACGGAGCATGGTTAGTGAGTACTTCAACGAGTAAACACTCACCAAGTTCTGTTTCTTTCCACCACGATATACAATTCCAAGGGGAGAAAGAGACGGAGCATATTAAGGGCCGGGCCGCACCGTGCAACTTTGTCGGCCGACAAGTTGCGCGACACGAAAAAATGTATGGAAATGTGTGCGACAAACAAGTTGACGGGTGTAGCATGTCCCATCTACCTCTGGTCGCCCTCAACCAAGTCGCTCGCAAGTCGCACGGTGCGGCCCGAGCCCTAACGAAATCCAAACGCAGCACACGCATTAGGGCGAAATCACACAGGAAGGAACGCGGCACATGGTTTTTTTAGATACTTTTAAACATGCGAAAAGAATGTGACATGCCTTGCAAATATTCATGTCACGCCCAGCACAAACCATCCTAAAATCACTCCCTGGAGTGTTTTCGGTAAAATTTTATCCTTGCTTGACAATGATCGATAACGGTTTACCTATCCCATATTTGAAGAAATGTAGAACCCCCACAGCGAGGAGCCAAGCACACGACGTGCTGTTCTTCCCTGTGTGATTTCGAAATACATATATATATTTTTTTATTAATTTATAATTTCATTCAAAAATTTCAAGTTGAATATTTTTCATTCATTTGTTTTTTCAGTGTGTTTATTTATTTTGGGCCAAGTGTTGCTGCCATGTAAAATATATTCAACTACCACCATTGAAAACACAGTAAATTACAGTGGCGTAACTACTATGTAGCGGGGGCAAGCAATGCTTACGGGCCCACAGGGATAGGGGGCCATAAATCGACAAAATAACTGTTCAAATTAAGACACGTTTTGCGGGAATGCAGGTAGTGAAAAACTATTTCGGTTTTCTTAAACCTGGGACAATTATTAATATGCCGGAAAAAGATACTCCAGACCATTGTTTGAATCTCAGAAAAAAATATCCAGAAGTTTTCTCAGATCAATTCGAATCTCAATTTACACATGTACTTTTATTAATAAAGAAAGATCTTTCCGAAACAATAATGATAAGGCAATTTTCAGAATTACTTATTATCAAGTACAGTTGTTTGTGGAGTGATTTTTCAGAAGTATATACCACATTCATGTTATTGTTTACTCTTCCGGTAACTGTGGTTATTGTAGAAAGAAAATTCAATAAATTAAAAATAATTAAAGATTACAAAATAAATTCGATCGGTCAAACCAGACTTAAGAGGGCTGGACACCAGCGCCTTGTCCATACAAACGTATTACACTTCTCCCTTCCTCAATTATGGCACTAGAGAAATTATTTTTTAATATGCTATGGATATCCACCATTGGGGTGCATCTATCGTTTTATTTTTTGATTAATTATTTTTTATAGGAGATAGGAGCCGCCAAACATCTATAAAATCGCCTCTTTTTTACACCCACGAAAAGAGTCTAGCGTGGTTATTTAACGGTCGATTTAAAAAAAAAATATGCCGATAGATGCACAGAAAATATCGTTCTCATACCGATGATGACATTTTTTTAAAAATTGCTCTAGTTTTGGAGGAGAAAATAGGAGAATACGAAACCTCGATTTAAAATACGTATTATCTGGTCGAAGCGCAACTGTCGCATTCATTCAATATATATATTGATATATATTGTCACATTCACTCAATATATATATCGAAGAAAGGAACGGCAACAAAATTAAGGTTTCGGGTGTACAGCCCTCTTAATGAACTATCTTTGCTTACAATGGAGCACATAGAAGAAGCAGCCAAAATGGATCACAAACAACTAATGCATGATCTTGCAAACATTAAGATTCGAAAGAAGACATTTTAAAATAGGTGAGTTAAATCAAGGAAATTATATTATGTACCTAAATATTAACAATAATTTTATTTTTATTAATACTGCGTTGCGAAACCAAAAATTTGGTATTTCGATTTAAACATTCAAGGGGGGGGGGGCCTTGATGATTTTTTGCTTACGGGCCCAAAATTTCTAGTTACGCACCTGAGTAAATATAATGATCTATGAAGTTTTGATGGAATAATTATGGATATAATAACTAGCATTAAGTTCTACATACGCGGCATATCAAATCTTTTTTAGTTGAAAATTTTTTCCAGTGTATCCCATGGTATTTCAATAGACCTGGAATTACTATCCTGTAATTATTATATGGCCATTAGTGGCAACATGCAGAGCAGATTATTTGTACCACAATAATAAACACTCGAAACCCATTGATTTTTTTTGCCACAACTCTCAGCGCATACCTATCGGCCCACAGCGAGAAAAAAAATGCCAGAGCAAAAAATTAATCTCCCTAAACCAAATTTTTGTCGACGAACGCTTCTAAAGGTGTGGCGCGCGCGCCAAAACGCACCTTCTAAGATTCCGATCCGACGAACTTTATTTCAAACGGCAAACGTTGCTTGCTGACATTTAAATGTCTTGGGTATCGAATGTGATTACATGTCATAGCAGGAAAAAAAGTATCAGCATCGTTGGATTTATCAATTGAAACATGGACTTTCTTACTTTCTCTCATGTTGTGGTGTTTCTTTGTCTGACATTTCTGTACAAATATTGATTAAATCGAATCTTATGAAACGATGTGCCTAAAATATACGATTCAAGCTTGTACGTTTTGCGCGGCATTTTATATGCGCCGATTTGTAAAAGATTTAAAAAAGTTAAAAGCCGCATTGTTTGTGGATAACACTGTTCGACAAATGACGACGTTTTTTTGGTTCAGAGACAAGATATGACTTTCCTTATAGATCTATGCCCAATAAACACGAATCTGGTAATAAAAAATGTTGATAAGCTCGAAATTCGGAGATATATGTGTTTTTTAATTCGCGCGATTTTTCTATATCTTGGTGTTGTTCGGTCGATGTCTCAAAATCTGTCAATTTCCTGTTCAAAATAAATATTGGAATCTATAGTCTGGTATTTTATCTTTCATTTGTAGTACTTTTCAGCTTTCAAATATCTCTAAGTAGTCGTCTAGTTCAAATCAAAAGTCAAAAGTACGTATTTTCACTTGGGATTTTTTCCCACTGTTAATACTATTTTATACTGAGTTTTTTCTATTGAAACATGTTTATTGCAATAGTGTTCTGGCCACAATATTTTTTGTTTTCGTTTAAAAGGGTTAATTGGAAGTGTGCTGAATTTTAAATCGGTAAAATTGCGAGATAAAAGCTCGTACTAGTATTTACTCGTATTTACACGAATCTGAATTGAATTAATGGGGATAATATATTCAATTGTTTTTATATGAGAATTAAATAAAATTCCACGCAGAAAAATCAAAAAATCATAATCGAGGTAAGCCAGTTATCAATAGAATTTTTGTTATTAATCCACAAGAATAGTCGAAATATGTTTTTTTTAAGTGGAATTTTATTAAATTTTCATATATAGACAATTTAATATATTATCCCTATTAATTCAATTCATATTCGTGTAAATACTAGTACAAGCTTTTTGCTTGCAATTTTTCCGATTTAAAGTTCAGCATACTTCCAATTAACCCTTTTAAACGAAAACAAAAAATAGTGTGGCCAGAAAACTATTTCAATAAACATGTTTCAATAGAAAAAAACTCAATATAAAATAGTATTAAGAGTGGGAAAAAATCCCAAGTGAAAATACGTACTTTTGACTTTTGATTTGAACTGGACGACTACTTAGAGAGATTTGAAAGCTGAAAAGTACTACACAGGAAAGATAAAATACCCGACTATAGATTCCAATATTCATTTTGAACAGATAATTGACAGATTTTGAGACATCGACTGAACAACACCAAGATATAGAAAAATCGTGCGATTTAAAAAACACATACATGTATCTCCGAATCTCGAGCCAATCAACATTTTCTATTATCAGATTCGTGTATAATGGGCATAGATCTATAAGAAAAGTCATATCTCGTCTCTGAACCATTTTTCGTGTCGAACAGTGTTATTATAACATTTCTCCGTTTGTAGTGGTTTAAAAGGCAACACATTCTACCGTTAATATGCACCCTCGCTAATGTCGAAGCCCTGATGGCATTTACATTTTCGCTTACTAATTTAATGTTTTCTGATTTGATTTTCCGATATGTTGTTTCGAAGACCGAAGTCGAATCACGCCACGGTGTGCAACGAGGGCAAAGAGAGGGGGACCAGACCGTAAAAGTTTGAGTGTCTGTGGCAAAGTAGTCGCACCTGGTGAGCCCACCTGAGTCCAACAGAGGAATGCGTCCGCCGGGACGGGCGCTCGCGTCGCATAAACACACTTCCTACGAATAGGGACACTTCCTCGTCGACAACTTCCTCATCTCGAAGACTTCTCCATTTCCAGCCAGCGTCGATTGTCCGGAAGGAGCCAGGCCAGGAGGCCACCAGGATGAAGGGACCAGACGTACGTCGGTCCTCGTTAGGCCAGTGACCACCGGTATGTAAGATCACAACTTTTGGGTTACCTGCTCTTCTCGCTTTAAGCACACTGAAACACATTCAAAAATCGCCAACGTGTATTTTTACCTCGGTTATCGAAGTGGTTTCGAATTTGTACGGATTTGTTTTGGTAGAAGTGACATTTTAGACTTGTGGCCGTTTGTTTGTTTATGTACGCGGATAACCGTCAGTATTTTTGGATGTCACTGAAAACGGACTGTTGTTTGAATCGGGAATTTCTTCATATGTAATTAGTCTTTGTATGTAGTCGTGCAAGTGGTTAAGCTTAGAAGAAACGGTAGTGTTGTACACATATTAATAATATGTATGTATATTAATTTAGTTCATATGCAACAATTCTTTTGCAATCATATTGAGTTGTTGATTCAATCACATTATGGTAGTAATTCCGTGCGACACGCAAGACGAAGAAATTTAATTATACATATTTATTTTAATTCCGTTCGGTGCATGTATCCAAAGTAAAGGTTTATTAATAATAAAATGGATTGAAAAAAGATTAGATTTCTTCGCATTGTAATGAAATATCTGCTCTAGAAAGTCGACATTAATATAAACATGGTTGTAGGATTGTTCTGTTTCATAATTGCATTTTTAACATATCGTCAGATATGACAGTTGGGACTTTCAAGTCATTGTATGTATTGCTGGTTTACATCTTTCCAAGCATTTTTTCAACAATCCTTTTTTTATATTGTACATATGTATGTTATGGTGAAATTATAACAGCAGTGAAATCATATTTACACTGACGTTTCAGTGAATTCATACACAATTACACATTCACTGGGTATATGTAGCTATATTTTCACTACGGAAATTACACATTCACTGACGCTTATTAGTGAAATTATAATTTTTGACAGTTGAATGGTAGTGAAATACCAACTCGAGATTATTTTATAGCATGATTTACGATTCAACAATTAATTGATATTACGTACTATGAAAATGAAGTTTCTGATTACAAATTATCGTCGAAATAGAAGGAGTTTATTTTAAAATTTTCTAAAAAACTAGTTTTAATAGTTAATAAAGTTCAAATTATTAAAACACTACTTTGTCAATATTTTTCAATTTATTGAATTATAATTTCACTGATATTAAAAAGTTAATTTGTAATTATATTGTTACATACCGTACTCACTATCTGAAATAGTGAAATTATAATAAACAATTTGATTTAAACATATACAAAAACAGATGCCGCAGTTGACTTTTTTTTTAGTGCATTTAATGAATATTTTATTGTGTAAATTTGTAATGGCATAATTTTTCTATGGAATTTTTAGAAATAGGTGAAACTTTTAATAAAATAAAATTTTACAATAAATGCGCTACAAGAAAAATTTATGATAATATATTCAAAATTTTCGCTTTATTTTTGAAAATGTCATGTAAAAGTTGTTCAGTGTGGGATCTCATGTGTATTACAAATATTGCATTACTTCAAGTGTGTTGAGTTTTCTTAATAGTTTTGTAACCAATTTCAAAATGAATCAGTGCATACGAGTTTTTGACAGATTTACACAACAAGCTTAGCTCTCGTACATATTGTATGTACATATGTACATACATATGTAGGTCCTTATCGTTATGATTGATGGCCACTGTGCAAAGAAATTGTACTGAATTGAAATATGTAGTATTATATTTGAGAAATCATTGTTTTTTTTTTTATTATTTTTCGTTGGTATTTCCTTTATCATAGATTCTGATGATAAAATCTTTGACTTCATCGTCTTGATACTTATTAGTTATTAGAAATGATCACGTGCGGATCGTTGTATGTATATTATCCCATTAATCGAGTACGTGGAAAACGATAAGAGTAATATTACTTTTACTTATCTCGCACGGGGTTAATGCAATTTATGTTTCACCACTTTATCAATAAAGCGGACGATTTTCCCCGTTAATTTCACTGGAAAAAAAATACAAATATTTATACTATAAATGCGTCATTATTTGAAAATGTCATAAAATGAATCATACATCAATAAATATATATATTTTATCAGTTATATCAAAATATATAGTGCGTGTTTTCTTATCACATCCTTACTCACACGTGTGTGCATACGATAAACTATAAAGTTTACTATAATATCAATGTTTATATAGTGAGGGTTCGTAGTAAGGGCGAATGTTTGATTTGATGAACTAAACAATACAATGCGTTATATGTACTTTTAATGGGGACCGGGAAATATAAGGAAACTGGATGACGTTTGTATGTAGTAATGAATGGTTTTTTCTTATTTTTTTTAGTATGACATAAGAAGTTTTTTGAAGATTAAACTCTTACATGTTTGATAGATTGACATTTTGTTAAATTTGTGATTTTTTAATTCATTCGAATGTTCTCGGTGATCTGTAGTACTGTAATTTATCACGTTTTATATTCAGCGCTACAAATTTTGAATGTCGTACCTATAAAGGATGAAATTTTATTTATATGGTGCTTATTTGGAACATAATAAGCAATTAGAATTTGTACAATGCATTGAACGGAATTACCATAAAACTTTTATAGGCACAATCAGTCATACATAAAGATTTGACGGAAAAATTGTTGTGAAAAATCAGGGTCAAACTTCAATGTTGTGTGTAAGCTTTAAATAAATTGTTTTTTATTTTATTTATTGATTGTTATTATGAATAGGAGACCCAACTATTGGTCTCAATTTTGCAAATACCGTAACAATTTCAACGTGCCAGAAATAATAGTCGTGTTTTTTTTTTTTTGTAAGATTAATTTGAGTTGGCGTTACGGAGTGGTCAATGACAGTAATGGTTTTTTACTATACGTACATCCATAATAATCATTTGGAAACTCATCTTTGGAGTGGGTGCATTCTAGTGGGTGTTCAGCTCAATACGCGCGGAAGAAGAAGGTCATAGTTGTTATTAATGATAATATTATTGGTAATGGCATTGTGTTTGATCCAATTTGACCGATGACCAAATTCGGATCTCCCCCGTTTCGTGAATTTGGATTTGAAAGTACATGTATGTGTGTGTGTGTGATTTTAGTAAAGTTTAGTCATTGTGATGGTTTTTAATGGAATCAAATTGGAGTTTTCCGCGGACGCCACGACATTGTGGTGTGTGGCGAATCTGCGATCTGGTCTGGAGGACAGGTCTGATTGATTGATCTGATGAGGATGAGAGGAGGATGGTGGTCGGGTGGTGTGCGTGTTCGCAGGACCACATTCTTAACCTGGAAACAACATCGAAACTGGAATCGATTTCGATAATATTAAGCGGCGAGGTGAGGCGAAGCGCGTCGAAGAAACCGCGAGCCGAAATTGATATCGTGTTTGCGATGATTTTTTTCGTTTTGTCTGTATGGGTCGGTTAATAGAATCGGAAGTTTGATCACTGATTGTGATCAAACTTCCGATTCTGTTAAGATTGTGTTAAGCATTGAATCATACGGCACGCCATGCCGAGGTGACTCTAGCTGTAAATGGGCGTGCCTTATGTCATTGTTATTTCGACAAGTTTTTCTCACATTTCTTCAAATATGGGAATCACTGTTTTTGATCAATGTCAAACCTATGTCAATACGACGAGAAAATATAATTGAAAACACTCCCAAGGGGTGAATTTTGACCTGGGTGCCACAGCATAGATCAGGCGTACTAGCGGGCTTTTTACATACATGTACAAAACTGTCTAAAAAAACACGTGCCGCGTACCATTGTGTGTGTTTGCGCCCTAATGGTTTAAACCGCAAAGTGTTATTGCATGTGTATTTCGTATACCTACTACTGTTTTAAAAAATGACTTTCAAACTTATTTTTGTTGAAACATTTGTGCGATGCGGTTTGATGTGATGTATTTTAGATTGAGTATCTATGTTTGTATTTTTATATACATACATACATATATGTATGTGTGTAAAGGATGTTTTTTAGAGGTATAAAACCTTAAAATGAAATCGTGGTAATGGCCATGTTATTGGAATTATTATAAGTGTTGAAATATGATATCGGGCATAGGCTGATCTTTAAGGCGAAAACACACTGAAAGGAACGGCATGGCACGTCTTCTTGGTTTCCGGTTAAGGAAGAGCACTCCGAGTTCATTGTTAATTTGTACAATTTTATTATTTCGACAAGTTTCTCCTACATTTCTGCAAATATGGGATTCACCGTTATCTATCATTGTCAAGCCTATGTCAATACAATGATTAAATATCACCGAAAACACTCCTGGGGGTGATTTTTGGGACTGCGTGCAGGGCCTCTCAGTGTGTTTTCGCTCTAAAGCGCAATCTGTCCAAAGTCTAATTGTCGAGCAATTGGGGCCGTATATCGGCAATAACGCGGCGAAGGCTTCCAAGTTGTCTATCGTCTCTGGTTTGTCAGCATAGACTAGCGACTTCACATATCCCCACAGAAAATAATCCAAAGGAAAGGAAAATAGTCGCACGATCTTGGAGGCCAATTCACGATCGTAAAATGGACGTAGTGCACGGTAAGTTTCGCGAATTGAACCACGATTTTCGAAATAAATTTGCATAATTTGCGAGCATTGTTCTAGCGTAAGTCTATTTATGGTGAAATGGCAAACCAAACTGAGGACAAATCAGCTTTCAGCTGTCAAATTGACTGGTAAAAGTGTTGCCAATTAAAAAAAAAACCTCTAAAAAAACATTCTTTATGACTGATTTTTAGGAGAAGAATCTGTTTAAGTTACGTTCCAAAAATCTGAATTAATGTGTCAGAATCAAATGTACATATGTTGCTTGTCATTATTTGTGGTGCGACAAATAAAGCGGAACCCCTATAATACCAAATGGTATGTACAATTATTTAAATTCAAATCTGATTAAATGTGTCTATTATATGTTAAATTTGATGAGCTTGGTACTTCATTAGTATTATGAGCAAATTTGTTGATCTTGAAATGAAATTCAAACGTCAAAGACACTATTTATAGACTTGTTTCAGTGTTTATGATTACTCTTTGGTAGTACGGATCGTCTCTTGTGAATTAATTGATAGAATGTTCTGTATGACCCAGAAGAGTCCTTGTCGCTATTGTGTATGTGGTTGTTGTGTTCGTTGGTTGAGTGCCAATCTGTTCCAACTTGGGATTATTGTTCCATTGAAGCCTTGTATGAGTATTGTGCCTTCATGCATTTGCTCTAGACACGTTCATTGTACACAAAAAGTGAGTTCAAAAACTTGTAGTGATACCACTCAAACAAGATAAGACCGTTTTGCATTTGCTTTGAATACTGGTCGGTTGCGCTATCGAAAGCCCGCATTGTTTTTATTCAAATTTGAGTTGTACACTTTTGTACGAAAGGCGGTGGGGCAGGTGGTGTATGTGTAACAATGGCAGCTTATTTTTAATCGTCTAACTTCACTGGTGTTCGACATTTAAATACAATTACCTAATCGCGTAGAAGTCGCCATAATGGTGGCACGTCCTGTTGACAATGGAAAACTCTACATGTGTACGTACGTACATATGTATGAACATTCTACAGGTTAAACTAATAATACACTCAGTACGAGCCTCGAGAATGCAGTGTATTGTAAAACTAGTTTAATTCTTCGGCCTTTTTGCACTATCATTCACTGAAGACGATTCTTCTACTGCTCCTCCTCTTCTCGGCGAGCCGCCATTTTTGTTGTTGTTTCGATTCAAGAATTCTTTCGGTTGCGTCGATCATGGAGAGCATTGAAATCTCTACTTTCCCGTTCACTAACCTCGTTGTTAAAAACGTTGGTTTCTATTTAATTTTTTAATTGACGACCGATCTGTTTGGTCATCGCCTGGGTCTATGACCGTATCGTTTGGTTCAAAATCATTACGAATATACAGGGTGCCAAATAAAATCGGTATCGAAATCAACGCTCTTACGAAACTGTCGATGATTACTTTGCACATTATTTTTTGAAAACTTTATATTTATACATTTTTAGACACGGGTTTTATTATTTGACATTTTAACTATCATTTGAGGGGTGACAGGTTTCTTAGTGAGGTTTTGGAAATGGGAAATGATTTTAGCGAGTAGGAAGAGGCAATAAAGATAACTAATCAAGGTTTTCTGTATACAATTTCTGCAGAATTAATACATTGGGTACATCAGAAAAGTGTAGGAAAATGGTATCATTTCTTGTAGAGAATTACACATATTCTGTTTTTCATAAGAGCAAATTTCACGTCACATAAATTGTCCAAAAAGTTGGAGATGTCATCTGATGCCATATCCATAAGGGCGCAGATATACAGAGTGGTATCCGTCACGTGTTTTTTTTTTAGATGTAAAAAACGCTAGCACGTTTGATCTATGCCAGGTCAAAACTCACCCCCTGGTGTGTTTTCGGTGATACATTTTCCTTGTATTGACAGGTTTGACAGTGATCGATAATGGTGATTCTCATATTTGAATAAACGTAGGAGAAACTTGTCGTAAAGACCATCAAATATAAATAAAAATGACATAAGACACGCCCATTCACAGCTGGAGTCTACTAGGCATGTTGTGCCGTACAATTCTATGTGTCTGGGCTTTAAGAAGTGTCACCTTTAAAAATAAAGTAAAAATAACTAATGATGCGAAAAGAAGAGTCATTGGAACTTTTTTCTTAAAAAAAAACCGGTTGTAAACAGACAATTTTCTTCTGCTTCCCTTAGCCAAAATTGGGTCGAGGCTTCAGCGTGTCGACAAGATTTTTCCAGATGAATCTATCTTAAATCTTAACCCTTTCACAGATTTCATTTCTTAACTTCAGAATTTTGGAAACTGAAAAGAACTTTTTAACACTGGCGGCTGCTGACTCATATTTGTATCATGTTGGGTGCACAACGGTTAGTGGGCCGCTGGTACATACATACATATGATACATTATTTACGACTGCGCGAAATGTTTCAGTCCGCTGATATATTTTTGTATCACGTTTTCGTCTATTGTTTGTGGCCGATGATTCAATTTTGTATCACGTTAATACAAAAATATATTCACGCAGTCGTGAATCAGTAAGCGTTGTGCACCCAACGTGATACAAATATGTGTCAGCGGCCACCATAGTGTTAAAACAGTTGCTGATCTGAATTTTGACCTTTTTGTTTATAAGAAAAAGCTTACTGATTGAGATCGCTGCGAGTGAATTCTTGCATAGATTAGGGGTAAGCGTGTAATGCTTTCAGCATTACACGGTCACGGGTTCAATCCTTGAATATTCGTCGGAAATGGTTCTTGAATATTCGTCCGTCCACGGGTTCAATCCTTGAACCGTCCGAAATTATATGCGAACCAGGCAGTATATGTCGGAGTATTTCATCAGGTAAAATTCGAGTTAATTCAGGGCACGTCAATACTTAAGTACTCGCAAAGAGCAACCAATGACAGGAAGGAGCGGGTCGACCGAGCCTCGCTTCCGAGCCTAGAGGATGCGCCCTGTCGACAATTCCAACTTTTACCTATATTTTATTTATTTATTTTTATTTTTATTTTTACATATATACCAGGAAGGCCTTACAGGTAAATCCCAATATGTATATGTAATCAAATTACGGTGGCTGCGTGAAGGGCGCGTGGATGCTGGACGCGTCATTAGCGGCCATTTCGCGCGCTCGCGGAAATGGCGGGAAACGGGAATGGCGGATGGGTTCCCCGGGGATAGAAAGCGGAGCTGCTGGACGACACGCGTTTCGATTTCAAAAAGAAAACGCGAAGCGGTGATGGCGAGGAATGCTGCGCGTGGGTTTTTTGTGTCCAGCGGTGAGCCGCCCGCCCGCCTGATCTGGGTTACGACCTCAAAACCGACTCCATTCACGCGACACCATACTCCATGAGCACGTGGACCAAACTAGTACCTCAGTGCCTCACCGCGAACCTATCCAAGCAAGGATCAGATCTGCGAGATAAGTAGCCCCAAAGATAGACACTTCGGACCAGAACCGGAATAGGTCTCATAGAAATACAAATACTATACACAACCACATGTTACATAGAGCAACAATTGAAAAAAAAAACACAAATGGAGGACATTGGAAGATGAAATAATAGTAAAAAAAAAGTTCATCTTCAGAGGGCATGCTCTCTTTTTGGCTACTATGCTATGTACATATATTGTATGCGGGTCTACGTGACTTGACAGAATGTTAAATTACAGAAAACGCAAATATCAGAATGCAAAGATCGAAAGTCGAAAGATCTTAAGTCGAAAGATCAAAAAAAAATGGTGCATGGTAAACGGTACATACTCACTTAATTTGTGCGAGCAGAATACAACAGGAACAAGAGGAACATGCTTTTTCTCCCGTGTTAATGTGCGCGTGCAGAATTTCGATTTTCGATTTTTGCATTCTGATATTTGCGTTTTCTGTAATTTAACATTCTGTCAAATCACGGAGACCGATTGTATGCCTATGTGTGTACATTTTATCAAATGAAGTGTGTGTTTCCTTTGTATCGTTAGTACTTTGGTGAAAGGTTTCCGTGTAATAAATTTTGATTATGCTTTTTGTAAAAGTCTATTGTGAACACAATGAACTGAGTCTTTTGTGTTAAGAATAGTTTGCTATTTTATATTGCAACAGGTTTTTAGTATTGAGGGCAATGTTTGTGTTGACTGGTGTAAATGAACTCGTTAAAATCATTGTCAGTACATCACCCATCTCCAATACTATCAATCGAGTTAGAATTCAAAGTCGTTCTGTCTTCTCGCGTTCTACTTCATTCAAACTATGTATGCTTTGGTCTCAACATGTCGATATGACTCCTCTGCTTGAGTATTTCTTGTATTTTTATCACGCCTTCATCATCAAGTACAGAAGATATGTAGATTGATAATACTATTTACATTGAGGACTAAAATCGTTACAGTTTACTTTCGTTTTAGCATTTGAGATGAGTTTCTGGGAAGATCGATGTTTTTCTAGGAAGCTTGAAGCTTGAAGTTGAATGGCGCTAAATTATACATGTTTTTTTCATGTTCTATACTAATTAGGATTGAATCTTTAGATGGTAATTAGAGACAAGCTTGCTATGCAATACTGGGGGTGCTAATCATAACATTTCAAGTGCCAGAAAAAAAAGCTTTCAGGAGAGACTTATGTATAAATAAATAATGCAACATTTTTAAATGAACTATAATATTTCTGCCGGGTGTTATAACCATTCAATGAGCAATCAATAAATCTTAGATATTAGAAAAAAAATGAAGTGCCATCATGTGTGTCATCATTAAATGCCATAATAACGTTGTATGTACCACTTTCATAATAATAAATGGATAATTTCTATAGCGTCGTCTCTCTCAACTCTCAGATGTTTCTCTGATCTGAGAGAGATAGGACAGGGATACAAATTTGCAAGAACGATTTCAACGATTTGGCAAACTCTGATAGGAAACTATCGACTTGGAGTCTCATATCCAAGTTCTGGCTAGCAGCAACCAGTGGGAATCGAACCCATAACCACTTTGTTGGAAAGCATTTTACGCTAACCATTAGTGCATGCTGCTGGTTGAGCTTATGTGGCACTTACGACGTTATGGTTTGGTACCCCTCAAGTGACAGTGCAATTAATAAGGCACTTACAAAATTATGACTTGCTTCTTCAAGTTTCAAATTTGTAAAGGCAAAAAGGTAAAGACAAATCTTGAATAAAATGCATTTGAGTCTATGTAGCACCCCTTATTTATTGGCGCTTGGTATCTCATTTTATTTAGTTAGAATTCTTATTGGGAGTTTTCTTGAGGCATTCTCTGACCGATTGTTGATATGTCCCAAATTGGAAACGATTGATTCGTTTTCATTCTATGGCTGCGATTCTTATTTTGATTGTGTACAATGAATAGCTTTTTTCTTTTAGTATGTATATATGTATGTATTTGTATTGAATTCATACGTTAAAATTACTCATGACAAAGTTGCATGCAAATTTGGAATTATACATTATCTGCGAATGTTTTTTACGTCGATTTCATTACCAAATACATTTATCTCGCATAAATAAGCACGTCACCGGTGGGAAAACCAAGCAAACAACGCCAATTTCTTTCAGCATTGGCTTGCATTTTTGCGGATGACGTATGGGCGCTCTTTGGCGGCCATCTTTTTTCTGCGTCCCACCGCCATTGTTATCGCAGGGTGCGCGGTAAAAGTTTGCGTGCCAAGTGGCATACATATTTTAAGAAATACTTAAATGGCACATTTAACCATTCTCCGGTGTCGTTGATTTGCATGCGATTCGCGTGCGTTCGGCATTTATTCGCATATTTTCCTCGAACTAATCAGTCGTAATTTTGTTTCAGGTGCTTAAGATGTCTGAAGAGCTGGTGTTGGGAAGCGCCAGAGCGAGACCCGACACCAAGTCGTTCTACGTCGTCGGACCTTTCGGATAGCAGAATCAGTGAAATCGTTTCGTGTGTGTTCTAGTGGGTGCTTAGATATTGTAGTGCGCCTGTGAAGGCACTGGAATCAGTGAGAAAGATAAAGTGATAGATTTGAACGAAGATGAAGTTCTCGACGGGAAGCAGCTCTAGCAGCCTGGCCAGCGACTCCTTGTCCAGGAAGTCGACGCTGTGCATTTACACGGATGCAGACTTCCTCAACGGTCCTGATAAGGTACGAACGAAACCGTTATTGTCCTTATTGCTAGTACGTAGTGAACGTTTCAACTTGGAGCATTTCCTCCTTGCGAAATTGGTCTATGTACCTGTGCGTAATACCTAACTGTATCTATTGGGCAACGCATTCTTTTAGTCGTCTAATCGTCATCATCATCATCATCGTTAGCTTGTAAACGTTCACTGCTGAACGTTTACGGTCTAATTGATGTCGAAGACCCCCCCCCCCCCCCCGTAAACTGTAACTTCTGGTGTACGTAACCTATACTTTGGGTACTGTAACTTGGGTCGTAGTAGATAATTCCCAATATCTAGCATTTGAACGTTTAATCAAATGACAATTATTCAATGTGAAGGAGATAAAGAACATTTTACAACCTTTGCTTACAATCACACTCGGAGTACACTACATGTATGTACTATCACGACTGCTGTTTTAGTAGCTTTTTCATTATTTTTAAACTGAAGCTTGGTCTATAAACAACCAGTTGAGCACTAAAATATAGGACTGTATTTGCTATTTTTATCTTTATTTTATTTTAACTAGGCTGTGCTCTAGTACATAGATTCTGTTCATACACCTGAACGTAAACTCGTATCACTATTGAAGTGTGGAGTTTTCGCCTTTTTTATCTGGCTACTCATCAATAAAGTTGGATCTTCATTGGTAACCTTTTCTTGTTTTTTTTTTTTGAGATTTTACCACTACCGTTAGTTGACCTTTAGAAATTTCAGTATAAGTTGATCATAAAAAGCTATTTGCGTTAGGATTCCTATAATCGCTACATTTTCCATTTAATGTTAGTATTGAAGGCACAATAGGAAAGTATATTGAATATTAAAATTAGCACAGTATAATGAATATTAAAATTAAACTTGAACTATTTTGGTCACTTTGCATTTTGCACTAAGTCTGAAATCCAAATCAGAGTGGTTACTATCGTTTGTTGTCCACAATGGACGCCTTTCTACATTCACAATGGACATTTTTATACATTTGCCGTAAAACTGTCGACTCATTCAATTATTATTATCTGAAGCGTTTACTATATACACTTTCGTGTGCCTCTCACACTCTTTTGATGTATGTATGTATGGCGTGCTTACGTTTTTTCACAACATTTTGCCATATTCATTGGTGCATTAGCGTATCACTTTCTTTCGACACTGCATAATATGTCTCTGTGTGTGTGTGTGTGTTGCCTCAACTTGGAAATTTTAGAACAATGGAAGTACACTGTGGAATGCGTGCACCGAAAAAGCTTTTAGACGCCATTTTCAGCTGCTTTCTATAAAAGCATTGTGTCATAGTGTGTAATTTTTAGTATCAGATATATTATGTTATATTGGAACATTTCTACTTTTTTTAACAGTATATTTTGTAATTGTAATACATATATATATATATATATATATATATATATATATATATATATATATATATATATATATATATATATATATATATATATAACGTGTAGGGTGTATAGTACAGCGCGTGTACTACCTTGCTAGTAATCATATATGAGACACTTACCCTATGACATGCCCGACATAAAGACATACAAATAAACACTGTCTGGTCGAATCCACGTGCATCATTTGGAACCCCTTGTATTCTGATCTTACATTATGAGATGATTTTAGCTCAGAAATTTCCTCTTCTTTAGTGGCTGAAGATACTATCATCATATATGCCAACATCATTAAGCCACCAGCATAGCTCGGTCGTTAAGCTTCTGCCTAACACTGAGAGGCGCTGGGTTCGATCCCATGAGCTGAACTCGATTGAAAATAAATTTTCTGAGTATATCTGTAGTGCTGCTAGTCAGATCTGGATATTTGTGACTCCAGGTCGATCGTTTCCTATCAGAGTTTGCCAATTTCTCTGATTTCATTGTTGAAACGGTTCCCGATTAAAATTGGCTAAAAAACTTTCTACCTACTATGTCACCACTATTTGACTATGATTAATGTACAATTCAAAGATGTCTTCTTAATTTGCGAGTTTTTCAGTGTCTCGTATTTCAGCGACTCGTGTAATTAAAATGCTGCTTTGTTTGTAATTGGCCAGGAAGGCGCATTGGGGTTTACCTGTAAGGCCTTCCTGGTATAAAATGTAATATATAATATCGTTATTCTGTCTGTCTGAGATAACGCTCGCCGTACTGTAATAGTCGTTTCGATTCGACATACATATGTACGTCACAGCTAAACCACTGCCAAAACGTATATACAAATATAATAGCACAAGAAAAAAACTTCTATATATTTATTTATTTATTTATAGTAGTTTGGACTATCGTGGCTTTACAGGAAGAACCTAATGCGCCACAATGGCCTACATTTGATTAAGAAAAATAAAATACATAAAATAAAAAGCAAAAATGCAAAAGCAGAAAAACATGATAAAATGAAAAAATAAAAATATAAAAAAAACAAGAAAATGCTCTATACCAATGTTTCCTCTAGGCAAATATGTAGACGGGGCTAAATCTCTGAGAATTTACCGTTATCTATTGAAAATGTATTTAATTAATTAATTAATTTTTCTATCGGTGTTTTATATTCTTTATATTGTTAATATGTAGATAGGTAGGTAGTTTTTAGCATTTTTTTCATATTTAAAAGGTACATATTTGAAAAAATCGACCGCGTACGGATCGAACACGTGACCGACGAAACATTTATTTTAATTTTTTATTTATTTAATAACTTAATATGCCAACACCAATGCGATGATATATCATCGGGTACAATACTAGTTACTATTAATTATTTATTTATTACTTTTACTATTATTATTACTCCATTGACATTTTTTTATATAAATACATTTTTGCTTCAAATATAATTGTACCCATGACTGAGTCAAGAGTTCAAGTTGTAATTTTGACGACTTAATTATACTCGAACTCTCTAATCGATCTATCATGAATCATTTCAACTTTTTCATACATTGGACTATGTACATATGTATATATGTACATATGTATGTATGTACATCCCATTGCTCGTCTTTTAATAACATTATGTAAGGTTCATTGAACATACAATGTAAGGTTCATTGAAGTTGAAGCTTTTGACGCTCGGTTTATTTTTACGATTATCGTATTATGATGATTTTTTTCGCATCGTTTGTTTACGCATGCTTTACAAGTGAATCATCTCGATTATTCGAGATAGATCAATACGGGAAAAATCATCGACAGTTAGCCAGTCGAGTGTTATTATTGTACAGTTGCGTCACGTCTATCACGTCTATTTAGGTAAAGCGATGAGAAATGTTGCAGGTACGTGCCTGTGATTTAATTTGCATATTGTATCTATATATGTATGTATGTTAGTTAACATATTTTCGAAAAAGTCAAAGGTGAGATCGACTGGAATCCCATAAAGTGAAAATGCGTGGGTTTGATATTTATTTCTGTACGGTTCAATCGATATTGTTTCAAATCGCCATGGTGTTTACTCGTCGCGCGTTACCCAGGAGAATTATCGTGTCTGGAAGAATTGATTTTTTTACCCCTCTTCGGAATGGATTGGATGGTTGTTTTTTGTTACCATAGCTCGGATAGGAGATGAACATGCGATCGGAATTATTACGCAAACGAAGTAGATACATTATCATAAATTTGAATGAGACGCGTGTTAGTTTGGAAGACGTTTCCCGAAGACGGACGGGCCAGTCCACCGGTCGACCCTGGATTCGGTTCGTTGTTGATGTTGATGATGATATATATAAATATGTGCATGTATGTATTTCATATACGTACGAATGTGTAACTGTATAGGTATATAATACAATATAAGTATATAATGTGCAGTGAGAGTTGTGAGAGTAATATCCAGTTTGCATTCTTCGGTAATGACGCCCCAGAATCGTAAACTATTAACACATTCCATTCCGAACTGTTCTCGGAATTGGATAAAAAATTAAGGAGGGAGTTGATTTTTTTATTATTCCGAGCGGTATAATAGCGAGACAGGTGCACCAGAGAAAATCTGAAATTTTAAATTGTTCCGACTATTAGTGGTTTTTCGTGTTGAATATAAATTTGTGAGCCAGCGCTGCTCTTTCAGCTGTTTCTATAATAGTATGCTGATAATGCATATGTGAGATTTTTTTAAATGTAATAAGTTATCAAGGAAATAACACAGTTCAAAACCTTTGGCTTTGTAAAAGGCAAAAAAATATAAACGATTTGGTGCGTTGTAGACTTTCATCGAGTGATGGTACATCCAATGCCATGAAATGTGACATGACAGGAAGAGAAGAGATGTCATCGATTATCGAGGCTCGATCTCTATGCTAGTTTGTAGCGTATTCTTATCACGTCGCTTCGCTTTGCTATGCACATAGCTTAAGAAGATCCGTATGTGGTGGTATATAAATAAATGCATGAACTTGAACTGTATTCGCTATCATCATCATTTACAGTCACTCACCATCCACTGCTGGATGAATGCGCTTCCATTCGTTTCTTCTTTGGGCAACGCTCATCGATCTCTCCACACACTCATTTATCTAATTTCATCCACCCGTCTTCATTGCGGTCTTCTTTTCACCCTTATACATTCTCTCGGGTACCATTGGAGCACTTCTTTCGTCCGTCCATCGTCCGTTATTTTAGCTACGTGACCCACCCATTACTATTTCAATTTCTTTACTCTCACCATTACCTTTACATTTAGTCTAATCACCTTTGTCGTACTTACCCGTATTCCGTTTTTTATTTCTCCTCGTTATGCTAAGCATACAGTATTCCATGCTTCTAAGAGTGTACTGAACCTTATGGAACATTCTGTCATTCAATGCTCAGTTATATACATACATATATGTACATAATTTTAAAAATACTTTTTTAATTTAAAAATAAACCTTTTTAGATAATTTTGTCTGCGAGGCAACTTTATAATATTGTTTGTTTTATTTTTTCGTCTATTCTTTTAGCTAATTGACCCACCCAATACAATTAACTCTATCCACCATATCAACTATTCTTATCATACTTCTCTCCCACATATTCCGTTTCTTACATATGTACATATGTACAAAGGTATCTCATAGTGAAGTACATAAATATTAAATCTACATACATTTCTTCACAAGAATAAAAAAAAGGATGCTTTGGGTAAGAAGATGTTCTTTTTCTTAAATTCGTGAAAGGGTGGTTTATACATATACATATGGTATGTACATATCGGAAAAGTTTGTTCATATCTGTATATTTGTAGTTTGTATTTTGGGGTTTAGTAGATTTGATAGCCTTTATATTTCTTATTTTTGACCCACTTAGATAATTGAATCGTATTTCATCTGCTTTCTCCCATACTATTGTTTAAAAAACACTAACTACTTACTTAAGGTGAAAACACACCGAGTAGAAAAATACGAGCATGTGTAAAATCTGCATGTTTTTGTCAATGCAAGGATTTAAGCCGCGTGCTATAGCGTTTTTTTACATGTGCAAAACTATTTTAAAAAATGTGCTGCGTTCCTCTCTGTGTGTGATATAAAAAAAAAAAATTTTTGGGCAGAATATATCGATGGCTTGGTGCACAGATATTGTATGTCTATTTTTGAATTTGTATCGAATTTTAAGTTTGTAGATGCTGAAAGAATTTTCTCTTTGGGTTACTTTATGTGGTATACATATGTAAATTACTTTGGAAGGAAAAATCTGAATTATTCTAGTTCTAAAATTCTACAAACTTAAAATTAGATAGAAATTCAAATGTGGACATACAGTATCTGTGCACCAAGCCATCGATTTGTATGATGGCTTTGTATTTTGGATGACACTGAAAACTTTCCAATAGCTGAAATCATCACAAATAAAGTAAAAGGAATCGAATGGATAATTTCATAGTCCAATGTTCTTCCGACTCGCACTTTTCTAATGCGAAACGAGTGACAACTAACATTTTCCGTTTTCGGAACTGTAATTAAGAATGCATCGTCCGTAAAACAGTTATCCTAAGAAAGGACCACGTTCGCTTTATACAGTTGTTCTTCGACAATAATTAGCAGACAATGACCAAGACAAAAGTAAACGACCGTCGGCGATAATTAAACGTGCGTCGAACTCTCGCAAATTACTATTCGCATAAACAGAAACCATTGAGACAAATCAATAGAAAAAAAACCCATTGATTTTGTTTACAACGTGTGGGAAAGAGCTACCGGCATACCCAGTATCGATTTCGACCAGATCGTTCGCAGTTTCGCAAAGTCACCGGTCTGGTATTCGCCTGCGGTTACGTCGCTCTAAAATTGCACGTCTTTTGTTACTCCTCTCTACCAATTCGCTCCGATTTTTTTTTATTATTTTCGTCTGTGATCATTTTGATTTGCCATTTGCGACACGTATTATCGCAACCGTGTCGATGTTTTGGTGCCGAGGTATTTCGTCTTCTCCAGAGTCCGTGCTACTCTTTGTCTCAAATCGGTCGAATGAATTCGACGTCTCTGTTCCAGTGGAGGATGGCTAGCGGTTACGATTAATACGTGACCGGATGTTTTGAATTTTATTTTATTTGTTAAATTATGCTTCTTCCAGAGTTGTGTTGTTTTTTGTGTCGTTTGCAGACATTTAGGTTAATGATGGTTGTAAATATCGACCAAATTCGAAGGGAGTTTCATTTTTGTTTGTTTGATTTGATCGCATTGTTAGAAGGGGCATTGGAATATGTCCCATCTTTAAAATTAAGCTCCAGAGTGCCACTCAGAATTTTTATTCGTTAAACTTCGAGTCCATGGTTTGCAGTAAATATGTACATATGTAGATTTTGTAATGAAATTATACATTTTTACTTTCCACAAAATGGAGTGCATTTGGACGAATGACTGCTGTTTTTAATAAAAAATTCCACTCTGACTGAAGAAAAAGATCTTCGATCAATGCGTTTAGCTAGTGATGACGTATGGCTGTGAAACTTAGACATTGAACGCCAAGATTCTGCACAAAGTTCAATGTCCTCAAAGAAGTATGGAACGCCGTATGCTCGGCATAACGAGGAAAGACAGGGAGTGGAATACGTGGGTGAGAAGTGTGACAATTGTAGTGGGCATAGTGAATATATTAAAGAGATTGAAATGTCAACGGGCGGGTCGCGTGGTTAGAATAATGGACGAAAGGTGGACAAAAGAAGTGCTAGAATGGTACCCGAGAGAATGCATAAGGGTAAAAGGAAGACCTTGGGGTCACATATCCAATATCTGGCCAGTAGGATACGGGATAGAATCCGTGACCACACAATTGAAAGCATAATATGCTAACCATTGATATATTTTTACTATAATTTTTGGAATTACATATATTAAAAAAATACTCAAGTAATGGTAGGTTGCCAATTTTTCGGAACCGTTTCAAATATGAAACCAGATCATTTGGAAAACTCTGATAGGAAACGATTGACTTGGAGTCACATAGATATACATATGTATGGATATGTACAAGGTTTGACCGGTAACACCGGGCCAGGGATTGAGCCTCAGTTGATAGCATTATACGCTGACCACTGAGATTTGTTGCTGGTGATAAAGTATGAGACGAGAGAGATTACCGCAAAGGTTTTGCAAGGAATGTTTCCTTATTGAAGTATGTACTATACTTGATTTTGATTGTATATGCTTCATTTTGACAAGAATTTTTATTGCTTCCCTTGGAATTTAATATTATGAGAAGGGAATTTTTTAAACAATTTCCTGTTGCCTTCTGGATGGTATGGAAAGTAAAGTATGGAAATAAATTCGTTTAATGCTGACATAAGACGACTGTTATGGTTTTTTCAATATCCAAATACCTAATTTTTTGAAATTTACAAAGATTTTAGTTTATCAACAAATATACAATATAATACAACAAAAAAAAAACGAATAAGAAGAATATGAAGAAGTATGACTATCATATGAATACATCTACATGTACATCTGTTGCCTGTTGATTTTTTTAATAAATAAATAAATAAAAATATGAATACATTTTTTCATTTTTGTCTAGAAGTCAAATTAATTCTGAATTAATAATAATGTTGCGTAGGGGTGGGTGGAGGATCCAAGTAAAAGGCCAACATTCGTTTCACAGCATTTATTGATGATTCAGGAGATATGCGTATTGCCAGTGCTCCGTCCAGAAATGACCTGATATCGCCTACGTACCGCCTTATAAAGGGTAGATCTCCCAGGACGCCTAATCTGTTTACCTGTGGTATAGTCACGTTATCGGATATGTATTTCCACGACATTGGGTCTCCCCGTACCGATTCTGAGAAATAACTAATAACGGTCATTGTTTAGCCTAAATGCACTTAAGAGTCCAGATATAATCCTGGAAATAAGTGCAAGCACTTACATAGTTAATCCGATAACAGATAACCCTTGAACGGTCACATAGTCTCTGGGATTCTATTCGCTTAATCCGCGGCGTACGTAACAATAAATATATTAATATTAAACGCATTAATTATCAACGGGCCATATGCTAATTATAATACTAGTGTACATATTAGTACATATATAAACAGCAGCATAGATCACTGGTTAGCGTCTAATGCTTTCAACTGAGTGGTCACGATTTCAATCGGTGCTGCTGGCTAGATCTTGGATATATGACTCCAGGTCGATCGTTTCCTATCAGAGTTTTCCAATTTATTTGATTTCATTGAAACGGTTCCAACAAATTGGCAACCTGAAGTCGCTAATTTATAAAATGCTAAATTTATCCATAGACGTATCTATGATGCCAAGTGAAAATTACTCTTTAAATTGTTTATCGATGTTGATAATTGACCAGGAAGACACATTGGGGCTTACCTGTTATATGTATATATGAAAAATACATATATGTATATATGAAATATACGTCTTAACGTCGGCAAGCCTAACGGCAAGAGCTTCATACACGTTCATTCCTAGCCACGCACCTCACACACACTTCATATCATGCAAGTTAACCAATCACACATTTAGCACGTTCGAAAATCTTTCCTACGTACAATAGATTGCTAAATTCATAGTTCTAATCAAGATTTTTAACTGAAGCAATTCATTGCAGATCCACAGTCTGTCCTTGCGCACAAATTGCACTACACACTCGTTAATTTTGCAATTCTTCGCGCGTGTTGCGCTTTTTGAAAATACATAAGTGCACGGCCGTACTTCCGGTCGACTGGTGCAACCAAACCGTATCAACCACACACAAACAACATAGTATACATATACGTACGTATCTACTAGTCAATGTAGGTAACGTCCGCTCTGGAATTCTAGTAAAGTTCACGCGATAAGAGAGTTTCGGCGATGAAGATCCACGCTCGGATAAAAACGCGCCAAACGTGAACCAGTTCTCACCGCTGGGCTCAGCATAAGATCGGATACATACCAATCTCAAAAGCAGATTCTTTTAAAAAAAAAACATCTTCTATTTAGTAGATGTCTACCTGCCGTTATATAGATGTTTGAGTGCGATATCAAAAGTATCTGTTTTATTGTATGTATGCATGTAGTTGGTTGCTCGTCTCGCGTTCCAGGTCCTGACTGCTATAATTATGCAAGGGCTACAGATATTGCTTGCTTGCATTTCCGCAATTGCAGAGACGTCATCGTCCTCTTCAATGTTGTCTATTGTCTCTTCGCGTTCTGTCTTTTTTGTGTGCAGTCTTGAATGATGCTTGGGTTTGTTTGATTTGCTGTGTGTACTTAGTGTTTCGCGTCGGGCTAAACAAAGTCCTCGCGATGACGTGCTTATGAAGTATTTTCGTTTTTGTTCTGTTTCTGGATTCGCATGTGTTAAAATGTGACGATCATCGTGAAGAATGAGGTGTCTTATACTGCCAAAGCAAAGTGTGTGATGGATACAAAAATACCGTTTACCAACCACATAGTTCTGATAGTCCTAGTAAGTATTTTCCTCTATTCAGTAATCCACTAATCAACCAACAAGAAGACTTTTCATAGTATACTGTTTCACCCTCATTACACCTTGTCCTTTGTATTCAGATATACCTCGCGTGTCCTATATAAAGAGTACATAGTTCTCAGCAGCATAGATCAATTGTTTCTGTGTAATGCTTTCAATTTTGTTGTCACGGTATCAATCCTTACCTGTATAGCTTGCCAGATCTTGAATGTGTGACTCCAAGGTCGATCGTTTTCTATCAGAGTTTGCTAATTTGTCAGATTTCATTAGTGAAACGGTTCCCTATCAAATTGGCAAAACCATCCTATGTCACCACTATTTAAATATGATTTCAAATTTATAATCTATAATGTACAAATTTGAACTTGTACCAGAAATGGCATCATGGGAAAATATTAATTTAAAATAAATATATATATACCACAACAAATTTGACTGAGATTTTTAAAACTACTGCCTCAAACCATTATGTATGCCCCAGGCTTTATATAAATAATTTTATGTGTATACATATTATATACTTGGAGATAAGATAGAATTGTATATGCAATCATATATGTGATTTTTTTTTTAATAAATGCTGATTTGTAAGTTTGATAGGATTTGAACTACCACATATGTATGTAGTTTCATGCCAATGATGCTAGTTTTGGACTATTAAGGGATGAAATGATTTTATTTTAAAATTCATATAAAATAACATAAGAAGAAGAAAGGTTTGATAGGTAGTTCGATAGTCATTTACTTTTCCCATACATATGTCAATAGTCAATCGAAAAACGTTAACGGACATCAACGTACAAATAACGAATCCAAACGATAACGAACACGCACGTCTTCTTATAGGCATCCGGTCCATTGAATATTTTGACGTATTTCAGTGGCTAGGACCTGTCTTACTAGTGCCTCGGGCAGATTTGCTTTTTATTTTTTTTTTGTTACACGCATATTTCGTTGGTAACCGACGACGACGTCGACGTGCCCAAAAGTCATAGAAGATGACTAGACCGGAATGCTGGTAGCTTGTCCAACCGACGGGAGAGTGGTTTAATTAAAAAAATATATACGTGTGTGTAATGATGTATAGCTGGGAGCCCTTTGCGAACCGTTTAAAATTCGAGACCTTGCACACAAATGTAATTAAAGCGTTAATAACGGTCGTAGAATAGGCATTGCCAATGTTGTGTCGCGTGATAAGAGCAGCAACGGTATTGTACAAACAGTTAATAAAGCAATGTATCGATTACTCAGTGCGTTTTTTTTATTTATTGAATTGATAGTTTAAGTGCTTATAGCTTAAGCGGAATCGACATCTATTTTATAATTGCTGTTTTGCAATCTGCATTATGTATGCTTGTGAGTGCTATTGATTTCGAATTAGTAATGGATACAAAAAGTATACGAACGGCATGTAATAAGTTGATTTGCAGTTTGATTTATGTCTTCGGTTGACTGCATCGTCCAATTGTAATAAACAATAATATTAATTATGATTTTTAAGAATATTTTTCGATTGGGAACTATTTTATAAAATGAATACTGAAACGTAGAGATTAGGTGATTCGTGCTAGTCGACCACTGATTTACTATCGCTGATCACCTGATCTCGCGTTCGCGCCAAAAAGGCCTCGATGTATGAAAAAGCTGTATACAACAGCCAATAAGGTCTCGCGAGCTATCGACCAATGATGTCTCTGAGAGGTATCCGATGGGCTTACATATTAGGTGGTTTTGGTACGTGCTTCATTTTGGAGCTGGCAAGCCAACGGATCAAGAACAATCTAACTCTACTTCTACCATACTGCTGCGTCTTTCACTCCGATCTCGGAAACCCCTCAACACGTCCATGCTACAATACTTAATTGTCTTTGAAAAACTTTGGTCTTCCAGTATTATGTATTATATTAGAAAACTAGTGGAAAATAATGGCTCGATGAAATATCATCGGGTGAAATATGAACAAATTCTTAAAAATTTAAATTTTGTTTTACTAATAATATTTATATACCTACATACATATATACAAATGTACGAAAATACCATACAAGTATTATAGGTTTTATGTCAAATTTTAAATCTGTGATAAGCTCAGCAGCAACGCGTTTGAGTTATCAGTAGAAGACTTCCGGGTTCAAGACCCACCAGGGTTGATTTTTTCCCATCTTTTTTATCGTTATCTTTACCACAAACAAACAAATGAACAAATAAACAGACAGAATCGGACTGTTGTGTGTACAAATATTCTGCAAATGTTAGCTAAAAGTCATTAATTTCAATAGTTTTTGACGTAGCAAAACTCAAAATCTCGATTTCTATTGGTCAGAACATGTTAACCGATTAATAGCAATCGCGTATTTTTCTCCCTACAATAAATACAGTGTAATTATTTTTTCTTTGACCCTATTTCTAAGGACGATAACCCTGGATGGTTATCGATTACACGATAACTTGTCGTAGCAAAGAATTCTGTGAAGTTGAGATTATAATGTTTTGGAATTTATTATATTAAGTATTCATATGTAATTAGTACAACCGCTAAATTTCGTCTTCCTCTTTTCTGTTACGGTTATCTTTGATCTTTTGTTTTTTTTTTGATCATTATATTATGTAGAGGAGTTTTTTATTATTTTATCAACAGATTATATTTCTAAAAATGAGCTTCTCATGATTTCAATTACCTTTTCACGAATATGTATGTACATCAGTAGTGTATGTATAAGTAACTCGAGCTATCTGCAAGTATTGTCACGAGTAGTCACCGGAGCCTGAGGGGGCCGTGTATTGTTCAAAGGTTGTAAATGCATTGTTAAAGGTTTGCCGAACAATGGATAGCACTGTGACTATCCTACTTCTAGTCACGAGTCCTACGATTAAAGGTTTATCCATATTAGCGCAGCACAGACTGGAAACTGTACGTAACCAGGAAGTACTGTAGTGCACCCTTACTAACGAAAGTGCGCATATGAATATTTTCGGAATCGTCATATTGTGGGCTACTGTATAGTATTTATTTATTTATTGAGAAATCAACAGACAACACATGTAGAAATGCATAAAAAATAAAGAATTAATGTAACAAAATAAAATAACATCTGAGCCCAATTATACATTTTTACAAAATACATCAAATGTTACATAGAGACAAACAAACGAAAAAGAAAAGAATAAAAACTAAATCATGACTAAATAGAACAGTACATAACTAAACATAAAGTGATATAATATTGGATAAAGATTATATAATAGAAATAGAAAATGGATCTATCAATCAAGACTCTTCTGATGGCAGTCCTGAATTGATGCATATGTATAGTATGAATAGAAGTAGTCTTTTCCGTGCACCGATGTGCCGGACTGTTGCAATGCTGTGCTGGATTGTATGAATGCATTTAAAATTGGATTTTATTTTAAATATTTGATAGGCGATGTAATTCTTTCTAATTTTCAACTACATATATACAGTATTGAATAGCGCATTTCCTTTGAAGAGTTTACCGTTATATTTCGCACGGAATGATTGTTTTCGTGTCACGTCTCGACTTGAGCTATCTTTTTTCCATTTTGCCAATTTGGCTTGTGTTTTTTTTTTCGCCTCTTTCTAAATACATAATGATTATCAGTACGGTGAACGCACTTTACCTGCGTACACAAACCGACCGACTATCCCACGGACGTAATTTTCGTAAATCCGTAAAAATTTCCAAAGTTGACACAATAAAAGTTCCGTGTCGTCACATCACCGAACAATACGTGCGATTATATTTCTATTTATTTTTCGAGCCGAATAATTCATTTCTGATTATCGCAGTGTGTTTGAAATTTAATTAAGACGCTTCTCTTTCATGTTGGATTTTAAACGAACGGTGAAAGCGCACACTTGCGATAACATGGGGTCTTTTTTTCTCACACGACATAATATCTCGCATATTAGATATTAAGCGTTTTAAACGGTTTCACCATATCATTATCATTATCTTAATGAAATCGTTGCTGCCGAGACTGAATGTGATATTTTCCACCTTAGTGAGCGTAAATTGTCGGAAATTACTCTAACCCATTTATCTGGTAGTCTGCGCTCATCATTGTTTTCATGATTGATTGTGATTTATGAGTGAAATTTTGATTAACTCTCTTCCATTTGGGCCTTACAGGGATGTTTTGTATTTGTAGTTGTTTCTTACATATTTATTGAAACTGGCTGTAGGTGCAAGGCATTCCTTATGCTATATTTTATTTGATATTTTTACTTTATCTGTTATTATTAAATGCTATTTTTTATGTATGTATGGATGTATTTATGTTTATGTTTAATTGTTATTTTGTTTTTTTTCTTTTTTGTGTTATATTTTTTGACCATTGTGGCGCTTTAGGAATTCCTGTTATGCCACAATGGTCTGTTTAAAATAAATAAATAAATAAATAAATAATAAATAAATAAATAAATTATACCCACTGACTGGTAGATGAGATTATGAACGTACATATGTATTATATATGTACATATGTATATACATATATACGTATGTATGTATTTGTGATGTGCGGTGAACTAGTGTACGATAATAATATGCTGTGAGTTAGTTGTCTGTTGGGTGCTGGTTAATCATTTTGTTATCCAACATGCTGTTATTGATTATTTATTGTGCGATAGTTCTAATCGCAGATATAACGTTCGCCATTAAAAATGATATCATTTTTATGTATGTATGTACATACATATTGCAAGCGTAATTGTTTGATGTAAAATTGAAAGTTTTTCCGTTGATGATGTTGACATTATATTGGAATTAGATCAAAGGAGATGATATTTGTAAAAAATTGAACATTTTATGTTCACTCTCTGTCGAATATCTCCTATTTGAAGTTTTCTATGTGTATTTCTGAACATGCAACGGATGGTTTTAGAATTTTTTGTATACGAATTTGGACTGAAGCAGAGTTGAGTATTTTTGCTTGTATGTATAATTTTAAATTCGACGACTTCGTCTACCTAGGTTTCCTTGATTTCAAGGGAAGGACGATTCCAATCGAAATTGGCTTATTGGTAAGTATTTCAGTCAATTTTTGCTAGTATGAAAGGTCAGTATTTATATTAGATGGCCAGCATTTATGTACATATATTAACAGGTATCCATCGTTCAGTATATAAAATAATTTCAGTATTTTATTAAAAAGGGTCAGTATTTAAACATAAATGGTCAGTATTGACGTTAAATGGTAAGTTTTATTTAGACGAATAGACAGTATTACTTTTTGGTTGTGAACAATTTCACCCAACAGGCATTACTATTTGTTCTGGCGAATTTATGTACGTCAGATTTTTACACTGTTCATTTGTTATTTATATTGACTGACATTTAATAATATATTTCTGACCATTTTGTTGGTAAAATACTTACTGAAATTATTTAGGCATATTATTGTATTAACAATCGATACAAATGGCGTCTTGTGGATTAGGTAGCCTGGAATTGGTTTATTTTCAGTATTAAATGACAAAAATTTTGAGCGGGATGAATAAGAGATAGGGCGAAATCACACAGCGGTGAATGTGGGACGTGAGTTTTTTTAGATAGTTTTAAACATATATATGTAGAAAAAATTTCGTGTTCATGGGATGCGTACAGGGTATATAGTCCTTTCAAAACGTCCAAAAAAAGACCACCCCGGGTGTGTTCGATAAAATTGTATCCTTGTATTTATCTAATGAAGAAAAATCATTTAAGAAATGTCGTTGTTTCACATGCCACATCCCGCGCTGTGTGATTTCGCCCGTATGCAAGGCGGTAAACTCATAATATTTCTCTTTTTTTATAAGTCTTGAAGTTTTGTACACTAGTAACATAGTAATAGTAACTGATTGTTATGAGTTGTAGCGAGTAGCGAGCCTTCTGTCAGTTTGACAGTTCATATATACATATTTACATCTGATGCATTTGTAAGAGTTGCTACACTGATCCATGTTTAAGAGTGGCAACACAAACCAACCAAGTCGTAATAAAAGCGATCAGACAGCTGTTTCGATAGACTTTTTTATATATATAGATGACAATATTCACCCGAGATTTATTTTTAATTATTTACGGTTCAATCTAGGTTAACGTTTTTTTTTTAAAGTGAACACATGCAGCTTACAGCCCACGTAATTTGTTTCATTTACCGGTAAAAACCGGTAATGGGAGAATTTATTAACAAATTAATCGTTACATGAAATTTGACGATAAATTTACAATCCCTAGCTGGTACGCATGGATAGCTACATTTTATACAAATACATATGTATAATATCTTCATTAAAGATATTCTACTTCCAGCTTCACTCAGTTGCTAAAATGATGATGATTCACAACTTTATCTTCAGTTTGGTCTCGGCCTCTGATCTGTAACCTCTGAAAGCAACAATAAAATGGAAGCCACGTGCCAATATTTATGTATTTACTACTCATTGAAAATATGTGAATGTTTTAATTAAAATTAAGTTAAACTTGAACGTAATTTTTGTTATTGATTGGATTGAAAACGTTACAAAGGACAGGCTAACAATATCTTTAAGCCATGTAATTACCGTGACAATTGATTATGCGCTAATGTTTCAACATAGCTTTCTTTCAAATGGAACAACACTTATATGAATTTCGACATATTTTTGTGAACAAAACGTTGTATTCTTCTCATCAGGTTATGCTTTAACATGATTTTACTCGTCTTTGACTGCACTTGTACTAATTTTCACGCATTCCGTAATATAATAATGAATTATAATACATTCCGTAGATCTTTTGAGAGGCTTCAATTGTCAAGTACATACTACAACATCGACAGTCAACAGTGAGCAGGATTTCCTATTCTCTCAGTTCTCACGTCACACATTCTCACACACCTTTTGAGGTAGCAAAATTTCGTCTTCTTCTTTTGGTTTCGCATTTAGGAACCTGTCTAAAGGCCGGACGTTCATTGGTCGAATTCAAAGGCCCTATTGAACATCAACTACTTTGTATTATACATATACATATACATAAATTGCACAAATAAAACGTCTTCCGGTCGAAAATCTCCAAGTGGACTATTGAACCAGGTCGTTTCACTCGAATTCGGTAATGGTCGACCGCAAAAAATTAATAAAACGATGCAAAAAGGTCAAAACTTTTCAATTAGTGGTGCCGAACGCCAGCCAGCTGACACGGTTGGTGGGATGATGGTTGATTTGAAGTATGGATTCGTGGTTTTTTTAATTTATTTTTACATCATTTATAATGCTCGATCGAAGATGCGTTTGCGTGATTCGGTAGCTCTGGATTGTCAGTGGAGCAATTCCGATTCGTGACTTTGGAATTGTATTACATGTATGCCTAGGTGCGATTTTTTTCGGTGTAATTTACGATTTCGCGGTACGTTACTCTTTGGCTTAATGTTCGCTTTGAATGTTTATTGTTATTATTAATTTTTTTCTATGGTCGTTGTTTTTTTTGTTGGAAGTCGTTGCGATTTCGACACAGTCGTTTTCTATTATAATGTGTGCGGATATGTCGTGTGGTTTCGTAATATACAAATAAAATGCATTTCAATGAGAGAAAACTGCAATTTATCCATTTCAGGTTTCCTTCGAAGCGTTGCGTTGTCGACAAATTCTCGGAATGATTCTGAAAAATATTTATTTAGTTTTATATATGTGATCTAAATCGTAAAAGGATGAATGACTTTGATCTGAAAGTTTTCAGTTTATTAAATACTAGTGGTTTTACCCGGCTTCGCTCAGTGTTTGTAATATAAACCGCTTAAACAAATGGCTAATCTAATAGTAAACATTCATTTGGTTTTTTTTAATAAATTTATTTGAAGCGCAAAAAAATAAATATTCAACGATATTAATATCTTCGGCATAGAAACTTTGATTTGTTTGATTACGTCACGGATTCTACGAAACAACAATAGTTACAAAGTCTTTTTCGAAATTATATATTAAGGATAACAAACCGTACATAAACTTCCAATTGATTGCCGATCAAATGACACCAAGAATAAAATTGAAAAATATACATTTATATATCGGGAGTACATAAGGAGGTATGTAAAAATACACTTCGACTGTAACATATACATAATATAAGGCAACCTATGACGTCTTTATAAGAATAAATAAATATAAATATAGGACTCATACCTTGCGGAAATCCATCACTGCTATTTATTTATTTATTTTATTCTAAACAGACCATTGTGGCATAACAGGAATTCCTAAAGCGCCACAATGGTCAAAAAATATAACACAAAAAAAAACAAAATAACAATTAAACATAAATTAATACATAACGAAAATAATATACTCATCAATTATACATAAAAAAAAAACATTTGAACATAAACATTAATACATCCATACATAAACATAAAAAATAGCATTTAATAATAACAGATAAAGTAAAAATATCAAATAAAAAATATAGTATAAGGAATGCCTTGCACCTACAGCCAGTTCCAATAAATATGTAAGAAACAACTACAAATACAAAACATCCATGTAAGGCCCAAATGTAAGAGACTTAATCAAAATTTCACTCATAAATCACAATCAATAATGAAAACAATGATGAGCGCAGACTACCAGATAAATGGGTTAGAGTAATTTCCGACAATTTGCGCTCACTAAGGTGGAAAATATCACATTCAGTCTCGGCAGCAACGATTTCATTAAGAAGTCGAATAGCTCTTGGAATAGGAGCCATTCGAAAAAGCACTGTGCGGGCAGGAGGTACAGCCAGCAAATGATGATGTCTACCACGCACATAGTGATTAGGGACATAAAGTCCCAAATGCTCCAGCAACAATGGGCATGACGTATTACCACGTAAGAGCAGGAGAACGAAACGAATTAATGAGAAATTTCTCCGAAGTTCAAGGGAATTATACCCTAACATGCCCAAAAGGAAAGGAGTGGGGTAGAGATATGGTTAATACCCATATTCTTTCCTATATAGGAAACGAAGAAATGCTTTTTGCACTTTCTCAATCATCAGAGAATAATTTGCTTCATGCGGATTCCACACAATCGCATTATACTCTAGCTTACTTCTCACAAGCGAATTGAAAAGCAAGCGAGAAAACAAAGGATTGGAGAATAATCTTGCATATCTCAAAACAAATCCAAGTCGACGAAAGGAAACGTCAGCGACTATATGCTATATCCCTGTCGGTCGTAAAAAATAGGACGTAAGCATAGGGAGAAACGCAGTGTAAAGGCATCGACGTATTTTTTCAGTCAGATTTTTTCAACATACAGCGTCGACCGCTGTTTGTTTGTGCTATCTGTAATGGCTGCGATTCCGTCTTCAATTTTTTATTTTCTTATAATTGGAAATCTTCTTAGATCAATCACCTTTATATGAATTTTTGATTTTGCCCAAAGAATTTTGAATTCAGTCAAATAAATCGAGTGGTCGTTTGGTTTGAAACCATTATATCAGTGGCTGTTCTAAAATAGAAGTAAACTTTCAAAAAAAGTAATTTTCTTAGTTTTAAACCGTGTACTTATCAATACTCATACATATGTGTTCGACACTGATCAATTATAGTAGTCAATTGGTTAATCCGGCACTCGCATTGTATTGTAATAAAGTTCGACTTCCGTTCAGTAAAAACTCCTTCGTAAAAACCCTTAAGTACAAATTACAGACGGCAAGAATTTAAACGGATTTCATAATTTCGAATAACAATGATTCTCGTTAAAAATGGCGTTCAATGATACCGCATATGCACGCCTTTGTATGTTAATTTCTCAACGCAGTATCGCCTTCTCGCTCGCACTCACACGCGCGTCGTATAGCGCCTTCTCTTTCGCACACTCACAGCTCACGATTCTTCCATTTTCGCCAGTGGCGCCGTCGAAATCCTACGCAATAACATTCCCAATTAACATTTTCATTGTTTTCGATTGCGCACACGCGTTCGAACGCTCACAATATTATTACCGGTTTCGATTCAATCAAAGCTTGAATGGCAAATATAATACTCAACGAAAAAAAACTGATTAAGCTCACCGGACTTAAAGTGCGATTCAATTATCGATTTTTAAATAATGCGCACAACTGGGTCGAACGATCTGGTAAGTCACGATTTACAAAAATATGCGACTGGGTGTCAGAAGGTCGCAACTTTCCCTTCGCTCATTGCTCATTGAAAACGGACTCTAGATGATAATAAAAATGTATTCATTTGCATTCCAGCGCTCAATTTTCAGACAATTCCATATAAAATGTGTATTTATTAATAGTGTATGTATGTATATACGTAGACAAAATGTGCAAGTAATAATTACTCCGATGAATAATTCAATGTTACGCTCTCTTGAACTCCTGCGGTATGCGAGTGAGTTCTTTCAACGCTGATATGTGTACGTGCATATATCGTATTTATGTATGTTTATATAACAACTGGGGCAATCCGTAACGTGATGGTATACATTAAATTGTATATGGCTCAAATCCGGTTTGCTCACATGTTGCGAACAATGATAATCTTATATTATATAGAAGACGAGCGAAACGCCTCGGTGTATGCGGTGAAAAAAAATTAAAAACTCGCATTAAGCGCGTAACTAGCGCCCTCACAATTCCACGATGGATGAGAGGCCTCAGAGGAGGTTCATTGTAGTATGAAGAGTATGAAAAACTTGATGCTTTTGATTGTATCAGTCTAATTATAATACGGATCGAGATGTCGTATGTCTTATGAACTTTTTTAAGTGTTCAGGGATTGATCCCACACTCGTTGTCTTTAGTAAGGTGAGTGAAAGGATGTACATATGTAGTGCAGTTGGTTGATTAGTGTCATGAAAGCTGGCAGATTGGATGGAATTAAGTACATATGTATTCCAAGTTGGAGTAGGCGGAGGTTCTTAGATGAAGCTCTAATCAATTCATAGTTGAATTAATGCATTAGATCTTTGACTGATTAAGCTTTCCTTGCGGATGTATGATTATACTTGTGTGTGCAGATGGATGATTATACTGTGTGAGATAAAACCGGAGTTGAAAAATTATTAAAAAACTCTATGAATCGAATCATTCGTACATGATCGTGATTTCATGTTGAAAGTACAAAATTGAAATCCTATTGAAATTTTTCGATATTTAGATATTACGAAATCCATATCGGTTTGATACGTGAACGTAGAGATTACCCGTCGACCAACCATTGGTTTACTAAAGTTGATCACCTGATCGTGCCAAACAACCAATCAGATCTCGCGATCCATCGACCAATGATCTCTCTGTAAACGTTGTGTATTTTGCGGATTTGTTTCGTGCTTCATTCGGAGCTGGCTCAACAATAAACTACCACTATCACTACTCACTGCGTCTTTCACGACGATCTTGAAAATACTTCTTCACGACCACGCTACAAGATAAATAATATTATAATTTTCTATGCCTTCAACAATTTATGAAAAACCGTTCTCGGGATGTTTATTACATAGAAAATTGTTATGATGAAACAAATACGCTCAAAATTGATTATAAATATATGTTCCTTTTTAAAGTCTCGACAATTTTCTAAATGTATAGAATTCAATAATTATTATGTTGAAGCAAATAAATCACCTTAGTGTTAATATTAAATTAAATATTCTCCAATAATACGTATCAAAATTGAACGCTTTTCCATTCAAAGTGAAAAAGCCCATAGAAGAGAGTTCAATGCTTCGACAAGATAGAAACCCTTACTTATCCACCGAAACTATGTATGTGTAGTTCAAATTCTTAAATTTAATTTTGTATTATCAATTGTATAACTATTTCGAAATAATTTTATGTAATGGAACCAAACAACATGAGTAATTTTTTGACATGTGTGACTTTATAAATAGTTTCATATTCAAATTTACAGAATTTAATTGTAACGGCAACAAGATGTTGCTTGTCATATATGTATGTACTACCATTGAATACATCCTTTTACATATAAAAACATTCGTGGGCTAACTCTGTTGGCAAGAAATATTTCAAGTTATGAAATTCAATTTAAGTTTATTTGTATACTTATACATGTATGTATGTATGTGGTTCACATTTTCTATTGTAGTAGGTAAGTAAGTATCCATGAGGTAATTTTACTACTGACTACAAATGAAAATTCGTCATTTAATTTCATAACCTGCGTCTAATTTTCAAATGCGAATCGATCCGTTTCGACGAGTCATACGATCGGTTTTGCATTTTCAAAGTTGCGCTGTCGGACGCAACATTGCGCAACGCCGTTATTTTCCCGGGTCGTTTGATCATAACGCAGAGTGTTTCGCAAGTCGACCGGCGCAAATTAAAGCGAAAGTGTCGCTTTCGGTTTTCGGCTTTCATCGCAGTCAAATTTTCACGCTTTCCCACTTAGGAAAACTCAAGTTTCCGTTCTGTCAGCTGTCTCGTCGCATTATCGGAAAATCCGCTTGCCGTGTCGCTTACGCGACATTTCTAGGAATCGCAATGATTCGCCGAAGACAGCGTTTTAAATGGAGATTCATCGGTCGTCCCACATTTGCCATTGTGTCTTGTTATGATCGTGTTAAATTAACGTTAAATAAAACTATAAAAAAATCGAATACAATAGAAACTACTCAATAAGCGTCGACAAGTAAATGGAGTGTGTTTCTAGTACAAGCCGCACTTGTTCTAGAATTTTAATTCGACTGTTTTCGAACATTATCACCGTGAATTTGATGTCAATTATAAAATGAAAGCAACGGTGTTTGATCAGGCAAAAGTAGATGGAAATTTAAATACAATCCTTATCCATTAGATTTACTATATTATTCATTACTTTTACAAAGTAGAAGTAGTCCAATATGATTTGCAACATTGTACTTCTTAGAAAACAGTTCAGGGCATTTAAAAAGAGCGGCCATCGTTACGTATAGATTTTTTAAACAGTGTATAAAAATCTTTGACATCGAAGAGCATCGAGCGTCATTTTCCCCTATTTTTCTACGTCCGTGTTGACAGGAAGATGACATTTATGGATGCACGTGAAATATAAGTTCCGTATTTGCATGTGAATGTGCACCACGTTGCAAATATTTGGCAAGTACAAATTGTATGCTTAATGAAAGCAAGGATCTCTTCAATCATTTCTGTATTTGAAGTAGTATACCTGTCGTAGTTGCTGTTCGATTATTCTAATGCCCTCAATTTACATAGATAGATATAATGCATTGCTATGTGTTTGTGGAATTCTTCTTCTATCGTTCCCTCAATAATAAAGATCGTGACCTCTATGAGCTCTGACATCTGGGGTGTGGTTTACGATTTTTCTTCAATTTTCTCAGGGATTGGCCTTTCGAAATGCATCGATGATAGAACAGGCAAGAGCCGACTTGATTTGAAGGGTCTACTATATAGGAGATCTTTCTTTTACTCTCTCCCCCTCTACAATACCAACTACAACACGCTATTTCAGGTTGTTGTCGTCTTTTATCGCCTCAAAAAAATGGAGATTTAATTACAAACATGCTCTTGACAGGCGATATTTAATCGTCAACTTCTTCAGAATATACTGTATTTCAGAAACTTAAATTTTCTGCTTTTCGGCTGCCTTTATTGTCCAAGTTTCGGCAGTATATTGGCATATGAAGACAACAAGGCTTCTTACTTTACGATTGTTTGTAGAAGTTTTAATGCTTCTGTCCTTCATTTCCTATCTCTCTGGTAGCCACTTCTCATCCTTATTTTTATAATTGTATATGAAGTGTGAATGGAATTTTGATATTCTCTCTTCCATTTGGGCCTAGCAGGGATGATCTGTATTTACGGCTTGTTCTTATGTATATCTACATATGTACATATATTGGTGCTGGCTGTAAATGCAAGACATTCCATACTATGTATTCTGTTTATTGTATCTACTATTATTAATGATATTGTTTTTAATGATTATTTATTAATGTATTTTTGTACATAATTTTTTTTCTCTTCTCTATTATATTTTCGACTATTGTGGCGGAATGACACAATGGTCCAAACTTAAAAAATAAATAAATAACGGCGCATAAATAATAAATAAATAATTTTAGCCATCGTAATCCTTGTTCGGATTTCAACATCTTATCCTCTACAATTGTCGATTCGAGAACCCTTATATATTAAGTCACTAACCACTTCCAGTCCACAGAGAGCATATAATTTATGCTTCAAAACATCCCTTGTATCAACTACCATGTCATTACAGGTTTTATACTCGAGTAACAACTATGATATTAAACTTGTACGTACATATGAATTTTGAAATCATATTCAAATAGTGGAGACAATTAGTAGGTAGGATGGTTTTGCCTTATTTGATGATGAACCGTTTCAACGAGGAAATCAGATAAACTGGCAATCTATGATAGGTAACGATCAACTCGGAGTCACATATTTCCAAGTCTAACCAGCAGTACTGCAGAAATACTCCAAACAAATTCTCTTCAACAATACTCAAAACAAATTCGAGATCAACACAGGGCTTGAGCCCGGGAATCTCTAGGTGGTTAGTATTAGCCCAACCACTGAGCTATACTACTGGTTTACTTACACTTTGAATTACTCACAATTTATTTATCTGTCATGTCCACCGTCGAGACTCATCTGAATTTTGAATCTTGGATGTATGTATGTATGTACAGCATGTATCTACTACAACTGTAATTACTTTCAATGCTTTTTATAAGGAAGCGTATTTAAAAAAAATAGCTGGAATTTCATTGACAGCTATGTACATATAAGAGAAGGGGAATGTTTACAACAGCATTATCTTGTTCATGCTTCTTGGAACCATCATGTTTGAATCCTTCTCATCAGTCATCAATGTTGCAAAACATGCTATTAAATTTAATGATGAATTAAATCGACCAAGTTAGGGTTGAAAGTTATATTTAATCATCATATTGATTTGATCACGTACATATGTATATTTCAAACAAACTGTCTCCTTGTATATATATGTACTATGTATGTACGTTGCGAGTAAACACATTAAGAACAGTACGTGAGAATCGTTTCGTATTTTAACGATTGCTATAAGTTCTTGCCAATCTAAACCGTTATTCTCAAATGGTTATAAATTCGATTTTATTGTGTGCGAGATGACGTTCAATTCCGAGATGCATCTTCGTCGTTTGTTATGCAGATTAAGCGAACGTCTCGAACGTGACTAAGTAATGTCGATTATGTACAGGTATTGTGTGAACTACATACATGTGCTTTAAGGCTTTCTAAATATGTGCATATGTAAGCAATCGGCGATAAAACGTTTTAGATTCATTCGACAGGTTTGCGGTCTGTTCAAGATGGCGGTCTCGGGATCTTCATTACGACTGCGCGTGGACTTTTATGGTGTGGTATTTCATAGTAAATGTCAACTCTCAATAATAATGATGTTACGTGTGCGAATCGTTTTGAATTTTAATCCAGGCATTTAGCAGATGTACGGAATTCTTCAGCCGAATTTTGTTTGCGAAAGAATACATTTGCAAATTTTGTATTATATTATACATACATATATTGTAACGATTCAAGGTGTCTTTTCCGTCATGTGTGGTATTTTAATTTGGCATATAATACATTGCTAAAATGAATCGAATTAAAAAAAATGTCGGCATACATAAATTTTTCTACTCTTTTTCGAATACTGAATAATGAGACTCAAAATTAGTAGAAGTTGACAAACATTGTGTGTGGTTCGTTGATATATAGCCTGTTTTACAGCACTTTTCAGCTGAACATTGAATGTCAAGAGTCAAAAAGTTGTCGAACGACATGTGATGAGTAGACTGCGGATAGAGAGCGTGCTTTTTCCAGGAATCGGGGTGGTTTGGCTCTATTTACAAAGCTAGAGTGCAAAAAAAAAGGTTCGGCAAACCTTTAACAAAGCATTTACAACAATTGAACAATGAACGGCGCGCTTTGGGTCCGCAGTCTAGTGATGAGTAAAGAGTGGACCAACTTTGCGCCTTTAATTGTTCATTGTTCGTCGTGCTTTGTTCATTTTTATGATGAAGCTGTTCGTCAGACCTGGAATCACAAACCAAGGTCTGGAAAATAGCTACTAGTGGGAATCGAACTGTGATAATTCAGGTCGAAAGCATAGTGTGCTAACCACTAGCCCACGCTGATGGTTAAATTATGATGTCTGTATGTAATCAAAATAAATAATAAAGTAATAAGAGGCTAAAAATAACAAACTGGACGAACAGTCTGAACGATCAATTCGGACGATGGATGTCAAGAAGAAATATGACGGAGTATATTCAAACGTGTCTATTACGATTATTTTTCACCATCGTAATGGCGGACGTCATTTACACTTATATTGATGACCAAACCGAGCAAAATAGCAAAGTTTGAAAACGATCGGATAAGAACCCAAGCTTTGTCACACGACCAAATCGTTTCGGAAGTAAGAAGATGTTAGTAAAAAAGGATACTCATTTGTACACGGGCGGATGGGCGAGTGTGTGGGGATGGATTGAGGGTTTAGCGTGAGGGTGCGATGCTAACTGACAGCAAGGGCTGCACATGCTGAAACCGCTAGCGACAATAGCCTCGGGCGTGGTTCATATTTCCAAAACGAACCGTTGAAATATCAACTAGCACAACACTAGTTTAAATAGATTATTCGGATACGATCAAATTAAACTTTGAAAAATATGATAGGCCTGCCCTAGAGCTGTCAGTTTTTGAAACGTGTGTTAAATTCGACTCTACATACATACATAATTACCACTGCGCTTCACGCGTTACATTTATTTTGTAGAATATAAATATAGACATATATATATATAGATAAATAAACTATCTAATTATTGATTATTTGAGCTTGATTTACAAGTTTTTATTGTCAAATTTTTTTATATAAAATTATTACATTAATATTTTTGCAATGTTCTTGAACTTTGTTCGCTCATGGATTTAGTAGTCAAAAATGAACTCGACTATATATTATTATAGTAAAATTGTATACAAAATTAATAATCGCCATTGTGAGAACTATTGTCGTAAATTGAGAAATTAATAACACAATTGTGCAACTGTTGCACACGTCCATAAAAAAAGTTAGGTTTCCAATATAATTTAATGTGATCTGTGAACTGCGATACAAATCACCATATAGAAGCCGTTTATTATCATCATTTTTTTTCGCGGTTGTTATTGTAAGAATGCAAATCAAATTATTAGATTTCATTATACATACATACGGTATGTTTATACATATAAAAAATAATAAAAATAAATAAATAACACGTTTGAGTTGATTGAACTTCCAAATTCTACGAGCTGGACTTTAGAAAAAAAATATACGTAATAATGATTCGTTTGAATATTACCATTTTATGGTATTACATAATGGACATATTATAGTAAGAAAATTGCGTCACAAAAAGAAAATGTTTCAAATATAAATTAAAAATCCCCAAAGCGTGCTTTCACAAACTTCGCCGATTTGCATGCGTTGAACATAAAAATATTTAAATTCGCCGTATTATAATAATTTCGATTAAAATTCATCTTTACAGATTTATTATGATTAATATATAATACCCCATGTACACATATGAATGGAAATTCCGGTGCCATCAATCCGACATTATATAAACTGTAAAAGTTTCCATTGAATTGTGATATCGTAATGCGTGGCCTAACATGTAACCTATCGCCGATTAATTTTGTGTTTTTATTGCGAATAATGAGAATATATGCTATTGTATTTTATTTATTATTGCAATGCGCTGATTTATGTCACGGTCGAATGATGCGAAAATTCCGAGAATGTCAATGTTTGGTCGCAAGTTTCGGCCGCTTCGCAATATGTAATACTTTTTGCCGATAGCTTTCGTCGTGGCGAATAAATTTTGGCTTATCGCCGAAAAATTGCGATAAATAAGCCGTTATTTATTCAATTGTATTATTTATGCGTTACGCAAATTCCTCACGCCGAATATCTACGAGGAAATTTAATTTAAATTTATTTTATGTATGTATGTATGTATGTAAGTACTCATACAAAATGTGACCCATTTGTGGCAACTTCCGCAATTATTTTTTAATTTCATAAAAAAATGAGCAAATGTATAATTTTTAAGTCTTACAAAAAAGGGCTTTCAAAATTTGGCACAGATACTTTTGTTAATTTTTTTTCATCACACTCCCAAATCTTTCCATATATTACTGATTCCTAATAATTTGAATAACATGCTACTAGTTTCATTTAAATTTCATTGTATTGCTACTTGATATTATGTTAATCATTATAAACTTCATTTTAATAAACAAAAAAAAATATATATAAAAAAACATATATAACATCTTAAGACAAGGAAATATTGATATTTTCAAGCTGGAAACTTTTCATTGACCACTACTGTACATATATGATAATGCAGGATCACGCAAGGATCAGGTGAATGTGGCATGTGGTTGTTTTTTTGCATACCTCCTTTACGTTTCACTTACGATTACAATTCAGGAAAAAGTTTGTCTCTTATCCGATCGTTTTGATACTTTGCCATATTGCTAATTTTGGTCATCAATATAAGTAAACGGATCCTCCGCCATTACGATGGTGCAAAAATATCGTGTAAGACGCGTTTGAAATTTGAATTTCTGAAAAGTGACTGACGTTTATCCAGTTCTTTGTTTTGAACATAGATGGCGGTAGTAAAATAACATTATTGGTATTTTTATTCAAAATAATAATTTTATATACAAATTATAGACGAAGTATGTTTTTAATTACTCTGTCATTTTTAGATAGTTTTAAACATGCGAAAAAAATTCCGGCCATTCTTTATTTGATCCTTTGGACTTTTTTCGGTCAAATTCTATGCATGCATTTATCCTTGCTTGACAGTGATCGATTGTCTTAGGCGGTGGAGCTTGAATTTTCTTGGAAAGAAGGCATTTTGGGGCTATTTTCCAGGATATAGGGCAAACTACAAAGCTAGAGAGCAAAAAAAAAGGTTCACCATAAAAATGAAAAAAGTGATCGATAACGGTGTAACCCATATTTGAAGAAATGTAGGAGACCACCCACGGCGATGAGCCATGCACGCGGTGTGCCGTTCATCGCTGTATATTTTCGCCCATATTCATTTATATGCAAACCGTTAGCGACAATAGCCTCGGGTGTGGTTCATATATCGATCCCATTCCAAAATTATGTGTTGAAATATAAACAATACTAGTTGCTTCCAATAATATTCTTCCAATATTCCCAATAAATTGCATCCAATCAGATACTAATCGAGCATCATCCTTAAAAAAATCTAACTGTCAGATATATTTAGATATTATTTTACATAATAGTAATTTGGAAGAGTATTTTTTTGCTGAAAACCTGTTGTTACAGAAATTGGATGACACCACTGGGTACGTCGTTAATTACGTCATTTGCTAGTATGGCTACGAGTGAAAATGCAATTATGATCTTGAAATATTTGTGCCTATGCAAATTACGGCATAACCTATGTAGATTTACAGATTTTGCTCAAGTTTACAAATTTTATTGTTTTTTATTTTTATTTTGTAAATCTGCATATACAAGATTTATTTTGATAACTTCAAAATAAATCACTATACGAATCAAAATTTTAGTCTTTGATTGTTCATATTTATAGTTCATTTCCTAAAATTATATATTATGTCGTTCTAAAATATGTTACACATCTATGCAACTTTGTACAAATAAAAAGCACGGATATTATGCAACAATAAAAATTGAATTTAATTTGAAGTCGTCTATCAAGCAGTACATGCATATAACATTAGTATCGGTATTGTGCAATTTGAATTGCTTCATTTCCGTCGTTGTTTTTAGCAATCCACTTCCTATATTTTTTATTTATCCGTATATAATATACATATTTTGTTCGCAAAAAAACCTACATGATGTTTTAACTGAAGAATGTTTTAACTACGGCATTGTTCGGAAAGTTAGATAAGAGAATTTTGCATGGTTAACTATAATCGCCACATTTCTTATAATCACACAATACAACAATAGTGTTATTTATTATGTAAGCGGTATCAGCCACGTGTAATTATAGCTCGAGTTCGCTTAATCGGGACACTGACGTATTATTTAAACGGCTCTCTATAATTATTCACTGGTATATACATATCTCCCATTCATTCTTATCGCAATTTGCTTTTTACAAATTCGCTCTAATGACTTACAAGACAAGTTCAATACATATATGTGGTTATATCTGTGGGATCCGAAACGAACAAATTTGCTGTTTAATTTATTGTTCGCATGCACGCATAGTGTTGATGTTGCGGACCACACCTTGAGAGGCAGTGGACAGTCCCTGACCCGACTAGTTCGTGTCGTATCAATTAAAATGATCGCGTGCTCTAATCCCATCACTTTTTATTGTATTTTTTAGCACACTCGTATTAAGTTTCTCAATGAGAAATGAAAGCATTTTGAATATCGAATGTCTAACATTCTGATGGATAATTTTTTTGATGGAAATGTGTCAATCTGCTTACATATGAATAATCAACCGTAAAAAGACATGGTTTGTATCGCTGTGATGCGTGCTTGAACCTTCATTCACTCCTTGACCTGAAGGTACATATTTATTTATACAGACCTATTGTTTCGAATTGTTCTTCACAAGTGGTTATAGTTCCTTTTTATTATATTGTCTTTCTTCATTAGCTTATTTTGATGGTCAATAATATTAAAATCAGTCTATAACACTAAAAAATCTGCTCCTTTCTCTTCATCCCTACACATTTCATCTTCGATTGGCAAAGATTTGGAATTCATCTCAAATAAACAATGGAGTCTTTGCACGAGTTTTAAATATCTAGGAAGCTCTTCCGAATACCCTTATCTTAAAAGTTCGTTCTCCTGCTCTTACGTGGTAATACGTCATGCCCGTTGTTGCTGGAGCAGTTGGGGCTTTATGTCCCTAATCACTATGTGCGTGGTAGACATCATCATTTGCTGGCTGTACCTCCTGCCCGCACAGTCCTTTTTCGAATGGCTCCTATTCCAAGAGCTATCCGACTTCTTAATGAAATCGTTGCTGCCGAGACTGAATGTGATATTTTCCACCTTAGTGAGCGTAAATTGTCGGAAATTACTCTAACCCATTTATCTGGTAGTCTGCGCTCATCATTGTTTTCATGATTGATTGTGATTTATGAGTGAAATTTTGATTAACTCTCTTCCATTTGGGCCTTACAGGGATGTTTTGTATTTGTAGTTGTTTCTTACATATTTATTGAAACTGGCTGTAGGTGCAAGGCATTCCTTATGCTATATTTTATTTGATATTTTTACTTTATCTGTTATTATTAAATGCTATTTTTTATGTATGTATGGATGTATTTATGTTTATGTTTAATTGTTATTTTGTTTTTTTTCTTTTTTGTGTTATATTTTTTGACCATTGTGGCGCTTTAGGAATTCCTGTTATGCCACAATGGTCTGTTTAAAATAAATAAATAAAAGTGGCGATTTTTTAAACACGTGTACTAATTTTAGTGTCAATATATTTATGTATATATACAATTGGTTTTGAACGTGTGTGGTATAGCAGTGGTCGCCACGTGGATACTTTTTGGGCGTAGTTTTTATTTTGGCTATGAACTTTTTTTTCGACTAATAATGGACGAATAGTCAAGAAATGGATATTGTTCTCACATCTTTTGAAAAGTTATAACAATGCAATGAATACTTATGGTTTATTTTTATCTGTTATGCCTAGAGGTAGGACCGGAAGCGTGCTTTTTCCAGAAATCAGGGCGTTTTGGGTCTATTTTCCGGAAAACAGGACACACTACAAAGCTAGAGAGCATAAAAAAGGTTCATCATAAAAATTAACAAAGCACGATGAACAATGAACGTCGCAAAGTTTGTCCGCTCTTTAGTTTTGCCCTTTCATTGCAACTATTTTTGAATGAAATTACTGTTAACCAAATACATTTATCTAAGCAAGAGATGTTTTGCCAAAAAAAAACTCTCAAAGGATAGTTTAAAACAGGAAGTAATGTTTATTACGGACGGACTGACGCAAGCCGAAATTTTATACCATTTATCAGCCCGGCAAATAAAAATAATGCCCAAAACGACATTTAATGTCATATCAACATCTCTAAAGCAGTTCACACGACAGAATCGGTTTTTAAATGGGTTTCCAGTAACAAAAATAAAAATTTACAAAAACAAATACCAACCTAATCTTAAATGAATAGGGACAACCCTAACTTAACCTAACCCAACCTAACCTTTAAATAAATAAGTGTTGGCTGCTAAGATATTACGATTATCCAGTGAAAATGTCATTGGTTATGATTTCACTGAAACGTCAAATTTTATTTTTGTTAATAGCAACCCGTTTGATTTGCCGGGTGAGCGCCGATTCTGTCGTGTGAGCTATTTTAGAGATTTGTCGTGTAATTTATTTTACAGCCGTGCCAAAAATATTATCCCAATGTTATACAAAATTAGGTATAAACCTCCCCGACAAAAGGGAAAATGAAACGACGGATCTTATCTAAAATAATTAACACGAAATATTTACATTGTTATTGATATATTTTATTACAATACATAGTACTTGTTTGTTTGTTTTATTATGATATATTTTACTAAAATAAATATTATATTTTATATTGAAGACTCCTGTCAACTGCATCTATAGAAAAAAAGACCAATAAGATAAGACTACACTAATTATTGACAATAGCGAACTGGAAAAGACTTCGATAATGGTTTGATGTAGTTTATTGAAATGTAAAATTTGCACGTGGTGGTTCAGCGGAGCGTACGGAACACAAGCTGTCCGTACGCCGTCTGCTCGCTGACTCTGTCGACCGTCGCGTATTTCCGCTTGGGCCGACACTAATGCCAACTCGTCAATAATGCCAATCGACAATCAGTTAATAAGACTGTTTGCCACACGTCATTACAAAAGTCGGAACATAGTCCCACATAGGAAAACTGTTGAACAATACAGTTATTCTACAGAGTTACAGCATTACTGACGAGTCGTTTACAATAAATCATAGCTCTTAAAATAATTAAATAGAGGGTGAATAATGAAACCTTTGCCTCATCCAGTGTGAGGATAAAATCAATTTATTGGTTCAGTAATATTTCAACTTATAGGTATACCTCTGGTGAATGTTGTTTCTCTTTACATTAAAATTTTTGAAATCTCCTTTGAAGCTGTGAATAAGCATTACAAGATAAGTTTACTTTAAAGAAGAGAGAGTGGACTGTATATGGTTTAAAACTTAAGCATTCCTCATCTTGATGTTAACTTAGACAATACAATGTTGACACTGTTACAGTTGTCAAGACAGATCAGCTATTACCGATCAACTAAACTTGATTAGTGAGTGTAATGCTCCTAAGTTAACTTGATTTCATCAACAAGTAGCACAAACATTGCTAAATTAAAAGTAAATTGGAAAGTCATTCATTCATTCCTACAAGCAGGAAATGAAGGCGAACTATGATTATAGATGTCTCTACGTTACATCGAAATGTTCAGTATTATAATATTTACTTATTCTATGATTCACATAAATACTATAAACAGTAAGAGTTAACTTATGTTTTCATAACAAGAAACATAAGACCTGCGGATGACTCCCGGCAGGTTATAATTAAGTAGACATGAAATAATTTAAGATGCTCCATTAAGTGTGGCTTGGAGACTAACATTAACAAATCATGAATCTAATTTTAACTGTCAAATTTGAACAGTTTATTTTAAACTCGGATATAATCCTTCCGAGTGATGACATGAGACAAGTCTTATATTATAAAGACAAAATGATTAGATTAAATTCGGAGATATATACTGCCGAATGTTAAAATGAAAATAGCTTAAATTATACACACAACACAATTAAAGTGAATTACGGAGTACTACTATTAACATTGAATGATTTAAACTCATGATTACATCTAATAAGTAATATGAGTTGGGGGTAGTGTCTTCGGGTTAAACTAAGCTACCGAAGTTGACGGAATTGAAGCTGCTGTTTCTCCTCCCTCTTGCTGATCTTCCTTCCTGTCAAGTGGTCCTTGTGGTAGAATCGGCAATGGCGCCACTAGATGACTGGACCGACGAAACTCTCCGCTGGCAGTAAAGACGTCGACGACTCGAACTCTGCCATCTGGTCCGGGATACAATTTAGTGACTCGACCCAAGACCCATCGGGTTGGCAGCATGTGTTCCTCCTTTAACAGGACCATTTGACCCACACTCAGATTGTTGCTCGAGTCCTTCTTCCATTTGTGTCGTAACTGCAAAGAATGTAAATATTCCGCCGACCAACGTTTCCAAAATGCTGCTGTGGTCAATTGTATCTGAAGCAGATTGGCATGGACATTAGTGTTATATTTAACCTCCATTGGAAGAGCGAGTAAGGATCTGCCAATTAAGAAATGTCCAGGTGTGAGGGGTAAAAGGTCTAGTGGATCCGAAGACAAGGGACTAAGAGGACGGGAATTCATGCAAGCTTCTATTTGAGTCAATACCGTACAAAATGATTCGAAATTTAAGGTGGTGGCCTTTAACACCTTGTTTAAATGAATCTTCATGGATTTAACCGCTGCTTCCCACAGCCCTCCCATGTGAGGCGCCCTTGGCGGGTTAAACTTCCAACGAATTCCTTCGGAGGCTACATACCGTAGTAGCTTCTCCTCATGAGGACGTTCGTAAATTAATTTTACTAAATTAACGAGTTCACGACTTGCACCGACAAAATTAGTAGCATTGTCGGAATATATCGTATTGGGCCTGCCACGTCTGGCTACGAATCTTCTTAAACAATTTAAGAAATTTGAACTCGTTAAGTCTCCGACAAGTTCCAAGTGAACTGCCTTACTGGAAAAACACACAAAGACACAAACGTAACCCTTAATTATCTTAGAATTCTTATTGCAACCACTCTTCACAGGAAAAGGTCCTGCGAAATCTATCCCCACATGACTGAAAGGAAAATTCGCAGTGGTACGTTCAAGCGGGAGTAATCCCATTAATCTATTGTGTGACAGTGGTTTATTTCTGAAACAAATGACACATGAACGCACCACTCCTTTGACAGTATTATGTCCGGCCAATGGCCAATAGGTCTGCCGCAATAACGACAGTAAGGCTTGAGTACCCAAGTGAATATATTTCAAGTGCGCATCTCGGACAATCATGTGTGTAAGTTTATGCTTATTTGACAAGATAATGGGTGACGTTGATAGAGTTGTTCCCAGAGGAAGTCTACTTCCAACACAAATTAAATTCTCGTGGAATAGAGGGGACAATTTAGCTAATTTACTGCTACTGGGAATTGGATGTCCCTTGCTCAGCAAACGATATTCCAATGGAAATGATTCCATTTGCGATAACCTTATCAAATTATTTAAAGCATCTTTTAATTCTAAAGCGGACGGTTCGTTATTTTCTTTAACGTTTAATTGTTTATTCCTTAGTGGCCGACGAACATATGATAAAACTCGAAGGAGTCTTGGAAGATGAGAATGTTTATCTATCCAATTATTTTCCCTCACAAGGGTAGCGTTAGTGACTACCCTTCTCTCTGGAAGATCTATTGTGATCTCAGGAGGTCTTCGAGGCCATCGTGATTCGTCTAATTTCAACCAACTAGGGCCGTCCCACCATAACGAATTATGATTTAATTCTGATGGTTGAGTCCCTCGAGAAATTAAATCTGCTGGATTGTCTGTAGAGGAGACATGGTACCACTCAATGGGTTGAGATATTGATTGGATTTCGGCCACTCGATTGGCAACGAAGGTGGTCCATTTACATGACTCTCCTCTAATCCAATGCAATGCGACGGTTGAATCCGTCCAATAATATTTTTCATTAATATGAATTGTTAATTGGTCTATTGTTGACTTCATTAACTTTGATAATAACATAGCGGAGCACAGCTCTAAACGCGGAATAGTTACAAAACTGAGCGGAGCGACTCTCGAACGAGAACACACAAGATGACATTTGGAATTTCCCAATTGATCAGTACATTTTACATAAATACAAGCACCATAAGCTTTCTCGGATGCGTCACAAAATCCGTGTGCCTGTATATTAATGACATTATTTAGTATTATCAATCTAGGAATTTTATAAAGTTTCATGACTGTATTGGATAATTGACAATCTTTCCATTTTTTGAAGATTGTCTGAGGAATGAATTCATCCCAACCAATGGTTTGTTGCCAGACAGATTGCATTAATATCTTATAATTAATTAACAATGGAGATAATAGTCCTAATGGGTCGAAGATCTGACTAATTACTGATAAAAAGTTTCTTTTTGTTATATTTTCAGTCTCGACTTCGGTTTGAACCTTAAATACAAAAACGTCTTCCCGCGGTTTCCAAAATAAACCTAAAGTTTTGTGTGATTCGTTAGAGAAGTTAAAATCTGAACAATCGTCAGCTTTAACATCCGTGATTATATCGGAGTTGTTCGATGTCCATTTGCTTAAGGGCATACCGGCTGATAATAATATGGTTTCCAGTTGAACCTTTAATAATTTACCAGCTTCAATAGTATTAGTTCCCGTGAGCACATCATCAACATAAAAATCACGTTCGATCACTTTACTAGCGATGGGATATTTGTTTCTATTCTCCTCTGCTAACTGATTTAGACATCTAGTAGCTAAAAATGGGGCTGAAGCAGTTCCGAATGTTACTGTATTAAGCTTGTAATGCTTGAATTTACTCTGGGGATCTGTTCGCCAAATGATTCGTTGTACATTTTTATTTTTCTCTGCTATTTGAATCTGTCGGTACATCTGCTTAATATCCGCAGTAATCACGTATTTATGGAGTCGAAAGTTGAGTAGTAAACTTAACAAATCTGATTGGACACTAGGTCCCACCATCAAAATATTATTTAGTGAGATATTAGACGTTGTCTTTGCGGACGCATCAAAAACTACACGATATTTAGTGGTAAGGCTAGACTCCTTAACCACGACGTGATGAGGTAAATAACAATGAACCTCATGTGCCTCCGGAGGTTCACACTCTGACATATGTCCTAAATTTATGTACTCTTCTAAAACTTTATTGTATTCCATTTTTAAATTATTATTGGCTAAAAAACGTCTTTCCAAAGTTTTGTGTCTTTTCTCCGCAATGTGCAATGAACTTCCTAATACTACCGGGGAATTTTTATATGGTAAAGCTACACAAAATCTACCGTTTTTATCTCGTGATGTGTGTGCTTGGAAATGTTCCTCACATCTTTTCTCCTCAAGAGATTGATGTTTTACCATAGGAACCTGGTCGATCATCCAAAAGTTTTGAATGTGACTGTCTAATTGACTTAAGCCTATGTGGCTCTTCCCTGGAGCATTATTTACTTCGGGATATGGACCAACTATTGTCCATCCGAATTCGGTATCCTTTAAGATAGGCATACCTTTTCCTAACTGGATGGTTCCTGCTTTCATAGCATGAACGCAAATCTCGGCGCCGAGCAATAAATCGATTGGCGTCGGTTTATTCCAAAGGGGATCTGATAACTTGATTCCCGCTGGTATTGAAATTAACTGTTGATCCAGTTTCACAGTTGGAATTTCGCCAGTAATTTCTGGTAATACCAAACACAACACTTTGGTTGAGTAATTAGTGGTTGAAGACCTTATGGTCACCTTGGTGATGTGACGAATGCTACTTTCTTGATTAGCGATACCTACAATTTTTTGAGAGATTTTCTCTAATTTGAAGTTATTCTTCTTAGCGAAAGATGTGGTAACATAGTTGACTTGTGAGCCGGAATCTAATAATGTGCGACCCTTAACGACCGTTCCATTGGACGTTATAATGTCTACTTGTACCGTGGGTAAAATTATCTCCCTTTGAGAGAAATGAGTAGAATGAGCATTAATTGACTTCCTTCCCGTATTATTTGAACTAAATGTATCGTCCTGATGCAACAAAGTATGATGGTTTTGTTTGCACCTTAAGCAATTATAGTTAGACTTGCAATTTGTTATCTTATGCGATGAATTTAAACATTTAAAACACATGTTATTGGATTTAACGAATTCATTTCTTTCCAAACTGGATTTTGCTTTGAATTTATCACATTTGCCTATGAAATGATTATTTCGACAAAATGCACATGCGTTTACCTTACTTGATGGGTTTTTATTCGCGACATGAGTTCTCCTGATTCGTTGACGGTTATGAGGGAATTCTTTCACCGTAATTACAGATGCAGTAGATTGTAATACGTTACATCTATTCTGCAGAAACGTTTCTAACTTCTCGTACGGTGGCATTTCTCTGTCAACCAGAGATGTTTCCCAGTCCTTTAATAAACTAAATGGTAATTTCCTTAGAACTAAACATGTTACCCATGGATCTAAAATTTCTCTCGCGTAACCCAACGATTCAATGTTTTTAATACACACTGTGACCTGATTCAATAGATTTCTCAATTCGATATGTGATTCTCTTGTGATTAATTTTAAGTCACAAAGTGAATTAATCCTAGTTTTGAGATTAAGTCTTGGTAAATTATATTGCTTGTCTAAAATACTCCAAGCTATTTCGTAATTGTCTGAGCTAATATCTAAACCTGATACAGCTGCCAAAGCGGGACCGATTAAGGATTGATGCAAATATTGCAATTTCGTGACATTCGAATATTCCGTTTTGTTTCCTATTATATTCTTAAAAGCTTGTTGAAACGATTGCCATTCAGATGGATCTCCCTGAAATGTGGGAATGGTTAACGTCGGTAACTTATCTCTAGCAAATTTAATTGTTGCTTGCTCTACCTTTAGTTTACTATCTTGAAGGGATTGGCAATCTAATGCTGCTTTAAGATTTTTAACTGTTATTGTAATTGCATCGTACTCTTCGTCTATTTTGGCCGCTTTCGGTATGTCTGTAAGGTTATCTAAATATTCGTAATGGAGTTTTCGGACATAATCGTATGCTTCTTTAATGGTTTGATACTGTCCTTCATCTAATTCGGAGGATTTATCTATTTTTCCTTTTAGTCTTTGTACCGCGCCTGAATACCTTAATTCTATTGACGTCATTATAACTTCTACTTTATTTTCCTTCGCTAATATTTCTATCGATTGAGTCTGACTTCGAGTCTGATGTATTCTAGAGCTTGACCTGTCTCTAATAGGTTCTACGTCCCTAGTTGGATTTCGACCTTTATGCGACTTGGAAGTCGAAGCTTCTATTTCCTCGTTTTCAGCACTTGACATTTGTTTCAGAAAGTTGCACTATTTCGTCTCATAAATACAGTTGTTCTCTACTATAGCTGTCAATTGAACTATTCGTAGAGATAAGGTAATAATATTCAATGATTAACCGTGAATCTTAATATTCTACTTTAACTATTATCACCAGAATCTATCCAACATATTTTGGAAGAAATTACAACCCTAAATTGGTGGGTGCTTGATTTAAACCACTTTGGGGCTACAAGTCTTGTGATTTATTTTAAATCACCACTGTTTCATCACACATTATGAAACAAAGAGATCTACCGATGTATGAATATGCCGGTATGTACTTGATTTAATCCACTTTGGGGCTACAAGTGTAATTCCACATTTATCGTGGAAGGGGGGGGGGGGGAGGGTGTTTCTACACACATTAAGAAACAAAGATCTACCGATATGAATATACCGGTATGTACTTGGTTTAAGCCACTTTGGGGCTACAAGTATAATTCCACATTTATCGTGGAAGGGGGGGGGGGGAGGGTGTTTCTACACACATTAAGAAACAAAGATCTACCGATATGAATATACCGGTATGTACTTGGTTTAAGCCACTTTGGGGCTACAAGTATAATTCCACATTTATTGTGGAGGGGGGGGGGGGGAGGGTGTTTCTACACACATTAAGAAACAAAGATCTACCGATATGAATATACCGGTATGTACTTGATTTAATCCACTTTGGGGCTACAAGTATAATTCTCCACGTGCTTTGCTAATTTTACACTACATCTGATTTTACACTTTTAATACGAAATTCGATGCGACCGATGAAACATTCCTTCGTAGCGCGATATTATTTTATACAATCGCGTTAATTAATTGTTATACTTTAAAACATATTTTAAAACTGACCTACCCACATGATTGCCTTTTGAACAGATTGCCTGAGATTGAATACATTCACTTACTTGAATATCCTTTACGATGTTTATGTGATCGTTCCGATAATTTTGGATTACCTCTGTGTCCCATGCGTCTTTGTAGGTTATGTTTTTATTTATATATTTTCTGCGTCAATCACGCGGTCATGTACCTCTGTACATCAATCAATATATTGCTGAAATAGAAGCAAACATGTTATTAGTATTGGAAAGGTATGGATAGTAACAAAGGAACGATACCGATTTCTTAATTGACATCCATTTTTTCTCGACCACGTTTTTTCCTATTGGTTTGTCCGTTTGGTGTTGTGGCCTAGGTTACTGGTGTCCGGTTCGAAGTGACCATCATGGAAAAGACTTCGATAATGGTTTGATGTAGTTTATTGAAATGTAAAATTTGCACGTGGTGGTTCAGCGGAGCGTACGGAACACAAGCTGTCCGTACGCCGTCTACTCGGTGACTCTGTCGACCGTCGCGTATTTCCGCTTGGGCCGACACTAATGCCAACTCGTCAATAATGCCAATCGACAATCAGTTAATAAGACTGTTTGCCACACGTCATTACAAAAGTCGGAACACGAACCATTTTTTGTGAGTTAAAGCATCTTGGCCGTTTAAGTTAAAAAATGACACTTAATTTGCACAATCATTTAAATAAAACATTGATTCGTCCATTGATTGAATGCTTAAACAGCGTATGTGTAATCAGCGGGTGGCTTGAGTCCGACTTACACAAAGGATTCCATCTGGCAGTAGACTTACGAGTAGATTAGATTAGAATAATCCCAAAGGTACTTTCCTATTTACCATAATACTTTTGAGTGTTATGTTTATTGGTGATCAGCAAAATCTTAAAAAGGGCTAGTTGAATTATTTTATAGTCATGTGTGGGCCTTGTCCTTGAAGGGTGTTTGTTGCATGGAGTCACGAAAGGGTATTTCGCAATGTGATGTTGATGGAAAGTTGCGCGAGATTGACGGGTCATTGTCACGGTCGGTTTCGCCATCTTCTGAAATACCATCTTGTTGACCACGGAACGTCCACGTGGCTAAAAGATGATGCTGCTGCTTCTGGTATGCGAGGAATGTAGGGTTTCACATGGTGGCTCGTGTGCGAGAAGCCCCACGTAGGTTTATCGACCTTAACGTTACATAAAACGACACTGCGTTTTGTCTATATATCGTTGGTCGGTTTTTTTTTATGACAAATTTTAATGCACTTACTTATAAAGTATGCATTTTTCGGTCTCCTTTCTAAAGCGTATATAACCTTTCACCTTACAGTGTCGAAATGTTACATTCAGGGACAGTCATTATATCCAACGTTGAATTATGTATGTACAATCAATTGATCATTGACATACCACGAAGGAGTGGTGGTATAATATCATTCCATTCATGACCTTGCTTGTCGTTGCATTGTAAAGATTTGTTCTTATTTTTAGCTACAATAAATTCATTGGCGATATAATATGTATCCTTGTTGTAACATTTTAAATATGTGCTATATGTTGAAAAGGTTGATAGATCGAGTAGTAGTTTGACGTATTTATTATTGACATTGTGATGACGTCACAGCAATGTTGAAGACTATTTCAATCATAGATTTCACTTATTTAGTATGCAGTGCATACTATGAAACAGTCGTCCTTAGTGAAGGTAAATTTCGTCATTGCTTATTCAAAGTTATGTCTAATTAAGTACTGTTTCGTTAAATTTTAGACTTCAACTCATTTGTATTTCATTTCAAGAGTTTTTACAGTAGGCAAAGTAAGAATTTCATACACAATTCCTATTTGTTAGAACATCTCAATTGCCCAATAGGAATCGCGTATTTTACAGCAAATCGTCGTGAAATGAATAATATACATACATATGTTGCAGTCGAAGTGTATTTTCAGTTGTAATATATTCCAACTGTCGTTTTAGGTCAGTCATATTCGAATACAATTCAACTAGTAAATTATATCTCTACAAGCGCAAATACACTTTCTACAATGTGCGCCAGTTGTTATATAACAGTTGAGTTTTGACCGATGTTTTTACAACTGCTTTAGAATTCAATAATGTGTTCATATTTGCTAGGTAGTACAAACTATGGTAATGAGTATCGTATTACGATAACTCTAAGAATGTGTTCGAAACAAAAATGTGACTTTCCAACTGAATTTAGCAGTCGAGTTACGTTTTGACAAAAACCTAACCTCTCCATCTAACCTGGTACGAACTTATAGTTGAGATGTATTTTCAGTTGTAATATAATTCGCCATATGAATCAACTTACATGGGTTAGACGGAATATATGCCAACTAGTCAAAATACATTACAACTGAAAACACACTTCAATTATAACGGTAGTTTTTAGTAGGTTAGATGGAATACATTCCAACCAATTAAAATATTATATATTACAACTGGAAGATACACTCATTTCTAACATATACACAAATATGTAGCAACATATGTCGTATCGATCGAACTTTAGCAAGTTTCTAGGCCATATTAATGTTAATGCAAGCAAGTATACCAATTATGATTAATCCAAGGTAATATTATTGTGAAAGATTGGTCTTATAACTCTATCCTTCTAGAAGTATAAGCCGTACGAACTAAATGAAGATACATATGTATGTAAAAAGAAGTTTATACAAACTGAAAATTGATTACACTGTTTGACACGAAAAATGGTTCAGAGATGAGATATGACTTTTCTTATAGATCTACTAGCTGTATTACCCGGCTTCGCTCAGTGTTTATAATATAAACCGCTTAAACATGACTAAGCTAATTTAATTAAAAAAAAAAAAAAAAATTTAAAAATTTAAAAAAAAAAAAAAAAAATAAAATTAAAAAAAAAATAAAAAAAAAAATCAAAAAAAAAAATAAAAAAAAAATCAAAAAAAAATCAAAAAAAAATTTTAAAAAAATCATTTTTTTTTTTTGCCTTCTAGGGCTTCGCCCTCGGCACCCCCCTGAGCCTTTGCCTTCTAGGGCTTCGCCCCTCCACGCCCCATGAGCAATTGCCGTTTAGGGCTTCGCCCCCCTTAGTTAATGCCTTTTAGGGCTTCGCCCCTCCGCACCCCCATGATTAAATGCCGTCTAGGGCTTCGCCCCCCTTAGTTAATGCCTTTTAGGGCTTCGCCCCCCGCGCCCCCAAGATTAATTGCCGTTTAGGGCTTCGCCCCCCTTAGTTAATGCCTTTTAGGGCTTCGCCCCTCCGCGCCCCCATGATTAAATGCCGTCTAAGGCTTCGCTCCCATGATCAGTTGCCTTTTAGGGCTTCGCCCCCCACGCCCCCAAGATTAATTGCCGTTTAGGGCTTCGCCCCCCTTAGTTAATGCCTTTTAGGGCTTCGCCCCTCCGCGCCCCCATGATTAAATGCCGTTTAAGGCTTCGCCCTCATGATCAGTTGCCTTTTAGGGCTTCGCCCCCCACGCCCCCAAGATTAATTGCCGTTTAGGGCTTCGCCCCCCTTAGTTAATGCCTTTTAGGGCTTCGCCCCTCCGCGCCCCCATGATTAAATGCCGTCTAAGGCTTCGCCCCCCTAAGTTAATGCCTTTTAGGGCTCCGCCCCCCGCGCTCCAAAGATTAATTGCCGTTTAGGGCTTCGCCCCCCTGAGTTAATGCCTTTTAGGGCTTCGCCCCTCCGCACCCCCATGATTAAATGCCGTCTAGGGCTTCGCCCCCCTTAGTAAATGCCTTTTAGGGCTTCGCCCCTCCGCGCCCCCATGATTAAATGCCGTCTAAGGCTTCGCCCCCATGATCAGTTGCCTTTTAGGGCTTCGCCCCCCGCGCCCCCAAGATTAATTGCCGTTTAGGGCTTCGCCCCCCTTAGTTAATGCCTTTTAGGGCTTCGCCCCTCCGCGCCCCCATGATTAAATGCCGTCTAAGGCTTCGCCCCCATGATCAGTTGCCTTTTAGGGCTTCGCCCCTCCGCGCCCCCATGATTAATTGCCGTCTAGGGCTTCGCCCCCCTTAGTTAATGCCTATTAGGGCTTGCGCCCCATGAGGCTGGGCCCCACGGGGCTGCGCCCCTTGTGGCGCCCCCTTTTGAGCCCCATGGGGCTGCGCCCCATGAGGCTGGGCCCCCCGGGCCCCCTTCGGGGCCCCACGGGGCTGCGCCCCTTGTGGCGCCCCCTTTTGAGCCCCATGGGGCTGCGCCCCATGAGGCTGGGCCCCCCGCGCCCCCTTCGGGGCTTCACGGGGCTGCGCCCCTTGTGGCACCCCCTTTTGAGCCCCATGGGGCTGCGCCCCATGAGGCTAGGCCCCCCGGGCCCCCACGGGGCTGCGCCCCTTGTGGCGCCCCATGAGGCTGGGCCCCCCGGGCCCCCTTCGGGGCCCCACGGGGCTGCGCCCCTTGTGGCGCCCCCTTTTGAGCCCCATGGGGCTGCGCCCCATGAGGCTGGGCCCCCCGGGCCCCCTTCGGGGCCCCACGGGGCTGCGCCCCTTGTGGCGCCCCCTTTTGAGCCTCATGGGGCTGCGCCCCATGAGGCTGGGCCCCCCGGGCCCCCTTCGGGGCCCCACGGGGCTGCGCCCCTTGTGGCGCCCCCTTTTGAGCCTCATGGGGCTGCGCCCCATGAGGCTGGGCCCCCCGGGCCCCCTTCGGGGCCCCACGGGGCTGCGCCCCTTGTGGCGCCCCCTTTTGAGCCCCATGGGGCTGCGCCCCATGAGGCTGGGCCCCCCGCGCCCCCTTCGGGGCTTCACGGGGCTGCGCCCCTTGTGGCACCCCTTTTTGAGCCCCATGGGGCTGCGCCCCATGAGGCTGGGCCCCACGAAAAAAAAAATAAAAAAAAAAATAAAAAAAAAATCAAAAAAAAAATTTAAAAAAATCAAAAAAAAAAATCATTTTTTTTTTTTTGCCTTCTAGGGCTTCGCCCTCGGCACCCCCCTGAGCCTTTGCCTTCTAGGGCTTCGCCCCTCCACGCCCCATGAGCAATTGCCGTTTAGGGCTTCGCCCCCCATGATCAGTTGCCTTTTAGGGCTTCGCCCCTCCGCGCCCCCATGATTCAAAGCCGTCTAGGGCTTCGCCCCCCGCGCCCCCAAGATTAATTGCCGTTTAGGGCTTCGCCCCCCTTAGTTAATGCCTTTTAGGGCTTCGCCCCTCCGCACCCCCATGATTAAATGCCGTCTAGGGCTTCGCCCCCCTTAGTTAATGCCTTTTAGGGCTTCGCCCCCCGCGCCCCCAAGATTAATTGCCGTTTAGGGCTTCGCCCCCCTTAGTTAATGCCTTTTAGGGCTTCGCCCCTCCGCGCCCCCATGATTAAATGCCGTCTAAGGCTTCGCCCCCATGATCAGTTGCCTTTTAGGGCTTCGCCCCCCGCGCCCCCAAGATTAATTGCCGTTTAGGGCTTCGCCCCCCTTAGTTAATGCCTTTTAGGGCTTCGCCCCTCCGCACCCCCATGATTAAATGCCGTCTAGGGCTTCGCCCCCCTTAGTTAATGCCTTTTAGGGCTTCGCCCCCCGCGCCCCCAAGATTAATTGCCGTTTAGGGCTTCGCCCCCCTTAGTTAATGCCTTTTAGGGCTTCGCCCCTCCGCGCCCCCATGATTAAATGCCGTCTAAGGCTTCGCTCCCATGATCAGTTGCCTTTTAGGGCTTCGCCCCCCGCGCCCCCAAGATTAATTGCCGTTTAGGGCTTCGCCCCCCTTAGTTAATGCCTTTTAGGGCTTCGCCCCTCCGCGCCCCCATGATGAAATGCCGTTTAAGGCTTCGCCCTCATGATCAGTTGCCTTTTAGGGCTTCGCCCCCCACGCCCCCAAGATTAATTGCCGTTTAGGGCTTCGCCCCCCTTAGTTAATGCCTTTTAGGGCTTCGCCCCTCCGCGCCCCCATGATTAAATGCCGTCTAAGGCTTCGCCCCCCTAAGTTAATGCCTTTTAGGGCTCCGCCCCCCGCGCTCCAAAGATTAATTGCCGTTTAGGGCTTCGCCCCCCTGAGTTAATGCCTTTTAGGGCTTCGCCCCTCCGCACCCCCATGATTAAATGCCGTCTAGGGCTTCGCCCCCCTTAGTAAATGCCTTTTAGGGCTTCGCCCCTCCGCGCCCCCATGATTAAATGCCGTCTAAGGCTTCGCCCCCATGATCAGTTGCCTTTTAGGGCTTCGCCCCCCGCGCCCCCAAGATTAATTGCCGTTTAGGGCTTCGCCCCCCTTAGTTAATGCCTTTTAGGGCTTCGCCCCTCCGCGCCCCCATGATTAAATGCCGTCTAAGGCTTCGCCCCCATGATCAGTTGCCTTTTAGGGCTTCGCCCCTCCGCGCCCCCATGATTAATTGCCGTCTAGGGCTTCGCCCCCCTTAGTTAATGCCTATTAGGGCTTGCGCCCCATGAGGCTGGGCCCCACGGGGCTGCGCCCCTTGTGGCGCCCCCTTTTGAGCCCCATGGGGCTGCGCCCCATGAGGCTGGGCCCCATGAGGCTGGGCCCCCCGGGCCCCCTTCGGGGCCCCACGGGGCTGCGCCCCTTGTGGCGCCCCCTTTTGAGCCTCATGGGGCTGCGCCCCATGAGGCTGGGCCCCCCGGGCCCCCTTCGGGGCCCCACGGGGCTGCGCCCCTTGTGGCGCCCCCTTTTGAGCCCCATGGGGCTGCGCCCCATGAGGCTGGGCCCCCCGCGCCCCCTTCGGGGCTTCACGGGGCTGCGCCCCTTGTGGCACCCCTTTTTGAGCCCCATGGGGCTGCGCCCCATGAGGCTGGGCCCCACGAAAAAAAAAATAAAAAAAAAAATAAAAAAAAAATCAAAAAAAAAATTTAAAAAAATCAAAAAAAAAAATCATTTTTTTTTTTTTGCCTTCTAGGGCTTCGCCCTCGGCACCCCCCTGAGCCTTTGCCTTCTAGGGCTTCGCCCCTCCACGCCCCATGAGCAATTGCCGTTTAGGGCTTCGCCCCCCATGATCAGTTGCCTTTTAGGGCTTCGCCCCTCCGCGCCCCCATGATTCAAAGCCGTCTAGGGCTTCGCCCCCCGCGCCCCCAAGATTAATTGCCGTTTAGGGCTTCGCCCCCCTTAGTTAATGCCTTTTAGGGCTTCGCCCCTCCGCACCCCCATGATTAAATGCCGTCTAGGGCTTCGCCCCCCTTAGTTAATGCCTTTTAGGGCTTCGCCCCCCGCGCCCCCAAGATTAATTGCCGTTTAGGGCTTCGCCCCCCTTAGTTAATGCCTTTTAGGGCTTCGCCCCTCCGCGCCCCCATGATTAAATGCCGTCTAAGGCTTCGCCCCCATGATCAGTTGCCTTTTAGGGCTTCGCCCCCCGCGCCCCCAAGATTAATTGCCGTTTAGGGCTTCGCCCCCCTTAGTTAATGCCTTTTAGGGCTTCGCCCCTCCGCACCCCCATGATTAAATGCCGTCTAGGGCTTCGCCCCCCTTAGTTAATGCCTTTTAGGGCTTCGCCCCCCGCGCCCCCAAGATTAATTGCCGTTTAGGGCTTCGCCCCCCTTAGTTAATGCCTTTTAGGGCTTCGCCCCTCCGCGCCCCCATGATTAAATGCCGTCTAAGGCTTCGCTCCCATGATCAGTTGCCTTTTAGGGCTTCGCCCCCCGCGCCCCCAAGATTAATTGCCGTTTAGGGCTTCGCCCCCCTTAGTTAATGCCTTTTAGGGCTTCGCCCCTCCGCGCCCCCATGATTAAATGCCGTCTAAGGCTTCGCTCCCATGATCAGTTGCCTTTTAGGGCTTCGCCCCCCGCGCCCCCAAGATTAATTGCCGTTTAGGGCTTCGCCCCCCTTAGTTAATGCCTTTTAGGGCTTCGCCCCTCCGCGCCCCCATGATTAAATGCCGTCTAAGGCTTCGCCCCCATGATCAGTTGCCTTTTAGGGCTTCGCCCCCCGCGCCCCCAAGATTAATTGCCGTTTAGGGCTTCGCCCCCCTTAGTTAATGCCTTTTAGGGCTTCGCCCCTCCGCGCCCCCATGATTAAATGCCGTCTAAGGCTTCGCCCCCATGATCAGTTGCCTTTTAGGGCTTCGCCCCTCCGCGCCCCCATGATTAATTGCCGTCTAGGGCTTCGCCCCCCTTAGTTAATGCCTATTAGGGCTTGCGCCCCATGAGGCTGGGCCCCCCGGGCCCCCTTCGGGGCCCCACGGGGCTGCGCCCCTTGTGGCGCCCCCTTTTGAGCCCCATGGGGCTGCGCCCCATGAGGCTGGGCCCCACGGGGCTGCGCCCCTTGTGGCGCCCCCTTTTGAGCCCCATGGGGCTGCGCCCCATGAGGCTGGGCCCCCCGGGCCCCCTTCGGGGCCCCACGGGGCTGCGCCCCTTGTGGCGCCCCCTTTTGAGCCCCATGGGGCTGCGCCCCATGAGGCTGGGCCCCCCGGGCCCCCTTCGGGGCCCCACGGGGCTGCGCCCCTTGTGGCGCCCCCTTTTGAGCCTCATGGGGCTGCGCCCCATGAGGCTGGGCCCCCCGGGCCCCCTTCGGGGCCCCACGGGGCTGCGCCCCTTGTGGCGCCCCCTTTTGAGCCCCATGGGGCTGCGCCCCATGAGGCTGGGCCCCCCGCGCCCCCTTCGGGGCTTCACGGGGCTGCGCCCCTTGTGGCACCCCCTTTTGAGCCCCATGGGGCTGCGCCCCATGAGGCTGGGCCCCCCGCGCCCCCTTCGGGGCTTCACGGGGCTGCGCCCCTTGTGGCACCCCCTTTTGAGCCCCATGGGGCTGCGCCCCATGAGGCTGGGCCCCCCGGGCCCCCTTCGGGGCCCCACGGGGCTGCGCCCCTTGTGGCGCCCCCTTTTGAGCCCCATGGGGCTGCGCCCCATGAGGCTGGGCCCCCCGGGCCCCCTTCGGGACCCCACGGGGCTGCGCCCCTTGTGGCGCCCCCTTTTGAGCCTCATGGGGCTGCGCCCCATGAGGCTGGGCCCCCCGGGCCCCCTTCGGGGCCCCACGGGGCTGCGCCCCTTGTGGCGCCCTCTTTTGAGCCCCATGGGGCTGCGCCCCATGAGGCTGGGCCCCCCGCGCCCCCTTCGGGGCTTCACGGGGCTGCGCCCCTTGTGGCACCCCCTTTTGAGCCCCATGGGGCTGCGCCCCATGAGGCTGGGCCCCCCGGGCCCCCTTCGGGGCCCCACGGGGCTGCGCCCCTTGTGGCGCCCCCTTTTGAGCCCCATGGGGCTGCGCCCCATGAGGCTGGGCCCCCCGGGCCCCCTTCGGGGCCCCACGGGGCTGCGCCCCTTGTGGCGCCCCCTTTTGAACCTCATGGGGCTGCGCCCCATGAGGCTGGGCCCCACGGGGCTGCGCCCCTTGTGGCGCCCCCTTTTGAGCCCCATGAGGCTGGGCCCCCCGCGCCCCCTTCGGGGCTTCACGGGGCTGCGCCCCTTGTGGCACCCCCTTTTGAGCCCCATGGGGCTGCGCCCCATGAGGCTGGGCCCCCCGGGCCCCCTTCGGGGCCCCACGGGGCTGCGCCCCTTGTGGCGCCCCCTTTTGAGCCCCACGGGGCTGCGCCCCTTGTGGCGCCCCTGGCGGGGCCCCATGAAGCTACTCGCCTTGCGCCCCCGCGGGGGTGAATCCATTGAAACGAAAAAAAAAATCGGCGCCCATGGATCGAAAAAAAAAAAAAATCGAATCACGTGTTCGATGACGTCACCGATCTACGGACGAAGACGACGAAGACGACGAAGACGACGACGACGACGACCAAGGATATTTACATACAAAGTCTCTTTCCAAATTATAGATTAGATGCCCAGTAAACATGAATCTGGTAATAAAAAATGTTGATTGGATCGAGATTCGGAGATATATGTATGTGTTTTTTAAATCACGCGATTTTTCTATATCTTGGTGTTGTTCGGTCGATGTCTCAAAATCTTTATAAGTTGGAATATTGAAAATTGGAATCTATAGTTGGGTATTTTATCTTCCATTTGTAGTACTTTTCAGCTTTCAAATCTCTCCAAGTAGTTGTTCAGTCAAATCGAAAGCCAAAAGTACGTATTTTCACTTGGGATTTTTTCCCACTCTTTAATACTATTTTATATTGAATTTTTTCTATTGAAACATGTTTATTGAAATAGTGTTCTGGCCACACTATTTTTTGTTTTCGTTTAAAAGGGTTAATTGGAAGTGTGCTGAATTTTAAATCGGTAAAATTGCGAGATAAAAGCTCGTACTAGTATTTACTCGTATTTACACGAATCTGAATTGAATTAATGGGGATAATATATTGAATTGTTTTTATATGAGAATTAAATAAAATTCCACTTAGAAAAATCATATTTCAACTATTCTTGTGGATAGCTGGATAGCAAAAATTCTATTGATAACTGGCTTACCTCGATAAAATAAACAATTGTTAGCTATTCATTTGTAACAAGCAAGGCTTTAACCTAGACATTGGCGTTTAAATTGAGTTCATAAGTGGTAGTCTAGGTAGGTAGACGTGGAAGGCTTCTTAGCTTTAGTATGGGGTTGATTTTAATTGGATTAACCCATGCATACAATATATTATGTAATGCGTTGCTGCTATTCGTTTGCTGAGGCAATTGAGCACTGACCCGAGTAGTACTGCGCTTCAGAATGATTTAAATTATGTGTCTTGTGCCGCAAATATTAGATTAGCTTGTGTTTGTGTGTGTTTGCTGTGATAACAACAAGAGGGTCTACGTCACACGTTTGCTCTTTCAGACACAACAAGAGCGGCTGTCACCGTTTGTTGTCCATCAGGTCGATTGATTGCAGTAGAGTCTCGTTCGACATGTGGTTGGATTATCGTTCAGACAAACATTTGTATAGGTTTTCGAAAGCGACTGACGTCTCCGACGAGCAAACTCTTCTTCTTCTCGTGGGACTGTTACTGGCCGCGCTGAAGGCCGCCAAGGACGAGGAATTCTCGTGGACGAGCAAACCCACCAGCTGGTCACCCACGCTTCTGGTGGCTCACATCAACGAAAGAGAAGTCGACATACGAGCGATCAATCTCTTTTTTTTTACTTTATCGAAAAAACTTGTAAATTTCACTTTCGTATACAACCGAAAGCGTCGTAGTAGATATCTGTAATCTTGACACATTTAAAAGCGCTTGGGCAAGATGAATTCCGGTGGTCTTAAATTCTGAAGCAACTTTTCATTTTCCACAAATTATACTTTCTCGAAAATTAAAACGGAGCTTTTTGGTGACTAAAATTCTTCACATGCTATCCATTGATGCAACTACCTATACTCAGTGTACTCCTTAATTGTTTTCCAATTATCTTCTGGAGAAGGCGATATGTATGTATGTCCTATATTTATATGTACACGTGCATTCTGGCTGACTCAGATAGTGTCTTTCTTTGCACCCTATGCGTGAGGATCATAGCTGGAGCTGGACTTCACGTTCAGCTTTATATTGGTTTATTATTTATTTATTTAATAGTTTTGGACCATTGTGGCATTACAGGAAGAACCTAATGCGCCACAATGGCCTACATTTGAAAAATATATAAAAACATGATATAAAACAAGTAAACTGTAAATAAAGGAAAAAAGCAAAAGCAGAAAACATGGTAAAATAAAAAAAAAAAAAGTAACAAAAGGAAAATAATACATCATTCAGAGAGAAAAAAAAATATAACAAAAGTGTAAAAATTAAAAATAAAATCCATAAATCCCATTCTTTGTTTACACTGAACAAAATTAAAATAGTATATAAAAATATATAAAGGAGAAAGAAAAAGTAAAATAAAATAAAACAAAATATAAATAAAAATAAAATCACAGCGAGGCCCAAATGGAAGAGAGTAGATTAAGATTCCACTCATTCATCACATTCAAATTAAGAAAGTAATGATGAGCGCAGGTTACCAGATAAATATGTTAAAATAATATCCGATAATCTACGCTCCCCAAGGTGGAAAATATCACATTCAGGGACAGCAGCAACGATTACATTGAATAGCTCTTGGAATAGGAGCCATTCGAAAAAGAACTGTGCGAGCAGCAGGTACAACCATCAAATGATGATGTCTACCGCGCACATAATTATTAGGGACATAAAGTCCCAACTGTTCCAGCAACAACGGGCATGACGTATTACCACGCAATAGCTGGAGAACGAAACGAATTAACGAGAAGTTTCTCCGAAGTTCAAGGGAATTATACCCAAGCATGCCCAAAAGAAAAGGAGTAGGATTATGGTCTCACAGCTCTTTTTTGAATGGCTCCTATTCCAAGAGCTATTCGACTTGTCAATTAAATCGTTGCTGCTGAGCCTGAATGCCATATTATCCACCTCAGTGAGCGTAAATTATCGGATATTATTCTAACCTATGTATGTATTTGTCTGGTAGCCTGCGCTCATCATTATTTTCATAATTGAATGTGATTTATAAGTGGAATTTTGATCTTTTCTCTTCCATTTGGGCCTCTCAGGGGTGTTTTGTATTTTAAGGCTGGTTCTTATTTATTATGTGCAAGACATTTCCCTAATTAAGTTTTTTATGATTTTGTTTAAATGTATTTTTGTTATCTCTCTGTATTTTTTTCAACCATTTTGGTGCATTGGGGATTCCTGTAATGCCACGATGGTCCAAATTTAAAACTTAAACTTAAATATTCTCTACAAAATATATTTCCCTAGCGAGAACTTGCATTCTGAATGCTATTGTGCATATCACGACCGGAATGGTCGTGAATAGAATACTATTTGTATGATCCAGTAGTGCATATATGTACGTAGATAATGGTCTCAGTAATCTGTTTAAATTGAGATCAGAAATAAGATTACACACTCGTTACATGTTAATCGCATTGGTTTACATGTACATATGTAAATCGTCTGTAATTTCACTTGTACTGTTTCAACTGTGAAGATGATGACACGTGTGAGCTGATTTTTTCACTTTTAAAAGCTTACAATAATAGCATTATTTTCGTTTTCACATTTTCACAAATAATAGTTTTCGGCTTGTATCAATCGTTAGCAGTTTTCATCTTCTTTTCTGTTAAAGTTTCGAATCCGTCAAAGATGACCGAATTTTTACTACAATTTTTCGAAAACATCGTTAATATCTCGCACTCTCTAATTGAGTGTTTTAATTGGCTTTGGTATGTCGGAGCCGAAGACGACGGTTGCTTTTGAGCAATTTTTTGACCAATTAAGGGACTGCAGACGTAGACTAATGTGAGCCACAGGACCAAATCGTGCTTCGAGATAATTGCCAAGATCTTGCTCAAGTTTTGGACATACTCACATCAATTTTAATTATAGTAATTAACACTCAAATGCACAGATCAAAATTAAACTGCAAAAATGTAGCATATAGCCGAGTATTAATAATCCTTTGTGCATCAATCAAAAATTCACATCCTGACATATGCACGCACTATTTCAAAAACTTTCATCAATATTGTTATCATAAAATTACTATTTTTATTATATGTAAAAAATCAAGTTTTGACTTGACCTTCGAGCCTAATTGTAAAGTAAATATATATGTAAATCGGTAACTCTTTCTTGAAACATGCCTTAGGGCGAAATCACACAGGGAGGAACGGCACGTTGTGTGCTTGGCTCCCCGATGTGGGGGTTCTCCTACATTTCTTCAAATACGAGATACACCATTATCAATCACTGTCAAGCAAGTCCGTTTGTCTGTTTGTCTGACTTTCTGTCTGTCTGTCTCGTATAGGCTCCTAAACCACTCAACCGATTACGATGGGACTTTCAAGATTTATTGTATGCATGTCCGGGAAGCTTACTGTGAAAAAAAAAACATCTTAATAATAATATTCGTAATTACGATTTTACCGACGCGAAAGTTTGAAGCGCCATTGTGTAGTCAAGGAAATGTGTTCGTTGGTAACCACGTTACCATGTGGTTTATGACGACACTGCTTTGAAGTTGAGCTCCAACCATCACCTAAAACGGGAACGGGAATTGCATGCGTTATTGTAGTATTGCAGCGCATGCCGGGTTCAGCTAGTACAAGGATAAAATTTTACCGAAAACACTCCAGGGGGATGATTTTGGAATGGTGTATACTGGGCATACCATGAATATGCCCAGTATACACCATGTGTCGCGTCCCTTCCTGTGTGATTTCGTCCTCAAAGTTCATCTAAAAATGACGTCACATAATTTTGACCTCCCTCCTGTTTTCATTCCCAGAAATTATTGATTTTATATTTTATCGGTTTTGCGAATTAGGGTTAGATGTTATTTATGGATGATTCCCTCTTGTAATTTTGCAAGTCTGATTCCTCTCGGGATATATATTATAATATGGAAGTTATGGTCGAAAGGGACTATCTCCAGATAGGACCATTTTTTTTAGTCATACTCTCTTGGTATTCATCTAATTCTTATACAAACATTCGTACTATCTAGAGATAGCAAGAAGCCGATAACGCTGGTATGTACAATATCTGCTCTTCTTGCTGCATTCCATTCTCCAGTCACTTGAGAGACTTTCAGCAGCATAGTTTTCTTGGTGGAGATCACAAATGCTTCGGAACCGATCCGATCACAAAGCCGGAAAGCACAAGTGACGTCACGGAGGCCTTCGATAACAGACGTGGTGTCGCGACTTTGATAACAACCGACTCCTACACACACACACATATACTGCTAATACCGGTCGACCAGTGAAACTGGCGATCAGTCCGGCTTCAGTGGCTGCCGGTGCAGGGTCGCTACTCAAGTGAGCTGCATCGCCAATGCAAGAATGCAGTTGGCTCTAGTGTTCGCAACGGTGCGTGAACATTAATTTTACGAGAAGTGTATGGTGTGTGTGTGTGTAATTTAGAACGCGCGATAAATTTAATATACTAATAGTTTTTAATACTTGGTAATAAAAAAAGTGGAACGCGTGGAGTGCACTGTGCGTCATTGTCAGTGGTATTACATATATTGATCCCAACATTAGGACGCGTGATAAGGGTGCGCATGAGTTGTAAAGTTAAGCTTTAGATAACAAAAGCTTTGTGCTTCTGAATGGTATTGGATAGACTTTTGCAAAAAGGATCCAACACACGTACGCCGAAATCACACAAGAAGGAACTTGGTTTTTTTACATACCTCCTTTACGTTTCACTTACGATTACAATTCAGGAAAAAGTTTGCCTCTTATCCGATCGTTTTCATACTTTTCCATATTGCTCATTTTGGTCATCAATATAAGTAAATGGATCCTCCGCCATTACGATGGTGCAAAATTATCGTGTAAGATGTGTTTGGAATATGCCCGGATAGATAGTTGTTGACGTTTATCTACCGTTTGTTTATTAGTTTTATTAAATACTTTTAAACATGCTAAAAAATGTGGCATGCCTTGCACATGTTCATGGCACGCCCAACACACATCGTTCCAAAATCACCCCCTGGAGTGTTTTTGGTAAAATTTTATCCTTGCTTGACAGTGATCGCTAACGGTGTATCTGATATTTGAAGAAATGTAGGAGAACCCCCACAGCGGGGAGTCAAGCACATGACGTGCCGTTCTTCCCTGTGTGATTTCGCCCTTAATCTTTTCCGTAGTGTAATAGCAAAGATTGATAATGGTAGGCAACGTTTGTCTTCATTTCTCTATATTTTGGACCATTTAAGGTCGTTGTCTTAATTGTTATAATTGATTCGGATCCTTTTTCCATAACATTTTAACTGCCCGGTAATTATGCGTGAGCAACGTTATTATGCATGTACGAAGCAGAAAGTTCATAATTGGTCAATCTCAAACGTTTGGCGAAAATATTTCGTTTCTTTTTCACTCTAAACTTTAATTAAGGGTTTGCTTTTAAAAAAGACTTTTCAAGGTTTGAACGATTTTTATAGTACACTTGCCAATTGAATTTTCTTTAATTTAAAGAATTTTTGTATGTATGTTGAATGTACTAATAAGCTGGCTAGCTATTTCGTGAGGTCACCATCAGGTGTTTATTTTCCAAACTGCCACATTTTTCGTTATCGGCATCGACGCGATGTGTTCTTTGTTTATGTTTGTTCAGATGCGAATTACAACCGCAGAAAAGACACCATTTTGTCGACGCGTCTCTAACACCTTTGTGCCCCTTACAAAATTGAGAAGACGACGTGTTAAATTAATGCGCAATCTCCTCCCCCGCCCCTCTCTAGTTTACATACGCATGTATTGTTTCATGAAAATGCAGCAATTTTAAAAATAATTGTATTCAATGTGCAAGTTCAGTGTACTACTAGCTGACAGGCTGTATTAATTTTGAATTTGCATTGAATATTTTGCGACATATAGCGTAGCCGAAATGATTAATATTCATTAGCACATTTCGGCATCATTACAAACGAAAAGTGTATCGGAAGATGTTACAATGTTGAATTCTAATGAACGGATAATGATCAGCCGAGTGGCCTCATTCAATAGACACGGTAACACTTTCATCGATCCGTATAGTTTTAGTGGAGAGATTCGAGCCAACGAACGATGAATATTTTTGAATCTTATTAATACGTAATTATGTTTAGTGGTTTATTTGACGTTTGCGTACGAAGAAATTAATATTCATTTTATTTCAACATTGTTAAATTACATGCAAATTTCTTGATAAGAAGCCGCCAGTGTGTACTTTGGATCAGTTTATCCGACTCGTAAGACTACATTTTTTACAAGGTTCTTCTATATTTCACTTAGCTCATTATTATTTTTATTACAAGGCTCTTCTATATTTCACTTGGCTCATTGGTCTGACAACATATTATTATATTATATCCTACATTCTTCCGATCGTTTTGAAACGTTGCCATTTTGCGCGGTTTGGTCAACGATAGATATTTAAATCAATTCCGCCAATACGACGGTGAAAAATAATCGTAATAGACACGTTTAAAAATGCAAACATTTTGGACATCTTGACGTTTAGGGGTCAGTAACCTGCTATGTTTGACTTTCCGCCACCCTCTCGTTTTGTCAGATTTTAATTATTTAAACGCCTGTAACTTGTCTTTTTATTACATACCTCCTTTACGTTTCACTTACGATTACAATTCAGGAAAAAGTTTGCCTCTTATCCGATTGTTTTCAATAAATAAAATTATTGACATTTTTATTCAAAATAATAATTTTATATACAAATTATGTATAGAAGAGTTATGTTTTAAAAAAACTTTTTTTTTCACACTATATATTATTAATAAGTCAGAGATAGTATGAAAAAGTTTATGCATGTGTAATAGATTTTATTAGATGTACAGAACAATATGTTATATGATATTATAGAAGGAACTAACTTACCTGTATTTTTACAAGCCTATTCTGTTTTTGAGTTTATGAATAAGCAGACTTACGAAATGTGAGCTATATTAAACAAAAAATATGTTATTATATAAAATGTTACAAGTTTTTTTACAAACATACATACATATCACGCAATAAAGTTATAAAATAAAGTTTATATTGAAAAATATGCTTTAGTAAGTTAATGGTTTTATAAAGAACCATGTTTAGACTGCACGTATGTATTTGTTTTCATATAAACTCATATAAATACTTAAATAAAATAAAATTCTTTTGTTTTTCAAATTAATTTTTCTAATATGAAATCCCATATAAGGGGCTATGTTAGTTTCATATAAATGTTATGAAACATTCAATATATACGTATTTTCAAGCAATAATATTATGAAAAAGCATACAAACGTGTTTATATTATTATGATTAAAAGTAATCGTAATGTATTGAAAAAAAAGTTGATACGTTGAAATCTAGTATTGTTCCCAACTTCAAACGTCAAGTCAAATCGGGAGCGGTTCAGTCGTAACAGCTCGATTTCCATCCGTACATGCGCGCACGCACCGTTTGCATTTTAACGGTCAAAAATGCAGATTTCGAACTAAATATGTAAATGTCTTCCACGATTCGAGCGAAATATACATATGAGTTGGTGGGCATTGTGTGATTCAGTTCGGTTCAACAGATTTTTTCCCCTTTGGTCTCCTGTGTGCATACTCGCCGTGAGCTGCCGGCCCGGGGCGCTCTTCGCCCCAATGGCCCCGTTTTGTCGTCACGACCACCTCTCTCTTGCCCTACTGTTGCCCAAGTTATGTCTTTTCGAAGAGCGACATCAGCGCGAATGACCGAAGCGGACCTCGGCGGATGTTGCCACCGTCCTCCGTCTGCGTAAAAATCAAAATGTGGAAAACCTTTCTCTTTTGTTCGAGAGAGTGATTTTAAAATAGCTCTCTCTCTCCCCGATAAACAAACAATAAAAAAGTCCGCTTCGAATTAATTAACCGCTCGTTTGACAGTTGGCGACATTGAATTTTGCTGCCGTAGCGCGACGTATAGCAACCATCGCAAAGGGGGAAATGAAACAATAGTGAAATCAATTAAATGTGTGCATAATCATTAGGGTCAGGGATTTTCCTCATCGTTGGATTTATTCATACGAGAAGTTTGATACGTGCTCGCGAGGTAACGAATAGGAACCATGCCCGATCGCATTGTTATCAAACCATAAATAAATTGCAAAGAAAATTGCTCGTTATCGTCGACTGTGTAACGAAATGATACGACAAAGAATTTATATGCGTTTTTTTTCTATTTTATTCTATGCAAGTCTATGATACGGAAGTGCTCAACTGTTGTCATTCCATGACAAAATTCTCGAATAATACAATGTAGTTTATTAACATGCAATTTTCACACCACGTCCCCTTCCCCTTTGAAATGTCAAGTCAATTATTTTTTTTGCAATCAATCAATTTCAATTTAACTGAATATAAAGTGGTATATAATAAAAAAGGGGAAACTAGTATACATAGTATACTTGTTAATACTTTCGCTTTCTTCTTACGAATATGTTCCACTTTTTATTTCAAGTTTAAGTGCATGAAAAAAGTTTTGTTTCGACGCTCGAAAGAATGCGATTACTTTTTTAACAAATAATGCAGCTATTTTTATCGCATTTGTAATGTATGTATGTATGTAAAGATAGCATATGTACATTGTCAAGATAACGCTTTAATTTATTCAAACTGCACTTGTGTTCCCTTAAATTATTATATCTTATCAACTATCTTCAACTTGTTTCTGCCTCTTCGTTCCGTCATCGTTTTAACATTTCATTGTTTTAACTGCTTCGCTACCGATTTTCTTTCGCGAAAATAAAAACAATCACAAAAAAGCCACTACTTGACATTTTAGAAAACTACCATCCAATTAAATGGTTTATAGCAGAGTTGATTTTCTCAATCGTTATAATCGTTACTTTTAACTGTACTTCAGCCACCATCAACAGGATGTCCCAATGGACGTACATATATACTTTACCGTTCTGTTCATTTCAAGTGTCCACTGATTGTCGTTTTTTTTTCAATTTGGTTTTACTTATTTTTACTCTTCTAAATACTTCCGGTAATAGCGGTAAGTACACGCAATGGTCGCGAATATTTCTCTATTCTTTGTGTCATTTTCGCACAAGAGTGCTAGCTTATCGCAAATTAGTCATTATTAGCACTGGTTCAAAGGGGCTTCTGGTATTTTCTTTGTCCGAACCAATTTGGGCCCGACATTTTGCGGTGTCATTGCAACGATTTCGTAATTCGGAGTCAGCGACCAAAAGCGATTCACATCCAGATATGTACATACATACATACATAGATAGTTAAATGGTTCAATAATGTATCGTGCAATTGCCTCAAATGAGGAAAGTAATTTGTTAATTTGACCACAATGGGTAATAGGTGAAGGTTTACGTGACCGCATTAGTCATCTGTGAACTAACTATGACGACTTTCCATCGACTTTTGAACATTAGTACTAAATTAATTAGTCGATAAGAGTTAAATGCGCTTTTGGATAGTAAAAAGTGGCGCAGGGGTTCAATCTACGACGGAAGTGTAACGAACTCCGTTGTGCAAGATAGTCCGTTTCCGTTCAAATTTCATTACAAGGAAATGTTTTCCGATAAAATGTGTATGCGTTGTTATTTTAAGTCGAATCATTGAAATTTCAAAATTTTAACGTGATTATTTTGATAATTTCAGATGGACACGAGCGGAAATGCCAGTGGAAGCAATTCTTCAAATGGACAAGGTGCGGGAGAGGTCGTCGAGCTGAGACGCGAGCTGGCCAATGTTCATCGAGCTTTGAGGATTCAATCGGAAGCTTTAGCTCGTCAGCAACAAAAAACTGGAGATCTAACTCTCAAATTGGCTAGTCACAACTCGACAGCAGCCAAACGGCTTCAGGCAAGAGACCAACAGCTCACGGCGCTTCTTCACGCTTTATTCATCCTAGAAGCCAAGTTGAAGAGGGAGCAAAAACAAATTAACCAACAGCTTCACACTAAAAACGTACAGTTGCAACTGCAGCGAGAGCAAATCAAAAAATTGAAGCAAGATCCGCTGCTCAAGAATTCGACGTACTGTAGGAATTGTCAACATTTAATCGGATCGACGAGCGAGCAGACAAATATAGAGACCGATCCAGAATTTCATAGTTTGGACAGCGTTGAATCGCATAATCCTAACAACTTTGAGCGAAGTCTCAGCTTTCAAGAGAAACAGCAACAGCACTTTCAAAAAAATTCGCGTCTGAGCAAAAGTTTTCAGCTGCCTAAGAGTGAGCTTGTCAACCATGACAATACAAGTTCCAGTGAAGAAGTTTTCGAGAGCAGTGACGCTTGTTTTAATCAAGCGAAAGGAGGCACTTATGTAAAGAATAAGCAAGCTTTTGTTAGGAAAGATGTAACTAGAAGATCTAGAAAGTTCTCTGGTAGGAAACACAGTAGCGCTTACTTGGATACAGTTCAAAAGCGACAAAGCAATAGGAGTCAAGTAAGCAGCAGCAGTGCAGAAGATGGAGCTCAATCTGAAAAAGACTCTAAATTCCGCTTGAATGAAGATTGTTCAAATTATGATATAGGCGAGGAGATAACTAAGGATATAGAAAGGGCTTCTAACAGAATTGACGAATTGCTAAACGCGTCACAAAGCAGCGAAAAAACCATTTTGAACGACAGTGTGCAGTTGCGATTACATAAAAATATTCATAGAGAAGAATCTTTAAGTAAAAAAATTGATAATTTGCATGGAATAAGAAAACAACCTTTGTCTGAAAGATTATCATTTCAAGACTATTCAACAAGCGATAATTTTGAAAGCAAATCCAAAAAACAATCCAATGCAGACATTGATAAACCCTGGTACACGAATAGCAGCGATCCAGAACCTGAATTGGAATGCCATTATGCCATAAAGAAGGAGAAGTTAAACAGATACAGATGCAAATCAGCAGATGACATTTTAGTTGCAACATTCAACGACACCGTCATGAACGACGCGATGGCTAAAATACCATCCGAGTACCTGCCGACACCTACCAACACTTGTCGAAAGACAAAAAGCAAAAGCAAAAGTAGCAACGATAATACAACGAATCGTAAAGATGTGCCAAATAATAGTAATAGCAAATTAGTCAATGGAAGTTTTGAGAGTGGTAACAAATTTGACAATGAACCAAGTGAAAATTGGTATGCCAGTGCGAGCGATCAAGACGAAGACCAAACTTGTGAAATATATAAGAACAATCCCGTACTGGAGTGTGTTAATCAAATTTTATTGCAAAACTCACTCGACGAGAGCACGACTGACAATCCAAGGCCTCACGAATCGGCTAGTCCGAAAGCTTCAACGAAGAGAGTACAATTCTCAACCTTAAATAGCATATCTTTCGAAGAACACGTCAAAAGAAACGGAGAAGAGATCCTTAACAAATCCCAAAAAGACGTACAAAGATCAGATATAAGGCGCAGTAATAATAAAATTGTCAAGTTTAGTCTTGAAACTGCTTCGGAGCATAGTTATGAAATTCCTACAAACTCGGAGGGATTCAACTATGAAGTGCAAAGCATTTATAGCAACGATTATGAGCCGATTATAACGAAGCCATGTAACATACCCATAAGCAATATGCAAAAGAGTAAATTGAAACCAGTTCCTTTACCGAGATCAATAAACAGTGTGAACAAGGTTAACGACGGCTCAAAGAAAGTGTCCGTTGTTAAAAATATGGCAATGAGTTTAGAGAATAAAATGAACGCTAATCATTACGTCGACATGGAAATCAAAGTCGGAAACAGTCAAGTAGTGACGATGTGCAGGAGAAAAGTTCCTAGAGTGCCGCCGGCGTTACCACCGAAGCCGAAGAATCTAGTTTCTAAGTTTAAGCTGAACAGTGCTTTGCCGACGACCACTCCTTTGTTGAACTCTGAAACCGTTGAGTCAATTCAACGGAAGGCTGACGTTCCAAACTCCAGGGCAAAGCACGACTCCGTATGCGGATCGACCAAATCGAGCGTTGGCACCGAGCCCGACTACTGTTCGATATCGGAGATAAACGTTCCAGTAGTCAGTGCCGGCAAAAGAAGTATGATACATTCGCAAACAAGCGTAGAGATACACGCTGAACAATTCTCACCCAACATAGCCGAAAGGCGCCCTACTATTATACCTAAAATGGCTACAATATCAAAGATTGCTCCGAATAGACAAATCAGCGACAAGGACATACCCAAACTTCCTCAAGTGACCGAGATCATAATACCAGAAGATGACGAAGTCAAAGAAAGTTCCCCACCGAGGATACAACATGATAACTATCCAATGAACTCGTCACAACATGTACTAACCAACAATAAAATAGACAATAGAAATTCAATACAAATGGGCCATTCAATATCGAGCATTTTAACAGATATAAAAAACAGAAGTGCTAGCATGCAAGATGTCAACAAATGCATGCTATTACCAGAGCACAACATGAAGCAGTATGCAACGTACGGAGAGTACAATTATGTCAAAAGTCCAGACAAAACCAAATTGCCTACGTTCGAAGTCGCCGATAATGAGTGTGAAAAATTTGATTTGTCGCAAAATTTCGAAGAGTTTAAAATAGACGATTGTGAATTCAACAACATGTCGACAGCCGAAGAGTATAAAATTGGCTCAAGCGACGGAGGCAGTACAGATTCAACGACCGATGATACCAACACCATACCCGAATCGGTCAAATCTCACGACACCACATCGACAAAGAAGACAGAATGCCTGTACAAAATAGAATTCACAGCTGAAGACGATTTGAAAGTCAAAAAGATCGGCTCGGAGAACTACGAGTCGTTCAACAAAGCGTCGAAGCTGGCGATGAAAAACTTCTCTAAAATGTCAAACAAACCAGATCTACTCTCGAACATAGACAGCGTCGAAACTGACTCAGTGCGGTATTCAGATCTCGAATCTAGCAACTCTTCGAGCAGCAACTGTGGTTCGTACAATACGGTGAAGTGTGAGCCGGCAATGTTCGCCAAGGATGCTGCGAATGCCAATCAAACGAACGGCACGCTTCCTTTCGAATACTTCCTGGAGTCGTCTGGTTTGAGTTCCAAGTCAATTTTGACTCCGTCGAGACCACCTAGTTCCAATCATAAGAATGTGTTGAAACCTAAAGACGTCAAGATGAGGTCAAAAAATACTACCTCGTTGGGCCGAGTGACACCTCTATATGAAAAGTGCACAAATACTGCCATTAAATATATTGAACCCTATTTGTAAGCGTTCCAACACAATTATGAAGTTGAACCTTTAATATTAAACGATATTTATTAAAATTGAATGTAAGGATGTTTTTATGTCGCCCGTGATAGAGAGAAATGAATGAGTGTGTGATGTTTTAATTCCTATTGCAAGAGTTCATATCAATAGAACGACCAAATTATAATAAACATATCTATTTAATTTATTGTTTGCATAATTATAAATACAAAAACCATGATTCTTGCCAACGTGGTGTTATTAAATATTGAAAGTGACCTCACAACGAATGCAAAAATACCAATTAGTCTTTACTTGTTGTTGATGTGTACAACGATTGTAAATTGATAAGTTATTTAATTGCTACTTTATATAATGTAATAATATTAATACAACAAAGTCGATTTAGCTCGAATGTTTGTGATTCTATTTTGCAATATGTGTAATATATTCTGTTTATGATTTTTATATAGAGAAAGATAATAATTTATGATGACTCACAACAAATTGTTTTACATTTGGACTTGTTATGAATTGAATATTATGAATTATTAAATTATATTTTATCTGAAAATGTATATGTATGTGTATATAAAATATAAATTGTTTGTATGCAATGAATTAAAAATTTGAATTGAAAAAAGTTCTTTTATTTAAGTAACCTTCGAATGCTATTTATAATGTGTTTCATTCGTATTTTTGGAATATGTTCTGAATATTTTCAATTAAATTTGATCAAATATGATAAAACAGGAAACTGTTTTATCTTCAATAATAGTTTTATCACTTTTCTGTAGATGTCACTTTACGATCATACCAAACCGTTAAATTAATGAAAAATTCAAAACAAGTTTGTTTTCTTAAATTTAACTTATTTTAATAATTTTATTATGCACGATTATATACAACTAGCATTGCTGGAATATAAAAATAAAACTTTTTCAATGACAATATATGTTAACAATTAAAAGTGCATAATCAAATGAAGTACCTATGTATGTATCTATTTATATTAATGTGCTTTTTTAGATAATGATAAATATTATGTGATAGATTTTACCCTAGTCAAACATAATATAAATTTTATATATTCATACATATGTAGATAAAAAGATGTATCTATTTCAACCATAACATTATAAAACTATAAAATTAATTGAGGAAAAATTCTACTCTTCTCTTTATGATTGTGATTTATAGGCAAAATATATATATCGATATCAACAAAAACATATATATTTTTTAATATAAATTTATAGCTCTCCAAACGATCAAATGTCGAGAAATATTTTAACGGTCTAAATTGTAATGAAAAATCGTCTCCAGTGCAAGAGTCGTAAATAATATTTTGTATGGCGAATATGTACGTCCAATCTTTTTATTTTATGGTTTAAATGGTTTTTACGGTCACCGGTCTTTGATGTTTCCAATCTCGCGTACAATATGTCGCTGACAAGTGTGTGGTTTATGGGTTGAGACAAAATGGAGTCGTAGATCAAAAGGCGACCGAGAAATAAACGCATGATTCATGGGATTGGCCGCGTACATGTAAGATTCGAAAAAATAAAATAAAAACCCAAGTGAACGGGGATCGTTTTCAAAAGAATACGAAAAATGTTAAACGCCTAGAGCGATTGACACGGAAAATCACTTTTTTCCCTCAAATTTCTGTTTTTACGAGCTAGCCTACGTGCAGACTCTATTTCCGTGGACCATTGAAGTATTTTGTTTTGATCGTAAATACACTCGCTAAATGCGCTTATTGATTATTTCCAAAACGCGTTTTGATACACATTATGCTGAAAAATATATTTTGCTGTAATCATTTCATGATTTTTCACTTTGTGGTTCGAATTAAATAGAAAAGTTTATTGATAATATGTCCCTATTTAACATTTTACTGCATATTCAATATTTTTTGAAACATACTACAAATATAATACAGTATAGCTTTTTTATTAAAAACATATGAATTTGATTTCAAAAAGTATTTTTGAACTATTAAATAATATTTTTTACTACACAAGCAAATGTGGTATATTTTGCACGTTATAACAAATCTGTACAAAATTCGGTTCAAAATTTACCGACTTTGACTCCGAATTCGACTCCAACTCCAAACTCCATCTCCAACTTTAATGATTTTAGTAAGATAGACTATTCTTGCCAAGGTATAAAATTGTTAGTAATGAAAATAATAGAGATTTCCAAAATATAAAAAAAATTGGAATGAAGGCAGTGTGGAGGGTGGAATGAGGGGGCAATGCACGAGAACCTGGTGACCGTGAAAAAGTCGAAAATATTCGTTTATCATGCATACATATGAAAAACGGTTAGTATATATATCAGTGGCGTGCGGTAAAAGTCTCTCTCCCCCCGTCGTATATCCTCACTTAATTTGCGCGAGCAGGATACAACAGGAATAAGAGGAACAGGCTTTTCCTCCCGTATCCTGCACGCGCACATTAAACAAGGCTGTATGACAAAAAGAGAGATAATTTCACCGCATGCCACTGATATATATTATATATACATAGTACCGTTTACCATAGACCCACGAGAACGATGTAAATTGACCTCAAGGGCTGTGCATGCTGAAATTTCTAGCGACAATAACCTCGAGTATGGTTCATGTATCAATTGCTTTCTAAAAACCACTATATATAAAGAATGTTTAATAATCCACCATGAAATCTACATTTTTCATTTTAAAACCACCAAATTTGGTATATATGTTTGTGAAACTGTTATTGTGAGTGAAATTACAATTTCCCTAGATAGATTAAAATTTCGCTGACTCAAGCAGTGAGTACGGATGTAACAATAGAATTACAAATTCAATGCTCAATGTCAGTGAATTTGTAATGCATCGTACGTTCGAATTACAACGTACGAATTCGAATTACAGCGTACGAATTTGAATTACAACGTACTACCAACCCTAACTTAACCTAACCTTATATAAATAAAACCGGTCTCCGTGACGAGACAGAATGTTAAATGACAGAAAACGCAAATATCGGAAGGCAAAGATCGAAAATCGAAAGATCTTAAGTCGAAAGATCAAAAAAAAAATGGTGCACGGTAAACGGTACATACTCACTTAATTTGCGCGAGCAGGATACAACAGGAACAAGAGGAACAGGCTTTTCCTCCCGTATTAATGTGCGCGCGCAGAATACGAATATCTAATAATTTTGACAGTTGAAGTATGATTAAATTACAACAATATATAAAATATATGGGCCTACGTGACGAGACAGAATGTTAAATTACAGAAAACTCAAATATCAAAATTAGTCAATTTATTCTTATATTGAGTTTTCTGTAATTTAACATTCTGTCTCGTCACGTAGACCCATATATTTTATATATTGTTGTAATTTAATCATACTTCAACTGTCAAAATTAGTCAATTCATTCTTATATTGAGTTCTCTGTAATTTAACATTCTGTCTCGTCACGTAGACCCATATATTTTATATATTGTTGTAATTTAATCATACTTCAACTGTCAAAATTAGTCAATTCATTCTTATATTGAGTTTTCTGTAATTTAACATTCTGTGTCACGTAGACCCAAATAAAACAAACCCTAAATTAAACTAACCTAACCTTAAATAAAAAAAAGTCTTGGCTGCTAAGATATTATGATGTGTTTGTTTCCGCATCCAGTCCCACACATGCGACATCAAAAAAAGCCAAACAGATAGTGGACCATGAGGTAGTGGGAATGGACAGGAGCGGGGTTGCGGGAGAGGGATGTAGAGGAGCGGCGCTGTGACGTGGGGTGGCGCGATTCGTGTCGGCGACGCACTATCATCCAATTGTCAAAAATTATAATTACACTAGTAGGAGCCAAGTGTAGTTAGATATGATTGGATTAGATAGATATGATATGAGCCAAGTGTAGTTAGAAGTGAAAGTGTAGTTAGATATGATTTCACTGAAACGTCAGTGACATTATAATTTCACTGCTGTTATAATTTCAATGTAACATACATATATACTCTTTTTAAAAGAGTCTTTCATAGTACTTAACCCTTAGACCCCGTATGAAAATTTTCTGAATAAATTATGGGAGGGAGGTTACTAGCTTGAGCATTGTTGAGTAATTCTGCCAATGATAACTTATAAAGATTTCGATCGGATAAAAGTTCACATGTGGTTGTTAGCGAGTGTTTCGTTTAGGTCCAGGACTTAGTACCTTGAAATCCAAGTACCGAATAAGGGCGGGTCAGTCGAACAGCCCGAGCACAATTGGGGCCACGTCTCGTTGAGCACAAAAGGAAACTTAATACCCCCAGACAAATATTAAAGTAATTTCGCCAATTGTGCGAGGAAAATCTCGGCACAAAGGGGGTGGGGAGGGGGAAAACCTCCCGCAGTCTCCGGCCATTGTTTTCGCCATATTTTGCAACGAATGGGGGGCCTCATTTTTGCGGCTTAGATTGGCGCGAGTCAACCGACCGGATCTTGCGGTGCACATTCGCCACTGAACACACAACATTACTTCTTTTCAGAGGGGGTAAGAATGCCCCTTTTGTTCCCGAGATGACTTATTTTGCAGACCGGACAAAGATTTTTTACGAGCATTGAGAAACCACGTCGCGATAAACACACGTCTTCTATATTCCGCACGGAAATTGAATTATGTACAAGTCCATTTCTGGAAAGTAATAGTGCCTACCATATCCACACAAACTTAATTATTTAATCGTTTGACGTATCACTAAGAAAACGTTGCTTTTAATTGCATTTGTATAAGGGCGAAATCAGACAGCGGTGAATGTGGCACGAGGTTTTTTTTAAATAGTTTTAAACATACATATATAAAAATGTAACTTTCATGGCACGCGTGCATGGGATAGTCTTTTCAAAACGACACATTCGATCTATATCGGTGAAATTGTATGGTAGTATTTAAGGTCTGACCGCACTATGCGTCTGCGACACGAACGGCAGCGTGCGGCCAAATATTGTTTGTATGAAATTGTATGAGATATAACGCACTACGCGTCACGCGACAGAGTTGCCTTTTGTATCAACTTTGCCGTGTTGTGTCGTGCTGCAGCAGTCGACGGCCGTATAGTGCAGTCAGACCTTTATCCTATACATGTACTGCCTGGTTCGCATATAATTTCGGACGGTTGGGCAGCGTACGAAAATATTCCGAATTCCGGTAAAAGTGGTTCACCAGGATCCAAATGATAGTGAAATACATAAAATGTACAAAATGTGGAAAATATGTGGATGCGTGTGTAAAGAAAGATGAAGCGTCAATTTGGCAGAAAGCGTGCCCGTTTTGATTCATATTTAGATGAATTTGTATTGAACCACAAACGAATGCGTGTATATTCCATTCGCAATATATGGAATATTTCCGTACGCTGCCCAACCATCCGAAATTATATGCGAACCAGGCAGTACATGTATAGGATAAAGGTCTGACTGCACTATACGGCCGTCGACTGCTGCAGCACGACACAACACGGCAAAGTTGATACAAAAGGCAACTCTGTCGCGTGACGTGTAGTGCGTTATATCTCATACAATTTCATACAAACAATATTTGGCCGCACGCTGCCGTTCGTGTCGCAGACGCATAGTGCGGCAGACCTTAAATACTACCATACAATTTCAACGAAATAGATCGAATGTGTCGTTTTGAAAGGACTATCTCATGCACGCGTATATGTCGGAGTATTTCATCAGGAAAAAGTCGAGTTTATTCATGGCACGGCAATACTTAAATACTCGCACTAAGCAGCCAATCACAGGAAGGAGCGTGTCGACCGAGCCTAGTGGGTCCGCCTCGTCTAGAAAGCCGATTTTTACCAGTATTTATCTTTGCTTGACAGTGATCTATACCAAAACGACCATTTGTACCATTTTCGGTAAAATTGTATCCTTGCTTGACAGTGATCGATAAAGATGTATTCCATATTCGTTATCGATTACTTTCAAGCAATGATACAATTTTACCGAAAATGGTCCAAAGGGTCGTATTGGTGATCACTGTCAAGTAAGGATAAATATTACCATACAATTTCAACGACGTAAGTCGAATGTGTCATTTTGAAAGGACTATCCCATGCACGCGTGCCATGAACGTCCCATTTTTTCTATATGTTTAAAACTATTTAAAGAAACCACGTGCCACATTCACCGCTGTCTGATTTCGCCCTATGTCGTGGCAGAAATTACCCCAAGGTAATACATTTTGTAAGATTATTTTTGTACATTAACCCTTTGAATGCTGACCAACGCCAATCGGCGTTTTGCTGACAAGTCCATGGGCCTCCAAAACGCCGATAGGCGATGTAAATTTTGCATGTACAAAGTAAACAAGAATAGTACCGGCTAAGCCTTTAAAGGTAGCATTGAACATGGGTTATGTAATCCATGTCATTCATTTGTCAACGTTTGTAAAGACTCGCTTGCACCGGAATTTCTGAATTTATAACCATAGCAGAATTACCCGATGGAAATCCCTAACTGCTGAGTATTATAGATTATGACTTGGAATTTAGATTGTGAGCATTACATTTTAACAACAATGAAGAAGATGGAACTAGTTTATTTAAAAATACATTCATTAATAGACTTCTTTTGTTTATTTTATATTTTTGCCAGATATATTAGAGAGTCTAAACACACCTTTACAACACTCTAAATCCTCGGCGGTAGTTATCTAGGCTTTGTTTGGATTTGCTACAATTTTTATACCTGCTTTCTATTGGATTTCTAAATAATTCTAGTTGGAAATGTTGGCGAAATTTTCAGCGGTCTTTCAACAGAAAATACTTCAGCACACAAAGGGTTTAGCTTATTACATAGTAAAATAAATCTTTGCAATTACTTATTGTCTCGATGGCTATGAATAAATTGGCTAACTATTTGTCCGACATATGTACATGTATCTTTTAACACACTTTTTTGGGTGACTTTAATATGCCATGACAGCTTTCGACTTCGAAGATTTTCTTTTAGATCCATTGCTTTTTTATTTGTTTCCTTCTCTTTGTAGATTATTTACCTAACATTGCTGAGAATCATTTTGATCTTTTCCTGTTGTGGTGGAGAAGCTTTATTGTAAGTGGGAATTTTTACGTATTTCTAGACTAACACAGTGGCAGCTCTATTGGCAAACTCTTAAAAAATTCTGGAAATGTATTAACGTTAAGAATAGTATCGTGATTCTATGGAAGTTGTGTTATGCATATGTATGTACATAGAAGTACATATGTATTATAGATCGATATACATACGTCTCGGGTTTCGTAATGTTATACATACCAAAAGACTTTTGGCGAAAGTGCACGTGGGCAAGGGGTGGGTGTTACAAGCAATAAACCGTAAAAAGGTGAAAAGTCGTCTACTAACCGCATAAATATCGTAAAACGTATTGGACCCAGGAGATCACTAGGGAAATGGATATCCCTAAATATGCACGCTTAAATGTCGTGTTTTTTTACCTTTTTACATCGGTTTTTTCCTTCTCTTTGGGTACGTCGCCGCTCGAGCCCGTAAAAAGAGCTGAAGACGCGTCTCTGAAGATGAGCACCACTTCTGCATCAGGGCTGTCAAAAACCATATAAATTTTAGCTCCCATACTACTGTGGGTATCTCAGTAAATAATCAATATCGAAAGGTAGTTTTAGTAGATGGATAGATCGGTTACCTGACAACTCGTTCACAGATTTTCCGTAAACCGAGGATGCACTCCAGGCATTACGTATACGGCCATCTCTTTCTCACCCCGTCTGTTCACCAAGATCTCGTTTACTATGCCATTACGTATGCAGCCATCTCTTTCATAGACCGTCTGTTATCGGTGAACAGACGGTTTGTGAAACAGATGGCTGCATACGTAATGGCATAGTAAACGAGATCTTGGTGAACAGACGGGGTGAGAAAGAGATGGCCGTATACGTAATGCCTGGAGCGCATCCTCGGTTTACGGAAAATCTGTGAACGAGTTGTCGTGTCACCGTATTCAAGTGCCCCAATTTTTACGTTTTTCGTAATAACTATGTGGTTTTCAAAGCTATACACTCTATATTTCTTGTATTCTTAGAATGTACTACAAGAAATTTATTTTAACCCTTTGGCTGCTACGAGGTTTTTCAATATCCAAGCGAAAAATGCTAACATTTGTAATTATTTTGAAAAAAAAAAATATAATATACTTTATTAATACTTTCTTCGCCGAACGCGCGTAATTTTTATAATACTTTATATACATTTTTAAAAAGCATTTGTGGACTCGTGCTCTCTCTTTCTGTCTTGCTTTTACATGCGTGCGTGCGAAAGAGATACATACCTACATATATACACTAAATAAGTTTTGACGATTGTTTTTCGACGCTTTATTTTTTTCAATAATCTATTTTTAGACATCGATGTATCCTTACAACATGCGATATATTCGAAACAGGTAGCGGTCTTTCTCTCTTTCTTTCTTGGTTTTAATTGTGTACGTGTGAGCGAGCCACACAAGGATGCGAAGTTTCTAATAATCAAATAATTTTTCAACATTTATCATAAACATTTTGTATGCATTTCAGTTGCATTTGATTGATTGCACGAATTCGTGACGTCTCGTGACCTATATAATTGAAGGCGGATTTCTGTTGTTTTTTGACATTTATTTTAACTCTGCAAAATGATATCGGACAGTGAAAGTGACAAAAGCGAAATAATAGCTCTTCGCCGAGGAACTCGACAAATCAGCAGCTCTACTGATTCTGAAAATGAATTTATCGACAATAATCAATTCCCAAGTAATAACTCCTTATATGACTTTGACAACGAACCCGAAATTTACTTTGATGATGAACCCGAAATTGAAGAGCTTTTATTTAAAAAATGGATAAATATTTATAAAGCTTGATTGAAAAATAAATATAAATACGTATATAAAAAAAATGTTTTGGGCCATTGATGCGCTGGCGGCTCAAAGAAAGTATTGAAATACGACAATTAATGACGACAACAACGATCGTCGTAGCAATCTTCGCCGATTTCAAAACAACGATTTATCGTTGTTGTAGCAGTCAAAGGGTTAATAGATTTTGTATGATTTATAAAAAGGGTACATCGTAAAAAAATACATTTATACATTTCTACGTTCCAAAATATGATTTAAAGGCGGTAGCGATAAGTCATGTTTTTGACTGTTCGCTTGCATATTCTTGTTGATCGATGAATCAATGCGAGAGAAAGAGACATCTATATTTTCGTAAGCTTTTGTTTTCATCGTTTTTGGCGCGTGGCTATCGAGTCATGCAGTCACCTGTTGGCCTTACATATGTGAGTTTGCATGTTGATGCTTGTCGTTATTTTTTAATACAAAAATAGTTCACCGATAACAGACGGTCTGTGAAAGAGATGGCTGCATACGTAATGGCATAGTAAACGAGATCTTGGTGAACAGACGGGGTGAGAAAGAGATGGCCGTATACGTAATGCCTGGAGCGCATCCCCGGTTTACGGAAAATCTATGAACGAGTTGTCAGGTAACCCTTGCATACCCCACTTCGGTGAGGGAGGGTTAAATCGTACCCGAAAGCTATTACATATAAGGTATTTCTCTGCATATAGACTAGTAAAGTGTAATGAAGAATACAATACGACACATTTGAGCTGGAACCTTTCTGCACCACTTCATATGTATGTACGTGTCTTCCACACTTGATGGCAGTTCAATAGAAGAAGAACCCTTTACAGAAGGGTAGGAAGGCAGATAGCGAAAGAACACCAGTGATCATTTCATACAAAAAACTTTAGACAATAGTATGATATGACATCCTTGATTACCGATCGGCGAAATCAAAGCGTATCGCCTGAGCTGTCCTTGTATATTTCGCGTGTCCCGACGGGGTAATTTGACACCCTTTAGACCTAGCTCACACACGAGGCGACACTAACGCCATCTACACGTGTATACAAACTCAAATAAACAGTCGCGAGGGCATGTAACACCTCGTACCTTGGAGACCAGGAGACATTCCCGAGCAGGTGTTCCTCACCTAAGGGCCCAGGGAGCTTATTTATGTGCAAAGACTTCCCTAGGGACGCACATTTCACGGGTTAAAACACTTTCGGCGATGACGTGTTTAGGATTTGTGGACCAATATCCTCCCCCTCTCCCCAATTTTATTAAAGTTGCTATGATATTATGATTTATAGCCTCGAATTCGCTATCATGATAAAATACAATGGAAAGGATATGTAGTATGTATGTAGTTTCAAACTCTATTCCAAAAGAAAAGTATGGCAATTCATCAAAAGTACATGACAGATGTTTTGATGACTTTTTTTTGGTACTCCTTTGGTAACTGAAGAACACGAAATTAGCAATTAATTAATTCATTCATTAATTTATCGATTGAGACATCTATGCATTTAGACTCGTACAAAACTTTTACAAATTGTACATACATTAAATACAGAAGATTTATGACAGCAGATAGGATGATTTTTTTTTTGTCGATTTTGAGGAACCGTTTCAACAATGATCAGATAAAATTGATAAAATTGAATTCAGAACCAAATTGCCGCGCGAAATTTACCTCCCCGCTCTTTTTGTCTGTCTTTTTATATATATGTATATAAATATTTAGTTTTAAATATTTATTTATTTACATACATACATATATACCAGGAAGGCCTAACTTAATTTTATTACTAGACACTGAAAAACTCGAAATTAACGAGACATCTATGAATTTAATCTTGTACATATATTTTTATTGTACATAACACATTCTCAAATAGTGGTGACATAGTAGGAAGGATTGTTTTTTAGACAATTTTAATGGAGGAACCATTTCAACATTGAAATCAGATAAATTGACAAACTCTGATAAGAAACGATCGACTTGGAGTCACAAATATCCAAGTCTGACCAGCAGTATTAAAGATTAGCCCGGGAATGAATCCAATAATATCTTGGTGCTATACATAAACGCAATCACTGAGCCATACTGCTTGCTAGATGAAAGTTAAGTTCAGTTATTTGAAAAAAAAAATAGTAGTTTGTTCTAATGTGCTGCTGTAGTACCGATGTTGATGATGTGGGTTTGGTTTTTTTTTGCAGAATTGCATCTTTGTACTTAGCCGAATGTTGTATTCAAGCGATAAACGAAGCATTTGTGAACTTGGTTGAACCTTTCGACATGTCACGTCACCAGTTGTGTGGCGTGTCAGCAGACGAAGAGTTGAAGACATGTCAGTCGACATCCGTCTCAGACCCTCGCCATAAGACGACCACCCGTCTTCTGAGAAGTTGCTCGGAGCTAACCTTTGAATGCGCATTTTGCGATTTTTCGAACCCGAACGTCCAAGACGGAAATAGTAGACGAAAAAAATGTCTCTCGGAGAAAAAAAGCACATATATATAAAGCAGTCCTCGCATATCCAACTCCTAAGCTCCGTAATCATTACTGACAACTTGGACGAGGAGACTGCGAAAGCGTATCTGCCAGCAGACCGTCTCTGTACAGCGCTTACCCATTTTTTCCAAATTGAAAGCGACACGAGCTGAAATATGTTTCACGATGGCCAAAATAGTACTGGAGGTATGTACTTACGTACGAAGTTTCATCAAAAATATGTTGAACGTGCACATAAAAGAGGTAGTACAAATTTGAGGTCATCATCTTCAAACTGGTGTCCACACTCATTCTAAGTTCTGCCTCTTTTGAAAGCTAGTCTTCAGCTTAATATAAGCATTATTCAGAATTTGGTATGTACTTACATACATATGTACGTTAGTAGCCAAGCCTTAAGAGGGCTGGACAGCAGCGCCTTGTCCATACAAACGTACTATACTTCTCCCTACCTCAATTATGGCACTAGAGAAATTATTTTTTAATATGCTATGGATATCCACCATTGGGGTGCATCTATCGTTTTATTTTTTTGATTAATTATTTTTTATAGGAGCTAGGAGCCGCCAAACATCTATAAAATCGCCTCTTTTTTACACCCACGAAAAGAGTCTAGCGTGGTTATTTAACGGTCGATTTTAAAAAATATACGCCGATAGATGCACAGAAAATATTTTTCTCATACCGATGATGAGATTTTTTTAAAAATTGGTCCAGTTTTGGAGGAGAAAATAGTTGAATACGAAACCTCGATTTTGTCAATTTAAAACACGTTTTATCTGGTCGAAGCGCAACTGTCGCATTCACTCAATATATATATTGATATATATTGTCATATTCACTCAATATATACATACACTCAATATATATATCGAAGAAAGGAACGGTAACAAAATTAAGGTTTCAGGTGTACAGCCCTCTTAAGTACATATGCCAGTTATTATCTAAAAGTATGCAATAGTATGTATGTCATTGTTAGTACACCACATGCCGTGTTTAGAACTACGTTTTGTGGTATTTTTTTATTAAAATATTTTCATTTTTTTAATGTAATTCATTATTCTTATTATTACTATTATTTATATATTTATTTATGTATTTTTACTTTATCTCTGTACGTAGTAACAATAGATGAAGTTTTGTGATCATGCGAAAATTCGAACTCGAGATTTTGACTGATTCCAACTCAGAATCGATTACTGATCACGTTTTAATGATCTAGAAAAAATGTGTGTGTGTGTGTGTGTGTCTGTGTATTTTGGGGATTTTTTCAACACCGTTAGTCCTATCGAACCGAAACTTAGTATCGGTTTACTGAAATTCTTATCGACACTAGGTAAATTTTTTTCAAATTTTTAAGTTGACCGGAAATGGTACCTCCCCTTATAGGTGTCCTCTTTTTTTTAAGTTTTTGAATTCGATTTTCTCCCAAACTACTAACTGAATCGGACTGAATTTTTTTTACATGTACTAGAAATATTAATTTTTATATTTTTTAAATATTTTTATCTGAACCGGAAGTAGTACTTTTACTCTAGAGAGTCGAGGTTTTTTATGTTTTTCTCAAAAGCCTTTTGATTTATCGAACTGAAATTTCATATCGATCAGTTTAAGCTCAATACCAAGTTATTTTTTACTAATTTTCAATAATATTGTTTTTATTATCTACTAGTTGAACCCGGCATGCGTTGCAATGTCAGAATAAGGTATGCAATTCCCGTTTCCGTTCCTGCTCTCGTTCCCGTTCCCGTTCCAGTTCCCGTTCCCGTTTCCGTTGTGTTCCCGTTCCCATTCCCGTTTCAAGTGATGGTTGGAGCTCTACTGACGTCTCTTCAAAGCCGAAAGTCTCTTCAAACCAACTGGTATTGTGGTTACCAACAAACACATTTCCTTGACTACACAATGGCGTTTCAAACTTTCGCGTCGGTAAAATCGTAATTACGAATATTATTATTAAGAGGTTTTTTCTCGTTTGTTTTCACAGTAATCTTCCTGGACATGCATACAACAAATCTTGAAAGTTCCATCGTAATCGGTTTAGTGGTTTAGGAGCCTACACGAGACAGACAGGCAGACAAATAGACATTCAATTTTATATATACATATAGATATATTATTTATATGGGCGTTGGAGACTGCACTAATCTCACTAGTCTGGAATAAAAAGTTATTATTATTATTAGACGTGTTGCCCGGTTTTGCACAGTTGGGTTCTAAGTTAGAGGAGTATGAGTTAGTATAACAATTTTGTTGGTTTTGAATTTAAAATTTTAGATCTACATACATACTAAATAAACAAATATTAATTTTAATACGTTAGATCAGGACTGTCCAAATCTTGGCTGTGCAAATGCCCAAATTTGTACATATTAATGTACTATATATAAATTTAAAATAAATCCAAATGACAAATGAGCGTAGGTGACCATTTCAACAATGACATCAGATAAATTGGCGAACTGTGGTGGGAAACGATTGACCTGGAGTCACATATATTTTTTATGTTTATGTATGGATGTATTTATGTTTATGTTTAATTGTTATTTATTTATTTTTTTTTTTTTTGTGTTATATTTTTTGACCATTGTGGCGCTTTAGGAATCCCTGTTATGCCACAATGGTCCGTTTAGAATAAATAAATAAATAAACAAATAAATATATCAGCAGCAGCGTGGTCTTGTGGTGAATGTTGAATTATTTCGTACTTGATGTTACGAGTTCGATTCCCCGCTAAGTCTCGTTGTTGGCCAGACCTTGATTTGTCAAGGTCGATCGTTTCTTATCAGAATTTGCCAATTTTTCTGATTTTCATTGAAACGATTCCTGTAAAATTGGCGTTTCCTTCCCAATTTTCTGTTGCGAACCTTTAGTTATTCTTATATCTTAGGTTTCGCCATATTGCTCACCATAGATGTCTCTGTGGTTGTTTATCGAATATAAAATTCGTATTGTTACATGAAAGTTATTCATCGTTATTTATCGTATTAATACGATGTTTGTAGTATATGTATACTGACCATAGATGTCAGATATTTAGATTTACATACATGTATCTATGTAATAATTATGTGGACCAGGAAGGCGCATTTGGGGTTTACCTGTTAAGCCTTCCTGGTATATTTGTATATATGTATGTAAAATAAATAAATATATCCAAGATCTGGATAGAAACACAAGGTCAGGGATCGAACCATTGACCCCGCAGTTAGCATTATACGTTAACCACTGAACTATGCTGCTTGGAAAACCCTGTGATAAATAAATTATGCCTAATAATTCACTAGCATGCGAGTAATACGTGTGTACATACATACATGCATATGCAAATATGTGTAAACGATACTTTGATGATTTATTTATCGTCGAATAGTGTTTGCATTCACTGTATTTATTGACCACACTTGTTTGTACAATTGTACACGTGCTGATATCTCCTTTTATGCGGTTATAACGAATGGATAATTGCGGCGTTTAGAGTGTTGAAGACCGAACGAGAAAAAAAAATGGAGAGGAGTTTAGCGCCGAGGAGACATGCACCATTACTCGTGTCGTTAAGTTTATATTGCTTTTGGGGAGCATTCGGTGATGTTTGGCGCCTCTGGGATTGGATGTCTAGGCGCCTTTTTCACACGTGAAAAAAAAAAACAACTATCAAATAATAGTAAAATTAATACTGCCCGTTGACAATCAACCGCTAGTATGAGATTAAAATATTCGCGAAGCTCATTATAATAAAGATACATACAAGTAAGGGGGATGATATACAATTTTTTTTTAAAAGAGTCAAATGTTTGATCATCAATCGTCGTATACTGGGCTTGCCGACTAGTATATGTATGTATAGTTAACGACTGCAGTTGATTCAGGTGAATTGGGAAACATATTCAACTCAATTAAGAGAATATTTCAATTTGAAAGAAATTAAAAAAAAATGTACACAATCTTCCTCGATTATCTGACGATTCAATTAATTGGAATCTACTGTTGTTTTTTTTTTGTACAAAATGTGGAACAATTTAAATAACTTTTTTCTCTTTTATTACACGCTAAGCTTTGCAACTGTCAGCGATAGTATTAAAAAGCAAATTAATGTCCAAATAAAGCTTAGCTGGAGGATTCTTCTTTCATATTTCATTCATTATGTTTTTTTGGCGAATGTGGCGCCGACGTTGATGTCTGGCAACACTTATTGTTTTATTCATGCAGTGGTCGACTACCTTTTTCTCCTAAGGATATTTCCCCTCATTTCGGCTCGGCTGCAATCCGTCGCACTTCAATAAATTAAATTAATTTGCTACTCAACGCATGCTGCATTTGCGCAACGTTTAAAATATACCTGTTTTTTTTTCAACCGAAAAACTTCTTGGAAATACACACTCGTAAAAATTAATTGATTAACTCGTTTAACACTTGACAGTGTTGTGAGCATGAATTTTTATAATTATAAAAATTAATTCAATCAACGTATACATACAATGTAGTAAGGACTATTCACACTTGCACGGGACGTACCAGCAACTGAACGAAACCGGCAGTGCGGAAAGTATTGTTTGGTACATTTTATATGGACACATTCATATTATTATTTTTTATTACATTTTATACCAGGAAGGCCTTACAGGTAAACCCCAATGCGCCTTCCTGGCCAATCACAAATAATTCAGCATTTTTATTATACAAGTCGCTGAATTATGAGACACTTAAAACTCGCAAAGTAACGAGACATCTATGAATTGTACATTCATCATACTCAAATAGTGGTGATATAGTAGGTAGAAAGGATTTTAGCCATTTTTTAATCGGGAACCGTTTCAACAATGAAATCAAAGAAAATTGGCAAACTCTGATAGGAAACGATCGACCTGGAGCACAAATATCCAAGTCTGACCAGCAGCACTACAGATATACTCATAAAAATTCTTTTTCAATCGAGGTCATCTCATGGGATCGAACCCGGCGCCTCACGGTGTTAGGAAGAAGCTTAACGACCGAGCTATGCTGCTGTTAAGTGGCGTAGACGTAACAGTAAAATAATAGTCGACAAATTCTATAAGCAAACGTTTTTCTTTAGACACTGAAATATTCACGCACAACGTGACGTCACAATAGTGAGTGCACGTGTCCTAATGAAATTGCACATTTTCGGAAACGTCATGAAAATAAATTTTCTGAATATATCTGTAATGCTGCTGGTCAGACCTGGATGTTTGTGCTCCAGGTCGATCGTTTACTATCAGAGTTTACCAATTTCTCTGATTTCATTGTTGTAACGGTTCCCGATTAAAATTGGCTAAAAACCTTCCCACCTACTATGTCACCACTATTTGAGTATGATTAATGTACAATAAAATTTATGTACAATTCATAGATGTCTCGTTAATTTGCGAGTTTTTCAGTGTCTCGTATTTCAGCGGCTTGTGTAATAAAAATGCTGCATTGTCTGTAATTGGCCAGGAAGGCGCATTTGGGTTTACCTATAAGGCCTTCCGGGTATATAATGTAATAAAAATAAAAATATCTATGTAAAATTAATAAATAAAATAAATTTGTTCAGAAAATTGAAGAGCAGATAATAAAAAGTAGTGCTCGAATGCTCCCCAAGTATGTATGTATAATATACACAAGAGGGTGAACAAATCAATAGCTTTTCGCAATAAATGCTAACGTCCCATGTGACGCTTAGTTTACCGACTATTAAATAAAATAAGTTTCAACTTAGACAAAAAGGGTTGCTAAGTGCCTGGGTACGAACTAGGCTAGGTTTTGGTCAAAGTGTAGACACATAAATAAACCTTTTTTATTAAATACGATGTAACCATTAGAAACGAGTAATGTTGTTTCAATTACAATTCAATTGTCTCAACACTCACTTTGGAATAAATAAGCTTATTGTAAAAAACTAAATGTATGTAAGCTTATTGTAAATCATATTAACAATTAGATACAACATAACTTCTTATGGAATACTTATCTCGCAGATAAAACTCCGTGAAGAGATATACTTTTAGCCGTGAAATGTCAGATTTGACATATTTGGCCAAAAATCAATATATATCGTGTATTACATTACATGAAGCTAGACGCCAAATTTGAAATTTATATATACATATGAGAGTTAAAACTATAAATAATTAAATATTAGAGATAACGATAACCCATAGAGCAAATTTTATAAAATATAGAGTGAATTATAGGCGTTTAAACAATTAAAATCTGAAATAGCATATCAAATAGATTATGGTAGCCTTACGTACCGTCATAAACGTCACCGTATCCGAGATTCTGGATATTTGTTACGCATTGTATACGATATTTTATCTCCAACGTAATGGCAGACGATACATTAACGTATATTGATGACCAAAATGAGCAATATGGCAAAGTATGAAAACGATCGGATAAAAGATAAAAATGACCACTAACACGAAAGTCATGTGAAACGTAAAGGAGGTAAGTAAAAACAGGACCAGTTGCAGTTTAATTCAAATATCATTGATCAGACTTTCCTCAAATAAATATCGAACAATTGTCTCGCGAACCGACTGTCACCTCACCTGGCGTGTAACCCCATAGGAAAATGTCGTTTGCGGCGGGAAACATAATTCATTTCCGCCATCATGGCCGACACCATTGCCCTTCCGGTTTGTGCGACTGTTAATGGGAAAATAGGCCGTAAAATTTACGCTTTCGACCGCACGCACCATTTTCCCAACGCGCGCGTGAAACTTGCCGATAACCTTTATCGACACTAAACAAAAAATAACAGCAAATACATAGCTAGTATCATGGCTCGGTGGTTGGACTTTTGCCTAGCATCTAGAGGTCGGCGGGTTCAATGCCCTGAGTTGATCTCGTTTGAAAGGAATTTATTCTAAGTATATTATCTGTAACGCTGCAGGTCAGACTTGGATATTTGTGACTCCAGGTCGATCATTTCCTATGAGAGTTTGCTAATATATCTGAAACTACTATGTCAGCACTATTTGATTATGATTTATGTACAGTAAAAATGTATGTACAAGTTTAAACTCATAGATGTCTCGTTATTTTCGATTTTTTCAGTGATTTATGTAATAAACATCCAGCATCATTTTTCTAATTGGCCAGGAAGGCGCATTGGGGTTTACCTGTTAGGATTTCCTGGTATATATTAATACATGTATATATGTATGTATGTATGTATATAAATAAAATATACCATTATCCATTATTTTTATACTTTAGTTTAGTTATGTAATGTGCTATTTAATCATATTATAGCTTTCATTCTTTTCCTTTTCATTTGTTTATTTTGTATTTACCTTTTTCATTTGTTTTTTATATTTGTAAATTTCAATTTCTTCTTATATTCTATCTTATAACCTTTTCCAAATATTTTAATACTATAGTTTAATTATGCAATGTACTACATATTTTGTCATGCCTTTATTCTTTACTTTTTAATTTGTTTTCCTTATATTTATCTTTTTCATTTTTGTAAAAATCTATTATTGGACTCGGATGTTACATATATTATTTATTTACTTTTTGTTTTTTTTATACCTATCTCTGTACATCCTGTCTGTTGATTTTTCAATTAATAAAATAAAAAAATAAAATAAAATACCCACATATATTTCAATCGAACATGTACACTCGCCTTTACAGATCGCTCCAAAGCGACTATTGTACTAATACAGATACAATACAATAATATAATTAATAGAATGCAAATTCATTCAAACATCATCTACAGAGACATCTAGGGAGACATTTTTGCAGCATTTTATTATAGAAATTGGCGAACCTCAAGATGCTGAATAACTTGAGATTTGCAAGAGATATTGGAAAGGAAGTGCCAATTTACAGGAACCGTTTCAATGAAAATCATAAAAATTGGCAAACTCTGAAAGGAAACCGAACCGTGACCACTAGAGGTTGTGATCGAGAAATCTCGTCTCGAGATTTCTCGAGAATTCTCGAGAAATTTTGATTGTCGTTTCTCGAGATTATTTTATTGTAAAATTTAGAGATTCTCATTTCTCGAGAATATTTTATTATGAAAATTCGAGATACTCGTATCTCGAGAAATCGTTTATTAGAATCTCGAAAATATCGAGAATATTCTTAATTTATCACTACATATTTTTGCTCAATAAACTGACTGATTTGTATACTTGTTAACTCGTAAATAATTTTGTGCAGTATTGTAATATGTATAGATGGTCAGTGTTTTTATTATTTGTCCGGTAAGTTATTATTCGGTCATCATATAAGTACATATACACATGTTACAACGAAATCGCACCATTTTTAAGTTACATATACATATGTATGTGCATGTAGGTACTAGTCACCAGTGCGAAAGTATTCGGTTATGATATCACTAAAACGCTAGTGAAAATATATTTTCACTGACAATATGATCCCACTTAACACACATAAAACAAAGATTTTTGATTTATTATTTATTTATTCGAGTATTTGTTCCTTAGATATTAATCAATTTATAGTCAGTATTTTAATATGCATAGATGGTCAGCATTTTTATTATTTGTCCGGTCACAAAAAAACGGGCAAAGCCGGGTAGCAACACTGGGAATTTTATAAAATTCTTTTATACATATTGTTATTTTTACTATTTTAAATTACTTTTGTATATTTTTACTTACCTCCTTTATTACTAATTATTTTCTTTTCATGCCTTCTTTTATAATATTTTTTTTATATAATTTTACTTTTTTTTCTTTTCAATGTTCTATTACATATGTATATCTCTCTATATCTTTCTTTCATCATGTCTTTAATAAAGTTGTAAACCCCTGATATAATATACATATGTATGTATGTAGTGTTTGTGTTCTTTTGATTTTTGTATGTTGTCAAGTTTATATGCTAAAAAAATCAATTCACTATATTAAAAAAAAAATTATACTTTCTCGAAAATTCTCGAGAATCTCGAGAAACAAAAAAAAGAAAATCTCGAATTCTCGAGATTCAAATATTTCGAGAAAATAAGATTCTCAAATCTCGAGATTCAAATATTCCGAGGAAAGGAGATTCTCGAATCTCGAGAATCAAAAAAAGTCGAGAAATCACAACCTCTGTTCGAAAGCATAATATGCTAAACACTAGTCCACGCTGCTGGTTATGTATCCTTTACCTTTAATCCACAGGATTAAAGGTAAAGAGATTGAAATGGCAATGGATGGGTCACGTCTAGAAGAACGGACTTTAGATGGACGAAAGAAGTGCTCGAATGGTATCCAAGTGAATATTAAAGGTTGCAGAGGAGATGGGTGGATTAAATCAGAAAAAAATACGGGATTTGATGGATGAGAGCTGCCCAAAACAGTAACGAAAGGAAGCATGTTCATCGAGCAGTGGATTGCGAATGGATGTGAGCATATTCAAACCCATTATATAATACTAGTGTTGTGCCTGTTGATTTCAGCGGGTGTTTCGGAAAGGAATTGAAACACGAATAAAAATATAGTTATATGTAGTATAATGTATAATGTAAGGTAATTTATAGTCGCACGCGCACGTATTATTAATCGTAATAAAAGTGGCACATTATACACCTAGCAATCCAAGCCGTTCGAAATGATGAATGAATGTGTGTTTGTGTGCGTGCCCTAGGGGCTTCGCCCTCCACGCCCCCGACACCTCCAGCAGCCTGGGGGCTTGGCCCCTCGCGCCTCCGTCGCCCTGGGGGCTTTGCCCTCCGCGCCCCCATACTAGTCATGACGGTATGGGGGCGTACGTACGTATATGTACATGCTGGACGATCAACCATATCGGTTGATCGTCCATCACAAACATACAAACATACATATTTAGCGACAGTCCGTTTTTAAATATGTATATTATAGGTATATAGATATTTATTACAAAACGTAAGCAAACTATGTACTAGCAACATTTGGCAGAGGGGGGGGGGGGGATGCCGATTTTTTCGGTACCGTCACAACAATTGGAAAACTCCATAGTTCTTCAATACGATATGGCCTATGTTAACCGAACTATTACTGTGTGTTTGAATACCTATGTAAATCAAGTCGAAAGGAAACTGCCCAGACAAATTGAGGAATGCCAAGTATTCCCAGTGCGACTCATCTGAACACATCGAAAACGACAGTGACATGTCACTATTTATATTGGGCTCGACCTGTCGCACTTCTGCAATAGTGAATCTTGAACTTCAGCATCCATCCGTCTGAGGCGAATAAATTTCTCTTGAACTTGAAACGATGAATGAATCAAACAGGAATAAATAAATGTCCACTGAAGAAATGCCCACGTGGAGAATAGAACCAAAAAGAAATTGGGGAGAAGAAGAAGAAGATGAGACGAGTCCTGTCGTTGCGGATGCAATTAGCAAATATGCGACCGATAAATCAGCGAGTTATGCGCCACACCAGTTGTCGTCAACCATGTAGGTCTATCGACACGTGAACCCCACGCATTATTAACCACCGGAACTGTTCAATTACAGATCTTTTTCTTCATTTTTTCCCGTCGTCTACTTCCACATGTCGCACGGGTGTAAATCAATTTCTGTAAATCGTACACACGTGTGTGTTGACGTGTTTGCTTCATCTACCGTGTCTTCCACGGTCTATATAAAAGTACACAAGCTCGGCGATTTTATTTGTTTGAATTATTTTAATGATGATGCGGGGTCACGACAAAACGTTCACGGACATAATGTCCACGACAGCGGTACGCACGGTTTGACCGAAACTTGGAATTTATAAATTTATCGTAATTACTTGATATTAGAGATAAAAAACATATAAACGTATAATAACAATAATAATAATACATTTTTATTCCAGATTATAGGGAGAGTAGTAAAATCCCCATTGTATATGTATGGTCTTATATATGTACATATACATATATATATATATATATATATATATATATATATATATATATATATATATATATATATATATATATATATATATATGTATATATATATATATATATATATATATATATATATATATATATATATATATATATATATATATATATATATATAAACTATTTCGAGAAATTTATAAAAAAAACGAGGATGGGTTGAACGCATTAGACCCCCACGACAAAACGATCATGGAAATAATGTTTACATGACAGAACGTTCACGCGATTAAATTATTCACGGACAAAGTGCTCAAACGATAGAACAATCACACGACAGAACGTTCACGGACAAAATATTCTCAAGTCAGAACGTTCACGGATAAAATACTGGTAAAATACGTTCACACTGTAGTAGTGTTCAGGAAGGGTATATTTCCAGTTGTTTCCGATGCCTTTTGGAATATTATATTAATTTATAAGTGCAATGAAACTAATAAAAAACCTCTAATTATTAGAGTGTACATATGTATATATGGGTTAAAGAGGATCGGATGTACATACCAGCAGTTTGGCTTAGTGGTAGCGTATATATTTAGCACCACTGAGGTCAAAGGTTCGAGTTCTCGCCACTGCTGGTTAGATTTGGGGGTTTTGTGACTCCAAATCGATCGTTTCTCTATCAGAGTTTGCCAATTTTATCTGATCATTGCTGAAACGGTTCCTGAACATTGGTATTAGATCTAATTAGACATCTCTATAATTTCGTTTTTATTATATGTATAAAAATTGTATACAAAAAAAATCTAAAAAGAATCCATAGATGTCTCTATGATTATTATTTCTGATTTATTGTTATATGCTATATATTCTGATAGTATATGTATGTATTACTGTATTTCTGATTGTTTATGTATTCTGTATTTCGTTAACGTACACCCGTCACATTGGAGCAAATCTGTAATGGCGAGTGTATATTGAATTGTAACAATACAATATAATAAAAAATGCATATGTAGACAATGTATATTGTATTGAACTATGCAAACATTATAAATGTAGCGAAATGCTGTATTATTTTTTCCAAGAAAGTTTTTCCGAGAGAAAACACACACGAACCATATTTCCACTCCTTGGTTTTATTCCATCTCAGTGGATTTTTTTATCACACTAAGTTTATGATAAATGGCCAGTTGTCAGAAATGTATTTCTTTCAATCGATCACTACCCCAACGTATAATCCATCTAGTATGTATGTAGTTCCAATATTTCCAAAGTGCTTATTATTATATTACACGATCAAATTTACATCGTGTATGTATTTTTTATTCTCAACGCGATATCTTTTGTAATGTACTATATGTCGTTATATTACATACAATAATATAGTTAAAATGATTAAACGTAGTATTACAAAAACGTCCGAAATTTTACTAAAGGTATATAGGCGATTTTGAAAATCGCCGCACAATTTTTCCTTTTCCCAGAGGAAAATTTTCCCTTCTGCTGTGAAGAAAATTGATTTTGTCATAAGCATAGCTAAGCCAACACCGGCGAACATTGAACGTATTGAGTTGTCAGATTGAGCTGTCAATTTCTCCAAAAAAATTTTGTGGACAGTTTAATAGAATGTAATTTCCTTATGGATATTAGATAAGTACATAAGTTTCAATTAATATACAACATTTTTGACGGTCCGATACAAAAAAGGACTACCATTTGAAATTTATATTTGGAATAGTGTTGAGGCAACAAAGAAATGCATAGATTTCATAATGTTTTTGTTTCAAATTTTATCGATTAGGTAAATAGTCTCAATTAAGTTGGCTGAGGCGTATTTTACAGGCGATAAGGCTGTCAAAAAGAATATTAATAAAATTGGAATTATAATCTTGACGGGGAAAGTTAGCATATCAGGATAGAGCAGAACCTTTCCAATAGAAGAGTTTCATATATTATTCCCATCACTTAAGTGGATGGGAATAATATAAGAATATCCATATCAGTTGGGATACAAAAAATTGTATCGTTTAAGTAAATTATTGAAGAATTTGATTTTTTTTCTTTGTTGTCTTAAAAATACACATGTACCAGTGGCGTGTCCTCATCGGAATAAATAGACTAGGCTAGTATTTTAAAATGTTTTACCTAAAATATCAACAATTCATTTACAATAAATTCAAACCATTGTTCATTTAATATTGTTCACTCGGATTAGCGTAGTTCATAAACCGGAATCGGCTTAACTTAGGTAGTGGATTGTTTTGGTATGGTCCGCCGCGTCGTTTTCTTGCACGGACTTGTCTACATGATTCTGTTCCCTTTGCAGTACTAGTGAATTGTTATGTATAGGCATCGAAGACAAAACATTTTTTTTAATTACTCGTTTTTTCAAGCATTTATGGAATATTCACTAAGAATGTTTTGATTTGTGTCTATCAACCATCATTTTAAGCTATTTTTTTGTTGTTAAAATAGCACACGAGGAGTGCTTGGAAACAAATTGCGAAGCCTTGGAATGTTGCATTCTCGATCGATTGCTCGCCAAATCATTTAGAAGATTAAGATGTGAAAAAAAAGCAAGATTTTATTAAGAAAGATAGGCTACTTAGGATATTTCTGTTAGCATAAAAATTAAAAATTATACTCATCACTTCTAGAGACATAATTATATTTAAAAATTAAAAATATGTTTTTTTTTAAGTTGTATATTTTTGTCAATACCAAGTCAACTGTTTGAAAAGTCACGTAAAAAATTCTATTGACCGGCATTCCTAGCTGAATTTCACAAAATTTGTCAGTAACTGGATTTTCATTGTATATCCATTATATATTTTATAGAAAAAATATTCTAGCTAGTTTTGATATCATCCAAATCGAGAGAAGAGTACTGAATTACACAAAACCTAATCATCTATTTGAACTCCAAGTCTAGAAGATCTCCACGTCTGTTTACAAATAATAATTTTTTTTTTTTAATTTATACCAGTAAGGCCTAACAGGCGCCTTCCTGGTCAGAAACAATGTACATTTACGGTCAAATTTGTAAATTTGCAGCAATTTATACAATTCAGCGAAATTCAAGATTGCTGAAAGCTTGTGATGGGTAAAGTTGGCAATTTTTTGGAATCGTTTCAATACAAATCAGATTAATTTGCAAACTCTGATAGGAAACGATCGACCTGGAGCCACAAATCCAATGTCTGGCCAGCAGAAACCATTGGAATTTCGAACCCTTGACCACTCTGTTCAAAAGGTTAAATGCTAACCACTAGTATTTTCTGTTGGTTAAATGTTTTAGCCAAATCATTATTTGACTTATATGAATATCGAACATAGGCATATGAGTATTGAATTACTAACTAAATACATACGAGTACAATACTCAATGTAAGCCGATCTGGTTCAGTGTTTCCATGTTTGTCTTTTTCTCATGTTTGGGTCAAATTAAGAAGAGGCCGGATATTTGACAAATCCTTCATACCAAATGAGTACATTTTATTAGTTTCATGTATCTACAGATCCGACAGTTATTTCCTTAATGTTTCATCTTCAAAAAACTGTTAAACTATATATTATAGACTACCTCTTTGAATGTACGATTTTAATCAATACGGTTGCTATATGGAATTTTGACAGCACAAGTGGATATACATATGTATAATTAATAAAAGATGACTACATAATTCGTGCATTATATGCTATTCTGCTGGTTAATATAAATAAAGCGTTAATAAAATAATTCAATTAAATGTCAACCGATGCCAAATCATTCGAACAATTAGTTCGATGATATTTTAAATTGGCATACGAATCATTGCGACCCTCGACGAAAGCACCGCTATTTAATACACCCATACTATCATATTATAGATAGACTCGTTCCTGGCCAAAGTCTACGATACGCTCCGACGGCAACTATTCAGCCTCAGACTAGAGCACGAACGCGATATATCATAAGCGGGAAAGCTCACATGTTCTTTGTGCTTTTTGTGACAAGAATTGTCCGTTTCAATTAGCCGAGATTCTATTTCGGTGTGACTCCGCCTAGTGCGAGAGATTACGGAGGCGGGAGTAGCTAAGTGGCACGCCCAGTCTTGGTCCGCGGCCAATGATGACAATAATTGCCACTTTGGCCGATTGTCCGTTTTGGCCATTTATTCACAACGCTTCCGGATTCCGTATAAGCGTCGAAAAAATAACCCTTCGAAGGTCAATTGCCGATTAATTATTGCCGAGTATGAAGTACATACACGTGCTCGTCAATGTTATGGCAGGTTAATTGATGATGATTGTTCGATTTGCATGTCTCGCGGTGCACTTTTGACATGTGCACATATTATGCATACACTCTCGTATGTCATGGGTAGGCGTGTTCTTGATGACACCGTGGGCGTGTCCGTGTAAATGACTCCACACACGAAGACGACGAAGTCATCAGATACGTTGAAATGTCTTTCGAAGCATGAATTGGTAACCTTTTCTTCGATACATTTTGTTGATTTTAATTTTTTTGCAGTACAATGTACTACAAAGTTGTATATGAATAGAATACGGATTGCAAAATGCCATGCTAGTACATTTTGACGTTCGTATTTGATCATTATTAGTAATAATGATCAAATACGAACGTCAAAATGTACCAGCATGCCATTTTGCAATCCGTATTCTATTCATATACAACTTTGTAGTACATTGTACATTGCATAGGTTAAGGATTTAGAATATGATATCTACATACTTATTCCAACTCTGAGAATACAGTGTAATAATTTATTACACTGTATTCTCAGAGTTGGAATAAGTATGTAGATATCATATTCTAAATCCTTAACCTATGCTTCACCTGTATGGAATAACGCCTCGAATACTAACCTTTCCAAACTCCAAATAATACAAAATAAATCCCTAAAAATAGTTTATAATACACCCATATATAAATATATAATAATAACTTGAAAAAACTGGGTGCCATATATACTATTCCGTTTGTTACAGACATTACTAACAAACTAACCAGTAGATTCTATGACAGAATCACTAATAACCATACTAACACACTTGTGAAGAGTCTCGGTGATTACAACAAAATGTCTATACCCTTCAGGTATAAACACAGATTACCTAAACACAACCTGCTTTAGGTCATCGACTTTAGAGAGTCTTTAATTAATATTATGTATTAGATGTATTATGAGCATTTATAAGAATTGTTAATAGGTCTTGGAGCTATTTTTCCTATTACGCTGTACATATTAACATTATAATAAAGTAATACTATGATTACTAAAAAAAATTAATTAAAATTGTAAAATAGAAAATGATTAGTAGATCAGTAGCTATTAAAATAGATATAGATGTATTGTGAACATAATTTAGTAATAATAAAAGGCATTTAAAAATCAAAATCAAATGTACTAAATCCAACAGAATATGTTGATTTAATCTGGCATAGTTGTTTAATCTTATCCTGGCATCTTATCCTAACTATTGTGTCATCATTAAATTCTTTTCCATACATTTTGAAGACATTTGAATACAATTGAAAAAAATAATCTATACATTTTTCTAAAATATTTGTCGTAAAACAGAAGCCAAAATTGAAGTAGAGTAAGCTTTTTCAAGTGCATATAATAGTGCCGTTCAATTTATATATTTGTAAGTTTGGATCAATCATTTCTAGCATATTTAGCAGCTAACAGCATAGGTCATTAATTAGTGTGTAATCCTTTCAACAGAGTGGTCACTCGGTGATTCTGGCCAGACCTTGGATATGTGACTCCAGGTCGATCGCTTCCTATCAGAGTTTGCCAATTTATCTGATTTTAATTGAAACAGATGTTGCAAATTCAGCATCCCAATTTTTCGCTAGTTTGTACAGTATAAATCCTGCAAATATATTATACAGATGTCTCTTGATCTATGCTAGCAATCAAGCTAGCACGCCTGATCTATGCTATGGCAATCCGGGCAAAAACTCACACCTTGAAGTGTTTTCGGCAATATTTTATCTTGATATTGACATTTATCGATAACCAGCAATATATGTCAGTGGTTAGCGTGTAATGCTTTCGATTGTGTGGTCACGGGTTCTAACCCTGGCTTTTTTGCTAGTAAGACCTCAGATATGTGACTCCAAGGTTGATCGCTTCCTATCAGAGTTAGCCAATTTATCTGTTTTTCATTGAAATGGATCTTGCAAATTGACATCCCTATCCTATTTCTCTCGCAAAATTCGAGTAATTCACCGTCTAAATTTTTCACTGGTTTGTATTAGTGCTGCAAATATTTCCTCTTGATGTATGCTAGTAATCAAGCTAGCATTTTTCACAAAATTTGAGTTTAAAGCATCTCATGATTTGTTTATATTTAAAAATGCTATAAAAATTTGTCCATAGATATCTTTATAATAGTAATATTTGATGATCGATGTTTGTAATTGGCCTTGAATACTACTTGAATGTACATACAATGTTGAAAATATATATCGTGTTAGTAAAAAATGGGGTGTAGCCTGTATAAAATAGACAAATAAATATATATTTGATCAATTTTAAGCAAATCATTAGATGAATTCTTCCAAAGAAAAAAAAATCCACTCCTTCAGCTCTAGCACCACTTCTATCTGGCAATTGTATGTACTTTGTTCATAATCCAAGCATATTTTATATACATATTCCTCTTCTTATTCGAAACATGTATCTAAATTTTCATTGATAAATTTGCCAGACTTGCAATTGGTGATGAGGTTAAAACATTGGTACCATCAATTTGCTGTATCTGAGTAAAAACATGTAACATCTTCTCTTCTCTTTCATCTCACGAGCGAAAGCATCACTGTAACTTCTTCCCATACACTCCAGGACAAGATAGGGTTTCTTGTGAGTCCTTAATTATCCTAGAAAAAGGTTGACGACGTGTGTACAGCATGTCGCCAGTGGCGGGGCACACAACATCTTTGGTCCACGGTTCAGATTAGCGCGGGCGGCGTGCCCCAACGGTAATTATTTAATTCGTCCCGGCTAATTCGAATTATAACCCCTATCGCGCGCGCACATTTTAATAAGACTGGACCGCTCGCATTAATATTCGTTAGGTCTCGAATTAAACAATTAGGTACCACGTGCGCGTGTGTGTGTGTTCGTTTCTTTCCTATAATAAATAGACTCTGCGTCTCTTCGCACTATCTTACCGATAGCTCATATTTTATACAAAATGAAAATGTATATTACACGTGTATATTCGAGAGATTTATTGGTTTTTTAAATTTCCGAAATTCGTCGGATTAATAGTGCGATAAATAATTTTGAAATTTGCCACGGTGACTTTCCCAACTATGTCGACTCTTCGCTCAGCGAATTGTCTTCGCATAACATTTACATAAATACATGTAAATTCTAGGTACATTGAAACTTTGATATTATTTTATCGACGTAGGGAATGTATAATATTATATATGTATATATGTATGCATATCGGTCTCCGTGACGAGACAGAATGTTAAGCGACAAAAAACGCAAATATCGGAAAGCAAATATCGAAAATCGAAAGATCTTAAATCGAAAGATCAAAAAAAAAATGGTGCATGGTAAACGGTACATACTCACTTAATTTGCGCGAGCAGGATACAACAGGAACAAGAGGAACAGGCTTTTCCTCCCGTATTAAAGTGCGCGCGCAGAATGCACCTATGCATTTACCATGCACCATTTTTTTTTGATCTTTCGACTTAAGATCTTTCGATTTTCGATCTTAGCCTTCCGATATTTGCGTTTTCTGTTGTTTAACATTCTGTCTTGTCACGTAGACCCGTATGCATATATATATGCTTTAAATATATTTTTTCATTCCGAAAAGTCATGAAGGTCTTAAATGCATATAACACTATTGTTTTAACAATATCCCCTCTCTATTGATCCTTTTTTTGTTGTTCCTTGTCTTGCTTTAAATTTCTATTGTTTGATAATTTTTCTTAGTAAGATATACATATGTATATACCCCATATCTATTATTCAATGTTTTTCTTCTTTGTTTTTATATTTTTTCATTGCCGTTTTTAATTTTTAGAAACTTTTTTGCGTCGATGTTATATACATACATACGTAGTAATGCTTTTTATATCTGTTTTTTTTTTTAAATAAATAAATAAAATCTGTGTATTAAAAATCAAGTAGTCAAAAGTAGAAGAAAACATATATATGTACATATTATATAATGAATGTCTATATATGTACTGTTAATAACAAGATTAAATTGAATCAAACTATTTTTAAGACAAACAACGTGATTTATTTCAATATTATTTTAGATTGCTTCCCAAAATACAAAATATTTCATGGCGTATTTGAAATAATTCTTGAAAGTATTAAGGAGAAAAATTGCATAATTATAAAAGCTACCAAATAATGTCAAAGTGTTTATTATATTAACTGGGATTTATTATATTCATAGATCTGAATCTTATTCCGTCATATATAATATCATAATTAATAAATTTAAAACACCGTTTGAAAAACTAAATCAAAATTAATAGCAAGAAAAGTGCGTGTTTGACGTAATTTCATAATTAAGTTTTAAAACGCTATGTAAACTACATATGTATCAAAATAATTAAAATCGTAATAAGCTATCGTACAAAAAAATCTAAATTGCATGTTACCCAATTAAGATACGAGATCTTTTAAATTGCAATAATTTAGAATAAATTCGTGTAGTAAAACGTACTAGTTTTATCAAATCAACGAATCAATAAGGTGTTTATTTTTTTCAATGCAGGAAAGCTTACCCGAAACGAAAACGAAAAGTTGACTAGAATGTGGAAAGCCGGAGTTTTCACGTCGATGCGGTGATGATGCGCTTTTCCGTCACTAATCTTTTGGAGTTGGAAAGTTGCAATAGCGATCCACCGGAAGCCATGGTTATGATGAACAGAAGTGCCGGAGATTTCGTCACCAGGATTCAGGACCACGGAAACTTTCACGTCGAAACTGTGTTCAGTCGAAATCAGGAAAATGTGGAAGAGTTGCCAGAAACTAGTACTGAAAATTCAACGAATAGACCTGGTGAGAACTTTTCATTCAATTTTAATTTACTTTTGGACATACATAATTTATGAACATACTGTACTGAAAATACATTCAACATACATTCATTCATACATTCATACAAAACTACAACAAACAAAAATTCATACAAAAATACAACATACATACATTCATACAAAACTACATTCAAAGTACTGAAGTTTAAATCCGGGTTGAAATGTTGGATGTTTTCAGTTGATATAAATTCTGGAATTCTTGTTTGAATTTGTTCATTTTATCGTTGAGATGATTAGATACAGACAGCTACCGGGATTGACATGTATTTATTCTATAAATATATCATTCCTGTAAACAAATTCCTCTTTATAAAAAACTGAATAGGAATCCATTGGAGAAAATTCTATCTATGGTATGGTACAATTGTCAAAAAATCGAATAAAATGTATTAATTAGCAAAATATGTACATAATTAATACATTTTATTCACATGCACATACAATAATTTGAATTAATCTTTTTTGGATAATATACAAGCAAAATAATAATACATTTTATTAGTATTTGTAACATTGATAAAACAAGGTCAAAAATTTTCGATTAATTGGTATTATAAAGTATACATTCGAATTTAAAAATAATTCAAATTAAAATTGTATATTTATATTTACCAAAAATAATTTGTTTCGCTCTGAGTTTTTATTTTATTTTAATCATTATACCGTCACCATCCCAAATAATGTAATGTAATGTAATCCCAAAATCTTTAATGTATGTACATATGTACATACATATGAGCCGGTTATATTTGAAAGTGGTTAAAGTCCACTTTTCTTCATTTCGAGAAATATTTCGCAAAACATTAAATATAACGTTTTGCATTTAACAATATTTAAAAATACTAGTGGCCTGTAATACGTTTATTCTGCTTTTCCGAGATTGTGGATATATCGTATTAAAAGAAGTCACAGATAGTATGATATATCTATATCCAGATATGAAGCTCTATAATCAGTAGATTTTTTTTCCAATTCGCGTAAACTTCCGTACATGTATATATCTTTTGAAAAGTTATATACATAATTAACATTCCAGATCAGATAAATGTTGGAAAATACGACTTATTTTTTCTTCAATGCTAATTATTCATTTGATTTATCTTTTACCTGGAAAAAATTTTCATGAGAAATAAACAAAAAATAGTGATTTAATCAGATCAGATAAAAAGAAAAGACGGTAGCCGTCGCCAGAGGAAGTGTTTCGCGAAGAGCTTTCACACGTGCTTGAGCCGCATATATAAATACACAAAGAGAGCTCTAAAAGCTCGCGGGCCTTGCTTGATTAATGGCTTTTTAAATTGCCGTGATGATGCTTCACTTGTGTCGCCCTCAGCGTATTTCCCTCGGACACGCTTTTATAATGATTTCTCGAATTCGACTCCACAACAAACACCACAACATTATTTTCGAAACGCGTCTCTTCTCTTAGACAGTTTCCTCGGTTTTTTTCTAAATCAGCTGTTTTGATTTCAGATGGAGCAAATTCGGATTTGACGTCGAGGACTTTCCGTCACGTTCCACATGTGACACGCTCTCTATCATCATCATCATCATCATTGTGCGAAGCGAGATTGACGAGGACGACCACCACCGCCTCCTCTCCTAAACGTTTCTTCTCGCCCAATTGCAACTATGAGGAAAACGAGTGCGAAATTAGCAATAAAACGAACCAAAAGTGTCATCAGAACGAGCAGACGAGAATTGTGAGAGCTTCAAGCTTCGTAGAGAAGAATCCTACCAGAACGGCGACCGAAAAAGAAGTGCAAAACTTCTACGGTGGCAATCAGTACTTCCAAGAAGAGGAATATCGTAAAGATTGCTCTTTCAACGAAGCGAAACGAAAATCAGCAGTAGTCACTCCTTCGGATGACGGAAAGGGCAATGGAGTGTTCCTCAAAGGAGATTTGTACAAGTGCGGTGAAGACAATAGGAGTTTCGCCGAAGACGAATGCTTTGAAGACAGTCAAGAAAAGGGCAGCAAGAAAAAGCCGAGAAGAAATAGGACTACGTTCTCCAGTCAGCAGCTGACTGCTTTGGAGAGGGTTTTTGAGAAGACACACTATCCAGACGCTTTTGTTAGGGAAGATCTGGCGACGAAAGTTTGCTTGAGCGAAGCCAGAGTCCAAGTGAGTGTTCGATTCATTTAGAAATTTATTAAGATTCTTACAAATGTGCTTCAACAGATTTTTGTTCCTTGGTATATCAACCAGTCAATTTGGCAACCACAACAACCATTTAATAATTTGTAGTGTTCTTTACAAATTGTTTAGACGTAACTAACTAAATTTGTGCTTCGTTTTGGTCTTAATGCTTCAAACAACTACCCTACACATATATAATAATGGTAAATTCTTGTACATATTAAGTCAAAATGGAATTGTACCATAATAAGTCATTGAATTTGTCAGATTGGTAAATGATATAATCATTCTTGATGAAGTTCCTTGACGTTTTAAGCAATGATGTTACACTACTGTCATTGCCTTTCGTTTTATTCATCCACGCCAACTCGCAGCATCCCTCATTCTCCCTATCTGCTCCAGTTGGGTTCTAACTATGTCAATTTTGTGATGAAAATAGTAACGATGAAAGTTTTTATTCTAAATCTATATCTGCATTAACAAATTGGAAGTATCAGCAGGAATATTGGAATATAATATATAAATTATTTAAGTTCAAACTCAAACCACTAAGCTTGAGCTTATTCAGAGACGTTTGCTTCGGCTTCTTTATAGGAACAGTTTACACATATTTATCCATATTTGATTCCATCTAGATTTGTTATGGGTATGGCACAGGAGAAGTGTGGCCTTAATTAAGTTTTAATTTATTATTTTTAGAGGTTTTATCTCGTGCCAGTCTATTCTGGCTGAGATTGTCCTTAATTTTCCGGAGAGTTTGGTCTGGAACCGTCATCGTTTCGTATTCCATACTTATTCAATACAATATATTGGAAGTACATATATGGCTTTAGACTAATTTGAGAACCTTTCAGTCACACAATTTGCAAATCCCACACACGTGAATCGCGTTTAACACACGAGCAAGCACGTGGCCAAGTGGACGTAATGAGATCATCAGATACATGATGCACAACGCTTTCATTGTTCGACACGAGATGCAACTCTGTGGGAAGATGCACGAATGTCAGTCTGAAGGGCCTGTTTTTTCTTCATGTTTCAGGTATGGTTTCAAAACAGACGGGCTAAGTTTCGTCGCAACGAACGTTCAGCAATGTCCAATCAGAAATCTCCAAGTAGCGTCCAATCTCCAACTCCGATCCAAGTCCAGCTGACGCCGACCGAGAGACCGATACCTCCGAGACGTCCCCAGGAGTTTGTGCAGATGAAGACACCGTCGTCTTGGATGCAGTCCAGTCCGAATCCAAACACCAACTCGTCCCCGGCCGATCTTCTCAATTTGAATTTGAATCATGCCATTCCTGGTGGGTTCTATCATAATGAATATGCTTCGTTGATGATGCAGCATCATCAGGGTTTCGGTGGGCAGCACGTGGTGCAGGATCCGTCTTCTGGGTCGTTTGCCGGACTGAATAGGAGTTTTGCTCCTGGAAATCCTTTGGGTACAGCTAGTTCTTGTGTGTTCATGAACGCTTATGGGCATTGCACTCCGGCTTCAGCTCATCAATCTTATAATGTTAATTGTAATAATGTGGCCAATTGGAGGTTGAGGGCGCATGATTTTGGTCTTAATGCCATGCAGTTATGAAAGACTGATGCTTCTATAATTGAAAAAAAACTAATCCATTGACATTTTTACATATGTATGTATGTAAATATTTTATCTACAGATAATTATTTGGTTGAGGTATATATTGTAAGGATATATACCATGCGTGGACTTTTGGCATAATGGACAGTTGGCCGAACGGACATTGGCATTTTGGAATTTTGGCCGAACGGATGTTTGACCGATTATGTATCGACATTACTAAAAAATCACTGAAAACAGATACATTATTCAGAAATCGCCGCTTGATATTTTCGATAAATTTAAGCAATTGAAAATTTCATTCGGCCAAGTGTCCGCCGGCTTACTGTCCGTTCGGTCAAGTGTCCGTTAAGCGAAATTTCCCTTCGGCCAAGCATCTGTCGGCCGAATGTCCGTCGGTCAAGTGTCCATTCAGTCAATAGTCCGTCAACCATATACATACATACATATACCATGTTTCCAGAATGAGATTCGTTTTTAAAGTGATTTTTTGAAATTTAAGAAAATTGTTTTACATAAATATTTCTCTAAAAGATTCTATGTACATACATACATACATATGTAGATGAGTACATGTTTAAATAAGAGCCCTGTAAAAAGAGCATTTATAAAACAAATTTAAGAACCAAACTGTCTTATTAAATATATTTTAAATAGTTTGAGATTTATTTATATATATTTGAAATTGAAAGTGCCTTGAAATTTTTGGAGTTATAATTTTTTTAATTATATTATTAATGTATGTGATCTCTATATTATCTTCAATACTTATATTATTATATGTGTGGGTTGCAGTCCAAGTGTACATTTCGTTCGGTCATGAACATGCTATGTAGCTTATCCATACACAAACTAATCTGGCTAGTTACAGTGTACACAAAATAACAAATTGACTACATAGTTTGTTCATGCACTTTACAAGTATTCTCAATCGTTTATCCCATCCTCTATCTACATACATATGTGTGCTTACCCTGAGTTGTAATGTTCTGAAAATTAGCAAAAACGGGAATAATAGCAACGTTGTAATGTGATTTCTATAGGGTTTCCCTTTTGAACACTACAAAAGTTTTGATAGTCCAAAGTTTCATGCGACATCTGATGAGTCTATTTGAAGATAGATTTTGACTGTTAGCACATAACAGTCAAAACTAGTATGTTTATGAACGAACTGGAGTGATTACTTAGATTCTAACTTATACATATTATGTACATACATATGTGCAATGCCAAATGAAATTATACATTATTTATATATGATGTGTTTACAATATTATTGAATATTATATTTGAAAGTATAATTGTATTTTGTATACGATAGTCAAGTAAAAATGCCTAAGATTGGTGCCTTGTTTAATCATTTTACCAAAGATGTATCGCGCCAAATTATAATACATATGTACGCTAAAGATTAGGTTAGTATTAATATTATAATCAATATTATTATATTTTATCATAAAAATTGTACTTAATGATTTTCACAATATATTATACAATATTTAAGGGATTTTATTAGATTGTAAATAAAAAATATATTTTTCATCGTCTTTTTGTGATTTAAAACCTAAATAGAGTTATGAATTTTGTCGCATATATTTTTTTAAGGAGTACTGAGATTTGCCAAAACTTTTAAAGCCCATAAAAATCGTTGCACATTCAATTTAGAACCTACAGATATGAAATGCGACAGCTGAAGTGTGCATTATATGCATTTGATACGAAATAGAGGGCTAAGAAAAGGCAATGCTGCGACTCCCAAACATCAATTATGCAAACATTTGTACATTTATTTATTTACTACAATTCAGACATAGTGATATTACAGATATATTCCAGGGCGTTATTATAGCTAAGCATATATGCGTACTTAAAATAAAAATATATACAAAAATAAAAATGAAATATCAAAACATATGTGAATGTGACAGCATATTTAATTTTACATATGAATGTATGATATAAACAAAGAAATATCTTGGTTAAGTATATATATATGAGTAATATAATAGGTAGATAATAATTTTTAATTTTTAATTATAATTTTTGAAATACTCAATACAATTTAATGTATTCTAATTTTTTTTACATACCTCTTCTTAGCTTGCAAACGATTTGGGCGTGAGACAAAGTTTGGGTTTTTATCCGATCATTTCCAAACTTTGTTTTGACTATATATCAATTTATATTTCAGAATTATTCTTTTTAATTCAAAATTTGAAGTGTGAACATTTATTCTGGTTCATGTATTTCAGTTTAAAACCATAAAAATGCGCCGTAACATAACATTTTGTATGAGGAAACATTCAATACGAAAATATAGTACAGTTTCCTTAATTTATTTCTATTTTGGTTTTTTCTGAAAAGTACAATTACATATATGTATTATGCAGAGCTATTTATTAAAATAGTTTGAGACACATTGCAACTTTAAAAATATTCATACATGTGATGACGTATGGATGTGAAACTTGGACACTGAACACCAAGATGCTACATAAAATCCAATGCACTCAAAGAAGTATGGAGCGCTGTATGCTTGGCATAACGAGGAAAGACAGAAAGCGGAACACGTGGGTGAGAAGTATGACAAGAGTAGTGGACATAGTGGATAGAGTGAAGAGATTGAAATGGCAATGGGCGGGTCACGTAGCTAGGAGGATGGACGAAAGGTGGACAAAAGAAGTGCTTGAATGGTACCCGAGAGAATGCAAAAGGGTAAAAGGAAGACCGCAAGGAAGATGGGTGAACGAAATTAGGAAAATGTGCGGGGTGAGATGGATGAGTGTTGCGCAAAACAGAGACGGGTGGAAGCGTGTTGGAGAGGCCTTCATCCAGCAGTGGATGGTGAGTGGCTGTAAATGATGATGATGATTACATAAATATGTGTCTACGTGACGAGACAGAATGTTAAACGACAGAAAACGCAAATATCGGAAGGCAAAGATCGAAAATCGAAAGATCTTAAGTCGAAAGATCAAAAAAAAATGGTGCATGGTAAACGGTACATACTCACTTAATTTGCGCGAGCAGGATACAACAGGAAAAAGAGGAACATGCTTTTCCTCCCGTATTCTGCGTGCGCTCATTAATACGGGAGGAAAAGCCTGTTCCTCTTGTTCCTGTTGTATCCTGCTCGCGTAAATAAAGTGAGTATGTACCGTTTTCAACTTAAGATCTTTCGATTTTCGATCTTTCCCTTCCGATATTTGCGTTTTCTGTCGTTTAACATTCTGTCTCGTCACGGAGACCGCATAAATATATACATACATAGCTTTACAGACAAATAATTTAATAAAAAATATAAATTAGCATTTAAAATTCATTACGACACATTGAATGTATGTACTGTCGAGTACCGAATATCAAAATTTACACAGTTTGAGAGTTTCTACAAGACGTGCGCAACCCTCGCAGCAATCTTTTCAAAAAATGGTAACAATCGGCGAACGAGGGTGAACGAGAGACGGGATTTTAAGTGACTCGTTTTGGAAGCACTGAAGGGTGAAGGGGAAACCCCCTTCCTCCCCCATACCATCCCCCTCGCCACTATCGGGAACACCTGCCCCGCAGTTTGAGCACCTCAAGATGTTTTTGGCACGCTCCCGAAACGATGCAGTGTCGCGTGCCACGCACACACACACACATACACAGACACTTTACATGCAGTTACGCAATTATTCAACCACAATAATAACTTATAGTGACATCTAATAAAATTTTCAAATTCATTTTGCCAATAAGTTGTCTATTTAAATGAAATATTAAACATTAAAATTTAATACTGTATGTAAAATATTTGATGTTTGCATAAATTCATGCCCGATTTTGTTAAGTAGCAACAAACGTTTTTTAACAACAAACGGGCATGAACTTATGCAATCTTCTAATTTTGTATGTAATCTGAATTGAAAGCAGGGCTGTGGAGTTGGAGTGGGAGTCGTTGTCGTAAAGTCAGAGCATTTCAAGTGGAGTCGGAATCTCTGACTCCTTTTTACATACATACCTCCTTTACGTTTCATTTACGATTACAATTCAGGAAAAAATTTGACTCTTATATACTTTTGTTAATTTTTTTTCATCACACTCCCAAATCTTCCCATATATTACTGATTCCTAATAATTTCAATAGCATTCTACTAGTTTCATTTAAATTTCATTGTATTGCTACTTGATATTATATCAAACATATAAACTTCATTTTAATAAACAAAAAAAATATATAAAATAAAAACATATATAACATCTTAAAACAAGGAAATATTGATATTTTTAAGCTGGAAACTTTTCATTGACCACTACTGTATGTGATAATGCAGGATCACGCAAGGATCACGCAGATGAATGTGGCACGTGGTTGATTTTTTTACATACCTCCTCTACGTTTCACTTACGATTACAATTCAGGAAAAAATTTGCCTCTTATCCGATCGTTTTCATACTTTGACATATTGCTCATCAATATAAGTAAATGGATCCTCCGCCATTACGATGGTGCAAAAATATCGTGTAAGACGCGTTTGAAATTTGAATTTCTGAAAAGTGCCTGACCTCTATCCATTTTTTTGGTTTTAAACATAGATGGCGATAGTAAAATAAAATTATTGATATTTTTATTCAAAATAATAATTTTGTATACAAACTATAGAAGAGGTATGTTCTTAAAAACCTTTTTTATTATTATTTTACTAGCTGAACCCTGCATGCATTGCAATGCCACAATAACAAATGCAATTCTCGTTCCCGTTCCCATTTGACGGAAAAAACGCAGGCAGCGAACACATTTGAAATTATTGCGTTGCAATAACACTCATTTCCATTTCCGTTTTTGGACGATTTTTTTTCACAGTAATCTTCCCGGACATGCATACAACAAATCCTGAAAGTTCTATCGTAATCGGTTCAGTGGCTTAGGAGCCTATACGAGACACACAGACAGACATTCAATTTTATATATTTATATGTGTCAACTAGATACTCAACAAAAAATCATGAATTTAAATTGCATTATAAATAAAACGTTGAATTTAACGTATTTTTACGTGTTGTGGCCAAAACCGATTGTTTTCTCCATTATTATATTTTTTACTCACATTTTTTTTTTATTAAATTGATTTGCTTGCGTATGAAATTCATACACATACACTATGAATGTACTCACTTTCCATTGCCAATAATTCATTCTGTAAATTTTTAGTTATTTTTTTTAATTTTTTATATTTTGAAAATCACTATTATGTTTAGTACTAACAATCTTATAAAGTTGTAGTTGGAGTTTGCAGTCGCAGTCGGAGTCGGTAAATTTTAAACCAACTCCAAAGCTCTAATAAAAAGGCATCCTTATAAAGTTATTAGATTTGTAAAGTTACTAGTTATAAAGAGAGATATAAATTGCAAGAAAAGTTCTTTAAAAGAAAATGTTGTCAGTTAAAAAGGAAAAGGCTTTCAAGGTATACTTAAATGGAAATTTTACAAAACTTTGCTGAAATTTATTAGTGGTAGTTCTGAATAGACTGTTTGTTCTAAAGGATTAAGATAAGCAATTCGAAAGGTAAGTCTAATTAGTTGAAATTAAAGCGTGAAGTGACCTTAATTCACTTATCAAAATGTTATTCGTTTAATTGATTTATGATATTAAATTTGATACATGTTTATTTGCAATATACATATATACAGTGGCGGACTGGCCATACAAGCGTACATGCCCGATGGCATGTGGGCCCCACTATCCGTTAGAAAATATGGGCCCTCAGTAAAATTAAATAACTTTTTAACTGTTTCACGTGTGTAAAAATTTATAGGATATTGCACTTTGGGACCTAGAGTGTGGGTATTTCAACAAAACAAATTTCTTACGATATACACAAACAACTAATACCTGCTTTAACAGCCCAAGGATCGGTTAACTTTTTTTATTAGGCTCGAAATGTAAGTTTCAACATTTGCGTGGGCCCTTTTACCGGGCCCATTTCCAACCTCAAGGTTATGTAATATTTCCAACCTATGTAACAACTACCTAATGAAATAAAAATGGGAATAAACAAATTTCCGTGAATAATATAAACTGAATTGCTTAAAACAATTTTGATAGGACGATTCATCATCAACCAGCGATTTAAATTTACTTCATACATACTTTCAAAATAATATTTGATTATACTTCGACGATATAGTAAGATTTAAATACACAATTTTAAACAGTTTCCGAATATAAAATCTATTCCTAATCTAGACACATCCATGTATATCGAAACATAGGATAGGGGCCCCTCCCCAAAATCTCGATTTTCGATTAACATTAATTGAAAATATTATGCATTTTTTGTTTTCAGGGACGTAATTTGGGGGGGGCACTCGCCCCCCTAAATTAAGGAATAGGCGAATTTAGAAAATATTATGAATTTAATGATTAATGAGATACTATGGATCTATGAATGCTGCGTTTATTTCTGCTATGTGCTTTGAAAAAAAAAAGATTTTATTATTTTGAAGCAAATATATTTTGGTTTTTAAGTGGTATGCCTTGGGTAACATTCTTGGAAATTGTTCGTCCCATTGAGCGAATCGTTAGAAAGTTCGCCTTTACTTTATTTTGTCTCAAAAACAGATGTGTATCGTTTATTTTTCCGAAAGTTTGTAAATTTTTTGATATAGTGATACATTTTGATGGTCGACTTTTGTTAACCATTTTGCGACCATGTGAAAATTTTTGGAAAAAAATTTTCGCCTGCGGCGCTTTTTTGGCTTTTTACATAAGATATTTTTATATATATTTTTTCAAAAATAAGCTTATTATTTTCATATTGTATATTTTCCATTTTTATTCCGATATAAAAAAGATTTTTTGAAAAAAAATTCAATTTGACCAATCTTTGCCTGCCCCCCCCCCCCCCCCCCAAGAAAAAGCTGAAATGACGTCCCTGATTGTTTTCTACCGAAAGTAAAAGCCGCTTTTATGCCGCATTCTTTTATGATGCATTCTATTTACCTAGGACAAAAAAGAATTAAAACGAAATATACAATGTAATTTATGGATCTATTTTGCTTTTGCCATTTTTCTTGTACCTAAATTTGTTTATTCCCATTTTTGAAAATTTTATTTATTTTTTGCCCTTGATTTTTAGCGTGATGGAAAGAAGAAAATTTTGTTATATGGGGGGGGGACAAATTTTTTTAACCCTGGGTGGGGCCCCCTTTGACTCCTGGCATGCACTGATTTCAGTCCCAGTCCGCCACTGCATATATATGTATATATATATATATATATATATATATATATATATATATATATATATATATATATATATATATATATATATATATATATATATATATATATATATATCTATATATATATATATATATATATATATATATATATATCTATATAAAGCATATGTAATGAGAATCTTGTAGGCATTTGTAACGTAATCATATCTTTATAAAAGTCTAAAGCAGAAAAGGGTCAAAATTACGTACACAAATTCGTGGAAAGGGCTAAAAGCATTATAAGAAAAGTATTTTTCTATTTTTCATTACGCAATATTCGTTTTGGTTACGGTCGCAACAAAATAAAATACGGCCAAAGACACCCGCGACCGTTGATGTGTTTTTTAAAATGGCGTGCGTGATGAAAGCACCTGTACATTATTTATTATATATATTATAATTAATTGATGTGAGAAAGTGCATCGCGTATACATATTTTAATTTCAAATATCCTCACCTCCATTATCGAAATGAAATTCTAATGAATACAGGAAACGAAAGGGTTGATTGTTTCAATTAAAAATTAATGTAAATTTGCGGACGGATAATACGTTTCGTTTTTAAAAAAATGCTTAAAGAATTGCATCATAATTTATTATTATTTTTACGATTAAGTCTTTTAATGATACCTACTTATCAACTACTGGCCAGTATAAGTTGGAACAATGCATAATAGGATGGTGTGCAAGTTTAGCACTTATTAATGTATTATTAATACAGAAATGTTTATTACAAAACGAGTACCATTTATCTGCCTGGCAATTTAAAAGAATGCCTCTCTCTAAAATAGATCGCACGACAGATTGGGTTGCCAGTAACAAAAATAAAATTTGAAAAAAATAAATACCGACCAGAACACTAATCTTAAATTAATAGGACCCTAACTTAACCTAACCTAACCTAAGCCTTAAATAAATAAGTGAAAATGTGACTGGTTATGATTTCACTGATGCGTCAAATTTTATTTTTGTTATTGGCAACCTGTTTGCCGTTTGATTTGCCGGGCGAACGCCAATTCCGTCGTTCGAGCTATTTTAGAGATGTTTATTTGACATTAAATGTCGTTTTGACATTTGTTGTGTAATTTATTTTACAGCCTTGCCAAATATATTATCCCGTAAAGAACAGGCAAAGCCAGAAAATGTCTATAAATTGTAAATTGACGCTGTCGCGATGACAAACATCAAAATTACAAATCTATCTGATTGACTAACAGAAACATTTTCATCTAGCAGCATAGGTGGTATTATACATATATAACAATCTAATATATAATTTCGAAAGAGACTGTGTAAGTTTGTTTGGTTCGTAGAATCCGTGACGTCATCGAACAAATCAAAGTTTCTATGCCGACGATATTGAAATCGTTGAATATTATTTTTTTTCGATTCAAATAAATTTATTAAAAAAACAAATGAATGTTATACAAATGAATAACTATTATATAGATTAGCCATTAGCTTAAGCGGTTTATGTTACAAACACTGAGCGAAGCCGGGTAAAACCACTAGTACTATTTAAAGTAAAGGAAAAAAATACATGAAGCAAGGAAAATGTATCATTTGATCACTTCAAAGTGTCTTAAGATTCATTGCGACAATCACGGAAACTTTTATTTTATTATATAATGCTACATTTACGCAAGGCTAATAGAGTTGTGAGTCATAACTTATGACATTCCATTAAGCCAAGCCAAAATTGGTCTCGAAACGCCCTTTTCACGAGGCCAACATTGGCTTGGCTTATTGGAATGTCTTAACAATTGGCTTCGTGTAAATGCAGCACAATTTTGCAGGTGCTTATATTTATCAGGATCAAATACTACTCATAATTATCTACAGCCATTCACCTTCCACTGCTGGATGAAGGCCTCTACAATACGCTTGCATTCGTCTCTGTTTTGGGCAGCTTTCATTCTAATTTCGTCTACCCATCTTCCCTGCGGTCTTCTTTTTACCTTTTTGCATTCTCTCGGGTACCATTCGAGCACTTCTTTCATCCGTTCTTCTAACTGCATGACCTACCCATTGATATTTCAATTCTTTACTCTAACCATTACACCAACCACCTTTGTCATACTTCTGACCCACGTATTCCGTTTTCTATCTCTCCTCGTTATATTTTATTTTTATTTTATTACATTTTATACCAGGAAGAGCTTACAGGTAAACCCCAATGCGCCTTGGCCAATTACAAAACAATACATCAATGAATTGCACATAATTTTTATTGTACATTAATCATAATCAAATAATGATGACATAGTACGTAAGAAGGTTTTTAGCCAATTTTTAATCGGGAACCGTTTTAGCAATGAAATCAGAGAAAATTGGCAAACTTTGATATTATAAATATATTTATTTTATTTATTTATTTTACATAGATATTTTTATTTTTATTAGATTTTATACCAGGAAGAGCTTACAGGTAAACCCCAATGCGCCTTCCTGGCCAACTACAAACAATGGAGCATTTTAATTACACAGGTCGCTGAAATACGAGACATCTATGAATTGTACATTAAACATACTCAAATAGTGGTGACATAGTAGGTAGGAAGGATTTTAGCCATTTTTTAATCGGGAACCATTTCAACAATGAAATCATAGAAATTGGTAAACTCTGATAGGAAACGATCGACTTGGAGTCGCAAATATCCAGGTCTGGCAAGCAACACTACAGATATACTCAGAAAAAATATTTTCAATCGAGTTCAGCTCATGGAATCGAACCCGGCGCCTCTAGGTGTTAGGCAGAAGCTTAACGACCAAGCTATGCTGCTGGCTAAGCTATATGTCAAGCATACAGCTTTCAACACTTATTTGAGTGCACTGGATCTTATGCAGCATTCTGGAGTTTTGGCCAAGTTATAAATTTTGTCTGCGGGGCAGCTTTATATCATTGCTTTTCCTAGGGTCGTAGTTCGTTCTCAACGGTAGTGCAATTTGTTAGAATTCGGGCAACCAGGGCAACTCCAGGTATTTTCAGAGTACCATATTGTTTAAAAGTCACGATATTGCCATCGGTAATGTCGCACGCGCCAACTTAATAACACGTATAGTGGGGTATTAATTATATGATATTATTTGATATCGATGGGGCCAGTCGTTAGTAAGGGTCAGTGGCGCGTGACGCGGGGCCCGCAGCCGAACAAGTGACCCGCATATATATTCATAGTAAACCAGGGGGGCTGCACTTCATTACTGATCCTATTCAACTGAAAGTGCACAATGTGCACACTGTATCTATCTGTCCGTTTGTCTGTTTCTCAATCGACGTATGTTCTGTCTATTTTTCGACACATTTTTGTACGGGTGCAATTTTTTACTATTTTTATTGATACTTTTTGTTCTGATGTTAAAGCTTTTAGATTGGGTTTTTAATTTACGTACACAAATCAGTGTCGAAAATTTTAAATTTGGATGTAAAATATACGATAAATTTAAGTTATTACGTGCCTCCTTTTTTTTGAGATTTATTCATATAAATATTTAAATAAGATAATATAAAATATGTGTAAAATGGATAATGATCATTTTATCAGTGGCTATTTATTAGCAAAGATCGGTGTTCCATGGATTCTTTTCGCACAAAAATGATTCGCTGTTGTTAATTTAATTTAATTTTATTTTATTTATTAAAAAATCAACAGACAGCAGGATGTACATAGATATGTATAAAAAACAAATAGTAAATATATATGTAATATATGTAACATCCGAGTCCAATAACAGATTTTTACAAAGATTATAAAAAAAATGAAAAAGATAAATATAAGGAAAAAGAAAAGAATAAAGGCTATAACATGACAAAATATGTAGAACATTGCATAATTAAACTATAGTATTAAAATATTGGAAAAAGGTTATAAAATAGAATATAAGAAGAAATTGAAATTTACAAATATAAAACAAATGAAAAAGGTAAATACAAAATAAACAAATGAAAAGGAAAAGAATGAAAGCTAATAATTTCTTAGAAAAGTCATGTTTCCTTGCTCTCTGTTGCTTTGATCACTAATGGAGGGGTCTATTGTTATTTGAAAAGAAGCCAGCCAATGTCGAAGACTAGCTATTTGAATATAATCACTTGTACAATATCATTATCTATACATTTTTACTCTTTGTATATCATCTCCCGTACTTGTTCACTGTCTGTATGTAACATTAAAATGAATTTCACAGGTATTTTTATCTCAACTTATCAACTTTAATCTGATTTTCAACGGTATAATGCTTTAAAAAAATAAAGTAAAACCTTTGTTAAATCATTTTGTTTTGTTTAATTTTTCAAATTTAAAATTTAAAATGACCCCCCCCTTTGGACAAATAAAATATTAATTTACATAAAATAGCAACAAGCTAATTTTAGAATTTCACAATTTCAAACTTTTTTATAGAAAATATTTTGATAAAAAAACCGTTCTAACACTATTTAGATTTTAATGTGGGATACCAAGTAAGTGTAGATTAATTATTTGTAATTTATTTTTAATTCTTGTTATGATCTTCTTCATAACCAAATTTCCACGCGAAATAATCCTCCCCCCTCTTTTTGTCAGTCTTTTTTTTATATAGATACATAAATATGTTGTTTCAAATATAAATTTATGTCCATCCATATACATATATACCAGGAAGGCCTAACATAGGCCCAAATGCACCTTCCTGATCAATTACAAACTTTGTTACATGTCGCTGAATTATGAGACACTGAAAAATTCGAAATTAACGAGACATATATGAATTATAAACTTGTACATAAATTTTATTCTACATATGTAAATAATACTCAAATAGTGGTGACATAGTAGATAGGGTGGTTTATAGCCAATATTTTTCAATGGAGGAACCGTTTCAACAATTAAATGAGAAAAATTAACAAACTCTTATAGGAAATGATCGACTTGGATTCACAAATATCCAAGTCTGACCAGCAGCATTACAGATAATACACTCAGAATAAATTCTTTTCAATCGAGGACAACTCACGGGATCGAACCCGGCGACCTGTCGATGCTAGACAAAACCCCAACCACCGAGCTATGCTGCTGGTTATTGCTTATTTATGTATGTGTGTAATTGCTTATTTATTTATATGTGTACTTGCTATTGCTTATTTATTTGAGTACTTGTGGTTTAACCCGGCTTCGCTCGGTATTTATAATATAAACCACTTAAACATGACTAATCTAATAGTAAACATTTTATTAAATTTATTTGAATAGTTTTATTTTATATAAATTTATTTGAATACTCATTTGTTTTTTTTTTTATTAAATTGACTGTCACGAACAAACAAACATATATACTAAGGGCCGGGCCGCACCGTGCAACTTTGTCGGCCGACTTGTTGCGCGACACGAAAAAATGTATGGAAACGTGTGCGACAAACAAGTTGACGAGTGTGGCATGTCCCATCTATCTACCTGCATGCATTGGTCTGGTCGCCCTCAACCAAGTTGTTCGCGAGTTGAGCCGTGCGGCCCGGCCCTAAGTCTCTTTTGAAATTATATTTATAGCAGAATCCGGCTCCTTCGAATCCTTTGAATCGAAAAAAATCGAATCGGCGCCTATGAATCGAAAAAAAAAAGTCGAATGTGTTGTCTACAAACCCACCAACCAAGGTTACATATATGAAAAGTCTCTTTCGAAATTATATATTAGATTTATGTGTGTAAATTTGTACCAACGTACATTGTACGTATTTAATTCTAAAAAAAATTGGCAGAAATAAAGGTACTGAAACATGTGTACGTACATACGTAACCGAAAAACTGATATAAAATTATAAAAACAGACAGATATTTCTATGTAAATATTTCAAAAGTTTGAGAATTGTCGCTTTTAATGTATAAATAGTGTGTTTGCATTTAATACGTTTCCAATAACACAACATTTTGTATTGAATGCATATGGGCATAAACACCTTTTATACGAGCATCGCATTGTTGAAGTTTTCATTATTTATTGTCTCTGTACACATGTATGATAAGTAGAAATGCATAATAATAGACAATGCATATTTCGAGACAGCGTACATGTGTCACTTTAAGACTTTGGCTGACGTGATTAAGCGAAAATTCTCGCGCTCAGACTGTCAACACTTCATTTGAATTTTGCCTCCATTCAATTCACTTGTGAAGAAACTTGTTCAGATGTTTTTAACGGCAAAACTATTTTGATGTGTGAGGCTACGGGGTGGTGTGAGTGCGACAGAGACAGCGATATACAAATTTGCATAAAGAAACGTGCGTCAGAGCGAGACGGCGATATTCAAGTTCACATTCGAATGTGTATTTTAATGGGGGCTCTCAAACTTTTTTTGTGCACTCACCACATGCGTTATGATGAAATGTGTTGTTTGATACTATTTTGCAATATTTTTTATTTTATTTTATTTTTACATAGAAGGCTTGACAGGAAGACCCCAATGCGCCTTCCTGGACAATTAATTACAAACAATGCAGCATTTTATTTTAACATAATTCCAGAAGCTGAAGAACACGAAATAACAATTAATTAATTACAGAATTAATCCATTGAGACATCTATGGATTTACATAGATGTTGTACATAATTTTTACAAATTATACAAACAATAAATACAGAAGATTTGTGACAACAGTAAAGATGTTTTTTTTTGCCAATTTTGAGGAACCGTTTCAACAATGATCAGATAAAATTGGCAAACTCTGATAAGAAAATATCGATTTGGCGTCACAAATACCCCCAAATCTAACCAGCAGTATGGCGGATCGAACGACCCATTGATCACTTGGTGCTAAACATACACGCTACCATTAGGCCACACTGCTGGCTAATAATAAAAAGCTTGTAAAAAGGATTCAACATTGTATGTATAAAATATATTAAAAATGTTTGGAAAATTGTAACTTATTGTATAATGTTAAACAACAAAAATTGTTTGATAATAGTAAATTAATACGTTTAATAGTACCTAGTAAATAAGTAGATATTAGAGATGCCTAAATTTGATATTTAAGTTTGTTAACCAATATTGTTTTGATTTGAGCGTGCTTTAAATTGCGCAATTTTTGTGCTGTGAAGTATTTACCTAACAATGAATATTAAAATCAATGACTTTTAATAATTTCGTTCACCCATCTTCCTTGCGGTCTTCCTTTTACTCTTTTGCCTTCTCTCGGGTACCATTCAAGCACTTCTTTTGTCCACCTTTCGACCATCCTCCTAGCTACGTGACCCGCCCATTGCCATTTCAATCTCTTCACTCTATCCACTATGTCCACTACCCTTGTCATATTTCTCACCCACGTGTTCCGCTTCCTGTCTTTCCTCGTTATGCCAAGTATACAGCGTTCCATACTTCTTTGAGTGCATTGGATTTTATTTTGCATCTTGGCGTTCAGTGTCCAAGTTTCACATCCATACGTCATCACTGGCAAAACGCATTGATCAAAGATCCTTTTCTTCAGGCAGAGTGGCATTTTTGATTTAAAAACAGCATTCATCCGTCCAAATGCACTCCATCCTAATTTCATACGTCTCTTTATCTCTTCATTTTTACTACCAGACATGTCAATTATTTGACCTAAATATAATATTCGATAATAATATCGAAATTGTAAATTTGCCTCAAGGTTTGGTAAAGTTGTATGGGAGAAGCCACAGCTCTCATTTTTGAAATTTCATTCTATGAAATAATACTACTATGATACTTAGAAATGGCTATAAAACTAAAAGGAAAAAATACTGATTTAAAGTAATGCTGATAAATTTTTAGGCACTGTTTTTTTCAATTTACTTTAAAAATTATACAAATTCATAGGCACATAAAATATATAAAAGCATCAAATCAAATTTGAACTTATTATGAAATTGATATTATATCATAATTCAAACAGAGGGGTGCTACAATGAAAATGTTTGAAAGCCGTTGTGCATTTGTATATCAACTGTGTGTCGCTGTCACTCTCGCACACGGCTATGCACACACGTGTGCGAGCGAGATGTTTGCATTTTTTCACAGGTACGAACGTTTTTCTTATAAAACTTTACGCAGGTAAGTCATTTAGAAGTTAGCCCGCCAGCGAGTAACTACCTATATAACAATTTAGCAATAATTCAATAACAATTTCGCCCTTGTAATAATTTGATAACACTTAAAATAAACAAATGTTATCAAGTCTCGCGTAAGACCAAGTTCTCGAAGTTGCGTGAATGCAAACAATTTTCACAAAAATAAATCAATATGTTTCGTTGCCATGTGACAGTAAATAAAGTTTACATTCGGGAGCTGCACGTGGTTTAGCAGAATTTATCCAAAGGAAAACTGAGGTGAGTTTCCCACTATATTTATTGTTTATTGCCACATCAATTTCACTTTTCATAACTTTAGTCTCGTTTGATTTATTTTCTTTCCAAACTACATATACATACATAAGTTGCTTATATGTGTGTTGTGCGTTGAAACTTGTTATTTTAGGATAGAAGCACCCCATTTTCGTAATATGTAATTCAGTAGGATGATTGAAATTTACGATTGACAACATATGGTATCCCATCAATCTCAAATGTACCTATGTATATACAGACATATGTACATATATACATTCGTATTACACATTAATTTTATGGTTAATTGCAATTAAATACATCCATAGAATAGCATGTGTCCTACCAGTTATATGAACTTCAATTGCTTTTTATTTTTAAATATTAATTAAATAATTATTATGAAAAAAGTGTATCGGTCTTATACTTGCTTATATATAAAGATTATAATCTTAAGTTTGTTGTTAGAAATATTCAAACATGTATTAAATATGCCTGAGGTAATTCAATTAGTTAATTTGACAAGTTTGATCTTAAACTTTAAGCATGTACTTCATATTCGGTTGGCTTTAAATATTAATTACTTTTCAAGTTTGAAATACTCACTTTGGGGAAAAGTTTTATAAATCAAACTTTCATATTTTCATATTCAACCGTTACTGGATGTTAAAATTTTACCTGCGGAATTTGGCAATTATATTTTGAATTAGAAAAGTATTAAAAACATTTGATTTTGATTTTTAAATGCTTTTTATCATAACTTAATTGTGTTCACAATACTTTTTATATCTATTTTAACAGCTTCTAATCTACTGATCAATTTCTATTTTATTATTTTGTTAGTAATTATAATATAATATTATTTCAATGTTAATGTACAGCATAATAGAAAAAAAAGAGCTAAAAAAACTATTTACAATTCTTATCTTAAAAAACATGGTTTGTATTAATTTGGTCGGTAACTTCGTTTGATTGGGTCAGTAAATAATGATATGTAAGTTACATTATCGGTCATGGACTAATTGACCATTGTCTGTTTGTCAAAAAATATTTAAAACATTAAGCGATTTACTGACCGTTAATTTGTATCTACATATCGTTGGTCTACTGGCAGAAAGCTCAAAAATCGATATTTTTGAAAATCAAGATGTTTGAAGCTCTCTATTTTGTAACCTATGTAAATCATTATTAATTTTTTGACTTGACAAATTCAAATTTAGTAACGAATTCAAAACTTTTTGACCTAACGCTTTCTGCTAGTATACGACGATATATTTGTATATATGTACATATCTAGTACCCGATTATCACAAAATTTTTGTAAATATTACTGACCATTTATTGAAGAAAACTGACCGTTTAAATTGTTGCCAAAAAACTTTTATACGTACATAATATGAAGTTACAATTTCGTCTACTTTTTAAACTAAAATATGGAAGTGCATACTTTGAAATTTAATTTAAAACATATCTACAGCTGGACGAAGGCCTCTCCAACACGTTTCTATTCCTCTCTGCTTTTGAGAAGCTCTCCTCCATATCATCTAACACATTTCTCATGTTCTCACTACCCATCTTCGTTTTTTTGCCTTCCTTGTATCCTTTTACATTCTCTCGGGTACCATTCGAGTACTTCTTCGGTCCATTCTGGCTACTGGATTATTCTCATCCAACCCATTTCTCTAATTTCATACACCCATATTCGTTGTTTGCCTTTCTTTTAACATTCTATCGGGTAACATTTGAGCACTTCTTTCGTCCATTATTAATTGCTTGACCTTTGCCTTTTCAAAATATAAAATTATTTATTTTTATTTATTTTAATATACAAGTATACCACAGTGTCTTTACAGGTACATATATACATTTATATAATGATTTGTTTTCTACTATGAAAATATACAGTTTTCAATTTGAAATCAACATGATTTGGTATACATACTGTCATCTATCACATGCTACTCTTATTTAAATACGCAATCGTATGCTACATACAACATGTTCTGGAATACTGAAAAGTTTTATTTTTAACTTTTTTTTCCAACGTTCATTCTCTTGAGCAACGCCGGGTAATTCGACTGTCGCCTATATTATTAGTATCAAAATGACATATGTAAATATTCGCCGATCCACAAACCAGATAATTACGCCTTTCGATCGAACTCTGTCGAATATTTGAGAAGCGCAGATGCCCTGTCGCGCAAATAGCAATTACGTCTACATTCGCCAATGACAAATGTTGTGACAAATGGACAATAAATGACAGTAATTATATGACAATTTGCAATTTATCGGTGGGGTTATTGTTTTAATGCCACACACCGCGCTCGGTCAACTACCTATTCATAGGGGGAGGGGGTCAAAAGTACCCCCATTTTGCTCATTTCGAACCCACCCTAGCTATCGATATCGAGTGACGAACGGGTGTGCATATCAATGAAGTGGTTAAAGCATGTACTTTGAATTTATAATTGTCTGGTATTTGTTTTAGCGGTCTGTAAAATTTCGACGGTAGTTCTAAATGTATAATACATACATACATTTGTATATAATGTATGCGTATGCGGTCAAACCGGTCCGCGAGCGTTTGTTCCACTGGCCAATACTTCAGAAGCTTCTTTTTTTCCGGCCATTTCGGTCAACATTGGCCAACCGAAGAGCATACCGATCCTTTTAAGGACGCCCTCGAAACCACCATGAGAACCAAAGGACGATTTTATCGATCACGTTTTCGACTTGCCCTTGGGATGCTCTTTAAAAGCCATTATCTTCAGACTTTAGATGTACTTTGCTTATCACTTATTTTTTTATTCGTAAACTTCTACAGCCAATAGTCTGGATGATTTAAACAGAGACACAATCTAAACCGTTTTTTTTTTTAGATATTTACGATACTTTGGGATAGAGTAATTATTATTTACGGTACTTATTTTGGGATATATGTTTTGGTTCTTGCATCTTATCGTGAGCATTTTAAATAATGCGATTATTTTGGTTTTATCTCGAGAAAACTATCTACAATTTACTATTTAATAATAATTAACGTTTTTGCGGATATTTTTTTCTATATTTAAGAGGAAGAGTGTCTTAATGGCTTTACATCTATTTGCGATTAAAGTATTTGATACAAACTCAAGGTTACATAATTTTTTCGGTTGCCTTTGAAGTTTCTTCTAAATAAAAAATTGGTATCTAGAATCTATTACAAACTCTCATTTTTTAAATGGATCAATTATTGATGATTTTACATGATAATAATACAATTTCACCTTAAGATGTGGTTCAAATCAAGGCTTCTGGGATGACACTTATGTTCATAGATCATTCGAATTTATAGTCGTTTAGTAAATTGGTCTCAATTTATCTTCTGAATCCCGTTAAGGAAGCTGCGGTTGTCATATGATGTAAAATTGAGTCAGATTTATCATGTGATTTCTATTTGTAGGTATATGTATATGTATATGAGACATTGCCATGATCTTAGTTTAACTATTTAGATAACATTTTGCGAATCTTTTTTGAACTAAGCCAAGATTTTAGTGAGTAGATTTAAAAAATCAAGTAATAATGTGATATTTTCCCAAGTTTGATAGTTCTGCAATCATCCTGTCACCCATATGGTGTTCTTAAGTAAAATTCTGGCTTTGTAGGTCAAGGATATATGTATATAGTAGCTAAAAGTTGACACGCAATCTACATTAATAATACTTTTTAGACATCACGACAGCCCTACCTTGTCGCTTATATTTAAGTAATTCGTTTGATCGTTACCATTATGTATGCGAATAGTCATTTTTGTCACGAAAAATATTGCATGCGAATATTGCGGCTTCAGATTGATTCAATTTACGAGTGCGATTAAATAATACTTTCGCCAGATTATTAGATAGTTATTTGGACGAGTTGTAAGGGAGTCTGACTGTTCTGCGAGGGGAGAGAAATATATGTATGTAGCTAAAGAATAAAACCTCGTCGTACTAACAATTTGTGAATGCGGTTCTTCAGAATACAGGTTTCGATTGTTGGACAACAGTGCAAGTGCATCTGTATAAGTGCGCGTTAATATTAAATTAAGTTGAATTATATGATCGGTCGGTGATGGGTTGAGCGCGCGTCGCGAAACGATTTTCCGGTGCAGTTTTCCGTTTCAATTTTCCACGCCTTTCAATATTGCCTACAAATCGAAACATCAATTGAATTTGAAGTCGATATTTATGGCCGTTATTTACTCTCGTACATGGGAGAGTGATTTGACATATTTTTTATATAAAGTATGTGCCGGTTATTATTAAAATTTGTTCGTGTTCAAAATATGATTATATTTAGATCGAAAAGAGTTCATAAGCTACAAAACCGGTTTAGTTATTTATTATACTATGGAATTTTAATTCAAATATGTCTATGGATTGATTCTTAATGAAGATACATACATACATATATATGCCTATTATATGTATATAATACGTGTTTCTAAATCTACAATTCGTTATATGATCGTATTTAATTGCCGGTTATTATTGTGCCAGTTGTTATTATAAAACAATTAGCTCAGAAGAAATTTGGGTATTTATATTGCAACAGGTGTAGTGTACAGGTCTATCTATTATATTGTATCGGATTTTAACCGGAAATAACGGATTATTACAGTTCAACAACAATTTGGTATTTTATTATTGAGTGTTTGATTATATTCCAATTCACATACTATTATATTTTCGAATTCCATCGTCTCTTTTTTTGAATTTCTGTCTCACAGATTATCTCAATTATCAGACCGTGAGATCTTTTAAGCCTTTTCTTTTTATCAAGTTTTACCATCCCGTTTTTCACCATTTCTAAATCAAATTATTACATCTAATTACGCTATCTAGGATTTTTAAAAGATTTGTATTAGCTTTTTATCACCCTAGTTCAATGAAATTCGTGTCCGTCTAAAATGTTTGATCTGATTTTTAACCACTTCCACTCTTCAGGTCGCTTTGATATTTTATCAAACATTGAATTAAGCTATTGTTTCTAACATGAAGGTAGAGGAGTTTAATAATTAACGAACTTATTAAAATTTACATCGAAATCTTGGGTCAGATCGAAGCGATAACGGCTACCTATCCATACTTGGCTTTCTAATTGCCCCTTTGCAACTCAATTAAACAGTGGTAAAAGATACTTTTTTTCAATCTCCTTTACTCTCATCTTATATTATATAATATAAACTTAATATTATAAGCTTTTGTACATTCTCATATTCTTTTTTTAATTCACTTATAGATTAATTGAAGTAATTTAATTTAATCCTACTATTTCTTAGCGTGTCTTCTTTCATATTTTCGGCAATTCTTAAGAAATATCGGAATTCTCGATTTGAAATACTATATTACTGAATAGAGTATGTAGATTACCCAGATACAGGCATAGCTATTCAAATCCTTCCATTTATTCATTGCCACTTCCTTTCATTACACTCTTGTCCTAAAAATCAACGTAAATCAATCAAATAAATAATATCAGGTCATGAAATCATGGAGAACTGAAAAATTTGTTTCGAGAGCTACATATGTATGTAAGAACCATTAGAAAATAGAAATTGATTAAAGCATTATTACTATCAGCCATGAATCATATAATTTTTTGCCTCTCTAAGTTTAATAAGCTTCTTATAGTCAACTTTGCTTCCCTCTACCATCCATGTAAATTAGTTTGAGTATAAAATATATAGATCATCCACTTTATATTTCAACTAATTCTATCGATAGTGGTAGATAGTGCTTTCTATCCAATATTTTATCTTTCAATAACGTTTCATTGTTTCAAAAATTGTAATGCACTGAATGTTTTAGCATACATAATGATACATAATGAATGTTTTAGCATACATAATGTACATACATATGTATGTATGTATACTAAGAGTTGAATAATTATATATTTATTATAATACTTGGAGTAGTTGGCTGTGCGGTATTCGTAATTCAAATAGTGCAGACGAATGTATTGATTTTAAATACGAAACGAAATGGAACTTAAAAAGAAATTGAATAAAAAAGCACACGTCGTTGCAGTGATGTCTTTGACGTGTCGTTTAACCCCTTCGCCGCCGGTCATTCGCCAAAACCGCATTAATATGCGAGACAAATTCGCAAATGCTCTTTTCATTGTCGAGCTATACGTATCGAAATACGTTTCAATGGTCGGCTCCCAACATTTTATAAAAGTGCGTGTGTTTTTTTTCCTTTTTTCATTTCGTTCGCTTATTATGCCCACTATACATACATACTTTCCTTTTCTGCGAAGAAACGTCACCGTCGACGATAGACAGTGGCTCAACGGGTTTTGTAGCCTTTATCAAGGCGAAACAGGATCTAAATAAGTAATGTTATAATGTTGCCGTTGTCGGACGGTTGTACGATAAACCAGTCGGGGACATAATGACGCATTAGTGAATATTACATACATATGTACGTATATTCGGAGACTTACATATACGTGTATTATATGTAATAGCGTCGTCAATCGTTAAGGCGACGAGTAAAAATCTCATCGATATTATCTTTGTAATTCATACTTAATTCTAAGCTGGTCGCTTCTGGGTGATAAACATTTTATTGTCTATTTTGTACATATGTATACATATGTACACAGTATTATCTGGAAAGGGGTGTTTTTCTATTACTATTCTGAAGAGGATGAGATGGGAAGTGAAAAGAGGCGATGATTTATTCCATGCATTGATTTGAAAATGACGGTTAATTAATCTAAGATCTAAGATTTGACGGGAATGAAGATTTCCAATTTAAGTCCGAGATAATTCAGCCCTCAAAGATCAAGTCACTGAGTGCTAGCTTACATTTATTATAAGCTACTTGAATTTTAATAAAAAATAAAATAAAATCCTGTAACATTCCCGAGTATTTTTGTACTCTCAATAGGGCTAACTTATAGCAATGTATAAAATTTACCATCAATGTATTATTTTAATCCAAATAGCAAACGATTATTGAAAGATTGACAATAATTTTTCTTTTATAATGTTCTCTTTTGTGAAATACAAATTCGAAAGATAAAATTAGGAATATTGTGCCCTCAATGGTGCTCCTGTTCACTACTTACTTATACCAATGTATTAAATTTACCATCAATGTATTATTTTAATCCAAATAGCAAACGATTATTGAAAGATTGACAGCAATGCTTCCCTTATATGTTTTTCTTTTGTGAAATACAAATTTGAAATATAAAATTAACGCTTGCAATTATATAATTTTGTTCAAATTTGTTGCAAAAGTGGCTCATATCGGGTTGATACGACACGAGTGCAATTAGATCGAGCTATTTGGTCACTCGGAAGATACTCGGACATTGCTTCGTTATGACTCATAACGAAGATCTTAACTCATAACTTATGAGTTAAGTCTGAGTGCAATCGTATCGTGCTAACCCGGTATTAATTGGAATGAAATCTAGTTTTACATATACCCAGAATTTTTCAATAGTAAGGAGATTTTTAGATTCTAACACAGTGTCTATTATTATTTATTTATTCAAATATGATACATTCCGAAATTGGTATGTAATATAATGAATAGAAAAAAGAATAAAACGCCATTATATTGAGAATATATAAGTATTGAATATGATTTTGACATCATAATGAAACTTCAAATAAATTCATCTCGTCAAAGGTTCCATAAGCGGAATTTTCTAAATAGGAAGCCATATTGTGACAATGGCGTAATGAAATGTATACGTTCATAAATTTGGCGAGAGTTTGCATCGTTTTAAAAGCCTTCATTGTGATGCTAATCCCCGTCCTTCCTCCTTCCTCCTCCATATCTCCGCTTTTCATTGTTTCCTTTTTCCCCGACTTAATTTACGATGCGATCGTGCATTATATGAAGTTTTAGGGCCGATCGAATCGACCGTAGTCGTCGTCCTTTGGAGTGGTTGTTTGTCCTCGGTGGTACCCAGAAGGTCCTAGACGAGTCGCGAGGGGGTTTCACTTTTGCATCTGAAGTTTGAACCCCTCTCAGAACAAAAAGTGTAACTGTTGTGTGCGCGAAGCCAAGGGTGGATCTGTTCATTGTTTCTGCGAGATAACCCTTAATGTTTTGTTTACCACTCAAAATGTTAAATATTGCAAACGAGCGAGGGGTCGCGTTAGGAACGAGGAAGATGTTTGTACAGTGAAAAAAATAATAATGAGAAGGTGTGCTTCAAAAGTAACGAACCCACCTCGTGAAATATAGTGTGAATATTTTACTTGTGTCTGATGAATGTATGTATGTATATATGTACTAGAGAAATTTGAAGGAGAATCTGTTAAATGGAATTTACCTTTACTAACTTTTCCGAGGAAAATCTGATACATATTTTAATCAAAATATTTACGAGAATTTCAATTATAATATTTACAGTCGAAGTTCAAGCACCATGAGGTATACATATAGTATACCAAATTTGTTGGTTCTTATTTGAAAACTGTAGATTTGCATATTGGAAAAACAAACAAACATTCATCTTTAGAAATTTAATTATTCATAGACAGTTCAGCGCACTATCTTTAGTGCGCTGAACTGTCATGGCTGCCGATTGAATTACACGTTTATCGATCTTTTTGTGTGCAGATACACAGTGTGGTACGTGGCACGTGCTTTTTTAAGATAGTTCTTAAGCTTTTTTAAGATAGTTCTTAAACGATTTTGTACATGTAAAAAAAAAAAACGCTAGCACGCTTGATCTATGCTATGGCAATCCGGGCAAAAGCTCACATCTTGGAGAGTTTTCAGTGATATTTTATCCTGATATTGACATTTATCGATAACCAGCAACATATATCAGTGTTTAGCGTGTAATGCTTTCAATTGGTTTCTATCCGTGGTTTGTTGCTAGCCAAACCTTAGATATGTGACTCCAAGGGCGATCGTTTCCTTTCAAAGTTTGCCAATTTATATGATTTCATTAGAAACGGTTCCGAAAAATTGGTCCTGAAAAATGAGTTCACAGCATCTCATAATTTGTTTGATATTTAAAATGCTGCAAAAATTTGTCCATAGATTTCTCTGTGATGATTGTAATGTTTGATGGTCGGTGTTATGTACAATGTTGACCATATGTGTCGTATTAGTAAAATGGGTGCATTCCTGTTTAAATAATGAAATAAATAAATAAGAGTGATTCCTATTTTTGAAAAACTTTAAGAGAAATAATATGATCGTTCTCATTAAGAATTACATGAGGATACGCCCATCACAGCTGGAGTCTATCTGGCAAGCAGTGGCGTACTATTCACTATATATGTCTTATTTGATTCATCTCTTACATTCTTTACAGATTGCCTCAATAACGCTTCAGTGGACTACTTTCGATCCATTTATCATGAGGATTAATAAAAAAAAATGGCCTTAATTCAATTCCAAACGCAGTATAGAGATGGATAAGAATCCATACATTAAATAGATATTTAATAGGATTAGTTTTCAGTATTTATGTGAGGTGTATGAGTCGGAATAAACAATCGTGCACGAAGCATACAGCTTGTCCCCTTTAAATGCTCTTATTTGCCTGGATTACCACAAGAGACTCTGGTATCAAATCGAGATCAGACGAAAGGATCCCTCGAGGAGTTGTGAGGATAAAGTCTTTGAAGATTTACGACGATATAAAAATCCTGCTGAAAGCCGGACTTCCCGAAATACACCACAAATCGTCTTGTGTATATATACAGAAAATTTAGCCGAAAAACAAGGCAAATTTCAATTTTTTCTATTCTCATACGAACTTTTTCATGTAACGAATTCGTCGTGCAAAAACCTTCTTTGTCTAAATTCAATTGAATCAATTATTGTAAAGAAGTGTCGTCTGCTTCTTCTTCTTCCCGCTTTTCATCCCCTTCGCATACCTGTACGTCAATAAATTTAATTTCTGAATCCAACCCCCTTTTTGATTGTCGTTTGCCCATTATTTATTGCCGCACACCACTGTGGTGAAGATATAAAAATTTCACGCACGAACGGTCATGAATCTCATTACTTTGTATTTTATGCACATTTGTTATCCACCGAAAAAATATGGAATACTCACGTATGCGTCTTGAAACCCTCTCATTCGCACGCGATAAAAAAATGCTTTCGTAAATACATACATATATTAAATTAGTGGGTCGCGTGAGGGTTGATTAGAGTCGTTAGCGGCATTTTTCATAATTTTATTGGAATTTAATACTATTATACATATTTGCCGTTCGCATGGAGTTAATCTGATATGGCTTCTCTAATAATGGCTCGTTAACCTCTTCTATATTCAATTATGCGGCTTTAAATAGGGTTTTTATTTGCTATTTGGTATATTTTATGGACTTTGAATGAGATAAATAAACGTACGCATTTTTTTTCAATTTCATTTGTATAATAGTTCATCTTCTTATTTTCGATAGTTTTATAGTCAGATGCAAACATTAGATATTTAAGTCATATATGTAGGTATATAAACTTCTTAATGGATGGTACATGTGTTAAGGGAATAAGAAGAAGAGGCAGATAGATTTGTTTCAAAACTGAATCTTTTACTAGCACACTTATTAGAAATTTAATTTAATGGAAATAAGAAGAAACATATGAAGCTGGTTTACATTGATACACTAATTTTCAATATTTAAATAGAGGAATGCAATGAAATACCATTTTTTAAATTTTTTTATGATACAAAAATGTACCAAAATTAAATATAATTTTTATGGTACAAACTATTTAAAAAGTTTTATTTGATTTCCATTATAGGTATATAATAATGTTCGCCGAAATTCACCTTGGTCTTTTTTGCATGTAAATCATACAATTCAATACAAACTGCGCTCGACAATAGGCGAAATGAAATTTGTTCTCAAATAAGGGGTTTAAACATCATGAAATAGACTTAATTACATCATGAGATTGAGCAAAATCATACAAAACCCCACTAGAATCTACAATAGGGTAGACTCGCGATTGTGAAATTGAAAATGAAGACCAGAGGGAAAGATGGAACAGCGTCTCCCTTCGCATCGCACGATTGTTCAACGAAATTGGCACCACACGTCAATCATTGAAAATGGGAGCAGTTATTCCTCACATTTTTTTTGGGATACAGTTATGCAAGCAAAAAAAAAAAAATACGGTAATCACGCCACGCATTTCACGAGGGTGAACTTCTACTTTTGCCCCGCTTTTACTTTCGACAATGGAAGTGTATCCTTATTTTTTTCGGTCTCCTTTTACCCCGGGAATGATAATGAATCGAATTGTGCAAGACTCGATCTAGATGCTCGACAACATCTGCTTACCTGAACACTCGCTAGAAAGGTCGTTCTTCTTCTTCTGTGTAGTTTTTTTAGCTTGCCTACGATCAATGGAAAAAATGTGCATTACGGAAGACAATTATTGAAGTTCGCGGAAGAGGGTGCGGACTAGAACCGGTGCATAATGCACTTTTGGGGTACATACCCATTCAACACGAGGAGAAACGTGTTATAGATCCGCATAATCGATTCTGCGATTTATTTACTGTCAAAAGAATGATATGTCGAACTAGTTTATTTGACGTTTCCAGACTCACTTTGACATTTATGTATGAGGATATTGAAGGTGTGTCAAAGTGGTACCGGGTCATACATATACATATTTAATAATAGAAGTCGTTGAACTGAAATTTGTTGTAGTTACGTGATATTTCTGGGTCCACGAGTACGAATATGCTACTAGTTTATACTATCGACGAGAGGTCGTGGGTTCAAATCACGACTGATTACACTGTTCGACACGAAAAATGTTTCAGAGACGGAATATGACTTTTCTTATAGATCTATGCCCAGTGAACACGAATCTGGTAATAACAAGTGTTGATTGGCTCGAGATTCGGAGATATATGTGTTTTTTAAATCGCGCGATTTTTCTATATCTTGGTGTTGTTCGGTCGATTTCTCAAAATCTGTTAATTTTCTGTTCAAAATGAATATTGGAATCTAGAGTCGGGTATTTTATCTTTCATTTTTAGTACTTTTCAGCTTTCAAATCTCTCTAAGTAGTCATCCAGTTCAAACTAAAAGTCAAAATTACGTATTTTCACTTGTGATTTTTTCCCACTGTTAATCTTATATTATATTGAGTATTTTCTATTGAAACATGTTTATTAGGATAGTGTTCTGGCCACACAATTTTTTGATTTCGTTTAAAAGGGTTAATTGGATGTGTGGTGAATTTTAAACCGGTAAAATTGTGACCAAAAACTTCGTATTAGTAGAGCACAAATTTGTGTTGTGTGCGCTGCATTACTGTACGCTGCATCATGTGCGTCATTGTATACAACGATATAGTGGTCACAAACTTTTTTCAATGTGTTTTTAAATAATTTTGTAATGAAATAATTAGAAGGATTTGAATTTAATAATATATTTATTGAATACGAATATGTATAGCGTAAAAATAAGTATCAGTACATTTTAAGCACCCGAATAAAAATAAAAATAGGCATGGAAAATAAAAACAAAAATCAAAATGAAATTAAATATGAAGATAAAGAACATTTCAAAGATAAATAAAAAATAAAAAAAAATCTAAAAAATATTTTTGTTTCGAAAGCATTATATATTTTAAGTAGGTACAAAGTACTTAAAAATATCTTTGAAATGTTCATTATCTTCATTTTACACATTTATCTAGTAGCAAATTGGTTTCTCATATTGCGTAAGTTCGATGATATTGATACAAACCCACAACTTCTACAACTACATTGTCAGTGTGTGAGTGTAATTACAAAGGGATCGCTTTGAGGCTTAATTAACCCGACAAGACAAGCTTCTTCTGGATTTCCAAGACTTGTTCTCTCGATATTGTTCGAACAGCCATCATTGCTCGGGGCAGTAGTGCTACTAGGTCTTGTTATCGCAGGATTATACGGCACTGGGGTCCTTCCGTCGTCCGTAAATCAATTCCCACGGGCATGAACAGGACCTCGCCAAAAAGGTCACACCGACCCAACGCGACTTTAGCTCACTGACTAATCAACCTTTAACTTTTGAACTCCACCGTCGAAAGTTTTATGATATTTTCGAACTTCTCCACCCGTCTCCCACAATTCAACTAGGAACTTTCGACTTACTTATGTACATACATACTCTCTATCTCGGCTTTTGATGCTCCCGCTCGTAACTCAAGCCCCCCTGGTCATATATATTATGGTCGGTTCTTCTTCTTCTTGTTACACGTCGAACTCCACACCCCTCGTGTCTGATGCTTGGCACTCTGACACCGATGGTCGTAAATCCGACCGAGTTTACTTTAAAATCGCATTTTTTGCGGCTTCCTTTGCGTTACACTAGTTAGCGCCGTCAATGCAACCGGTTCTCACAGAAAAGAACCCCCTGATTTATATGCGTACGCTATAATGCACATTTATGTGAGTGTCTATTGCAGTGAAATATTGCGCAATGTATATTCTATCTATACATTTTCGATACGTTATTAAAAATAGACGTGAAAAGCGTCCAATCAACGCGCAACGAGCTTGCGCCAACTCCAAAAGATTCCTCAAATACATTACTAATAACGCTTATCTGCAATCGAAAGGACTCTACAATAATAAATGAAGATTTGTTTAATATGAAAAGTACTTTTAATTTTAATTTCAACTCGTATTTATTAACGGGAAGTTTGGATAAATCCGAGGGGTGATTGAAAACAATTAAAAAAATTATTTTATTTAACAAATAGTATTACAATAGTTATGTTGAATTATGTATGGTCTGGTTTGACCAGTATTACTTATTAGAAAACTATATATGTAAGTGCACCTCGATCGGAATATATTGTACTATATGTAGTTTGAAAAAAAAAACTATATGACAATGTTATTGTAATCAAAAGGTGTATCGTTTATATTATTATACATACGAAGAAGGGTGATTTTTTTATGTATTATTTATTGTACAACAATGCTTGTACGTACACTTTCAGTATCTTCTGGGAAAATAAGTGTGTGTACGAAAAGTAAATAATGTGTGGCGAAAATAAATATTTTCACGAAGCAGATGCTTACAGTACTTATATGTATCATTTAAGATACATTTAAGATACGACAATACTATCGATAAGACCTAATTGAAATTTGATACATTATACGTCTGTTTTGATACATTTTTTCAATGATTTTTTTCTTTTATCAGTTTCGATGTCACAAAATCAGAATTGGGCATTTATAATGTGCTTCAAATCGAGACAATTTCGTATAACGAAATCGGTTTACATGTCGTTGTGAGAGCACATGTGTAAAGCGCACAATAACCTAAGAAGGGCCGTTACGAGGGCATTCAATTTCCCTTTTAATGCAATTCCTGAATTCGTTCATGGCATTTTTTTTCACTCTCTGCGAACGCAAGACATCATTGTGCCCTTGTCAAGCTTTTTCGCATGCAGTCGTGTTTATTTTCCCCCTCTTGAGAATAGAAATTCGCAAAGCAAGTCGAAACTAGAGCAGCTGATCTAAAAGTCAACGCCTGGGTATCGCGATTATACCGTATTAAATTCTATTATATTTAGAAATTTTTTATTAAAATATAAATTTAATACGAATCGAGTCGTCTTTTTAAAGGTTTTTTTACTTATTGTGATACAATTTCACTTTAAATTAAAAAAAAATCGATGACCCAAAACTTTTAACAAAATCAAACATATACTGTCCTAGATTTGCTATAACATACTAGGGTGGTTATCGAACTTTCCCATCTCCATATAATAAAACTCGATGCAGTAAACTAGGACAGGGTGTGCTAGTAAATTTTTAAACTACTCATCGCCTGCCAGTCAGCTTATTGGAAATTCAATCTAAATTGAGATTGTTACATGAAGATAGCGTGAATTAAAAATTTAACAAGAATTGACCTATTTATATGTACTTCTTTTACTTGGAACAAGTTCTAACTTGATTACAACACAAGTTAGATATAGATGAAGCAAAGTATGTGAGCTCAGTTAGTACAAAAACATAGTCCATCAAGACATTATGATTTACTAAGGCACAGCTGCGACCCAAACACCTTGCACCTTTCCTTATCACATATGTAATACCAAACCGTAGTAATCGTGACTGGCTTTTTCAACTTCACACTTACCGCTATCAAAATTGGGTGTTTTTAATCGTCGTAATTTTTACAAAACGGCAAACGTCTAGGAAGTGGCTGTTCAAACAAGGACTCATCCAGGTGCTCGTCCCGTGTCTTTGGACAATAGGCCAGTGTGCCTAGATTTATCGGCCAATAGGTACCCAGACCCATCAATAATTCAAGGTACAACGGCCTCGCATTGACCCCACAGTGCGCCGGCCATCTGCGAATTGCCTCATATCAATTTTTGACGAGTGGTGATGTATGGTACTACATATCGCTCTGGTTTCGATCGAATATTGGAAATATTGTCGGCGAGAGGGTTTTCGACAACCCTTGCCCGAGGCACCCTCCTTCTAAGGGTAAACAATAACCTACGACACACCAGTCTGCCAAGTGAGAGGTCGAATCTTATGGGTGTGACCGATGACGTGAAAAACCCCCAACGACAATGGTGGACCGATTCGGTGACAATCGACGTTTCATTGTTATTTGTTGATGGGGAATTTTGCACTGAGTGCGAAATGTGAGTCGTTCGTATTAATACGCCAAGTCATCGACTTAAGACTAGTCATTGGATGGTCAATTTGGTTTTGAGACGTTCGATGGATGCTTTTCGCACAAAAAATGGTTCACTATCTTCAATTTATTAGAACAACCATGCTTTTTTGCTCCCTTGATTTGTATGTATATATGTAAATTGAGCGGTGTATTGTTATTTGACGAGCACCCAGATAACGCCTACTTTTGGTTATGGCTATTTTTAACTTCGTAGAAAAACTTTTTTTATTGCTCTCTTGCATTCAACACCATTAGAACCGTTTATTGCTATTTGTCATTGCCCTACTGACCATCCGTCCTATACTTATGACTAGAGGTAGGACCAGAAGCGTGCCGTTTATTGTTCAATTGTTGTTAATCCTTTGTAAAAAAGGTTCGGCAAACCTTTAACAATGCATTTACAACATTTGAACAATATACAGCCCCCTCAGGGTCTGGGCTTTACTTATGACTAGTCTTCGGCGATGGAGCGTGCTTTTTCCAGGAAAGAGGGCGTTTTGGGGCTATTTTCCAGGAAACAGGGCAAACTACAAAGCTAGAGAGCAAAAAAAAGGTTCACCATAAAAATGAACAATGTACGGCGAACAATAAACAAATAACGGCACGCTTATGGTCCTACCTCTACTTATGACTAGTCTTCAGTGATGGAGCGTAGTTTTTCCAGGAAAGAGGGCGTTTTGGGGCTATTTTCCAGGAAACAGGGCAAACTACAAAGCTAGAGCATAAAAATGAACAAAAGTGCGCGCCGGCCTATGCTTATGACTAGAGGTAGGACTGGAAGCGCGCCGTCTATTGTTCCATTATTGTAAATGCTTTGTAAAAAAGGTTCGGCAAACCTTTAACAATGCATTTACAACATGTGAACAATGAACAGCGCGCTCTGGGTCCGCTCTTTACTTATGACTAGACCGGCGTTGGCTTGGTGCTCTTTAAATAATAATAGACTTCTATATTAGTTAACAAAGCAAGAGAGCAAAAAAGCATTGTTTTTCGCCTACTTTTGCTTATGACCAAAGATCAGCATTTGATAGATGCTTTTCGCATAAAAAATGGTTCACTATTTTCAATTTCTTAGCAAAACCATGCTTTTTTTGCCCTCTTTCTTTGAACACTAATGGAGCGGTCTATTATTATTTAAAAGCACCAAGCTTATTTGAAAAGCATCCATCGACCGCCGAAGACAACTAATTAAAAAAATCGGCATTGGGACGATGCTTTTGGCGCAAAACTGGTTCACTATTGTCAACCATTCTTCTCTTGCTTTTTAGCGGTCTATTGTTATTTGACGAGCAGCTAGCCAACGCCGAAGACTAATTATGACCAGAGACCGGTGGAAACGATGCTCAACGGCTTAAAAATTGATTCACTATTTTCAATTACTATTGTCAACCATTTTTTTCCTCTCCTGCTTTCTCGGACAATGGAGAAGTCTATTGTTATTTTATGGCAACATACTCACCGCCTAAATCTGCTTATGAATACTCCAAGTTTTTAATGACGTGTAGTTGTCGGATACATTTTGTTTTAATTTTGGATTCGAGTATTTGTAATGGTAGTATATTAAGTACTCACTATTCTAACATATATTCTTATCTTACTAGAGTCAGTATCTAATTGTCATCAAAAATACCTTCTAATAAAGCCTATCCTGCACTATGAAATATCTTCAGTCCGATCTAAAGCAAATTATTTAATTTGTGTTTATACCTGAAGTGTGCTAGTATTCTGTCAGAGAATCTCCTGGTTAGTTTGTTAGTAATATCTACTACCGATTATTACAATATTTACCTTTATTCTTTTTGAAATCTTTCAGCACAATTCAGTTGAGCCGTAAATAATATTCTCATGACTTCTAAGCATGCCTATTTTTATTATTATAATATTTTAAAAACTATTAGAGCGTATATGATACTTATGTATGTTTATATGTATGTTAAATTTATTTTTCTATTATTAATTAATTAATTGACTTATGTGAGCATATATGTATAGAGAAATATGTATAATCATGCCATCTAACCAAAATACCCAACTTTAGCTCATTCTAGTAAAATAACGACTCTAACAAATGTCTGTTATTTTTACCCAATACAAAGACAATACTCACAATTCATATTAAATGCCATAATAACTCACTTTAAAAAAGTGAAAACATTGCCAAAATAGGCACAAGCAGATGGACTCACATTTCATACGGCACATTGTATGTACGTAAGGCGACTAACGAAATCGTTATCTACGAGACCTATTATTTATTTGACCGCGCAAAAAGCCGTGAAGGGGATAAAAATCGTTTAATTTGTTTTAATTAACCCTTTCGACAATGTGGCGTGCGTTTTGCGACCACTTCGACCGTAACGACTCATTGCTTACTAACTTTGGCCACACCAACTGTCGTTTGTTTCCAAACACACGGATCGATACGACACGAAACCGGTACCGGTATTGTGAATATTCGATTGTTAGCGGACTTGGTACTAATTTGCTCTCGCTTGTCTCGAAATATTAGGTGAGATCGCGGTTTCGGCACCTGGGTCACATTGTGAAAAACTGGTCCGACACGGAAGCGTCTTTCCCACTGATGCAACAATGGGTTTGGGCTATATGGGAAAGGGATTGCAGCTCCGGTTTCCAACAATGCTTCCTTAAAATTCAATAGTTGCGGAGAATTTAGCATTTCAATGGCGGATTACGGCGACGTCTGGCGAGGATTTGTCTGCCGCAGCAGCATCGTGCGATTGCGAACGCTGCAAATTTTCAAAATTGTTCACTGACGTGTGCAAATAGTGCGGTTTTTTTTTTGTTCGTTGCAGTTTTCGAGTGTTTACATTCTGTGTGTGTGTGTGTGTTTCTTATCAACTGTTTACCGTTTATTTTCAATGTCGCTAAAGGTCGTCTTGGTATAATCGATGTGTTGGCATTGAATTCTAGGAATATCTTTTGATTCATAAGTATGGTTTGGTGCGGTCTCCGTGACGAGACAGAATATTAAATTACAGAAAACGCAAATATCGAAAGGCAAAGATCGAAAATCGAAAGATCTTAAGTCGAAAGGTCAAAAAAAAATGGTGCATGGTAAACGGTACATATCATTCTGTCTCGTCTCATACATATTATCATTCTGTCTCGTCACGTAGACCCAGTTTGGTGTTATCATATATTTCATTTATTCAGTAATAACAATACTCTCATATGTACGCAATAGACTAGTAGTCATCTAATCAATAACACTGAGCAACAAAGAAAATTACCAGAGTGGAGACTAAACAATCTTTACTAAGTTTGACCCACTGAATGCGATGATAATGATTTTTGTTGGTTAGTGATCGTTTACGAGATATGAGCGTTTAAAAAACTGCGCGATTTTTACAGTTTTTTGGCTTTTGTGGTCTTTAACTCAAAATTTAGTATTCTTGTGCTCAAATTGAGTATTGAAATCAATAGTCAGATGTTTTTTCTATTGATTGTGATTTTTTATTGTTTTAAAATACTTATAATTAATTGTCTAGCGAATTTTAAAAGTCAAAAATATATATATTTTTTACAGATTTTTTATCTGTGTTATGTTGCGTTTATTTGGCCAGTTTTTTATTTCCCACATTCATAAGGATTGGTTTTCTATCTCAATATTTTTTTTTTATCTAAACGTACTAACTCGAGCGGTAATTTTCGAGTTAGCACGTTAATATTCGAATTCAGTGGGTCAAACTTAGTAAAGATTGGTTAGTCTCCGCTCTGGTAACTCAAAAACGTGATTTTTTGTTGTTCAGTGTAATCAATAAGTGTTTTAAAAATCTTATACAAATCCTAATACAAATCTATTTGAAATTATAAGTTTGACTACTGACTATGTATATGAAATCTAGAAACTGTACATATTAAAAAATTCATCAAGAAAAACATTTTTATAAAATATCTATGCTAACATAAATATGCATATAATGTATGTGATGTGAATATACATACATATATTACTTGAAATAAACTTCAGCCTATTTTAAGAATAGAAATCAGTCTATTATATGAATAGACATCAGTTTATTGTAAGAATAGACATCGATTATAAAAAATAGGCGTTACTTATAAAGTAGACACCTGTCATAATATAGACTTAGTCTTAGTCATAAAATAGGCATTAGTTATAAAGTAGACAGGCAAAATTTCAATATAAAATTATAAATACAATAATTTATCTTACTTTTTTTTTAACATCATAAATGTAAATAAATTTTTTAACACTATAATATTGCAATTTTTACCATAAATAAATACATAGACCATTACTTTATATAAAACATATTTTGTTTTTCTATTACAGGGTTTCCCAAACCTTTTCTACAACAGAATATCAAACTTATCTCGAAATGTTGACGGAACAGATTGGTTATTTTGCAATAAATAAAATCTAAACAAAAAACATTAATTTTAAAATAAAAGCTTTCAAATACCTTTTAGGGTTATTGGACAGTAAAACAACATTTGGGCATCTCAAGGGCTGCAAAATATTTTTTGTGAGAGTGGAGGAGGGGCTATTTTAATTTAACGGGAGACGACGACTTTAAAAACATTACATAAAATATTAGTAGACATGTTTTTAAAATTAGAAATAAAATATTATTTTTCTTCAATATTCTTTATAATCAAAATATGTGCCGTTGGCGAATTTCTTTTACATATGTATATGTATCAACATTTCAGATATAAATTGTAGCTTTTTTTTTAAATATGTAATATTGTCTTTCATATTAAATATATTGAATACCAGTTGAATACTTAACGCGAAATACCAGTGATCAACAGAACAATGTTTGTGAAAGCCTGCTTTAATACATTAAAATTGTCCAAACTTTGTATAATCAAATATTACAATACGTACTAAAACTTAAACTATCCAGAATGAGTAACATGTGACATAAATTATGTTTAATAATATAAATGTACATGCGTTCATACATATGTAGTTGGCACTTTGAAATATTACGTATAACTCAATTATGTAATAAGTTAGAATATATGTATATATAGCCAGCAGTATGGCTTAATGGTAGCGTGTATATTTAGCACCAAGTGATCAGTGGGCTCGATCCGCCATACTGCTAGTTAGATTTGGGGGTATTTGTGACTCCAAATCGATCGTTTCTTATCAGAGTTTTCCAATTTTATCTGATCATTGTTGAAACGGTTCCTCAAAATTGGCAAAAAATCATCTTTCCTGTTGTCACAAATCTTCTGTATTTATTGTGTTTATTTATTGTATGTACATAGATGTCTCAATGGATTAATTATATAATTAATTAATTAATTAATTATTATTTTGTGTTCTTCAGCTTCTGGAAATACAGTGATTTATGTAATAATTGTCCAGGAAGGCGCATTCGGATCTTCCTGTCAAGCCTTCCTGGTATACATCTATGTAAAAATAATAATAAATAATTGTGTTAACTGTTAACATTAGTTTTATACGATGGAAATACCCTAAAATTATATTTAACAAAAAAAATACAACAATAAATACTCATCGTATATATTTAATGTACTAAAAATAAATTTACGATCTGTCGATCGTATTACATGCGTATACCATATGGATCGAACGCTGGCTCAGTCATTTTTTATTTACTTTTTTATGGTATTATTATTTATTTTAATTCATTGCAAGTGCGTTACAGTTATGTACATATTTGAAATATGCACAACATGTAGGAGTAAAACACACCGCAAGGCATTTATTTATTGATAACGAACACCGAACAACGAACATATGTTCGCGGTGGTTAGAACATTTGCATAGACAACGATCTTTACGGGACGGTCCCATTTCGTGGGGTTGTACCGAAAGTACGAACCTGTCTATCTATTGCTTATACAACGATACAAAAATACGACAATAGATTTTATGTACAAATTATTTCTAATAATAAACCAAATTGTATTTGGATACGAACCAACATATCTAGACTTTGTATATATGTACAGATGGGTTTGGTGCATCCGCTCTAAAATCGCCAGATTAACAGAATGGCAGGCTTAAACGTAATTCTCGTTTTCTCGAATGATAGATTGCACATCAGATGACGAGTAACCTTTCGATGTGCACAGATGCAATTATTAAAATGGTAATTATTAAAATTGAGTTGGATCTTTCAGGCGAGTTTAATAAGGCAAGATTTGATAAGTTCCGAATCTTGCCTTATTAAACTCGCCAGAAAGATCCAACTCAATTTTAATAATTGCATCTGTGCACATCGAAAGGTTACCCGTCATCTGATGTGCAATCTATAATTCGAGAAGATGAGAATTGCATTTAAAGCAGACGTCCGTTAATCGGTCGTACAATTTGTCTGGCGATTTTAGAGCGGATGCACCGCGTGTTTCTTACTCTTTTTTCAAAATAAATAAAAAATATTATTAATATGTATGTATGCTAAGATATTGTTTGAAATTAAAGTCAATTAAATTGAATTAATTAATATCGAGCTTGAATATATACATACGTGACTCCAGGTCGATCGATTTCTATCATAGTTTGCCAATTTATCTGATTTCATTGTTGAAATGGTTCCTCGCTAAATTAACCACTTATTTGTTACCTCTTTAGTAGTCCAAAAACATACATATTTTTTTTACATATACATATACCAGGAAGGCCTTACAGGTAACCCCAATGCACCTTCCTGGCCAATTATAAATAATGCAGCATTTTTATTATAGAATTACGAGACACATAATTAGTCACTGAATTACGAGACACTGAAAAACTCACTGCAAATTAACAAGAGATAAATTTTACATAAATTTTATTGTACATTAATCATACTCAAATAGTGGTGACATAGTGGGTAGGAAGGATTTTAGCCAATTTTAATCGGGAACCGTTTCAACAATGAAATCAGAAAAGTTGGCAAACTCTGATAGGAAACGATTGACCTGGAGCAAAAATATTAAAGATCCCGTGCTAATCTTTAATACTGCTGGTTAAACTTGGATATTTGTGATCCAATTCGATTGTTTCTTACCAAATTAACTGATCTTCATTGTTGAAATGGTTCCTCAAATTGGCAAAAATCATCCTATTTGCTGTGACAATTATCTAAATTTGATTTATGTACAATATGTAAAAATTTATGTACAAGTCTTAATCCATAGACGTCTTGATGGATTAATTCATAACATTTAATAATTGTTAATTATATTTTTACATATTGGACATATATTAAATTCAGATATTTGTGACATAGCAGGTAGGATAATTTTTGCCAATATGATGGAGGAACCGTTTCAAAAATGAAATAAGAAATATTGGCAAACTCTGATAAGAAACGATCGACTTGGAGTCACAAACATCCAAGTCTGACCAGCAGCATTAAATATTAGCACGGGATCGAACCCGGTAACCTCTCGGGGCTAAGCATAAACGCAACCACTGGCTATAATATAAACATATACATATGTATAGTAGTGCTGCTGGTCAGACCTGGATATTTGTTACTCCAAGTCGATCGTTTCCTATCAGAGTTTACCAATTTCTATGATCTCATTGTTGAAACGGTTCCCGATTAAAATTGGCTAAAATCCTTCCTATCCACTAAGTCACCACTATTTGAGTATGATTAATGCACAATAAAATTTATTTAATTGTACATTATAATAAAATTTATTTAATTGTAATATACTGCGGATAATATGTTCGACTTTCCGCCTCCCACTCGTTTTGTCAGATTTGAATTGTTTAAACGCCTATAACTTTATCTTTTTCACACACAAGCTCTCATTATCTGTCATATATATTTTTACTTCACTAATAGATTATTAAAATGATAGGTAGACTAAGTTACATAGAGCTAGAACATTTTCAATGTTATATTCGTTCTCAGTGGGCTCATCTGATGGTTCAATTTCAAAACAAAATGACGTCACGTGCATGAATTGACTTTTGATCCGAGCTGTATTCGCACACGTCACAGAACACGTGTCAAAAGTTATCTGTCAGACTTGCGGTCAATCGAAATACGATTCATGAATAATTCATTAGTTCAGCATTGCCGAATCGTTCTCCTTATGCCGTTGAATTTTTTTTCAACTCAACGTTCCATTATTCTTCCGGTAGGTACACTACTGGTTATATGCTAATTTATCATAAGCAAATTTACTACGTTACACACACACACACACACACACATGGGTAGGTACTTAACTTTTCGAAAACAAAAGGTGCAAAATTTCAACCCCGCCAATTTAAGTGGCGGGTTTACTCTTGCAAAACTTTCAAACCCCTTCGCGACACAATAACGCGACTCGTTCGTACCTACGTATATCGTATTATTTAATGAGCCCTATGTATATTTTCGTTTCAATGAGTCCTGCACGTGCGCTCTATTAGAGAACTCTGCAGCATTGGATTTTCCTTCGAACATGTTCGTATTTATTAATCAAAAAACTTTTTTTGAACCGCCTGTATGGTATGTTGTGCACGAGTAATATACGATCGCTTTCGATACTTTCGACGTATAGATTATGTTAAGTTGCAAAGTCGTTAGCGTTCGAATTTAATATATAAATGCATTATTCATATACTCGATAAGGGTGTACAAATATTATGTAGACGAAAAGGTGGGCCAAGTCCTCGAAAGCATCACAGTAAGTGTCAAACTGCAAGGAATCACATGGGAAAGGTACTCTACATTTGTTGTTGATGACATTTTTATTTTATTTCAATATATCATGCACACTCGTCTTAACAGGTCACACTCCAAAGCGATGAGTGTGATATACAGATTAATTATATATATATATATATATATATATATATATATATATATATATATATATATATATATATATATATATATATACATATACCCATGTATTTACATTAAACACGATATCTACATACATATGGTCAAACATTGTACAGAAGTATACATCGATTAAATATAAAACATCTATGGACAAATTTGCAGCATTTATACAAATCGGCGAAATTCAAGATGTTCAAAAACGAGAAAATGAGTAAAGGTTGCCAATTTGTTTTGAAAATCATATACATTGGCAAAATATTGACCTGGAGTCAAATGTCCAAGGTCTGGCCAGCAGCAACCGGTGGGATTAAGTCCGTGACCACTTTGTTCGAAAGCATTACATGCTTACCACTAGTCTATGGTTATGGACTTGGAAACGGTTATTTAAGACAAGGTAGCAGATATTGGATAAGATTATGGGATGAAGGGCGTTTGAAAGAAATACTCGAACGACACCCAAGAGAATTTAGAAGGAAACAAGGTGGGTCATAGTTGAGTAGATGGGGTTGGGGAATTGTGTGACCTAAACTAATCTAATAACCGTATATATTCTCCTTAATGTAATATTTTCGATCGTTATATGGAATGAAGTGTTCTGAAAAGAGTAAATGAGAATGTGAGACGAATTCAACCAAAGATCAGATCAGTACCAAGTGCGTTCGAAATAAGACCTATCAGATGTTATATATTTTATGTACATACATATATGTATGTTAAATAGCAGAAATGCGTAAAACAAAAAAAAAATGTCCTACTAGCAACCTGTTACCAGGAAGTTTGCATTCTCGCTCAAGTCTATCGGATTTGATCTAAGGGCGCAGACACACAGAGTAGTGCGCGGCAAGTCTTATTTTTAGATAGTTTTGCACATGTAAAAAAACCGTTAGCACGCCTGATCTATACCAAGCCAAAAATCACCCCCTGGAGTGTTTTTATGACATATTTACATGAGTTTGACAGTGATCGATAACGGCGATTCCCATATTTGAAGAAATGCTGGAGATACTTGTTGATATAATAAGATCATACGAAACACAAGACACACCCATTTACAGCTGGAGTCTACCTAGGCATGCCTTGCAACCTGAACTACATTCATATACGTACAATGTATTTGTTGAAAAGTTCTTTATTTTTACTTTATCAATGTTTGAATTAACAATAGACGAAATTTTGTAATCATGCAAAAATTCAACCTTGAGATTTTGAACTCAGAATCAGTCACTGATCACGTTTTATTTTTAAATTGTGTATGCGTGTGAATTTTGAAGATAGTTCAATCACTGTTAATTCTATCAAACTTAACCTTGATATTGATTAGTACAAGATCACTATGGTGCAATATTTGTGAGCTGATTTTCAAGCACTTCTATGTACTTCTCCGATCGCTTTGATATTTTACCCAGATTAGCTCTTATTAAAGTAAGCAGATATCCCCGAAAATATAGGAATTATTGAAATTTCATCAGAATCGGCTGTCAGATCGATGCGATGATAGCTGGTTATCAGAAGCGCCTGATCGCCACCCCTACTTAACTTCACAGTTTACATACATAGTTATAACAGCTACTTTTCTGACACTATCTCATATGAACCATTGCAATGACAAATCTCAATCAATCATTTGAAATGGATTAAATAATCGAAAATTTAATGCTCAGATTGATTATTAAACCACTAAATAGTTTTTGTTATAAACTTTAAATTGAAGTATAATATAAAACAGTTGGAGAATTTTTGAAGATAATTTTAATATACATAATGTCTTATATTGCTTGTCATACTCGTAAATTTCATCACTTCCTTCAATACCGAATTCTATGAGAATTTTTTTTAATATAAAAAGCAATTTATTATATTTTCGCTGAACGTACGCACATATTATCACATCTCATAACATATGGTGGCGGAAGACACCCCCAATATAATGCATATATTAGGGATAAATCAATATTTTCGAACATCAAACACGAGCGAGGGTTCGAAAGTGATACAACCCACACTTGAATAAGTGTTTTTTTTTTTATATATATTTTTAACACAAAAAATGTACTCGCAGTACCTGCACATTATTTAAAGCAATGACTATGATTTGTATACGGTTTTTTTCGGCCGGGAAGGATTTTCAAGCGGGCAAAAAAAGGATACTCGCAAGATTTTCACCATTTCTCGAGGGAAAACTAACTTTACGAGCGTTTGAAACATTTTCTCTGTATTTTTTTCCATCGGCAGCAATACCGGCCGCATTTAAATTTCGGAGCTTTCCCGGCCAGTGTTTCGCATGCCGGTGAATTTATTTGGCGAAAATTTTCCCAAGCGCTTAGGAAAATATGTATAAATTTACCTAGCATCGACACTTTTGGACGAAGCCGTAGTGGTGTGGGGTTAAAAAGAGTCAATGTTTCCATAATTCGTGCGTAAGTGCGCGGTCGGCTCTAGTAGGGTTGACTATAATGTGGTCACAAATAGGCACTTTCAAATATTTGAATTGGAAATGAAATCTCATTTGAAATAAAATAGTTAGGGTCCGCTAAGGAGCACCTGCGTCTAAATTAAGGGTGTTTTCGGCCCTTATGGGGTGTTAAATAAATTTGCTTTTTAACGTTTGCTGTGTAGTGTTAGGATTCGATACGCTACATACATATATGTACATATAGTGACGACATTAAAAACCGATAAAAAGTGAAATCATTGTGTTTTCGGTTATAAAACTGCGCTTGACCGTGTTTATTTTTATTTTCGTCATAAATTTTTCAGTTCATGGTTTATTACTCATATATAAATTTATTATGCGCTTGAAGTTTGATTGTAAGAAGGCTAAATGTCAAAATATTGTGAGGAAATGGGGTTAAAACCTCTTAGTATGTGAAAGCTTTCAACTCACATTATGTGTAAGTATGGGTAAACATACATATATTATATGTTGTTTATTTTTAATTTAACCATATTTGTATTTGCTTTCTTGGAAAAGAGTCGAAAATAATATTGAGATTAATCTGCATTAGTTTAAAATGATATAAATATTATTTTCTTATGTTACAGTCCAAGTATTTACTCCGGTTTGTTCATGAACATACTAGTTTGTTCATACACAAACTATTGGATTTAGTATAAGTGCTAACAGTCAAAATCTTTAAATACTAAGACTCACCAGGTGTCTCATAAAACTTTTATTTGTCAAATCCTTTGGGATGTCAAAATACCTAGTATTTAAAAGGGAAATTCTATGGAAACCACCTTATAAAGTTGATATGGGTAATTCTCCTTTCCGCAAATTTTAAAAATATTGCAATTCAGGGTAAGCAAACATGTATAGAAGATGTGACAAACGATTGAGAATGCTTAATCTTATGACAATAGTTTGTGCATGAATAAACTATGTAGTCAATTTGTTATTTTGTGTGCACTATAACTGGCCGAATTGGCTTGTGTATGAAGAAACTACGTAGTATGTTCTTGAACGAATAAAATGTACACTTGGATTAAAATAAGATAATAATAAATAATACTTTAAATACAATGTAAAGTAAAATAGACAATGATGACTGGATCATCAGCAAATAGAACATACATTGTGAACATAATTTATGAACAGAAAACAGCATATAAGTCAATTTTAAATTATAAACAGCGAAATTTTCCAGAAAAGCTCTACTTGTCTACTTATTATATCCATTTATGTATGTATACATATAGTTGAGAGGAATATCTACTTGAAGAATCACCGAATAATTTTGTATATGTATTTTTGGATCAATATTCAATGGAATATACTTTCATAAATTCAATTTAAATCTTAAAACTTCAAAATTTTACTTTTATCACAATGTAATATTTAGTAACATTCAAACAAAATTTGATTTGAATCTAAGTAAAATTTGATTTGGCTTAAGTATACATATATGTATTTGACAAGCTTTTAATTTGCTTCACTCTGCCAGTTCAGTGAGATTTCTGCCCATTAAAAATTTGTAATCTGATTTTGATCCACTTCCACTCTTTATCACGCTTTGATAACTTACCGACATATGGTTGTTAGCTAACATTGAAGTAAGCTAATATCTCCGACATGAAGCTATATGAGTTAATTATTAACGAACTCATTAAAGTTGACATCGGAATCTTGTGTCAGATCGAAGTGATGACACCTACTATTGAAACGTGGCTTTCTACCGTCACTTCACAACTCACTTAGAGGTCAAAGCTAATTTTTTCACTCTCATTTATTTAAAATAAATATATTGAATCAATATTACTTTAGGATCACATTTGTATCATGTTTATAGGGGAGTCTCACCGTAAATGTTTTGACTATATAACGGAATTATCAACTATAAATCTCTACTTACAATAAAAATCGAATTAAAATCTCCCCCTAAAAAAAAAAATAACGTCCAACGGCTAAGCAAATTAAAGAGCAACCCTCGCACTTTGGATAATTTACCTATTGTAATATTCTAATAAAGAAATTACGACCAAACACGTACCGTGTATCCGTTCGACGTGATTTCGTGACACGAAAACGAGAACAGGTGTGCCACGAAATTTACTTTATCGCCGAAAATGATTATTAAAATTAAAATAAATAAAAATAATAATATAACAGAGGGGAGCGGGGCTAAATTTACGAAACGGTGCTAGATCGTGTCTACCTATGTATGTACCTAGTGCTAATTTACTGCTAATGCAATCTCGATGAACAAAACGCGTGGGGTAGGTTAAGGGTCAAATTTTAAACGCACGCAATGCTATCCCCTCTGTTTTGAAGTGTCAAATTTATAATAGTTTGTGAACGGTTTTTGAAAAATGTGAATAGTTCGTGAACGTGTTTTGAAAAATGTGCACTGTTAAGATGTCGTTAGTCGTTTTGTAAATTGCATCCTTTGCAGGTGCACTTTCGATGCTTTTTGCTTTGGAAAGGTCGTCGATAATAAGTGGCATGCATCCACTCTAAATGTCGTTTAATTAAAATGACAAATTTATTTACGAACATTTTGCAATTACGTATTGTCAAAGTGCATCGAAAAGGTTAACAGCGCCGTTGGCAGGTGCTTCTGTCAACATTGCATAATGTTAATATATTTTATCATATAAATACACAAACATGTGTATAATAGATGCATTCCACTGCAATGGGCAAATAATAATAATGCTTTAAACTTATACCACTCTAAAGTAAATTATGTTTGTTTTGTTCTATATCAAAATAATGGCATTTGAAAAAAATCAATTGAACAAAAGGTTAATCGTTAGTTGAAAAACTAAACAGCCAATCGTTTAAATGTAAAATGAAATTATATATAAAGCAGTGTCATTTATACAATATATGTAAATCCTCGCTCTGAACTTGGTGTACAAATAGCGATAGTTAGTTAATGGGGCATTATGCGCGCACGTACGCATTTTCGAAAACGCATTAAGCACGACTTTTGTCTTCATTCGGAAACTGATACATAATTTGTAGTACGCGAATGACGGTTTAAAATCTATGATTTATGTAAATCAGTCTAAATCGGACATATGTTACGTCTGGAATTTTTGAAAAATTTTGTTTTTACTATCATAATAATATTTAGGTAAATTTTGTTACTGAGAAAAAAATAGTTTCGTAATAAATTGTGTATTTAAATAAATATATTTCTGTTAAATAAAAAAAAATTCTGACAAAGAGGAGTTTGATTGTATCTTATGCACAATATATGTATGTATGTATAAGAGAATATATAATATTTTAATTTTTTTTTTACATTACATATGTATAATACATCATATGTGCCATGACTGGAACTACCCCAAGGCGACACATATAGCTAGATTATTTTTGTACATTAATATATGTATTATAGAAGTAATAAGAATTTTTAAAATATAACAGTAGATAAAATACAATAGACATCTATCGACAATCACCAAAATTTTAAGAAAAAAATTACTTTCATAGCATTTTTATAAGATTCAAGAAATTCGAGATGCTAGTGACTCGAATTTGCGAGAATCTGGGGGGGGAAGATATCGATTTATTTTATCTGTCAACAATTAAGCTAGAAAAATCGGAAAATTCTAACTAGAGACGATCAATCTGTATTTTTTAATAACCACAAGACCTTACCAGCAGCGTATTTGGCCGGGATTTGAACCCAAGACCTATCTACTGGTATGCACTGGTAGAGCTATTGCTCTACCAGTGGTTTGGAACTTTGCCCTCTAAAGTGGTTTGGAACTTTGCCCTTTATATTATACTAGTTGTTTTACCCGGCTTCACTCAGTATTTATTATATAAACAACTAAAACATGGCCAATCTAATAGTAAACATTTTATTAAATTTATTTGAATATTTTTATTTTATTTAAATTTATTTGAATATACATTTGTTCGATGACGTCACGGATTTACGAACCAACATTACATATTTTCTTACATACATACCCGTTCTTTCTTCAAGATTCTGAAGACAGTGGATTTGGAACAACCTATTCTAGTGGAAATTTCTCCAAACGATAAAAGGAAATTTCTCCACAACTAACCATATTCGATATAATTAGCTGCACTTCGTATGTGTTTTTCTGTTCTGCGGCATATTTCTTCAAATTATATTGTTTCCACTCCAAAACCACAAACGAAAATGAGCTCAAATCGAAGAAAGGATGTGTATTTAAATAAGTAGTAAAAAATCCTAATATATAACGTTTATAGGTCTTATTTCCCCGAAAATCGTAAAATTTAAGGGGTTGCAATTTCAGTGACCGGCACTGTACTTACAAAGTCTCTTTCGATATTATATATTGTTGGGACTTTATGTCCCTAATCACTATGTGCGTGGTAGACATCATCATTTGCTGGCTGTACCTCCTGCCCGCACAGTCCTTTTTCGAATGGCTCCTATTCCAAGAGCTATTCGACTTCTTAATGAAATCGTTGCTGCCGAGACTGAATGTGATATTTTCCACCTTAGTGAGCGTAAATTGTCGGAAATTACTCTAACCCATTTATCTGGTAGTCTGCGCTCATCATTGTTTTCACGATTGATTGTGATTTATGAGTGAAATTTTGATAAACTCTCTTCCATTTGGGCCTTACAGGGATGTTTTGTATTTGTAGTTGTTTCTTACATATTTATTGAAACTGGCTGTAGGTGCAAGGCATTCCTTATGCTATATTTTATTTGATATTTTTACTTTATCTGTTATTATTAAATGCTATTTTTTATGTTTATGTATGGATGTATTTATGTTTATGTTTAATTGTTATTTTTTTTTTTTTTTTTTTTTGTGTTATATTTTTTGACCATTGTGGCGCTTTAGGAATTCTTGTTATGCCACAATGGTCTGTTTAGAATAAATAAATAAATATTAGATTTGTAAAGTATTGGGTCAATCCGCTACTGCTTATAATATTAAGATTAAATGTACATAAAGCAGTTCCAATACATGTATATGAAAGTGGTTAAGTGCCGAAGTAGGATATGAAACGAAATTAACAAAAAGCATTAAATTTTAAATTTCTTTGTTAACAAAAGCATTAAATTTTAAATTTGAAATATACAATAACATCTTAACTATATAGGCAGCAGATTTTACCTATTGCACGCATACTCATTAAGCTAGAGCCAGGGATGACCAACCCACGGCTAAGGTGCGATTCTAAAATTAAACCCTTTCACGTTCGATAGGGGTGGAAATGACCCGCATCTGAAACAAACGCCATTCAAAACGTCATCTATTGACCGTTCGCAGCACGTGCTTTCCTCCACGCCCTATTGAACGCAGGTATTTGCTCGGACAGGTATACACAGGTCATTAAGACACCTGTTCACCCCCGTCTTTAATTATTTCGGTTCCGATGCGCTCTCGAATACAAGAAACATGCATTAAAAAAACATGGCATATACATAAGTATCTCATACATACTACACACTTGTCCTTTGTGAAAGTGCGTAAGTGTTGTATGTACATACATATATACCTGTACGTTTATAAGACTATAGTAGATGCACCTGTCATTCTGGGGTCTAAATTGGTAGTTCGTAAAAAACACACATCATATTTGTACCGTAGCATACTTATAAGTCAGGAGCGATTAGATATAACGGATGTTGTTTTTTTTTCTTTGAGAAATGATTATAATAATATGAGGAATTTTATGTTATGACTCAACACTATTATACGATCTGTTGATGGGTGGTTTTTAATTCAATGCTCTATATATTATGGTATTGCGGTTTAATTTATTCGAAATTGTGAATTTTATTTGTATTGGCTTAATTGAGAGCTTGTAAATACTCGTTTTAATTTTTTAAGCTAATGTAATTCAACATATTATATGTATGTATGTGTTGATATTCGGGTCGAATATCGATTACTAATTTAATATAAAGTTTGCGGCACGAATACATGTGCTAGTAACTTGCCAGAAGCGTGCGCCATGCTATCAACACAGTATACGGGTAAAGTATGGACAAATTTTATCTCTTAAATAAAATTCTGGCAAGTTTTTAATGTTATATATAGTTATAGTTATTGGCCAGGGAAATTTTAAAGTTAAAAAATAAGAACCTTGTGACATTTCTGAGAATCTTTTTTGCTCTTATTGGTACTACGGTTGACTACTAACTGATAGTCATATTATATTTTATCATAGATTGAAGTGTATTGTTTTACTTAAAGTGGTTGACTATACAATATATACTGGCCAACATCTGTAGCATTTATGCTTAAATTATAAAAACGGTAGTGTTGTCGTCACTGTATATATATTTTCGGTCTCCGTGACGAGACAGAATGTTAAATGACAGAAAACGCAAATATCGGAAGGCAAAGATCGAAAATCGAAAGATCTTAAGTCGAAAGATAAAAAAAAAATGGCGCATGGTAAACGGTACATACTCACAGGAACAAGAGGAACAGGCTTTTCCTCCCGTATTAATGTGCGCGCGCAGAATACGGGAGGAAAAGCATGTTCCTCTTGTTCCTGTTGTATCCTGCTAGCGCAAATTAAGTGAGTATGTACGTGAGTATGTACCGTTTACCATGCACCATTTTTTTTTGATCTTGCGACTTAAGATCTTTCGATTTTCGATCTTTGCGTTTTCTGTCGTTTAACATTCTGTCTCGTCACGTAGACCCATATATTTTATATATTGTTGTAATTTAATCATACTTCAACTGTCAAAATTAGTCAATTCATTCATGTAGTTTTTGTGCTACAACTTTCTATCAAGGTTTGTCAATACCTTCTATTTTACATAAATTAATAAATATATTTGTATCAGTGCTCGGCGAATTCACAGTCTTGTGTGTAGATAAAATGTATTCTGAAATTTTTGTGGTTATATTTCAAATTTTTGAGGCTATATTAAAAATTTTCGAAAATATTGAAATCGATTTTTTTTTATTTTCATTAATGTGCATCCATGATTTTCTAACGTTCATTAACGTTTTAATTGAAATATTTATTAAAATTCTTTGAAAAAAGTTTTGTCACATGTAAAATAGTCACTATGACAAATGTACATATATAAAAAGAGTTCGTTATACTTTTGTTTGTTTTTTCACACATTTGCTAATGAAGGTAATGTATTAAATAAGTAAGACGATTTGTTAATTTTTTTAATTGACTCAATTAATGCCAAATGGGTTTATTTTCGGTTTAAAAATTTGTCGACGGAAACGTCAGTTGGCCCACGCAATAATTGGCCGAAACACGTCGAACGTCGCCCATCGAACTCGCAGATGTAAAGCGCAGATTAAACGCCACTCTTACAATACAAATTCGATTTATAAATATAAATTACTGTCGGAGGGTGAATTTAACCCGCTCTGTCGCTTTTATCGTCAGCTCTATGTAACACTACCTAGCGTTGACGGTGCATGTGCACCATAAATTCCACGCTCAAAGAGAAACGTATTCAAACGGTCAAAAAGTACATTTCAAACACCTGTGCCCCTATCGACGAGACTTTCACGGTACCATTCTGTTGAAAAAGCAAAGTAATAAATTAAAAAATAAATTATAGGACCATTAAAATATATAAAAAAATAAATTACATCCTCCTTTGCTTTATTTTGTTTTTAAAATTAAAAACCTTACTTTTGAGGAGTTAAGCGGTAGCATATCTGTATTTTGAGCTCCCCCCCCCCACCATTTTATTAGTGTAATATGTACATAAAGTTGGCGTGTTTATCGTCGGCTCGTTCAGTGATAAGCTTGCCTGACTACTAGCTTGACCCATTCGAGTTCGTTTCCGGTTGGATCCATCGTGCGAAAGGTCGTAATTAAAAGAGTACTACCACAATTAACACTGTCAGGAATCAGTCACGGAATAATAACTTTACTTTTTATTTTTCCGCTTTTCAGATTCCACCATGTTGAAATGGGCAGTCTCGTCAAAGAGGACTGGGGAACCTCAGCAACCCAGTCGACTCTCTTTGGACACTGGTGGGATAACAAAGTCAAAAGGACCCAGAAGACGATCGCTGGGAGGACCATCTTGTAGAAGAAGGAATCAAAATCAAGTTAGAAGAGCCATTCACGATAAGGAGAACCTTAATTATATGGCGGGATGCACTCCTTGTTTTCCGACCAAGGATTTGCTGATAAGAAAATTTGAAGTAAACTCTCCCTTGAAGGATGTGAGCAATTTGACACCGAATACACCTGCTTCACCGAGGGACGTGCGGGCGAAATCAACTCCGAAGCCAAAATTTTACCCAAAAGAATCATCGCCGATTATTAACGTATTGGAAGACGACTTATCACCAACTTCGACTGCAACTCCAATTTCCTACGTTACAAAACGCATAAACCCAGCACAACAGTTCCTCAAGAAAAGAAGGATCTTACAGGATTGCGTGTTGGCGGAGCAGGGACAGGAGAACGTCCCCAAAAGTGGTACAAACTCTAGTCTCACGGAAGAACCAAAAAACAAATCACCAGTTGATTTAGTTCCTAGCAAAGTTGAACCGAAAGAAACTGTTCAAAAAATATGTATAGAAAAGACTTTTTACTCTACAGGAACCAGAAGCACCATTCACGCGTCCACAGTGCCTACTTTTGAAATAGAATATTCGCCGTGCAAAATGGACAGTGGAGTAAATGTGCGAAGTAACGATGATTCGATGTGTCTGAGCACTCTGCCCGTTATAGGGTCAAGGGTGTTCATAAAAAACCCTCTGTACTTTAATGCGGACGATTTGCCGCAAGAAGACCACACCTTGCCGGCTAAAAAGCCGAAAATAGACTTCGCGGATAATTTCAGCATGCTTCTGAATAAACTGTCTCCAATGTCAGCCTTGAGGTTCAACGGACATAAACCCAGGACGAAATTGTGCTCAGAAGTGTCGCCTTTGGCTAAACGACTCGCTTCTTTATGCTTCAATAAAATGAACACGTTATCTCCTGAAGAAGACAGTGGGAACAAACGCGAAAAGTACGTAGGACCGAAAGACGAAGAAGCTTCTACTGAAATGGAGACGAAAATGATTGGAGAACGAAGTGTTCTGAGCAAAACCGAATCGACTATATCTGATTCTAAAATGGGTGATGCAACATTGGAGAGGATGATTGAAGATATCTTGAAAAGCACCAAAAAAGTTAAGCATGCTAGAAGGGTTCGATTGAAGTCGAGATGTTCTGATAGTTCTGTGAACCGAATAGAAGATCACATTCCAAAACAGATTGAAAATGTAACAACCAGTTTTCCAATTGAAGAAATAAGTGAAAATCTTTCAGAAGTCAAAAAAGAGTTTAGTGAAACAAATTCAATTCTATTGAAGGAAAGATTAAACCTAAGCCAAGATGAGAAGACGTATATTATTTACGATTCATTAGAAAGAGAAGTTAAAACACCTGAATTTCGATTGAATTCTATCGTAGATGATGAAAAGGAAGTCGATTGCAGTATGGACGATATTTCGACGACATCTGTAAGAAGTAGGAAAAGAAGCAGCGCTTCCGATTTTACCCCAGTTCATAACAACTCCTTACCTAGGGATTGCGATTTTAACCTCAAAAGACAAAGATGTGTACGAAGAAAAAGACCGCACCAACGAGAAGACTGCGAAGATGAAGTACAAAGCAACAATTTGGAAAGAGAATCATGCCTAACACTAAAATCAGGAATTCCCAGTCCTTTCACACCCGAAAACAAAATCAAAATCAACCTGCTCGAGAGCGATTCCTTCAATTCCATCACCGGATATCCTTTCTGCGACAACTACGAAAAGAACAACGTCTTTATGGTTCAGTCTTCAACTTATCCAGCTCTGGGGCTTCCAATTTTCAGCCCAAATTCGAACTGCTTTCAGATGGAAAACGTTTCAAACAGTAGCATAATGCTCGGTCAATACTCTGGAGACAAGCTAAGAAGTAACAGCAACAGAATGCTGGGTTTAACTTTGGAGTGTGGAATTCCTAGTCCTGCTTCACTCTTCAATAACAACTTGGGCTTGGATTCAGGGTTCAGCATGAGCAGTCCTGTCTTGGCGTCTTCGTATTTGCAAGACGAGAGTGCTGGTCGGAAGAACGCAGACGATTCTTTGGATGTCTTTAGCGAACCTGTTACTCCAGTCGTCGAATTTCGCTCGTCTAGACGTTGCTTGACATATTCACCTGACGATGGAAACTTCAGCGACGATAAGAGGATGACAAGGAAGAGGCAGCATCACCAGCAGTCCACGAACGGGTCGTTGGAGCTGACTATGCTCTGCAAGGACAACCAGATCAATATTCATAGTGAGTACAATGTAAATGTCAAAAGATATTGTCATGAATTTATATTGAATTTAGCGTGAAACGAGCTCGCACACGTGATTATGTCATACACATACATATATACAAGTATAATATGGCTTGAAATTTACATTAATCGAGTTTGCAGCTAAAAGGGAACTTTGGGACTTTGCTTTGTTGTTGTTTTTATATATGGGAATACTTTCAGTCTGCATTCATTCAAGCATATAATACTTATGAAGTTCTGCATACTTTTTAATCATATATTTTCTTAATATACATACTTACATTTATATAATAAATCAATTAAAAAAAAACTAGTGCTGATGCCGATGTAAAAATAGTTTTAGTCTGTAATATTCAAGTACTGATTAAGTTTTGTTTCCAGTTATCAGATGTCGGAATCTGCAGAAGCATAATGGCAGTTCGAAACACATCAACGCTTATGTTAAGGTATGTAAATTTTTACTTATTTCAAAATTTCACTTGAATGTTTTAAAAAAATCTAAAGAAGAGCAATTACAGTAATTTGCCACTTAATAAAAACAATGAGCCAGAGTATTGTGTGTCCGCAATGGTGCTCTTTTTCACTACTAATCGATAGCATTTGATATATGACTTGACTTCTAACTGTAAATCAGTTACCTATTTGATTCTTAGAACAGTGAATGATTGGAATAGTGAGTGAAAAACCAATTATGAATGTCTTTTCTATCATATCACTTTAATATTCTATCATATTCTTTATTATATCATATCAGTTATTTAGACATACATAGTTACATTTAGAATAATTAACGTTTATGTACAAATTGTCAAAAATTTCGATTGATTTTCATATTTAATACACCAGCTAAGACCAAAATGATAACTTTCAAAAAGAAGATGTTGGTATAAAGTAAAGTTAAGTTTTTTTTTTTTAATTTATATTTATTTGTTATGTATATTTGTACTGGAAGGTAAATTGGGTTTTTTTGAAATTGAAAAGTGATGTGTGGTTGTTCCAGTGCTATATTGCTGGAAAACCGTCTCGTTCTCCGACGAAAGGGTCTCTCAGATTGTATTTGTTGGGGGGGTGATGGCCTCATGTAGAGGTCTTTATTGGTTGACCTTTAAAGTGGCCTTATACATAAAGTTAAGTTTGCTGAAGCATTCTTATCAATTATGTACATATGTGAATTGAAGAAAAGTCAATTGGCATCACGATAATTAATCATCATGGTCATATCAAATGTATATATACTTAAATTAAAAATCATTCTTTGTGGCAGATGTGGATGAATTTACTGTTCCTTTCATTCTACAGAATTTCAAATAAGTGAATTGTCAAGAATTTAATAGGGGTCAACAGTGATGTTGCTGTAAATACGTATAGTGATGATTATTATACATTTAATCATCAATATTTTCGAATCCAACGTAAATGGTGGTATTAATGTCTCGAGATAGCTCCTGAATATCGGCTTTCAGCGTGGAATTGGGTCAAAAAATATTTTGCCCGAGGCCAGATCGTGACGTCAAATCGTTTACGTAACGATTCTTAACGGACGACAGTTACAGTATCCTTTGTGACATCTTGTAAGAAAAGATATGCACTTTTCGCACTGAGACCTGAAGACAAATTCGAAATTCCAAAGCACGATAAATTGCCTCGAGTTGCGTGCCGTCGACCATTTGTGACTGCTTCTATGTATAATTAAAGAATTAATGTGCGTTGCTATGGACGAGTAAATACAATGCTGAAACCACGTGTTTGGTTTGTTTTTTTTTTTGGTTTTTGGTTTATGTAACGATTCGGGGGGAGGATAAGAAAGGAAGAAAAGGAAAGGGTAGAAACGGAACAAAAAAGATATTAATATTATAATAAATCACTTCCATATCTATTGAGTGCAGACGTACAAAAAATATGACACACTTTCCGTTGTTTCAAAGGAATCGATTTGAGGATCATTTCAAGTGATATTTCATATGCTGAATATGTGTGTATATATGTATGTGCGTATACTCGATCAGATAACACGTCGATTGCGTGTTAAGTCAAATATTTAACGTGCTTCAGATTGACACATTCTCAATTTATTTTTAGCAATAATTGCTTTCGATCGTGTTGTACATATTTCAAATTGAAAAACATATGAATTAATCAATTTGAAGTATTCATTTGTTTATTATAATCGACACGAGTATTTACATACATAATTATTTTATTTTTAACCTGAGTTTAAAACCTTGCCTATTCACATTTTGCAAAAAATAAATGTGAAATCGTCTTAGAAAAGATACTCTCCAATAATGGGATGTGTAGTTTCTATTTCCTATATTTTTTTCGCCTTTTGTAATATATATGATCCGATATATTTGAAAGTGGCGGAAGTCCAACTTTCAGTTCCGAAAACACTATTTCTGTTTGACTTAATTCACAAATTGTTATCACTTCTTTTTCGATATGTCCAGAATCTCGGAAAAGCAGAATGTACGTATTATGGGCCACCAGTATTTTTAAATATTGTAAAACGCAAAACATTATATTTAATGTTTTGGGAGATATTTCTCGAAATGAAGAAAAGTGGACTTATGGACTTATATATATATAAGTTCATATCCAATAATGTAGATGTTTTCTACTGAATACAGACTTCTCCAACATGCTTCCACTCTCGTCTGTTCTGAGCAACTTCAATTCATTCAATATCACTCTTTTTCTTTACTTTCTTCAACCATTTCCACTTGTATCCTTTCTTACAGAGTTTTATACCATTCAAACACCTATCTTGTCCATTTTTCGTTCATACTTTTAGCCCCATATTTTCATCTGTTATGAGCAACTTGATTTTTGATTTTTAAATGCTTTTCATTATTACGAAATTATGTTCACAATACATCTTATATCTATTTTAATAGCCACTAATCTACTGATTATTTTCTATTTTACAATTTAATTTAATTTGGTTAGTAATCATAGTATTATATTATACTAATGTTAATGTATAGCATAATAGGAAAAAGAGCTCACAAACCTATTTACAATCCTTATAAATGCTCATAATACATCTAATACATAATATTAATTAAAGACTATCTAAAGTCGATAACCTAAAGCCGATTGTGTTTAGGTAATCTGTGTATATACCTGAAGGGTATAGACATTTTGTTGTAATCACCGAGACTCTTCACAAGTGTGTTAGTATGATTATTAGTTATTCTGTCATAGAATCTACTGGTTAGTTTGTAAGTAATGTCAGTAACAAACGGAATCTTATTTATGGAATGCAGTTTTTTCAAGTTAGTATATATGGGTGTATTATAAATTAAGAGCAACTTCAATTTTTTCAATATCACTCTTTTTCTTTACTTTCTTCAACCATCTACACTTGTAGACATATTTTCATACCATTGAAGCACTCGTCTTTTCTATTTTTCGTTCATTCTTATAGCATCACTACTAGTGCTACACGGCTTCACTCGGTTCCACTTATAATAAAAGTAACTTGAAATATAAATGCAATTTAATAGTGAGAATACCATCGAACCATAAAAACAATCTTCATTGTTATTTAATAAATTTATTTGAATCGAAAGAAAATAATATTATATAACGACCGACCAATCAAAAAAGTCTTTGACCAATCTAGCCAATCTAGCCAAGTTTTGGTTTTATATATAAGATATTCTTATCGCTATTTCAATACTTTCACTTGCACAGAAATTAGACTTGATTTTCTTAAAAAAATCTCTCCAATATGAACTAAAATATCGATTGCTCTCCAATAGATCAATTGACTTTTTGATAGTAATGCATATTAGTATTTGTTTTCTTATTTGTATGGTAACATTATCAGAAAATAATACATTTATTTCATGTCTAGGTCCAGATTTTCTTATTCCAAAACTTTTCAATGAATCAATGCATATTAAAATGCTTACTAGCTTGAAACCACTATGGCATCGAATAAATATTAAAGATAAGCTATTATGCGTACATTTGCTTTTATTCAGATGAGGAGGCTTAAACGAGTCAAATCCCAAGAGATTTGCTCGTATGTACATAATGTACGGCTCACATACATATTGCCAAACACGCAATTGACGCATCATTTAACATTGCCACCATTAGTGTTGACATTTCAATATTGCAAACGCTGAATAAAATAATTAATGGCCGTTGAGAGTTCAATAAAAATAAAAACTTTTCGAAGCACCCAGTGTCGAGTGCAGATACCTGCCAGAAGTGTTTGCACGTAGCTCGTTATTTTAATCGCCACCCCCTGCTCCACAACTGCCCTTTCAGCTTTGGCTACAGGTCGTTCGGCTACAGGCTGAAATGTTGCCAAAAGGTCACACACGCAGAGTGGCTTTAATCCGTTTGACGCTATTAGCTTTCACTTACCGTTCAGTAAGTGGGCTGGTTTAGTGGGTGGGATAGTTCCCAGTCCCCCTCAACACCTTGGGAGTGACCTTAATCGTAACGATCCATTAAGTGCGATAGTCAAAGTTTCATTAGACGGAGTGGGAGGCTGCGTTGGTTTTAAATTTTATTTTTATTTAAACGCAACATGCCACTATCTCTGGGTAGCAGGAGTATTCCGGTGTAATCCCAGATAGCGGGATGGGAACAGCTAATATTTGCATCGTGGGTGGCTGAAGGGGACTGTGTGAATGCTGCGCGATGGGGGATTTAATATATTGAGCATATATTCAAATGTTTCCCTTTCAAAACGAGATAAAAACCGTTTAGAATGTATGTAAAATTTAAGCAATGGTCTCGTATTCGTGCTTTGACGATGTTGAAACTTGGGGTTTTTTTTATATTGCTGGGGTCGCTGTTTTTGATGTTGGAATTAATTATGTATGTATAAGCGATACGTAGATATGAGTTGTTTTTGTTTTGAAAGTGGTAGGAGTTTGCAATAGCTCATGTGATATAGGGCGAGTTTTGGGTCGTATCTGGGTGTATGATTCATTGCAAAGAAGATCGATCAATTTGATTAGGTAATTTAAGCTAATGATTATTGTTTTTGTGAGGCATAGTTAAGTGGTAGCTTGGACATTTTTCTCAGTGGACTATAGGTCTATACTATAATTCTTTGTTCTAGAGATCTGCTGCTTTTGTTAAATTACATTTAATTTTGCTTTATTTAGGTGTGTGTAAACGGTGCTGGAACTTATCAACGTACTCCAGTTCGTAGAGATAGCAACGAGCCTCATTTTGGACACTGGATGACGTTTCCACTGCCTGACACAGTAGTACGAAAAGTTCAAGTGTCCGTTTGGCATCGAGACAAGCAAAAAAGGTAAGAGAAATTTTATCATCTTCGAAACAATACATTTGATCGATAGCTGCCTTAGAAATCCCAAAGTGCGTACTTGAAGTTGAAGCTTTTTCAGCAGATTTTCACGTCGGGATACGAAGCATGATATATGTATTTTCATATCAAAGGCATGAAAAGAAATCGTTTGGTTTGCATTTTTACAATTTTCGACCGTGTTATTGTTCTATGTGTGTCGTACTCCCTCGACTATTATCCAGGAAGTCACAATATCGCGTTTCAAAATTTCATGGCCATCCAGCGTGACAGACATTTGTCTAAAATGCCTCGGTTTCTTATCAACTCACATCGTTGTCATCCGGTGGTGAGCAGCAATGACAATTAAAATCAACCGTCTTCGGTGTCGTTTAATGGGTTACGCGATACTCTGTATGTATACCGGTCCTACCCTCGACGATGAGCTCACCTCGTGGAACACGACGTCTTCTTTTGATTAATGACCCCCCTAGATTGTAACTATTAATTGAATTTTTAGAAACGTTACCGGTAATTTTCGATAGAACTATTTTTCGCTATTGATTTCTTCGTCTCCAACTTTTTGCAGCGGTTTTTGGCCGAAAGTTCCACCCGGACGATGTTCGTAAGTGTTAGCTCGATTAGTGGCGTCAAGCTCGAGCCAAGTTTTTTATTCGTTATTCCGGTAATGTCACGGTTTTTTACCGCGCACATGGCTCTAGTCGCCGTTAGATCTGAAATAGGATAGCCATTAAGGCTATTTGCTACATTAAAGGAAGCTAATTAGAAAAGTTCTGGGTGTGCGGTCAAACATGTACGAAGACAATGCTACAGTAAACAACGATAGTAAAAGTAGATAGCAAACCAGTCATCACGCTATGATCCACTTCGTGACATACCTTTAATAGACGACGGTTAAAAGTTTTGTTTTTTTTTTTTTGATAATAAAGGATATTATATGTAAGTGAGCCGCGAAGGAAACTAATTTCTCACGATAGGACCGGATTGCTTCCTGGGTTTTTAAAGCTCGCTCTGAGCAATTACTGTATTGGTATGATTAACCGCATCGTTCACGGTCTGCTGAAACGGCAATGGTTCGAATCCGAGTTGAAGAATGTTCAGGTGGGTCTTTGCGAAGGGTGCTTGACCAAGCTTGAACATCTTAAAAGTTGAGCTCAAACACTTTGCACTCGTTTGAGAGTTTCATAACTAGAATGGAAGCATGGAAGCATGGAAGCATGGAAGCAGTTGCAGGATCGGTCGATTTTCTCCTCGGTCGGTCGGAATATTGAGATGGATGGAGTGGTAGATTGGATGGGAGAACGGCGAGTATTGAAAATGGTGGAAAGCACCGTGAACGGCAAATTGGCCCGAGTCACAAAATAATTAGAAAATAGTAGCTCGCGTATGCCAGAACGTGAATCGAGCTCGTATATTTGGATACTGTGCAAACAGGCTATTCCCTTTCGTCCTTCTGGAATATATAATACGTATAAATGTGACGTTGAGTAACTTTATGCGAAGAGTGTTTGTAGTTTTTCGTCCTTAATAATAAAATATTTACTATCTTCTGGGTCGCGTTCCAAGTCGTTCGCCTCCTATTGATGTTTTTTTTTTATTATTATTTCCTTGACGAGAATTCATGATGTAGCTTGAATAAATTGTGTAATTTTGATTAGTTTAATTGAATTTGCATTTGATTTCCCTTCAGTATCGTAAAGTATGTATATCTAAATTTATTACCGAAGCACTCAATCCGGCTCCTTTGGGATTCAAAGCAGTGGGCACTGCTTCAAACGCCTTGACCTCACTATTCCGCAAAGTAGTCCCAAGATTTACATATCTGTTTTTTATTTTTTATTTCATTGCAGTATCATTTTTTATGTTATAAAATAAAATAAAAATACTGTGTTCTCTTCATAGTCTGAAAAACGTAAGTTGGTAAAATATATCTACGTATTGAAATGTTATACCTTTTGAGATGTTCCACAAGATTTCGTATTTTCAATAGGCTTCTAGCTAAGTTAGCTAATTTTAATCAATTTCAACAGTATCACTGTATGTGGGCAAACTTGTTTTTTTGTCTCACCTAACCTAAATTAACTGGCAAATGGATTATTACGCACATTGCGATACCCCAAAAGATAATTTTTGTCATGAGAATCGCAAATACGGAATATTTGGCACTCGAGTTCTCGTTAGTATGATAGTTATCATTCCATTGTTGTAAATCCTTTGTAAAAAAGGTTCAGCAAACCTTTAACAATGCATTTACAACCTTTGAACAATACGCGGCACCTTCTGGGTCCGGTGACTAATCATTAGTATGATGGACATTACGAAAAATAGTTACATTTCATTAGTTTTTAAAATTAACATTAATTTACACAATCTCATTATATGTATGAATTTGTGGTATCCCGTATCAGTACTCCAAAATAATGTAATGTAATATAATCTAGAGTAATGTCCACAATTTTCGGCCGCCGGCTCTTTCGTGTCTGCAATTTTCACGCTCGATTTTTTACCGATAGGGGTAGTACCGGTATCGGTATTGCAATTCCTTTTCAACATTTCTCTCTCTTGTAATATGTACATACATATGTATGTATGAATTTAGTTGCGTTGTGTTGATATTAAGCACCGAGAGGTAGCCGGGTTCGATCCCGAGAGCAATTAAAAATAATTTATTCCGAGTATAATCTTAATGCTGCTGGTCAGACTTGGATATTTGTGACTCCAAGTCGATCGTTTCCTATCAGAGTTGGCCAACTTATCCGATTTCAGTGTCGAAGCGGTTCCTCCAACAAATTGGCAAAAACTATCCTACCCACTATGTCACCACTATTTGAATATGATTTCAAAAATGTATTATCTATAACATAGACGTCTCGCTAATTTTCTTATGTAGCGTGGGAACATTATGGGGATTAGCCGCCGCTTAAAGTGCATTCGGGGGCTAACAATGGAGACCCCCGAATCGGCCTAGCGGAACTCTAAGTGGTCGGCAGAATTCCTAGAACCCTGAGATGGGACTCACTGAAAACTGTATGTGCCTAGACAATGGAGAAACAAACGGATCGGGGAAGCTGTAGTGAGCGACCTTCCTTTTTTAAGGAGGTACTTAAGAAGCTATATCAGACCATTCTGGAACGAGCGCTGGCTGCACATGGACCTCCTTAATCATACAATAAATGCTGTGCAGCAACTTTTATTTGGATAAAAGACCCACCCATACACACAACTCTTATATATCGTATTTTTATTATGCTTAAATGTCTTTCTGTATTCTGTAACGTCACTGTGGCTAATATGTAAATAAATAAAACAAAATAAAATAAATAATCACACCCACGTACCCCACCAATTAATAAGTCGAGGCAATCGTGACGAACGTGTACCAGAGTGAAACTAGACGAGGTTCGGCCGGCGCAGGGAGGAAAGGCGCGCTCCTTGGTCAGCACCACCGACGCTTAGGGGAGGATGCGCCCATGTCCTCCCCCTCTCGCAAGCCTCCCCCTCACCCCCGACCCACCTCTCACCCCCACGGCAGTCGATAGTGAGGGTGGGCGAGGTGCGCAGGCCGGATCGATGCGCCGCCGTCCGGGCGCCGCACTCGCGCACCCGGCGCCGGCGCGGACGCACGCACACATTCGCACACAGGTACTGCCGAAATCTCCACACACCGAGTATACATATATTTTTTTATAAAGCGTTGTAGTACCCGAGGATAGGAGGAGTACCCCCGTCCGGGGTAATCCGAGACCCCACCCGTCTGTCGCTGGACGTGACGCGCGTCCGTACCATCTCTGCGCGTCGTCCGCTCCCGCTGATTAATTTACACGCACGTGCACCCGCCGCGGTACGACGTCAGCGTGTTAACTTTATATGTATATTGTATATTTTTATGCAAGTACACACGAGTTGATGTCGACGAGTGCTCTGCGGTCGGTCGTTCGTTCGTTGGTTCAGTGCTCGTAGGGATACTCTAGTGCTCGGCGTGACGGCATGTAAGATTGTTTATTGTTCTGATTTATTAGATTAAGTTTCATATGTACATGCTAAACTTTAAAGTAAATTAAATTTCGAAAAGAGAACTCACTGCCTTTTAACCAATTTGACAGATAGTTTGGTTTCATATTTCTAAAAATTTGTAAATTTTATTCACATTCTTTTTTACTATACAATTTAAATTACATTCATCATAAAATTAGTTAATACACAGATTTTGCATGTTTAGTCAAATTTTTTAATCTTATGTAGATCAAAATCGAGTGATCTTTAATCTTGTTCGTTTTTCTCTTAATATTGATTTTTAAATACTTTTTATAGTTTATAAATTTTGTTCATGTCTATTCTAATATTTGCTGATTCAATGATCATTTTCTATTTTACGTATTATATTTTTTATTATTATTTATAGTATTATCATATTTTGATATTACTGTATCCAATTATTTTGAAATGTTTCACATTGTAATGGCGCGGTTAATATCTACAATTTTTTGATGTATCGTAGGCTTAAAATTTTACAAATATGCACATATGACTTTGTGTATTTATTCGAAAGGAGGTTGTATTCGAGTGTTAAAAGATTCATTTCAGTTGAAATCGTTGCCAAAATTTTAAGTTATTTTTTCGCTCCATTTCCACAGAACGTTTGTACGCAATAAGATATCATGTATACGTATAATACTATCGTCCTTGACCTGTTTGTTTCTGCGCTTTTTGTCTTTAAGAGAGAATTGTATCTTTTGTTGCGACAAAACGCCACTTATCTTATGCACTGCATCCTTTGCAACTGCAGCATTTTACACACATACTAGATACATTGTACAAAGATGGGTCAAGGACTCTATTGCAGTTGTTACCGAATAGCAATCGATATTGCAAGTGCTTGACGACGAAATCTTGAATAATTGAAAGAGGTATATTGTGTGTCTATATATATATATATGTTGTATGGTGAAAATTCTAATTGCTTAAAAAGAATTTACGAGAAGTATTTATTATGTAGATTGCGTGCTCTGGATAAATATACCCGCTCAAGATTTCGTACAGCGATATTGCGAAACGGCACGTATTATTCTCCCACCGGGGAGGGGGTGTTCTCTTAAGTGATAATTTAATATTGAACTATTTTAAAATACGGTATTTTTGTACGCGTAGTGTGCGTGTTTTATATACGCACCTGAATCAACTTTGATAAAGTGCTAAGTGTTTACACGTTACGCGCTATGGCGTTTCAATGATAGTAGAAAGTGTACGTTGAGGAATGTCAACTTGCATTGCTGTGTTATGTAATGGTGTGTTTACATCGGTCGGTATGATTTTACGTCGTCAAAGTAAGGGAAACGCATCAGTATTTGACCGGTCTTTTATAATAATTGGCCGCTTCAATTCTCGATCCAAATGAGTTTGGTGTACAGATATTGTATATCCATTTTTGAATTTGTATCGAATTTTAAGTTTGTATCGAATTTAAAGTTTGTAGATGCTGGAAAAATTCAGGTTTTTCCTTTCAAGGTAATTTACGCATACCACATAAATTACCCTGGGAGGAAAAATCTGAATTATTGCAGCATCTACAAACTTAAAATTCAAAAATGAACATACAATATCTATGCACCAAGCCATCGATATGTAATATGCATGTGAATTAAAATATTCATTATTTAGAATGTACTAGATTTGTATCACAGAATGCTCCATTATGTTATAGAATCGAAGTTTAATTTAATTTGAGCGTGGTTTCGGCGGGGTTGGTTCACTTTTGCGCATAAATTTCGCCCGTATTAAATTTCCAAACGATTCAACGAGCTTTTTATATAACGATGGTACGGTTTGTTATAGGAGTCGTAGGGCTCCCTCGAGATTTTCGCTCGTTTTGCTCTTAACACTCGCCATTACGCTGATTAGGTAATTACGCCATTTTGACAATAGCCAAGGACGCTATAATCGCGGTGAAAATAAAAACCGGAAGCTGACGGTTTCGTTGCTGAAACGTTTTGTATGTACATACTTTATGGCGAGTTTAGCATTGTGATCTTTATACGCGTATATTTGTAACTTGACGTTTTGCGGAAAAAATAATGTTAAATTTGACTCATCTCTGTATACGAGGGATTAAAATATCTTAAGTTATGTATGCATATACATATTTACTTATATAAATTAAGCTTAGATTATTTGACTGAGCTGGGACAGGCTCATTTTGAAGAAGTTTGTTTTAGACTATTTGAACTTTAATTATCAATCCCATTTAAGGGATGGATACTTAAACGATTTTTAACAAGGTTTGTTAGTTCAGTAAAATTTGTGATCAGATTTTAAACTACTTCCACTTTTTAGTATTTTACCCATATACGGGGGGGGGGGGGAGGGGGGGGGGTTAGCTAACATTGAAGTAAGATAATGTCTCCGACATAAAATTAGACAGGTTTAATTATTAACGAACTCATTAAAAATTACATAGGAATCTTGTCAGATCGAAGCGATGACAGCTAGCTATCCACGTGTAGCTTTCTACCAACCTTTAACTACTTAATTAGATAGTGGTAAATTCTTACATTTTATTTATTTATTTATTATTTATTATTTTATTTATTTATTTTATTATATTTTATTCCAGCTTAGCTTCTCGTAAGGGCAATTGCAAAATAACAGTAGACTATTCTGTCAGTGTTCAAAGCTAGAGAGCAAAAAAGCTTGTACAAACATGATTTTTCTAAGAAATTAACAATAGTGTCCTAACGACTAGCTATTTCTGATTATAGTGTCGCTTTGGGGCAACCTGTAAATTCAATAGTCTAATTTTAGTTTTGAAATGAAAAAGTAGGTATGAATAATCAAGACTAACCTTTTTAAGAATCGCTTCTGCGAATTCCGATTAAATATAGCTAAATCTAATTTCAATCAACTCGGCATTGCTCGAAAAGCTTCGTTTTGAACTTCTGGCATACGCGAATCTTTAAATACGCGATTTTTAGCATCGCTGACCATTAGTAGCCGCGTATTTTTCTTCATACTGTTAAATTTAATGAAATGCGGGATTTCTTCGATGTCATTTCAATTATTGTGCGATTTCTCTTTTATTTTAATGCATAATATACATACATATGTACCTATACCATCCACGATCTAACATTGCTCGAGTCTTGCTCTCTTGTATTTCATCGTCATTCTGAAGTCCATATTAATTACACACATAATAAATGGCAGTTTTAATACGCCTTTTTATTATTAACTTCGTTCAGTTAGTTCCATCAAATTCCTGGCCGTCAAAAATTTGTAATCGGATTTTAAACTAGTACTTGCACTCTTGAGATCGCCATGATAAAACATTGGTTCAATTGTGGAAAATTAATATAGAAAGAAGTAAAATATATTTATACAAATCAAAATCTGTTGTGAATAATTTATTTAAATGTGAAAAATCAAAGAAAAATTATGTATATATGAAATTAAATTCATTCAAGGGAGGAGGGGAGGCATAGTACCCATGGCACACCCCTTTGTATCTTTCTGTGTATTGAAGTAAGCTTATGTCTCCGACATTATTATTTATTATTATTATTATTTTTTTTTATTTCATACCAGCAAGGCATTACAGGTAAACCCCAATGCGCCTTCCTGGCCAAATTAAACAATACAGCATTTTTTTATTATATAAGTCGCTAAATTACGAGACACTGACTTAAACTCGACAATTAACGAGACATCTATGAATTGTACATACATTTTTATTGTAATATTTACATTAATCATACTCAAATAGTGGTGACATAGTGGGTAGGAAGGATTTTTAGCCAATTTTTAATCGGGAATCGTTTCATCAATGAAATCAGAGAAAATTGGCAAACTCTGATAGGAAACGATCAAACAGGAGTCACAAATCCTGGTCTGACCAGCAGCATTACAGATATACTCAGAAAAATTCTTTTCAATCGAGGTCAGCTCAAGGGATCGAACACGGCGCCTCTCAGTGTTAAGCAGAAGCTTAACGACCGAGCCACGCTGCTGACATGAAGCTATATATATATAGAAAAGTTTAATCAATAACGAACTTATTAAAAATTACATCGTAATCTTGTGTCAGATCAAAGCGATAACAGCTAGCGTTCCAAACGCGGCTTGCTACCGCCCCTTCGCAACTCGCATGTTAAAAACTTGAAAAGTGGTAGCGGTTACTCATTCTCATGTCATGTAATTTACTATTACAATCATTTATACTTTCTCGTATACGTTTTTAATTCAATTAAGTAATATATTGGTGAAATTTGTTGCGCAACTACCTATACAAATCAATATTAAAAAATATGTTGCACCACCTGTCAAATATTAAATTACATTGCATATAATATCCATCACCTAGAGTGAGTTTGCGCCATATTATGGTTATTTTATATACTTTTTACGAGGGTTGGAGGACGAGGCTGAACGGTCAATCATGGCGTTTTGATATCCGCTGTGCCATGGCGATAATGGCGCGTTTATTGCACGACACATTACATACAGTGTGTATATACGTATTATTATACATAAAACCCGATGAAATACGGTGCGGTTCACAGGAAATTGTTTCAATTCATATGTGTGTCATTGAGTCGGTTATCTCTCGGCGTGCTGGTCGTTGCCAAGGATTCGGTAATTTAGTGACACTTTCCTGCCACTACATGGGGTGTTCTAAACGGGGGCTGGTTCGAAAGTGTGGGGGTTTTATGTGTACATACACCACTTTGGGTGAAGTTTTCGTATCTGCGAACGTTTCCTGGAAAAGCGCTGTCTGTGCATTTTCCGGTGTCGTGCATACATATCTACCCCGATGCACACTTTATGTATGCATGTAGTAGGGTCACTCGTCTGTGATTTATGTAGGTGGATTTGGTTTAGGTTTTGCGAATGCTTTGTGCATTTTAGTGCGGTGGGTGTGTTTGTAAATTCGGGATATGTGCTCTGTGGCGGTTTTTCATAGTGATGGTTTTCTTTTTGTGCGAGGATTCGTGGAAAATTGGGTGCTTGTGTCTTAGATGAGTCATTTTTGGTTTCACTTGATGGTTAGATAGGCATTTTGTGAGTTGATTTTGAGCCATTTCCACTCTTCCGATCGCTTTCATTTATTTTACCGACATACGGGGGTTTATTGTCAATAAAATTACCAATTTAGGTGTTAGAGGAGTTTAATCATTAAAAATTACATCGAAATTATCTGTCAGATCGATGTAATGATAGTTGGTTATTTTCGGGGCGCAATCTCGCCACTCCTAAGCAAGTTTACATGTTAAATAGTTGAAAAGTTATAATAGTAATTTTTATCACTCATATATGTATGTATGTATGTATGAGTGGACTAGTGGTTATCATATTATGTTTTTGAGAGGTGTGGTCACGGTTCGGTCCCACTGGTTGCTGCTGGCGAGACCTCGGTTATGTGACTCCAGGTCGATCGTTTCCTATCAGATTTTGCTAATTTATCTGATTTTCATTGAAACGGATCCTGCAAATTAGCATCCCTGTTCTATCTGTCGCAAAATTCGATTTTACAACATCTTGAATTCGCTGATTTATAAATTTCTCGTAAATTTGAGTTATTTAGCATCTCGATTTTTCGCTGGTTTGTATAAATGCTTGCAAATTTGTCTCTTGACATTGATCATATTTGCCTGGTTGGGTCTTCCTATGTGATTTAACAATACATACATAGTTATTATTTTGTTTCTTTTCTGTTATATTTTTGGCCATTGTGGCGCATTAGGAATTCCTGTAATGCTACAATGGTCCAAATTTAAAATATAAATAAATACATATGTTTACTTTCTATACGTTTGCTTCTTTGCATATCTATAAAACTAATATAAAATAAGTTCTTAATGTTTTGCTTGTTTGAATAGACAATTCTAGAACTTTCAAGAAAGATTTTTTTCCAAATGTTAGAGTAATTATATATGTACTGGAAAAACTGTACGATTATGACAAATATGTAAGTATGGAGAAGGGACACTCGTATTATATTTTGTGCATTTATGATTTTTTTTGATGCATTTTTTGCATTTATGATTTAAATGGTTAGCTTTCAATATATGCAGATCGTTTTCTGTCAAAATAATAAGCATTACGTTTAGAAAAGCTCTTTTGAATTTTGTAGGGAGAATTTTTTTCTTGATGAAAATGTTTGCTTAAAAAATGAAGTGCTTCATCATCTGTTACAAAACGCCCCTGACATTTTATAAATGTGTTTGTCTGAAAAATGAAATAATGTAGAAGAAAAAAATGGGAAAAGTTTTGTTTACGGTTTCACGCAAAGCCATACATACACATTATACAAACCTTTCTCGTTAAGAATTAATTATTTTTCAATTCGTACACGAGAACTTTTTCTAACGTGAAAAAAACACAAAAAGAAAAACAAGCAAACGAACACAAACAAAACGGTGGGGTGTGTGGCTGGGGAAATGGGTCTCTTGAAAAAAACCATACAATAAAATAATAGCGCATTAATTTATCGATTGTCATAGGGAACACGTAGAATGGCGTGACAAACTTTGAGGCTTTCACGGGGCCAAAGTATATATGTATGTATGAACACAAGCTAGAGTTTCCTTGAAATTTTTCATACAAATCGAAGGAAAGATCTTGTTTTTAACAAGCTTTTTATCAGCTTCACTCTGTTAGTTTGGTGAAATTCCTACCCGTCAAAAAATCATTTCCACTCTTCAGGTCGCTTTGATTTCTACGAGGTTTTAGTTGACGTTGAAGTAAGCTAATATCTCTGATATGAAGCTAGAGGAGTTTAATCATTAATAAGTTCATTAAAAATCAGAATCTTGGGTCAGATTATGTCACTCCATCACAATTCACAGGCTAAACAGTTATAACAGTTACTTTTTACTCTCATTTATTCTCCACTCATATAAATTTAATATTACATGCTTTTATATAATGCATGCTCACATATATGCGTTTTAAATTCACAAATAGATTTAATAAAGTAATATATTGGTAATATTCGTGGAGCAAGTATTGAAGTGTTTTGACCTATTCGTAGCTATCACTTGGCGCAAAGAGTGTTGGAGATATACATACATACGTATATGTGTGAAGTACATGAGCTATTGTTTCCAATATGAAGCTAAAGAAGTTTAATCATTGACGAACTCATTACAATTTACATCGGGATCTTGTATCAGATCGAAGCGTTGACAGCTAGCTATCCAAACTCGACTTTCTACCACCCCTTTGCAAATCGACATATCAATTCAATCATATCGAAACAGTTTATCTAATATATGATGTCGAAATAGACTTTGTATATAAGTACATCTTTGGTTGGAAATTTCGTTAATAATTCAAAATTTCTATGACGACGATTCGATGTTTTTTTTTCGATTCAAATATATTTAATAAAAAAACAAATGAATATTTACTATTAAATTCGCCATTTTTACGCTGATTATATTACAAATACTGAGCGAAGCCGGGCAAAACAACTATGTAGTATATTATATATCTGAAAGTCATGAATTAATATCACTTTTATTGAAAAATCTATCAAGATTTCATAGACAAACAAATGTGTTATAATGATTTTTTTTATAATATTTTCATTTTAGCAAAGTCAACTACATACATATATACATTTAATAGACTTTAAAAAATTGCTAGTAATGTACCTCATATACATATGAGCTGTTATATTTGAAAATTCTGTTTTTTCTGTTCTAAAAACCCTATTTCTGTTTGACTTAATTCACAAATTGCTATCACTTATTTTAATTCGATATATCCAGTATCTCACAATAGCAGAATATACGTATTAAAGGCCACCAGTATTTTTAAATATAATTAAACGCAAAACATTATATTTAATGTCTTGCGAAATATTTCTCGAAATGAAGAAAAGTGAACTTATGCCGCTTTCAAATATACGTACATAGTATGAATATAGATGAATCTTTGTGTTCATGATAAAGTGAGACCTCGAGGTTTTTCTTACACTTTTATTCAAGAGTTGAGATACATTTCTTAAGTTCGCACTTGCGATGAAATAAGTCCAAACACTTTGAGAACATCCCAATGAACGTTCGGATGGCGTGACTCGCACTCGTGAGATTATCAAAATGGTCGGCACGTGACCGGCAATTTTCATTTCTAAATACTGTATATAAATATATATATATATGTATGTATCAGTGTATGTGGATTTTCAGGGTCGATTTACCCATGCATTAGTCAGAGGCTCGCAACGTTGCTTCGAAAGGTGGGTCTGTCGACCACGTGGAGTGTGCGAAACGTGTCCGGATTAAATGTCGAAAGTGTGTCAAGGCATCGATCCGGAATGACCCCTGCATAATTCACATCACGTACGATCGAAAATCAATTTCCGGAAAAGCGGGAAAATCCGACATGCAACCGTAACGAACTTAGACGCCTCCTAATCCGGCCGAGAGCGAATCAGCGATGATTGTTGTGATGAATTTGTATTTGCATACGGAATGCACTTCAGATCAATGCAAATCTGTTGGAAGGTAGTAGAAGAGGTCATTTAGAAGCTATCTAGCCTAAGGCTGCTATATGTCCCGGTGCAGTGGGACATTCATTTATCGTTTTGGACAATTGTGGCATTAGAAGAAGAACCTAGTGAACCTATTTGAAAAAGAGAACACAAACATAAAATACAATAACATGCATAAAATAAAAATAAATAAATCATATTAACAATTAGATACAACACAACTTATTATTGAATACTTATCTCGCAGATAAAACCCAGTGAAGAGATATACTTTTAGCTGTGAAATGTCAAATCTGACATATTTGGCCAAAAATCAAAATATATATCGTGTATTACCCTACAAGAAGCTACACGCCAAATTTGAAATTTATATATACTGTTATGTACCCCGCTTATCACTCTAGTTCCCACAATATCAAATGTACTTTTCACACGCTCATATACGTGAATAACAAAACTATAAAAATTCCTGTAATAGGATATTCAGATAACACAGGAATGTGCCCAGCCCATAAGATAACAAATCATTTATATAGATCGCCATTCGATCGCATTAGTCAGTCATCATCATCGACTCCGAGAGTGACAGTCATCATCATCGACTCCGAGAGTGACAGTCATCATCATCGACTCCGAGAGTGACAGTCATCATCATAAAGACTCCGAGAACGCGTCCGCAAATAACGGTCAGCATAGCAGCAGAATAAAGCGAACGAAAGTTAAAGTTATAGTGAAATAGTTCTACGTGTCTCCTATTATAAAAGTCATCGTTCCATAATCTATCGTTTTTCGAATATATCTATAATATAAGATAAATGTAACATTTTAATAATAATAAAGAAACTTGGTTGGTTAACCAAGTAGTAAATAAAAATTAAATAAATATTTTCCTGGAACGTGACAATACATATGAGAGTTAAAACTATAAATATTTATATATTAGAGATAACGAGAACCAATAGAGTAAATTTCATAAAATATAGAGTGAATTATAGGCGTTTAAACAATTAAAATTTGATAATGCCGTGTCATGGCGAACAGTTTACGCCTTGTTAAACAACGCTTGTTAAACGTCAGGAAGATTTACTTTCTTCGTTTTAAAAACGCGTTGTATACGATATTTTATCTCCAACGTAATGGCAGACGATACATTAACGTGTATTGATGACCAAAATGAGCAATATGGCAAAGTATGAAAACGATCGGATAAGAGATAAAAATGACCACAGACACGAAAGCCGTGTGAAACGTAAAGGAGGTATGTAAAAAGCAAAAGCAGAAAAACATGATACATATGAAAAAATTGTACACGAAAAAAGAGAAAAGAAAAATCTATATATGTATATATATAAAATTGAATATCTGTGTGTATGTTTCGAATAGGCTCCTAAGCCACTGAACCGATTTCAGGATTTGTATGCATGTCCGGGAAGATTACTGTGACAATAATTGCGCCACGCCTACGTCGCACTCGAATGTACTGACCATTCAGGGCTGTACCACAAACACACAGCGGATGGACCACGTCAACAAATATATCTATACCTATGTATATATAAAATTGAATGTCTGTGGAACGGGAACGGGAATTGCACGCGTTATTGTGGCATTGCAACGCATGCCGGGTTCAGCTAGTAATACATAAAAATGAAGATAAGGTGAAAAAAATAAAATAAAATCTTCAAATCCTATTCTTAGTTTCACATTGAATATAAAGTGAGAATAATATTTATTTAAACATTAGTTTGGACCATTGTGGCATTACAGGAAGAACCGAATCCGCCACAATGGCCTCCATAAGAAAATAAGAGAGAAAAATAAAAATCATAATAATAATAGTAATAATTCATAGATTAAAAAGAAATAAAAGCTAAAAGCAGAAAAATACTATAAAACAAAAGAAAAATAGTACATAAAAATGTACATAAGAAAAAAATCACAACGAGGCCCAAATGGAAGAGAGTAAATTAAGATTCCACTCTTACATCACATTCAAATTAAGAAAATAATGATGAGCGCACCTTACCAGACGAATATGTAAAAATAATATCCGATAATCTACCGCATGTCCCGGTTTATGCATATGTACATTGTAGGTCTGTGTTCCCGTGTCACGGTTCATGAGTCAGTTGACCCGGTATAAGCTACAAATGTATATAGTTAGCCAGATAAAACCAAATTAATTTTAGAATGAATAAAAAATATGGATTGTAGGTGATTAACGTAAAAGAATAATGTAATTAAATATATTACTCAAAACCTTGGATCGCCTTTATATCATTTCATCCTTCGCCCGCAAGATCAAAATTTCACTCACATCACTACAATTATAAAAATTGTATTCGGGCCACCAGACAGATTAAATAATCAGTTAAAATAATCTCCGATAATCCACGCTCACTGAGGTGTAAAATATCACATTCAGGCACAGCAGCAACGATTTCATTGAAAAGTCGGATAGCTCTTGGAATATGAGCCATCCGATAAAGAACTGTGCGGGCAGAGGTACAACCTTCAACGCACCAACATAATTATAAAGGACATTAAGTCCCAACTGTTCCAGCAACGATGGGTATAACGTATTACCACGTAGAAGCTGGAGAGCAAAACGAATAATGAGAAGTTTCTCTGAAGTTCAAGGGAATTATACCCAAGTATGCCTGAATTGAATTTTTCATTTTTAATTAACACCAGGCCTGACAGGCAACCCCAATGCGCCTTCCTGGCCTAAGTATTATAAGTATTATTATACAAAGTAAATTCATATCAAATTTAATTGTAAATTTGCAGCATTTTTAAACAATTCATCTAAATTCAGTAAATATGTACAAATAAATTAACATCCTCAGAGACATTTATGGTCAAATTTGTAAATTTTGCAGCATTTTATACAATTCAGCGAAATTCGAGATTGCTGAAAACTTGAGATGGGTAAGGTTGCCAATTTGTTGGAACCATTTCAATGAAAATCAGATAAATTGGCACGCTCTGATAGGAAACGATCTACCTGGAGTCACAAATCCAAGGTTTGGCCAGCAGAAACCAGTGGGATTTCAACTTTGTCCAAAGCATTACATATATACTAAACACTAGTCTATTCTGCTGGTTGAATATATTAAAATATACATATATATTAATTGCACAAAAAATATCAACTCTTCTAGAACCAAACCCAGCCTAGCTTCAATTCCGATTCAATCCAGAACAAATCTCGCCTAGCTGCGTTCTAGAATAACATTGTAATTTCCATCGAAAGTGTACAACGAAATATTACACATATTTTAATGTGTGAACGGGATACATACATATGTACATACGTATGTATGTACGTTAACTTTAATTAATTATGTACGCGTTCACCTAACGATCCGCTTATTCACATATTAATGAAAATGTTTGACGAAGGTTTTCATTGTTCTTTGGGATACGAGAGAGAGAGAGAGAGAGAGAGTGCTCACTCACCCCCTCCCCCCATTTCATATATTTTCACCCTTATTTCTCCACTCACAATACAGCGGTTGGAAAATTATTTTCCCCCGCTTAATTTCAGTACGTCTCAGTGTATGCAGTTCGTTTGTGATGCTGCCTGCGCACACATAGACTCTGTGAAGGAATGTCGATAATATTATGCGGCATCCGGAAAATTCTAGCGCCCAGGATATTGTGGGAAAATTCTCTGAATTTCCCTCCTCCTTCTCTATTCCTCGCCCCCTCCGCTTTCTTTCTGGCGCCTGTTTTCTTCTCCCATCCTTTGGAACAATTCTACTCTTGAACTAGCGTTTCACATAATGATGCTTTCTTTCCTATCGAAATTCGTCCACACTAGACGGGAAAATGCTCTCGTCATACGAGTCAACTCACTCGGCGGGCAATCGTTATTTTAAGTTATTAATGAGTGTTTGATCTAACAATAGACAATGCGAAACCGTGCGGAAATTTTAGCGTTCCTCCTTTATTGCACAATACGCGTTGAAATGATGTAATTTTCATAAGTCATTATGTTGTAATTAAGTGACTTGGATAATTCGGAATGGCGCGTTTCAGTAATTATGACATGTAAGTGGATTTTATATACGGTGTAACTTTATAACAACGTCTTTTAATGTTCGAATTTTATAGGATCATATGGAGTTTGGAATTTCTAATAGGGGAAGTATGCATAGAACTTGAAATGTTCATAATGTAATCATGAAAGGACAAATCATAAATAAATCTTGTTACATATTAAAACTACAGTTTTTTAAATTGTTTTTAAACTGGCTCAACTAGCATCACCCGACTGACAGTACTACATATGTACTATGTATACATTTTGTGTTAGAAAAGTTGCTAGTCTCTAAATGATTACTATCCAGCAGCATAAATCAGTGGTTAGCGTATGATTCTAGCGGCTGTGAGTTCCCGGGTTCGATCTCGTGATTTGACGTCGTTTGAAAATAATTTATTCCGAGTATTATCTGTCGTGCTGCTGGTCAGACTTGGATATTTGTGACTCCGAATCGATCGATTCCTATCGGAGTTTGCTAATTCATCTGATTTCATTGATTAATCAGTTTCTCGCCAAATTGGCCACCTACCATCTAATTGTCACCATGGTAAATATATTTTTAAAAAAATGTTAGAAATTTGTATGACATTTTACTCAGTGGCAAAGCTTGGTGGTTGCGTTAATGCAAACCACCGAAAGTTTGCCGGGATCACTTCCGTTAGTTTGACTTTGTTTGAAAATAATTTATTCCGAGTATAATCTGTCGTGCTGCTGGTCAGACTTGGATATTTGCGACTCCAAGTCGATCGATTCCCATCGAAATTTGTTAATTTATCTGATTTCATTGAGGAAAACGGTTCATCACCGAATTGGCCTCCTACCTACCGTCTAATTGTCACCATGGTAAATGTATTTTTAAAATACTGTTAGAAACTTGTATGACATTTTACTCGGCAGCAAAGCTTGGTGGTTGCATCAATTCTAACCATCGATAGATTGCCGGGTTTGGTCCATTTTTTTTGGTCAGACTTGGATATTCGTGACTGCAAATCAATTGTTTCCCATCGAAGTTTGTCAATTCATCTGATTTCATTATTGAAATGGTTCTTCATCAAATTGGAGAAAAACATCCTACCCACTATTTCACCACTTTTTTCATATAATTTCACAAATCTATTATCTATAAAATTTATATACACATATATGTATGTACAAGTTTAATACCATGGAAGTCGATCAGGGGCAACCCAATAACGGCATCATGGGAAAATGTAAAATTGGCGTCTATCGGCTACGCCACATTTCCCAAAGTATAAATAAATAAATATTGTATTGTTGGGTGGGGATAGGTTCAGGGATGGAAATTATAAGCCAAAGTCAATTCACAGCATTTATTCTACGACTCACACGAAGTCCACACGGAACCGCCTCTTTCTCGAGATTGTCTATCCATCATCTGCTCCCTACTTTTAAAGGCAGGTAGCCGAGTGGTTTGAAATGCAATAGTCCGAACAACTCTTTCCCATAAACTAAGAATTCCATACAAAAATTGTTGAAAAAATCACATTTGTATTTCCAAAACGTTTAATAGTCAGCAGTATAAAATATTACAAACGGGGAACTCTAGTTACTAATCTAGTTAGTAATAATCGTCGTTCGTGTTAAGTTACAGGCTAAGAATCATTCATCATCTATGTATGTATGTATATCGTTACACAGTGTTATAAATGGGAATAACGAACGCCCACTTAATCGCGGGTAATTCCATCAACTGAACTGATTATCCTCTCAGTTCCAAATTGAAAATCGCAATCGTTTCATTCGCGAAAAATCATACGATCGGCGTTGACCGATTTGGAAAACGGCCAGAGCTCGTTAACGACGGCTGGCTGTAGGTCGATCCGATGAAATTCGCATCCATTTTTTCAAAAACGATTTCCACCATATGCAATTAAGTTGTGATTTATTGGTTCGATCTGGAAATTCTCGGGAAAATTTCTCCGGGTTAACCTTTCGCCGTATGATATTCAGAAATGCTGGCGCTATGCGGGTGAAAAATCAACAAGTGCCATTTACGCACTTTCCTTATCTAATTTATTCATCTATGTTGACCCGCCTAGGTAACTATAATATTTACTATATGTATGTATGTGTGGGTTGAAACTCGTTATTGGCATTATGTAATTCGAATCGACCCCACACCCGAATGGCGCATTTAAGGGGGTGTAGCTTTTACATAGTTATTTTGAACTTTTTTTTTCCAGTTAAGCTAGCCGGCTCGATGCGGATAAATCACTCTATTTGAAAGCAGGAAATGGAAAAGGAACTGTAAAACGATATTAACCTGCCGAGTTGGAATGATGACTTCGTAAAAGTTTTCTCTTTTTAATGGAAATGTTCGAATTGGACATTGTTTCGATGCTAATTTGCCGTGTTTGTGTACATGTACGCTTCGGCGAAATAATTATACAGATTTAAATCTTAATTTTAGTACGGAAATTCATTTCATTTCAACGTTATCTCTTATGTGAGGTGTCCAATAGATTATGTAATAACTCTTTTGTATCATCGTCATTGTCTTTTACCATCCACTACTAGGTGAAAGTTTCCATTCGTCTCTGTTTTGCGCAACTCACCCCACACATTTTTCTAATTTCTTCCACTCATCTCCAATGCGGCTTTCCTTTCACCCTTTTACATACATTCTCTCAGGTACTATTCCAGAACTTTTGTCTAACTTTCATCCATTCTTTTAACCACGTGACTCACCCATTATATCAACTTCCTTTGACATACTGTTAACCCACGTATTCCGTTTCCTCATTACTATTTATTTTGTATAACAACATTAAAATCTCTTCTCTCTTTATTGTCAGGACTATAAAACATTTACGACATCATTATCAAAACATTATCTCCACTTAGTTTTGTCTATTTTGGGTTCATTCCTTCCAGTAAATGTAGTCCTGGAGAAGAGCTCTGAAGAATATATTAAACTAGATATGATTAACATATATAGTTGTTTCGCCAAAGCAATTATTGTTTTTGAATACTCAGAGTTTATTAAACGACATATGGACAATTTCGCACACGGCGATCTCGAAGATGACAATCGTTGCCACAAAAATCGCAAATACGTAGGTTTGATAACTCTCGGTGGTTGGAATTTTCGATTGCCAGATATGCCGTGATCGAGATTTTAGTGACGTGTGCGAGATCGCCATGTGCGAAATAGTCACCGTACTCTTTAAAACAATGTGAATCATACGTATTTAATTTTGAGCTATACTAGTGGGTTATTATATGTATTTAAATTTGAATTTATAATCAGACAACGGTTATTATGAATTCAATTAATGTCAATTAGGCAATTAGAGAGTAGGCAAAAGTACTAGCGGTTAGCATATTATGCTTTCGAGCAGATTAGTCACGGGTTCGAGTCCCACTAGAGTTCCGCTGCTGGCCAGACCTTAGTTTGTCACCCCAGGTCGATCGTTTCTTATCAAAGTTTGCTTATTCTTCTGATTTTCATTGAAACGGTTTCTGTAAAATTGACATCCCCTTCCCCATCTCTCTTGATAACCTCAAGTTATTCACCGTCTTGAGGTTCGCCAATTTGATAATAAAAATGCTGCAAAAATTTCTCCACAGATGGCACTGTGGATGTTTGTATGAATGCGGATTTGTATAAATGCTTATGTATACTGATTGTATTGTATCGGTATAAGTACACTCGTCGCTTTGGAGCGATCTGCAAAAAGACGAGTATATATGTACATATAATGATTTATAATACATAGTAGTCAGTTACAACGATCGCACAGTGTGAACAGAGCAGAGTGGCACGTGCGAATATTGCGTACGATTTGGCATTCGCAGGCGCGAATTGTAAACATCGAGGAAGCACTCTTCGGTTCTACGATTTCAATAATATTTTACGACGACGACTTTCCAACACTACTTTCGGATGTTTTTACTTTACTTTTTTTTCGTTCGCCGTCGTCGTTTAGAGAGAAAGCGCCATGCCAATGGAAAAAGCGATAGCCTCGTTCGGCCATTTGTATTTCCGACTTTGTGGGGAGTTTTTACGGAAAATTGATTTCGATGGCGACAACAACCGCATTACAAATGGCCTCCGGGCACAAAAATAATATTTGTCGATTTAAAATATCAGAAATAGACGACCAAACGGCTCGCCCGGTATGGAGTGATTTGTCAACATTAACGCGTTCATAAAAGTCACATACCTATAATACATATATATATATATATATATATATATATATATATATATATATATATATATATATATATATATATATATATATATATATATATATATATATAACTTCTCTCGTGTAATTTTTTATTTTACGATCGGTGGTGTTTCTATTTTTTTATGCACGCACTTTAAATCGATCTTTCGAGTTGTTGAAAAGTATTATATAAAAGACAGCGCGTGTTCATAGGGCTGTGAACCGCCGTTGGATCCATTGATTGTGATATACCCAGAGAAATGTTATAATACTAGAAGGGCCTTTACGAATAAATAAATTGTGTCAATATTACGCGGTACGTCTCCATAACGCACGGAATACAATCAGATCAATTTACTAATAAAAATGTATCTCATGTTGTTTATTGTGTGTTTTTTAATGCATTGTGCAATTTTTAACGATGCACTTGCCCATCTTGCGAGTAATATAAACAATACGTCAAGCACCAATCAACAAATACGCCAGATGCTAAAATTATTTAGGAATGTCTGTGGACAATCGTCACTTGACTACAATATAACGTCTAAAGCCACTTCTATTATTATAACATTTCTTTGGATATACCTACATATATTACTAAACATCGGGGCAATTGAAAATAGCAATAGACCGGGGTCTCTCTCCATGCAAATCATCAATTCTCGTTAAATGAACTCTCCGTTTCTATACTTGTCTCGTCGGCTTGGTACTAGGATCATCATAGTAATCATTCCAGAAACATTTTCCAATACATATCTCTACTATGTTACGACTTATCTCAACTTTTAATTCAAATATAATATTTATTAAATGCAAATTAATTATTGTAAATAAAATTATTTTCAATTTTAAATTTTTTGGTTTCATTACATACATATTACATATTACATTGCATACATTACGGAATTGTCCCAAATCGACACTTACCGTCAAATAAACGTATAAATCTAAAATATTATTGTAAATTTGAAATTAAACTCAAATAATGGTGAAAAATGAGGGTAGGTTGCTAAATTAGTAGGAACCGTTTCAACAATGAAATCATTTACATATATTGCCAACGATTGACCTGGAGTCACATACGAATGTATATCAAAGGTTTGGCCAGCAACACTTGATCGTGGTAAATTTACGCCCCTATCTGATTTTTTTTCAGTAAGTGTTTCGTAATCAGAAATAAAATATTCTCCTTATTCAATATATTCAATTAAAAAAATCATTGAGAAAGTCTGTTGTAAAATATAAGCTTAATGGGCTACTGTTCGAAGAAGAGTATCCTCAAAAGTTTTTATGTGTTCATAATAGATTGACATGTTTGTGTGTGATGAGTCAGGGTTTCTCTAATTAATTGTTACTGATTTATTGGATACAGTCGCTAAATGCAATTTTTAAATTTACGAAAAGGTATGAAAATATTGAATTTTTCACGAGAGGGAGAGCGAAGTTTATAAATTTCACGAAAGGGAGCGGCGTTCCCATGCGCTCTCGTCAATTTTCAGTTCTGCAATATATGTATGTACGTACGTATTCAATAGAGTAATCCTCGATTTATAAGAGAAATAGGATTTTATTGGAATTCCAATAAGTATCAAGACTCAAGGTCTTGTTTTTTTCCCTTTGGATATGTATAATACATATGTAGATAGAATAACCACAACGACATAAACATAAAAAAATTTTATCAACGTCAAATTGAGGCCTAAGATCAAAAAAACTTCAACCAAAAATAGTTTCACTATTCATACTAAAAGGATGAAATTTAATGAAAAGTCTACAGAATATAATTTCATAGAAAATACTAAGCGTTCGTGCATAATCGTCTCATTTTTCAGTCCAACTGAACATTCTAACAAACAACCACTCCTTTTATATAAAATTTTACATAAAGTATCTGAATATACATGTACGTATACATATGTATATATATTCCGACACGTTGTTTTTTTTAATATACATACATATAACAAGCTTCTACCGAGTTGGCACCCCTTCGTTCGACCCTGGTTCCAGTTAACCGTCTGGCAAAAGGTCAAGGAACGGTTCACCTTTAGTTTAACTTCACACACCCCGCGTGCAACTGGTAGTTGTGCCATATTTAATATCATACATACCTTTCACAACTAATTCGTTGAATTTGAATTTTAATTTGCAGACGCAGCGAGTTCCTAGGATGCGTATCGTTTCCGTTGAGTCATGCTGTTAAGAAGGAGATCAGCGGGTGGTGGTGCCTGGTCTCGCAGACGGGGGTGTCGGCGAGACCCCACTACAAGGTCCAGAACCCCGTCTTCAGGAGGACATCCCCTATGAACGGCACCAGCATGGCTGCCGAAACCCTCTCCAAAGACGGAGAAGACTGCTCCAGCAGAGATGCCAACGAAACTGGTAAGAAATGCCTGCAATTAGATGTAGCTTTGAACACATTGCTTAACTTTGAATATGCCACTATTTAAGCTATTGCATACCAGTAGAGAGGTCGTGGGTTCAAATACGCTGCTGGCTTAATCTTGTGGTTATTAAAAAAAGCAGATCGACCGTCCCCTTCTAGAACTTTCTAATTTTTCTAGCTTAATTGTTGTGATGGATCCAATAAATTGGTATCCTTCCCTTCAGTTTCTCTCAAATTCAAGTTATTAGCATTTCGAATTAGTTGAATCTTATAAAAATGCTATCTAGATACTGTATCTACCTTCGCTCCAAATCTTAATTCTTTGGTACGAGTTCATTTTTCGAGTTTTCATCAACTCGGAGTTTATGCCGTAAGGGCCACCGGATGTTTTTATATAATAAAATAAAATTTAATCAGTACTTTCCATAGAGAGCAGTCCTCACTATGTGTGGGCAAAATCCAAGAGATAAAGTATCAGGCTAAAAGAAACCAACTGTCTCAAAACTGTTTTTTTCTTGTTTTTTTATTTGAATCTGAAGAATCGCTTATCTTATCCTATCCAATGTGGTAATCTTTCATGGCTAAAGCTCGACTTACAGAGTTGTTTTTATTAATCAATTGATACTTTATTCGATTTCTCTTCTCTGCCAAAGGGCTAATTTTTGTAAACCATATTTTCAGAGCATCATGCAAATTATTTTTGATGTTTTTGATAGTTTATATACAACTATGCAGAATTTCGTTGGAAATTCTTTTGTTGGAAAATTTTCCAGAGAACTCAAGACGTTCATTTTCATTCTGGTCATGTATTATTTTCCATACTTCGACGTCTAGTATTTTACTTAAAAGTACATGCATTCTAGAATTTTCTTCCATTATATGGAGTCCTACTCATATGACTCATTATTGTAGATTTTCGAGAATCCGAAAACGGTTTCTCAGATATCTTTATATGAAATTGTATGGTTATTATCCTTGGCTATATCCTAATGCTTTCCTATTAGGTTCTTAATGAATTTAAGTTTTATACACCTAGTAAGTTCAGGGACCTGAGGAATCGTGTTTTGTTGTCACCTCTTGTGACTCGCACAAATATGTTGGCAACGTCTCCAATATCTAGAGCGATATATCTGCTCAACCGGGTTGCTGGTGAAACTGACCTGTTTAATGTAAGCTGCGCTGAACTGGTTGAGTGGTTGTGGAGCCACGCCCGAGGTTGATTTTTTCAATTATAAATATCGTCGAGCACAGATGTTTTATATACCTTAATTGTGTTATGATTGTGGGACTGGCCACAGTGACGCGTTAGAGTAGAGTAGGCTAATATGTAAAAAATTAAATAATAATTATTAAGATTTAACCTATTATATATACTTTCAAATGTAGTTAGCATTGAAATAGAACAATAATATTCAATAGCATATGACTATAGACTATACATGTATGTACATATGTATGAATGTATATGTATGTATAATTGAACCCAAAACATGACATACACAGTGTATGCTGCAAAACTTGTAAATGAGATTCTTATCAGGTCATTAAAATCAGTTTTTATGCGTACATTATTATTACATAGCTTATTTTCAGTGTCGATAATCGATAAATGCGGTTTGAACAAAGGCATAATATGGCCAACTCACGCTCCTCACGCTGGTTGGGTGATTTAAAACCACCCTCTCGTTCATAATCCCTTTATAATTGTTCATCGATACGTATTTCCCATCGAAATTCAACGCATTGTGTTGTTTCTGTGCGGTCATTCAATTGTGTCCCTCACAGTTGGACCAAATCCAGCAAATCCGTTCACTTTTTCAACTATCCCTCCCCCTCGCCCCCCCTTCATATGTATATGGGGGCTTAAAACGGTTTGCTTTCAATTTTCCGAACAATTGTGAAAGTTTTGCCAGGGAAAAATGAAAATTTTCCTCGCAAATGTGCAACGTCGACCGCATTTAAAAGAAAACATACCATAAATCAAATGGAAAGCAGGAAACTTTTGATTTATTTCCTTATCTGTATTATATTATAGATATGAAATTTGGAAGGTGAATTTTGTTCGGTCGGAATGTTTCTGCAAATGGCTCTTGTTTGTTTTTAATGTGCTGATAAATATGTATTTTATTATTAGCTTATTATTCAGTGAATGTAAATATAAAGTAAATGTTGCAAATGAGGCTTAAAGTAGGCGAGTGCTTTTCAGATTAGATTGCAAGTAAAAAAAAATATGTTTTTCAATATAAAAATGACATATAATAAAGTTCTTTACTAGAATAGGAATATCCAATGGTCAAATTTTAACTTTTGAGCTTCAATTTGAATTATCTTTAGCATCATCATCACTTTTTTCAAGATTACATTATTCCTATTCCGGGCTAAGATATTTTTTATTATTATTTATTATTTTATTCAATCGATAATTCACACTCGTCTTAAACGATTCCTCCAATGCAACGAGTGTGCTATACATATTAAGAATTATTAATTATATTTTTAAATTAAACACAACATCTATAGTCGAACATTGTACAGAAGTATTGTAAGTATTATATAAGGCGAATACAAACAACGATAAACATCCACAGAAGCATCTATGGACAAATTTGCAGCATTAATACTAATCAGCGAAAATCGAGATGCTGAATATTTCGAATTTTTGCGATAGAGATAGGACAGGGATGCCTATATGTTGGAACCGTATCAATGAAATCAGATAAATTGTCAAACTCTAGTAGGAAACGATCGACCTTGGAGTCACATATCCAAAGGTCTGGCTAGCAGCACACACCTGTAGTATAACCCATGACCACACAATTGAAATTAGCATTACATGATAACCATTGATCTATGCTGCTGGCTATATGTAATTCATTTGACTCTATTCATTACAAGGCTCTTCTATACTTCACTTCGCTTATCGGTCTGACACTGTATCCTACATTCTTCCGATCGTTTTGAAACTTTGCCATTTTGCGTGGTTTGGTCAACGGTAGAAATTTAAATCACTTCCGTCAGTACGATGGTAAAAAATAATCGTAATTTTTCTTATTAATTCGTCAGCCTAATATATTTAAATTGAATATCTTGCTTCTTGTTATTCTCTTGGGTACCATTTAAGTATCATTTCCGTCCTTACATATTCCTCCAATTTATATTTAAATATATTTCATTGGTCCACTTTTCAGTTTTATTCGTCTTACAATATGTAACTATTAGCCTAGTGTTCATACTTGGAATGTTTTAATAAAATTACATTGTTCTGCAATTGGGTTGCAAAGTTGATTTGGGGTTGTTCTGTAAAATAATTATTTACCTATATAATATAGAGCACACGCTATAGTCGTATGATTATTGAATGCATTTTATAATTGTGAATTTTATAATGTTTTAGGTACTGGTGGTAGGCTTGCTACACAACAGCGAGAAGCGGACGAACATTTGTTCTTAAGATACTTAGAATTGGACCCCATCGAGGGTCCTGATGCTGCACCCGCAGCCGTGCAACGAAAAGCATCAGGCAATCGAGCTGGAAGAACACCATTCACCACCTCAAGAAGGTATCTATCAATTTTCTATAATATTGTTGCGTAGGGGTGGGTGGAGGATCCAAGTAAAAGGCCAAAGTCGTGTCACAGCATTTATTGATGATTAAGGAGATACACACACTGGCAGTGCTCAGTCCAGAATGTCTTGATATCGCCTGAGTACCGCCTTATAAGGGGCAGGTCTTTCAGGACATCCGGTTTGTTTACCTATTGTTACGGTCACGTACTCGGATATGTATTCCCACGACACTCAGCCCCATGGTATTTATGGTCACTTCTGAGAACTCCACGGGAATGCGACCGAGTGCTGCTACTACGCCATTGTTTAGCTTACTTGCACTTAGTTTGCAGATAAGTGCAATATATAATGTTTAATTTTGTAATTTCAGACTTGTAAGACCTCCGGAGCAAGGCTTTGGGTTTTCAGTAGTGTGGACGAGGCCGCCGAGAGTGGAAAGAGTGGAAGCTGGACGTGCGGCTGAAAGAGCAGGCCTCTTGCCTGGAGATTATCTGGTATTCGTAGACAGACACAATGTGGTAACAATGCCGGAGTCACAAGTCCTCACACAAATCAAGTAAAATATTTTCTGATACTAACTTTTCTGATGTTGTTTTGTGATTGAATGTATTTTAATAGTGATATTTGTTTGGTTTCAGGTCTAGTGGTACTCAACTGCTGCTGGAAACATTCAGACGTACGCCAGGACAGGGTCCGGGAGGCGGAATTCCAGGACCTATATCTCTGTCGGGAGCTGCTCGTGGATCTATAGCCTCACATGTTACCATTTCAGAGGCACCATGTTCGCCTAGGGCTCCGGGGCGTGCGCCCTCTGCCCGCTCTCTAGCCGAGCCCCGGAGAAGACCGGTCGCTTTGCCCCATCTGGCTTTCACTAGAGAGGTCGGTCAGGGACTCATCGTTTAATATAATTTATAAAGATTACATTTGAATTTGATAATATCTGCTATGTGTGGATATATTGTATCGATACATATGATAGTACAATGATGAATAGGTAACGTACTAGTCAGTGTATAAAATGTCTGTTTGATACTATTGTTCTTCTGCACACAATTTACAAGGTTTATTAAGAATAATGTGAGAGATTTGCATTGCATTATCCAGTGTGTTTTGTAATATATTGGCGATTTTACATCTGTGTAATGATTTTGTTTAATAGAAATGACGGGAACGATTTATGCTGAAACTGTGTGTGTAAGCGATTTGACGTTCAATACTATTTAAAATTACTATTATTTTTCATTTGTAAATCTATGTTCCTAATAATTTAGTGCTTAAATATTTATTGTAGTCAAGTAGTAGACGTATGTACGATGGTTAGAAGTCAAATTGAAGCAAAATTTTTTGCTTGTAAAAATATTTTTTGTTACTGTTTTTATAATAATTCAAGTTTCGATGACTATTTTAATTATTATATGATTTAGATTTTGTAAATCGGTTTTTATTTTTATTTTAAATATTATTTTAGATACTTAACGTGGTCGGCAGGCAAACCTGCACCACTATACAATGGGGCATTTAACGCTTAGTTTTCGTTGAATTTTTCAACAACAATTTAATGTATATAGTTAAACATTTATAGTAAATTATGTATTATATAATTTGCATTGAATTTTAAATACTTGAATATGAACATCAGACATTATGATTTTTTTTTTTGTTATATTTATGTTATATTTTTGAAATTGTATAAAATTCTTGCACATCTAGTCTTAGGAAATTTTTTAAAATTTAGATGAATTTTTGGCCAGTTCTTTTTTTTTGTATTGAAATTTACTTTAATTATTTTTTTAGTGTTAAAAATATGAATGTTGAATAGTTTTATTTGATGGCAAAATCTAGGATGAAATTTCGAAAAATTTAGGAAAATTTAGTTTGATAGTAGGTACATAATGATTAGTCAATTTTTTTCGATAAATTGTGGATCAATTTTGAAAATTTTGCTTTTACGATAATCATAGCAAACGAATAAGATCGATCATGGTGCATAGTAAATGTATTGTTAAATTAGAAAATAATATGTTTGTTTTTTTTCAATTATTATGAATTATTTTAAGGTTCATGTATTTTTTCTGTTAATTAGTATTAATTATTTATTTTTTTTTGTTTTGTTAACTGTTCACTCTTATGTTTTATTGTGTTTTTATTTTGTTTTATTTATTTTTTGTAAATATATTTGTGAAAATTATCATTTTTTTTCTTTGATTTATTTTTCATCATACCCAAACTTAGGCTTGGGCAAACTGCGGCTCGATTCGAATTTTTGTGCGGCCTGCCAAATTGTTGGTTATATGTTAAAATTGTTATATGTTGGTTATATGTTAAATTTGGCCTGCCAAATTGTTGGTTAACTGTTCGACAAATGACGACTTTTTTTTGGTTCAGAGACGAGATATGACTTTTCTTATAGATATATGCCTAGTAAACACGAATCTGGTAATAAAAAAATGTTGATTGGCTTGAGATTCGGAGATGTATGTGTTTTATGAATCGCGCGATTTTTCTATATCTTGGTGTTGTTAAGTCGATGTCTCAAAATATGTCAATTTCCTATTCAAAATGAATATTGAAATCTATAGTCGGGTATTTTATCTTTCTTTTGTAGTAATTTTCAGATTTCAAATCTCTCTAAGTAGTCGTCGTAAATACGAGTAAATACTAGTACGAGCTTTTTGCTCGCAATTTTACCAATTTGAAGTTCAGCACACTTCCAATTAACCTTTTAACAGTCAAAAAATTATCCCAATAAACATGTTTCAATAAAAAAAAACTCAATATAAAATAGTATTAACAGTGGGAAAAAATCCCAAGTGAAACTACGTACTTTTGACTTTTGATTTAAACTGGACGACTACTTTGAGAGATTTGAAAGCTGAAAAGTACTACAAATGGAAGATAAAATACCCAACTTTAGATTCCAATATTCATTTTGAACAGAAAATTGACAAATTTTGAGACATCGACGGAACAACACCAAGATATTGAAAAATCGCGTGATTTAAAAAAACTCATACATATATCTCAGAATCTCGAGCCAATTAACATTTTTTATTACCAGATTCGTGTTTACTGGGCATAGATCTATAAGAAAAGTCATATCTCGTCTCTGAACAATTTTTCTTGTCGAACAGTGTTATAAGAGGATCACTTATTTTTTTATGTTGAAATGCTTTTTAATGCCAGTGAATAATGTATATCTATAAATAGTACTTTACTTGCGGCCCAATGTTCATTTTTAATTCATAATGTGGCCCTTCATTCGAAAAGTTTGCCTAGGCCTGCCCTAACTGGACCGTAACTTCTGTGAAAATGGTACTATGTAGTTCGATTGAAAGAATTTAAGTCCATTTTTACATATACCTCCTTTACGTTTCACATGCTTTCGTGTTAGTGGTCATTTTTATCTCTTATCCGATCGTTTTCATACTTTGCCATATTGCTCATTTTGGTCATCAATATAAGTAAATGGAGCCTCCGCCATTACGATAGTGCAAATATATCGTGTAAGGCGCGTTTGTAATTTGCCCGCCAACATTCTATTTGACGTTTGTTTGTTAGTTTTAAACATAGTTGGCGATAGTAAAAAAAAATTATTGCTGTTTTTATTCAAAATAATAATTTTATATACAAATTATTGAAGAGGTATGTTTTTAAAAAACTTTTTTTAAATGTGATAGTTTTTTTTTACAATACAATAACTTTTCATGAGTTGAATAAGTCGAAAAGTCTACATTTTTTTTCAAAAAAAAAAAATTGCATCGAATTTCATGAAAAATAAATTTTATGCTATTTAATTAATTATATAAAATTACCAGTAAATAATTAATCGCTCAATAAATAAAGAATAGATTTTTTTTTGCTCCCTATGGGTATAAATATTTTGTACCTGCTTAGTTACGGCCCTGAAACTTATCCTCCTTTCATTCCATTAATTCAGTTATTGTTTATTATTTAAAATTGATACAAACTTGCTATGTATCTTCGAAAAAAAACTTTAAATTTGTCGTTTTAGAGTGTAACTGGTGGTGGAAGTGGAGTCATTACCAGCAGTGGTGGCGGTGAACACATCAGAGCTTTACATGCGGTAGTTTTGAGGGAACAACAATACTCAGCATGGATGCAATTCGGTATGGAAAGATACGTTGTACCACTATCAACCAAAATAGATGTTATTACACCCACAGAACACAAATTACTTTTCCAAAACTGTGAAGAGGTTAGCATCAAACATTTAAAAAACAAGTAAAAGTAGGTCCAGATATACTCATATTGAAATATTTCAGCTGTTGAGATTATCAGAAGACATTTTGGAACAAGTAGTAGGTGAAGAAGGAGAAGTTCAACTTCATCTAATAGCCAGTGTGTATTTGTCAAGACTGCCTTCGATCATTTCACTGTACAAAACATATTGTAACGGCCTCAAAAGAGCTGACTGTGTTCTGGTATATATGTATAACTTTTCCTCAGTAGTCCATTACAACTGTTAAGTAATCATTATGGAGTAATAATGTGGTCAATTTAGGTTCAAAGAATGAGACAGCAAGGTGGTAATTTTATGAAGATATGCACTGAGCCAGCTATACCTCGTCGTAAACCAGACGTTACCCAGTTCGTTCATAAGCCTTTAGAACAATTTAGAGAGTTGTTGAGACTATTAAGAGCAGCAAGATCCATTGTACCAACGACACATCCAGACTATACAGCACTAGTGAGATTAGTCAATGACTTACAGGTATACAATTGGAATGTGTTGCACCTACATTTTTTTTTATTATTTTATTTTATCTTATCTATTAATTTATACCCCAATGCGCCTTCATGGCCAAAAACATAGTACATTTGATACAAATATTATTAGTATTATACAAAGTACATAAATACATATCAATTACATCCACAGAGATATTTGTGGTCAAATTTGTAAATCAGCAAAATTCGAGATTGCTGAAAACTTGAGATTTTGCGAGAAAATTGGTAAGGTTGCCAATTTATTGGAACCGTTTCAATGAAAATCTGATAAATTGGCAAACTCTGATAGGAAACGATCGACCTGGAGTCACAAATCCAAGGTCTGGCCGGCAGAAACCAGTGGGATTTGAACTCGTGACCACTCTGTTCAAAGCATTATATGCTAACCACTAGTCTATTCCGCTGGTTTATATTATATTAATTGTTTTATAACTTTATAGACTGCCTATCATGAGATAACAGCCGGGGCTGGATTGATGGGTCCACTCGGTGAAGGTAGACCACTCTTATCGGTAGGAGACTTGGAAAGTAGACTCGTTTTTACCAGGTGTAAGGTGTGTATTTGTGATATTAGAATTTATTCATTTCTGTCGTTTATTTATTTTAGTTATCAATAATGTGTTTTTATTGCAGCCATTCGTGTTGGGTAAACCTGGACGTCAGTGGATATTCGGTGGAGATTTGGCAAGAGTTGAAGGTCGGACGGCTAAGCCGTACTGGGCTTTATTATTCACCGATCTGCTCTTATTTGCTACTGTTTCCAGAGATAGAGTGCTATTTATAACTGAAGAGCCATTACCAATTGCAAATATTACTGAAACTTGTTTTAATGTTAGGAAAAAAGGTAGCTACATACATATATTCTCTCGCTTCTCGCTTGCTTTTCAGCTCGCTTGTTAGAAGTAAGCTAGAGTATAATGCGATTGTGTGGAATCCGCATGAAGAAAACTACTCTCTTATTATCGAAAAAGTGCAAAAAGCATTTCTTCGTTTTCTTTATAAGAAAGAGTATGGGTACTACCCATATCTCTATCCCACTCCTTTCCTTTTGGGCATACTTGGGTATAATACACTTGAACTTCGTAGAAACTTCTCGTTAATTCGTTTCATTCTCCAGCTACTGCGTGGTAATACGTCATGCCCGTTGTTGCCGGAACAGTTGGGACTTTATGTCCCTAATAATAATGTGCGTGGTAGACATCATCATTTGATGGTTGTACCTCCTGCTCGCACAGTTCTTTTTCGAATGGCTCCTATACCAAGAGCTATTCGACTTCTCAATAAAATCGTTGCTGCCGTCCCTGAATGTGATATTTTCCACCTTGGTGAGCGTAGATTATCGGATATTATTTTAACATATTTATCTGGTAACCTGCGCTCATCATTATTTTCTTAATTTGAATGTGATGTATGAGTGGAATCTTGATCTACTCTCTTCCATTTGGGCCTCGCTATGATTTTATTTTTATTTATATATTGTTTTATTTTATGTTACTTTTTCTTTTTATTTCTCCCTATGTACATTTTTATATACTATATTTCTTTTGTTTAATATGAAACTAAGAATGTGATTTTTGATTTCATTTTTGATTTTTACACTTTTGTACATTTATTTTTTTTCTTATGTATTATTTTTCTTTTGTTTTCTGTTTTTTTTTTATTTTTATTTTTTCATTTTATCATGTTTTTCTGCTTTTGCATTTTTTCTTTTTATTTTATGTATTTTATTTTTTATTTTTCTGTTTTTCATAATCAAATGTAGGCATAGATATATAATACACATAGATGGGCCCTGACGTGTGATTTTGGTCGGAGATCTTGTCTTCACTAACTGAGGGGTGCGGGGGGTTTAACTAGCGGGGAAGTTGGGAAAAAAAAGGTTTTTTCCCTACGACGCAGTGGTACCTACCTACCTACTAGGGATCCCAATCGAATATTTGAATATTCGAGTATTCGAATTATTCGTCTGATTTTTCAGCCATTCGTTATTCGAATATTTCATCAACTATTCGAATATTATTCGTGTATATATTTTTTTATAAACTAAATACACAAAATCAGCATGAAAAGAGTGATGACGAAGAAGCTGACGATTATGAAGAAAATTAAATATATAATGGGGATAATTGTGATAATAATGAAGATAATGAAGAATATGAAATGTCTACATGTGAGGAAACAGATTTGTATTCATTAAAAACGGAAATGTTTGAAGAAAATCACTTTCCGATCGATAATAATCTCTATAAAACTTTAGAAAACATCAGAAAAATAATACGAATATTTAAGAAGTGACCGGCGAAATACACATTTTTACAAGAAATCATAATGAATAAAGAAAATAAAAAATTTGTAAATTATTATTGGCTGTAAAAACGAGGTGGAATTCAATGACAACTATGATAAGACGATTAATTCAAATTAATGCTTGGTACATATGTAATTACCTTTTTTTAATTTTCGAATATATCCGAATATTCGAATAGCTCTTGATTTAATATTCGATATTCGAATAGTTGAAGTCGCCGAATATATGGGATCCCTATTACCTACTGAGAGAAACTGTGCATGCGCCATGTATTTTGCATGCGCCAAAAGGGAGACCAGTATAAAGCGTGAGGGCGGATCTAGTGTATTATACATCAATGAATGTAGGCCATTAGGCTCTTCCTGTAAAGCCACAATGGTCCAAAACTACTATAAATAAATAAATAAATATATGAACTATCTTATGCAGAATATTGTTTTGATAGATAGAGTTGATATATGATAGTTCATATTGCAGCTAATGAATTCCGATTGGCTGTTGGTCCCGGGAGAGCGATTAGTCCAACAGCTCGATGTGGACCTCCTGTAAGGGCCAGGGCTAGAACTTTAATTCTAAGAGCACCTTCACCTGATCTGAAAGCCGTGTGGCAGAGTCTTCTTCTACGTCAAATGTAAGTACAAATATTTTAAGTATACTTAGAGTCTGTTCAAGAAACGAGCGACATGGTTGACAGTGTTCGTAACTACCGGTTGACTGCAAAGTATGCGTTACGCATATATATATATATATATATATATATATATATATATATATATATATATATATATATATATATATATATATATATATATATATATATGTATATATATATATATATATATATATATATATATATATATATATATATATATATATATATATATATATATATATATATATATATATTAATTTTTTAAAGTTTTTCTCAAAAATGAAACAAAAGGAACTTTTTTGTTATCTAAATTTATTTATATCTGCGGTGATGTAGTGGTAAGCTTAAAAGTAGTAATTTTGTCAATTACTACTTTTATATGTATGTAGTCATATTATACATAATAATATGTAAATTAAACTAAATTAAACATCCTTATTCACTTTGACACTTGGTTATAATATAACACGCTGTCCAGCTCACGCATTCGGCAAAGAATTTACGGAATCCGTGAACTGGGCAACGTGCTTGCATTTTTCACGCATTCGGCAATTCTCTTGCCGAATGCTTGTAATAGACAATTTCATGGATTCGGTGTAACATATACACTAATAATGTCACCCAGGTCGCTCGTTTCTTGAACAGAATCAATGAACAAACATTGACACGACGACTTCATATATTCTCAATAATAAACTAGATTTCTCTGAACATATTTCTTTTATTACCAACAAAGCATTTAAATCTCTTGGATTCCTACTCCGCTCAACAAAACCCTTTAATGATCCTTATGTACTAAAATTACTTTATTTTTCCTTTGTAAGGTCTCACCTTGAATTTGCCTCAATTATCTGGTCACCTTTTTATTTATCCCATATTAATTGTATTGAGAAAGTTCAACTTAAATTTATTAAATCCTTACGCTACCTTTTTCCTACCTATACCCATTCTACTGTTTCCGACATTTTAAAAATCATTTCTTTTAACAATCTTTCTGTCAGGCGACGACATACTGATGCTATATTCTTCTTTAAGCTCATAAATGGTTTCCTTGATTGTTCTGATTTACTGAATAAGGTTAATTTCAGAATCCCAGTTCGGTACTCTATACGCGTTGCACTCTTTTCACTTGATCCTTTCAATACTAATTCCCAAAAATATTCTTATCTGCAGCGCGTTTATCGTATGTTTAACGGAGAGCTGAATGAGGTTGATCTATTTGATATTTCCCTACATCAATTCAGGTCTAACATCAAGAGAATCTTGACCGATTGATTAATTTCTTCTCCTATTCTATTTTTCCAATATTTCCAATATTTTTATACTTCAGTTTAGTTATGTAATGTGCTATTTAATCATATTATAGCTTTCATTCTTTTCCTTTTCATTTGTTTATTTTGTATTTACCTTTTTCATTTGTTTTATATTTGTAAATTTCAATTTCTTCTTATATTCTATTTTATAACCTTTTCCAAATATTTTAATACTATAGTTTAATTATGCAATGTTCTACATATTTTGTCATGCCTTTATTCTTTACTTTTTAATTTGTTTTCCTTATATTTATCTTTTTCATTTTTGTAAAAATCTATTATTGGACTCGGATGTTACATATATTATTTATTTACTATTTGTTTTTTTATACATATCTATGTACATACATCCTGTCTGTTGATTTTTCAATTAATAAAATAAAATATATTCACTATTAAAGACTATTTGATATTAAAATCAAACTGTTATCGTTTCAGATGTAGAATCAACTCTTCTACTGGAACCCCGCTAAGTTCTCCAATGGAATCACCAGCACCTTTAGGCTGTTACTCCGAGGTCACCTTGGACTCTCAACAGCGTCAGGTATCGTTCGCGTCCATATCCGCCCCACGAGCTCGTCTCACCCCCGCCAACTCTCACAGAACCCTTGACCAGAGGCACGGGAGCACCGATCTGCCGACGGATCAACGCCACCATTCGGTGAGCTTTGCCTCCACCGGCATCGTCTACGACTCCATCTCCAAACTATCAAATCTGACAATATCATGCACAAACAACCGTTCCATCATCGAGGAAGAATACCAACATCCTATAGCCACTTTAGAGATACACTCTGAGAATGTCAATGAGGAATCCTCCGACCAGTGCTATAGCAATAATGAGTTTTACGACGAAGATCAAAAGTTCCTCGCGCCAAATAATCTTCAAAACAGTGCCAAAACCCCTGATACACCCCCGCCGAACGTCTCTCCAGGAGAGTCGTCCAAAAATTCTCAAACTTTCTCTTCCCATTTTGTCTCCATGACTAGTTTAGAGAGAGGTACTTCCGATGATAACTATTCTTTGCAAAAGCGATATGTGGGCAATTCGGAGACGCCTTCGTCTCCCAGTGCTATATTGACACCTTCCACTGCAGACTATGTGTCTGGTTCCTTTCAGCATGATTTCGGAGAGGAGTGTCATATTGACGATCCCGAGCTATGGGACTCGGATGGTTTGTGCAGGTGGGAGTCTTTCGAGGCTGATCTGGCACTGGCTGATCTGAACTTAGACCCCTGTTTCAAAACGGACGTGGAAGAGAACATTTACTTCCGCGATGACTTCTTCAGCTCGCGTCGGCTGAGCAAATCTCGCGGTCGAAATCATCCCTCTCAGTCGTTAGACCTTTGATTCGCATCGATTTTTCTAGAAATTTTTATAAATTTATTGTATATTGATGTTAAAATGAAAGTCGTTTGAATTTTTTACACGGTAAATATAAAAATAGTGACGTATAAAATTATTATATTGTATTTTTTTAGATTGAAATTTAACGTGTCGTCCAAATTAAAACCTAAATTAAAAAACTTATGGAAAGAGAGCTTAAAAATTTCTTTTGTTGACATAAAAAATGAAAATTTTAATTTTTATACATGAAATTTTATTTTTATGTTTCTATCAGCTAAACGATACATAAAATAATATTTTATTTAAGCGTAACAAGGTGTACTAACTATAACTGATTTTTAAAAGATAAGTATTAGGAATATTTGTGTTCAAATTTGCAAATGAAAACAGCGTAGCATACATTTTATTGCGATTTATTTAATTTATAAACAATGACTTTTAATTACTGTCTACCTCTCCGACATTTACCATACAAATCGATTGCCAAAATTTGTACGAATTATCTAACGATTTCGTTGTTATTTTAAACAAACGTGTATTTGATATTAAACAAATAAATGCAAATGGACTTGCCAGTATTAAGTGCAATCATGGATGTTCTTAATGACTGTTTTCTTAAGCGTTTTTAAAGAAATGTGTGTGCGATAAAATTTGTTTGACACTAGAGGCAAACATATATTTTTTTATTTATAAAAATATCGGCATATTCGTAACAAAAGGAAATGTTTTACAATTAATATGTAAAATATTTTTTTTTTGGTCGAAATATTTTTAATGTAGATTTGTTGTAAACGTTAAAAAATGTTACTATACGAGTACGATAGTTAATTGAATATTTGATTGTTCAAAACTATTATTTTTTAATCAAATATATAATGGGTAGTGATAAAATATTAATTTAAATTTAGAACGACTATAAGTATTCATCTTCAGTTTTTTTTTTTTAATAACTACAGATTCATGATACATAAAAGCCAAATACAAAAGCTTCCATTTTTATCATTACAATTGATTAGTATGCAAATATACACCTTTATCTTTACATTTTGCTGTGGAATTGTTAAATATTCCTTACTCGGTTTTCTGACGATTTGATTTCGAGGTTGTTGATTTCTTCAGCATAACCAGGGTAAATTTTTAATATATAAAATGATTTTCTTAATGTTTTTAACTACACCACCGACTGAATACCTTCTGTACAACAAATAACAATTCAGTTAATGTCTCGTCTAGTTTTTATAACATAATCATTATCATCATTGCCATTATTATCATAATAATCGCTGTCTTTTAAAGTCAAACAGAGAAAAAACAACTGAACTTATCCTAATCTAGTAAAATTACTTCGCACATCGTCTCTTCCTATTCTATTTCACATTGGTTTTGATTTTGCATACGTTTTTTACCATCTATGTATGTAGTATGTAACTTGTCCATTACATTATTATTCAATTTGAACGTAATACTAGACCTCTACATATTCATATTTTCAAATAAATCGCATTTCATTTGTGTCATACATATAATTTGTAGACTTTTATATACTTTCATATGCTATTGTACCTGAATTCTTAACTATGCGAATACTTTTCTTCCCAAAGGATTAGAATTTGTCCATGATTCCCTTATTTTTAAGATGTTGTAATTGAATAAGTTGTGATTGTGAAAGAATAGGTGGATACTTGCGACGCTGATGTCGATTATTTATCGTTGATTTTTCACCATCAGAATATATTACATTTAGTATCAATGAAAAGATTTGATGCGAATACTCTATACGCAGGGAAATTATATCTTAATTTAATGTATTTTTTTTAATAATTTCAAGGGTATATTGTTCTTCAATGCCCATACTCTGAACACCAACAATTCACAATTTTTATCTTATATAAAAAATGACATTTATTTGTATATTAGTTTAAATAAAAGTCGACCGATTGTGACACATACTCGTTAGCATCGCAAATATTCACTTACTCTACGAATACATATTCACAAGACATGAAAAAAGAAAGCTCTGAATTGTTAAATTTAGAAAGAAATAAAAAAGAGCGTGCTTTTCTAATTGAAAGAAAGTGATAAGAAAAACTATTTTCAAAAACTCTTGTGAGACATGTTGTTAATTCACTGTTTTATGTGTATGTGTAATCGTTTTTTAAAAGAAGATATTTTTTAAACAAAAAGTGAAAATAAATTTATTTCTTTTTACAAACATTAAAATAATTGTTGTTTTATTTGAATAACCTTCATTTCACACATATCATGGAACTATTTTAAATTTAAAGTGAGAGATGCATATTTGCGATACTAGCGAGATACGAAAAAATATTCAACAATTCATATTCACATTGAAATATCATATTCACATTTTTTATATTAAAATTAACATAAATACGTTTCAAAACAAACATTTAAAACATGGACTATGTTTGTTATAAATATATAATTCATTGTTTGAAATTTCTTTAATACATATTAATTTTTTTAGCAATTGAAATTATTTAAAAAGGCAAAATAAAAACAATCTATGAATCTTTATCTTATGTTCCATTTTTAAATATAAGATTAAGAGGGCTGGACACCAGCGCTTTGTCCATACAAACGTATTAGACTTCTCCCTTCCTCAATTATGGCACTAGAGAAATTATTTTTTAATATGCTATGGATATCCACCATTGGGATGCATCTATCGTTTTATTTTTTTTATTAGTTATTTTTTATAGGAGCTAGGAGCCGCCAAACATCTATAAAATCGCATATTTTTTACACCCACGAAAAGAGTCCAGCGTGCTTATTTAACGGTCGATTTAAAAATAAAAATACGTACATAGGTGCACAGAAAATATCTTTCTCATACCGATGATGAAATTTTTTTAAAAATTGGTCCAGTTTTGGAGGAGAAAATAGGAGAATACGAAACCTCGATTTTATCGATTTAAAACACGTATTATCTGGTCGAAGCGAAACTGTCGCATTCACTCAATATATATATTGATATATATTGTCGCATTCACTCAATATATACATTCACTCAATATATATATCGAAGAAAGGAATGGCAACAAAATTAAGGTTTCGGGTGTACAGCCCTCTTAATAGTATAATGAATATTTAATAAACAATAAATTATGTCATATTAAATATATATGTATAATATTTTGAAAATAAATAAGTAAGTATTTATAAAAAAATAGCTGTTAGCTATGAGAATTCATAATAAATGTTATTAAAACAATATGACAGAACATAATTCAGTTCTTAGAGAGTTAAAAAAATGGTTTTAATTTAGGTTGTAGTTCCACACCCAGAAACAAACACAGAAGAGGGCAATCGATCTTCGAGAATGGCATGCAAGGGGGCAGCTATACATTTGGCAAAGTGGATGAAATCACATCCAGGAAGTGGTGGATCAATACCACCAGAGCCCGAGCCTGAAGTATGAATCAAGTGTAAATGATTAATTAAACGTTGAACATATCTCATGTGCATTACCTTTCAATAGATATGGAGTGCAGAGCAATTGATAAAAAGATCAAAAGAATTGAAGTTATTAGACGCGGAACAAGCAGTGCCTAAAATTTCCCCGACAGCTCAAATCACCTTAGAAAAGTCCCCATCAGAGAACGATCACAGTCCGTCCCGTAGTACTAACTCTGATAGTCAAGTATGTTTTGTTTTATTCTATCATTAAAAGTACATATCTAGTGTGTATTTAAAATGTTATATTATTGCAGATAACTGTGAGGTCTAGTCCAGTAGTTCCTGAAACTGTAGCTGTATGCCGTCAGTGTCACAAACGTTGTTTTTCAAAACCTAGTAGTCCTTTAGTGACACAGTCCACGAAAATAGCTACGACGCCTGTTGAAAAGGCAAATTCACAGTCGTCGAGCAACGAAACACCTCAAAAGAATCACACAACTTGCCAAAACAAAGAAGAAAGTAGCAGTTTCACCGAAAAGTGTTCAAATATAAGCTGTGAACTAGTAGATATTAAGGAGAGCAAGTCTCCAGAGAAGAAAAGCACAATAGAAACTATGTCCGAAATAAGAACGGCGATAATTAAAAGTAGAGAATCGTTTTTTAAAACGTCCGAATCCAAAGATAGCTGTTTTAGTCCGCTGAACAGGGCGTCACCAAGAAGTCCCTCTTCTCAAAAGAGCGATAGTTCTCATTCTACCTTATACAGTACGAATAGTCCTCTATCCTACGCTCACACCACGTGCAGCTCCATAGCTTTAAGTAATTCTACAGGGAAAAAGTCTTTGAGTCCCGGAAGGGAGTCTATAGCATCTGGGAGTAGCGGAAACGAAGAAACGGTTCAGTGTGTAATAGCCCAAGAGAAATATTTAAACGAAGTGAAGTGCGTAGAGAATATTTTGTTGTGTAAGAACAATTCCTTTCGTCCTAGATTAAGAGAGCCTAATAAAATATTTATGGGAAAGACGATAGTAGAAAGAAATTCTAGTGCCTCGAGAACTGCAAATAAGTTACTTAGTGATATATCCAAATACAATGCCAATAAGATGAATTGTTCCTTATCGTCGCTGGACACCACTTTCTTTTCCAGTCCCACGAAGAATCCAGTCAACGGTGACCTGAGAAAGGACATTCTTGATAGTTCTATTTCTAATGATAACGCCAAATCTACAGCAGATTTTTCCTGGGGACCATTAATGCTTATGGGTAACTATTACAGCATTAAATTTAATTTACTTAACTTAGACATTCCTCAAAACATTCTGAATGCTTTTAAAGGTCTATCAGCGATAAATCCAGCGGCACATTTGATGCAGCTGGACTCACAGAATCACCAAACGTCTCCTAAGACGGTTCCCAGAACCACCACTCAAAATACCGTGCCAAATATTTCAGTGGTTCCTCCTACTCCAGATTTTAAGAGTGATACGAAGAATTTACTACCTGTATGTCACATATATCCAAATATTTTATAAATTTCATTAAAATAGTCAACTAATACTAATATGGTCTCTAACTTATAATAGAAGAGATAAGTTTATTTAAAATGTATTCAATTTCAGCAACATACATTGGAAGATTCACCTGATGATTCACCATTAGTCGAAGAGCCTCCATACTTAGCATTGAAGAGGTAACCCCTTCTATACATGTTTTATGAACCAATAAAATCATGTGAATGTTTATAAAACTTTTTATGTATGTATAGATATGGAACAATGTCAAGCTTAGAAAGATTACCATCTGATGAAATAGATGATGCACAGTTAAATGGTGGAAACGATCTCCAAGAAAAAGGTTTGTATTGATATTTTAATGCTCTGATGAATAAGGATATATTTTTAACATTTTTAATTATAGTAATTCTAGAAAGTGAAGTATCACAAGGTCTTCTCGGTTGGACGGCGAGAGCTGGTAACTACGTAGCTGAAAAGATGGCTCTTTTGAACAGCTTAGCTGAATCAGGAGCTGCCTCAACAGGGGCGTCGTTCTTCGAAAGGTATAAATTATTTATTCATTAAAGCTTTGACCAGAATATTAAGAGGGCTGGCAACCAGAGCCTTGTCCATACAAACGTATTACACTTCTCCCTTCCTCAATTATGGCACTAGAGAAATTATTTTTTAATATGCTATAGATATCCACCATTGGGATGCATCTATCGTTTTATTTTTTTGATTAGTTATTTTTTATAGGAGCTAGGAGCCGCCAAACATCTATAAAATGGCCTCTTTTTTACACCCACGAAAAGAGTCCAGCGTGCTTATTTAACGGTCGATTTTAAAAAAAATACGCACATAGTTGCACAGAAAATATCTTTTTCATACCGATGATGAAATTTTTTTAAAAATTGGTCCAGTTTTGGAGAAGAAAATAGGAGAATACGAAACCTCGATTTTGTCGATTTAAAATACGTATTATCTGGTCGAAGCGAAACTGTCGCATTCACTCAATATATACATATATTGTCGCATTCACTCAATATATACATATATCGAAGAAAGGAACGGCAACAAAATTTAGGTTTCGGGTGTACAGCCCTCTTAAGTACATTTTCAAAAAGAAGGAAGATTAACAAAATGTACTATGCCATTTCTGAGAAGTAAATTAAAGTTTTTAAACAGGTATCTCGGTGCTGGAGAGTGGCGTACGGTCCGTGGGATAACTGGAATAGAAAACGAAACCAACGAAGGATCAGGAGCTTCTGGAGAGGAAGCTTGGGGAACGCCTTCATCGGGAGATCTAAGCGACCACGCATTCCCAGACTCGGATCATGCAACACTTTCTGTGAATATTAACTTCATACTAATATTAAAATACACATTCAATTCCCATCGAGTGTATAATTACATTTACAGTCACCGACAAAGTCTTCGTCATCCTGTCCTGGCGATGAAGATACAGAACTAATGATGGACGAGCTTCTTATGACTCCACCGATTACCGGACCATCTCTAAGACCGTTGCTCCCAAGGTTGCTATAAATACAGGTTTTGTAATGAAATTCATAACAATGCATACATTGAATCAATCTAAATGAATTTCAGGAGACGGTTAGAGCCTTTGATGGAGGAGGAAGGATCAGACGCCTCTTCAACGAGTAGTGCCGAAGCAGCATCAGAAGTCACGCCTAGCCCGACCGATCAGGTAATCTTGAGACTCATGCTAAGTTTCATGTTCATCATTTCAATTAATTTAGACGTAAGCTCGTGGGGAATGTTCTAATGTATAGATTGTGTTTGTTATCCTTACTTCTCATGAACAATGTACTTACGATACTGTATTGATGTTGTTCGAATGTCGAATTAATCGTTCACCCCCCTAAAACGACGATTTTGTGTGGTGTGAAAGTTTATTTTGTGACATGTCTTGAATGTGATCCTAAAAAATGCATCCAAAACTTGTAATTTTAGTTGGGGCTCAGTTTGTGTAGCTAAAAGTCGACACAGAACCATGCTTGATTTAAAATATGTGTATTTTCATCAAACATGATACTTAACACTAAATTATAGAATACAGTAAAGACTAAGCGTAGTTCTGTATAGTACAATAAAATGTAGATTTTATTATGATAATTTGTGTACAAATGAGAAGAATGAATGGTTAAATATGATTATCATTCCCTACGATTAAATATATAGCTTAAAATGTGCTTACTCACTTTAATTTAAATAATATTCATTTTAGTATATAAGAAGCACATTTTATAACATTATATATTTTTTCTTATAAAATACTAATCATCTACTTGTAATGTTTTGTAGTTAAATTCAATTTTGTTGAAAAATAATATTGTATTGAAAATGTTAAAACATTGATTTAGAATTTTTTTATATATTTAAATGATTGACAAGTAAATGATTATTATTTTATTTAAATGTTTTATATTTGGAAATGAATGGTTGAACAAAAATATTTTCATTTTCACATTAAAGCCTAATTTAAATTATCACACCTATTGAACTAATTGAACTGAGCTGAAGAAATAGATCTTCAATCAATGTAAAACTTGGAAACTGAACGCCAAGATGCTAAACAGAGTCCAATGCATTCGAAAAAGTATGGAGCGCTGTATGCTAGGCATAACAATGAAAGAGGTGTTCTGCAAAATATCAATTGTCGTTAAATGAACTCTCTGTTTGTCTTGTCTCGTCGGATTGGTACTAGAAGTATATAAAAAATATTAAATACATACATACATACAGTATTGTACACACGTATACATGTAGCTGTAATTAATAAACATAAAATTATCAATCATATTCAAAATTTATGACAAATTCTATTCTAGTATAGAAACGGCGAGTTCATTTAACGAGAATAGGTGAAATCAGGAGAGATAGCAAACGGAATATTTGGGTGAGAAGTATGACAAGGCTAGTGGATATAGTGTAGAGAATGAAGAGATTGAAATGGCAATGGGCCACGTAGCTAGAAGAATGACGAAAAGGTGGAAATTAGCGAAGTGAAACATATAATTGTAAAAAGGAGTACTAGAATGGTACTTGAGAGAATGTAAAAGGGTGAAAGCAAGGCTACAAGGAAGATGGGTAGACGAAATTAGACAAACGTGTGGGATGAGATGGATGAGAGTTGCGCAAAACATGATGGAAGCGTGCTAGAGAGGCCTTCATCCAGCAGTGGATGGTGAATGGCTGGAAATGATGATGATAATGTTGAATTAGTGAAGCTTTTCATGTTTTCGCTGGTTTGCTATAGGTTTTTAATTTCAAATTGACATTGAAAAGGGGTCAATTTAAAATGAAAAAGGTTTAATTTGAAATGAAAAAGGGTTAATTTGAAATGAAAAATGGTCAATTTGAAATGAAAAATGGTCAATTTGTAATGAAAAAGATTCAATTTGGAATGAAAAACTTGTATAAATGTACATACATAGAAGTGGTCTCCGTCACGAGCCCGAATGTGAAACGCCCGAAAACGCAAATATCGGAAGGCAAAGATCGAAAATCAAAAGATCTTAAGTCGAAAGATCAAAAAAAAAAGGGTGCATGTTAAACGGTACATACTCAATTAATTTGCGCGAGTAGGATACAACAGGAACAAGAGGAACAGGCTTTTCCTCCCGTATTACTGTGCGCGCGCAGAATACGGGAGGAAAAGCCTGTTCCTCTTGTTCCTGTTGTATCCTGCTCGCGCAAATTAAGTGAGTATGTACCGTTTACCATGCACCCTTTTTTTTTGATCTTTCGACTTAACATCTTTCGATTTTCGATCTTTGCCTTCCGATATTTTCGTTTTCGGGCGTTTCACATTCGGGCCCGTGAGGTAGACCCACATAGAAGCAAAGCTCAAATATAACAAAAACAATATAGGATGAAAATATTTTTGTTCATATTTAAACAAAATGCACACTGCAGACTAATCAAAAAAAAAACAGTCGACCAGTTTGAATTAATATAATATTTGTACGTTGTATAAAGCGGACGTCGACGATTCATACAAAGATGAAACGGGTACGTCGCCTGTTCAGTATTGTTGATCATGATCATGAAGATTGGGTTTGAGATGTATACGTGTATACATGAGATGAGTGGGTCGGCAGTGTGCGCTATGCGGTGTGGTTTAGTGTGTGAGCGTTTGTGAGGGGGTTTAGTAACATAGCGGCATGCCGGTGCGTGTCGGTGTCGCCGGCAGGGCAGCGGCGCTGGTGCTGCTGACGATGGGCCTGCGGCGCCGCCCAGCCCAGATCGCACCCCCACCAACCCGCTGCCGCCGCCGCCCCTGCCCCACCTGCTACCACCCAAGCTCGTGCCCGGCTCGCCCAAGCGTGAGTACCTACCCCACACTACTTCCGACACCACCCCCACCCAACATCCACACCACCAACACCCAATTCCTCAAAGCTCCTGCAACTAGAAGTCATCATCAATGCTTAGTGCAGATTTCATTCAAAAAAATTCAATCGAGCAAAACGTTATAGTTGAAAATTAATGCAAACATACAGCGCCGGCGTAACTAACTTGTCATTGTCGACGGGCTGTATCAACTCCGGCAATTCAAATAACACTAACTCACAATTCCTCAAAGATTCTATAACTAGAACTCATCATTGATGCTTACTGCAGATTTCATTCGAATATTTCAACCGAGCAAAAAGTTATAGTTGAAAATTAATGCAAAGATACAGCGCCGGCGTAACTAACTTGTCATTGTCGACGTGCTGTATGAACTCCGGCAATTCAAATACCCCTAACTCACAATTCTTCAAATATCCTATAACTAGAACTCATCATTGATGCTTATTGCAAATTTCATTCGAATATTTCAACCGAGCAAAAAGTTATAGTTGAAAATTAATGCAAACATACAGCGCCGGCGTAACTAACTTGTCATTGTCGACGAGCTGTATGAACTCCGGCAATTCAAATAACACTAACTCACAATTCCTCAAAGATCCTATAACTAGAACTCATCATTGATGCTTACTGCAAATTTCATTCGAATATTTCAATCGAGCAAAAAGTTATAGTTGAAAATTAATGCAAAGATACAGCGCCGGCGTAACTAACTTGTCATTGTCGACGAGCTGTATGAACTCCGGCAATTCAAATAACACTAACTCACAATTCTTCAAATATCCTATAACTAGAACTCATCATTGATGCTTATTGCAAATTTCATTCGAATATTTCAACCGAGCAAAAAGTTATAGTTGAAAATTAATGCAAACATACAGCGCCGGCGTAACTAACTTGTCATTGTCGACGAGCTGTATGAACTCCGGCAATTCAAATAACACTAACTCACAATTCCTCAAAGATCCTATAACTAGAACTCATCATTGATGCTTACTGCAAATTTCATTCGAATATTTCAATCGAGCAAAAAGTTATAGTTGAAAATTAATGCAAACATACAGCGCCGGCGTAACTAACTTGTCATTGTCGACGGGCTGTATCAACTCCGGCAATTCAAATAACACTAACTCACAATTCCTCAAAGATCCTATAACTAGAACTCATCATTGATGCTTACTGCGAATTTCATTCAAATAATTCAATCGAGCAAAAAGTTATAGTTGAAAATTAATGCAAACATACAGCGCCGGCGTGATTAACTCGTCATTGTCAACGAGCTGTATGAACTCCGGCAATTCAAATAACACTAACTCACAATTCCTCAAAGATCCTATAACTAGAACTCATCATTGATGCTTACTGCAGATTTCAATCGAACAAAAAGTTATAGTTGAAAATTAATGCAAACATACAGCGCCGGCGTGATTAACTCGTCATTGTCAACGAGCTGTATGAACTCCGGCAATTCAAATAACACTAACTCACAATTCCTCAAAGATCCTATAACTAGAACTCATCATTGATGCTTACTGCAGATTTCAATCGAACAAAAAGTTATAGTTGAAAATTAATGCAAACATACAGCGCCGACGTGATTAACTTGTCATTGTCAACGAGCTGTATGAACTCCTGCAATTTAAATACCACTAACTCACAATTCCTCAATTCCTATAACTAGAACTCATCATTGATGCTTGGTGCAAGCTTCATTCGAATGTCTTAAACGGGCAAAAATTCATATATACATAGTTGGAAATTAATACAAACATATAGTGTAAGGTGACCATATTTTTTCAATATCAAAAAAATATTATATTTTTTCTAAGCACTTCTATTATTAAAAACTAACATAAAGAATTCATTTTCTTTAATGCTATTATAAATTCTACACAGAAGTGGTTAAAATTATTCTTATCGATTTTCAAACATTTTAAAGTTCATGCCTCTGATTGCGGCGTCCTCAAAGAACCTTTCGGGACAGCCAAATGTCCCGGTTTTAAATAACTGCTTATTGACCTCTCATTGTTCAGAAATACCGATCCCCGCAGTTACGAAAGCACAAAAAAAATACATGTATAAACAAAATACAATGGTTTAAAAAGTGAAATTGAAAAAATCAAGGTTTTTCTCAATCTTCTTTGGCAATATATAATTAATTTCATCTAATATTAAAATAATAATAACTAAATAAACTGAAAAAAAATAAAGGAAATACTAGTTTATAAAGGGATGGATCTTAAATGTAATTTGTTAAGTATACGCTTTTTACAGGGTTTTTTTTAACATTCTTGTAACATCTGTGCCTTTATATACCTTCTTTAATTCTTGTTTTAGTTTATATTTATTTCATAATACTAAAAGGCCACAGCGCTCAAATCTATTTAAAATGTAAAAAAAGATTTTGTGTCCCTTTATTACTATCATTATTATTATAGAATTTTGTAGTTTTCTGAAAAATATAATGAAAACTACATATACTTACATATATTCGGTCAAGAATAAAACTGATTTTTTTAAAAGAATTACAAGAATAATTAAAATAAAGTACTTACCGTTAACGAAATCAGGTAAGATTCTGATGATGATAATATTGGAACGATGTTTACTCTCTGAAGTCTTTAGAAGTTAAAGTCAAAATTATAAAAATATGTACACTGTATATGGGTGAAATTCTAAATTTAGCCAAATTTCAGTACGTCGTATCGTTTTCGGTATTTATTTTCAGTATTTTCAAAATCCGTTCCATTGTTTGCAGTTTTCTCGGAACTCAAGTTCTCAAGTAAAATCAAGTTCTCGAATACATAAGCTCGTATCATGAATCATATACACGCAGAATCTATAAATAAACACATACATATTTTAATATTTGCAATGTATCGATTGAAAATCATTTTGAATTTTTACGTTAGTACTCGAAATTTTAAATACGAATCCCGATCCCGAATCCGGGTTTTAAGTCATTACCCGGCCGGGTCGAGTCCAGGTCGAGTCGAGTCCAGAAACCCTACTTACCAGGACAAATACTCTGTACTGTACTGGTAAAATCAGTACGAATGGTCACCTTAATATAGTGACAGTGTATCAAACTCGTCATTTTCAATGGGCTGCATGAATCCTGACAACTCTCACATTACCTACAAACAATTCCTTGAATATCCTACAACTAGAACACACCATTGATGCTTGGTACAAGTTTCGTTCGATTATCTCAATTATGTTAAACAGTTTTGGGCTGTCAAATTTGTTATTGTAAACTGGCTGCATGAAATCCAATAACTCTAACATTTTCACCCAATTCCAACAACATACACAAATCCTTGAAGATCCTGCAACATGTCAACAATCAGTAATGCTTATAGCAAGTTTCTTTCGAATATCTTAAATAGATCAACAGTTATAGTTGAAAATTAATGCAAAAATATTGTGCCGGCGTGTCAAACTCGTTCCAGTAACTGGGCTACGTGAAGAACATAATCTACCAAGTACAGATAATTGTTATTTTTTTATAACAGGTTATCTATTAGTAGGATTTGGAAAATGATTTACATTCTGTTGAAGTTTTCAATTAAGTCAATTTTTCTTAACCAATAGTAACAGCTATGGTAGGTCCACTCTTGTAGCATTCGTCTCAGAAAACAAATAGAATATTGGACTTGAATGAAAAAGCTTCCAACTGATGAGTCAGTTGATGGTTTGAGTTCGATTTACAACGTCTAGGATTGGGGCCTAAGATTTTGGATGTAAAATTAGTAACGCATATAGCTTTGATGTTAAACCATACCAAAGTCTAGATCTATCATATCATTCCGAGTCAAAATACCAAATTTATTCTACTGACAGGTCTTATACAATGCCCATAGCACTCGTTTGACATGCCTTGGCTAGTAATCAAGCTCTTTTCCATACATATAAAGTATTGTAGTGTAGTTTTTCAATTTAAACTTAAGTTATTTTTATTTTATCGTACTAATTTAATCTACGTGTTTAAATTATGAACTCTCATAGGTATATCATCAGTAAGTTTGTAGATGTTTATTTTAAATGTTGTATTGATTGTTTCATCTATTGAAGAAGTTCTGTATATATGTAATTTTTTTGAGAAATTTATTTTGAATCTGTTAATCTAAATAAATAAATCTAAATTTTATTCTGTAAAATTGCAAAAAAGAGAGTGTATTGGAATTATCTTTACAAGTTTTTGTTTCAGCTCCAATTTAAGTCGGGAAATTTCTGGGGAAAAAATTGGCTAAAAGACATAGGAAAAAATGGCCGCCACAATTATGCATTTTTATTTAAAAATAAAACAAAAGCTATATTTTGGCTGGGTGAAAAAATATTCTAAGTATGATATTGCTTATATCATTACTGGGCAAACTACGGCCTGATTCGAGTTTTTGTGCGGCCCACTAAATTGTTGGTTATTAGAGGATCACTTATTTTTTTATGTTGAAATTCTTTTTCATGACTAATTAATGTATGTACATATATCTATAAATAGTATTTTACTTGTGGCCCAACGTTCATATTTAATTCCTAATGCGTTTTAAAAAGTCCTAAAGTTTGACAAGGCTTGGCTTATAAATTATTATACATACTGTTACGTATACTAAAAAGAGCCGCCGGTTAAGTGCAATCGGATTAAGCCGAGGCGCATTCCTGACACTGTGCGACCGTTATAATTGGTTTCAAGGATTATATCTAGACTCTAAGTGCATGTAGGATAAACAATGGCCGCTATTTGGTCCCTTCTCAGAAGTGACCGATACCGTGGTACCGAATGTCGTGGGAATACATATCTGAGTACGTGACCATAACAATAGGTAAACAAATCAGACGTCGAAGATGTCCTGAGAGACCTGCCCCTTATAAGGCGGTATTTAGGCGATATCAAGACATTCTGGACGGAGCACTGCCAGTGTGTGTATCTCCTTAATCATTAATAAATGCTGTGACACGACTTTGGCCTTTTACTTGGATCCTCCACCCACCCCTACGCAACAATACTATAATGTAAAGATAATTTTCGTTCACATTGCGATGACTAAATAGAATCCAATTTTATTATTTTATTGATTATTCAAATTTAAAAGGAAAATTCTTAATAGATGTATTATATGTATATGTATATGCGCCGTTATATTTGAAGGTGGCATTGTCCTTCATTTCGAGAAATGTTTCGCAAAACATTAAATATAATTTTTTGCGTTTAACAATATGTAAAAATACTAGTGGCCTGTATTTTTATTCTGTCTATTCTGCTTTTCAGAGATTCTGGACATATTGAATCAAAATAAGTGATAACAATTTGTGAATTAAATCAAACAGAAATATTGTTTTTGGAACTGAAAATTGAACTTCCGCTACTTTCAAATATAACGTTGATATGATATGCTCATATGTTGATTGTTTATATTCAATTTATTTATACATAGGTAAAAACATTTGAGCTTTTATATATGTAGATTCTGATCGTTGATGTTATTATGTAGAATTGATGATATGTTTTATTTCAAAATAAGCTATTTAAAAATTGAAATATATTATTTGCTTTACACGTACGTACAATTTTGAATTAAATTAGAGCTTTTTATGTTGATATTGTTTTTGTATGTTGCTACATATTGTACCTACTTATGTATATTCCAAATAGCTTAGCACGATTTTGAAAATTATAACTAAATTGAAAATATATTGCATTCGTATGAAAATGAAATGAAAATCGCTGACCACAATTTGCACTGTTGTACTTCCGCAGATCGATCGATTCCGAACTAAACTTTGTGAAATACTTCATTCAGAATTAAACGGCTCGCCGGAGCGGGGTCTCGACGGCAGAAGCACTTCGAGCTCGACACTGGAGGGGTGCCGTTCCGCGCCAGACGGCAGCGAAGACTCGGAGTCGTGCGGGAGCGCTACCACTGGATCAGAGCTGGCTGGTGCTGCTGGAGAAGCCGCTGGAGACACTGCTGCAGTCGGCGGGGGCCGTCTCAGCCCACGTATGGAGATGCGCCTGGCCCTTCAGGAGGGTACCGATATGTTGGCAGACCAGGACCCACACTGGGTAATTATCCATAACAATGTGTAGGAATATAGCACAACTTGTACTATACCGAATCGAAGCAGATGATATCATCTAATTCCCCATCGAACTCGAGCTGTACAATGACATCATCGCATCCTGTACGAGACAATGATCTCACTACATAGTTACGCATCAACCAAACCTTGAGATACATCTACAAAAAGGATAACCTCGACCCTGTAGGAATCTTCCAGAACGTGATCTCACCAGCCAAGCTACGCGTTGCACAATCAACTACTATATTATAGGACGGGTAAGGTGTGTTAACCGTATCCCGGCCTATTAAAACACGGTTGTTTTGTTTGAAGAGGATCTTAATTTGTGTTCAGTTCATACAAGAGTTATTGTATGTACGAAGGAGCTAGTTGCTCTGCTTCGGAGAAGTGAGCTGGCTGAACTCCCGATGTTTACTCTGGCGTCTGGAGCTGGTGCGGTGGTTTATATAGGATATGCTGTACGCGGCCGTGTGCAAATAATGTCGTTAGCATTTCGGATCGCTTCACGTTCTGTTTCCACGCGTCTCGGATCAGAGTTTGGAATATAGTGCGGTTACAGTGTATTCCTACAATATAAACCAGCGCATTATCCCCAGGTGCCAGTGAGCTACAGGAGCTTAGACTGCTCACTCCTCCGAAGCAACTACCTTCTTCGCCGTACATACATACAATAAAACCTGTATTAACTGAGCAATAAAGATCCTCTTCAAAACTCAACTGAGTTTCCGGTTGAAACCTATCACCTGCCCTATAACTGGTGACCCAGCCAAAGAACCTCGCCCTCACAGCTATAAATTAAGAGGGTATTCTAGTCTAGAGGGACAAATTTTGGGCGTTTTTTAAAATTCAATAAAACAAAAACTAACAACATTTTTGGTATGCATTTTTTTACTATATGTTTATTAATATTTCAATAATACATAACAAAAATGAAAAAAAAAAACATTAAAAATTGAAAAAATTACAGGCTGGTAAAGTGGGGGAGGTAAAAAAAAGGGTGCCTCCATCTTGACACGATTCCAACCCTTCTAGTCATCCGAAAAAAAAAAAAAAAAAAAGATTCTTAATTAATAAGAGTGTCGCTGTGGTCCGTACCTCGGAAAAAAATAAAAAATTTTTTTTCGCGAAATGGCTGTTTGAAAAAAAAGTAATTTTTTGGCCTTTTTTTTCAAAGTTTTGAATTTTTTAAAAATATTAAAAAACAATATTTTTACATAATTCTGGTACGGACCATAGAGGGATATATAAAAAAGAACCACACCAAATTTTAAGTTAATTGGTCCATTAGAACTTGAGATATCATGTCAAACTCGTTGGAAAAAGTAGAGAAAAACGCGTTTAAAGTTTCGGGTAACGTTACGCGCCGGTTGGATGCCACGTCACTAAAACAGCTATATCTCCGAAAATAATTTGAATTTTGAAAAATCCTCTTAAGGACATATTTTTAAAGGTCTAAACTTTGAAAATATGAAACAAAAAAAATCGATATTTTCAATTTTCTAGACTAGAATACCCCCTTAATAAATCTTTTGAAATTATTATACAAAATTAGATCTAAGTCTCAATATCTAAACTAAGTTTCTTCTGTCGTGCACTCAACACTTCACAAATTGGTAGCATATGATTTCGTGAATCCTTTCTGGGTTGCCTCTATAGTCTTTTACTCTCTGACACTGCACATGAAATAGTCGCTGTAATGAACGGATTTACGCGCGTCTTTATGCAGAGGGAGTGATACGTCGTTATTCTTCCGAGAGTCAAGTTAGGTGGAAACGTGGACTAACCTTGGGATAGTTATATATGTGTATATAGTCGGAGAGGTTCCTGACTGAAAGTCGTCTGCGTAGATAACAGCTTCTCCGGAAGCTGGCTCTGCGAGCTGGTCACAGCAGCGGGAGGGGGGGAGGCAGGAGACAAACTCCGTACTGCCTCGTGTGGACACAAGATGGCGATCTCTGGGCGTCTCTGAAGACGCTCGGCGGAGATGCTGGAGGGAGGTCCGTCCCGGCTGACGGCTGGATGTAGAGAGAAGAGGCTCTGCGGTCCTCTGGTCGGTCCTCTCACGGCTGAGGTTTCTCCGGAAACGGCGTGAGGAATGCAGGGGACGTTGTGCTGGAACTCAGGGGAGGGAGTGATGCTACACTCGACCTCAAAGCGGTTCTTCAGCACTGATGGTGGATCTCTGGGCCCCGTCTCCCTCTGGAGACGTGCACAGGAGAGATCTTTCTTCGACGGGCGATCGCGGGTGAGAGGGCGCGCGCCACATGCGCGTGCGCCTATATAGCTTTTCCCTGGGTGGCCACTCGAAATAAAGGGCGAGTGTTGCCCTATGGGACGATGGGAAAACGTCGCGTTACATCGCCTTATTCATTCTGACTATATCCCTAGTCTATATAGCCCTGATACTCTCAGTTCAAATCCAAAACTATTACTTTCCGGTTGTTCCATACGTTATTATCTTATATGTATAATATATGCAAGTTTTTTTAAAACATTCAACTTGCACATCTCCAACAAAAGGTAAAGATCAAACGATTAGTGATAGAAGTAAGTGATTAGTTGTATGTTATTATATTATCAGGATCAAATGAGCGGCCGTTGCGGGTGGGTGCGCAGACCTCTGGCTTCACAAACGCGCCCCCGCCTCAACGTCGTGCCCCCAAATACTACTTTGAGCAGTTCTGCGTCTGCACAAGCAGGTATTTTCATCACACAATAGAGCATTCTCAGTGTAAACGGTTGTTCTGAGTGAGTTTTGGTGTTGCAGGTCAGGTCAAGGTGTCGGCGATGGAACGGCTGGCGTTGCTGGAAGCACGTGGCGCTCGTCGGGGAACACGCCGACCTCGCCCCACAGCTAGGCTGTAAGTTATTGTCTAAGACATCTACCAGACTCCACTGTCGTCCCTCAACTGTAATGATCCTCATCACCGGTCCGGTCCGTTCGATGATTTAAAATCCTTCAAACGGGGTAATTCCGGGGCATTGGTGTAAAAATACACAATATTAAATATTTTATACTCATATCCAGAGGCAGCTCGTCTTTAAGGACAACTTTGGCACTGCATAAATGACAAAATACAATAACACACATAATATAAAAAAATATAAAAGCAGAAAAACATGATAAAAAAAAGTAAACGAAAACAGTCGAAAGAAAAATAATACATAAACATGAAGATAAGGTGAAAATATCAAATAAAAGAATAAATAAAATCCTCAAATCCTATTCTTAGTTTCACATTGAATATAAAGTGAGTATAATATTTATTTAATCATTAGTTTGGACCATTATGGCATTCCAGGAAGAACCAAATGCGCCACAATGGCCTTTATAAGAAAATAAGAGAGAAAAATAAAAATCATTACCATTATTTCTGGCTCTCTTGCATTGAACACTAATTCTTCTTCTTATTAATGCCTTGTCCGCATCCGGACGTTGGCGAACATCTCGTCGATTATTTGAAGATATCCGCATCGGTCTTCAGCGGCTCGGAATAACTCTTCGGCGCTCATATCGGTCCACATGCGCATGTTTCGAAGTCAAGATAACTTTTTCCTGCCAATCCATTTTTTTCCTTCTATTTTCCCCCATGGTTATCAAACGGAGAAATTCGTATTTTGGACCCCGTATCATGTGTCCGAGGTACTCCATCTTTCTCCGCTTGATGACAGAAACAAGTTCCCTGCCTCTCCCCATCATGCCGAGGACAGCTTCGTTTGATATCTTTTTGGTCCACGGAATCTTCAGCATACGCCTACCCACATCTCAAAAGCTTCGATCATCTTCGTCTTCAGAGTCCACGTCTCACATCCGTGTAGTAATACTGTCCAGACGTAGCTCTTCACGAATCTCAACCGAGTATGAAGATTGAGATGCTTGTTTGTAAGCGCCGCCTTCATTTTTACAAATGCTGTTCTAGCCATCTCGATGCGGATTCTTAGATCTTCATCTGGGTCCATCTCTTCATTCAGCCAGGTACCCAGGTATTTGAATCTTTTTACTCTTTCTATCACCTCTCCATCCAAGGTTAGATTCCCGGTGTCTGTTTGCATTCTATCTAATATCATAAACTTTGTCTTCTTTAGATTTATGCGCAGACCTCTTCGATTGCTTTCTTGATGTGTGAAACACTAATAGAGTGGTCTATTATTATTTGGAAAGCATCCATAGTATGCCTATTTTAAGTCATGACAGTGCGGTCTTCCATTAGGTTGGAAGAATTTTTTTGAAAATCCATTGTCACTGAAAAGAGATGACACCACAGGATTTTAATAAAAATGCTTTCGATATAAAATCGTAAAATTTCATAACCAAACTGTATATTTTTAAAACATATGTACATATAGGAGTGGCCATTGTCCCCGGAATTACCCTATTTCCATAGATTACTAGATTTGTTCTAGTTCGTGTGTCCCTAGTTGTATGTTGATGCTTTAAACTGACTTGTTATATTGTGTTTTTAATATATTATTGTAAATATGTGTCGTAGAATGGGTCTAGTGAGACGGAGGGCATCGTCGGACAGTCCGGAGAGGCGTCCGTACTCGCCGAGGAGACAACAGCCGCATGTGAGCAGTCACGGATACTACAAGATTTGCTTTGTTAACGGCTTTGTATAACACTTGTGGAGCTCATTGAAAGTTGTTCCACATGTTTCGATAGGGTAAATAAAAACGAAAAAAAAAAAACTTTAGACGCACACCGTCTGTGTTCCGGATCCGCTGGATGCGTCCGAGCCAATACGTTGGTCGAACAACTTTCAACGTATTATATATTATATTATACATGTTACGTAAAAAATCTCAGGATATACAAACAAACCACACACAAACGGTCAAATATGCCTTGTATTTACTACTAAAAGTACATATATTCTAATACGCTTATTCGCAAACATGATCATTATATAGCATTATTATACAAATAATTGATAGTCAAATCTTGAGACTTTTTTCGTAAGTTTTTTGAATCATTCACATTTTTCTATCGCTTAACTCTCTATCGTACAGCTTTCTTTTTATTATGTCGGATAAAAATTTACATACCGTGTGAGCTTAATATACATACATATGCATATTTTCAAAATTGAATATGAAGTTTTTCTACATGTTTATATTATTATTATTATACTATCGACGGTTGAATATGCTTTCGATATTTTGCATTCATCATGTACGTATGTATGTTTGTAATATTGTTTTGAGTTTGATCTCCATTTTTAGCATTTCTCACCTCGGCTGACCTGCTTCCACAAATCGCCTGCCAGTTGTCCCTGATCTTTTACTTTTTTGACCCATCACTGTATTTATGTACTTATATAATGCTTGCAATCGATTTCTAACACTCAAGATCGACCTTCCACCATAGCTTCCACACTTCCAAAATCAACAATTTCAGAGATGAACGTTCATCTTCATCGTCTAATCCAAGTATGAAACAGAATTTGCAACGCGGTTATAAACTTAAAATCAAATTCATTGTATTTTTGAACAAATTTTCATGAATATTTTTTGAGGTTATGTACGAGGAACTTTAAAAAAGATTTATTCAATCTTTAAAAACACATGTGAGCTTTTCCTTCACCGTATTTGCACTCGTTTACCATTAATACGTATTGTACATGTAAAAGGTATACATTTTGAAACGTCTTCTTATATAAAATGAGTGAGCTATATATTTTATAGACTAGAATACAACGCTTTTTCTTTTATCTTTTTATAGTAAAAACAATATTTATTTCATTTCAATCGCCTAATATATGTATTATTATGTTTTCAAGATAAATACTATCATCATTCGTAGAGTCAATCAACCCGTCACAGGATCGGCCACAACAGTTTAACAATTTGCAAGTCAACTCTCATCACCAAATATTAATATAAACAAATATATTGCACTACTTTTTTCCTGAAAAAATTGTATTAAATATATTCATCAGAGGATTCATTTATTTTAAATCATTTTTGTGTTTATATATACATATATATATATATGATACATATTCTCTGTTAGCCAACGTTAATTGCGGTATTTCAGGAAAGGCAACTGGACAGGCGATTTTGGAAGCAGCTACGGAGAAGATCCAGCGGCACCGATTTACCAAATATACCCGCTTGAGAATTGCGTTACTGCAATTCTTTGTACACGATCGTTTTACGTTTCGGTATTTACTTATATATGAGTATATTGTTTGTATTGTTGATTTTAGAAAAACCGGCAAAATCTCATTCAGGTAAATTTGCATTCAATAAATGTACGTAATTCATTGTCTATCTACCGAGCATCAGCGGCGTAGCTTAACCCTTTTGAGTGCTGACGTCTTTTATGTTGTAAGTCTGCCACGCTGAAAATTTCGCCTACATTTCCAATTAGAATTATTTAGAAATCCAATAGAAAGCAGGTATGAAAATTGTAGCTGATCCAAACAAACCCTAGATTACTAACGCCGAGGATTTCGAGTTTTGTAAAGGTGTGTTTAGACTCTCTTATAGACTCTCAAAAGAAGTCTATTAATGAATGTATTGTTGTTAAAATGTAATGCTCACAATCTAAATGCCAAGCCACAATCTAAAATAGTCAGCAGTTAGAGATTTCCATTGGGAAATTCTGCTATGGTTATAAATTCAGAAATTCCGATGTAATCCAGTCTTTATAAACGTTGGCAAATGAATGACACGACCCATGTTCGATGCATTTTTTTTCAATGTTACCTGGAAAGGCTTAGCGGGTAGTATTTTTGTTTACTTTGTACATGCTCAAAATACAACGCCTATCGGCGTTTTTCACGCCCATGGACTTGTTGGCAAAACGCCGATCGGCGTTGTCAGCATTCAAAGGGTTAAGTGTAAACATTCGAATGTTCTTGCAATAGATAGCTCACGGGGGCGTTAGTTATGCCGCTGTAAAATAAAACGCAGATTTTAAATAGACGAATTTATTGTTGCGTAGACTTTTTTTATTGTGATTTGTATGTTGAATAAATTTTTTTTCGTTTTTTAGTATGAAAAAATAATTAGATATACAAAGTGCTTAGATTATACATTGTAATTCATATATATATTTTATTCTGAGGATAAAGAGTGATGTAGATTTTTATAGATATTTAGAATATTTTGTTATTAAAATTTAGAATTTTTAATAATGTAGATATACTTTTTCTTGTTAAATTTTTTTTCTTCCAATGAAATTTGTCAAAAAATAAATATTATAAATACGTTGTGGTGATAAATACAATACTTTGCCACCTAGTGGCTTCGATTAAAATCTACTATGGGAAAGGTAAGCCTTAAATTTTTTGATTAGTTGATAAAAGTGAAACGTTTTCATTAGCTAAATAAGAGTTTGGTTATAAACTTTTGAAATTTTAGCAATTATTATATAATATATACATTTTAGAACGTAAGTGAATTTTATGTAGATAGACGCGTTGCCCCACAACGTGAACGATACTATGTATATATGTATATTTATTTACTCAGTCCATTAGTCTTTAGTGTAAAATTTAATAAGTACATATGATTTTATTATTGTCAAATTACTAACTAACACTTGAATGCGTTGTGATCAAATAAATGAATTAAAAAAAAATGAAATTACAAAAGAAAACCTTAGGTTTCTCTCGCTAAGCTAGACTTAGGTTAATCGTGTTTGATTACTCGACGATTATTAAAACTAATGCCTGCCAATTGTTTGAACGAAAATGTAATAAATAATATACTGTTTTAAAACTATTTTAATATTAGATTTTTAAACATATTTTTTTCAAACTAGTTAAAACTAATTGCCGTAGGTGAATATAAAAAGAAAAGATGAGTTCTCAAATCTTCACCACGTTCAAGCCGTAACGTACAAACTGTGCATAAAATGTGTTAGCTTTGCTCCAAATCAATTACATACTGCAGTGTTTTCCAAACTCCATTTTGAACAAAAATCCTAATAAAAATGTATAACGATATCAAAGTAGTGTTGTTTTTTCTAGGAAATTCCCATGAAAAATGAGCTTAGCTGCAGTGCATTTTTTCTGCATTTGAAATATATTGTATACGTCAGTTAATAGTCTATTCACACTATCCAGCACTGCAAGGCAACAACCCGGCACAACAGTGCACGAAAAGTACTACTTTCATTCATACTAAACAGTAGCGCATGTTCAAACAAGTTTTAGGCGAGTGCAAGGCAAAATCAGCTTACATATACATTACAAAGCGCGACGATACGGCGCAATATTGCTTGCGTCGTATCAATATTGTCACAATATGACGTTTCCGAAAATATTCATATGCGCATGCGCACTTTCGTTAGTACATGCTTTATTTTTTTACAGGTAATTACATTATTTATTTCATCGAACATGTACACTTGCCTTAAAACAGATACAACACAATCAATATACATAAGCATTTATACAAATGCGAATTCATACAAACATCCGCAGTGACATCTATGGAGACATTTTTATAATAAAATTGGCAAACCTCAAGACGCTGAATGAGATTAGCAAGAGAAATAGGAAAGGGGATACCAAAAATCACAAAAATTGGCAAACTCTGGTAATAAACGATCGACCTGGAGTCTTATACCAAAGGCTGGCCAGCAGCGGGCCTCTAGTGGGACTCGAACCCGTGACCACTCTACTCGAAAGCATAATATGCTAACCACTAGTTAATATGTGCAGTTACGCCGTGAGTAAATATTAAAAGAAAACCGACTTTCCTTGATACGTTAGCGTGACATATACTGCTGTATAGTATGAAGAGATTTTGTCAGCTACTGCTGTTACGTCTATGCCATGTACACATAACGGAACATATGTGTCCATATATAATATGTCAAAGAATACTTTTCGCATTTCTGTTTTCGTGCAGTTGCCAGTCTGTGCTGTGCCAGTACGAATACATCTTTTAAGTGAAAAGAAAATTAAAATATGTTCTTTCCTCGTGACCTCTTGGTATGATTGAAAATTATAATTCATCCGCTGTAGGAAGACACTTAGGTGAAACGTACATGCTATCTCTTTCACCGCCTCTCGACCAATCGCATTTCGTATGGGCAATAGAACATTTTATGTATGTACCTACGAAATGCTATTGGGCGAGATGGGGTGAAAAATATAGCATGCTGTAACACCTTTAAGCGCGGAATTGGCTCCTATGTGGGGACGCGCAGGACGGCTAACAGGTGTCCTCAAGGAACACGGTCTAAAGGGAAAACGTGGACTGGCCTGGAATGTGTCGTTATCTGTCGTAGGGTTTTCCTGGTTCTATGCTCGTCGAATTGCAGCCAGCTCTACGAGTTGTTAGGAAAAAAGCTGGAGACCCGGTAACGACTTCCTCTATGTAGACGGCTTCTGGCTGTTTCGTAAACAGCTGCGTATGAAGAGGGCGGAAGCTTCAGGAACTGTACAGCTAGTACTGGGGCTCAACCGCAGGTGGTCCACTCTCTCTCTCTCTCTCGATGCAGGGAGACACTCGACTGTGTCAGTTGGAAGTCTGAAGAAGAGAGGGCTTCTCGCGCGCGTCCGGGGAGTGGGGGTTGGTCGGATGCCAACCTAACCATTGGCATTGCTGTCAACTGAAGGGACGATGATGAGGTGTAGTGTTAAAATATGCGTTTTATCCAAGTGTCTTTCTACAGCGGATGGCTTATAATTTGAATGTATTTGATAGAACGCTGTATATTTGTATATTGTATAAAAATAGTTTAAAATTGAAATTGCTCATAAAAAATGCTGTGAGATGGGTTTGTTTACTGTATTCTAAGATATTCGAAAAAGTTTAGAAAACGCTGCATACTGATTGAACAGTCGGCACATATAATAATAAATTGCCAAAACATAACACTTGGACCATTAATTTAAACAGCACTGCCTTGAAATGTATTATCAATCTACAATTTACATCAACCGTCAAATCTTTGATGTTTCAACTCAAATGAAAAAGTTCTAAAACCTATATATTACATAAACGATAGAAGTTTGCCGATCAGAATCACACTCAATGGAACGTTAAATGACACAAAAATCTGTCTTCCATAGCTTAAGGATATGTTTTCTTCTAATACGGTCGGCTTTTTTCCCGTCAACACACGGTGCAACCGTTCGGATTGAACGAGAGAACTCATCTTACTAGTCAATTTAATTCTGGTGTCTAAATCCTCATATTGTGTAATGCGACTCACCTGAACGGTGCGGAGACTCTGATTATTGTTTTTCGATTCAAAAATCTATTCGAAAAATAAAAACATTTAAAATCCGATAACGTTTTTCATTACCTAACACCCCTCCCCCCCACATTTACAGAATCAACAGATTTTACTAACTCTTTGTACGCCAGCGACTCACCCGTGAGTCGCGCATTGACTTGCTTTGTATTTCAGCATCTCACGGTGAGTTGCATCGATTACACTTCTGAAACGTTCTATATAAAACGTTTAAAATAAGTGTTACAATATCTATGGACGAATTTAGTTACAATTAGTGAAGAAAAAATATATATGAGAGATAATGAGAACCTATAATGCCAATTTTATAAGATATAGTGTGAAAAAGAAAAAGTTATAGACGTTTAAACAATTGAAATCTGACAAAACGAAAGAGAGGCGGAAAGGAAATATAAGGCTATTGACCACTAAACGTCAAGATGGTCAAAATTTTAGCATTTTTACTTACCTCTTATTAAGTTCACATGGTTTTCGTGTTAGTGGTCATTTTTTATATCTCTTATTTAACGTGTCTATTACGATTATTTTTCACCATCGTACTGGCGGAATTGATTTAAGTATCTATCATTGGCCAAGCCGCGCACAATGGCAAAGTTTCAAAACGATCGGAAGAATGTAGGATATAATATAATATGTTGTCAGATCAATGAGCTAAGTGAAATATAGAAGAGGTTGCAATATGGGAACTGGATATGGAAAATTTCATACATATCGGTGTAGATATAGCTAGTGTTAACGGTGCCTATAACAGGGTCTACCTCACGGTACCGAAAGTGAAAAGGTCGAAAAAGCAAAGATCGAAAATCGAAAGACCGTAAGTCGAAAGATCAAAAAAAAGGGTGCATGGCAAACGGTACTATGTATATATAATATATATCAGTTACATGCGGTGAAATTATCTCTATTTTTGTCATACAGCCTTGTTTAATGTGCGCGCGCAGGATATGGGAGGAAAAGCCTGTTCCTCTTGTTACTTTTGTACCCTGCTCGCGCGAATTAAGCGAGGATGTACGAAGGGGGGAGAGAGAGTTTTACTGCACGCCACTGATATATATACTAACCGTCTTTCATATGTATGCAAGGTAAACGAATATTTTCGACTTTTTATTATAACAAAAATGCAACAGTCACACTTAATCAATTCTACCGAGACATCTGAAACGTCAAAAAAAAAACACGCATGCATCAAACCTCTTGGAAGCTCGAATCATGTGAGTCAAGTCATTGTTTTTGCATGTTAAACTAATTAAAAAGTTGCAGCCTACAGGTAAAAATCAAATATTACATATAGTAAGTGGCAGTTGATTGGTTAAATAAATAAAAAAAAATCTAAAAGTATATGCAAGTATATATTTATATATTCTAATATTTCAATAGTTACACATTTTTTTTTACAAATAGTGAATTTCACAATAGCAATAATAATAATAATAATAATATTAATAATAATAATAACAAAAATTCTCATATTTATACAAGGATGGAACAAAAAAAAATGTGTGTATAATATAATAAAATATTTAAGAGTCTCCTAGTACTATTTCACAATAAGGTAACGAGAAAGAAACATTGCAACGGAGAACAGTCCAAGTCAGATTTCAGTTGACTGATGTAAAAAATTTACATCAAGGTGTTTTAAATTTTAAAGCTGACGCTTTGCGATTATTGTTCAATAATTCCATTAAAATTCATTCATATGAATATATAAAAAGTTATAACGACTATAATGCTTTGCGATCAAGTCGGCTACAACGCCTTCTATATATTGATGCAATATAAAATATTTTTATTTTAGGATATAATCAGAATATAGAGTCCCAACACACCCAGGCTAAGTATTACAATAATTATAATATATATAAATATAATATATGAAACAATAAAATACCATAACATAAAAAAAAAACAACAGGTCATAATACCTAATCTATTGGAAAGTTCAAAAGCGAAACGACTGGAACTATTATGAGATCATTATAATTAACCCCCCAAAGAATTGTGAATATTGAAAAGGATCATACTATTTGTGCAAATTTAATATTAAGGTGAAAATCCGGGAAATTTAACAGTGACATTGAATAAAATAGATTTTTTTACAATAACGATCCATACATATTTAGATTATATATGTATCAGTCAGCTGAAAGTTTGAGTCCGATTTACATCCGCGATTAAAATACAAAGATATGTGTGGCAAAAAGCATTTTATATATTTCGAACCATTATTATTATTATGACCAAGGAAAAATTAAATAATAAAAGATACTAATTTGACTAAATATAATGTGTATGTAGGTAATTTTTTTTTAAATAATCTATACAAATTAACACAAAATCTATCACAACAGTTTTAAAAACAACCTCAAAATACCATTTAAAAATAATAATAAAAAATAAAAAAAATACTATTTATAGATTCTGAAAGCGAGCAATCTAGTGGTTTTTTTTTAATTATTATTATAGAATAAACAAAAAAAAAAATAGTTAATCGTTACTAATAATCACAAGTGAAATTTGACGAATGGTAAAAATACAATTCATAGTTATTTTCAGCCTTTCAGGCAATTAGAACGTTAGTGATTTCAAACAAGATTGCTTAGCACCTTCGCATAAATCAATATCATATTGAGCAGCTCTCTATATACACATTTACTATTAAAATATATATATATTGCATAGCTAATGGACCTATTTTTATATATGTACGAAACTATCACAAATATATATATATATATATATATATATATATATATATATATATATATATATATATATATATATATATATATATATATATATATCGTCGGTATGATTCAATCAAGATGCATAATCAGATGGATTGTAGAAAGAAGGCGCCATCTAAAAAAAAAACGCGAACAACATAAATTAAATACACCAAATAAAAACAAATGAAAAACAAATTAAAAAATTTATAATTTCATTTTACCATATGAAATATTAGTGAAAATCATCGATACTTCCAGTCGGCATGTAAAAACATTCGGTTAAGTGAGATAAGAATGTCGAGACATTTACATTCCAACGAGATTAAACGTGACGATTAGTTTACCTGTGCCGATTGGTCATTGGCGTTCGACTGCGGTACAAAGTAGTTTTGGGGTGCGGCAGTCTGTTGAGTGTTTCCGAGGACTTCCGAAGCTGGTGGCAGAGGTCTCATCGGAGCTCCGCTCGGATTAAATACATCCACGTACGACTTCTTAATATCTAAAAATGAATACTATACATTAAAACACTGCTACAATTTACGCACACAAATTGAGAGAAAGATTTGCAAAGTCAATCGTACAATTCAGTATTGCCAACTTTGCACAAAATTGTCATAATTTCTAATACTAATACAGTTAAAATGGTATGCAGCTTGTGTTTTTTTTTTATTACAGACTAGCTGAACCCGGCACGAATAAGGCATGCAATTCCCGTTCCTGTTTCAAGTGATGGTTGGAGCTCAACTAACGTCTCTTCAACGCCGTGTCGTCATAAACCAACTGGTAACGTGGTTACCAACGAACACATTTCCTTGACTACACAATGGCGCTTCAAACTTTCGCGTCGGTAAAATCGTAATTACGAATATTATCATTAAGAGGTTTTTTTTTCTTTCACAGTAAGCTTCCCGGACATGCATTGTACAACAAATCCTGAAAATTTCATCGTGATCGGTTGAGAGGTTTAGGAGCCTATGCGAGACAGACAAACAGACATTCAATTTTATATATATATATATATATATATATATATATATATATATATATATATATATATATATATATATATATATATATATATATGTAGTGTTGAAATTGAACGAAAGGCTGATGTATGGGCTACGGCTGAGAAAGGGTATGTTACGACCGATTGTAGAGAGGGGATGGAAAGTGGCAGAGGGCGCGAAAGCGACCGCTATTTTACAGTTAGTAGAAGTTAACCTTCCACTGGGGGGCGGTTGGTCGCTAAACCACCGCGTGGTGTCGTTTTAATAAACAACATGACTGAAAACGCACGTGTTTGATCTTCATCTCCACCGCCATATTCCCACCGTGGTCCTGAACAGCGTCATCTGTTCAGGAATCCCACCCACATATATATATAGATAATTTTGCACATGCATAAAAAACGCTGGCACGCCTAATCTGTACCGTCGTGATCCTTTTTTGTTATTTCATCCTTGTATTGACAGTGATTCCCATATTTGAAATGTAAGAAAAACTTCTCGAAATAATAATGACATGAAGACACGCCCATCACAGCTATAGTCCATCTAAGCGTCCCGTGCCGCACTTTTGAGTGTGTTCTTACCGTAATGGTTAGACGTGCCACTTTTCTTTGTTACACATGAATAGAATATGAAGTGGACATGGCCTTTTAAAATAGTAAATGGTTTAATAATGAGACGTAAACATATTTGTTATGAATATTTAGTAATATATGTATTTTTGAGGTCAACCGAGGTACGGCCCCACGTAAATTTCTTCTAGCCAAAAAAGAAAAGAAATTTTCTAAGTATGTATATCACTCGTTAAGAGTCAAGAAGTGTTTCTTTATCCCGCTCACCACGCGATGAGTTGAACCGGTTCGTAATTCAATTCAGGGCTGTCTGCCGTAGTCTGCTGCAGTCCCGTGGTCGCCAGCTTCTGTTTGCCTATTTCTTTGGGACTTGCGAATGGTACTGTGTGTAGTGTAGACCAGAGCCACGCAACCTTTTGGTATTCGCAGATCACGTTGTTTACGACTCGTAGAGTTTGTCAGCTACGTACATATGTACTTTTTCGGGAGTCGCTAGCTAGTCCCTACATACATAGATGACAAAACGTTAATTAACATCGGTTTTCTCCCTCACACGCGTTAGATCAATGTGGCCCGTACGGTACAAATCAGGTTGCGATGCTCCGGTGTAGACAGTCAATCGAGACAGAGAAAAATGATCCGTATTTCCGTATACAGAGGGTCGTAAAGGTGTCTTTACGCCACCCCGATTCGATTTTTGGAAAAAAAATGTAATGCGGACCATATTGCTTTAGTTTCCTCGTGCCTCACCTGATTTCTAGGTCACGAGCCGCCTCTGAATATACGTAATTATGAGCTGTCAAAGGCTATAATGATAGCTTCAAACGTTAAACAGATATGATTTTGGGAGTCCATAGATAAATAGACAAAAATTCTCGTCTTAACAGATTCGAGTCCAATGCTCTAAAAGACTTTGAGCAAGTCAACGATTTTATTTACTTAATCGCCTTGATCTCAAAAGAAGGAGGATGCAAATCAGAAATCTGTAGAAGAATTAGGAATAGCGAAAACGTCTATGACAAAGATATGGAAACACCATTCTATGAGGAAAAAACCGAAAATCTCTCTGGTGCGATATCTGGTTATGCCCATTGCATTGTATGGAGTCAAGACATGGACGCTTAAAAGGAGAGAAAAGGACATGTTAGATGCCTTTAAAATGTGGTGCTGGAGGCAGATGCTCTGCATAATACCTTCAAAGTGCTGGCAGTTTCAGAGAAACTCTCAACAACTACTTTGGCCATACTGCTAGGAAGAATTTAGAAAGTTTAGAGAAGCTGGCAGTTACTGGAACGTGCGAGAAAGAGGACGGTCTCTCATAAGATGGACATACCAAATTAAAGAGCTGACGGGATCGTTCTAAACGCTGCTTTCAACTTGGGACAGGACTATGATTCCACCGGATTCTGGATGATACATTTAAATAATCACAACGCTCAGCATTGAGCTAAGGAGGAAAGACCAGATAAAAAATCAACGTACGTCTGCTCTTTTGTAGTTTGAAGATGTTTCCTGAATTAGCAGCCGGTGGCGTCGGAGTCATACCCATCTCAGATGATGGGAAATTCTGTTGAGCCGGAGGCGGCATTTGATTCTGACTAGTAAAACTGAAACAGACAAATTAAATCACAAACGGATCTACAAAACAACTAAGACGGATACAAAACATTCGCATTCTCATACTTGGAAGCATGTTTAAGAATTTCGGGCATTTTGGGCGGCGGTGCAAGTTGACCCACTTGTTCGTCCTCGTCAGCGTCCAAATTGGTCCACTTCTTCTTCTCGGGATCCCAAACGATCTATAAATTACACACATCAAACAAAAAGCGTAGGTTTTCGAGATATCATGTGTTGGACTTTTAAACGCACCGTTGGATTCTTATCATCGGGTAGTATCATTTGATTCTTAGGTTTTAATGATAGCTTGTTGAAGATTCCTCCGAACCATCCGGAGCTCGCTTGACCTTTGTTTGCAGATGCATCATCTTTCTTGTTGGGTTTGTCTTTAGGTTTTTGTTGCATGCCGGGTGTTTGATTCCGTTGGCCCGATGAGTCCGCCGTGTCGTGATCTTCTTCATAGTACGGCGAGCTTTGAGACGATGTGACGGCATTCGGCATGGAAATTTGAGGTCTCGGTTGTTCTACAACATCTCCAACATCATTGTCCTAGAATAAAGTAGGGATAAAGAATACAAAAAGCGTATGTTTTAAAAACAATCAACATTGATTTACATACGAGACGACATACATATTTTTTTCAAAGCAAAAAAATTGTATTTAATTTTGTATAATTTTTATTCAACATATATATCATTTACAAAATGGGTATAATGTAACAACAATATCACATACGAATGAACAAACGGCTTGTTTATTTATGTTATATTTAATAATAGAATTCAATACATTTTGTAAAATTTGATCTTTTGCAGTAATAAAATCATTTACAAATAAAATCAATATATATTATATAATATGTATTGTATATTATAAACATGAGATTAAATGAAAATGTATCAAAAAATTTGTTGTACATGTTCATACAAATAATTGCTTAAAAATAAATTATTGTGAACACTTGCATACCGAGTCTTCCAATTAAAAGGCATATAATAACACGAGCTTTCCTAATTAGCTTTATAAAATGTTATGTATAGATCGACCATCACATCTAGAAGAACGGCACACATTTCCTAGCTTAAACTTTTACAATTCCATGGAATAATATGTATATAAAAAAAAAACGGAATGGATGTATGTGAAAAGTATGGAGATTCCAAAAAAACAAATTTTAGAATTGTCAAAAGTTATAGGTGTACGATTTTGATTTCGGTTAAATTCGCATTGATAATCTCAACAATTTTGCAAGAGTTGTGCTCTACAAGTCTTGCAAATTGGCTGTCATCGATGGAATGTGTGAAACAGCAACAATATTTAGGCGCATTGCAATCAAATCTTTAGTTTTGTTCGATGAATTGGCAAGAGGAACATTTACATATGACAGAGCTGCTTTAGCGCCATCCGCAGTGGAAGAGTGAGTGGCAATGGGTTGTCGCAGTGTTTTCAAACACATATTTTGTGTATAATTATTGTGTAATGATGGAGTTTGGTACTTACATATGTACAAAAGTTTGATCATAGGTGTCGCCTTGGGCAGTCTGTAGTGGCACATATGGTGTCAATGTTTTGAAAAAATATTTTATGCGATACTGTATGTTTCTGTTTTTTAATAAATAAATAAATTACTAGTACGTTTTCGACAATAATAGGCGTGAAATTTTTTTATAAAATCGTATTTTTTAAATACATATGTATAGAAAGAATTGATTTTCAAACTTTTTTTCGCGCACAACAATAATCCAAATTAATATGACGCACAGCACAAACGCCAATGATTCTTTAGACTAGTTTAATTTATATGTATTTTGTAATTATTTTAACATATGTACATAGTTCACGTCAAACACTTTTGAATTGCCAATTGTAAGTTTTGTTCTTGATTCATATACCAGAAACAAATAATGAAAAAAATAAATACTGTAGTGTGGACGTGTAGAGGGGTTTCCGGAATCGGAATGAATGTCATAGCAGTAGTGTTAGTTTATTGTTTTTGATCCGTCTGCTTGCCAGCTCTGAATGAAGCACGGACCAAAACCGTCTAGTATTTATACCCCAGCGTATACACTCAACACAGAGAGATCATTGGTCGATGGGTCGCGAGATCTTATTGGCTGTTGTAGCTTGTTCTTTTTGGCGCGAACGCGCGATCAGGCAATTAGTGATGGTTAACCAGTGGTCCACCAATTACCTAATCCCTACGTTACAATGCTATATAAGAATATATCACAATTAAAATGATTAAATACATTCATCCAATGTGAATTTTAAAACATTTTTTCTACGCAATGTTTTTTTTACTTCACACTGAATTTCTTCGAATCACCATTCGAAAAGTTCCATCCTAGATATAATGGTCGACCTATATTTGTATATATATATATAATATAATTTAAATCCCAAATCCGATTTAATCTATTTATGTATATATTATGCGTTGAAAAACGCAAATTACTCTCATATAATGTATTCGAGACTCCTACAAAACATGCCTAAAAAGCACTACGAACATTTCAAGACGTTCAACTGAACGTTTCTATAATTGTAAAGATGAAAATATCGTACGTGTCTACATCATAATATGCAAATATGTATTTAATTGACGTGAGAAAACGATTTGTATCATGTACTTAAGTGCTCAACAAAACAAAACCCTAACTAAATAGGCTCGTCTATGGCAAACGTCCTGGAGACGTTGTGATCCTTGTTCGGTCTGTACGCTTTGGCATCGTCAACGACACTCTTGCAAATGTCCTCGAACAGCACCGGCTCGTCGATATCGAAAGTCTTGACAATATTCTTATTCGAAAAATGCTTCTTCTTCGTCGACTCCATCTCGGAATGTTTCTTAGCAAGCGCCTTCTCAAAGTTATCCAGACTCCTCTCGATAGTCTTCCGCAGCAGTTTCTTATGATTCAACGAGTCCATCGATGACGATACAGAATTTTCTCCCGTGGAAGTGTCCTCTTTGCAAAACTGCTCGAATTTGCGCGGTTGTTCCGGAGGCGAGGCCGGTCCATCAATCGGGAACGTACCACCGAAGATCAACGGCTTGTACAAACTATCGCTGAGGCTTTTCAACGAAGAGGTTTCGTCCAAACTCGACTGTTGAGCCCACATATCTACAGTATTGCTGATCAGATCCTTTCGGCCGCGTCTCTTGGCATAATGGTTGAATCTTTTGGCATCATTCGGCTCTTGCGGAGTTTGCAGATCGAAGCCGGACGGATCGGCGTTTGCTAGTTGTATGTCTAAATCGCTCATGGGTTGTTTAAATTTGCCCGGAGACGGCGGTAGTGAATTCAGCGAGGAATTGTTCGATGATAGATTGTTTTCGATTGCGTCGTAGTTTCTATCGTAGCTTAGTTGCTTCCGTAGTGAAGGTCGTGTCACTCTGTCGGTGTCCGTTTGCTGCGGCGAAAGTCTGTCGGTGAACGCCGTGGTGACGATTCTACCTTTGGCCGGGTGTACTGTGGCCGAGATTCGCTTCCGGAGTATCATGTTCGGTTTGCTATCGAACTCTTTGCATCCGGAATACGACGTGAGGGAGATCCCGTCGCTTTGATACGCCTGTTGGTTTCGCGAGGCCGCATTCTGCAAATCACATTGTCGTTTTAATACATTGTCGTCGGCGTTGGATGTACCTCCCGCGAGACACGTGTTAGATACGGCGGTGTTTTCTACGATAGCGGGTGTCAGAATCGCCGTTTCACCGTCCCTCGTCGCCGGTTCACCTTCGTCCCCGTGCTTGGCGTTTGTTAACAGTTTGCTCTTAAAGCTGTGCAAGTCGTATATGCAGGGCGAAGATGAACAGGGCGCGTCCGACAAGTGTTTGTTGCTCATAGGGAACGAGAAATACTTTTCTGTGTTAGTGACAGCAAGTTTTGTTTTACTTACAGTGGTTTCGGCTAAAGGTATTTCTTTAACAGGTTCAGGCTGCAGTTCCGGGAGGAAGGAAGAAAAGCACAACACACATTAAGATTAGAATCCATTAGCATATATGGTAGATGTCGAAGGAAAGAAACGAACAAAGAAGCCATCAGCGATACATCAAATAGTTAATACAAAAAAAAAAAAATACATTATTAGAACAAACTACATATCATAAGCATACAACAAAACGATCTATTATTTCAAGTAAAGTAGATTTAATAATAAAAATAATTTTGTGTGGTCAAGGGTTCATTCAAGTGCTGCTGGCCAGACTTTGAATATGTGAGTCAAAGTCGATCGTTTCCTATCAGAGTTTGTCAATTTATCTGATTTCATTGAAACGGTTCCAACAGATTGGCAAGAATCTCTAGCAAAACTTCGAGTTTATAGCATCTCATATTTGCCAATCACCGAGAGGTTACCGGGTTCAATCCCGTGGGTTGAGCTCGAATGAAAAGAATTTATTCCGAGTATTATCTGTAGTGCTGCCGGTCAGACTTGGATATGTGTGACTCCAAGGCGATCGTTTTCTATGAGAGTTTGCCAATTTATCTGATTTCATTGTTGAAACGGTTCCTCATCAAATTGACAAAGCCACCATTTGAATATGATTTCAAAATTTATATATGTACAATTTTATTACCATAGATATCGCTCAGGTACACCCCGACAGCGGCATCATGTGAAAATATATAATTTCCGCCTTTCCCAAAGTATAAATAAATATATAGGAATCATGAAAAATTGCATTTATAGTTCAATTTCACAAAACATATCAGTTGATGTTGTATGCCGATGATATTAAAAATAAAGAAAGCATTACATTTGTTACTGTGAATGTACATTAACGTTTGTTTATACTTAATTTCCGGTAAATGTGCAAATATATCGCTTAACCCTTTGAATGCTGACCAACGCCGATTGGCGTTTTGCCTACAAGTCCACAGAACTGAAAAACGCCGATCGGCGTTGTATTTTGAGAATGTACAAAGTAAACAAGAGTACTACCCGCTAAGCCTTTACAGGTAGCATTGAAAAAAAAAAATGCATTGAACATGGGTCGTGTAATCCGTGTCAATGTTTATAAAGACTGGTTTACACCAGAACTGCTGAATATTTTAGATGGTGGATTGGCATTTAGATTGTGAGCATTACATTTTAACAACAATGAAGAAGATGGAACTAGTTTGTTTAAAAATACATTCATTAATAGACTTCTTTTGTTTATTTTATATTGTTGCAAGATATATTAGAGTCTGAACTCACCTTAACAAAACTCAAAATCCTCGGTGGTAGTTATCTAGGGTTTATTTAGATTAGCTACAATTTTTACATCTGCTTTCTATTTCTATTTCTAAATAATTCCAGTTGGAAATGTTGGCAAAATTTTCAGTGTGGCGGGCTTTCAACAGAAAAGACTTGAGCACTCAAAGGGCTAAATAAGATTTCCCCAAACCAAATATTCGACAACATCCTTTGGATATATGTACATATGAGTGAACAAATCAAACTTTCAACTTATTATATTCTACTATTGGCTTCTACTATTTTCAAACAATTCAAATGCTAGATTTCTACTATCAATATTTATTATTTTGACACTCGATGGGATTCTTCAGAGAATGTGCACATACAGTATATACATTTTGGAGCCCACATTCACCTGTTCAGGAGGGAGATGTGTACCAATGTACATTCACCGCAACGTGTCGAAATCATCAAAGACGAAAGTATCGTTCGAAAATTACGATATATGTAAGTTAGAAACTACGCATTACCGTATATATCATCCGTTGCAAATACTTTAACAGATCGATCCCCATTATCGCAGACACGCACACACAAAACATAAAACACTAGATGGAGAGCATAATCGAGACTTGAACGAAAGCCAAAAGACTTCAAGGACGAGGTTATGTATATCGCAGATATAGTGAGTGCGTTTACGAAAGATGCAGTGATGGAAGACTGCCAGACGATTCAATACAATAATATATAATATGTAGTAAAAGAAAAACAACAACAACAAAAAAATTATACATACTGATATTGAACATACGCTTAATATATATATTATTGATTAATACGTTCCGAGTTAATACATTAACACTTCATACATAATAAAAATAGCGAATGAATGATACATTCAAGTATATACCTCATATCCGTACAATTGCTGTTGTTGATTTTGATTGTCTTGATTCCAATATCCGCTCTCGTTGGCGTACGATCCTCCGTAGCTGGAGGAATCGTGTTGTTGATTATCGCTGGCGGAAGTCGGTGTCTCGTGTTCGGAATACGGTACGCTTCCGGGAGAGTAATACAAAGATCCGTTATTCTGGCCAAAATTTGCATCGTAGAGCTGCGGCTGTTCCGCGGGTTCGTTCTCCGACTGGTTCACGTTCCCTTCGGTGGTGTGTTGTTCCGGGTATTGCTGCTCTTGCCCATACTGCTGTTGGTTGATTTGTTCGACCGGTTGTTGTTGTTGTTGCTGGTTGTACAGTTGCTGCTGCTGCAACTGTGGATTATTATAACTTTGATATTGCTGATTCCAGTTTTGATTCTGATCTATGTGGTACTGGGGTTGTGCTTGGGTTTGGTCGTAATGATTGGACGTTGTTTGTATTAAGTGTGGTGGCGATGCTTGGATAGGAACACTCATCTGAAATTAATTAGTACAACATCTAGTTAGTATTGGAATTGTACATGCATTGTTAAACACACACACACACACAAGGGTATATGATATTGCAGAAACAATTACATTTAAATCGTGCACAGTCTGACGAAGGTTTGTAATCCACGTTTGTTCAGATTGAGCAGTCCTTTGATTCGACTGTTGGCCATCATATTCGTTCGGATCAATATCGTCGACAATCTCGCCGACGTGTTCTTCCGGATCGTAGTGTTTCAATCTTTAAATAAAACAATAGTAAAACACCACGAACATAATTAAATACACACCTAGAATAAAACAGACAAATTTTACCTATCGGCAATCTGCAATACTTTATCGACAAAGCCTAAATCGTATCTTCCCGGATATTGAGAGATCACCTGTGCGATCTTTTCCATATAGAACAGAGCACGATCATAAAAACCGTAGTCCATTAGACGCGTAGCAACCAAATATTTATAAAACTGAAAGAAAAAACAAAGACAAAATAAACAATAACACACACTCACTACATATAAATATAATTCAATATGAAAGATATTTACCTGGAAGTCTAATAAGACGAACGAATCGTCGTTCAAACTGCAAGCATATTCATATATTTCAGTCATCATAATAGCCTCATTCGAAGCGAAGTTAGTGAAGTTCTCATTGGAAGGCGACGATCCGAGCAAGACCAAGCGAGAAATCGGAGTACTGCCGGCTTGCAGTTTGATCGGCCGTTTTCCGAACTCGACTCTGGCCATGAGATAGCAGAATTGTGCAGCATGAAGATCGCCACGAGCTTGCAATGTATCCCCTATAAAAAACACACACACACCCACACACATTACTATATTATAATTCAAACAAAACTAAACAAAAGCAAATTAAAGAATAGTCACCTAAACTTGTGATTGATTTTTTATCTAATTCGGGTCTCTGCGAAGTGTTGGATAGAATCATAGCGAGATGCGGTCTCCAATCGCCCCATTTCTCATCCAGAACACACTATATTTAAGAGAATATTCTCATTAATAAACGGACTATCAGAAATTACGTTTGATTCGGAAGCATGTTTACCGTGACGGCAGCTGGCTGTCGACCTGACATGAGTTGATACAACGTTTGAAGAGGATCGTTGGGCAATAGGCCGTTAGCGAAACGAGCCATAACATTAGCGTAAGTACGACGGTCGAGCTTTGAAGCCAAAAACAGAGCGTGACCCCAAAGTCCATGAGACATAGCCCATTCTGAAACACAAATTAATTTATAATACTAATATATTCAGACTCGGCTTATTTTACAACGAGTGAAATTATAAATTATTCAAATAATTATTACAATAAACATACCTAAAGCATCTTTACCACTGCCGAACAATAAATATTCTCTAAATTTATCAGTAACGTATTTTTCTTCATTTTGAATGTGGGAATTTTCCAGATTAGACGAAGCCTTCCTTCCCATTTTGCTAGCTGCAGAGTTGTCTTTTGACAACTTGCGTTCTTTTCTAGCGTTGACTGATTGCACCGAAGTTTCATTAGAAGAATCGTGATCAACGTCTGGATTTGCTATTGATAAAATTGATTACAAAGCATTAAAACACGACATACATAAGAAAGTGTCATACATATGTTATAGATGTGAACTCAAACTACCTGATGCGTCTTGTTGATGATGACTATCTTCAATTGGCAAATCGGCAGATCGACTGGTAGCCGACGATGCCGAATCTCTTCGGCTGTGACCTTTAGCCGTGGCGGCTACGGCACCTCTCCATACATATTGATTTTTATTTTTAACCAACAGCTCGGCTATATCAGTTCCAACAACCATCTGTATCGAACGATTATAGAAATAATGAATAAATCTTTGAATAAACTGAATTCAAACGCATTTAACAAGCCAACTTACCCCATTTTGTCTCAGCAATAGAATGAGAAGCTCCCACATAAGCACGATACTTCCCAAGTCAGTAACATGAGAACTTGACGAGCTCTTATCTGAGCTATTCACTTGTGCCGAGGATAAATGTAGTTGATTCACGTAGATTCCTTTATCGTGAGTTCCGAGACTTGAATATTTCTCTATAGCCATTCTGATTTTCATTTCACAAAATTCAATGACAGTCTTTTTGTGAGTTGTACCTAAAAATCAACGATTTAATTAAATTTCACAAAACAATTTACCATTATATATAAAAAAAAAGAAAATACTAGAAGCAATAACTAAAAATATCAAAGAAAACATTTTTTTTATCCAAATATTAAAAAAAGAGAAAATATATAAGACGATGGTAGATTTGAAAATATATAATCACCTTTGATTAGAGGACCCGGATACGACATCAACTCACAACGGATGGGATCATTCGCTAGCACCTTGTTGATATTCAATATCTCGACTATCGCAGGCTGACCGTCCGACGGATACGACGGCGTAACAATGACCAAGTTCGGAGAACTCAAAACACCCTAGAGAAGAAAATCCACATAAATTAAACCACAAACACATAAAAAAAACACACACACAACGCAACAATGTAAACTTACTTTGATGTGAGCCGTGGCGAATCTCACAGGCGTCAACCTCTCAGATCTCACCGTCGAATCGTCTAAGAACTGATTGAGCGACGCGTCCGTATTGAAATCCCTATAAAAAATCATGTTTTTTTTAAATTTCAAACTGCCACAGAATATCAAATGTCAATCCCCATAAATGTAAAGCTTCCATGTGCTCCACGATTGTATTGATCTGCGATTGTGCGACGAGGTGTGTCAAATATATATACAAGTGGGAGATTAAATAAGCAGTTTTCAACAGAAAGAAAAATAATAAGCCAACAATTATTCACACGTACACACTCGCACACGTACGTTTAAAAAATGGCACTTTTTCACATGTTAATGCGACGGAAAGGTATAAAGCAAAAAGCAAATGAAAAATGGAAGCGAAAAAAAAAGAAAATATGGCAGGTCGACGGAATTTTGAGCAAAAATATACAAATGAAAATGCGATAAATTATATTATAGTTTAAACTTGTAGTGTCGATTATAAAGTAATTATTAGGGTGAAGGCTGTCTAGATCAGACGCGATTGGAACATGTCTATAAACAGCAAGAATAAACATTGGGATTTTGCATCTCTTTTTTGCAAATTATAACAATTCAGTCTGCACTCATATCATTTTTTTTTTCATATGAGAGCTGAATATAGTCTCAGCGAAACGCATCTATACTATCTATTTCAGTAATTTTATTGTATTGCAAACAAACATGAAGTATATTTCGAAAATAGCGAAGGATTTTGGACAACTTTTTAGTGTTTATGATGATGCATACGCTTATATGATAAATTATGAATGTCAATTTATTAAAAGCGCGAGCGGTCTTACGCGCCTTCACCTCATATACACATGTATTATCAGTTGTGGATATTTTCGGGGTCCAGTAGTAAATAGTATATAGCCAATGAGTAAAAATTTGCTACGTTTAAAATATAATTTTCTGGACCCACCTACTGTCGGAGTAGTCGGTCCTTATTGAACCACCGAAGCCTCCTCTGGTCCTCGTCGGCGTTTCTTGCTTCATGTAGATTGCGTTAGTATTGTCAAGCCGTCTATACGGATAGTAATAACCACCGGATCCGTCCATTATCATCCTAGACATCGGCGATGTAACAAAATATCAGTGCAGATATTCAACATCAAAAAACACATACAGTACAATAATCTAAGAAAAATGGTAAACGAAATATAACCATATCACTAGACTATTGTCGTCTGTTTCTGATCGCAAATATAATTAAAAAGAAAATGATGAACGAATTCAATAAAAATGAACATGAAAGTGCTCAAAATCAACATAGATGAAAAACATTCTCAAGCATTCGTAAGCAATAAATAATAAAAAAATGCAATTAACATAAAAAAAAGTGCAGAAATCAGGTTTTATAAGTCGGCTGTTATGTGTTAAGAACTATCCCATTTTCAGACTATACAATGATGATCATTTGACCTTCAAACGGTCATTAGGTGATAAGTTCTGTAGTTTTGTAAATTGAGAAAATAACCAATGAATTCAAAAGACAACCTTATAATTCGGGCATCGACTATAATAGGTGATTCGAACACAAAAGACTCTTTGATTCTAGATCTATACGTATAATCATAGTTGGCGTTCGCTGGGTGCTTTTCAAATAACAATAGACAGCTCCATTAGTGTTCAAAGCAAGGGAGCAAAAATGCATCTTTCGAACGCCAATCTTTACTTATAATGATTCTATTTAGACTCAGGACTCGAACCCAGGAACCTCTCGGTGGTTAGCACTAACACAACCATCGAGCTATACTGCAGGCCTATATTAAGCAAATTACCACTAGTTTGAAACTTGGCTAGCAATACAAATTCGAAGAATGTGTCATTCGAAAAATAGCAATTTGGAAAGTGTCTTTTGAATAGCTGCGATTCGAAAAAAAGTCGATGAATTAATTTCGAAAAATTTACCAGATACCAATTATAATGAACCATATTTTATAATTCGTTGGAAACATAGTGGATAGAAATGTAGATAGACAGATTAGAAATAGTCCTCGACTCAAATGAAGTTCTTGTATCAAATTGAAATTCATATTCTAAGCGAGATGGTAGACCTGTTGTCACATGACAAATTCTAAACACATAACAACCACACCGCAGATCGAATAGAAATATATTACACATCGGTAGACCAACCCAACTACATGCTCATATCCCCCAAATAAATAATATTCACATACCACTTTGTATTATGTATATTATAAACCAAACAATCTACAGCATACGATCTACAGACATAAAGCCAAATGGGAACTATAAGCAAAAATATAAAAAACAACGAATATATACCTGTCTTTGATAGCTTCTCCGTTAGCCGAAGACCTACCAGAATGCACACTCCCCCTATCGTCTCCCAAACGGAGCGAAGTATTCGGATCGTAGCTCGGCAAAGAAGCATAACCTAAAAAACATCATAAGCAATAGAAAAATAAAATAAAACGAATGAAACATGGCTACAAAACATACCTTCTCCGTATCCTGACATTGCTCTGCTAACATCGCCTTGAGTAGCACCTGACATGTACTTATTATATATCTCCAAATATGCTTGAGGGTTTGTCATCCTCATCTTCTCGTAGTACTGATACGTCTGATGCTGTTGATACAGCTGCTGTGAATATGCGTCCATTGGATATCCGTATCTTTCATAATATTGCTCGTTCCTTTCCCGATCGCGACGGGGCCGATGCGAACGACGATCCCTATCAAAATCTCTGTCTCGTTCATCGGGTCTTCGGTCTCGGCGTTGCTCCCGGCCCGCATTATCATCAAAAGGGTCCTCTTCAGCCGGATCAGGATCTCTAGAATCCGGCCTGACAGGTCTATAGCGAGGATCATCTAAAACATTGCATGAACATAAGAATACAATACAATTTTTAATCGAATAGTCTCTCAATAGAAATTACTTCGTTTGCGTTCATCTCGGCCGCCTCTATCTCTTCGGGAGAGGTTCCGTTCTCTTTCCACGGTGCCGTAGCGTCTTTGCCTGTCATCGTCCACGTAATCTTTATCTCTACGACGACTTGTGTTGCCGTCTCTTTCACTCTCATAGCTATCATACTTTCTATCCCTATCAACATCGTCTCTACGTCGCCTGTCTTCTCGTCCGGAACGGTCATAAGATTTGCGACTATCATCATCCCTTCGTCTATCGTCAGGCCTTGGAGGTTTGCTCGACGAGTAGGAACCCTCTCGATAGCGTCTGAAAAGAGATGAAGCATTGAAAATTTAAATATTATACCACATCAGAGGAGCCCAGCTATAAAATTATTAGTTCTGTCGCCACGGTGAATGGAAAAATATTACTTGAGTGTTGAGCTGAGCACCTCTATATTACATTAATAGAATTAAAAATATATTACCTTCTATCTCTATCTGAATAGTCAGTGTCTTCGGTGTCGTATCTGTTATCCCTGGTTTTTCTAAAACGCCTGTCTTCATTCCGTACACTATCCCGTTCGCTTCTGAAATCAGCACCTCTCCTGTCCTTATCCGATCGTCTATCATCTCTTCTATCGTTATACCTATTATCCCGTTCCCTGGAGGAGCGAAGTCTAGAACCTTCCTTGTCTTTCCTCAACGAGTTCACTTTATACATCCTGTCCCTTTCGGACTCATCACCAGTGGTGTCTTCTCTGTACTTTCTATCCTTATCATTGGACATCTGCTGACTCGACTTTTGACTAACTAATCTATCCGATCCGGAATCTTGATCTATTTTCCTCATAGCTACCGGCTCCTCCTGCATATCGGCGCCGTCCATATTTTGATCTCGTATCATCGAGAAATCGGTCGACGATATCGCGCTCAAATCTTGCAAGTTTTCACCTTCCATGTTGCGATCGCGCTGCAAATCCGGTTCTACAGGCATGTTTTGCAACAGTGCAGTATTACTTTCCACATTTCTACTATCTACAGTTACTTCTGTAGCACCGACAACATTTCTCAATTGATTAGCATCAACTTCTGAATAATCAGAACCATCCATATTTTGTTCCCTAGTCTCGGACGAGTTGACCTGCTCGAGACCGGTCACAACCCGTTCTTCATTAGCGCCACTAAAACTTTGAATTTGGAATGCTCCCAAAGTAAAAATATCACTACTAGCCTCTCCTGGAACCATCCTATCGAAACCGAGCGGTCTCCGGTCTAAAGAAATCCTTGAACACATCGCCTGATTGTAATTAGACTCATCATCGGTAGGTTGACCGTCTACTTGGCGATACACAGCCGAATTGCGACCCATGTATGCGGAATTAGTTAAACTATCACTTTCAGTGGTTTGACCATCGACTTGCCTATCTAAATAATCATCATTTGATTGATTATAAATATCAATATGACCCGGAACCATTCTCGATAAACCTGGAGGCGGATCGTCGAGCGCAAAAAGAGAGCTCTGATTGAATTGAGACTCGGGTTGACCCAAAACCATACGTCTAAGTCCCGGTGGAGGATAGTTATCCGAGCCGGTCGTAGGATCGTTCCTTCTTTCCGAGCTTAGACTATCTCTAAAATTCGTATTGTCGTTGAATCCAGCATCGGACAGATGTCCAGTTTGCAAATACTCATTTCTGTCGTTGTTCGGCGCAATTTCGCAATTTTCGACTGGAGTTTGATGCACAGGGTGTGGGTATTGTACCGGATATTGCACCGGTGATGGATTGTCCGGTCGTTCCGAGTTATCCGGAGTAGTTTCTAGATTGGCGTGATGGACGCTTCTGTTGGCTACGTTGTTAGGATCGTCTACGTTAGTCAAAGGAGACGGCTGGCGTAGATTCAAACCGGATACGTCTTGCTGGAAAGGCACGTCTTGTATCGGCTGCTGATTCATCAAAATACCTGGCTTGGTATTAGGCGGTTGGAGAGGATTGATATTCATCGAACGATGAGATAGTTGTCCTGTCCGTTTGAACGGATTCAAATTTGCATTGGAAGCGTGTGGAAAATTGTTAACACCGGAAGGCGGCATCGACATAGGAGGTTTGGATAAACCAGTGGGCAAGTTCGGAGAACTAGAATCCCTTCCCGTCGACGACGATAAATTATGAGCTAAATTAACATTAGATGACTCTTCAGACGTTGCATTCGAAGAGTCTACGTGCTCCACGTCTGGTACATTCTTCATAGGAACCAAATTTTCAGAGTTGATATTCATTGTTCGAACGCCGTCAACCAACTGTTGATTTTCATCAGCTACGTAATTGTGTTGCATATTCGGAAGGTTTTGATTATATGAAACTTCCGAAAAGTAATCGGAGCCCGGTTGAGTGTAGTTAAAATTTGTATTATCGTTCAACGACAAACCGGGACTGTTTTTATCAAAACTCCTCGATGGATCTTCACTGCCGGTCGTGCTTTCAGTGTGCGACAACAATCCATCGCTCGACTCCTGAGAAGGTTGCGACTCGGTAGACCAGCCCTGTGGGATGTTTCCAATGTGGGTCTTACCGACGACAGGTCTACCATCGGCGAACGGTGCCTTGTTAACGTTCTTCAGAACGGGTTCGACAGGGAAACTGGCAACGGCTTGATTAGGAACGGCTTCTCTAACTTGACTGGCACTGTCGACGAAATGTGCAGGATCTATATTATGATCGTTGACCACATTATGGGCGTTGCTCTCATTGGATAGGATGCCGTCACGAGAAGAAGTCCTCGATCGAACGGTGTGATTCGCAGTAACGTTCTGATGGTTATCATTCTGGTACGGATCGGCTGCGGCATAATTCCAACTTTCGCATGTATTTGAAAAGCTGTCGCTTAAAATGTTGGCGTTCGGATTGTGGGTTACGTTCGCTGGTGGTTTTTGAGTGTTTGATCTGTCCGCTGTCGAATTCTCATCCCAGCCCCAGTTCCAAGGGTCGCTCTCGTTGGCATCTTGATCGCCTAGGTTGGGACCTTGAAAATTGCTTCTAGGAGCTGAATAGTTGGGCGTCTGTTGGGGTCCCTGAGGAGTATTATATTGTTGATTAGGCATCGGCGGTGTACTGTAAGCGTTGTAGTTCTGTTGCTGGGCGTACGTGTTCGAATTGGGATTGGGATATTGTTGTTGTTGATTGTATTGATAGTATTCGTTCTGATAAGGTGTCTGTTGTTGTTGTTGTTGTTGTGGTGGTGGTGGAGGAAAATTTTGTTGGTTGTAGTTGTGATTGTATGCATTTTGCTGATTGGCGTTCTGAGGCTGCTGCGGCCAAAACGGTTGCTGCGACGGTTGAGATGCGTTGAGATTTCCGTAAGTGTAGCCCCCCTGCGGCAACGGTGGATTGTTAGGCGCGCTTGGAATCCACGGTTGCGTTTGATTCGAAGGCAATGGCGGCTGTGAAAAAAGTATGAAATGAATGAGCGATTTTTTTGAATATGAAAATTTGAAGCGACGTTGAAATTTTTCGAAAATAATTATTAAAAGTTAGTTAGTTGAGTATCGTTGCAAGAATAGCATATTTAGCAACAAGTGTGGAAAATTGTGTGTACAATGATGACTATAGCACAATGACGAAGTTATGTAAAAAAACAACTGTATAAATAATGCAGAATAACAGTTTCATAAGTAGAACTTTTAATATAGAACACAAATGGTTCTTTTTCAACATCGGCAACATGATCGACAAAAATTTTCGATTAACTGTGTTAATCGATTTCATATGAAATCGCAATAAATCTAAAAACTTCAACACTTTGAATATTTCTGTTCATTTAAAAGCATCGGCATTAAAGACTATGTTATACATATGTAATTTTTTATGATAGTATAGCTAAAAATATTTATTTACATGTATATTACTGTCAAAGTGTATTACTAGTTGAAATTTATGTTATCTAGAGTTTTAGGTGATTTATATTCGAGTACAAATGAATTAATAGATAAAAGTTTCTATAGGCGAAAATACAGTTTCACCGGTGCTTGTCAGTAATTATGTATTAGCTTTGACAGTTCAGATTTTTTTTACAGAATGATTTAGGATTCAAAAATGCTAACTTACTCTCACGAATTATGGACAAAATATAAAATTAAATTATTAGACCAAGCACCATATTTTTAAGTGCGCACTTTTTAATTGTTAAATACCATTTTATTTATTTATTTCATACTACAAATAAAATATCGCTCAAAGTAAACATTTTTTATTTAACAGAAATATATTTATTTAATGCGCAATTTCTTTTATTTTAATGCGCAAATAATTCGTTCTAAGGAGCAAAGTTATTTTTTAAATGCACCAAAAGTTTCATATCACAATAGCCCTAAGAATGTATGTAAACGAAACAAAAATTTGACTTTCCAACTCAAATTACTAGTCACGAAAAGCAGTATTGTGAATAAATAAAATACATCAAACTCAGGTTGCATTGAAAGCCTAGGTTCTGTGAATTATATTCAAAAAGTGAACGAAAGAAACGGAATACAACGAAGACCAGAATTCTTATTGACCGTTTCTCACCAGTCAGATTGTTGATCCATTGTGTCGTATGAAATAGCTGTGTATGAACATATTTTAACCAATCAAAATATGTTACAACTGGTAAATACACTTTGACTGTTACATACATATTGAAAATGTCTAAAAACCTGAAATTGGAGCTATCGAATGATTTAATTTTTTTTAAACAGAATAAAGTTTTTGTATGAAAAAGATAAATTCACTAAGTCTTATCACATGTGCATAGATTAAGTTTCGCCGAATGCAAGCAATTTTTGGTTATGTTATTCAATTAGGAAGATGAAAATAGTGCTTCAGTATATGTACATACATATACATATGATGTATGTATAGCTTTATCATTTTTTACAAGCCTCTTCTATGTTTGTTTGTAGAATGAACTTAATTTTTATATATGTAAAATGCTTTAGATTAAAGCATTTAATTTTGTTTAAAGGTCAGCGTACTACACAAATAATTAAAAAAATTGAAATAGAACAAGATTATGAAACAGTGTAATGATAACGATATGGTAAATATGTACATATTATACAATATATTTATGCCAGCAAATACGAATGTTCACTGTTCTCGGTGTTGAGAACTCATTCGTGGATTTTGTATGCTATTGAATGATATATGTACTTTCAAATACAAAAAAAAGCTGAAATGCGTATATGAACATTTTAACATATAATGTGTATATGTGTAGAAAGATTCGTGTAAATGAATCAAATAAAAATACATGTTTTATTAAGATTTAGAGAAAATAGTAACATGTCAAATCGATTACATTAAAAGTTTTATTATATTAATCGATAACTATCATGTATGAGTTATGTAAACAATGTGTTGGAAAAAATATAAATTTTCAATTGTGTGGACGTATCAAGTAATAACACTTTTTTCAATTGCTATTATATGGTATGGAAAGAAAAAAATTGCATTATGGTCGAATCTTTCAAATGTGCAAAGGTCTTTAACCTCTTGGATAAATCTGATTGAATCTACACAGCAACTGAGTATTGATTTTCCAAAATATGTATTGTATTGAATCGAAGCAGGCGATTATGTATCGAATGATCACAGCCCATGTACCACATCTGGCCTGTATTATCAAGTTTAATCAATACTGAAAACATACATATACCCGTTTGAAACCGAGTATATAGAATTTCACAAGTCACAGTTTGTTTATATGCATGTTATAATGCAATAATTTAATCAGTACTGTAAGTACTTCTAGAAATAAAATCTGCAAGCTTAGTTTAAGAAATACTTGACGTATGTTGAAATTTTGCAATAGTAGAATGAAAATTTTTATTGATTTTTTTTTGTTATTTCAGATTTTCAAGAGAATGTTTCTTAAATAAATTAAGGAATTGATGAATTGCCAGAAACATATGCACAAGCATACTTGAAACGTGTCAAATGTTCAACAATATTGTATCAAAAATGTAAAGTGCGCGAGATTTCGATTCGCTCAATGAGAGCTGTCAGAAGAGAAAGTGCGACATAACCTGAAAACGGAACTGACCTGATGATGAAGCAGGGGCGGCTGCGGAGCCCCCAGAGGGGAGGGGGCGGCGGGGGCGACGGAGGGCGGAGGCGCCGGACTGCCGCGTGGTCTCTTCATCCAAGACATGGGGGCTGCGGAGGGCGGGGGGGCGGTGCGGGGTGAGGGTTGTCGGCCACGTATGTCAGTGGGGCCAGCAGGTGTGGGTGAGAGCGGCAGGGGCAGGGGCAGGGGCAGGGGCGGAGGCGCGGGCGAGGCCTGCTTCGAGCTGAGGGCGGCCTCGACGGCCAGCGGCGCCGCTCATGGGCCGAGGGGGCGAAACGGGGGCGCGGCAAGGGGCGACAGCGATCGATCGGCGCCCCCGACACTTGGCACTCTCCCTCTCCCTCCGGCTTCGACTGTCACTTTCAGGTGTTGTCCGCCAGAGGCGCTGGCTCGCCGCTCGACAGTCGGCTCGGCAGATTCCTGCTTTACCGGCTCCTGTGTTCGTTTTCCAGTTGGCGGTTTCCACGTCATGCGTCGCTGCGCTTTCACGTCACTTTCGGTCGCATTACTATTTGGAGCAAAGCGTCGTTCGATTGTAAATTCGTGCGGCATGGATGAATGAATTATTTTTTTATTGCAGATTTAATATTATATATCAAAGTATAATATTGAATAAATAAAAAAATGTGATATTTACGTTTGAAATGTCACGTGTCATTTCAATTGTTTTTATTTTCAATTGACATGTTGATTTTTGGTCGTAATACACCTTTATATCTGACAAAAGCCGAACATAAAAATGAAATATTGAGATACGCGTATTGCCAACTCAACTGAAACAATAATGTTAATTTACGTCAATATGATAAATATGGGTCTACCTCACGGGCCCGAATGTGAAACGCCCGAAAACGCAAATATCGGAAGGCAAAGATCGAAAATCGAAAGATTCTTTCTTCTAAGATTCTTCTGTATTTATTGTATGTGCAATTTGTAAAAATTATGTAAAAATCTAAAATCCATAGATGTCTCTGTGGGTCTCGGGGGAACAGGGTAGTTCCTCCCCCACGAGTTAGGGCCGAATGGTCGAATGACAGCTCCACTGCCGTAACCATGGCGACCGGTGCTGCCACCCTCTTCTATGGGGTCGCCACATCACTCCCTCCCCAGCGACATTGCGTAGCCGTCGCGACAACTACGGGATGTAGCTGTCCAGATGGGCTGGCCACCGGACTCTCCTGCCAGTCCGTGTGGTTGCTTGTCGGCCAGTTTCTTGCTGTGGTTCTGCATTTTCTTGGGGGGCTCTCTCTGGGGGCTCTCCGCTGCTTTCCATGTATGCCGGCTTTATGCGGTCTACCGATACGGTGACATTGGAATCCTTAATTCTCAGTGTGAAGAACTTCGGTCCCCTCTTCAACACCCTGTATGGACCATCGTATGGAGGCTGTAACGGACCCTTGGCAGCGTCGTGTCTCAGGAACACCTGATCACTGGTGTGCAGGTCTTTGAAGATAAAGGTTGATCTTGTTCCATGACGCCGCGGTGGACTGGGTCTCAACCTCGCCATTTGGGACCGCAATCTCTCTGCTAGTTCCGCTGTGTTGGGTCCTCCGTTTCGTTGTGGAGCCAGAAACTCTCCCGGTAGCCGTAGCGGTTGACCATATACCAGTTCTGCTGACGTGGCATTAAGGTCTTCCTTCCATGCCGATCGGATTCCCAGTAACACTGTCGGTAGGGCTTCCGTCCACCCTTCGTCTTGGTGGCACATGATCGCGGCTTTAAGCTGCCTGTGGAACCTCTCCACCATCCCATTTGCTGCAGGGTGGTATGCGGTTGTCCTTATGTGTGTCGATCCCGTCAACCTATTCAGTTCCTTGAATAGAGTGCTCTCGAATTGTCGTCCTTGATCGGTAGTTATTCGTAGGGGGCATCCGAATCTTGCAATCCAACCACTGACGAATTTCTTTGCAACCGTTTCTGCCGTGATATCTTCCATAGGGATAGCTTCTGGCCAGCGAGTAAACCTATCAACGCATGTCAATAAGTACTTGTAACCGGCGGACTGTGGTAAGGGACCAACTATGTCTATGTGAATGTGGTCAAATCGATTTTCCGGTGGCTGGAACTCTCCCACAGGTGCAATGACGTGCCTCGTTATTTTTGATTTCTGGCAAAATATGCACTCTTGGGCCCATCTTCTGCATTCCTTCTTCATACCCGTCCAGAAATATCGTTGGGTCACTAATTTAGCTGATGCTTTTACCCCTGGGTGCGCCAATTGATGGATTAGTTCGAACGCCTGTTTCCTAAATTTCGCTGGCAAGTACGGCCGTTGCGTTTCTGAAGATACATCACAATAGATGGTCGTCTCTTCGCCTGGAATAGGTATCTTGGCAAACTGCTTGTCGGGATCTCGTAGCAGTTGTGACAGTTCTGTGTCATCCTCCTGCGCTCGTGCTATTGCTTGAAAGTCCATCCCGGAAATTGCTTCTATTCTTGACAGTGCATCCGCTACCACGTTTTCTTCTCCCGATACATGTCGAACATCTGTTGTGAACTGGCCTACAAAGTCTATGTGCCTAAACTGTCTTGGCGAACATTTCTCTGGCTTCTGTTGGAACATGTATATAATAGGCTTGTGGTCAGTGAAAATAGTAAAAAATTTTCCTTCTACCATATGGCGGAAATGCCGGACTGCACTATATATTGCCAACAACTCCCGGTCGTAAGTGCTGTATCTCCTTTCTGTTCCTGACAATTTCCTTGTGAAGAATGCCAACGGCTCCCACCCTTTGGGCGTCTTCTGCTGTAGGACTGCTCCGAGTGCTACATCTGATGCGTCCGTCACCAATGCCAAGTCTGCCCCTGGTTTTGGGTGGCTGAGGAGGGCTGCGTCTGATAAGCTATCCTTGCACTTTCCGAATGCTTCTTCCAACGCGTTGGTCCATGCAATCTTTGCCTTGTCTTTCTTTTTAGATCCTTTTAGCAACTCGTTGAGGGGCGCCTGCAATTTTGCAGCACCCGGAACAAAACGCCGATAGAAGTTTATCATCCCCAAAAACTGCCTTAATTGTTCGATTGTAGCTGGTCGGGGAAATCTTTTCACCGCAGCTACTTTGTCTGCTTGGGGTTTGGTTCCATTTTCTGACACCTCGTATCCTAGAAATCTTACAGTTTTTGCTCCGAAAACGCACTTTGCTGTGTTGACTAAAACGCCATATTCTTGAAACCGTGAAAAAAGTTTTCGTAAGTGGTTAATATGTTCTTCTTCGTTTTCTGACGCTACCAGCACGTCGTCAATATATACGTAGCAGAAATCCAATCCCCTTAGGACTTCGTCCATAAACCGCTGGAAGGTCTGTGCCGCGTTTCTGAGTCCGAAGGACATAAACGGGAATTCAAATAACCCAAACGGGGTGGAAATAGCTGTTTTTTTTATGTCTTCATTGTGTACAGGGATTTGGTGGTATGCGCGCACGAGATCAATTGTAGAAAATAACTTCTTGCCATATAAGGTACTGGCGAAATCTTCTATATGCGGTACTGGATACCTATCTGGTATAGTGCGGGCATTCAACGCTCTGTAGTCCCCGCATGGTCTCCATTCTCCGTCGTGCTTAGGTACTAGGTGTAATGCTGATGACCAACTACTGTCTGATGGTCGAGCGATTCCTTCGTTCAACATGGTCTTGAAAGTCTCTTTTGCGATCTGCAACTTCTCCGGTGCGAGGCGGCGCGGCTTGCAACTTGCTGGTGGTCCTTCAGTGGTTCTGATATAATGCACAGTATGATGTTTCATTGTTCTGTTTTTATTTCCTGTCGGCCGCGTTATCTCTGGAAACTCTGTTAGTAGATGGTGAAATGTTGATGTGCCACAAATTGCTTTCACCTGCTCTACTTTTGCTGTTCCTATTGCTCGGCCCCTCACTGAAACAGTTGTGAGATTATCCATCAGTTTCGCATTTTTCAAATCAATCAAAAGACAAAAATGTTTGATGAAATCAGCGCCAATAATAGGCCTTGATACGTCGGCTATTACAAATCTCCATTTGTATACCCGACGTAGTCCCAAGTCGACGTCTACCTCCTTCCAACCGTACGTTTTTATCGTAGATCCGTTCGCGGCGAATAGAAGGTATGATGTCGCTATTTTGCGACCCGGCAATATTGACTTCGGAAGGACGCACAGGTCAGAACCGGTGTCGACTAGGAACCGTAGTTTACTGACCTTGTCTGTTACGTATAGGCGGCAAGAAGTGGGGCTGGGGCTGCTTTCCGCCATTAGCGCCTGCCCTGGAAGTTTTCCGCCTGGTTAAACCTGCGCGGTGGCGTGTTCCTGCGGCCTCGGGGACTCTGTTGTCGTGGTTGCCAGCGTCGGCTCCTCGCTGGGGAGTGTGATGGCCTTGATTCTTTCCGATTCGTCTCGTTCGTTTGTAGTAGCCGTCCCATCATCGTGGTCAGGTCATCTACCTTTTGATTTAATGTTTGGAACTCTCCCCGTGTCACATACTCATCATCGGTTTGCCGCCTCTTCTCTCTGCGGTCTGTCATCGCTGCCACGTGGGGGCTGCTGTCGTACCACCTGTCTGCCTTCCTGGTCAGCTTATCCAAATCGGTTTCGTCGCTCATTGCCAGTTGCAAGCTTAGTCCCTCTGGCAGCCTGCTCTCCCACGTGGTTCTCAGCAGATCCTCCGACATTTCCTGGGCCGCCAATATCCGGAGGTCTCTCAGGAACTGTGATGGCTTCCTGTCGCCAATTTCCTCGCGTTCGAGGAGTCTGCGATGTCTCTGTCGTTGGCCGACTCCTAACCTCTCCAAAATTTCCTTCTTCAGGAAGGTATATCGCTTGAGTTTCGGGGGGGCCACGTGGATGTCCCAAATCTCCGTCATCACCTCGCGAGGCAAACACGCGATTGTTCTGCAGTATCGCGTGTTTTCGCTAGTGATTCTGGCGGCTTCGAAGCTCGCCTCCATCTGTGCGAACCATATTTGGGGGTTCTCGGCCCAAAAGGGGGGGAAGGGGGGCACGGGCGCCCCCAAAAAGTCAAGATTTACCGTGCTTTGGTTGCGGTCGCTGTTCTCCGCGTTTTCCTCCATGTTGTTCTGCACATTGTTCTCCCCGCCTGCTTCGGCGGCGCCGTTGTCTGCTTCACCGTCGGACATCGTGTTTCCAAGATTGTCGGGAAGAATAGGGGGGATGGGGGTGCGCGCTGTCTATCACGTCGGGGTCACCACTGTGGGTCTCGGGGGAACAGGGTAGTTCCTCCCCCACGAGTTAGGGCCGAATGGTCGAATGACAGCTCCACTGCCGTAACCATGGCGACCGGTGTTGCCACCCTCTTCTATGGGGTCGCCACATCTCAATGGATTAATTATTTAATTAATTGTTATTTCGTGTTCTTCAGCTTCTGGAAATACAGTGATTTATGTAATGCTACAGTATTTGTAATTAATTGTCCAGGAAGGCGCATTGGGGTCTTCCTGTCAAGCCTTCTTGGTATATATCTACATCGGTCTCCGTAACGAGACAGAATGTTAAATTACAAAAAAGGCAAATATCGGAAGGCAAAGATCGAAAATCGAAAGATCTTAAGTCGAAAGATAAAAAAGGGTGCATGGTAAATGGTACATACTCACTTAATTTGCGCGAGCAGGATACAACAGGAACAAGAGGAACAGGCTTTTCCTCCCGTATTAATGTGCACGCGCAGAATACGGGAGGAAATGCCTGTTCCTCTTGTTCCTGTTGTATCCTGCTCGCGCAAATTAATGTGTATGTACCGTTTACCATGCACCCTTTTTTTTATCTTTCGACTTAAGATCTGTCGATTTTCGATCTTTGCCTTCCGATATTTGCGTTTTCGGGCGTTTCACATTCGGGCCCGTGGCGGAGACCGGATAAATATACATATATATTACTTTCATGCTAAAATAAAATATACGGGAGCATCATCGAGAGAACAAAAAATTTTATTATTTAATATTACAATCAGGTGACCACATATATTTTCCGTTGCAATGTGGTTCGCATGAAAAAAAATGCTTATCGAAATCAATTTTTTAACACATACATTGAAGTAATTTAAAATAGTAATTTATAGATACAAAAAAAATTCTTCAAAATAAAAACAAACCTGAAAAATCAAAAAAAGGACATATTACTATTTATACTGCTCTTTATTACTATTACTAAAAATAGTAATAATTAATAATAAAAAATATTATTTAGCCCCCATAATTAAAAACAGATTTTTATGTGTATTTTACCACAGAGCGAATTTCTTTTATTGAACTTTCATTACATGAAATACATGTTATTTAAAAACTTTTCACAGGATTCATAAAAATTCCAAAACACTAGCAGATCCAGAAAATGGTAAGGAGGGGGGTGGGGGGCATTCAAATTGAAAGTATAATATACAAAAAAAATATCTTATTAAAAGCCCTAGGCCATACATTTTAAGGATTTATGTATTTTTTGTATATTATAGATACAGTTTTGATAGTTAAAATAAGGATTTGGAAAAATTTAAACATGTATGTATGTATGTATGTATGTATAATATGTTAAGGTGACCATTCAGTACTGGTTTTTATTTGGATATCTGACCTGGTAAATCGTAAGATAAAACCAGTACACTTTTTTATGTATTATAATAGATTTTTTTTATCTAAATGGATAAATATACAATGTCTTCGGTGAAAATGATGTCTCAAATGTTGTTTCCATTTACCAGGAACAAATACACCAGCCGAAGGATTTTTTACTTTAATGAACAACATATAATTCAATGACAAAATATGTATTTCATTTTCGAAAACGGTTACAAGTCCAATCCGGGACATCTGGTCACCGTACATATGTACATACATACGAGTATATTACAATCATGATAAATGTACACTCACAAAAAACCAGTATTTCTTGCATGTAACAGTAAAATAAGTAAAAACAGGAGAATAATAAATACGTCAATTTGGAAAATTTGTGAGTTTGTTATTAAGAACGAGATTTTGAAATTTTCCATATTTAATTAAGAAGAAAGCTCAGATCCCTCTTTTTCGTATCGACTTACACCAATTAACAAAAGCGGCCTTGAAAATGATACTTTAACTTTTAAATCATTCCACAAGATGCACCAATTAAATAAATATGCCACAAATATATTACTCTCCTCCAAAATGTTGCGCAAACACTTTTAGACACATCGTATGTACACCGTCTGACGGAATATTTACTGAAAAACGACAAATAAGTATAACTAAAAGGAACATTTTATTTATAACTGCACAATAACTAAGTGTTTGAAAATAAATAAAATACCGCAGAGTTGGCATTATAAATTCATTTTGTAGGTACATAGAATTCTGAGATTTTGTGACAGAGATTGTTTATGTACAATACAATGGAAAAAATTAAAATTATGATATCGGTATGCCTATATTCGGCCTTGAAAGCAAAATATACTGAGAAATGATGTTCGATAATGATCAACAGCGAATTTCTGCAATTATTATACGAAACACCTTATAAATTTGTAAGAATTATTATCAAAAATAACACTCGGAGTATTTTTACATAAATAAATGTAAGAATTGAAGACATAATTCACTCGCCTGTCACACGTTGTATGAAAAAGGAAGTCGAAGAGAACTTTTCTTTTATTCAAAATCATGACGCTGTCGTTGAAAATTCATTTCTTTAATACTGTAGATATAAAACCTTTTGTGAAATTTATAAAGAAATTGACGAAAAAAAACTCAAATAAAGGTAAAACTTTATAATTGTACTTTTTCGCAAAAGTAAAATTATTCAGTACTCGCTTCAAACACGTATAATAAAAGCGAGTCGCATTTAACCGGCTGCAGAACAAAAGTGAAATGAATATTTGCACGCAATTCTTTACGGTTTTTGCATCGTTTCATTATGTAGCAGTGTTTCCCAAAATTTTCATCATGCTTGTACTTTTCTGTAAATATATTAGGATGTACATAAATACATAGGACGGGAGAGGGAGAGGATATCGTGTAATTGTATGAAAATTAACAATTCCTGCATAACTAAAAGCCTATCTGATAAAATTTCCTATTATAATATGAGTCGTTACAATTGAAAGTTTATATATATATATATATATATGTATGTAGATTCGCCATGTTTAAGCTGTTTATATTACAAACACTGAGCGAAGCCGGGTAAAACAACTAGTGTACAATAAAATGTTGTCGTATTGGATCGGTATAGAAAAGTTTAAATTGTAATTCACGAAGTATTTATTTTATTTATTGAAATATCAACAGACAACAAGATGTAGTAATGCATAAAAACAAATAGTAAATATATAATATATATAACATCCGAGTCCAATTACAGATTTTTACAAAGATAAACAAATGAAAAAGATAAATACAAGATAAACAAATGAAAAGGAAAAGAATAAAAGCTATAACATGACTAAATAGCACATTGCATAACTAAACTGAAGTGTTAAAATATTGGAAAAAGGTTATAAAATATAATGGAAGATGAAATGGATCAATCGGTCAAGATTCTCTTGATGTTAGTTCTGAATTGATGTAGGGAAATACCGAACAGATCAAACTCATTCAGCTTCCCGTTAAACATACGATAAACACGCTGCAGATAAGAATATTTTTGAGAATTAGTATTGAAAGGATTAAGTGAAAAGAGTGCAACGTGTCTAGAATACCTAACTGGGATCCTAAAATCAACCTTACTCAGTAAATGAGAACAATCAAGGAAACCATTTATGAGGTTAAAGAAGAATGTAGCATCAGTAAGTCGTCGCCTGACAGAAAGATTGTTAAAAGATAGGATTTTTAAAATATCTGGAACAGTAGAGTGAGTATATTTATATTTATTTTTGAATACAGTTCGAAAAACGCTAAAATATGAAATTTTAACAATATAACAGATCGAGCAGAAATATAGAGGTAATTTTTGAAAAAAAATTACACGGAAAAGATTAAATGTTCACCTGAAAAATAGGCGCGCCGAGAAAAATGGGATCGTCGCTCAAAAGCGAATATTAGAACACTGATTGATGGGAATGAATTTACAAAATTTCACATCCATTAAATAACAGTTTCCATTTTGAACCAGTCACAGTCTCATTACTTATTCTTATACGTAGTGAATTAATTTTTAATAGAATTAAAAGTGCACCGCTCGATAATTTAGCAAATAACTACAATGCATACCTATGTATGTAAGGACATACAGTGTTTGAGAAGAGGAAACGGATGTCCATTATCAATTTATACCACAGTACTGTGATGAAATCTGTCACGTCTTTTATACCGTGGTCAATTACTCCTGTAAGGATACGTCTGAGGTATCCTTTGTGAGCTGATAATGTACGTACTATTGCTCTATACGAGCATAAGCTACAGGCATTATCTAATTTCTAGCATTATGTCTGAATTTAATCGTGTCTTTCGAAAGTGGACCAAGTCCGGCGTGCGTTTTTAAATAAAGTCGTCGCACGTCATTTTTTTCCAACCTTGACTTTTGTTCGAAAATAGAGTTCGAGCGGCGATTTCAGTCGGATTCCTAAATTATCAGACGACATAAAAATATTCGTTATGTAAAATTAAATCTATTATGTGACAATTCTACATCTACAAGCCATAAAACTGAGATTTTTTTCGTCGGCAGAAATACGTCAATTCTTGGTTTTTAGTGTCGGCTAATAATAATTAATTAGTGGCAGACTCATTGCCAAATACAATACGTAGAAATAATATATATATTTGTTTATTAATCTACCCGGATTTTTAGAATAAAGTCCAAGTATGAAATATTATCAGATTTTTTTAGAGTAAAATTGTTGAAAAGGTGAACTGAGGCTCTTATTTTCCTATTAATAATTCAAAGACTTTATTAGCTATCAATAAATAACGTGGCACATAAAATACATCTTGAATTCTTAAAAGTAAAATCAGAAACAACTACCGTAAAAATGTGAAGGATCGCAAATTTTTTCAATTACTAAAGACATAAAATAATAACGATCCGTATAAAAGCAAAAATAGTCTATAATAAATCCGAAATCTATTTATATTTCTCCGCCTAAAGTACATTCCGTTCTTAAAACATAATAGCTCTCATAAAATGCGTTCTATATGAAAAAAATAAATTATAAAACAAATATGTGTACGACTTTTATTTCGAGCAATTATGTATGTAATGTAATTAATTAAAAATAATTGCATTCCGGATGGAATGAATTTCTTTTTGGTTAAATTCGGTATAAAATTGCATTAATATATGTATTATATGTGTGTAAAAAAAACCACGGTCTTGGTTCGGAATTGTGAGATTTGGCATGTTTTATTGAAGTCATCAGAGGGTTTAAAACTGATACCAAATTTGTTGTTCAATTTGTAATTTATTGGGTACTAATTGTTTTACCCGGCTTCGCTCAGTATTTGTAATATATACAGCTTAAACATGGCGTATCTAATAGTAAATATTCATTTGTTTTTTTTATTTCATTTATTTGAATAGAAAAAAAAAATCGAATTGCCGTCATAGAAACTTTGTTTTGTTTTCGAACTTCCCAAACAAAAATACTTAACTACAAACTTACAAAGTCTCTTCCGAAATTATATATTACTAGTGTTTTTACGCGGCTTCGCTCAGTATTTGTAATATAAACTGCTTAAACATGGCCAATCTAATAGTACACATTTTATTAAATTTATTTCAATTGTTTTATTTTATTTAAATTTATTTGAATATTCATTTGTTCGATGACATCACGGATTTATGAACCGACAATACTTACAAAGTCTCTTTCGAAATTATATATTAGATTTATTATAGGAAAATATTCAAAAATAGTCAAAGTGTAGTCGGAGTCGGAGTCAGAACCGATGAAAGTCGTGATATTTTATCAGATTAATAAGTACATCATGTACTTATTAATCAGTGGCGGCTCGTCTTTAAAGGCAACTTGGGCACTACCCCACACAAATCTCTCCTAACCAAAAAAAATCAACAAATTTTGCATATTGCTGATTTCTCGTCAAGGGACTTCAAGCGTTTATTTATCCCGCTCACTACACTGTGAGCAGAACCGGTTCGTAAATCAGTTCGGGGCAATCGCTTATCTGCCGTGGTCCCGTGGTCGCCAGCTTCAGTTTATCTACTACTCTGGCACTTGCGAGTGGCACTGTGTATACAGTTAAAAAAGATCCATATTACTGTATACAGAAGGTGACTTTTAGTTTCCTGCGTTAAGGTCTCTTTGGCGCAGAATACGTCAACCCCTGTCGTCTATATTCTAATACGATTCGAAAAACACACGATACCGTCAACGTTTTTCTACATTTCAACTATATTTTGAGAAGGTATGCTAAAATTGTCAATCACAATGTGACAATTTTATCATTAAATATTTTTTATAAATTACATTTTTGCTTTTTCAGAACACATAATGAACAAAGTCGATAATTTGTTTTTAAAAGTCATTTTCTTTGCATACAATGTCACTAAAAATATATAAATTTCATTTTTTAAAGTCACGAGCCACCCGTGAGTACATGCATGTGATTTTTTTCAATACAAAAATTTGAAATACGCTATTGAATAAAAAAAAAAAACAAAAGAATTATCCCATTTTAAAATGAATTATTTAAATTAAGCAATGGAACACGAGATAAGTGAGGTTTTCGCACAGAAATCTTCGTCATAAATACGTTGAAAAGCTTTTGAGATTATTTTGATTGATATACTTCATAAGCTGACAACAATAATACGATGAATCTAACTAAAAAATATATTTAAAAAAACGTCTCGTAAATTTACTTCCGAGAAAAACATTTTCATTTGAAAATTATTATCTTCCGCTATAAATTTAATTGAAACAGTCGTCGTACAAATGAAATATACATTAATTACAAATTATATATGTACACATGAAGTAAATTGTCTATAAACGTATCGTTATATCTTTAGTACTTTAACTGTCATGGTCGCCATTTCACGTATAGATTTATCTAATGAAGTTTAGACCACTTATTTTGCAACTTACTTATGACCTTTTTGAGCATGTAATTTTAAGCAGTGTACCCGCTATGTATCGATACCTTTAACAAATATATCGATTGGTCATTTTATATATTTATCATCTTTGTAAACTCCAAAACTTTGCAGACTTCCTCCTCAGGTGTTGTTTTACAACGCCACAAGATTTACTTCTCTGATTTTATTTTGGTCTGTTTTGTTTTCCACTTTTCAAACAGAACCCCCTTGGTCATTGTTTTATATATCACTAGTGGTTTTACCCGGATTCGGCTCGGTATATGTAATATAAACCGCTTAAGCATAACTAATCTAATAGTAAACATTTTATTAAATTTATTTGAATAATTTTATTTTCGACGCGGTGCAAACGATCAAAAAGTGCCAGACAGACTGAACCACAGATTAACGACACGTGTACCTTATGCGTGCACACTGCTCGCACTTACACTAAGCGAAATCTACCGGAAGTCCCGACATACCTACCCTGTATACGTTCTGTGCTTCTGATACTTTAGTTCCGAATTTTGCCTTATTAAACTTGCCAGAAAGATCCAACTCAATTTTAATAATTACCATTTTAATAATTGCATCTGTGCACATCGAAAGGTTACTCGTCATCTGATGTGCAATCTATCATTCGTGAAGTCGAGAATTGCGTTTTAAGCAGGCATACAGTTAAACTGTGGTTCAGTCTGTCTGGCGCTTGTCGATCGTTTGCACCATTTGTTTTATTAAATTTATTAAATTGACTGTCACGAACAAACAAACATATATACTGTCTCTTTCGAAATTATATGTATACCAGAATCCGGCCCCCTAGGGCTCCGCCCCCGGCGGCTTTGCCTCCGGGGACTTTGAATCCTTTGAATCGAAAAAAATCGAATCGGCGCCTATGAATTGAAAAAAAAAATCAAATTTGTCGTCTACGAACCAACGAACGAAGGTTACATACAAATTCTCTTTCCAAATTATATATTAGATATTCTTCCAGGTTTATCGATCGTAAAATTTCTGCTTACGATATATTTGTATAGCTGGCAATTTTGATACGCAAAATTGCCCAACTTTTTTATTCGAGAATCTTCTATAGTGAAATTATATTTGAAAAGAGGAGACTATAGTGGTTAATTAATAAAAGTCAACAACGAAAAGACCAGTTTTATACTTAACAATACGAAACAATACTTTAACTACAGATAAAGCTAAAAAAATGTGACTCATTACACGAAGAAGAATTTTAAAAGCTTTTGCTAGGTCTACTACCTATTTATGTATGTACTTCTTATTCAATAGTTGCCGATAGATTGTCCAATTAATTGTGAAGACAGATTGCTGCTTCAGTTGTTCCCGTAAACATTTTTTGCCATCAGCACGTGTTGCTTTTGATCTTTTCAGCTTTGGCTAAACAAAGTAAGTAGCGTAACGCATTTAAATACGGTGTTTTTTTTATCAAACCCTAAAAAAGCGAATAGCTTAGCGACAAGAGAAGAAAAATGAACTTTAACCACCCAACCGAAAGGTCTTCAACCTGCATATTGAAAACAACTACTGAACAACAACGAACAAGAAACAAGTAGTTATTTGAAATTCTTCAAGCGAAGCTAGTTTGACACTTATACCTACACCTTACGATGACACGAACGAGACAGCCACCAGAATATAAATATCACTGTAAAAAATCAAAAAATAAAAATATATCAAGATAGAAGAGGATTTGCCATGACAGGTTGTTCGAAATCGACACTTATGGCCAAACATGTACATAGGTACATCTAATATATAATTTCGAAAGAGACTTTGTATGTAAGTATGTGTGTATATATCTTTGGTTGGGAATTTCGTAAACAAGTAAAAATTTCGATGACGATTCAATGTTTTTTTTTCGATTAAAAATAAATTTAATAAAAAAACAAATGAATATTTACTATTAGATTCGCCATGTTTAAGTTGTTTACATTACAAATACTGAGCGAAGCCAGGTAAAACAACTAGTATTAAAATAAAAATAAGAGAACAAAAGTAAACAAGAAACAGAAGAATTACAGAAATCCTTTTAGTTTATGAAGTACATCAAACTTATTCTTAAACATATTAAGGTTATAGGAAATTACAATATTATTGGGAAGACGATTCCAAACTGAAACCACTCTGTTTGAAATGAAGGAATCTCTGATCAATTTATTAGATTTTTCTTTTTAGAGTCTAAGCGAGTGACTTCTGAGGTGAGTATTTTCGTTGAATGTAATAAGATTGGACATATGACATTTACAATGATTAATTATTATTTTAAAGACTTCGATTAAGTCGCCTCTGATTCTTCTCGTCTCCAATGCAGCGATATTCATTCTTTTCAATCTTTCGTTATAAGAAAGTGAATTGATTTTTTTTGATTTTTAAATGCTTTTTATTATTACGAAATTATGTTCACAATACATCTTATATCTATTTTAATAGCTACTGATCTACTGATCATTTTCTATTTTACAATTTTAATTTAATTTGGTTAGTAATTACAGTATTATATTATTCTAATGTTAATCTAAAGCATAATAGGAAAAAGAGCTCAAAAACCTATTTACAATCCTTATAAATGTTCTGGAAAAGACTTCGATAATGGTTTGATGTAGTTTATTGAAATGTAAAATTTGCACGTGGTGGGCCAGCGGAGCGTACGGAACACAAGCTGTCCGTACGCCGTCTACTCGGTGACTCTGTCGACCGTCGCGTATTTCCGCTTGGGCCGACACTAATGCCAACTCGTCAATAATGCCAATCGACAATCAGTTAATAAGACTGTTTGCCACACGTCATTACAAAAGTCGGAACATAGTCCCACATAGGAAAACTGTTGAACAATACAGTTATTCTACAGAGTTACAGCATTACTGACGAGTCGTTTACAATAAATCATAGCTCTTAAAATAATTAAATAGAGGGTGAATAATGAAACCTTTGCCTCATCCAGTGTGAGGATAAAATCAATTTATTGGTTCAGTAATATTTCAACTTATAGGTATACCTCTGGTGAATGTTGTTTCTCTTTACATTAAAATTTTTGAAATCTCCTTTGAAGCTGTGAATAAGCATTACAAGATAAGTTTACTTTAAAGAAGAGAGAGTGGACTGTATATGGTTTAAAACTTAAGCATTCCTCATCTTGATGTTAACTTAGACAATACAATGTTGACACTGTTACAGTTGTCAAGACAGATCAGCTATTACCGATCAACTAAACTTGATTAGTGAGTGTAATGCTCCTAAGTTAACTTGATTTCATCAACAAGTAGCACAAACATTGCTAAATTAAAAGTAAATTGGAAAGTCATTCATTCATTCCTACAAGCAGGAAATGAAGGCGAACTATGATTATAGATGTCTCTACGTTACATCGAAATGTTCAGTATTATAATATTTACTTATTCTATGATTCACATAAATACTATAAACAGTAAGAGTTAACTTATGTTTTCATAACAAGAAACATAAGACCTGCGGATGACTCCCGGCAGGTTATAATTAAGTAGACATGAAATAATTTAAGATGCTCCATTAAGTGTGGCTTGGAGACTAACATTAACAAATCATGAATCTAATTTTAACTGTCAAATTTGAACAGTTTATTTTAAACTCGGATATAATCCTTCCGAGTGATGACATGAGACAAGTCTTATATTATAAAGACAAAATGATTAGATTAAATTCGGAGATATATACTGCCGAATGTTAAAATGAAAATAGCTTAAATTATACACACAACACAATTAAAGTGAATTACGGAGTACTACTATTAACATTGACTGATTTAAACTCATGATTACATCTAATAAGTAATATGAGTTGGGGGTAGTGTCTTCGGGTTAAACTAAGCTACCGAAGTTGACGGAATTGAAGCTGCTGTTTCTCCTCCCTCTTGCTGATCTTCCTTCCTGTCAAGTGGTCCTTGTGGTAGAATCGGCAATGGCGCCACTAGATGACTGGACCGACGAAACTCTCCGCTGGCAGTAAAGACGTCGACGACTCGAACTCTGCCATCTGGTCCGGGATACAATTTAGTGACTCGACCCACGACCCATCGGGTTGGCAGCATGTGTTCCTCCTTTAACAGGACCATTTGACCCACACTCAGATTGTTGCTCGAGTCCTTCTTCCATTTGTGTCGTAACTGCAAAGAATGTAAATATTCCGCCGACCAACGTTTCCAAAATGCTGCTGTGGTCAATTGTATCTGAAGCAGATTGGCATGGACATTAGTGTTATATTTAACCTCCATTGGAAGAGCGAGTAAGGATCTGCCAATTAAGAAATGTCCAGGTGTGAGGGGTAAAAGGTCTAGTGGATCCGAAGACAAGGGACTAAGAGGACGGGAATTCATGCAAGCTTCTATTTGAGTCAATACCGTACAAAATGATTCGAAATTTAAGGTGGTGGCCTTTAACACCTTGTTTAAATGAATCTTCATGGATTTAACCGCTGCTTCCCACAGCCCTCCCATGTGAGGCGCCCTTGGCGGGTTAAACTTCCAACGAATCCCTTCGGAGGCTACATACCGTAGTAGCTTCTCCTCATGAGGACGTTCGTAAATTAATTTTACTAAATTAACGAGTTCACGACTTGCACCGACAAAGTTAGTAGCATTGTCGGAATATATCGTATTGGGCCTGCCACGTCTGGCTACGAATCTTCTTAAACAATTTAAGAAATTTGAACTCGTTAAGTCTCCGACAAGTTCCAAGTGAACTGCCTTACTGGAAAAACACACAAAGACACAAACGTAACCCTTAATTATCTTAGAATTCTTATTGCAACCACTCTTCACAGGAAAAGGTCCTGCGAAATCTATCCCCACATGACTGAAAGGAAAATTCGCAGTGGTACGTTCAAGCGGGAGTAATCCCATTAATCTATTGTGTGACAGTGGTTTATTTCTGAAACAAATGACACATGAACGCACCACTCCTTTGACAGTATTATGTCCGGCCAATGGCCAATAGGTCTGCCGCAATAACGACAGTAAGGCTTGAGTACCCAAGTGAATATATTTCAAGTGCGCATCTCGGACAATCATGTGTGTAAGTTTATGCTTATTTGACAAGATAATGGGTGACGTTGATAGAGTTGTTCCCAGAGGAAGTCTACTTCCAACACAAATTAAATTCTCGTGGAATAGAGGGGACAATTTAGCTAATTTACTGCTACTGGGAATTGGATGTCCCTTGCTCAGCAAACGATATTCCAATGGAAATGATTCCATTTGCGATAACCTTATCAAATTATTTAAAGCATCTTTTAATTCTAAAGCGGACGGTTCGTTATTTTCTTTAACGTTTAATTGTTTATTCCTTAGTGGCCGACGAACATATGATAAAACTCGAAGGAGTCTTGGAAGATGAGAATGTTTATCTATCCAATTATTTTCCCTCACAAGGGTAGCGTTAGTGACTACCCTTCTCTCTGGAAGATCTATTGTGATCTCAGGAGGTCTTCGAGGCCATCGTGATTCGTCTAATTTCAACCAACTAGGGCCGTCCCACCATAACGAATTATGATTTAATTCTGATGGTTGAGTCCCTCGAGAAATTAAATCTGCTGGATTGTCTGTAGAGGAGACATGGTACCACTCAATGGGTTGAGATATTGATTGGATTTCGGCCACTCGATTGGCAACGAAGGTGGTCCATTTACATGACTCTCCTCTAATCCAATGCAATGCGACGGTTGAATCCGTCCAATAATATTTTTCATTAATATGAATTGTTAATTGGTCTATTGTTGACTTCATTAACTTTGATAATAACATAGCGGAGCACAGCTCTAAACGCGGAATAGTTACAAAACTGAGCGGAGCGACTCTCGAACGAGAACACACAAGATGACATTTGGAATTTCCCAATTGATCAGTACATTTTACATAAATACAAGCACCATAAGCTTTCTCGGATGCGTCACAAAATCCGTGTGCCTGTATATTAATGACATTATTTAGTATTATCAATCTAGGAATTTTATAAAGTTTCATGACTGTATTGGATAATTGACAATCTTTCCATTTTTTGAAGATTGTCTGAGGAATGAATTCATCCCAACCAATGGTTTGTTGCCAGACAGATTGCATTAATATCTTATAATTAATTAACAATGGAGATAATAGTCCTAATGGGTCGAAGATCTGACTAATTACTGATAAAAAGTTTCTTTTTGTTATATTGTCAGTCTCGACTTCGGTTTGAACCTTAAATACAAAAACGTCTTCCCGCGGTTTCCAAAATAAACCTAAAGTTTTGTGTGATTCGTTAGAGAAGTTAAAATCTGAACAATCGTCAGCTTTAACATCCGTGATTATATCGGAGTTGTTCGATGTCCATTTGCTTAAGGGCATACCGGCTGATAATAATATGGTTTCCAGTTGAACCTTTAATAATTTACCAGCTTCAATAGTATTAGTTCCCGTGAGCAAATCATCAACATAAAAATCACGTTCGATCACTTTACTAGCGATGGGATATTTGTTTCTATTCTCCTCTGCTAACTGATTTAGACATCTAGTAGCTAAAAATGGGGCTGAAGCAGTTCCGAATGTTACTGTATTAAGCTTGTAATGCTTGAATTTACTCTGGGGATCTGTTCGCCAAATGATTCGTTGTACATTTTTATTTTTCTCTGCTATTTGAATCTGTCGGTACATCTGCTTAATATCCGCAGTAATCACGTATTTATGGAGTCGAAAGTTGAGTAGTAAACTTAACAAATCTGATTGGACACTAGGTCCCACCATCAAAATATTATTTAGTGAGATATTAGACGTTGTCTTTGCGGACGCATCAAAAACTACACGATATTTAGTGGTAAGGCTAGACTCCTTAACCACGACGTGATGAGGTAAATAACAATGAACCTCATGTGCCTCCGGAGGTTCACACTCTGACATATGTCCTAAATTTATGTACTCTTCTAAAACTTTATTGTATTCCATTTTTAAATTATTATTGGCTAAAAAACGTCTTTCCAAAGTTTTGTGTCTTTTCTCCGCAATGTGCAATGAACTTCCTAATACTACCGGGGAATTTTTATATGGTAAAGCTACACAAAATCTACCGTTTTTATCTCGTGATGTGTGTGCTTGGAAATGTTCCTCACATCTTTTCTCCTCAAGAGATTGATGTTTTACCATAGGAACCTGGTCGATCATCCAAAAGTTTTGAATGTGACTGTCTAATTGACTTAAGCCTATGTGGCTCTTCCCTGGAGCATTATTTACTTCGGGATATGGACCAACTATTGTCCATCCGAATTCGGTATCCTTTAAGATAGGCATACCTTTTCCTAACTGGATGGTTCCTGCTTTCATAGCATGAACGCAAATCTCGGCGCCGAGCAAGAAATCGATTGGCGTCGGTTTATTCCAAAGGGGATCTGATAACTTAATTCCCGCTGGTATTGAAATTAACTGTTGATCCAGTTTCACAGTTGGAATTTCGCCAGTAATTTCTGGTAATACCAAACACAACACTTTGGTTGAGTAATTAGTGGTTGAAGACCTTATGGTCACCTTGGTGATGTGACGAATGCTACTTTCTTGATTAGCGATACCTACAATTTTTTGAGAGATTTTCTCTAATTTGAAGTTATTCTTCTTAGCGAAAGATGTGGTAACATAGTTGACTTGTGAGCCGGAATCTAATAATGTGCGACCCTTAACGACCGTTCCATTGGACGTTATAATGTCTACTTGTACCGTCGGTAAAATTATCTCCCTTTGAGAGAAATGAGTAGAATGAGCATTAATTGACTTCCTTCCCGTATTATTGGAACTAAATGTATCGTCCTGATGCAACAAAGTGTGATGGTTTTGTTTGCACCTTAAGCAATTATAGTTAGACTTGCAATTTGTTATCTTATGCGATGAATTTAAACATTTAAAACACATGTTATTAGATTTAACGAATTCATTTCTTTCCATACTGGATTTTGCTTTGAATTTATCACATTTGCCTATGAAATGATTATTTCGACAAAATGCACATGCGTTTACCTTACTTGATGGGTTTTTATTCGCGACATGAGTTCTCCTGATTCGTTGACGGTTATGAGGGAATTCTTTCACCGTAATTACAGATGCAGTAGATTGTAATACGTTACATCTATTCTGCAGAAACGTTTCTAACTTCTCGTACGGTGGCATTTCTCTGTCAACCAGAGATGTTTCCCAGTCCTTTAATAAACTAAATGGTAATTTCCTTAGAACTAAACATGTTACCCATGGATCTAAAATTTCTCTCGCGTAACCCAATGATTCAATGTTTTTAATACACACCGTTACCTTATTTAATAGATCTCTCAATTCGATATGTGATTCCTTTGTGATTAATTTTAAGTCACAAAGTGAGTTGATCCTAGTTTTAAGATTAAGTCTTGGTAAATTGTATTGCTTGTCTAAAATACTCCACGTTATTTCATAATTGTCTGAGCTAATATCTAACCCTGATACAGCTGCTAAAGCGGGACCGAGTAATGATTGATGCAAATATAGTAATTTCGTGACATTCGAATATTCCGTTTTGTTTCCTATTATATTCTTAAAAGCTTGTTGAAATGATTGCCATTCAGATGGATCTCCCTGAAATGTGGGAATAGTCAACGTCGGTAACTTATCTCTAGCAAATTTAATTGTTGTTTGCTCTACTTTTAGTTGATTATTTTGAATGGATTGTCTATCTAATGTCGCTTTAAGATTTTGAATTGTCATTGAAATCATGTCGAACTCTTCGTCTATTTGATCCGCCTGCTCTATATCTGTGAGGTTATCTAAATACTCATAATGGAGTTTATGGAAATAGTCGTATGCTTTTTCAATAATTTGATACTGTCCTTCATTTATTTCGGAGGTTCTTTCTATTTTTCCCTTTAGTCTTTTTAACGCGCCCGAATACCTTAATTCTATTGACGCCATTGTAACTTCTACTTTATTTTCTTTCGCTAATGTTTTTATCGATTGAGTCTGACTTCGAGTCTGATGTATTCTAGAGCTTGACCTGTCTCTAATAAGTTCTACGTCCCTAGTTGGATTTCGACCTTTATGCGACTTGGAAGTCGAAGCTTCTATTTCCTCGTTTTCAGCACTTGACATTTATTTCAGAAAGTTGCACTATTTCGTCTCATAAATACAGTTATTCTCTACTATAGCTGTCAATTGAACTATTCGTAGAGATAAGGTAATAATATTCAATGATTAACCGTGAATCTTAATATTCTACTTTAACTATTATCACCAGAATCTATCCAACATATTTTGGAAGAAATAACAACCCTAAATTGGTGGGTGCTTGATTTAAACCACTTTGGGGCTACAAGTCTTGTGATTTATTTTAAATCACCACTGTTTCATCACACATTATGAAACAAAGAGATCTACCGATGTATGAATATACCGGTATGTACTTGGTTTAAGCCACTTTGGGGCTACAAGTATAATTCCACATTTATCGTGGAAGGGGGGGGGGGGGAGGGTGTTTCTACACACATTAAGAAACAAAGATCTACCGATATGAATATACCGGTATGTACTTGGTTTAAGCCACTTTGGGGCTACAAGTATAATTCCACATTTATTGTGGAGGGGGGAGGGGGGAGAAAGTTTCTACACACATTAAGAAACAAAGAGATCTGCCGGTATATGAATATACCGGTATGTACTTGGTTTAAGCCACTTTGGGGCTACAAGTATAATTCCCCACGTGCTTTGCTAATTTTACACTACATCTGATTTTACACTTTTAATACGAAATTCGATGCGACCGATGAAACATTCCTTCGTAGCGCGATATTATTTTATACAATCGCGTTAATTAATTGTTATACTTTAAAACATATTTTTAAAAACTGACCTACCCACATGATTGCCTTTTGAACAGATTGCCTGAGATTGAATACATTCACTTACTTGAATATCCTTTACGATGTTTATGTGATCGTTCCGATAATTTTGGATTACCTCTGTGTCCCATGCGTCTTTGTAGGTTATGTTTTTATTTATATATTTTCTGCGTCAATCACGCGGTCATGTACCTCTGTACATCAATCAATATATTGCTGAAATAGAAGCAAACATGTTATTAGTATTGGAAAGGTATGGATAGTAACAAAGGAACGATACCGATTTCTTAATTGACATCCATTTTTTCTCGACCACGTTTTTTCCTATTGGTTTGTCCGTTTGGTGTTGTGGCCTAGGTTACTGGTGTCCGGTTCGAAGTGACCATCATGGAAAAGACTTCGATAATGGTTTGATGTAGTTTATTGAAATGTAAAATTTGCACGTGGTGGGCCAGCGGAGCGTACGGAACACAAGCTGTCCGTACGCCGTCTACTCGATGACTCTGTCGACCGTCGCGTATTTCCGCTTGGGCCGACACTAATGCCAACTCGTCAATAATGCCAATCGACAATCAGTTAATAAGACTGTTTGCCACACGTCATTACAAAAGTCGGAACATGTTCATAATACATCTAATACATAATATTAATTAAAGACTATCTAAAGTCGATGACCTAAAGCAGATTGTGTTTAGGTAATCTGTGTTTATACCTGAAGGGTATAGACATTTTGTTGTAATCACCGAGACTCTTCACAAGTGTGTTAGTATGGTTATTAGTGATTCTTTCATAGAATCTACTGGTTAGTTTGTTAGTAATGTCTGTAACAAACGGAATATTATATATAGCATGCAGTTTTTTCAGGTTAGTATATATGGGTGTATTATAAATTATTTTAAGGGATTTATTTTGTATTACTTGGAGCTTGGAAAGGTTAGTATTCGAGGCGTTATTCCATACAGGTGAAGCATAGGTTAATAATGGTAATATGAGCGCGCGATATAATTTTATTTTATTTAGCGTTGATAAAGAACTATGGCGATTAAATATTGGATATATTGAGGATATACCCCGCATCGCCTTGCATTTCGCTGCCTCAATGTGAGGTGCCCATCTCATTCTTTTATCAAACGTTACTCCTAAATATTTTATTACTGACTGCCATTTCAGACTTTCTCCAGAGGGGATTTTCAGATCTGAACTTGGCTTATGTTTTCTAACACTAAAGAATATGGCGTCTGTTTTGGTTTGATTAATTTGAATTTTCCACTTAGTGAAGTGTTCAGTCATTGTTTTAATTGCAAATTCAAGATTTTTAAGAATAGTGTCTGGTTTTTTGCTACTTGTGAAGCAAGCTGTATCATCTGCATATAGGGCTATGTGACAGTTTTTTGGAATAGGTATGTCATTTATATATATGGAGAACAAGAGTGGGCCAAGCAAGCTCCCCTGCGGAACGCCAGCTGCGATTATTTTTGGAGACGATAATTCATTATTTACGCTAACCACTAGCTTTCTACGAGTTAAGTACGATTTGATGATGAGAATTAGGTGGTTTGGTATTTTGTTAATAAGGAGCTTATGAATGAGTCCATCGTGCCAAACCGTGTCGAAGGCCTTTTCTATGTCGAGACATACCATTCCGGTACTTCTCTTCATATTAAAGTTCTTCGTCACGTGTTCAGTTAGTCTTGTTAGTTGTTGGGTCGTGGAATGTCCAGTGCGAAATCCAAATTGTTCATTTATTAATTTCTTATTTACGACTTTAAGTAAACGTGTGTAGATTATTTTTTCCAGAATTTTTGAAAGCGTGCAAAGTAAGCTAATGGGTCGATAATTGGCCGGGTTTTTTGAGCTTTTATCGGGCTTAAGTATGGGAATTACGTTGGCTGTTTTCCAGTATTCTGGGAAATACCCGGTGAGTAAACATGCGTTGAATATTTTAGATAGTGAGACTAAAGCTTTAAATGGAAGTTGTTTGATTGTGATGTTATCTATTGAATCTCGCCCAGGTGCCTTTTTATTTTTTAAATTACGTATTATATTTTGGATTTCACACGGATGCACCAATTTTATATTTTTAGTACTGTTAGTGGGAGTTTTTGTGATGATTTTAATGGACCGGTTGACTTTATTATGCGTTGGTATGTGATTGTAATGTTGTGTGAGTGTGTGATGTTTTTGGAAGGATTTTGATAATAGTTCTGCTTTGTCGCAATCACGCGTCACTGAGATTCCTGCATCATCTAATGGAGGAATCGAGTTTTTTGTCCTGCGAATCGCTTTAGCTAATTTCCATAGAGAGCCATCAACTGAGCTCAATTTTTCTAATTTTTTAGACCAAGCTTCATTTTTGATTTCTTTGATTCTAATTTTAATTTGATATGTGAGCTTATTAATTAATGTTTTCAATGCTGGATTTTTTGATGTTTGCCAAATTTTACGGAGTTTATTTTTACTTTTAATTAGATTTGCAACAAAGTCAGTTATCTCTAATTTGTGTTCAATGTATTGTGTCTTAGGTATGTGAAGGTGTTTGGATCGAGTTATTGATTCCGTTAGGTGTATTATGGAGCTGTCGATTTCGGTTTTGTTTGTGAGTGTGGTAGAAGTTATAATGGTTTGGTCATTTATGTATGACTTGAACTCTCGCCAGTTAGCTCTCCCGTAATCCCAACTATGCTTGATGATTTCCTCGGGTTTCCCGTCGATTGAGAAGATTATCGGGAGATGATCAGACGACAGGGTTTGAAGGGCATTTGGTGTCGATATTTTTGGGCAGTTCTTGACGAGGACAAGATCTAGTGTGGATGGTTGTGAGTTATTTGTGGGATAGTGTGTGTATGTATCCGGATGAAGTAAGATTGTATCTGTTAGTTGAATGTATTTATAAAGAGTTGTGCCTTGTAGGTCAGTGTTTACGCAACTCCATAACGGATGTTTGGCATTAAAGTCACCAGCTACCACTACCGAACTACCAATGTTAAATATTTTGTTAAGATCGGATGCCAATAATCGTTTTTGGGGAGGATTGTAAGCGGATGCTACTATGTGATGGGTGTTGTTAATTGTTAGTTCGATGGCGGTTAGTTCTAAATTTTTTAGTGGCGGAGTTATTACGCGACAATGTTTAATTGACGATTTTATAAAAATGGCAACTCCCCCTCCATGCTGTTCTCGGTCTTCGCGATAGCAGTTAAAGTTAGGTAGGTTAATACGGATATGAGGTTTTAAGAAGGTCTCGGAGATTAAAACTATGTCAACACAGTACTCACCGATCGCCGACTCTAGTTCGTCAATCTTATTCTTAAGTCCACGAGCATTCCAAGCTAGAATGTTCAGGCGCCTCCCGTTAATCAAAGACATCGAGATATTCGACAAGCATGAGTGCCAGCTCTAGTTTGTCGGTGCAACCGCTGGCCTTGGCACGAATCTCCTGGAGGATCTTCAACATCTTCGTCATAGACGCCATGGAAGTTAGGTCTGTTGTTGGTTGAATGTTGGGATTGGTTGGTTGGTGGGGTTTTTTAGGGATATTTGGGATATTTGGTGAAGGAGTTTTAATGGTCGGTAGCTTTGGGAAGTTATGATCGTTAACGACCGGGATATTTTGTGGCTGCGCCACTGGGAGTTTCCAAGGGTTGGCTTTGACAATCGATGCTCGATTCTTCCTCGATTCCAGCATTTTCAGATAGCTCTGTCTTTTTGGACAGTCTTTGAAGTTAGCGGGGTGAGATCCTGAACAGCCTGAGCAGACAGCAGGGGTAACTATTCCTTTATTGCATTGTGCGGTGAGGTGAGTGCCGGCACATTTGACGCACTTGGCCTGCCGATTGCAGTTTTTCGCAGCGTGTCCATATTCTTGGCATCTGAAACATTGAGTAATATTTTGTGATTTACTAGTATATTTAACGACACTGACCTTTGTGTAACAGATGTACCGGATTTCTTTAATCTTCTTTGCCGATACCGATGGCTCGAAGAACACCAAGTATAGCTCGGTGGCGTTGCTCCTAGGCTCCTTCGTCTTCATCTGTATGACTTTGGTTACAGGGAATCCCTGTCTGATGATGTCATCTTTAATATCAGCTTCCGGCAATTTCGGCAAGCCACGTACGACACTTTTTATTTCCTTTTCCTCCTTCCTGGAAAAGGTATGGAATTGTCGGTCTGGTGTCAATCCATCCCGAAGTTTTTTAAAGTCTTCAAGACTTTTACATTGTATCTTGACATTATTTTGACCAATGTAAGTCATTGTGAAGTCTTTTATAAACTTCTTGATCGACTCGATCATGCTGCCGTGAGTGCCAGTAGCTGTCATGATGATGGGCGGGATTCTTCCACCGCTTCTGGGGACATCGGAAACTTCCAAGAGCCCTTCAAATTTGTTTTTCTCCTGAATTTTAAATTCAGGAGCAACATCTTTCACGTTCTTTGCCGTATGTTTTGGAAACTGCCACTCGGTCTCCATCTGAGCGGTCTGAGAGCAGCCTGGTTGAGGAGCTTCGGTTGTAGTTATCAGTGTCTTCTTAATTCGCTTTTTCAGGTTGGATCCTCGCATGGTGCCAACATGTGTTCGTTTGGTGTTCGTTTAGTGGGGGGTGTTTGTTTTGTATGTTAAAAGGTGTGGGTTTTTTGACGGTATGGCGTATCGCTGTATTATGAGCGCTCGCACAGAGAGTACGTCTTCGGCACGTCCGTTCTCACGGAGTGTCGAGTGACGAGTCGAAAGTGAATTAAGTTCAGAAGGAATCTTTGTAATTCTCCTTTGTACCCTTTCGATACATGTAATGTATTTTTTAAAATGAGGATTCCATCTGCTAAAAGCGTATTCTAGTTTAGGTCTGACAAAAGTTTCGTTTATTTTTGATAATATACATATGTAGTTAAGTTCAGAAAATTGAATATACGTTTTATTACATACAAAAATGAGTAACATTTGTTCATAATATGGTTAATATGAGAGGACCATTTAAGGTCGCAAGTGATGATGATACCTAAATCTAATTGATGTTGAATGCAATTGATGAAATGGTTGTTTATTTTGTAGGAAAGATTTGGGTTATTTTTGCATAGGTGTAGTACAAAGCATTTCTTAGCTTTTAAAGTTAGAAGCCAAGTTTGAACGCAAACGCAAAAATGTAATTACTCGGCTATGTTTGTGTTTTCCTTCACATAACAACAACAACAACATCAAAACTAGCAAATTTTTTTCGATTCAAAGGATTTGAAGTCCCCGGGGGCAAAGATGCCGAGGGCGAAGTCCTAGGGGGCGGAGTCTCCGGGTGCGCAGACGCCGGGGGCGGAGCCTTAGGGGGCGCAGACGCCAGGAGCGAAGCCCTAGGGGGCGCAGACGCCAGGGTCGGAGCCCTAGGGGGGGGGCAGGCGTGAGGGCGTAGCCACGGGGGCGCAGGCGCCGGATTCTGGTATACATGTAATTTTGTATACATATAATTTTTTATAAGAGATGTAATATATTTGTTTACTCATAAAAAAAAGCAATTGAGTATTCAAATAAATTTATATAAAATAAAAATATTCAAATAAATTTAATAAAATTTTTACTATTAGATTAGTCATGTTTAAGTGGTTTAATTAAAAATACCAAGCGAAGCCGGGTAATACAGCTAATATAATATAACAAAAGAAGATAAAGGGATTACTTCACCTTTGAAAGTGAAACTTCACTGAGAAAGTGACTTAAGTTCAGAAGGAGTCTTTGTAATTCTCATTTGTGCCCTTTCGATACATGCATTTGTTTGTTCCTTCTGTGGATCGCACAAATATATTGGCAACGGCTCCTATGTATAGGGCGATATATCTGCCCAACCGGATTGCTGGTGAAATTGACCTCTTCAATATAAACTATGCTAATCTGGTTGAGTGGTTGTTGAGGAATGCCAATAGTTGTTTTTAACAATTGTAGATGTGATGATATGTTGTTGTTATTATTTTGTTATTGTTATTATTATTATTTTATTTTATTTTATTAATTGAAAAATCAACAGACAGGATGTACAGAGATAGGTATAAAAAAAACAAAAAGTAAATAAATAATATATGTAACATCCGAGTCCAATAATAGATTTTTACAAAAATGAAAAAGATAAATATAAGGAAAACAAATTAAAAAGTAAAGAATAAAGGCATGACAAAATATGTAGTACATTGCATAATTAAACTATAGTATTAAAATATTTGGAAAAGGTTATAAGATAGAATATAAGAAGAAATTGAAATTTACAAATATAAAACAAATGAAAAAGGTAAATACAAAATAAACAAATGAAAAGGAAAAGAATGAAAACTATAATATGATTAAATATGATTATTATGTAGTATTGTTATTGTGATGATGTTATGTTATTTTTATTTATTTTATTTTGTTACAAATCAGTATACACTCGCCATTACAGATTTGCTCCAATGCGACGGGTGTACGTTAACGAAATACATAATACATAAACAATCAGAAATCAGAAATACAGTAATACATACATATACAATCAGAATATATAGCATATAACAATTAATCAGAAATAATAATCATAGAGACATCTTTGGATTATTTTTAGATTCTTTTTTTGTATACAATTTTTATACATATAATAAATACGAAATTATAGAGATGTCTATAGAGATATCTATAGATTTCAGATTACTGTGTATAATTATTACAAACTATACACAGGCAGATTTTGTGACGACAGGATTAGATCTAATACCAATTTTCAGGAACCGTTCAGCAATGATCAGATAAAATTGGCAAACTCTGATAGAGAAACGATCGATTTGGAGTCACAAAACCCCCAAATCTAACCAGCAGTGGCGAGGACTCGAACCTATGACCTCAGTGGTGCTAAATATATACGCTACCACTAAGCCAAACTGCTGTATTGTTGTATTGTATTGTTGTAATTAATTGACTGGCCACAGTGACCGTGGCTAATATGTTAAATAAAATAAAAATAAATAAATAAAATATAACATCTCATGTACATATTACGATTTATTTGAAAAACCGCACTCATTTACGCTTTTTACGAAAATTTTCGTAGCGAGCAATCTATCGCGCGATAAATTGCTCTATTCAAGTGCCACTTATATGCCAGATGGTGTTGGATTTTTGTGTCGCAGCTACTATCAGGGTATAACAATGGACGCAGTTCAACATCGGGACGCGGAAAATTTTGGGAAAATCTGTTGGAGCTTCGCGAATGATCCGCCAGGTGTCGCTTCTGTCGTGCACTTGCGCAAGCACCGAGTGCCGTTCGGTGAGCGCCAAACGAGAGCTTTTCAGTTGGGCGCAATGGCCGACGCTGGTCGCACACCGACGCCGTCCCAGCATCCCAAACACGCGTTACTTATCTCGAAACTTACATAAGACAAGTTCTCGAAGAAACTGCACTTCCGGTGGTCCCCCCCAGTGCCCCGGTCTTTGAGTTTCCGTGCGAGTTTTTCAGTTTCGCAGTGCAAGTTTTCGCCTAGTCTCTCTCTCTCACTTTGGTCTTTGAGTTTTGGAACTGACGTAAAAGTGCATTTTGTGAATTTGTCTGTATTGTGTGTTTGGTTTATTTACATTTGCTGTTCGTTGGTGGTTGCTGGCTCGCAGCTGTGGCGGATTCTTAAAGTTTGAATTAACTTTTGGGAGGTGTTCTTGATGTGTAAGTGTTCTGATTATTTTTAATTTTATTGTAAAGTTGTATCGTGATTTATACTGGTATATATGATTTTGGAAATTATTTCAAATTAGTACCAAGTTTTAGAACTTTTCTGAATAAATGATTGTTTTCCATAAATATGACTTTTTGTTTTAATATAGCAATTTTTAATGAGAAAGTTTTTTAAAATAATGTATCGTGCTTTATACTGGTGTATATGATTTTGGATATTATTTTAAATTAGTACCAAGTTTTAGAACTTTTCTGAAAAATTTATTGTTTTCCATAAATGTGATGTTTTTTTTAATATAGCAATTTTTAAAGAGAAAGTTTTTTAAAATAATGTATCGTGCTTTATACTGGTGTATATGATTTTGGAAATTATTTTAAATTAGTACCAAGTTTTAGAACTTTTCTGAAAAATTATTGTTTTCCATTAATATGATGTGTTTTTTTAATATTAATAACATATTTCAATTAAAATTTCGATTGGTAAATATTGTGCTGTAATTATGCAGATTGCGTTGTAAAAACAATGGGTTTTTTGATATGATTTTTACAAACATACTTTGTTCATCAAAATGGCTACATAAAAGAACAATTTAAACGGTCAGTTTTTTGCAATAAACGGTCAGTAACTCTTTCAAAGGTTTTGTGATATAAAGAATGCTATGTATATAAGTAAAAATGAACCAATTTTTGGATTAACAGACATATTACATACTGATCATCTATATACTGACCAAATCTAATGAATAAATAAATACTGGCCTACATATATACATATGTATGTAGAATAGTATGAATTAATCATATTTAAATAAATTTTAGTCAAATCTTTTCTAAAATGTGTAGAAAACTAGTGTATAATTTGAAAATTCAAACAAATTGATGATATTTTATTTTATTTATTTATTTTGTTAGAAAAATTTACAGTTTTGTTAAATACAACATTAATAACAAAAAAAGAATTATTATAAAAAAAACCATTTTAAAATTTTCGCATATATTATTTATTTTGAATGTAATAATTGTAAAGTATATATGTTACGAGAGACCGTTACGGAAATTAATTGATTTTATTAATTTCAAAGAATTTGAATTTTAATATTATAAAATAATAATAAGTATAAATCAAAATTATTCATAATAAAATATGAAAAAAATTGATTTTCCGCATTTTAAGGCATTTCGGGTCATTTACCGGTAAACCGGTATTTTAAATTTCAATTCAACGTCATGATGATGATTTTTTTTGATTTTGTTGCTTTTTTATCGATTTAATAATGGTTTGTTGAATACTTAAAATCACAAATAAATTGCATCAAAAATAGACAGTTCTTAATAATTCTTTTTACGGACTTGATTTATTGAAAATGTCATTAGAATTTTAAGAAAAAATTAAATCATATATACATATATTCAAATGAGGTATCGCTTATACTTTTATTATATATGTTAATAATATAATTTAAGCTAAAATAGGACACATTCTATATATTCATAAAATAGGTCAAATTCTCTCAAACGAAATTATGTATATTTAAGATTACATCATATATGTATATGAATATATATTACGACCAAATATTTAGCTTGGTATTCCAAATAATTCTTCAGCAATTCTTTGTGTCTGAAGTGCCATATAATAAAACACTTACTCTTAAAGTAAAAGCTCTTAACGTTTACGTAAAAGAAAATTGCATTTTACGTATACAAATGTGGAATATATTTTATTTAATAAAATTCCGTTGTAAGGAATCCGTTCTTATTTTAAATTCTTTCACATATAAAACATGACTATTGAGTATTTTTTTAGGAATTTATCAATCATGCATATTTATATTGATGTGAATTTCGCAAAACACGTCTCTAATTATGTCAAATGTCGTATGTATAAATTTCAATTCAATTTTGATATATTTCACTTGTTAGAAATTGAAATATTATTCACGTAAATCAGTGTCGTGCGTTATGTAACGACATATGTATGAATAAATTTAGTAATAAAAATAAAACAAGTTGAAATTCTTTGAAATTTAAAAACCATCATTAGAATAATCAATTTAAATATATTCCGTTGTTTGGCGACGTTCAAATGCCTAATTAGATTTTTCTTTAAATCCATAGCGTATAAATATTAAATATCACATACAGAATGATTCAATGCCTGTTTTTTTTCTTCAATACTGCCATTTATTATTTACTTTTGTATCTTCATTATTATTTTTATTACTATCGAATCAGCACCTCTTTTTTGCGCCGACGATTATCGACAACGTTTTCCACGTAAAATGCTAATGGATCGCGGTTATTAATTTTTGAAGTAAAAAATATATGCATGTATATAATAAATAAAAATTAGTTTCTCAAACGACACGCAAAAACCAATCGAGCATATTCCGGTTCGCAAGGTTACCTTTGGAATACGATTTTGCACTATAATTTTGCCTAATTATATGAGCTTAGATCCAGTCAATTAGGCAAATCTGGACGGCGGGAAAAAAAGTCGATATTATTGTTCGATATAACCGTTTAGTTTGGGCAATTTGGGCTAGAAATATTTACGCGGTTTGTTAATTGAAAAAAGCACTTTACACTTCAACTCGAAACAACTGAGGAAATTTTCATATGAGTTCACGTAGGAGATATTTCACTTTTCATGAGAAAATGCTTTCAGTGGAATGTTATTACCATTATTTTTATAAAACTTACATATTTCTATTTATACTAGCCTCTTCTTACTTCACTTTCGATTATATCGTCTGACGAAATTTTTAAAACAATATAAATTGTATAATATCATCGTACATCAGACACTATTATGTATATTATAATGTAAAATAAATCTATATATATATATATATATATATATATATATATATATATATATATATATATATATATATATATATATATATATATATATATATATATAAATATATATATATATATATATATATATATATATATATATATATATATATATATATATATATAATCAGCAGCGTGGTCTAGTGGTGAATGTTGAATTATTTCGTACTTGATGTTACGAGTTCGATTCCCCGCTAAGTCTCGCTATTGGCCAGACCTTGATTTGTCTAGGTCGATCGTTTCTTATCAGAATTTGCCAATTTTTCTGATTTTCATTGAAACGATTCCTGTAAAATTGGCGTTTCTTTCCCAATTTTCTGTTGCGAGCCTTTAGTTATTGTTATATCTTAGGTTTCGCCATATTGCTCACCATAGACGTCTCTGTGGTTGTTTATCGAATATAAAATTCGTATTGTTACATGAAAGTTATTCATCGTTATTTATCGTATTGATACGATGTTTGTAATATCTGTATACTGACCATAGATGTCAGATATTATTTAGATTTACATGTGGGGTTTACCTGTTAAGCCTTTCTGGTATATTTGTAAAATAAAATTCTAGACACGTAAAATAAATATAAAAATCAATGTCTGTCTGTCTGTTTCGAATAGGCTCCTAAAACAAAGAACCGATTACGATGGAACTTTCGGGATTTGTTGTATGCATGTCCGGAAAGATTACTGTGAAAATAAAAAGGGAAAAAACCTCTTAATAACAATAATATTCGTAATTACGATTTTATCGACGTGAAAGTATGAAGCGCCAGTGTGTAGATAAGGAAATGTTTACGTTGGTAACCGACTTGCGCGCACGCATGCCAACGTACAAATACATTATGTACCACACATACCAACCTGACATTACGTACCACTCATAACAATCCTACATATGTATATAAATCAATGTTTGTCTGTCTGTCACGTATGCGTTCCTATACTTTACTATAATTTAATTTGATTATTAAGTATTAATTTGAAACTGAAACATTCACTTATCGAAACGCATCGAGAAACGGGAACGGGAACGGGAATTGCATGCGTTATTGTACGATGGAACAATGTAACTTTCAGGATTTATTGTATGCATGTCCGAGAAGCTTACTGTGAAAAAAAATCGGCCAAAAACGATAACGGAAACGGGAAAAACGGGAATGAGTGGCATTACAACGTAATAATTTCAAATGTTTTCACGTCGCGACATGCGTTGTTAGAGTAAAATAAAGAAATAATTGAATAATTTCAAATGTATTCGCTGTCTGCGTTTTTCCGAAAAATGGGAACAGGAACGAGAACGGGAACGAAAACGGGAATGGGAATAGAAACGGGAATTGCATGCGTTATTGTGGCATTGCAACGGGTTCAGCTCTACATATATAAAACGCAACGTGTATAGTTGCTTAGGCCAAATAGTAAACAAATTATTATTGAGTAATGAAATTATTATAATTATAATGCCTATTGATATTTTAATCAAGGAATTGTAATAAAATATAAATTCAAAGTAACTAAATTCGATGTATACAAAATTATGTGAACGAGTCTTTGAGATTCGGTGCAAATTTATGGTCTTGAAAATCAGCAAATCGCGAAGTAAAATGCATCTGAGTGTCATTGCTGACACTCTGAGCAATGACCATCGCTGAATTGTACAAATGTACCGACAGACAACAGCAAATATTTAATTTAGATGTATTATTCATCGTCACGATCCAGTCATCGACAGTTTTCGCTTTATCTATGTATGTACGTAATTGTTGAATTTTGTGATCACGTAAAAATTCAAAATTCACGGTAGTTTGACTGATTTGAATCCAGAATTCAGATCACGTTTTCATGCTTTTATATAAAATGTGTACATATTTGTATTTTGGAGATAACTTGAACACGTTCTTATTAAACTGAAATATAAGTATCAGCTTCTGAAATGTTTATGTATATCTATTACGTTTTAATATCTTGTCTTTTCCGTTTTAACATTGTGATTTTTTTCGAAATTTTAGATTGATCGGATGTTGTCTCCTCTTTTATATTTCAATTATAATATTTTCGCTTTTGAATTCGATTACCAACTAAAATTTAGGACCAAAACCACTCGACGGATTGGTTTGAAATTTTTTCAGATGTAATAGGTATGATGAATTTCATATACTTTTAATTTTTATTTGATTTTAGGATGAAAGTGCATATTTATTTTCAAATACTAAAGTTTTATCTGTTGTAAAATTAGTTAAATTCCGACAAGAACCTGGTAGTGAGCTATCAGCATTCAAATTCACAAAAAATGATTTTCATATGCCTTAAGATTTGATATGTTAGATAATTTTAACGAAAAATAACTGAAGATTGGGTCATGACGGTGAATGGTACTGTTTTCTTATACAACATACTAAATAAATGACGGTGAAAAAAGTAATTGTTATAAATTTATTTATTTATTTTTGCATACATATTTTTACATACATATATACAAATATACCAGGAAGGCTTAACAGGTAAACCCCAAATGCGCCTTCCTGGTCCACATAATTATTACATAGATACATGTAAATCTAAAAAATATCTGACATCTATCGTCAGATATTACAAATTTCGTATTAATACGATAAATAACGATGAATAACTTTCATGTAACAATACGTATTTTATGTTCGATAAACAACCACAGAGACATCTATGGTGAGAAATATGGTGAAAACTAAGATATAACAATAACTAAAGGTTCGCAACAGAAAATTGGGAAGGAAACGCCAATTGTACAGGAATCGTTTCAATGAAAATCAGAAAAATTGGCAAATTCTGATAAGAAACGATCGACCTTGACAAATCAAGGTCTGGCCAATAGCGAGACTTAGCGGGAATCGAACTCGTAACATCAAGTACGAGATAATTCAACATTCACCACTAAACCACGCTACTGGTTTAACTGTTTAGCCTGTGAGTTGTGAAGGGACGGTAGACATACGCGTTTGGATAGCTAGTTGTCATCGCTTCGATTTGACGCAAGATTTCGATGTAATTTTCAATGAGTTCGTTAATGAATATACCCCTCTAGCTTTATGTCGGATTCATTAACTTATTTCAATATTAGCTAACTCCCGTATTTCGGTAATATCAAAGCGACCTGAAGAGTGGAAGTGGTTCAAAATAAAATCACTAAGTTTTCGACTGAGTGAGGCTAATAAAAATCTTGTAAACAATACACATATTACTTAAACACAATAATTTGATTTCTACTGACAACTTTAAAGAGTTATAAGTCAAAAATCATGTATTATATATAAAGAACATTTATAAAAATTGTAAATAAGTTTTAAATTATCTAACATTAAAATAAGATAAGACTATAAATACAAACAAGAAAATAGTGTCTAAAATAGATAACTGGGTCAGTAGCTATTAGAAATACATACACAAGATGTATTGTGAATATAATTTACGAACAATAAACAGCATTAAAGAAATCAAAATTTCTTGTAGATATCTATTATGATACGTATACATATATACGTTTGTCACAGTTAAAGTTTATTTTCCAGTTGTAATATATTTTGAGTAGTTGAAATATATTCCATCTAACCTGGTATCAACTGCTGTTATAGTTTAAATGTATTTTCAGTTGTAATATATTCCGTCTAACACGCATAAGTTGATTCATATGGCGAATTACATTCCAGCTGGTCAAAATATATTACTCCTGAAAAAACAGTTCAACTATAAGCTGGTACTTCGGTAAAGTTTTCATGAAAACGTCACTCGACTATTAAATTAAATTAGAAAGTCACATTCTTAAAGTTATCGATATATAGATCTCATTACTTTTATTTGTAAAACCTAGCAAATATTATCACATTATTAAATTCTAAAGCATTCGTAATAACAACAGAGCTGTCAAAACTTAATTGTTATATGTATGTAAAACAACTGGGACACATTGTTGAAAGTATATTTGTGCTTGTAAGGATATAATTTACTAGTTGTTTTACCCGGCTTCGCTCAGTTTTTCTAATATAAACAGCTTAAACGTGGCGAATCTAATAGTAAACATTCATTTTTTTTTATTATATTTATTTGAATCGAAAAAAATATAATATTCAACTAATTGAATTGTCGTCATAGAAATTTTGTTTTGTTTACGAAGTTCCCAAACAAAGATACCAAAGATACATATATACATACTTACATAGAGAGTCTCTTTCGAAATTATATATTAGATTAGTTGAATTGCATTCGAATAAAAATGAATTAAAACGCCAGTTGGAATACATATGTATATAGCCAGCAGTGTGGCTTAATGGTAGTGTGTATGTTTAGCAGCAAGTGATCATTGGGTTCGATCCGCCATACTGCTGGTTAGATTTGGGGGTATTTGTGACTCCAAATCGATCGTTTCTTATCAGAGTTTGCCAATTTTATCTGATCATTGTTGAAACGGTTCCTCAAAATTGGCAAAAAATCATCTTTTTTGTTGTCACAAATCTTCTGTATTTATTGTATGTACAATTTGTAAAAATGATGTACAAATCTAAAATCCATAGATGTCTCAATGGATTAATTATTTAATTAATTGTTATTTCGTGTTCTTCAGCTTGTGGAAATACAGTGATTTATGTAATGCTACAGTATTTGTAATTAATTGTCCAGGAAGGCGCATTGGGTTCTTCCTGTCAAGCCTTCTTGGTATATATCTACATCGGTCTCCGTGACGAGACAGAATGTTACATTACAGAAAACGCAAATATCGGAAGGCAAAGATCGAAAATCGAAAGATCTTAAGTCGAAAGATCGAAAAAAAATGGTGCATGGTCAACGGTACATACTCACTCAATTTACGCGAGCAGGATACAACAGGAACAAGAGGAACAGGCTTTTCCTCCCGTATTAATGTGCGCGCGCAGAATACGGGAGGAAAAGCCTGTTCCTCTTGTTCCTGTTGTATCCTGCTCGCGCAAATTAAGTGAGTATGTACGTGAGTGTGTACCGTTTACCATGCACTTTTTTTTTTGATCTTTCGAATTAAGATCTTTCGATTTTCGATCTTTGCCTTCCGATATTTGTGTTTTCTGTAATTTAACATTCTGTCTCGTCACGTAGACCCCTACATACATATACATATGTAAAAATAAATAAAATTACAAACGAAAATACACTTCCACTGTAATATAACATAAAATCAATAGATGACTGTTTTTTACTAAACATCATTTAATTGATCAACGATCAAACATTGTTATCTTTAAAAAAAAAAAAACTTATATTTAATTAGGCCTATCTCACTAATGTTCAATAGCTATCAAAAATCGTGTCAAATTCATTCATAATATTATAACATTTATGAAAAGTTATGATGATTCGTATTGGGAACAAACATAAAAACACACTTTCAATTAAATATATTATGTATTTATTTGTATTATTATTATTGATAAGTCGTAAAGAGAAGACCTCCGTGTGATGGAGCTGATTATTTTCGAGACGCCAGTAGTAGTTACGCCATTGACATTATTTACGAAACGTCGACATTGACATTATATCTGGGCAGAAAATAGACAACGGCCGTTGTTGTAAATCTGACGTTATATCGAGCGTGTAATGGCGCGTTTAAACCGGCATGTCAGAACGGAAACGTGAGCGTTGACCCCTAATTGCGACACGGAAAAACATGGACACCTGTTGTCGCATGTACATATGTACGTATACATATGTATATGCATGGCGAAATATTCGCAACAATCGCGTTAATGCAATATACAGGTACCTGTTGTTTTTCATTGGGTCAAAGGTTACATATTTTGGGTATAATATGTATGTACATGTACTTCGGAGTAAGATACGGTCGGTGAAGGGGATGCTGAGCCGTTAATATAAATTAGAAGCGTCTGGCGTAACATACGCTTTATTAGCAGTCAATTAATCAGTCAACTACACGTTGCAATTTGCTCGCGCGTACCGAGTATCTAATTCTGGGTTATGCTTTCGCTAGATATTCGAATTTATATATGTAACTACTATCGTTGATAGAAATGCTAAATATGGCATATATCAGGCAATAACTCTGCGGGGGTGATGAAGTCGTAAATTAATTTCCATTGAAGTGAATAAACGACACTTAAAAAACAGTCATTCTTAAACAAATTGATGCCCTTTTACACATTGTATACATTGTAGTTCAAAGTCTAAGTTCATAAATTTTTTGTAAAAAAAAAATCAATATAAAAAATATGTGGTTGAGGTCAACGCGTCGCAATAGTGTAGTAATATATTTCAAAATTAAGTAATTGAATGAATCAGTGCAATAATAAATTTTATATATTTTATTTTTTACATACATACATAGATATATACCAGGAAGGCTTGACAGGAAGGCCCCAATGCGCCTTCATGGACAATTAATTACAAACAATGAAGCATTTTATTATTACATAAATCACTGTATATGCTGAAGCTGAAGAACACGAAATAACAATTAATCCATTGAGACATCTATGGATTTTAGTTTTGTACATAATTTTTCCAATTGTTCTTATAATAAATACAGAAGATTTGTGACAACAGGAAAGATGTTGTTTTGGCCAATTTTGAGGAACCATTTCAACAATGATGAGATAAAATTGGCAAACTCTGATAAGATGCTGTTGCGTAGGGGTGTGTGGAGGATCCAAGAAAAAGGCCTTAGTCGTTTCACAGCATTTATTGATGATTAAGGAGATACACGCACTGGCAGTGCTCAGTCCAGAATGACATGATATCGCCTACGTACCGCCTTATAAAGGGTAGATCTCTCAGGACGCATAATCTGTTTACCTGTTGTATAGTCACGTATTTGGATATGTATTTCCACGACATTGGGTCTCCCCGTACCGATTCTGAGAAAGGACTAATAACGGTCATTGTTTAGCCTAAATGCACTTAGAGTCCAGATATAATCCTGGAAGTAAGTGAAAGCACTTAGTTAATCCGTTAACAGATAACCCTTGAACGGTCACATAGTCGCGGCGTACGTAACAATACGATCGATTTGAAGTCACAAATACCCCCAAAATCTAACCAGCAGAATAGCGGATCGAACCTTTACTGATCACTTGGTGCTAAACATACAAGCTACCATTGAGCCATATTGCTGGCTATGTATATGTTACAGTGAAACTGTTATTGTCAGTGAAATAATAATTTCAATTTCTTATATAGATTATAAAATTATAGAGATTATAATTTCACTAACTCAAGCAGTGAGTATGGTTATAACAATTGATTTAAAATTTCATTTTATAACAATGGAATTACAAATTAGATGTCAGTGAATATGTAATTTGAATTAAAACGTACGAATTCGAATTACAACGTATGAATTCGAATTATAACGTACGGATTCGAATTACAACGTAACACCAACCCTAATAACCTAATCTTAAATAAAAAAAACAAATGCCTAACTTAACCTAACCTAACCTAACCTTAAATAAATAAAACCAACCCTAATTTAACCTAACCTTACCTAAACTTAACGACTTCATCGCCATAAGCACACCGGTGCACACTTCTTCGCATTTAAGGCTATGAATTGAAATTAATTTTGGTTTCTTCCCAGTGACATCTAAAAATATCCTGTGATACTAATGAAATTGAAAAAAGTCAATATTTTCCCACACATGCGGCATCAAATAAAGTCAAATCGAAACAGATAGTGAAGCATGAGGAGAGTGGGAATGGACAGGAGCGGGGTTGCGAGAAGGGCATGTGAGCACGAGTTCGGCATCGGAATGGGGATGGAGAAGAGCGGGTTTATGACGTGGGGTGGCGCGATTTGTGTCGGCGACGCACTATCATCCAACTGTCAAAAATCATAATTTCACTAATAGGGGCCATTGAAAATGTAATTGGATATGATTTCACTGAAACGTCAGTGACATTATAATTACATTGTAACATACATAATGTTTAAAATTATGTACAGATATAAGCGAGGCCATCGCGATGATAGTATAAGGCAGTCCTATTTGTAGAACTGTCATAATTGTAATAGTAGATTGATTATATTATATTAATCTTTTTTTAATTCATTTTAAGTTAATAATTGAAAGACATTTCTAATAAATATAATTGAGATTTAAATTTAATTTTTAAATGCTTTTTATTATTACGAAATTCTGTTCACAATACATCTTATATCTATTTTAATAGCTACTGATCTACTGATCATTTTCTATTTTACAATTTAATTTAATTTGGTTAGTAATCATAGTATTATATTATTCTAATGTTAACATACAGCATAATAGGAAAAAGAGCTCAAAAACCTATTTACAATCCTTATAAGAGATTTAAATTTGAAATTTGTAATATGCATGAAAAAAAAAAAAAAAAACAATTGAATTTATTTATTACCTTCACGCGGAAAAAAAGATGGCGACGCCATTCGGTGTCAGAATTTTTAAATTAAAACGCGCAAATAAAACATATACATATGTACATAGATACAGTGCGGATTCTGTACGTGAAAAAATTCTTATAAAATTATAGTTTGTGGATTGCAATTGCAATGCGCGTTTCGCGAACACATTCGCGAATTGGTCACATCAAAGTATCGTGTTCTCGTCGAGTATTCTCATTCGAAATGCATTTTATTTTCGAGATAAATCTTCTCGATTGCTGTTTTCGATCAATCATTGAAACCGTACAAGTGAAGTCTTTGTGTGTGTTCAAATTCAAATATCAAAACGCGTGTCAACAGTGTGGTTTTGGATCAGCTGATGATTTCCGGTAAGTACATGAATTTTGTCTCTCATCGGCTATTGTATTTTTTTTGTGACAAATTATTAACTGACCCAAGCGAGTTTATATTTTTATTTTATATATATTTTCATTGTGATTGAATTACACTGAGTAACAAAAAACGACGTTTTTTACCTACCAATCTTTACTACATATACATATATAGGTAAATTGAAACCATTGAATTCGAATATGACGATAGCTTTATTGGTTTTTTCTCGTTTAAGAGATATGAGCGTTTAAAAAAATGTGGAATTTTTACATATTTATTTTATTACATTTTATATCAGGCCAATTACAAACAATGCAGCATTTTTATTACACAAGTCGCTGAATTACGAGACACTGAAAACTCGCAAATTAACGAGACATCTATGAATTGTACATACATTTTTATTGTACACTTATCATACTCAAATAGTGGTGATATAGTAGGTAGAAGGTTTTCAGCCAATTTTCAATCGGGAAACGTTTCAACAATGAAATCAGAGAAAATAAGTCTGACCAGCAGCACTACAGATATACTCAGAAAAATTCTTTTCAATCGAGGTCGGCTCATGGGATCGAACCCGGCACCTCTCGGTGTTGGGCAGAAGCTTAACGACCGAGCTATGCTGCTGGCTATTTTTGGATTTTGCAGTCTTTAATTCAAAATCTAGTATTTTTATCTATAATAGTTATTGTTATATTGAAGATTGATTTTCTATCTCAATATATACATATATATATATATATATTTTTTTTTTTTTTATCTGAACGTATTAAGTCGAGCGGTAAATGATTCAAGTCTAACTAAAACTCATATTTATTTTTTATTTTATTTTCAATTAATCAAAGAGTATCAAATAACTTTATTCGCATTTATGAAATTATCATGTAGATATGACCGACAATTTCAATACAGTAATTATTTTTGAAAACACATTTGAAACTTATTGAAAAAATTGATTTTGCGCTTGGAATTGTCATCCGCTGAGTTGTCGTTGCGCCGAAAGGTCGGCGCTTAGTTGGTTTGCGCTGATTTGTCGTGCCACCATATTATTAAATATATAATTATAACATGAAACATCTGACATCTATGGTCAGACATTACAAACGTCGTAAACAATACGAATAATAACATTTATTATATAACAATACGAAATTTTTACATACAATAATCTGTCTGTGTGTCTCAAATATGTTCCTAAATCTATGAACCGATTACGATGGAACTTTCAGAACCGATTACGATGGAAGAAAAAACGGGAAAAAAACCTCTTAATATTCGTAACTACGATTTTACTGACACGAAAGTAAAGCTATCCCGCCTTCAACGCATCACGCCGCGAGTGTGACAAAAATCACGCCACGCCTACCTCGCACTCGAATGTACTGACCATTCAGGGCTGTACCACAAACACACAGCGGATGGCCCACATCAACAATTATATCTTTACCTATATATAAAATTGAATGTCCGTGGAAGGGAACGCGAATTATACCCGTTATTGTGGCATTGCAACGCATGCTGGGTTCAGTTAGTATTAAATGAAAATCAATTTGCCTACTATTCAAACTTGAGTTTGCTCATAACCAAACCGCGTCATATGTATGTACATATACATATATTTACTTTATTTTAATAAAACTTTCACAATTTATATATATATATATATATATATATATATATATATATATATATATATATATATATATATATATTTTTTTTTTTTTTATAGCATTTCATACAATCATACATACATATGTACATACATTCATATAATAAGATGGCGTCGAGGCCTATTGCCAAGTACTGAATTAAATCATACGCATATACGCACATATACTGCATGACAAATCGCACTACACTAAAGCTCCAAACGTGGGTGTTGATTTATACGTAAGAGCCTTACGCTAACCAGCCAGTTGGACGCCACTGGATCGTTTTAATTATCGTCGAATTTTGGCGCCAAAGCCCATGTATATGTATATTTTTCGGGTCTACGTGACGAGCCAGAATGTTAAATTACAGAAAACACAAATATCGGAAGGCAAAGATCGAAAATCGAAAGATCCTAAGTCGAAAGATCAAAAAAAAGGGTGCAATGTATTCTGCGCGCACATTAATACGGGAGGAAAAGCATGTTCCTCTTGTTCCTGTTGTATCCTGCTCGCGCAAATTAAGTGAGTATATATGTACGTGAGTATGTACCGTTTACCATGCACCCTTTTTTTTTGATCTTTCGACTTAAGATCTTTCGATTTTCGATCTTTGCCTTCCGATATTTGCGTTTTCTGTAATTTAACATTCTGGCTCGTCACGGAGACCGATATTTTTCATATACTACATATGCCATAGTGCCATGGCAGGTCAACACTATGGCCAAATGTGCACCTATCCAAACACGTTCTACAATGTAGGTATAAATATATGCATTTTATTTTTACATACATATATTTATTTATTTTATTTTTATTTATTTTTATTTTTATTAATTGAAAAATCAACAGACAGGATGTACAGAGAGATATATATATATATATACCATATATAGATATATATACCAGGAAGGCCTTACAGGTAAATCCCAATGCGCCTTCCTGGCCAATTACAAATTACAATTACAATTACAAATGCAGCATTTTTATTACAAGTCGTTGAATTACGAGACACTGAAAAACTCGCAAATTAACGAGACATCTACTAATTGTACATACATTTTATTGTACATCAATCATACTTCAAATAGTGGTGACATAGTAGGTAGGAAGGATTTTTAGCCATTTTTTTCCGGGAACCGTTTCAACAATGAAATCAGAGAAAATTGGCAAACTCTGATAGGAAACGATCAACCTGGAGTCACAAATCCAGGTCTGACCAACAGCATACTCTGAAAAATTCATTTTAATTCGAGGCCCGGGCCCAGGGATTGAACCCGGCGCCTCTCGACGCTAAGCTAGCCGATTTTGCGATGGCTTTAATCGGCTAGCCGATTTTTACATTAATTACAAACCGCAAGCGTATTGTATGCATGCAACAATCGACAAATCCAGGCTAGCCGATTTTGCGAAAGTGGAAGGGGATGCCGATTTTATTGGAGTTGTGTCCTTTTCCAATGTTGCTGAAAATTGCAATCATACTTTGGGGTGTGTTTTAATGTACCTTATAAAATTTAATGTTTCGCATTTCTGTTGTAAATTTCGTTAGAATCTCAGCGCGCAAAATCGTCTCTTTGTGAGATGGATATAATTTTACAGTAGGTACGTAATAATGATATTTGAGTATGAAAAAATATAACCCTTGGGGAATAAAATGCTTTTTTTTCCATTTCACCGAAGAAAATTTAAACCGTCACGGTTTTATTTGTATGTATTTATTTGTATTATATTTTTTTCTTTGGTGAGTGAGTGCGCGAAAAGTCTATATCGCGAAAACCCGCTTCGGCCCGTTTATTTATCCACTTTATAGCAACATCTCGCAAAATTGTTTATTATTTATAAGTTTGCCTCACAGTTTGAAGCCAGTGCCGAAATACGCTCTTGGAGTGAGCCTCTTTTATTGCAACGATAAATAAACGTAAAATTTTGCACACCGAGATGAAAATCATTCGTCGAACGTTATAAACTTGGGGCAGGAACTTTAAATGCTTTCGGTCAGTAACTGTGATGGTCAGTAGATAAAATAAACGGTCAGTTCATTGGCGTTAGTAGTTGAATAGATAAGTGGTCTTGTATATATGTAGATTGGTCAGCATTTTATATTTATTGGTCCGTAATTTAATTGAAAGTTCAGTTTATTAAGACAGTTATTTATTTAATATTTGGGAAAGGCGGCGTAACCGATGGAACCAATTTTAAATTTTCCCATGATGCCATTATCAGGCTGCCTCTAAGCGACATCTATGGTATTAAGCTTGCACATGTACATACATATAAATTTTGAAATCATATTCAAATAGTGGTGACATGGTGGGTAGGATGGTTTTTGCCAATTTGATGAGGAACCGTTTCAACAATGAAAATGCCGGGTTCACCACCATATGTAGCTTGGTAATAGCATTAGCTCAACCACCAAGCTACATATGTTGCTGGCTAAAGCAGCTGATTCGTAATTTGACGTATTCATATGAAGTTTTATTGCAATAAACAAAATGAAAAGACTTTTCGCAATAATTTAATTGGTTGGTTTTTTTTTCAATAAATGGTCAGTAACTTTTATGAACATTAGTGATAATTAAAGCCCGGACCCTGAGGGGGCCGTTTATTGTTCAAATGTTGTAAATGCATTGTTAAAGGTTTGCCGAACCTTTTTTACAAAGCATTTACAACAATTGAACAATAAACGGCACGCTTCCGGTCCTATCTCTAGTGATAATAGTGTATTATACAAAATCGCAGAGACAAAATCGCGCACCGCGTCGATATTATTTTTAATGTCCCAAATTAAAAATAATATCGAAGGATCAGCTCAAATTCAAAAGTACACTTTCAAAATAAATAAAAGATTCGTATTTTATCATTTATCGTATTCGTATTTTATGTTTTATCGGATTTTTTTTATACATTTGACTTGTTTTTAATATTTATATTACTTGTTTTTGTATTCATTTTTTTATATTCGTTATATATGTACATACATATGTATATGCGTTGCGCGATTTTGTCGCTGCGTGGTTTCGTCTTGCGATTTTATTTCCACGATTTTGTCACGCATGGTTTTATCGGGACAGCTAGGTATGTAGATTAATATTAACGGTCAGTAAACCGCTTAAAGACTTTAGTCGGCTAAACGTACGTACGTGATTATTTTAATATGAAATATCGAACTCGGTTGAATTTTCAAATTCATAAATGTTAAATATGTAGGTAAATTTTCAAATTCAAAAATATGAAATATAGTGTTATTAAATATATTTGCGATTCATATATACATATATATGTATATATATATATATATATATATATATATATATATATATATATATATATATATATATATATATATATATATATATATATATATATATATATATATATATATATATATATATATATATATATATATATATATATATATATATATATATATATATATATATATATATATATATATATATATATATATATATATATATATATATATATATATATATATATATATATATATATATATATATATATATATATATATATATATATATATATATATATATATATATATATATATATATATATATATATATATATATATATATATATATGTAATTTTTTTATTATTTAAAATCGATAATATAATATATGCGTGAGTAATGATTGTGATCGCGAGCGATTGATGAATTTTTATGAGCGAATCATCTTACGTTTCGATTATCATTAAATAGTGTCGTTTGCATACGTTTCATAATATATTATGACTCTATTGTTCAACGTTATGTATTTGTATGTATATATGCACACAAATATAAATATCTTTTATTTGTACAGGGTGGGTGCAAAAATACGGGTGGGTGCAAAAATATATATATATATATATATATATATATATATATATATATATATATATATATATATATGTAATTTTTTTATTATTTAAAATCGATAATATAATATATGCGTGAGTAATGATTGTGATCGCGAGCGATTGATGAATTTTTATGAGCGAATCATCTTACGTTTCGATTATCATTAAATAGTGTCGTTTGCATACGTTTCATAATATATTATGACTCTATTGTTCAACGTTATGTATTTGTATGTATATATGCACACAAATATAAATATCTTTTATTTGTACAGGGTGGGTGCAAAAATGCGGGCGTCCCGTCATATCTTTTCTTTTTTTATGATAAAATAAACTCTGAGGCGTCGAACGCTCGTCTATAAACCGCATCCGATAATAAATCAAACTCGTAAATATTCTTTTCAATATACATAATATGAAATATGCTATTTTGCTTTTGAGCCACATTGTATTTTCAATTAAAAAAAAAACTTTTTGAACTTTTGCCGGTTCAACACAATATCTTGCACTTTTGTACATGAGTTTCGTTTTGCCCAATGGAGCCAGTTCACTAAAATATAACAAATAAAAATGCTTGTGAAGAAAAATTAGGTTTGCAAATAGTATGCGTATCGATATATTATAAAAATATTTATAAAAAAATCTACATAATATACTGTTGCGTAGGGGTGAGTTCAGGATCCAAATGATAGGCCAAATTTGTTTCAAAGCATTTATTTAACGATTCAGGAGGTCCACACGGATCCAGCGCTCACTCCAGAATAATTTGATCTACCGTGTGTACCTCCTTATAAAAGACAAGTTCCACACCACAGCTTCCCCGATTCATTAAAGTGTCTGCTGTCTAGGCACTTAAAGGTCTACTCTGGCGAGTCTATTGTTTAGGCACCCAATCGCTTCAGGTATGTGAGAACTCCAGCGTATCCTTTGTTTGAGCCCCGTTAGCTTTATCCGGGGTCTCCATTTTATCACTCACGAATGCACTTAGACAGTGGATACTCTCTCATGTTCATACGTAGTCCAAATTCTGTTTTAAGTTGAATTTTAGACTTATCTGTAGTGGAATTTAGACAAATCTGAAGTTCAATTTATTGAAATTTCAGATTATGATAAACGCCGAAAATATTATTAAATACGGTACAAAATGACATTCCTTTGATTATATTGTTGCGTAGGGGTGGGTGGGGGATCCAAGTAAAAGGCCAACAGTCGTTTCACAGCATTTATTGATGATTATGGAGATACACGCACTGGCAGTGCTCAGTCCAGAATGACATGATATCGCATGACATGATATCGCCTACGTACCGCCTTATAAAGGGTAGATCTCTCAGGACGTCTAATATGTTTACCTGTTGTATAGTCACGTATTCGGATATGTATTTCCACGACATTGGGTCTCCCCGTACCGATTCTGAGAAAGGACTAATAACGGTCATTGTTTAGCCTAAATGCACTTAGAGTCCAGATATAATCCTGGAAGTAAGTGCAAGCACTTAGTTAATCCGATAACAGATATCCGTTGGTCTAAGTGCAAGCACTTAGTTAATCTGTTAACAGATAACCCTTGAACGGTCACATAGTCTCTGGGATTCTATTCGCTTAATCCGTGGCGTACGTAAAAATATTAAGCGGCATTGATTACTGAAAAACGTTCAATGAAATCAGCGTTTACTCGTTCGTTAACCGTGCGGTTATTATATTACGTATATTGTATTTATTACACGTTCTGTATTTTAGCACAATTGATTGGCAATTAAAAATTCATAAGCGAAACGAATTTGATCGATGGACTTTGAAAATATCGATAATTAACACATTATATTTGTAATGAAACGAATTAATTGTACCCTGGATGAGTTTTCGATTTAATGTTTAATTGATCGATGACTTTTGTATGTATGAGTTAGTTGAAAAAGTGACCTTCGAACGATGCGATTTCCACCGTTGAAGCTGTAACGAATTTTCGTGAAGTATTACATACGTTTATTGTCTGAATATTTAAATTTAAATGTGTTTAATAAAGACGATGTGTATTTTTTTTTTGTTTTAATTTGGATTAATTTCGTGCGACGTGAGGCCCACTTGAGATTCAATAAAGCGATGATATTGGCCTTCCGACGCCTTTGACACTGAGAAACTCGTTATAAGCGATGCGGTAACTCGTTAAATGGAAACCTCGTTACAACGCAACAACGGTCGTCTTCCGCTAATACCGAAAAAAATTAAAAAAAAATAAATAACAAGGCGAAAACTCGCCGACGGAAACTTTTGGACTTTAACGAGAAAAACAGACCTAATTCTGAATTTCATCGTCGAGTCGTCGTACACAGAAAAAAACCTTGTTTTTCTCATTAATCACTTTATGTTACACTTCCCTACCCCCCCCCCCCCCCCCTCTGCCCCCCTTCGGTGTACAGAAAAGTTTTTCGTTACTTAAAAAAGCGTTGAAAATATTATGATTAGATAAAATTACTTCCGCAAGTTGACTGTTCAAATATTGAGTTATTAAATGATAATAATTTGGACCGCTCTTTTTTTGAGATATTTTTGTAAAATTGAGTCGTAAGTTGAAAACGTTTACTTACTACGTACATTAAAATTCGAATAAATAAATCAGTCGGAAATTTTTGTAGAGTTGTTGTTTAATTAGAGCCAAGGGGAATTTGCGTTCATATGGTTTTACTACATATATGACACCCAGCAGTATAGCTCAGGGATTGCATTAATCGATTCTCGATTGAAGAAAATTTATTTCTAGTATTTTTGCAGTGATGCTGTTCAGATTTCGATATTTGTGTTTGCCAATTTATTGATGCATCAGAGTTTGCCAATTTATTTTATGTCATTGTTGAAACGGTTCCCCATCAAATTAGCAAAGCTATTCTACCTACTTTTGAATATGATTTAAAATTTATAATCTATAAATTTATATACGTTCAAGCTTAAAACCACATATGCCATTTAAAGCAATTTTAATGGCAACATGGTAAAATATAAGTTTTATTTAAAAATATAAAATTTTGGGAAATTATAAGACGGCCTATAAGGTGCCAAGCGGAAATTGTTATGTTGATTTGCATATGTATTTATTTTTTTATAAAGTAAAAGTAAAACCATGTTGAATTTACATGTTTCCCCAAAGCGTCACTATGGCCGGAAATATGAGAACAGAATTCAATAAAAATTAATACAATAATTAATAACTTAGGCCAATCGTCTCTCTATTTCGTATTTTCATATTTTATATTTCGTATAATCGTATTTTTTTTAAATAAATAAATAAAATATCTTTAAATAAATATACATATAATATATAAGTATGTACATATTTTATTTTGTTTTATTTTATTGTTACAAATCAATATTCACTCGTCATTACAGATTGCTCCAATACGACGGGTGTACGTTAACGAAATACAGAATACATAAACAATCTGAAATCAGAAATACAGTAATACATATACAATCAGAATATACAGCATATAACAATAAATCAGAAATAATAATCATAGAGACATCTATGGACTATTTTTAGATTTTTTTTTTGTATTCAATTTTTATACATATAATAAATACGAAATTATAGAGATATCTATAGATTTCAGATTACTGTGTATAATTATTACAAATTATACACAGGCAGATTTTGTGACAACAGGATTAGATCTAATACCAATTTTCAGGAACCGTTTCAGCAATGATCAGATAAAATTGGCAAACTCTGATAGAGAAACGATCGATTTGGAGTCACAAAACCCCTAAATCTAACCAGCAGTTTGACGAGGACTCGAACCTTCAACCTCAGTGGTGCTAAATATATACGCTACCATTAAGCCAAACTGCTGGTTTATATATATATACATATAATATATACGCCATTGGTATATATGTATATATACATATAATATATACCAATGGCGTAAGAAGAAGATTTAGCTTAATTAGTTTTAGAAGATTGAGCGATTTAGCTTAATTTGGGGTAATTTAGACTAGCCGAAAAATGAATAGAAGAACTTTGACCTATATTCGAATTTTTGAAACACAAGCAGTTTTAAAGATTAAGATGATAATATTTTCTTCTTAAAGATCAAATTTGACATGAGTTGTGTGTAATTTTTTGAATGAATACCTCATTACGTTAAAGAAATTCCTAAACTACAGAAACTAAATATATTTGTAAAATCAAACGCGAGATATACTTTATATATCCATATTCATACATATGTACATACATACGGACGCACAATTGGTAAACGGGAACTTGCCCGTGTCTAAATGTAATATACATATACATATGTACATAATATTATATTATGTAGTGTTATCTCCTCGACCCAGAGCTTCTCAAGTGCTTTCTTCGTAATCGAACTCGCCTTCTTCAAATGGAATGCCGGTTAAATTTTTATATATTATATGTATATAAAAATACATTACATAAGTTTTTGTTTATGTAGGTGCATATATTTCACATGTAAATTATTATTTTCTGAAGTGAACCTATTTTATTCTACGCCTTTGTTTTCAAACGGCGTACCGAACTTTCTATACAACTTTTTGACATATTTTTTCCGGCCTTTATCCCCGCGGAAGTGGCCCTAATTCAATTTATATTACATATATGTACATATGTACGTACGTGCTTTAATATTGTATCAAAGCGTGTGTATATTGTATCTATTTCATGTCACAATTTTTCGACATTTTGTATATACTCTTGAATATTTTATTGATATACCGGCTCGTCACATTCGACACGTGGAAGTATAATTTCAATACAATGTTATTGTATTATATAAAACGTCGGATAATTTTATATTCATATAACAATGAATATTCAAAATGGTTTCTGAAAATAGCTACAGTTTAGGTAAACGTTCTTTGTTGGCCGAAATGTATACTGTCCGATTAAATTTTCCATTTTGGCTATTGTTCCGGTGAATATTTTGATGAAATATCTTTTCGAAAGTTTTTAGCAGGACGGCTGTTCTATTCTGCGTACAAATTCGATTATTAAACAGTTCGAATTGTTGATATAATTCGACTTTCATTTTGTCTTGTCCCCTTTTGTAATAGTTTCCCGTCTATATTTCATTTCTTCACTTCACTCTACTATATGTACATGTATAATATTTATTTATCGCCTGAAAGTTCCGTCTGCCATGTAAACGTTGCGAAAAGTTTCGCCAAAGCCGCCAACTTTTTCAAGTGGAGATTAAATAAAAAAATAATTTCACGGACGCTTTGAGGAACGTCTATAAATTCAAAGAACAAAACGGTGCAGAATCATCCGCCGGAACGATCTGGTTATAGTGTTATATAGTTGTAGGTAAAAAGTTTTCCGGGTTTCGATATCAAGGTTTGACCTAGGCGTGCACGTAATCGACATGTCTATTGAACGTAAAAATGCGATAAAATTCGAAAGAAGTTTTACGTGTGCGAAAAAATTGTAATATGTTTGGGAGGTCCTCGTGCGAAGATGGAGAAGAGAAACGGTGAAAGTATGTATGTGGAAAAAAAGGGGGGAAAAATGTCGAACAAAAGTCTTTGGTTTTGCACAATGTGGGATGTTCTTTCGTTTTTTTGTTCACTTAATTTGACTTGAAACGAGAAGATTTAATTTTAAACTTTTTTCAGCCACCGGATTGAAAAATTGGGATGTTTATCTCACAGTTTTGGTGTAGATGTGAAAATAATAAAAAAGAGGTAAATACTAAAGGCAAATAAATGCATTTTGTAACCAGCGGCGTGGACTAGTTGTTAGCTATTATGCTTTCGAGTAGAGTGGTCACGGGTTTGAGTCCCACTTAAGTCCTGCTGCTGGCCAGACCTTGGTTTGTGACTCTAGGTCAATTATTTTCCATCAGAATTTGCCAATTTATCTGATTTTTATTGAAAAGATTCCGACAAATTGGCAACCTTTGCATATTTCAAGTTTTCTGCCTCTCAAATTGTGCTGATTTGGTTTATCAGAGTTTGCCAATTTTTCTGATTTTCATTGAAACGGTTCCTGTAGAAATTGGCATCTCCTTTCTTATCTATCTGCTAATCTCAAGTTATTCAGCGTCTTGCCAATTTGATTATAAAGATCGCTCCAAAGCGATGAGTCTATAATCAAGATACAATACAATAGTACAAACAATACAAGCATGTTATAAAATGCGAATTCATACAAACATCATCGAAAGTGACATCTATTTACAGCATTTATTATTGGCGAAATTGGCGGACCTCAAGTCGCTGAATAACTTGAGGTTTTTCAGAGAGATTGGAAATGAGATATCAATGAACAGGAAATGTTTCAGTGAAAATAAGAAAAATTGGCAAAAATCTGATAGGAAACGATTGACCACAAACGAAGGTCTGGCCAAGAGCTACTAGTGGGAATCGAACCGTGACCACTCTGCTCGAAAGCATAATATGCTAACCACTAGTCCACGCTGCTGGTTCATGGCAAAAGTGATCAATAACTTGTTTCTTGCACTTTTTTTTATTTTTTATTTCATACCAGGAAGGCATTACAGGTAAACCACAATGCGATTTCCTGGCCAATTACAAACAATACAGCATTTTTTATTATATAAGTCGCTAAATTACGAGACACTGAATTGAAATCGATAATTAACGAGACATCTATGAATTGTACATACATTTTATTGTAATATTTACATTAATCATACTCAAATAGTGGTGAAATAGTGGGTAGGAAGGATTTTTTAGCCAATTTTTAATCGGGAATCGTTTCAACAATGAAATCAGAGAAAATTGGCAAACTCTGATAGGAAACGATCCACCAGGAGTCACAAATCCTGGTCTGACCAGCAGCATTACAGATATACTCAGAAAAATTCTTTTCAATCGAGGTCAGCTCGAGGGATCGAACCCGGCGCCTCTCAGTGTTTAGCAGAAGCTTAACGACCGAGCCACGCTGCTGGCTTGAATCTGGAATCTTAAATTTTTACGTCTGTTTATATTTTCTTCTAAATGTCATTAATTTGATCATATAATTTTCAGCTGCTTCTACTATTAAAAAAATCATGTTTCTATTATGTTATTTCATAGAAAACATTATTCGCATACAGTGGAAGCAAATCAAACATCGGCTGTATCAAAATGGACCGAGTTTATTTGATTTAGTATACAAGATGTGCGAAATTGGCTTAGGGAGGGTTCAACTTTCTACACTTGAGTACATACATCTGTACACTGTTAGTTTCGGCCGAGAGTGGACCAACGCCTATGTGAATTCACAGGAAAATTTCACATGAAACGTTCGTGCGTGGAATATTGTTCGTGTATTGTTATAATGCAAATGGATTAATGCATTCGCCGTACGGAGCATTATTTGTGCGTGCGTGTTGTATCGGTGGATAGGAGATTTTCCCGGAAAATTCCTATTTGGTTTTGGTTCATTGTTGCGTGTGAACGTTCGCTCTGACCGCAAAAAAAATCCGAAATGGAAATCGTTGTGGAAAAACGACGAAATAACATAATTCAAGTGTATTTGTTGAACCCTTGGCGGTATCCCCGGGATCAAGAGATGGATAGATTGATATCTACGCTCGCGAGAGCCTTCAAAAAGTACGAATTTTCACACAGCGTTTTTATCCTGGATCATCCTTTGATGTGTGTGTGTGTCTGTCGAGTGTGCGTTTATTGACAGTTGACCGTGACAGCTTGAACTTACGACACGTACTGTATAAGCGTGAATTTACCACTGTTGGGTCCGTATTCGAATGTTTTTTTTTGTATCAATTTGTTTTTTTTTTCTTTTGTGGGAAGCGAAGGGAATGAATAATGAATGTGGTTTAGATGTATTTGTATGAAATTTCTTCGGCAAATAAGTGAGATAGATATGTACGTATAATTATGTTTTAGAGATGTGATTTGGCACATTTTCGGTTTATTGTACTATTTTTGACTTGGAAATGATGCTTTTAATGAAATGATGATGATAAAATTTCACAATTATTTTTTAATTTTCATTATAAAATATATTGTAATAAATATTTATTATTTATTATTTGGCGTATTTTTTATTCGGTTTACCAAATATTTGGTTGCTGCTGGTATCTGGTTACATACCAGCAGCAACCAGTGTGACTCGAACTCGTAACCACACTGACCATAGCAAGATACATATGTTCACCGCTAGTCCATGCTGCTGGTTAAATACTTTTATTAATGTTTTTAAGGCTAAAATAAAAAAAATTATTTAAAATAAATACTTATTTATTTGGAAAAATATTCGGATTTGTTTACAAAATGTTTCAATATCGAAAATTGAATATGTAGGAAAATATGTAATATTCAAAATAACATTTTTTTAAAATCCTCATTCGAAAGGCAAAACTAATTTAAAAATTAATTTCAAACGTCAAACGAAATAAAATATTATTATATTTACGAACGACCTAAAAGCACAGGTTGGTAAAAATAAAATGGTGAAATTCTGAATTCAAACCAACAAGCTGATGAAAATAGTTTTACAGCAAAAATTCATTTCATATTATATACAGTACAATATTTACTATCTTTTTGTAATAAAAATCAAAATTAGTTTCGTACGAATAGATGTCTTTTTATAAAGTAATTCATTGATCAAAATATATATAATTTGAGATCAAGTTCCTTTATACATATTAGGGTTTCTGATTTCCCGGTCTTTTTCGATTCCCGGGACACGGGACGGAGCCCGGGACCGTTCCCGGGATTCCCGGGACCCCGGGACAGATATAAAAAACCATTTTTTTTTTCAATTTAATATTTTTTTTTATTAATAAAAACAATATTTATTTATTTACAAAATATAAAAAAAAGTAAACAATACATAATCCATCTATAAACTGGAAAAAATGTAATTATAAAAGTAAACTTATTTAAAGTAGCTTCTTAAGAATACTAAAATATTTAAATGCGTATCCGAAAGCCAATTTCTAGATTTGGTACTAAAATTTTCAGCAATGGAAAAAACTTCCAGCAATGGTCGATGTTGGTTTTATTATTAAAAGGGTCGAAAATTTTTTTTTTAATTATCGGTATATTAATTACTAGCCTCTTCTTACTTCACTAACGATTTTTTATTTTTTTAAGTCGAGGTTATTTTTATTTACGTTATTTTGTATATTTGTCTTTGATAACTCCTTATTTAATTCTTCATTCATCGTCAAACACACAATTGTTTCATCTTCATCCGAATCTAAAAGAGTTTCTTCCATTGTGGAATCGTCAATATAAGAACGATATACTCGCTTCATAATAGTTTCACCGTAGGATATACATATATATGTACATTCGCTTTTATTACAACATTGAAAGAATGTTTTGTTCGGTATAAAATTAGAATTATTTAAAATTTGTGTTAAAAAATCAGTTTTAGGCTTCTTTCTTCGATTTTAATTTTCAATTATTGGAATAATTCATCAGTAAGTTCAAGTCCTTCTTTATTTCCCTTCCAAGATTTATTATTTCCCTTCGTGCAGTCTTGAAAATGTTGTATATTTTCAAGATTTTTTTAAATCCAATTCCCGGGATTTGAGATAAAAATTCCCGGGACATGGGACAAAAAAAAATCCGTGAATTCCCGGGAATGTTCAGAAACCCTAATACAAATACATACATACATCGTATGATAAAATATGTAATATTTATCCATCTTTCCACAAATTTTCGATATTTGAACCGAACATTCGCACACAAAAAAAAAAATTCACATATTAACCAAACGCACACATCGACCGGAAGATCAGTGATACCGAACCTTTTGTTTCGGAAGCGTCGCAAATTTATACGAAGAGGTTTTTGTAAACGCGTCGAAAACAGCCGCCATATAAACAATGGCACGCCTCACGTTCAACACAATGCCATTTTTGTTTTGCTTTTTTTTTTTGTATATCTTTCCAATGTTATCATCACTTCTTTTTGACGGTGTTTCAATGGCAGACAGACCACGTGGTCGTTATGAGGTAATTATTGTGTCTGGAGGTCTCCTCTCGATTGAATCGCCTCGTGATGGATTAAAAGGCGAGATGTATGTATACATGTATGTATGCATGTATATATGTATGTATTTATGTATGTATGTATCTTATCGAGGTAAAAACTGCGTTCAAGACGAGAATCTATTAATCGAAAGCTCAGCACCTGATCCTGGAAAGCGCAGCTTATCATCAATCTTCGATAGTGCTGAAAAAAGAGGTCGGTAGAGTATTTGTAGGTATGGTTGAATTAATTCGTATGAATAGAGAGTGTGCTTGCGGTAGTTTTTTTATATGTCTGTATATAGCCAGCATCATGGTTTGGTGGTTGGGTTGATACTGAGCACCTAGAGGTCGCCGGGTTGGATCCCGTGAGCTGACCTCGATTGAAAGAATTTATTCTGAGTATAATCTTTAATGCTGTTGGTCAGATTTGGATATTTGTGACTCCAAGTCGATCGTTTCCTATCAGAATTTGCCAATTTATCTGATTTCATTGTTGAAGCGGTTCCTCCATCAAATTGGCAAAAACCATCATACCCACTATGTCACCACTTAGGGCTTCCAGGCCTGTTTAAACCGAAACCGAAAAGTCGGCTTTTTGACCATTTTTCAAAAAACCGAAAAACGGCTTTTTTGATGCGATCAACCGGCTTTTAAGGTTTTCTTTAATTAATGTTTTTTTTTCAAAACTAACAATTATGAATTTAAAATTTCCATGAAAGATAAAAAAAAATGTGTACACAAGCCTTTCAGAATTTCGGCAAATTGGGTTTTCCATGATTTGTAGTTTTTGCGCGTTCATATATAAAAGTATAGAAAACGTTATCGTAAGTTGTTATGAATTCGTTGCTGTTTTAAGCTAAAACAGAAGTGTAAAAATAACTTGGAAAGATAGAAATATTTCATGGTTCATTACATTTTCGAACACAAGTACATCTCAGCAGTGTTCTTATTCACGATTCCACGATTAGTTTTTCTACGAGGTAAGACATTATTTTTTTAAATATATTCTTGATGGTAGCTTATTTAAATAATTTGAGTATTTGTACGTATTCAGGATCTGCCATTTTACAGCTGTGATATGTAATACAAATTTTATTATTTGTAATAATAATAGATATATAATAATGATATGAAAGTTCATAATTTTTATAACTCAATTTAATTTATAAGCAATATTTTTTTTGCATAATATAATATGTATGTATATTTACAATTTCTTTTTCGATATAAAAATTTAAAACTTAAAATTTTCTGAAACCGATTTCTTACGGTTTTTTGAAACCCCTAGCCACCACTATTTGAATATTATTACCATTATTTAAATTGAAATTTGAATAACATATGTAGATGTCTCGCTAATTTTCTCTTATCGGTCTCCCTCACGGGACCGAAAGTGAAACGCTCGAAAACGCAAATATCGGAAGGCAAAGATCGAAAATCTTCATCCATCGTCATCATTGACTCTTTCCAATGATGCCCAGACTTAGGCGGCCAGGTTACTTTAACCCACAAAATATCGTTCACTATTGTCAACCTTTTAATTTGCTCTCTTGCTTTGTAGGTCAATAGTAATTGACAATAGTGAACCATTTTTGTGGGCTAAAGCATACTGGTCACCCAAGTCTGGTGATGATGATGGATGCAATTGATCCAAGATCTTTTTCTTCATGATAAGTGATATTTCAGATTTGAAAACCGCATTCATTCGCTCAAATGCACTGCATCCTAATTTCATACGTCTCTCTATATTATCGATGATTTGATGAATGCCCTACAATCATTAATAGATAGTACAATATAATTAAATACATACATATATATAATTATACATTGTTATGTAAAATTCAGTTATGTGCAATTTAAAGGCGATTCATATCAAAAGCTGATAATAGCACTTTGCATATTTGGTTACTTATTTAAATGTGCTATGTAAATATAATTTTAATGGATGACGTGTTTTATAATGATATTTTGAAAGAGTATTCAAACAAATTGAAAATGTAAATGAAACACAGCGCTTAAGAGCAATTATCGGTTTTTTGAATTGAGCGCTTCAATTGTTCACACAAAACGGCTCAAGTCCCTTAAATTTTCCACGGAAATGGAAAACCTTAATACGCAATTACAGCTGCCAAGAATTCGAGAACAATACCTGGACATAATTAAACAAAAAGTTAAACTCTTCACGACCAACTGGGGACAGCGTTGAAGACACGCCACATTTTCACGTACTTTTTACATTTATTTTTTTTACTTTTTTCGACGACGACCATATTTTCCGCCATTTCACAAGCGTCACTCTTGACGCGCGGAAATTTGCATTTTATTTAACCACTTTATGGCAGACGCTGAAGTAAAAATATGTAAGACACGAGTTACAACCCGCAGCGACATGGGACCACTGCGGCAAAATTACCAAGACGACTTTTTACTTCTTTTTTTTTGTTTTATGTCTTCTCTAGTCGAAGTTGGACATGGCTGAGCTATTTGGACTCTACGACCGTAAGCTTGGTCGTCGATATGACGGATCGGATTTTTTTCCGGATGGATAAATCCTGGAATTTAGCGAGGGTTTCGAATCGCTCTCGAGATAATAGTGCGCATATCTCAAACCGTCTCGCGCGATGTGAACTTTCTCAAAAGCTTTTTTGCGTGTTGTGAGAGCGTGTGTTTTGCTCATTAAAAAGCGATCGTAAAAAGGCTAGACTATGTACAATACAAAGCTCAAAGACGATGATCTTACATTTCTCGAGTATTATATTATATTTGTACAGTTTCTTTCCATTAAATGTTCCGTTTGATGTCGTTATGAGAATTGTTTATGTTCGTTTTACTCTCGACTTATTGCTTCAAGTACATATGTACATGTAGTACTTCGTACGAGTCGTTAAGCCGTTGATAGTTTACATGCTTCTTTCGCAAAAGTATATATGGAAAAGTAGGTTTTTCGTCTCGAGCCTTGGCAAAAATTAATTAAAACTTTAACAGTGTAATAAGGGCTTTCGCTCAACGAACGAGGTTTTCATCCGATTAACGAAATATGTAGTATGTATGTATAGCGAGCTTGTTAGTGATGAAATATATTCATAAATTTAGCAAGTAAGTTTATGTGTGTACGTATTATATGTAGTTTTTAAGAGGCTTTCGCAACTGACACAGTTTAATTGAATTTAATGTTTTTTGTGGTAAATATTTTTACTTTATCTATGTACGTAGTAACAATAGATGAAGTTTTGTGATCATGTGAAAATTCGAACTAGAGACTTTGACGGATTCAAACTCAGATACGATCACTGATCACGTTTTCATGATCTATAAAAGGGGGGTCTGTATATTTTGGATATTTTTTGAACACCGTTAGTCCTATCGAACTGAAAGTTAGTATCAGTTAATGAAATGCTAAACGAAACGACGTTTTTTTTTTTTTTTTTTCTAAGTTGACTGGAATCCACGTATTCGTGGTCTCTAGCTGGGAAGGGTCATTATTAATTCGTACGATATTTCGTTAATATTTCGACAAGTGTCTCCTACATTTCTTCAAATATGAGAATCACCGTTATCGATCACTGTCAAACTTATGTCAATACAAGGATAACATATCAGTGAAAACACTCCAGGGGGTGATTTTTGGCCTGGGTGCCATAGCATAGCATAGGTGTGCTAGCGCTTTTTTTTTACATGTGTGAAGTTATCTAAAGTGTGCCTGCATATTTAAGATGCGCACAAAGACACAAGGCGCGCACAGTGACACGAGGGGTTAGTACAGATTTACCAACACAACGTGTGCAATTTATACATTCATGCTCACCTTGTGTCTTTGTGCACGTCTTTTATCTCCGGGCGCGCCATGTCTTACGGGCGCACCTTCTGATCTAATTTCATTAGGTTATAATATGAATATTATGTTATTTTATAAAAGTTTACTTAATTATTATATTACTAGTGTTATGTCCGTTGAAAATTCAATGGGTGATTTCGGAAAGAAATTGATATTTTTTATTTTATTTTTATTGTTACAATCAATATACACTCGTCATTACAGATCGCTCCCATGCGACGGGTGTACGATAGCGAAATACAGAAAACATAAACAATCAGAAATCAGAAATACAACAATACATATACAATCAGAATATATAGCATATAACAATTAATTATATAACAATTAATCAGAAATAATAATCATAGAGACATCTATGGATTATTTTTAGATTTTTGTGTACAATTTTTATACATATAATAAATACGAAATTATCTATAGATTTCAGATTACTGTGCATAATTATTACAACTTATACACAGACAGATTCTTTTTGTGACAACAGGAAATGATCTAATAACAATTTTTCAGGAACCGTTTCAGCAATGATCAGATAAAATTGGCAAACTCTGTTATAGAAACGATCGATTTGGAGTCACAAAACCCCCAAACTTAACCAGCAGTTTGACGATTCGAACCTTCGGTCTCAGTGATGCTAATTATATATGCTACCATTAAGCCAAACTGCTAATGTTAGCGTATATAATTATATATATATATGATTTAAAATAAAGTTACAATACGAATAGTTATAATTTAGCAGAATTCAAACTGAAACAGAAATCGGAACTGAAACAGGGATTGGAAATAGGAATGGAAACAGAAATCGGGATTCGGAACTGAAACAGGAATTGAGAATTGGAAATGGAATAGAATTCCAGATCCGGAACTAAAAAAGTAATTCAGACCCGGCATACAAAATCTATAAAAAAGCTTAGCTGTTATGTTTAGTTTACAAAATGTAATACTTTCCGATTATAAACAAACGATCGTTGACCTCGCAACCTTGAATATTATTATTACACATAACAAATTACATACATGATGTGCATTTAACACACTTAAATCACATCAATTTACATCAAGATGTACAGTATTGATTTTCATTAAAATTTCTCAATTTCAATTCATTTTATATTACAGACATGATAAATAGATATATAATATATTGTATTCAATTATTAGAAAACTTTGTCACTTAGCTTACTGTTAGGCCGTACGATTCATCATCCCATATGCTAATAAGCTTAATTCCTGGCTTCAAATTCCATTATCCGAACACAGTGCATTCCAGAACAACAGTCCACGATCCTGATTAATGCATCTCCGTATTACATAGTACAAATATTCACAACACCCAGCAACAGCGTTGGTAAAGTCAAACATAAAGCATCAGAGTTTAAATAAACAGATCGGCGCATAATGCCCGATGAGATAATGCCAAATTGGACACATTTGAAGCGCGAATCTCATTTCAGTTTTTATTTCGTGCAAGAAAAGTCTCCAGGGGTGCTCATCCCTGAAATTAGCCTTCCGATCTATCGGGAAAATCTCGCTAGTCTCGCGTCACGTAAGACAGGATTTAAATTGGAGCAGACAGTCCGTAAGGACACGTAACCAGTATATGTATGTATGTACGTACGTATGTAAGTAGTCATTGTCTCATAAGACCCACGTGTACCAGACCTGTCTCAGAACGAGAGTCTCATTGTCTCTCTTTCCAGACCTCACCTTTCGGAAATTTGAATAAAATGCCTCGCATAATACCATGCAAATTTGCCGTCCGCCATTGAAGTGAGAAAAATGTAAGAAAAAATAGAAAATGGCGTCGTCGTCCCCGATGGGGGAAAAAAAACGTGCAGGGGTAAAGTCGCTAATGTAGCATAAGCGGATTTCGGTCGCCCTTTGCAGAATCCGGAGAAGAATGGTCGGTTCGAAAATGCGCGATGTGCGGATTTGCGTATTCAAATGTCGATGTAAAAAAAATATGGTAGCCTCCAAGAAGTCGGATGTTATTTATCGCTCGGTGAATGGAAAGTTCGCTGTACTATACTATGTATGTTTAGTGTCTCTGCGATGGAAACGTTTGTTTTTTCCGTTTGGTCGTTTTTGATTAGTCTTCCGCGTGAAGTGTGTGTGTGTGTGTGTGTTGAAGTGAAACTTCTTCACGCACCGTAGAGTGAATCGAAGGCGTTACGAAACGTTGCAGCGCTGCCAAATTTGCAAACGAGTGGGACGCTGACAAGTCCCATGATACATCATAGACATAATCTATTTCTTATTTTGTGTGTTTACATTGATTTTACACAAGGAAGATTCATTTCTGTAGGGAGTAGTGTAAAATAGACAGTCGATTTTTGTTTATGGCTTGATTTTAGAAATAATTTTTGTATTGGCCATTAGCTATTTACAAAATCTAGCCAGTAGTATGGCTTAGTGGTAGCATGTACATATGTTTGGCAGCAAGTGATCAGTGAGTTCGATCCGCTATACTGCTGGTTAGATTTGGGGGTATTTGTGACTCCAAATCGATCAAAGTTTGCCAATTTTATCTGATCATTGTTGAAACGGTTCGTCAAAATTGGTAAAAAAATCATCTTTCCTGTTGTCACAAATCTTCTGTATTTATTGTGTGTATAATTTGTAAAAATTATGTACAAAATCTAAACCCATAGATGTCTCAATGGATTCATTCTGTAATTAATTAATTAATTAATTGTTATTTCTCCAGCTTCTGGAAATACAGTGATTTATTTAATAATAAAATGCTGCATTGTTTGTAATTAATTGTCCTTAATTAATTGTAATTAATTTCCCGTCAAGCCTTCCTGATATATATATATATGAAAAAATAAAAATATTGAATACGGCAAGTATATGTAGGTTTATAAACATATAGTGGTTAGCAGGTGATATTTTATCTAAATAAAATTATTTAATCAAATGTGCTTGAATATAATATTGCGATGTTGATAAGTTAGTAGCGTGCGCGGACTTTTGGCCGAACGGACACTAAGCCGATGGACGCTTAACTGAACGGACATTTGGGCGATTGTGTATCGAAAATAGTCAAAACTCACTGAAAACAGATACATTATTCAGAAATCACCTCCACTTATCATTGATAATTTTATAAAAATAAAAATTTCATTTGGCCAAATAATAGTCGGTATAATGTCCATTCGAACAAGTGTCAATTCGACCGTTAGTCCGTCAGCCGTTAATAATGCGCTGAATTAATATTTTTTATCTTTTATTATCTACATTATAAATTTAACGTTATTATTTTTTTTATTATATTACATACATAATATGTATATGCCATGACTGGAATTACCCCAAGGTGACATTAGTCAGCAGCATGGCTCGGTCGTTAAGCTTCTGCCTAACACCGAGAGGAGCCGGGTTCGATCCCATGAGCTGACCTCGATTGAAAAGATTTATTCTGGGTATATCTGTAGTGTATTTCGTTGTTGAAATAGTTCCCGATTAAAAATTGGCTAAAATCCTTCCTACCTACATGTCACCACTATTTAAATATGATTAATGTACAATAAAATTTATGTACAGTTCATAGATGTCTCGTTAATTTGCGAGTTTTCAGTGTCTCGTAATTCAGCGACTTGTATAAAAAAATGCTTTATTGTTTGTAATTGGCCAGGAAGGCGCATTGGGGTTTACCTGTAAGGCTTTCCTGGTATAAAAATGTAATAAAATAAATAAATATGTACGCACGTACGCCGTGGATTGAGCGAATTGTACTTAGACCAACGGATATCTGTTATCGGTTAACTAAATGCATGCACTTACTTCCAAATATTATATCTGGACTCTAAGTGCATTTAGGCTAAACAATGACCGTTATTAGTTAGTTCTCAGAATCGGTACGGGAAGACCCAATGTCATGGAAATACATATCCGAATACGTGACTATACAACAGGTAAACAGATTAGGCGTCCTGAGAGATCTACCCTTTATAAGGCGGTACGTAGGCGATATAATTCATTCTGGACGGAGCAGTGACAGTGTGTGTAACTCCTTAATCATCAATAAATGCTGTGAAACGACTGTTGGCCTTTTACTTGGATCCTCCACCCACCCCTACGCAACACTACTAACAATTTTTCAATATAACAGCACATAGAATACTATAGGGAAATCTATGGACAATCAAAAAATATTTGATGCATCATAATTTTGCGAAAAATACATAATGTAGGTAGGTAGCATCTATGTGATTCGACAAATTCGAGATGCTAATAATTCGAGTTTGCGAGTAACTGAGGGGGATGATAACAATTTATTACATCCGTCACAACAATTAAGTCGTCAATTAACAACTTAGCAATTAACCACAAGATCTCGCCAGCAACGAATTTGGCAGGGTCTTGAACCCACGACCTCTGTGCTGGTATGCAATATTTCTACCAGTGCACTACGCTGTGGTTACATATGTACATACATACATACATATGTATTTATACGACCCACCGGGAAAATCTTAGTTTCTCATTGCCTGTTTCCGTCCTTATAAGAATAAATATATGTGCATATATATGTATGTACAACACATATGTACATACACGTGTAAATTTGTATACATACATGTACTAGGAAGTAGTTGCAAATCTCATTTGCATCTTCTATATATTTATATAAAATTGAATGTCTGTATGTCTGTCTGTCTCGTATAAGCTCCTAAACCACTCAACAAATTACGATTGCACTTTCAGGATTTGTTGTATGCATGTCCGGGAAGCTAACTGCGAAAAAAAACGGGAATAAACCTCTTAATAATAATATTTGTAATTGCGATTTTACCGACGCGAAAGTATGAAGCTTCATTGTGTAGTCAAGGAAATGTGTTCGTTGGTAACCACGTTACCAGTTGGTTTATGACGACATGGCGTTGAAGAGACGTTGGTTGAGTTAGTTAGCTCCAACCATTACATGAAACGGGAACGAGAACACAACGGGAACTTGAACGGGAAAAGGAACGGGAACGGGAACAGGAACGGGAACGGGAATTGCATGCCTTATTCTGGAATTGCAACGCATGTCGGATTCAGCTAGTATGAGTATTTTTGCAATGCTTCAGACCATATTTGGATATTTGAAACTCGATCGATTGCCAATTTATTTGGTTTGAATATTGTAACGGTTCCTTACAAGTTAGCTACCTACTCTCTATCTGTCACCACTACCTCATTTTATCTAGATGGTATTCTTTTTTCAAATACATATCTGTCCTTTGAGGTTCTAGATATCTTTTCCAATAACTACAAACTCACATATCTCGAAATTTACTACCATATACATATGTATGTATGTATATGTGGATAAGTTTCGAATGTTTATTGGACGCACGTAACATACTATTACGATATCACGAGGCGTGTGGAATTTCTCTCGTCGAATTATTGCTTTCGCTCGAATAAAACTCAGTTTCAAAAGCTTTATTTTAGTTTAGAAGTGGCCGGGTCGCACTTTTACCAGTTTTTAAAATTAAATTAAATCGCACATTACTTGCATGTACGAGATCGATTACTCAAAAAAAGAAAGCTCCAAAATGTGCCCACTATTTATTATTTCACTTTAATAATACCCAGGAGTGTGTGAGCGCAAGGCGAACTCTGGCATTGAGACAAATGTAATAACATAAATAAATGTCAAAATGAAAACAATAAAACGTACTGAAATAAAATTTGCCGTTAATTTTAATTATATTATACGATACTTTTGAAATCTAATATTATAAGTATTGTTATCTAAGATTATGTGAAATTCGGATCGATGTGACTCAGTGTGAAGTTTTGACAGTGCGGCTAATCGGAATAAATTCAATGACAAGTGATAACATTTGAGTTAAAATTTCGTCGTTTTATTTTAAATATTAATCCAAATCAAACTTTAGTGCGAAATCAAAAGCTGTTAAGTTAAGAATATATATACTTAATCAACCTCACCAGTAGAAAGTCGGTAAATAAAGATTTGATAGTATTCAGCTGGTAGTTCAAGTCCGTATTATAATCATAGCCAGCAGCATAGCTTGGTCATTAAGCTTCTGCTTAACACCGAGAGACACCGGGTTCGATCCCATGAGCTATCCTCGATTGTATATTCGATCGATTGTATATCTATGTATAGTACGATCGATTGTATATCTGTAGTGCTGCTGGTCGGACTTGGATATTTGTGACTCCAGGTCGATCGTTTCCTACCAGAGTTTGCCAATTTTTCTGATTTCATTGTTGAAACGGTTCCCGATTAAAATTGGCTAAAAACCTTCCTACCTACTAAGTCACCACTTTTTGAGTATGATTAATGTACAATAAAATTTATGTACAACTCATAGCTGTGTCGTTAATTTGCGAATTTTCAGTAAATGCTGTATTGTTTGTAATTGGCCAGGAAGGCGCATTGGGGTTACCTGTAAAGCCTTCCTGGTATATATTTTATTTTATTTTATTTTATTGTCACAATCAATACACACTCGCCATTACAGATTTGCTCCAATGCGACGGGTGTACGTTAATGAAATACATAAACAATCAGAAATCAGAAATACAGTAATACATACATATAGAATCAGAATATATAGAATATAACAATTAATCAGAAATAATAATCATAGTGACATCTATGGATTTCAGATTACTGTGTATAATTAATACAAATTATACACAGGCAGATTTTTGTGACAACAGGATTAGATTTTTTAATACCAATTTTCAGGAACCGTTTCAGCAATGATCAGATAAAATTGGCAAACTCTGATAGAGAAACGATCGATTTGGAGTCACAAAACCCCCAAATCTAACCAGCAGTGGCGAGGACACGAACCTATGACCTCAGTGATGCTAAATATATACGCTATCACTAAGCCAAACTGCTGGCTATGTAATAAAATAAAATAAAATATGTGCCATGAGAGGAATTATCCCAAGGCGACACATATGGTTATTTTTTTATATGAGTACTAGCAATTTTTCAAATAAAACTACATATAATGCAATAGAGACATCTATTGACAATAAAAAAATGAACACAGTAAATTTGCGAGAAATGCTTTATGTAGGTAGCATTTATAAGATTCATCAAAAATTATATATGCTACTAACTCGAATGAGGATACCGATCTATTGGATCCGTCGCAATAATTAAGCTAGAATAAAATATAGAGTGAAAAAATAAAAAGTTATAGGCGTTTAAACAATTAAAATCTGACATTGCAAGAGGGTGGCGAAAAGGGAAAAAACGATCGGAATAGTGTGGATAAATCTGGCAATGTGGACAATAAACGTCACTGAGAAAGATAGTGGATTATTTTCAAACGTGTCTATTACGATTATTTTTCACCACCGTAATGGCGGAATCGATTTCAACATATATTGATGACCAAACCAAGCAAAATGGCAAAGTTTGAAAACGATCGGATAAGAACCCAAAGTAAGAAGAGGCAGTAATAATAAAAATTCTAACAGGAGACGGTCGGTTTGTGTTTTTAATAACCACAAGTTTGGCGCGATTGGCAGCGTATTTTGCCGGAACTTGAATCTGTGGCTGCGGGTTTGACGTTTAGTTTCGTTTAAAAGCAGGCCTGGTGTTAGAGATGAGCTGTCACCCTGTTGTGACGACCTCGGAATGTGTCAAAAAATGATTATATGTGCGTAGACCTTGGTCTCAAAATTCTCAGCTTTCTCCACTTGATTAGGGTAAATGTAGGAATAAAATTACGCATGATTAATTTGAAAGCTACTCGCGTATTACGCGCCGTTGTTTACGGTCATGGCCGTAGCTCGCGCCGAATTACGGCCACAAACGTCAGAAGTTAACGCACGAACATGACGACGGACTACGCCAGCGACGCCACGCGGATTTTTATGCGAACCATTACTTTAGCGATTAATTCGCTCACTTTCAAACTGGCACTGATCATAACATTTAAACGATGTAGGCAAAACTAAGTTTGACCATGAAACTTGGAGATATTATTATAATAAGTACTTTCATTTGGGCCTCGCAGGGATATTGTAACTTTTTATTGAACTGGATCAATTCAACTGTTGATCTTGGGGTTGCATTCCAGAGTGACCTAAATTTCTCTGTTCATATCGACGCTGTGTGTTCCTCTGCCTCACGAATGCTTGGGTTTGTCTTTCGTAATTCTCGACACTATCATAATCCCGCTGTTTTGAGATTGCTGTACAATGCTCTAGTTAGGAGTATCTTGGAATACGCCTCTATGATCTGGAATCCTTACACTAAGTCTCTATATGTGAAGCTTGAACTTGTCCAAAGACGATTTCCGAGACTGCTTTATAAGGAGCAATATGGGATTTATCCATACTTATTTCCTTCAAAATTCGTCATGGGTATGGTCGGCTACACTTCTCTTGACCACAGGAGGAGTGTTGCCCTCATCAAGTTCTTGTTTTCCATATTTAGAGGCTGTATCTTCTGTCCGTCTATCCTGGCTGATTTGGGCCTTCATGCTCCAGAGAGTGTGATGTGGATCCGCCATCGTCCCCTTTTTCACACTCCTTTGGCTAGAACTACGGCATATATGTAGTTATTCTCCCATTCCTCGCGGCCTCCGTTTCTTAAATTCACTGGATGGTGCCATTGACATTTGTCACGTCTCTCTTCATTCTCTGCACCACTTCCTAAGTTATGGAGGTCGCGACCATTTAGAAAGGTTGAGTTAGTGTTTTTAATTATGATTTCATGTTTTATTTAGTTATCCTTTCTTTATTTAATTTGTATATTTGTATATATAATTTGTTTATTTAAATAAAAATAAAATAAAAAAATAAAATAGGCGCAAGACATTCCCTACTTTGTATTTTATTATTTGATATGTTTACTTTATCTGCTATATTATTACCATTTATCGACCCGGCAAATAAAAAGTATGCCCCTCTCTAAAATAGCTCGCACGATAGATTCGGCTTTCGCCCGGCAAATCAAACGTCAAATGGGTTGCCAGTAACAAAAGCCAGCAGCATAGCTCGGTCGTTAAGCTTCTGCCTAACACCGAGAGGCCCCGGGTTCGATCCTACGAGCCGACCTCGATTGAAAATATTTTTTCTGAGTATATCTGCAGTGCTGCTGGTTAGACCTGGATATTTGTGACTCCAGGTCAATTATTTCCTATCAGAGTTTGCAAATTTTCTCTGATTTCATTGTTGAAACGGTTCCCGATTAAAAATTAGCTAAAAACATTGCGACCTACTATATCACCACTATTTGAGTATGATTAATGTACAATAAAATTTACATATATTATATGTACAATTCATAGATGTCTCGTTAATATGCGAGTTTTCAGTGTCTCGTAATTCAGCGACTTGTATAATAAAAATGCTGTATTTTTTGTGATTAGCCAGGAAGACGCATTGGAGTTTACCTGTAAGGCCTTCCTGGTATATGTAATATGTAATAAAAATAAAAATAAAATTTGACAAAAATTATTACCGACCCTAATAACCTAATCTTAAATGCATAGGGCCAACCCTAGCTTAACCTAGCCTAACCTAACCCTTAAATAAATAAGTGTTGCTGACTGCTAAGATATTACGATTACCCAGTGAAAATGTAACTGGTTATGATTGGACTGAAACGTCAAATTTTATTTTTGTTACTGGAAATTCGTTTGACGTTTGATTTTCCGGGCGACGCCGATTCTGTCGTGCGAGCTATTTTAGAGATGTTAATTTGTCATTAAATGTCGTGTAATTTATTTTACAACCGTGCCAAAAATATTATCCCTTATTCAATATGGTTCTTTGCTCAAATCAAGATAATTTGGATAATCTCTTATAAAATAAAAATATGTAACTTCATATTTATGTATATTCATATTTATATTTATATTCATATTTATTATAATGCTATTGTTTTTTTATGATTGTGTATAAATGTATTTTTTGTTTGTATATACATATATGTACATATATATTTTCATTTTTCTCATCTTTCTGTTTGACTTCGACCATTGTGGCGCATTATGGTCTCCTGTAATGCCACAATGCTCCAAACTTATACTTAAATAAATAAATAAGTTATACTAAATAATTTCGTAGTAATATGCGTAGCTCTAGGTAAAAATCGATAATTTAATTAGCTATAAATTATTCCGGAACGTTTAAGTACGCGGACCACGATTTATGAAATGTTTCAATACACTATTGAATTCCGTGGAATGAAAAGCCACATTCAGAAGGCGAGAGGCTTTGAAAATTTCGTCCTTCAGATGAACTATTCGACCGAAATAGGCGATACAATGCGAAATTTCATTGAAAGTTTTGTCGATAATTTGTACGTGTATTTGGCACTTAACCCTTTCGCTGCCAGACGGCGCTTAAATATTACCGAACGGTCGATCGCATATTCGATTTTGAACAAGATTGATCCGTTCACTCCCTCTCATATTGAAATATTAGACACTGTCAAAGTCGCACTTTGAGAAGAATCTCGAGAGGAATATTTCTTGCTTGTCTGTTCCTTTTTGTTTCCCATCCCCCCCATTTGACATTTTGTAGTAAAAAATACAGTTTCGCTTGACACACGTGCGTGTTTTATATTACATACTGTCGACCGTTTATCAATTTAATGACCGAGATGGTGAGAGATGACAAAGCCGTGCAAATATATAATTCACGTGATGAATTTTCAATGTCTGTCTTTCGTTTTATATTCGTTGTGAGATGTTATGTAATTAGTGCTCGTGAACCGCTGGCTTACGTTCGCCCCAAAAAGGCCTCGACGAATGAACAAGCAGGATACAACAGCCAATCAGGTCTCGCTACTCATCGACCAATGATCTCCCTGCGATGAGTACACGCTGGGTATAAATATTCGGCGGATTTGTTCAGTGCTTCATTCGGAGCTGGATCAACAATGAACTACCTCTACCACACTGCTGCGTATTTCACTCCGATCTCGGAAACTCTTCTACACGTCCACACTTCACTATATTTCGAATGATCAAAATCGCGTCCATACAATAAATCAAAAACTATATATGTACATATGTATGTAGATCAATTCCGTGCGTGGTCAACTCCCTCATGAGTTAAATTTATTCAAATGTGTCATCATTGTCGTACCCCGATCATAGTTTTGCCTTAGAATATCACTTTGTTACGTGATTAAGATAGGTAAATTTTCCAATAGGGGGGGGGGGGGGGGTCTCCCACACTTGAGTGCGAGATTGTGTTTGCAAACTTACAAAATTGTGTAAAAAAGTGTAGCGTGGAGGAAAGGGTGAATTTGTTTCTGTTTTAGTATCGTTTATGGTGACAATGCTAGCCATTTTCAAAATATGATTTAGTAAAATTATTGAATATACCAAATAGGTTAGGTTTTGGGAGGTAAATATCAAGGAAATGAAAGGGGGTGGGGAAGACGGAGTGGCCCTCCCTATTATCTCACTAAAGTTTCGTGCAATGTTTCAGCGTTGTAAATTTTTGGGGCGCATGATGTCTCATTAAATCAAATTACTATATTCAAGTGTCCAATAAAATGTCTCTGACAGCCTGAAATTTACATTTATTAGGAACACTGGTAATGAACGAAATATAATATGAGAGACTACCCTATTATTCGCACTCATACAGGAAGGTTTGAATTTCACGCAAAATTAAATTAAATTTGGTTCAAGAGGGAGTTTTTTTTATGGGTGGGGGGAGGGGGAAGGGAATGAACCCGACGGTGACTCGACGTGTCTATTGTTTTCCTCGTAAAATATAAAACAACTCTTAAACCATGCCGTCGACCGCTGTCAAAATTTGCGATATTTAAATCCTCACCTTATCTTTGGGTGGACGGAAGGCGAGGGGGGGTAGAATTTTGCAGGGTAAAATGCGCTAATTCATCCCCGTCGTCCTTCTCGCTTATGTAAAGCGAGGAATTGTCGTAATTTTAATGCGAATATACCTTCTTCTTTCGTCCCCCCCCCCTAAGCCTTCCCCCCATTTCAATGAATGTAATGGCGTAAGGGAAATATTTCTCGGTGGCAAAAATTTGGCTTCTGCTTTCTGAATCGGCATTTGGAAGCCGAGATGTGGAGGGATGGAGAGGATGCTGGGTGGTGCGAAATTGGTAGTAATCAGTTTAAATGAAAAACGTGGCGCGCCCTGACGTAAATATTCGTTACTGTTAATTTCGTTTCTCTATGTGAAATATTTTTGCATATGTGTTTTGTATACATATATATGTCACAGTGAAATTATATTTCAAGTGAAAATATATGTTCAATGACGTTTCAGTGAAATCATAACCAGCCACATTTTCAGGGTTGGTTTTATTCATTTAAGATTCGATTGTTAGGGTTGGAATTAGTTAAGGGTTAGGATATGTTAGGTTAAGTAAGGGTTTGCCATATTCATTTAAGATTGGGTGGTTAGGGTTCAATTTATAGAGTTAAACGTTGTAAATTCACTTTTTAATACATTTTTACTGCTTGAATTGGTGAAAATATATTGTCACTTAAAATATGCTTTCATTGTAACATATGTATATACAAACTCGACGACGAAATTCATCGAAAAAGTTGGGAAAACGAGTCTTGAAATATTGCAAGTTGGTGGAACGAGGTAAACCCATAAAAAAGGGGTGGTAGGAGGTAGAGGGGGGTGGGGGTGATATGGTGTGTGGTGATGTGGGTTGAGAGTTTAAAGACGCTAGCTGACTAGTGTGCACCCTAACTCTTTTCGTTACACCTTTATCCATTTCTCGCAATTTTCAACTTTTCAGCATCTCGAATTTTGCTGATTCGTATAAAAGGCAAAACAAAAAGATCGACCGATTCGTACAGCGAGATATCAGTCACAAGCCAAATGTCACAATTACAGTTGATCCTGGGGTATTTGGCCATAACAAGCATATTGAATCATCATTATAATATGTATAAACATTTTATCATTCAATATATCTAGATCCTATGAGTGAAGTAAAAATATGTATATATGAAGGATAATGAGAACCTACATATAATGCAAATTTTATATGATACTAGCTGAACCCGGCATGCGTTGCAATGCCACAATAACGCATGCAATTCCCGTTCCCGTTCTCGTTACCGTTCTCGTTCCCGTTCCCGTTTCCGTTCCCGTTCCCGTTCCCGTTTCTCAGTCGGGAAAACGTAGGCAGCGCGAACACGTTGGTCGCGAAGCGAAAACATTTGAAATTATAGCATTGCAGTGACACTCATTCCCGTTTTTCCCGTTTCTGTTCCCATTTTTGGGCGATTTTTTTTCACAGTAAACGAACTTCCCGAACGTGCATACAATACATCCTAAGAGTTTCATTGTAATCGGTTCAGTGGTTTAGAAGCCTATTCGATACACACAGACAGAAATCGTCATTTGTAATTTGTGTGTCCAAAAACAAACTTGTTCATAAAATTAAAACAAATTTCATAACGCACAAATGTATCCTTTCAGAAACCATAAAATCCACAGTATGAACTACCATTAAATTTTAGAAATCGAAAAAAACACGCGCAAAATGCTTTTAAAGGTCGTGCATAAAATTTTGCATACGGAATGCGTCACAATATCCAAACACCCACGCGTTTTCCCAACAAATTTTCCGAGTTTCAACAACTCTTCTATATATATACGCTGCATATACATATATAACATGATACGTATATACACACATATATATATATATATATATATATATATATATATATATATATATATATATACATATACATATATATATATATATATATATATATATATATATATATATATATATATATATATATATATATATATATATATATATATCTCGTCTCCGAACACAATGGTCTCGATCCCAGTTCAAAAATTGCTCGACCGTTTTTGTGCTATTTTTAAACCAATACTTAGTCGACTCTTCTTCTGTCACAACTCGCTCCAATACTTCATAAGAAAAGAAAGATATTTTCATAATATTTCTATGGTGAAAAGTATAGAAATTTTACGCTTTACATGTGAATTTATTATTTGATACCAAGCCAAAGTCCCCTCAGACAGTTTTATGGCATTTAAGTTTCTTCAATTTTCAACCCGAGAATTCCCTCATTCGGAACGAATTCGTTCGTCATAATCCGTCGTGGAGAGGATTTGGCTAATTATGACGACCTTTATAAAGAGTTCAATGATTCGTTCGCCGATAAAGAGCTTTTATACGCTTAAGAGGTTTTTCCGCGAAAAACTTCAAACTTTAATCCCTCCCATTTTACTAAACGTCACGCCGAAAACATTAAGCTTTTAAATTGTCACCGGCAACGAAACGGGAAATCCGCTTTTCCAACCCATCATAATTATCCCCTGTTTAATGAGTGTCGAAACAATATGGTAAATGAAAAAGGTTTGACGTGCTTTGTGCTTTGATGGATGCCTTTGAGTGCCCCTAAGATAAATGTAAAATATTGCCTAAGATAAGGCGAGATGTGACCGTTTTGGAGTTGATTAAATAAATATTATGATAATTTAATCGAATTACTTACAAACGTTTGCCTTTATAAGGAATGGCGTCTTGCTACCAAGTAATGTTAACTTTATGACTAGTTGTTGTTTATTACATATGTATGTGCGTATCTCGCGCACGCCCTTGATTAGAGTTTTGCTATTAAATGCGTTTATATTTAATGTTGATTGAATTTTAAATTGAAATAATTTGCAATTGACGCACAGATATTCCAGTTGAGGTCTCAATATTTATTCTATGTTTTAAAGTCAAATTGATATGTTATAAATAAGTCCCTGAGGGGGCCGTGTATTGTTCAAAGGTTATAAATGCATTGTTAAAGGTTTGCCGAACAATGGATAGCACTGTGACTATCCTACCTCTAGTTATAAATTGACGAACTGATAGCAGCTTACATGTTATCATATTATATAGGTACCTACATATTTTATTTTACATAGATGTATAGCAGGAAGGCTTGACAGGAAGACCCCAATGCACCTTATTGGGCACATAATTACAAACAATGCAGCATTTTATTATTATATAAATCACTGTATTTCCAGAAGCTGAATAATACGAAATAACAATTAATTAATTATAGAATAAATCCATCGAGACATCTATGGATTTAGATTTTGTACATGTTTTTTTTTTACAAATTATCAGCATAATAAATACAGAAGATTTTTGACAGCGGGAAAGATGATTTTTTGCCAACTTCGAGGAACCGTTTCGACAATGATCAGATAAAATTGGCGAACTCTGATAAGAAACTATCGATTTGGAGTCACAAATACCCCCAAATCTAGCCAGCAGTATGGTGGATTGAACTCACTGATCACTTGGTGCTAAACATACACGCTACCATTAAGCCATATTACTGGCTATATATGTATGTATGTACATATATATTTAGCATATACATTTTAAATACAAAATTTGGTATTGTTGTGTAGGGGTGGGTTCAGGATCCAAATGAAAGGCCAAAGTCGCTTCACATCATTTATTTAACGATTCAGGAGGTCCACACGGATCCAGCGCTCACTCCAGAATAATCTGCTCTACCGTCTGTACCTCCTTATAAAGAAGAAGTTGCCCATCACAGCTTCCTCGATCCATTAATGTGTCTATTGTATAGGCATGTATGTAGGTCTACCCTGACGAGTCACACGCACTCGCCCCGGTTATGAGAATTTTATCGAGCACTTACTGAATCTCGTTTAGCCTAATCCGGGGGCCTGTATTGCTCACCCCCGAATGCACTTATAGCAAATACTCTCCCGTGTTCCTAGTACAGTATAAATGATGAATTTATTAGTTGATTTTATTTTTATTTCATTTCATAGAACATGAACACTCGCCTTTACAGATCGCTCCAAAGCGATGAGTGCACTTACATATAGATACAATACAATCTATGTATACATAGGAATTTTTTATACAGTGAGAATTCATACAAACATCCACAGTGACATCGTTGAATAAATTTTTGCAGCATTTTATAAAAAAATTGACGAACATGAAGTAAGTGAATGTCTCCAACATGAAGCTAGACGAAATTAATAATTAACGAACTCATTAAAATTACATCTGAATCTTGTGCCAGATCAAAGCGATGACAGACAGCTATCCAAGCACGGCTTTCTACAGGCCCTTCACAGCTCTATTCTACATTGATAATAGTTACTTTTTTTTTCACTCTCATTTACTCCTATCTCATAACTTTATATCAAAAACTTTTATATTGTCTCATGTACGTTTTTAATTCACTAATAGATATATGTACACACAGACACAAAATCAGTTAAGTGGTCAAAATTTTACTCATACTTTAAATCAGCAAATAGGCATTTTCCTAGAACAGAAGAAGATATATTTAAATTCCAAATATATTATGTGTAGTTGAAAAAATAATATGTATAATAGAAAAACAGTACTTAAAAAATGAAATACAAGTGGTTTCATGTATTCGTTTCTTTGATGAAAAGCGTTTGTAATGCTTCTCGAACGAAAATAAATAAATATTTACGAACGAAAACAAAATGTGATACGAGTAAATTCTAGAATATAATATTTAACGTTTTCATAGCACGTGTATCGATATATATATATTTGCAATCCACGTATCCAACGAGGTTTCCTAATACGAATAAATATAATATAACAATATATATACATATGTATTTATAAATTTGTGCTTAAAATCATATAGTATTTGTTTTTGCAATCGGTCTTGCTATTACGCACATAAGCGTGTGTTTTTGTTTCTGAAAACGCTGAAAGAACAATTTACCTTGAATTTGCAATGAAATTTATCAATCTGCTGGATTTAATGTGACGTGGAGTAAGCTAAAGCGCGTTAGAGGTGACGCAATTCAGAGTCAGAGTCAAAGTACCACTTGAAGGCAAAGCCGCTTAAAGCCGCCTCGCAAAGTCGAGTCGGGTCAAGTGGTATGTGGAATAGTTTGGTATATATGTATATATTTATGTACATAGTACGCATTGAATTCAATTTTAAAAGTTATAGACATTGTAGAATGTGCGCATTGTTCAATGTGCGGCTATTAGATTGTGCTATTTTCTATGTGTGCATTTTTCCATACGGATGTTTTGCGTGGGATTTTACTTAAGCGTGTAAAACATCCTTATCGATATATAAATGAACCACTTAAGCAATTCCAAACAATACGTTGAACGTTTGTATATTTGTATGTAAATTGTATATGTATGTATATATATATTTTTGTATATATATATTTTTCATTACTCAGTTTTAGCACCAGGCAAAGCCGGGCAAATGGGTTTTTCCGTTATAAGATTCCACAGTTTTTATTATATGTTTTAAAATTTACATTATATTATAAAAGGAATTAGAGGCTATTTCAAATTGTATCTGCTCAAATAACGCCGGGCAAATCCTAGAAATGCCTGGCATTTTCAGACAATGCCTGCTAGTACTATTATAAGTGTTATCTTATGTATATATAAAACCAAAAAGGCGTCTATAATTCGTATCTGATTGGTTGTATTGGTCGGTTATTAATTAATAATCATTTTTTTCTATTCAAATAAATTTAATGAAAAAAATAATGAAGATCCATGATTTTCATTTCATCTCCATTAACCGAGCGAAGCCGGGTAGCACAATTAGTAATATAATTAATTTATGTTTAATTTGTTTTTTTTTTGGGTTGTATTTTTTGACCATTGTGGTGATTTAGGAATTTCTGTTATGCCACAATGGTCTGTTTAGAATAAATAAATAATAATAATAAATAATAAATAATAAAATTAATCAAAATATACTCACCTAATATTAAAGAAAATGCAATTAAAGGTTAATGAAGTTGACCCATAAAGCCCTTAGCATGAGGCCACCAACCCCCCGCCCTTTAACAAATACCCTTTCGTGGGAGAACAGGACGGTTGTCCAACGGTTGTCCTTTACTAATAATTAACACCGAGCAACATAAACATAAATGGTTTGTAGACTATTCAATCTTTATTAAATTTAGCCCATTGAATTCGAATATGACAATGATTTTTGTTGTCTTCTCCTTGTATTATGAGATATGAGCGTTTAAAAAATGTGCAATTTTTGGCTTTTGCGGTCATTTACTCAAAATCCAGTATTATTGTGGCAAAACTGAATATTAAAATCAATAGTTGAATGTTTTTCTATTGATTGTGATTTCTTATTGCTTTATTTAAATACTCATAATTAATTATATAGCGAATTTTAAGTTAGAAGTATAAATTTTTTCTCGAGCTATTTTGTATCCATTGGGCTAGTTTTACATTTCACAACGTTACAAGAATGGGTTGTCATTCTCGATATTTTACTTAACTATGAACTTAGTAACAATATATGAAGTTTTGTGATTATGCGAAAATTGGAAATCGAGATTTTGAACTCAATAAAGTAAAAAAATATATATATTTTTTATTTAACACAATATTTTTCGTAATATGAGTTTATTTCGCTAATTTTTCACTTAAACACGTTTATAAGGATTGATTTTTTTTTCTCAATATATATTATTACTTTAACTATGTACGTAGTAGCAATATATGAAGTTTTGTGATCATGCGAAAATTCGAACTCAGATTCGATTACTGATAACGTTTTCATGATCTTGAAAAAATCTGTCTTTTTAATTTTATAATCGTACTAATTCGAGCGGTAAATTATTTTAAATTCAGTTAAGAAATGCTATTTCATGCATGCTGCAGAGCGAGATGACGAATAAAGAGCGCATCACCCCATCTCAACCGCTCATGCTCACTTATGAGCGATGAGCTGTCAAATCTGTAAAATTATACATTTTTTTAAACGGTCATATCTCATAAACGAAAAGAAACCAACAAAAATTGTTGTCATATTCGAAATAAGCGGGTCAAATTTAATAAAAATTAATTAGTCTCCATCATTATTAGTACTTTAGAAGTTTAAGCCACGTGCAGAGTGAAGCGACAAGGGTATTCAAAAATACAAAGAGATAAACCCTAATAGAGACATGTATGGCATCAATTCTACCATATTGTATGACAGAATTGATGAAATTACAGATAATATTATACATGACTAATATATAATATGTCATTTCACGTCTTCAGCTTCGTTGAGTCGTTGCGTCGTATCGCGTTGCGCCACTCTGCACTCGATTTTATACCCTTTTCAGTTTCTACTCACGCTATGGGGACGATCACATACATATGTAATAAATACCTGATATTAAATTTGAATTGCGCATACGAAATTGAATGCACACTCGACTATAAGTGTCAAACGATGGAAATTGCATTTCTCAACACGACATCAGCTTGTCAATTGCGAAATTGAGTCTGCATCGAACATCGCTGGATATATATGTACATACATATGTAGGCATAGTCAAACGCGAAACTTTTCAAATTACATTCGAATGTACTATTTCGCATTGTTAAATCTATACACGACTACAATAAAAGGATTCTAATTGAAATTCCAAACTTTCGCGAATATCCGAATGCTTTATGCGGACATTAACACCTGAATTAACGACCATATCTGATTACGACAATTTCACATCAAAGCGTTTTTAATTGGACTCGATTTGAGAAATTAGCTATGATGTTTTTTTTTACTTCTTCCCCTTCCCCCTCCCCTTTTCTCTTAGTCTTATTTGGTAAAGAAAATCCATAACTAATTATAATAAGCAATGTAAGAAAGGAGATAAATTATATAATATTTTAGTACGTGTTTTCGAGCCCCCCTCCCCCGTCCCTTCCTTTATGGTGATGATCTGGTGGCAGCTGTTCAATGCTAGTTTTTCATAATTTATTAAATGTCGATTTTTTGGCGATTGCATTGTTCTGTGTCTGAAGAAAGACGTCTACAGCTTTCTTTGTGGCGGTTCTAAAATATAATAAGTGACAAAAGGTTCTGGAAATAAGCTATTATTATCCAGTTTGCTATAAAAAGCCTTTGTAAGATAGATTAATGTTGCTAATGAGAATATAAATCTTTTATTCAACGTTACTTTTGTGTGCTAATTATTACATTGTTAATACTTTTTAAATGCTCAATTATATTTGGCGTAGTTCTGCTAAACAAATCCAACCCACGTGGTAAATATTTTGCGAAAATCGATACATAAACTATTATTCTACATAGTAAAAAGTACTGTAACTATGTACATATGTAATAGGACATGACTGTGCAAAATAATTTAATTGCATAATTGGACATAACTGTACAAAATAATCTAAGACTATGTTTGTCAAAATACTACTAAAATAAAGATTGGATCCTTTATGCAAAACTATGATATGTAAAAAAGAAAGGGATGTACATATGTGCATATTTGCTTTATTTTTTTCACATAGGCAAGTATCGAGATATATACATACTAGTGTTTTTACCCGGCTTCGCTCGGTATTTGTAATATAAACCACTTAAACGTGGCCAATCTAATAGTAAACATTTTATTCAATTTATTAGAATATTTTTATTTTATTTAAATATTCATTTGTTCGATGAAGTCATGGATTTACGAAACAACATTACATATTTTCTTACATACTTAAAATGTCTCTTTCGAAATTATATATTAGATTACAATAAATTAAAATAGAAGTACAAAAATATGTAAGAAATCACGCCGAGACCAATGATAAAGATATATACACGTGCACATCTATTAGTGGACGGGCGGGCGAGCGTGCGGGGATGGAATGAGGGGTCAGCGCGAGGTTGGAGTGAGGAAGCGATGCGAATTGACTGCAATTGACTGAAACCGTTAACTACAATTGCCACTGGTGTGGTTCATGTATCAATTCCTTTCCAGAACCACGTGTTGAAATATCAACGGGCACAACACAAGTCAATATTAAATGTGTATTTAAGCGTACGTTCCAATAAATTGATATTTTTTTATATATCAAATAGTCTCAAGAAACCTACTTGATATCGATGCGGTGCAAACGATCGACAAGCGCCAGACATACTGAACCACAGATTAACGACACGTGTACCTTATACGTGCGCACTGCTCGAACTTACACTAAGCCAAATTTTCCCCGAAGTCCCGATATACCTACCCTGTATACGTTCTGTGCTTCTGATACTTAAGTTCCGAATTTTGCCTTATTAAACTCGCCAGAAAGATCCAACTCAATTTTAATAATTACCATTTTAATAATTGCAGCTGTGCATATCGAAAGGTTACTCGTCATCTGATGTGCAATCTATCATTCGTGAAGTCGAGAATCGCGTTTAAAGCAGCCATCCAGTAAATCTGTGGTTCAGTCTGTCTGGTGCTTGTCGATCGTTTGCACCAAACCCACTTGATATACATACATATGAATCATTTTATCCAAAAAAATGAATTCCGCTCCGACGGATCCGATATCTTTGCTATATATTATTCTGTATTATTATAAAATAATTAAGTTTCATTGTATTATAAACGTTCGATGGTAATTACAAACGCTCGATCTCGTCGAATCATTAGCCGAGCGAGCTTAATCTACTTAATTACAGTCTGAAACGTGGAAGTATCATATGTATATGTATCTAGAAGTACCATACGTCAGCAACAAGTGGATTAACTTCGATATCCATGTATGAATGTAGGTTTAAATTTGCGCGCCAATTTCACAATTGAAACTTTGCGATTCAGACTAATTGAAATTTGTGAAATGTGTGTGTTTCGCCTATCAATCGATGGTTAATTAAAACTCAGGAATATCCGAATTCAATCTGTTCAAGTGGAATATATGATGCGAACTTTCTGTTTTAATTAACGTTTTTAATCAATAAACATGATATTTTGGTTTGTAGAATGTTCGAATTTCGTACGGAGCTGTTATATTGAATTTGCATTTTTTTTTCATTTCACGAAATCGTTCAACGATGTTTAATTCATGTAATTCATGTCTTTGTATCGTTATCACTAGGGTAGTATTCGTATGGGCCCTACGATATGGTTGAATTTAAGTCGCCATCCCATAAGGTGAGACCAATTCGACCATGTTGATGGCTGCTGCTTTTCTTCCTTCCACCCATCATATTAAATACCATAACAATATTGTACTTTTGAGCTGATTTTGAGCAACTTTTGAGGTAATCGTTTTGATATTCTACCGATATACGAGGGTCAGCTCGAATTAGAGTAAAAAATGTCTCCGAAATGAAGCTAGATTAATAGAATCATTGACGAAATCATTAAAAATTACATCGGAATCATCTGTAAGATCGACGTGATGACAGCTGGCTATTATATAGTTACATAGTTGTACAGTTAATTTTTTAATATTAGCTCATATAAATATTAAATTATAAGATTTCAGGCTTTCACACTTTGTCAAATAGATTTTTAATAATAAAATGGCTTTTAAAATCTAGTAAGATAAAAGGTTCGTAAAATATCACAGTTCGGAAGAGACACTCTCAGTTCAAAATCAATCAAAAAATTCGAAATTGGAAAGTTGAACACAAAGAGAGACGTCAAACAAGTGGTGAGAAGGCCTTGGCCAAAGAACATATTTTTATCATTCAATATATAACTTATTAGTGAAGTAAAAATATATATGATAGATAATGAGAGCTTATATTGCAAATTTTATAAGATAAAGTGAGAAAATGATTTGGCATGGTTATTGGCAGTGGGTGAGATGTCACCTTCTCCAAAATTTTTGGGTTTTTAAACGTGTTTATTGCGACTATATTTCACCATGGACTTAGCGGACCCAATTGAAATGTCCATCGGTGGCCACACCACGCAAAATGGCAAAGTTTCAAAGCGATCGGAAGAACATGGGAAGTTTTTCAGAGAGAAACTAATAAAAACCGTATAAAAATAGTATTTAGCTATTTAAAAAAAATCTGTGTACCAACTACTAGTGTTGCTATTTTCAACTTACTATAAAAAATCATAAAATACGATTCGGAGTAGATTTGCAATAGTTAAAGAAATAAAAATTAAAATCATTACATAACGTACACTACATCAGTACATCTCAATAAGCACTAATGCTCAGTGGACCGCTTTAGCTTACCCCAAATCAATTTCGGACCCACAACAATGTGTCGCCAACATTTCTCTTCATATTATTAGATCCAGAATTGTATTCGATAATATAATAGTAGTAGTAGAGCAACAGTTGACGTTAATTTGGCACGGGTTCCCCTTCGTCTTCAGCCATTCCTTCACTTTTCAGCTGTGTGATTCATCACCAGCTTCTTCTCGGCACCCACGTGCTTCTTAAGCGTGATTTAATCTCTCGTTTGGTTTATATTTTTCCACGCATATGTGTGTATTCTTCGAACTCGTTATGCACCGTCATCTCGTCGCGTCAAAATCGTGTATTTTTATTATTTATGAGCGATAATTGATTGGCGTATGAAAACAAGAACCGCGTGCGGCCATTTCACTCCGTTGCGCGGTTCCGATGGGAGATTGATGGTGTCAAAACCATGACATGAAAATAAATCCACATGTGCATATAAAATCAAGCCTACCCGCACTTTATTCTGAATTTGTCGTGTTGTGAATAATTTACTCACTCTATCGATTACACCCGGCTATGTCTATATTGTGTTTTTGAGAATTGAATTCGAACATGATGTTAATGATTTTATAAAATCATTTACCGCTTGGATTAGTACGGTTACATTGATAATAACTTCTTATTGAATACTTATTTCGCAGATAAAACTCCGTGAAGAGATATACTTTTAGCCGTGAAATGTCAGATTTGTCATATTTGGCCAAAAATCAATATATATCGTGTATTACATTACATTACGTGTATTACATTAATACGCATTGTATACGATATTTTATCTCCAACGTAATGGCAGACCATACATTAACGTATATTGATGACCAAAATGAGCAATATGGCAAAGTATGAAAACGATCGGATAAGAGATAAAAATTACCACTAACACGAAAGCCATGTGAAACGTAAAGGAGGTAAGTAAAAAATACGTAGTATCGATTAACATTTCAGTAACCAATACCAAGTTTTAGTTCGATAGGACTAGTGGCTCTCAAAAAATCTCCAAAATACACAGACAAGCACACACTTTTTCTAGACCATGAAAACGTATCAGAATCGATCATGAAATCAGTGATCGATTCTGAGTTTGAATCAGTCAAAATATCGAGTTCGAATTTTCGCAGTATTATTTATTTATTTTAAACAGACCATTGTGGCATAACAGGAATTCCTAAAGCGCCACAATGGTCAAAAAATATAACACAAAAAAGAAAAAAAACAAAATAACAATTAAACATAAACTTATATTATTCATATAAGTATACACTTTTGTGAATTTTGCTTTTCATAAACGAGAAAAAACCAACGAAAATAATTGTGGTATTCAAACTTAGTAGTTTCCGCTCTGTTTTTTTTTATTGATCTTTATAGTAGAGATACTAAATATTTTGATTCCAGTTGGAATTTGAACCCACGACCTCTCTACTGATAACGATCGCTTAACCAGTGTGCTATTATGTAGTAAATGGCATATTAGAAGATTAGAAATACTTATTTAAATTTATACATATCCATATGCATAAATTTATATTGATGATACATATATATTATTTTGTTTTGTTTTATTTAAATCGAATATATACACTTCGCTTTTATAGTCGCTCCAAAGCGTTGAGTATACTAATACAGATATACATATGTAGTACAATAATATAAACAATACGACCATTTTATACATAAAAACATCATCCACAGTGACATTTATGGATACATTTTTGCAGCAAGACGCTGAATAGCTTGAGATTTTCAAGAGAGATTGGAAAGGAGATGTGAAATTATAGGAAACGTTTCAATGAAAATCAGAAAAATTGGCAAAATCTGATAGGAATCGATCAATCTGATCAAACTAAGATCTGACCAACAGCTACTAGTGGGAATCGAACCGTGGCCACTCTGCTCGAAAGCATTATTTGCTAACCATTAGTCCACGCTACTGGTTATAGTTGCATATAAATTCTGTATATCATAGCCTCTATTTATAGATCATCTTTTATATACATATGTATGTATGTATGTATGTACATAAATTGTACATGATGTACATATGTATATTGAATTATAAAATATTATTTTTCAGAAACATATTTATATGAAATATTGTAAACATATTTATGATACTAATATTTAATATACTGTAATATTTATGTATATTGCTTGTCCGATTTATAACGAAATACTGAGACCCATTCGTAAGTACGTAAATCGCTGACGTCTATTTCACGATCAGATTAGACTAATTCGATGTTTCTCGAGAAAGAATTCTAGTTTCGGTTATCTTGCTCGAATTTATCGCACACATAAAATGAGGGTGCCTAATATTCGCCATTTTCGCTAAATCAGCGAGTGGCATCTTGAGAATGTACATATAATTTGTATAATAGCTCTTATGTACCCACACTATTGTAGTGGAAATGTTCATTACTATCACGGGGATGAACTGTAATTTGAGTTATTGGCACTGATTGATTGCCTATTTGTTCTTTCTTCTTTTCCTCTACCTTTCTGTATTTCAATCTTTCATTTGTCTTGAAAGTTTCGCAAACAGAAGGAAAAGAGTACGGGTTTTTTGTCTTGCAATTTGGTATACGTCAATTGAACGACTATCGTTTTTTGCACACTTATTTGAGTTTGATCTGTTTTGCAAAATTATATATTTAAGTACATTTGCTTTTATAATAATACATTTATATTAAATCTCTCGCTCGTCGCAACTTTTATAGTAGAGCTTTTAACCAACACAGACTGGAATAATCCAGTAAAATTTTCCTCTGTACTCAAAAATTCAATTGCTAGGCTATTGGGATGCAAGTTGCAGTTTTGCAGCGCTGAATTGAGTGCAAAATTACTCGTACCTACACGACTTTGTAAAAGCGAGCGAAAATTTAATTCTACGTCATATTTCTCGATCTCGATGAAACGAGATGCGAATGGTGAATATCAACTTTTGGTTGAAGAATTTTCCAGAAAGAACGCTACTAATTGTCGAGTTTTAAGTTCTTCCGAGCTATTCGAAGATCTGTGGGAAAAGTTTGCGAGCACTCGAGACGTTTTGGATGCTGTATATTTTCGTGCCCATGAAAGGCGATCCAATGGCGACCGGTCAACTCGGCAAGGTTCCAATTCAAGGTGTGCAAAATTGCAGCGAGTTAAAACATACCGATCTGTCGATTAATTGTTGTCTTCTGCATGCTTCTGGTAGACCTTTTAAGGTAGTGGTTTGTTATTCAGGGTCGTTTGTTGTTGTTTTTTTTTACTTGTTGGGAAGTTCTGATGTCTTCGAAGACTGTCTCAGATGTTCTTCTCCTTGTGCCCAAATTAATTACATTTGTGTAAGAAAGTTTTGAACTTCCATTTGAACTATCAAAAGTTTCCTGTCGCAATACCGTGGGAGGTGATTAAAATTTTGCAAAAGTTTTCGACGTGTATGTCTCTTAGTGCTAAAATTGCTATACGTGTACGGTTGAAACTTTTTAAAAATATCTTTGAGAAGTCTTAAAGATGTGTTAACTCTTTTCTATGTGAGTGATTCTTAGTATTTACTTTTTTCTGAACTTTCTTAAGCTTTGAGTTACACTAAAAATAGTAAAAGTATCTACGGATAGTATCTACGGATATACATATGTACTTATGTTAAAGAATTTTGAAATTATTTGGCGTAAAAGCTATGTAAAGCTGGATTTGATGCATCTATTAAGATTTAGTTTTGGTAAAAAATAGCATAGCTGAAAGTTAAATATTTAACGCTTTAATAATAATATAATATTATTATTAAAACGGTCTGCAGTCAAAACCACGCGAGACAAAGCCGCGCCGACGTAAGGGCACGGCGTCAAAACCGCGCAAGGCATAACCGACAAAATCGCGCGAGGAAAATTAATGGAATGAAAATTAATAAATCAAGTTTTATGAATTAAATTTTGTTGTAAAACTTGATTTATTTGTGATAGTGAAAAATAAAACATAATAATCAATAAATGGTGTTTTGTTAAATACCGACCATCGCTCTACCGAGGACCATCTTTTATTCAAGATAAAATAACGATCATCGTTTTAATCAGACTTCAATTTACTTATTTTAATTTATGCCGATTTAGTTGACGGTTTTTTAATTTGTTTACATGTTTTTTTATTGTTGTATTTTATTCATATAGTTATCCATAACAACGCTCTAGAATAAATCTGAAATGTAACTATGGAAAAATTGTAATTAATAAATAAATTTCATACGTGAAATGTTTTAATATATGTATTTGTAAAATATCACATAGACATGAGGTCGATGAATATCAATACGTCCTGCAATATTATTAGTATTTGATAATATTGTTAATTGTGTGGGTGATAGGGATCCAAAAGAACAGCCAAAGTCGCTTCAAAGCATTGATTCAGGAGGTCCATACATAACCACCACTCACTCCAGAATACTTGATCTACCGTGTGTATCTTCTTATAAACAAAAAGTTGCTCCCGCATAGCATCCCCGATCCGTTGGCGTGTCTATTGTGTAGGCACTTAGGTCTACCCGCACTCGCCACGTTCTATGAGAACCCCAGCGTATCCTTTGTTCGGGCACTTACTGAGTCCCGTTAGCATAATCCGGGGTTTCTATTATTCACCTAAAAATGCACTTAGTAGATATTCTCTACCATGTTCCCACGTTACAATATTATAATATTTATTAATAATTGCAACAACAATTTATTTAGAACTCGATCACAGGTGGGTTTTGGAAAGGCTATGAGCCCAAGATCGAAAAGCTTCCAAACAAAAATACCTGGGAAACGCTGGGACAGTATGTCAATATACATATGTCGATATGTCCTGAATCTTGTAAAATCAGAATGAACGTATTACAGACCACCAGTATTTTTGAATATTGTGAAACGCAAAACATTATATTTAATATTTTGGAGATATTTCTCGAAATGAATAAAAGTGGATTTATGCCACTTTAAATTATAACAATTCATATATAGAATAACCAAATTTTGATATGCGTGTATGTATGTATGTATATGTAATAGTGTAATTATATTTCAAGTGAAAATACATATATTTTCAGTGACGTTTCAGTGAAATCATAACCAGTTACATTTTCAGGGTTGATTTTTTTCATTTAAGTTTCGATTGTTAGGATTGGTATTATTTAAGGGTTAGGATTGGTTAGGTTAGTGAGAGTTGGTCCTATTGATTTAAGATTCGGTTGTTAGAGTTAAATTTATAGAGTTCAACGTTGTAAATTCATTGGTTGATACATTTTCACTGCTTGCATTGGTGAAATATGCTTTCTCTGTAACATATACACTTACATATTATATACATATATCACAGTGCCAAAACTTTGACCTTCAGTGGATTTTAAAAGAGAATTCGGTAGATTTTATCCCAACTTTCATCCGCCCGAGAAACTTTGGCTAGTAAACTTGCATAAAACTATAAAACTAAATTGTATGTTTATCAAAATTTAAATTAAATATTAATACAATTTATATAAATTTACCACTTCCTGTATACAATTACTGAGAGAGGCGACAAATAGTCAATTGAATAATGCGACTAATTTTAATTTGATTTCAAGCGGCTAATTATGCGATATTATACCTATCTACCCAATTTATGTACATAATTACACAACCAGGCTTCTTCAATGTGACCTTGCCGAGTGAGAGTGCACAGCTAGGGTCGGCAAAAGATACACGTCAGTCTGCCCGAAGCAATATTTTAGACGAATTCAAGTTAGTCACCTCTACTGGTGTGTCGTAAATATATATATTTAGCTCGGTCGCTTACAAAATAAATCTAAATCTAAAAATAGCCGCCTCTACATCTCTCCCTCTAAAACATCTAAAACGGTGTTGTCTGCCGTTCTTCAAGATGTGTGACACGCGAAAGAGATTCGCACAAGGCAGAGAGCCCGTGTCTTGCAATTTTTCTCGTGTTTACTTTGAGCATAGCTTTCGATGCCAATTTTTCAGTATTATTTTTTTTTTTTGTTCATTCGAATAGGTATTTTTTTCCCGCGGTGCAGATTTCGAGATTCGCGTAGGTTTATTTTAGTGTCGGTAGTAAAATTTAGAGATTCGTCGACGTGTTTACGCTTTTTCTAACGTGTGTTTATTCAAGGGAAACTCTTAACGTCTTAATTGGTCAGACGATAAAAAAGAAGTTTGATTTGCAATATTAAAGTCTCGGTGAAATATTGTTGTTATTTTTTTGCGGGTTGACGTTCTTGGGATATTTCCTGGTATACATACTTGAAATGATACGGCGCATGAATGAGATGTGTTTATAAATTGATGATGTTTGATGACATGTCGACGTGTGTATGTGCGTTTATCGGATGTAATGACGTGTGATTGATGTATTGGCTATGATTGGAATTGATTTGTAATGCAAAATTAAACGATTTCCAATAAATTAAATTTATATACATTTAACAGTCTTTGTATATGTAGTTTTCATTCAATAGTGTATTGATTTCCTTATACACTTCATGTAATATTAGATGATTATAATACTATCTTGTGTAATCCGCATGAAGCTTATTTACTGTCTAGTGATTCTGAAAATGCAAAAAGCATTTCTTCTTTTCCTATATAGGAAAGAGTAAGGGTATTACTTATATCTCTACCCCACTCCTTTTCTTGGGTATAAACATATATGTACCTTGAACTTGGGTATATTTTTTGTTTTCCAGCTTCTACGTGGTAATACGTCATGCTCGTCGTTGCTGAAGCAGTTGCAACTTTACGTCCCTAATAATAATGTGCGTGGTATCCATCATCATTTGATGGTTGTACCTCCTGCCCGCTCAGTGCTTTATCGGACGGCTTATATTCCAAGAGCTATCCGACTTATTAATGAAATCGTTTGTGCCGATCCTGATTGTGATATTTTCCACCTCAGTGAGCGTAGGTTATCGGAGATTATTGTAACTTGTTTGTCCGGTAGACTGCGCTCATCATTATTTTCATAATTGAATGTGATGTATGAGTGGAATTTTAATCTTCCCTCTTCCATTTGGGCCTCGCAGAGATGTTTTGTATTTGCGGCTGGTTCTTTTTTATTGTTGCTAGCTGTACATGCAAGACATTCCCTACTTTGTATTTTATCATTTGATATTTTACTTTATCTGCTATAATGTTTAAATTTTTTTATGATCATGTATAATTTTTTATTTTTATCATCTCTCTGTATAATTTTGACCATTGTGGCGCATTAGAGACTCATATAATGCCACAATGGTCCAAATTTAAACTTAAAATGAAATCGTTGCTGCCATGCCTGAATGCCACAATGGCCACTGAATGTGATATTGTCCACCTCAGAGAGTGTAGATTATCAGAGATTGTCTAAAACTATTTGTCTGGCAGTCTGCGCTCATCATCATAATTGGATGTGATTTATGCCTGAATATTGATCTTCTCTCTTCCGTTCACGGGGATGTTTTGTATTCATGGATGGTTTTTGTACTGTTGAGTAGGGGTGGAAATCCAAATGAAAGGCCAAAGTCACTTTACAGCATTTCTTCAACGATTCAAGAGCTCACTCCAGAATAATGTGATCTACCGTGTGTACCTCCTTATAAAAGACAAGTTGCCCAGCATAGCATCCCCGATCCGTTAGCGTGTCCATTGTCTGGGCACGTAGTCTACCTTGGCGAGTCCACGCACTCGCCCGGTTTTATGAGAACTCCAGCGTATCCTTTGTTCGGGCACTTACTGAGTACCGTTAGCCTAATCCGGGGGTCTCTATTTTTCACCCACTTGCACTTACAATAGAGAGAGAGAGAGAGAGTATCCACATTCACTTGACAGTGGATACTCTCTCTCTCATGTTCCCACGTTACAGTCCATACATATATACATAGATATCGACTGTTGACATTTCCAAAATTTCTCTTCATATATAACCATTATTATATGTCTTGTGACTAATGCTATTGCTCTTTTTGAGTATTATATATATTTTACATTTTTACAAGGCTCGTATTAGTTTGCTTTCGCAAAAGATTGATCTAAAATTCCTACAGTCTTCAAATCGTTTTGAAACTTTGTCAGTTTGCGCGGTTTGGTCAACGATGGAAATTTCAATCGATTTTTATGGTTCGATGGTGAAAAATAATCGTAATATTCACGTCTAACTTTGCGATATTTTTGGATACGTTGACGTTTATAGATAGTTTGACTTTCCGCCATGCACTCATCTTGTCGGATTTTGATTGTTTAAACGCCTATATCTTTATCTTATTAAATTATATACATATGTATATACTCACATATACCGATAAAAAACCTAAAAAAAAACGAAAATAAAATAATGTCAAACATAAACTTTTGAATTAAATTGAATCTAAATTGATTGAATTTCTTTTTAGCATGTGAAATTTATATCTTGTTTGTTCACATTAATACATTGCGATGGCTTTGACTCGATTTATCGGAACGACCAAGTCGATTTTTGCGCTATTCAGTTCCGATATGAACTTAACACTAAACTGCCGAGCTTGGAATGTAAAAACTTTCCCAATAATAGGTATTGTTAATTGAATTAGTAGAAACGGAAAAGGACTCGCGAAGGCAATTAAGCACAACTGTTATACAGAGCATGAGTATTGTAACACATCGAGAGCGAACAACAAGCAATAACAACAAATCACGAGCAATTTCCAAAACCGAAAGAAAAGTATTTTCGCATTTATACGCGCGTTCGTATTTATTTATTTTATTATACAAACATATATACGCAGGGAATAATCTGAACGGTAGCTTTTGATGACTTTGTTCGTGGATATACGGCCAAAATGTGTTTTTGCCACCGCATTTATTGAAATCGCACGTGTTACGCCAACCCTAAATAAGAACGAGAAAAAGAGTAATAAGAAAACAGCACGTACGTTATATTGACTCTTTCTAGGCAACGATAAAACGTACACAAGTCTTAGGTACAAAGCCAAAACAAACTTCGATTTTTTTGCACTATATATTTTGTATATGTACGGCAACGTTTCTTCAAACTTGATTATAACAATGTGTTAATGGACAGTAAAGGTACAAACAGATAGAGATGGACGCGTGAGTTAATGTGATGGCGGATCTAGAGGTCGACCGGGTGTGCGCACATCCAAGTCGGTCAGAGTGCATGTGTATTTTTATTTTATTTTTTATTTTCAATTTATAACAGGAATGCCTTACAAGTAAACCCAATGCGCCTTCCTGGCCAGAAACATTGTACATTTGATACAAGTAACCAACGGCGTGGACTGGTGGTTAGCATATTATGCTTTCGAGTAGAGTGGTCACGGGTTTAAGTCCCACTAGAGTCCCGCTACTGGCCAGACGATGGTTTGTGACTCCAGCTCGATCGATCAGAGTTTGCCAATTTTTCTGATTTTCATTTAAAAGGTTCCTGTAAAATTGGCATCTCCCTTTCTATCTCTCTCGTTAATTCCATTATAAAATGCTGCAAAAATTTTCCCATAGATGTCACTGTGGATTTTTGTATGAATTCACATCGTATAAAATGATTCATGTATATTGATTGTATTGTATATGTTTAAGTGCTCTTGTCTTGGCAAATATTCATGATCTAAGAAACAAAATAAAATTAGTATTATACAAAGTAAATAAGTACATTTCAATTAAAACCCACAGAGAAATCTATGGACAAATTTGTAAATTTGCAGTATTTTTAAACAATTCAGCGAAATTCATTAAATAAATATCAATTAACATCCACAATCTGGTTTATCAGAAAATCAGATAAATTGGCAAACTCTGATAGGAAACGATCGACCTTGAGTCACAATTCTAAGGTATGGCCAGCAGAAATCAGTGGGATTTGAACCCGTGGTCACTTTGTTAAAAGCATTATATGCTTAAAACTAGTCTAGTCTGCTGGTATGTAAATATGCATATGTAAATATACAAAATTTGTTATAAAAATAAAATAACAATGATATTTGCTCCAGAGCTACAAAAATGTTAGGTTTCATACTGTGTGAGAGATTTTATCATTACTGTATTTTATCAAATTTTTCTTATACATTAGACCTGTTTTTAATATTTATATTACTTGTTTTTGTATTTATTTTCTTGCTTATATTAGTTTATATGTGCGTTGCGCAATTTTGTCGCCACGCTATTTCAGTTTGCGTGATTTCGTCCAGGCGATTTGTCCCCGCGATTTTGTCCCGCGCGGTTTTGTCGGGACACCAAACGTCAATATGCTGATCTTGTTTAATTTGAGATCGTATATATAGTATTTAGTTGTTATTATGTATCGATTTATTTGTTTCACACAATGAAAAGGAGAAACGCAGCAGAAGTCATGAACATATACATGTGCACATGTTCAAAAATCATTGACAAAATGAGTTTAGATTGTATGAAAATTATTTGAATTATTGATGTGTTTTTCTTTGTTCTGATCAAATATGTAGAGTCAAATATGTAGAATATCAAATCAAATATGTAGAGTGTGTCCAAATATTGATATTGATTTAATTTACTTTATGTATCGGTAATACATAATGAGCGCTGATTGAATGAAAAATTATCGATTCAGCGACACTGAAGTTTATTTTGTCAACGTTGTGGAAACGTATAATTTGTGATTTCGTAAATTATAGTATTTGTCGGGGGACAAATTAAATTGAATTCGTCGCTTTTAACCCGTTGCCGACCGAGCGACGCTACGCGTTAATTTAATTGTGCAACTCCATTGTACTTTCGGTGTGATCTAATTTCTCGACGCAGAAGTGTGTTCGTTTGTTCGAAAGTTTTTGTTAGCATTTGAGTGATGAACACAAGTTATGTAATTTTTTATACATATATGAACGAATTTGAATACAACTTATTCTATTCATCACCACGTATTTTAAACCATTTAAAAATATAATCCGTTAACTTATAAATTAAAAAAAAAGTAATAAGATCTAGCATGCTATCGCATACACCCCCCACTCGACTTTTCGACACATTTCATTTCAGTTTCCCTTTGCAGTGAATGAAAAACGTATATGAGAGAGTATTTAAGCTTGCAATATTAAGTTTATATGAGATGAGAGTAAATGAAAGTGAAAAAATAACTTTAACGGCTGACCTGCGAGTTGCAAAGGGGCGGTAGAAAGCCGCGTTTGAATAGTAAGCTGTCATCGCTTCGATCAGACACAAGATTCTGATGTAATTTTTATTACAAACCTCCTTTACGTTTCACTTACGATTACAATTTAAGCCTCTTATCCGATCGTTTTCATACTTTACCACATTGTTCATTTTGGTCATCAATATAAGTAAATGGATCTTCCGCCATTACGATAGAGATAAAATATTGTTTAAGACGCGTTTGAAGTTTGCTAATTTTAAATCTGGGTGACGTCTATGTAGTCTTTAGTTTTATACATAGATGGCGATAGTAAAATAAAATTATTGGTATTTTTATTCAAAATAATAATTTATATATCTTAATATTATATACAAAACTAAAAAAGAAGTTTGTTTTAAAAAATTTTTGTACATGGTATTAATGAATGAGTTTGTTAATGATTAAAAATTGAAATAAGCTAATGTGTTGGAGACATTAGCTTATTTTAATGTTACCTAACCCCTGTTTGTCGGTAAAATATCAAAGTGACATGAAGAGTGGAAGTGGTTCAAAATCAGATCACAATCTTTTGACGGACATAAATTTCATGGAACTTTAAGTGAAATTAGTAATATGAAATCCCAAAATCTTATTTCTGTTTTTTTCTCTATTATTTTTATTTTTATTTTAATATTGTCATTTTTAATATATTTTATTTTTTTAAATATTTTATTTATATGAGGCGACTTAATTTTTTGACGGGCAGAAATGTTACTGAACTAATAGAGTGAAGATAATAATAATAAAAAGCTTATAAAATACAAATAAAATACATATTGAAAGAAAAAACTTCATAACCAGTTATTCTGGTATCGTTTTGATACGATGGAATATACAATGCATATACATATATAATATGTATGTATGTATATGGATAACGATCTGAATTGAGTCGACAAAACTCAGAAACGATCCCACACCCAGATTTCTTCAACAAAAACCGCAATCCATCTTGTCAAACGGCCAAAATTAAACATCCAAATATTCTCTTGGGTAATTTCAAACGTTTATTACATACTGCGAGCACAATACTCGATCATTTATGCGAACGCGTAATTAATTACACGGGTGTTTAACGCATTGTGTGTTACGACGTGTTAATGCGATTACACCCCACAGCTGAGCGCTACTAGAACGACTTAAGTGTCACTTTTCAAACATACAACTACCATCTATTCACAATATAATCGAACCCTTAATTTGATACTCGATAGTAATCGATAGGGTCAATAAGAGGGCCGAACAGATTTATCGGTGAATAGTAAATATCTTCTTTTCAGTTACGGTAGACGCATTGACGTGTATAGATCATTGTAAATCAACCTTTACAATAAACCTTTGCCCAGATTAGAATGAATCACTTGCTGGAACGAATTCTGTCTCCTTGTTTGTAGGTGCGCGCCTTCTATCTTTTTTATCCAGCAATAGTGACTAGTGGTTTGCATATTATGCTTTTGAATATGGTGATCATGGGTTCAGGTCCCACTGATTGCTGCTGGCCAGACCTTGGTTTGTGAATCCAGGTCGATAATTTTCCATCAGAGTTTGCCAATTTATCTGGTTTTCATTTAAATGGTTCCAACAAATTGGCAATTACTTGCAATTTTCGAGTTTTCAGCATCTCGAATTTCGTTGATTCGTATAAAAATACTGAAAAGTTGTCCATACATGTTTCGCAAATTTCGAGTTTTTCAGCATTTTGAAATTTGCTTATTTAAAGATGTGATAATTCTCTATGATTATTTGTTAAAATGTATATCGACGTTTGTAATTGGCCAGGAAGGCGCATTGCGGTTTACATGTAAGACCTTCCTGGAATATATTTTATTTTATTTTACCAGGAAGGCTTAACAGGAAGACCCTAATGCGCCTTCATGGACAATTAATTACAAACAATGCAGCATTTTATTATTACATAAATCACGGTATTTCCAGAAGCTGAAGAACACGAAATAACAACTAATTAATTAATTAATTTAAAGACTCAATCCATTGAGACATCTATGGATTAAGATTTTGTACATAATTTTTACAAATTGTACATACAATAAATACAGAAGATTTGTGACAGCAGGAAAGATGATTTTTGCCAATTTTGAGGAACCGCTTCAAAAATGATTAGATATTGGCAAACTCTGATAAGAAGCGATCGATTTCAAACCCACTGATCACTTGGTGCTAAACATACACGCTACCATGACGCCATACTGCTGGCTATATATGTATATGTACATAATATTAGCTTCACTTGGTTAGTCCTGCTCGTCAAAAAATTGTGATCTGACTTTGAACCACTTCCACTCTTTAGATCGCTTTGATATTTTACTGACATACGGGGGTTAACTAACATGGAAGTAAACAAATGACTCAAAAATTGAGCTAGAGGAGTTTAATCATTAATGACTTATTAAAAATTACATCGGGATCTTGTGTCAGATCGAAGCGATGACAGCTAGCTATCCAAACAGGGGGTTCTACCACCCCTACACAACGCAATTAAACGGTGATAAATTCAATTTTTTTTAACTTTCATTTATTTGACGTCCATCTACTTCTTTCGCAAATTCGGCTTGCCTGAATTTGTTGATTGTTGCTAAAATACATTTGTTTGCGGTTTGTTATTAATATGACTATATTGTCGAATTAGGATGGTCTGTCATATGACTAGCATATATGACAAAACAATGCGTGCTTTTTATTCTAATATATGGCAACGACAAATGTCGTAAAACGATTTAAGTATAAGAAGCCAATTCAACGTTTGGTAAGAAAAAAAGTTGCATATTTATTTATTTATTTTTACATATGTACATAGATATATACCAGGAACACCTAACAGGTAAACCCCAATGCGCATTCCTAGACAATTAATTACAAACATTGCAGCAATTTTTTATTACGTAATAGACGTACATAGATGTATCTATGAATTAATTCATAGATACATCTATGGATTTTGACTTATACATATTTTTTTTTACATATTGTACATAAATGAAATTCAGATATTTGTGACATAGCGGGAAGGATGGTTTTTGTCGATTTGATGGAGGAACCATTTCAAAAATGAAATCAGATAAATTGGCAAAATCTGAGAGGAAACGATCAACTTGGAGTCACAAATATCCAAGTCTGACCAACAGCATTAAATATTAGCATAGGATCGAGCTCGGTAACCTCTCGGTGCTAAGCTGCTGGCTATATATATTTCAATCTTAATATCTGTATCACTTTTTGGAATTATTATTTGTCGTGTACCCTTAAATAACTGTTTAGGTAACCCTGGAGGTATGCTTATCGTTGGTTGGGAATCACTGATGTGGATAATTTTACGTGTGACCCAATTTACATTTGGGACACAATGATGTTTGGCATCTGTTGTTTTTTCTTTTTTTTTTTACTTTTTTTTATGAAAATATTCGTGTGCTAAACACGTTGCCGTCTGAAATCGTATTATGCTGATGAATTGTAATGGTGTTAGATTTAATTAAATTTATGATGGGATGGTGAAATTGGTTGATGCTATCGTTGCGATTATGAGTAGTAATTCATGAATAGTGGTTGAATAATAGAATTTTAATTTTAGGACAGAGCCGTATAGTATGTAGATTAATATTTTGATGACGGCATTATTGTAATGATATTCAAATATTTCAGCAATATTATTATATATAGAAGGACTTATATTGGTTAATCTGATTTTGCCGTTAACAAGCAGGTCGATTAAAAAATTAACAGGCAGGTCAATAAACAAATTAAATATTGAATATTAGAAATACATTTTTAATATAGAATATATTATGATGTTAAATGAAATCGGTATGTATGTAGACATTGATAGGTTGAAAATTAGATGTAATGTGCGTTTTATCTCTATAAGTGGATTTATTTTCCGATTTCCAACAAGAAATGTGGTTTTAATATTATGTATATTTTTGTGTTTCAGGCAGCTCAGCGTCTTCATTCGCAGTTCAAAATTGCGATTGATTCAAAAGTGAAAAGTGATCTTATTATAACGAGAACAATAAGAAGACGGATAAAATAGACGTAGAGATACAAAAGGTAACACTATACTTTCGATAATATTACGTTGCGAATAACAATAACGTTGCTATTGGGAAGTTGCCGTTGGAACAAATGTTGATAAACGGGAGTGAATTTTCAGGCTTTATTTATTTTATATAATTGTATGTTTATATCTCGCTATGGTATTTGAAAGCTCCGAGATTCTAACAATCTGAGAATCGGAAAGAATAACAAAGTTGATGGGCTTTTATTACATTGTATCTATTGTGAAAAAGACGCATTGTCCTGGTTCTATTCGATCTTTTCCAATCAATCTAATTATTTCATGAGAAATATATACATATTTATGATTGAGATATAATTAAAATAAAAAATGAACCATGAAAATTTATCAAGATTTAGTATGGAAATATCACAAAAAATTGTTTGGCTAAGTGAGACCCCTTTAGATTAGTGTTTTTTTGTTATTTTTCTGAATCAGTGTCTGTTTTTCTGCAGTAAAAAACTAGTTTCTCATTTAGAACCATTAATTTTGGTATTTAGAACATCATGGAACTGTAACGTAGAAAGTATGTGCTTTTGTGCTCGTCGATCATTGATTTACTAGCACTGATCATCTGATCGCTTCACGCTAAAAAAGGCCGTGGCGTAGAAATAATTTGAATAAACGAAAACCGCGAATACGGAATATCTGGCACTCGAGTTCTCGTCAGTACGATAATTCGACGTGTGCAAGATCGCTTTGTGCGGAATAATCACCAAACCGAATAAACCGTATACAACAACCAATCAGATCTCGCGTCCCATTGACCAATGATCTCTCTATGCTGATAGTACACGTTGTGTATAAATATTCAGCTGATTTTTTCTGTGGTTCATTCGAAGCTGTCTTGTCGATGGAACAACAATTAACTACCTCTACTACTACTCACTTTGTCTTTCACTTTGATCTCGGAAACCCCTCTTCACTTTGACGCTACAGTACTCTGTATAGTTTACAGTCGTAGTCTATTGCAGGGCTATATTCAGCGGAACACTTGGGTTCCGTGATTATGAAAAATGATCAAATTCAATATGAAATACATGGGTATTCCTTGAAAGTTAAGTGTTCCGTGGAAGAAAGTGTTTGTGTATATAGTCTACAGCAGATTTTCTCAATATTTTTTTTCCACGGAATATTTCGATGATCCAAAAATATTTACGGAAAGTATTGGCTGTTTTATAGGGGGGGTCAGTTTTTTTTTAAATATATGGGGGACTGAAAAGTAATTAAATTTTTTCGACGAGCTCTTTTGCAGTCAGTTTGTGTCGAGACACGATCCAGTAAACATTTAAGTTTTGTTATTAGGTTGAAGTTATTGTTTCTGTTTAAAAAAAAAAAATCTACCTGAAGAAGGATGTCGAGACCAATAATAAAGGAAAGGCACTTTTGTCATTTTATGCTATTTATGTTAGACCAAGTAATGAAGGCAAACGAAGCAGTGAATAAAATATAGAGTGAAAAAAGAAAAAGTTATAGGCGTTTAAACAAATAAAATCTGAAAAAGCGAGATGGTGGCAAAAAGGGATATAAAGTAAGAAGAGGCTAGAAACGATCAATGTGGACGATCAATGTGAACGAACAATGTGGACGATAGACGTCAGCGAGAAATATGATATAGTATTTTCGAACGTGTCCATCACGATTATTTTGCACTATCGTAATGGCGGACGTCATTTCCACATATATTGATGACCAAACCGAGCAAAATGGCAAATTTTGAAAACGATCGGATAAGAACCCAAATTTCTTCTGACTAGTGAAAGAAAGAAGAGGCTAGTAAAAAAAATCACCGATACTAACGGGGATATTCTGAAACTAAACGAGTGTCATCGGTGGTATAAGCAATTTAAAAATGGGAATAGGGACATCAAGGAAATCGCACAAAGAGCAGAGCTCAAAAATTAGATGATGATATCCTGACGTCAATGGTGGAATCAGATCGAGGAATTATCGTTGAAGATTGGCTATCCATGGTCTATAGTTCAAGATCATCTTCGTAGCATAGGAAAATTGCACAGACAGGGAATTGGGAGATATTTTTTTGATTACTTTTCGGTCCCCCTTATTTATGTATATTATATTCGTTTAAACCATTTTAGGTCCATATATATGTATTTATTTATTTATTAATTTCACATACTTGGGTTTGACTTGAATGAAAAAAGAAATAAAATATTTAAGATAAAAATAATTATAAGAATATGAGGGGAAAAAGTAAACAAGAAAAAGAAATAAAGAAAATACAAAGAGATAAAAAAAAAAATAGAACAGTAAAATGATAACTATAAAAACAAAAATACAGAAAAAATGAAAAATATGTAGGAAAATAAGAATTATAAAAATCCCTTAAGTTTAAGAAATACATCTAGCTTGTTTTAAAAAATATTGAATATCTTCTGAAAAAGTTTGATCTTCCTTTTTTTCAACTTTCCTCCTGCCGAGCAGTGCCGGGTGATTCAACTACTTCCAAAATAAAATAAAGCGGAAGCGAACACGTCAAAGCACTGGAACCCTTATCGAAATTCTACGAATGGCACAAAAAATGAACGATATTGTTAACTTTCCGACTTTTTGAACCATTGCACTGCGGGGACCCATAAGAAAACTTTACCGTTAAGTTGTCCGCAACGCGTTACCACATTCTATTCCTTATTTCCAAACTAAATAAAAGCAATTTTTCTCGAACGAAAAAAAAATCTGATAAGAAAATAAACACAAAAGCACAGAATAGCTTTTTCCAAACATGCACACGTAAATAAAGCAATAGATTCTCCAAGTACATAAAAATCAGCATCGATCCCCATACGAGAGGCGAATTATTGCAATCGAACATCAAACAATATTCGCGTTAGCAAATAGTGCACCGCTCGTCAATAAATCAAATGCATAAAAGCTCCGTAATCTAATTTATAGAGGTGGGTTTGAATAATTCCAAACACACATTCCGACACAGCGATGGACCACGGATGTAAATCATCGATGGCCGAAAGTAAATCAATCTTGGCGCAATATAATTTAGAATTGAAAATGCAACCGATGGAACATACATACATAAATTAAATTAAATTGTAGCCAAAGTGACGAGACGTTTAAAAGCACCAAGGGACATATGAAACTATTAAATACTCGTAGCGGTATGAAGCATGCGAAATGTGTAAAGGTACATACATATGTTACATTTCCTTTGGATGAAATTCTGCAACAATGTTATACATATTTATTAACTGTCAACACTTGTAGCATTGCTGTGTGTCCGTTGCAGAAAGAAGTTCATAAAATATGACAACGCTTGTACACATGTACGAGTACGATGGCAGCAAATATACCAAACGTTGCTTGAGTTGACATAAATACTCGTACATATGTATAAAATGCACGCTGTCAATGTCATACAAATTGGTACTAACAAAAACGAAATACACGTTCTTGAATGTGTATTTATGATATTTGTTATTGAAATTTGATTACAGTTAAAAATCCGTCTGGGTGAAGCCATAGGCTTGAAGCGTATGTTTTAATTGAATATACGTATAAATAGAGTGTTTACTTGATATTAAATATAAATAGCAACAAGAATTATGTAAAGGAAAGGACTTGTAAATTTCCTACGGTATTTAAATGAAACCCACGCATGCTATTTATACTGTATATAAGAGCCAGCTTAAGTAACCAGCTCACTTTGAGAGTAATTAAATATATTTTTGGATCGGATTTTAGATTCGTTTCTATGCTATATTTCATATATACATAGATTGAGTATAGATTCTGAATGCTCTTGTGAGCTTTTACAAGAGGATTTAAATGCTCTTCATGCTTGGTCGTTAACCAACCGTTTTCCTCTTAATGTCTCCAAGTGTAAGGTAATGCGTTACTTCAGATCTAGATCTATCCCCGATCGTACCTTTCCTTATCTTGCTGGTAGCTCTGAACTGAACTGGGTTGATTCTACTGTTGATCTTGGGGTTGCATTTCAGAGTGACTTAAGGTTCTCTGATCACATCGACTCTGTGTGTTGCTCTGCTTCAAGAATGCTAGGGTTTGTTTTTCGTAATTCCCGACACTTAATCCCACTGTTCTGAGGCTGCTGTGCAATGCTCTGGTTTCATGGAATACGCTTCTATGAACTGGAGTCCTTCACACAAATCTCTATCTATCAAACTCGAACTTATCCAAAGACGCTTTCTTCGGCTGCTTTATAAGGAGCAATATGGGATTTACCCATATTTATTTCCTTCACGATTTGTCATGGATATGGTCGGCTACATTTATCTTAAACCGTATCACGACATAAGGTCCAATGATACAAGATCCAAGGACAAAGGTACCACGAAAAAAGATCCACCCGATAGAATTGTAGTGTGAGAATAATTAAAATTTAGCGTACCAGATGTATGGAATCACGCAAAATTATTAGTTATTATCACGGGACAATTTGGATCATTGGGATGACCGTTTTTGGAAAAATTTGACAGTAAAAATTGGTTCGAACCATCATTTACATATCTCTGTTTCAACCTATGCAACACGTGTTATTATTAATATTTTTACTATTATTATTTATTTATTTAGTTTTCTTCCGTGTTCCGGTGACGCAAGTCGCGTACATTTTCATATTTAGTAAGAGTTGATCTTCTAAAATTATACGTTCCAGAGATAGAGGACAGGGGGTGGAAGACATTAAAGAGATTAAACGACCTTCCTACCACCCGCCCCCTGGAATACGTACACATCCCCCGCCGTTCCTCCCACCCGTAAGCTCGAGAACAAACGAACTGCTTGATGAAGAATTAAAACCTCGCGAATTAAGTGTGATCGTGAAACGTGAAATGATCCATATTTGAACGAGGGCAGTGGGAGGCGGGGGGGTTGTTATATTTAGTATGGTTGTAATATTTTTCGTTATGAGTTTCGTGACATACATAGTTTCGAAAAAGAACGTGTGCAATTTTCATAATGTTAAGGTGGTGCTAGCTTTTACGGACATTTAACCGTTTATGACTTTAGTAATCAATGGTGGCAGTGGTGTAGTGGAATTGGCGCGTTTTTTGACATGGTAAAGTGCCATAGAGCTATAAAAGGTTACCATAAGAGGGCAGACACACAGAGTGGTACGAAGCAAATGTTTTTTTTAGATAGTTTTGCACGTAAAAAACACTAACATGTCTAATCTATCCCAGGTAAAATCTCTTTTTGATAAAATATCTTTTCGACAGTGATAGATAACGGTGATACCCATATTTGATGAAATATAGAAACTTGTCGAAATAATAAGATTCGTATTTGTTTATTAAATACGAATTAACAAAGACATAAGACACCCCCATTCACAGCTGCAGTCTGCCGTTCTTTACGATTATGTGTGTCTATGCTTTAATTAGTCGCCATAGCTTAAGGTGCACAGTCTAACGCTTAATCTACATATACTGTCGCTTAATTCTACAAAGCTTACTTTTGTTAAATCTATACCCAGGTAGATTGTTAATTTTTCATAACCAAGTATATAATTATATATGTATATGTATGTATTAAATATGTACATATCAGTAGCGTGTCGTTTTCGGAATAGAGGGACCAGGGTAGTCACCTAAAATTTAAAAAGTATTAACAATTAAATTAGAATAAATTCAAATCGTTGTCCATATTGATATTTTTCATTCAGATTAGCCAAGTTCAGAGACGGGAATCGGCCCTATTTGAAATAGTAGATTGTTATGGTATAGTCCGCCGCGTCGTTCACTTGCACGGAATCGCTGTCTCATTTATATGCCTTCGCATGATGTATAAGCGTTTCTTCAAAGACAAAGCATTCTTTAATTTACTCGTCTATTCAAGCATTTATGCAATTTTCCCTAAGAATATTCTGATTTGTGTCCATCAAACATCATTCTGATTTTTTTTTTGTTAAAATAACACATGTGTATTTATACAGAACTTTTTGAATACAAATATGACAAGGGACTTGACTCGTAATATGATTCCCTTAAAACGAATGTGGAGACAGATTACGAGGCCTTGGAATGTTTTTATCTATCGATTGTTAAACAAATCATTCAGAAGATAAAGTTTTGTAGGCAAATCTGTTAGGCTAGGCAAATTAAGAAAAATAGGCTACTATGAATATTTCTGTTAGCACAAAAAAGTGAAAAATTATACTCATCACTTTATGTATTTTGAATATTATTATCCCTTGTTTTAAAGTCACAGCTTTCCACTGGTACATACAATGTATGATATTTATTTGTATATTATTTATTTATTTACATACTAGCCACAGTGACATTACAGACTACTCTTACACGTCACGGTGACCAGACATATAAGCATAATACAAATACTGTATATAAGAAAATTGGTGAGACATCTACATATGTTATAGATAATATATTTTTGAAATCATGTTCAAATAGTGGGTAGGATAGTTTATGCACAATTTGATGGAAGAACCGGTTCAACAATTAAATCAGATAAATTGGCAAACTCTGATAGAAAACGATCTACTACAAATATCCAAGTCTAACCAGCAGCATTAAAGATTATACTCAGAACAAATTCTTTTCAATCATGGTCAGCTCACGGGATCAAACCGGCGACCTTTCAGTGCTTTGTATCAACGCAACCACCGAGCTATAAAAATGTTTTAATTAAATATTGCGACAAATACCCAGCTCCACCCTAGTCGTAGTATTCACAGACAAACATCATCTGCAGAAATAAATTAACGTCTTGCCTGTCTGTGAACGCCTTGCATGTCCATATTTTTCATCCCACGTTGTGTTCTAATTTAAACAGGCCATTAGTCAACACCTTTCGATTTCAACTAAGTACTTTCTACAACTTTATTAAGTCTTTTGTTACTTTGAACAAACAAAATGTGAATGAAGACGATCCTCAAGACATGTGAAGTGAAATCTTCAAATAAAATTAAAACTTCTTGAACTATCACAATAGGTACTGTATCTAAAACAGTACGCTTGAGAATCTGATTTACTCGAGTTCACAAAGGCGTCACAATATTTTATTTATAATATTTTTATTTTTACATATAATACATATATACATACATATATACCAGGAATGCTTGACAGGAAGACTCCAATGCGCCTTCCTGGACAATTAATTACAAGCAATGCAGCATTACATAAATCACTGTATTTCCAGAAGCTGAAGAGCACGAAATAAAATTAATTAATTAATAAATTAATCCATTGAAACATATATGGATTTTAGATTTGTACATAATTTTTACAAATTATTCACACAATAAATACAGAAGATTTGTGACAACAGGAAAGATGATTTTTTGCCTATTTTGAGGAACCGTTTCAACAATGATCAGATAAAACAAGCAAACTCTGATAAGAAACGATCAATTTGGCGTCACAAATACCCCCAAATCTAACCAGCAGCATAGCTGATCGAACCCACTGATCACTTGGTGCTAAACATACACGCTACTATTAAGCCACACTGCTGGTTAATATAAATATTTATATAAAGTATTATAGTATAATCTACATATTTAAGTATTGAAACTATTTATGAAATAAATCAAGACGATTTTTGTAATATTCCACGATTTTGAAGATCGTCACGTTTCTCTACGCTTGTACAAGGAAAAAAATTAAAGTCCTAGCGTATCGTTTTTTAGCTTATTTCCGGTCAAACGAAACATTTCGACTGCTTGTAACCTGTCATCATTAGTTATCTTGTCCGGCGTGTGTATGTATACGTTTTTAAATTATTTTGGCAATGACCGATGCACCACGTAACATTATACGTAAATAAATCGGAAACACTAAACAGCGTTAATTTAAATTTAAATAAATCCCTCTCTCTCAAATGTTTGTTTTTACTGATTTGGATGCATGTGCTGCACCGTTGCACTCGGTTGTGCAAGCACAAAGATCGCTTTGGATCGAATTTTGCATGTGTATTTGAGTTTGTTCCGAGCGAAAGTTTCTATTTGTATGGAGTAAATTGTTCTTTGACTGGCCCAGTGCATTTATCCGGTGCCAAATTGATCTACATATAAACATCATCGATTCATATATATATAAAGGACTATTTAGCAGTAATGTCACTCAGTGTTTACCTGTCATGTTTGCCGTGTGAGTCGGAGTCGTTAAAAATTCGAGCAACTCCGACTTCAATTTCAATTTCTTTTTACTCTGTTAGATCAGCGACATTGCTGTCCGTCCAAAATTCATGGTCTGATTTTGAATTACTTCTACTCTTTAGGTCAATTTGATATCTTACCGACATACGGAAGTTAGCTAACATTCAGGTTAGCTAATGTCTCCAACATGAGCTAGAGGCGTTTGATCATTAACGAACTTATTAAAAATTACATCGGAGTCTTGTGTCAGATCGAAGCGATGACACCTAGCTATCCAAACGCAACTTTCTACCGCCCCTTTACAATTAAAATAAACAGTGATAGTAGTTACTTTTTTCACTCTTATCTCATATAAACTTAATATAATAAGCTTTTATACTTTCACATATATTTGTTTTTAATTCAGTAATAGATTAAATATAGTACATAAATTTAGCCAGCAGCATAGCTCGGTCGTTAAGCTTCTGCTTAGCGTCGAGAGGCGCCGCGTTCGATCCCAGGGCCGGGCCTCGAGTGAAAATGAATTTTTCAGAGTATGCTGTTGGTCAGACCTGCATTTGTGACTCCAGGTTGATCGTTTCCTATCGGAGTTTGCCAATTTTCTCTGATTTCATTGTTGAAATGGTTCCCGGAAAAAATTGGCTAAAATCCTTCCTATACAATATGTCACCTAAAATTTGTGATTGATTAATGTGCAATAAATAAGTTTGTGTACAATTTGATAGATGTCTCATTGATTTTCGAGTTTTTCAGTGTCTCGTAATTCAGTGACTTATATAAAAAAATGTAATTGTAATTTGTAATTGGCCAGGAAGGCGCATTGGGGTTTAGCTGTAAGGCCTTCCTGGTATATATGTAAAAAAAAAATATATATATCCACAGAGACATCTATGTATGGTCAAATTTATAATTTTTCAGCATTTTAAACGATTCAGTTTAACATATCAATTAACATCAAGATATTTATGGTCAAATTTGTAAATTTGCAGCATTTTATACAATTCAGTAAAATTCGAGATTGCTGAAAACTTGAGATTTTGCAAAAAAATGGATAAGGTTGCCAATTTGTTGGAACCATTTCAATGAAGATCAGATAAATTGGCAAACTTTGATAGGAAACGATCGACCCAGAGTCAAAGATCCAAGGTCTGGCCAGCAGAAACCAGTGGGATTTGAACCAGTGACAACTCTGTTCAAAAGATTAAATGCTAACCATTAGTATTTCTGTTTGTTAAATGTTTTGGCCAAATCATAACTTGACTTAATAATGTACATAGGTACATATATGAATATTGAATTACTAACTACACAAGAGTGACTCGACAATACCCAATGTAAGCCGATCTGGTTCAGTGTTTCCTTGTTTGTCTTTTTCTCATGTTTGGGTCAAATTAAGAAGAGACCTGATATTTGACAAATCCGTCAAACCAAATGCGTACATTTTATTATTTTCATTTATCTACAGATCCGACAGTTATTTCCTTACTGTTTCACCTTAAAAAAACTATATATTATACTACTTCTTTGAATGGACGATTTGAATCAATACGATTGCGATATGGAATTTTGACAACACAAGATATAGAATTAATAAAAGATGATTACAGAATTCGCGAGCGGACTTGTGGCCGAATGGACACTTGGCCGGGGGACGCTTGGCCGAATGAACAGTAGGCCGATGGACTATTGGCCGAACGGACGTTTGGTTGAACGGAAATTTGGCCAATTGTGTATCGAAATTATTCAAAACTCACTGAAAACAGATAAATTATTCAGAAATCACCTTAAACTCATTAAAATTTGACATTTTTGATTAATTTAAGCAATTAAAAATTTTATTCGGCCAAATGTCCGTCAGCCTTATGTCTTTTCGGCCAAGTGTACGTTCAGCCAAATTTTTGTCGGTCTAATATCCGTTTGGCCAAGCGTCCGTCGGCCAATTGTCTCTTCGACCAATATTCTGTCAACCAAATACATACATGCAATTTTTTATGAAAGTGTGTGTTGTGTTATAATTCAATCAAAATGTTTCAAGTGCTTAAATTTTCTAAGATCAGTTTCAACTTTGAATTCTTAAAATTAAAATATACTTCAAATTTGTAGAAGATTTGGATGATCCCAAAACTCTGAAATTAAATTTCTAAACTCTCGTTTAACTTGAATCTGTATTCAGAATGACCATAATATGTAAAACTTTATATTAAGATTTAATCCTATTTTGTCGCCTTTTCCAATGCTGTAAGTTTCCATTGCGCACTTCGAGAGTTTGATTGTTTATCTGACATTGAGCAAAAGAAATGAGTCTATCTGTATGCAGATGGTTAGGAATATAGGGGCTGAGCCAATGGCAAACATCTCCATGGCTTAGTTAAGAGAAACGCTAATGCGACAATCGTGTCGAGAACTCTTCGCTTCGGAGCCAAAATGTCTAAAACGAAATCTAAACAAACCCTCATATAGTTTTTTTCGAGGGATGAATCGACGTATTTAGGACGTGAACAGATATATACATGTATGTATGTACATATATATATACTTTTTTAGCCACTTTCGAGCTTTCTTCAGAATTGACAATTGACACTTATTCGAGCCTATCGATATACCGTTTGTTGGTCATAGCGATCGGGAACCTGAGATTCTGTTGGGAAATATTGTAATTTTAATAAATAATTGAGGCTTTTAATATAAACATAAAGTTATAGGGTGAGAAAAATTCACAGAGAATCTTGTCTAAATATTCAATAAAAATCATAATAATGAGCACTAAGCGCAGATAAGACTGATAACACTGTTCGGCACGAAAAATGGTTCAGAGACAAGATACGTTTATTTTATCCAGGTAAGCCAGTTATCAATAGAACTTTTGTTATTAATCGACAAGAATAGTCGAAATATGATTTTTTTAAGTGGAATTTTATTTAATTCTCATATAAAGACAATTTAATATATTATCCCTATTAATTCAATTCAGATTCGTGTAAATACGAGTAAATACTAGTACGAGCTTTTAGCTCGCAATTTTACCGATTTAAAATTCAGCACACTTCCAATTAACCCTTTTAAACAAAACCAAAAAATATTGTGGCCAGAACATTATCCCAATAAACATGTTTCATTAGAAAATACTAAACATAAAATAGTATTAATATTGGGAAAAAATCTTAAGTGAAAATACGTACTTTTGACTTTTGATTTGAACTAGACGACTACTTAGAGAGATTTGAAAGCTGAAAAGTACTACAAATGAAAGATAAAATACCCGAATATAGATTCCAATATTCATTTTGAACAGGAAATTGACAAATTTTGAGACATCGATCGAACAACACCAAGATATGGAAAAATCGCGCGATTTAAAAAACACATACATATATCTCCAAATCTCGAGCCAATCAACATTTTTTATTACCAGATTCGTGTTCACTGGGCACTGATCTATAAGAAAAGTCATATCTCGTCTCTGAACTAAAAAAAAAGTCGTCATTTGTCGAACAGTGTAATTGAGGCTTTTAATATAAATATAAGGTTTTAGGGTGAGAAAAATTCAAAGAGAATCTTGTCTAAATATTAAATAAAAACCACGATAATGAGGACTAAGCGCAGATGAGACTGATAATGCTAAATTTTATAGTTTTTTTTTTAACGATATCAGACGACATTGGTAGCATAGTAAGTGTTGCAGATAGAATTTAAATTGACAAGCGAAATTCTATGCACTACAATAGATCCACTTTCGCTTTGAGCTTGCATCATATCCTTAACAACTTAAGTTGAGACCTTTTAGCTGAGCTAATAGAATATAAATAATTTTGAATATTTGTAGCCTTGATTTGATTTTCAAATAAAATTTAAAAAAAAGTTGACAATCTCTTCCGACTAGCATAATAACCTTTCATCCTCTCATTCGAGGTTGAATTTTATTTGTATGAAACGTTTTTTAGCGTCTCGTCGTCTGCGGCGCCGTTTGGCGCCTCTAATTAAATATACCAAAGGGGAACTTGAAACATTTAACCGCAGTCTCGTGGGTCAACTTCTCCAATGAATTCTGACGGCCAAAGACGGGTTTCGCCGGCCCACAGTTTGAGATGCCGCGGAGGCGGTCGAAAAGCGAGAGTACCGAGCGAAAACTTTGAACGCTCTCAAGAATTCGTCGTATGTTGTAAATTTCGTCGTTTTAATGCTACCGGGACTGCTCTTGTGTATACACTTTAAAATTTTCTCATTATTTAGGTAATTTAATAATTAATTAAAGCTAAATTTCAATAAAACGTACGTAAGACCTGTGAGTTGGCATTTGTATGGCACAGTTCGAGGTATAATGCCTTTCCACTCACATTTGTAAACACACACACTGTTGCATGAACGGTATTACAAAGCTTCAGAATTTCATTACCTTTTGCTTAAATATTCACTCGCAATAAAGTTTTAAATCTTTAAAATTAATTTTCATCGTATACGAATCAGTGGTGTGCCATGACTTTTAAAACAGGGGACAAAAATATTTTAAATTTTTTAATGAAGTGATTAATATATAAGCCTATGTACCTTTCTTAACCTTTGAAGTCGAGATCGACCGAGTGTCCCGAACCGGGGTCGAGTAAAACCCCAGTATTTTTTAATCAAAATACAGCGTTTCTCAATACAAATGGGTTCAATATATCTTATTAATCATTTTATACATCAATATAAAACAAGTTTTAGTCCTATAGCATGTTTTTGACTATTTTTGTATTAAAAAATAACGACAAGCATTAATCAAGACTGCATGACTCAATAGCCACGCGCCAAAAGCGACGAAAACAATAGCTTACAAAAATATAGCTGTCTTTTTCTCTTGAATTATTCATCGATCAACAAGAATATGCAAGCGAACAGTCAAAAACATGACTTATCGCTATCGCCTTTAAATCATACTTTGGAACGTCGAAATGTATAAATGTATTTTTTTTACGATGTACTCCTTTTCTAAATCATACAAAATCTTTGAAAATAAATTTCTTGTAGTTCATTCTAGGAATACAAGAAATATAGGGTGTATAGCTTTGAAAACCACAAAGTTATTACGAAAAACGTAAAAATTGGGGCACTTGCATACGCATATCCCACTTCGGTGAGGGAGGGTTAATAACATCTTGTTTGTTTTCAAAACTTAATCTTATAAATGACTTGTCGAACAATCGATCGATAATGCACTGATTCGTTTTGAGGGAATCGTTTTGCGAGCCGAGTCTCTTGCCATATTTGTATTCAAAAAGTTACGTGTAAATACATACGTGTTATTTTAACAAAAAAATAGTTCTAAATGATGTTTGATGTACAGAAACCAAAATATACTTAGTAATAATTCTATAAATGCTTGAAGAGATGAGTTACTTAAAACAAATGTTTTGTCTTTAACGGAACTGAAGGGAACAGTATTGAGACGGCGAGTCCGTGCAAGTGAACGACGTGGTGGACTATATCATAACAATTATCTTACAACTATCACTATCACTACCTCACGTAGGGCCGATTCAAGGTTCTGAACTTCGCTCAGTTTCTGAACATTGCATCATTTTTATTGCATAAATCGCTGTATTTCAAGAGGCTGCAGAACATGAAATTAACAATTAATTAATTATTGAATTCATCCATTGAGACATCTATGGATTTAGACTTGTACATAATTTTTTACATATTGTTGCGTACGGGTGGGTGGAGGATCCAAGTAAAAGGCCAACAGTCGTTTCACAGCATTTATTGATGATTAAGGAGATACACGCACTGTCACTGCTCAGTCCAGAATTACATGATATTGCCTAAGTATCGCCTTATAAGGGATAGATCTCTCAGGACATCTTCGACGTCTAATTTGTTTACCTATTGTTATGGTCACGTACGGATATGTCTTCCCACGACACGGTACGTGTCAATTTTGCGAAAGGACCAATACCAGCCAACTCGGTCGCCATTGCTTAGCCTACATGCACTTAGCTTATCGCTAATCCTTAAAACCACTTACACCGGTCTCACGGTCTCTCAGGACGCTACCTGGCCTAATCCGATCGCAATTACTCGGCGGCTCTTTTTAGTATACGTAACAATATTGTACATAAATCAAATTTAGATATTTGTGACATAGCGGGTAGGATGATTTTTGCGATTTTGTTGGAGCAGTTTCAATGAAAATCAGATAAATTGCCAAACTCTGATAAAAAACGACCGACTTGAAGTCACAAATATCCAAATCTGACCAGCAGTATTAAAGATTAGCACGGGATCGAACTTGGAACCTCCCGGTGCTAAGCATAAACGCAACCACCTAACCATACTACTGGCTATGTGCATATAGCCAGCAGCAGATGTAGCTCGGTCGTTAAGCTTTTGCCTAACACCGAGAGGCGCCGGGTTCGATCCCATGGGCTGGCCTCGATCAAAAATAATTTTTGAGTATATCTGTAGTGCTGCTGGTCAGACCTGGATATTTCTGACTCCAGGTCGATCGTTTCCTATCAGAGTTTGCCATTTTTTTCTGATTTCATTGTTGAAACGGTTCCCGATTAAAAATTGGCTAAAATCCTTCCTACCTACTATGTCACCACTATTTGAGTATGATTTATGTACAATTCATAGATGTCTATATATTTGAGATTTTTCTGTTTTGTAATTCAGCGACTTGTATAATAAAAATGCTGTATTGTTTGTAATTGGCCAGGAAGGCGCATTGGGGTTTTCCTGTAAGGTTTTCCTGGTATAAAATGTAATAAAATAATGATATTGTATGGAAGCCTTTCCATTACCTTTCTACGATTTAATTTATGGTACTGTGACATTGTATGTATTGATATATAGAAAATCATCGAATTGCACCCTCACTCTAGCATTTTTATGTGTAAGTCCTTTGATTCAGGACTCCGCGCCCTTTCAGAGTCAGACTATTGCTCAGTTGGGATAGATTGAATAGTTGAAGCTGTGCGTTGTGGACAAATACATATACATATGTAGTATGCAAACAAAAAACATTTGTTTTATACGTGTGGATTAAGGAAACATCCTGTATGTCGACTGTCAAACTTATCAAAATCGTATTACGCAAAGGTTTCCAGATAAATTTCAAGGATACCCGTAAAAAATACACATACACATACCTACACGAATCCTTTTCCGCGGAGAGTAAAACATATTTTATTATGAGTAATGGATTTTAAATTGCATTTTCGCGTACCAGGATTTTCATCGGTGAAAATCTAATTATCAAGAGTGTTTGCAAAAATTCGTACACTTGAATTTCAAGAATAAAAATTTGAATTATAAATTTTTAATTATCTCGTACGGTACGGTACGTACATATAAGCCTCTCTTCTGTAGAAAGTTTTAAATTAAAAGGTCGAAACTTTGAATAAGAGTATAAAATTTAATATTAAATCATACCTATGTATATATGTATTTTTGGTTTTAAATTTATAAGTACTTTCACGATAAAAGTTAATATTTTGTAAAATGTAATTTAATGAATATAAGTAGATTGAGGAGCAACCCATTGAAAATCTAAACGAGTTTTTCCGTAGAAATGTGCTCAATATGATTGATCGATAAGTACTATCGCGTCTGGCTTAGTAAATATTGCTGAAATCAATACTTGTATAATATATTGCTCGGGTTAAAATAACATCTAAAAATACATCATTATCTTCATTCTAATGGAAATTGGTTCTTGTTTGCGTTCAATTTTAGATATCGCAAATATCAATTGATTACATACTGCGGATAGTGCATAATAGCTGATACTCTAAAAATACACGTGTACTACATAAGTCGTATCGATACTATACCAGGACCGAATCTACATATCTATGTAATTGTAATAATTCAACTTTTGACCTTTCCTATGATGAAATATCTTCGATTGACTTGGTCCATTGTTGTATTTTTCCAATGAAGACTCAATGCGTATTGTCCCGAATTCTCTCCAGGGGTAAAGGCCTCAAGGTGAATACTTTATTCGGATCCTAGGCCCCGATTAAAGACCCTGTTTTCAGGAAGAGGACATTCGAGTACGCGAAATATTCTGCAATATCAACTTAATTCATATTTTATATCCTCCTTCGACGAAGATTGAACGATAAATCGGTTCGATTAATTCATTTCTCACGACACGCCATTGTCGATATTGCGATCAAACGGACGCTTCCGTTTAATACTTCGTCCGGTTGAGTTAATTCTTTGGCCTTTATGGCCCGAGAGGCTGTAAATATCCCGAAAACGGCCTTTTCAAAGCGGGTTTCGCTCTTGAAAGTAATGTACAATTTCTCAGCGCGCGTTGAACTCTCCTCACTTACCGTGAATTTTACGAGGCCGAAAATTATTTATCAACATATTTCTCGTCTGAAGTATTTTTCTGCAATTACCCGAAAGAGAGGTATTATTATAAGTACCTTTAAGCCGAAAAGCCCTGTTGGACGTGAAAGCTTCAAAAAATAAATTTGCATTTTCTCTTCTCAAATTCAACCCATTAGGCGCAACCTAGCTTTATCAAAGTAATTTATAAAAATCCCCACTGTTTAAAAGTCGGTCAATTTGGAGAATATTTGCGTGGGATTTTTATGATTTATATATGTAGGATTTAATGTACGAATCATAAAATATATATGAATAGTTAGTGTGGTACTGAATATTGGCTTTAAATTTGTTTATGATCCATTTAAATAAAGAATCCGTTTGATTAAGTTGGCCGCAACTATTTCGAAGCATAAGCAAAGACATAATGAGACAATTTTTCATAATATGTATATGTCATATTTAAAACGGAATATATGAAATAAAAAAATATTGGAAAGCACCCTTAGATTATGATTTTCATAACTTGAAAATCATAATCGAGAAAGAATATTACGAAATACAAAAACCTTGTAAACATTCAAGACGATAAACGATATATAATAATAATAATTATTATTTTTAGTTGTTTGTGTATATATATGTTTTGTTTTTGTTATGTCTAATTTATTATTTTGTTTCTTGTCTTTTCTGTTATATTTTTGACCATTGTGGCGCATTAGGAATTCCTGTAATGCTACAACGGTCCAAACTTTAAATAAATAAATAAATATTAAGTATACAATTATGAAGTTGTAATTTTCTTAATTTACAACTGTAATTTTCTGGCTTCGTTTTTGATTTTGATTTTTAAATGCTTTTTATTATTATTAAATTATGTTCACAATACATCTTATCTATATTTTAATAGCTACTGATCTACTGATCATTTTCAATTTTACAATTTTAATATAATTTTGTTAGTAATCATAGTATTATATTATTCTAATGTTAATGTGCAACATAATAGGAAAAAGAGCTCAAAAACCTATAAATATGGCTTCATTTGAACGTGATGTTATGCTTGGTCCTACTCTATAATAAAATAATTTTAATAATATGGGTATATTCATGTTTAAATAAACGTTGCATGGATAATATTGTTGTCGAAATGTGTGTTTATTTAGACAGTGTTTATTTTAAATTTTGCTTGAAATTACTGATAGAATACAAAACTATTTTATTTTCCAATATTGAAACTGAAATAAACTGACGTACGATAAACCGTAACGAATGTTATTTCGTATACGTTATTAATTAAAAATAAATAAACTGAACAGAGAGCGACGTGTGTAGTCACCCGGAATTGTGAAAATGCGGAAAACGCGTGGAAAATGCGCTTAAAACAACGGAAAGAAAATTACTAACAAACTTCCCTTTTTCGCTAGTACTTTTACGGTTTATATACATACATATATATATATATATATATATATATATATATATATATATATATATATATATATATATATATATATATATATATATATATATATATATATATATATATATATATATATATGTAAAAAATATAATATTGGTATTTATTTAATTTAAAAATTAATCCATTGTAAGATTACAGCTTTACCCAACTATGGTTAGATAAATTGAAAATATTAAAAAAATATATTATTAAATAGTCGTATGTTTTTGACAGCAATATCTCATCTCATATATATTTCGAACGTTTTTAATCGCGATTTTCAAAAAAATTCATTTAAATAAATTTTTACACTCGAAGTTCATACAAAGCTTTATTAGAGACATCTATGTGCTCTGAATATTACTACTCATTTAGTGGAATTAAACTCATTTAATAAAATAAAATATAGACATTTTCAACATAATATATAATACACAACGTACATATATCAAAACGGTATATATGTACGTATGTATTACAAAAAATAAATATTAGAAATTAATTAAAAAACTATCAGAAATTAATGAGAATGCAGAAGATCGCGCCATGACCATGCTCATTTTTACAAGAACACATGCTCATTTGTACGTGGACGGCCGACTGAGCATGCAGGGTTGGAATGAGCAAAGTATTATATACATATGTAGTAGAATAGAATCGAGCAAAGTATTATATCAACGGGGACTACACTAGTATTAATATATTAAGTGACAGTGGAATTGAAATGTATTGGTACTTTTTTTAAGGCGGAAAAATCCTTCAAAACTTCTTCAGACAATTTAATCAAAGTAATTTATGAAATTAATAAATCACATTAAATAGCAAGGCTGCGCTTAAACTTAGAACTACCATTGATTTTTATGTGGAAGCGAAAATAACGAATTGTATTCTTTTCAAATAATTATTAGTTCATCGTTATCATACTTATACTTTCTAAATATCATTTGAATCGACAATAATATCATTTATTGTGGATATTTGTATACATTTTCCTGTAACTTTGACTCTCTACATATACATATACATACATATCATCATCTACAATCACTCACCATCCACTGTTGGATGAAGGCCTCTCCAACATGTTTAAAATCGTCTCTGCCTCACGCAACTCTCATCCATCTCACCCCACACATTTTCCTAATTTCGTCTACCCATCTTCCCTTACCCGAGAGAATGCAAAAGGGTACCATTTTACCATTTTAGCACTTCTTTTGTCCATTCTTCTAGCCACGTAGCCATTTGAATCTCTTCACTCTATCCACTACCCTTGTCATAATTCTCACCAACGTATTCCGTTTCCTGTCTTTCCTCGTCATGTCTAACATACAACGTTCCATACTTCTTTGAGTGCATTGGACTTTGTATAGCAACTTGACGTTCAATGTCCAAATTTCATATCCAAACATCAACACTGGCAAAACGCATTAATCGAAGATATTTTCAATCTCTTATGTATGTACCTATAAACATAATTGCTACAGATGGGATGTGGTGCATCCGCTCTAAAATCGCCAGACAAATTGAACGACAGATTAACGGACGGCTGCTTTAAATGCAATTCTCATCTTTTCGAATGATAGATTGCACATCAGATGACGGGTAACCTTTCGATGTGCACAGATGCAATTATTAAAATGGTAATTATTAAAATTGAGTTGGATCTTTCAGGTGAGTTTAATAAGGCAAGATTCGATAAGTTCCGAATCTCGCCTTATTAAACTCGCCAGAAAGATCCAACTCAATTTTAATAATTGCATCTGTGCACATCGAAAGGCTACTCGTCATCTGATGTGCAATCTTTCATTCGAGAAAATGAGAATTACGTTTAAAGCTGCCGTTCTGTTAATCTGGCGATTTTAAAGCAGATACACCAAACCCCTACAGCTGAGAGTTACATTACTAAAATATTTTTTACTAAAAACATTATTTCTTCAGTGAAATAAATAAACATACGAATTTTAAATGTCTTTCCTAGCCTTTATGTAAATTTTCAAAGTTTGCACAATTGCATCTTTTACTTTTAACGACATTTTTTGAACTTTTTCATCTTAATATTGCAAATTGTTTTTGACTGTTTTCAGTTAGTGTGAATTAATTCTCCTATACATATATAATTTTTATATTTTAAATAAACATATATGCATATGTATTTATTAATATTTGGAGATCCTTCCGAGGGCCTTCACGATCCCAAGTTCGCGACATAGTAGTTATACCGTAATTCTTCACAACACCATAATAATTCTTGATCTGTAACGATAACATCAGATTTGTGGTAACTTTAAGGTCGATTAATACTTACTTTGATTCTCTATGAGAATTCGATTCCAATTGAGAGCCCGAGTAACTCAACGTAACAGAAATAAAATAAAAACTTCCACAACACGTTCAGAATCTTTAAAGGTCCACTAAATCAAACCGGAACTTCCGGTTTTGCGTCATGCATTTAAACGAGCAATTTCTTATGGGGTCCCTTGACGGCCAGTCGGTTCCATGAGACGTAATCACCATAAAAACACGAACACAATTAAGGGCGCGTCTCGAAACCCATTTTGGCGCACTGACTCTAATTCAACGCTCCGAGTCCGAAAGGTCTTATTGTCGACGATTCATCCAAGTCTGGACAAGTGTCGTTCAAATTTAAACTAAAGCCCTTTGACGACTTCATACGCAAACTTGCCGATTCCCATTTCGATTTTATGCACAGCTTCCGCTCCGGGGCGTCTGTTTACAAAGTTGGTAGTAAAATTTCGAAATTGTGTGCTCAAAAACCGACAGATTCGTTTTGTGTGGTTGGCGAATAATGCAGTTTTTCTTTGAGAGGATTTTGTCGGCTTACAGGAAAAATGCATTAGCTTACACATATATAAGAATGTTTTTCATACATGTCATAGCAGGTAACCTTAAACTGACACTATGCCTAACTGTGTACATATCCAAACGCATTATACAATACATATATCAATATAGATATTAATGAAAAACCGCAAGCACATGTATGCTTGCAATTCGCAAAAGAGGGAGGGGATGCTGATTTTATCAACAATTAAATTGTATACATATATAACTTGACAAACTTAAATAGCAATCTGTCGATATTGATTTAATAACCTTTCAGATCTTGCCAACACCGATAAATGTACATGTAATCATAGAGAAAATCGAATAAATTTTTCGATTCTGGTTGGAATTTGAACCCGCGACCTACATATTGATAAATAATTGCTTGGCCAGTGAGTTACGCTGTGGCTCAATTGAGTTGTGGAATGCAATGTTTCGTGATTTGTGTATGTATGTATGTATGTATATATGCCAGCAATGTTACCTGGCGTTGCTCGGGTGTATGATTTTTGTAAAAAACCTTTCAAGTATTTTCCAGAATTCTTTAATGGTAAGCATACTATTTTTGATAAACGGATTATTGCGCTAATCGCTGAATCGCGCGCGCGACAATCGTTGCCACAATAATGGCGAATATGAAATATCTCGCACTCAAATTCTCGTTAGTACAATATTTCGCGTGTGTGGATTTCGATTGATGGAGTTTTTGGGTGCCAGATGTTCCATGATCGAGATTTTAGTGACGTGCGCGCTATTTTTAGATATTAAATTATATTTTCACATGATGACATTACGGGTTGTCCCTGAGTGACACCTATTGTATTAAACTTGTATAAACATAATTGAAATTACATTAAATAAATTTGAAATTACACTAAAATAGTGACAACATAGTGGGTAGGATGATTTTACTTGATGGAGAACCGTTTCTACAATGAAATCAGATTAATTGGAAAACTCTGAAAATAATCGAATCGACTAGGAGCCACATACACAAAATTTTGACCAGCAGCACTGCATAAATACTGCATATAAACTATTTTCAATCGAGGTCATCCCAAGGCCGAGCTATATACTGCTGGCTTAGAATGTATATGTATACCGAATTTGGTGTAGAAGTAGAAAACTGTAGATATGATTATTGTCAAATAAATACAAATAAAAAAGAAACATTAATTTTTTTTATCTGCAAACATTAAAAGTTAGATTAAAAATATCATTCAATTCCAAGAAAAAAAGTAATTTTATAAAATGTATATATGTATACATTCTATTATAAAGTCCTATACATGTGTATCATTAAGTCGTAAAAAAAACTTAATAATAAATAAAATCGTTGACATTTCATTTCTCAAACGTGTTATCATCAACGTACAATTAATGAAGTGCTTTGTTGTACGCCGAAATTTTATAAATTGTTGCAAAAAAAATAAGCATATTTTATTTTATTTTATTTTATTTTATTTTATTAAATAAAAATATTTAAAAACATTTTCATTAAAAATATGGTTTAAATATTTTTGAATTGTTTCGATGCTTATTAAGTACTAGTGGTTTTACCCGGCGTCGCTCGGTATTTATAATATAAACCGATTAAACATGACTAATCTAATAGTAAACATTTTATTAAATTTATTTTATATAAGTTTATTTGAATATTCATTTGTTTTTTTTTTATTAAATTGACTGTCACGAACATATATACTGTCTCTTTCGAAATTATATGTATATCAGAATCCGGCACTTGCGCCCCCGGAGCCTTCGCCCTCGGTGGCTGCCCCCCCGAGGACTTTTGAATCGAAAAAAATCGAATCGGCGCCAATGAATCGAAAAAAAAAATCGAATTTGTCGTCTACGAACCAACGAACGAAGCATACACGCATACATACATACATACATACATACATACATACATACATACATATATATATATACAAAGTCTCTTTCCAAATTATATATTAGATTATAATTTATTAGCAGAAATGCGTTTTTCCTAGAAATATAAAAGGAAGTGGGGGTTGCCATGTAAAAAATATATTTGAAATATAATATTAACTTGTATTATTTTCTTCATTTTCATATGTACATATGTGTACGTATGTACATATAGTATAACCAATGACCAATAAATATTCCAGGCTTTCAGACACATTACTATTTATTATGTGTAGACATCCGGTATCATAAATAATAATTTGTGTTAATAATAAATAACATTGTGTTACGAATAGATTTTTTTTGGGGAAAATTCCGCAAGCAAAATATTCATCGCGAGCGAATTAAATATTTCATTTTTACGTACATATCGCAAATTCCATCTCCGTTTGAATACATTTGAATATAATTCAATGTAAATAAATATCGTAAAATATGCGATATCATATCCAGACATCTCAAAATAATTAAATTGTTTTATTTAGAGTGGCATGTTTTCCGTTCGGTGGTGTGTACTGGTTTTTAAACGGATACTCATTTAACAATCGTGGAAAACAATTTTAATTGGAACCGAACCGTTTCAACTAATTCAAGTTCAACTGAAATTACTGATTCGAACCGGTTCGAACTAATGCTAATTTTTATTTGGAGTCATGACACTTACAGCGTGTTTTTTTCTGATGCTTTTCAATTAGTAATTTTATACATATTTTGATGACATCATTATTTAATTTTAGCGTTAAATTCACATTAATGAAAACTGGTATTTGAAATGAAAATTTATTGTTTATTTACTTATACATGCATATTTTATTTTACTGTAGATGTATTTTAATGGAACTGAACCGGTTTTTGATTTTCTGATAAATATTAACGTACATACAAATACATACATATATGGGTCTACTTCGTTTCACCAACTTGAAATTTCTAGAAACTCGTTTTCTCGACTTTTTTGCATACGAAAATACTAAAAAAATTTTATTTTACGATATAAAAATTATTAATAAATATAGAAGGAATCGATTTTTAAACGTTTTTCTAAATATGGGTATGTTAATAAATTAAAAATCTATGAATGATCACAATATGTGATCACAATATATGAAAAATATTAAACACGTGTATATAAAAAGAACAATTTTGTATACAATATACAAACTTCTATTCAATCAGATGAAAAGTAGAGAAAACGAGTGTCGAGAAATTTCAAGTCGGTAGAACGGAGCGACACCACACATATTTTTATACATATACATATAAATCAATTTTATTACTCAACATCATTACATACATCAAAAAGAGTGAAAGGTGATTAAAAGAAATTGTTTCAGAATGTTTAACCTTCCAGCGGGCACGCTGTCGTAAAATTTACGACAAATGCGCTTTATCGCATCTCCTACTTTTACCACTTAGTGATAAGCATCGAGCTTCGAGCTATTCGAAGGTCAGTGTTTCCCGAAACTGCAGGCAAATCGTTTGTGCTTAGAAGTTTTTGTGAGTCTTCGATATTTGTGAATTTCCGTTGAGCGTTCCGTTGAGTCCTTTACATGCAAGAAGCATTCTCCATTTGAAGTGGTTTGTAATAATTGTAAGGATGAAGATATTAATTCTGACTAATAGGTAATATTGATTCAGATTAATAATTCTGACTAATGATCGACTAGGTCGATAAAATATATTTTTTTGAAATGTTAGCATATTTAGAGTGTTGTTTTGGTTTTTTGTTTAGAAAGTAAAATATATATTTTTTAAAGTATTGTCATTTATCATTTTTCAAAACCTTACAACATTTCCTTAATATTTACATAAAGAAATCACCATTTAAATAAATAAAACACCATTTACATGGAGAAAACTTGATGACGTAAAATTTACGACAAGCGCCCGCTCAAAGGAAATAACTCCGCGCGCCCACTGGAAGGTTAATTTCAAAATGGAACTGAACCGATTGAAATTTTTGCACTTTATGTATAATATTTAATCATTAGTCTCACAGAAAGTCTTAAAAAAAGCTAATTAAAATCAAAGAATCATCAGCCCTAGAATGAAAAAAAATATAGTATTTAAAAATGAATAACATACACAAATAAAAGTGGAACCGAACCGGTTAATGACTTCTATCATCTGCGATATTAGCACTAAAACTTATTCATATCGTGAAGTATTTAAAGTAGATGAATAATAAAACTGATCACAAACAATGGTCAAACGCTGAACGTGCTTGTCGTCATTCTGAAAACCCTACTCAGGGGTGCAAAGCCCTCCAAAGCCGCAAGTTTGAGTTACATAGGTCAAGCGGATATTGGTCTATAACTCACGATACTATGTCAGCCAACGATCTATTACATACGGAAACTTACAAACCTTATATTTTTTCACAAATTAAAGCTAGTGGTATTTAATTTTTTTTTCAATAAATATTCTAATAATATAATATTATCAAAACGTACTAGTATGTACATATACATACATATAAACATCATCATCTATAACCATACACTGTTAGATGAAGGCTTCTCCAACACGCTTCTATTTTGAGCAACTCTCGTCCATCTCACCTCACACATTTTCCTAATTTCATCTACCAATCTTCCCTGCGGCCTTCCTTTTACCCTTTTGCATTCTTTCAAGTACCATTCTAGCACTTATTTCATCCACCTTTCGCCAATTCTTCTAGCCACGTGGCCCACCCATTGCCATTTCAATCTCTACACTCTATCCATTACATATATCCACAACCCTTGTCATATTTCTCACCCACATATTCCGTTTCCTGTCTTTCCTCGTTATGTCTAGCATGCAAAGTTTCAACCGCATTCATTCGTTCAAATGCCTTGAAAAAACTTGTTCTAACTTGAAAAAACTGCATGCCATATATAATATTCCGTTTGTTAGAGACATTACTAACAAACTAACCAGTAGATTCTATGACAGAATCACTAATAACCATACTAACACACTTGTGAAGAGTATCGGTGATTACAACAAAATGTCTATACCCTTCACGTATAAACACTGATTACCTAAACACAATCTGCTTTAAGTCATCGACTTTAGAGAGTCTTTAATTAATATTATGTATTAGATGTATTATGAACACTTATAAGGATTGTAAATAGGTTTTTGAGCTCTTTTTCCTATTATGCTGTAGATTAACATTAGAATAGTATAATACTATGATTACTAACCAAATTAAATTAAATTGTAAAATAGAAAATGATCAGTAGATCAGTGGCTATTAAAATAGATATAAAATGTATTGTGAACATAATTTCGTAATACTAAAAAGCATTTAAAAATCAAATCAAAATTCGTTCAAATGCACTCCATCTTAATTTCATACGTCTCTTTATTTCTTCTTTATTACTACTGGACATGTCTATTATTTGTCCTAAATACGAATAACTACCGATGTCATGTATATGTATGATGGATAAAAATCATTCTATGGACGGTTTTTGTATGAAACTGTTTCTAGACATGCATATATTCAAGTTCGAATGACGACTACTGGATTTGTACTCAAGTCTACGAATTCTACTAGCGCGAAACACGTTTTGCCAAACGAACGGTCATAACTCAGGGCCAATTTGTGTTTAGGCCACGTGTTTCTGAACAAGGTTGAACATTAAACGGCGCCGATGATGACCCGACTAAATTAACCCGGCAAAGACATGGGGTCGTATATTCGGGAATCGCGGTCGGATGATAAATATATATGTATATTTGCAATAATTGCGAGTGCAGACACGGTCGTTAGCATCTTCTCGCGATATGGATTAAGCTTGTCTGCCAATCAAATTTTGGGGATTTGTTCGGGGTCTTTCATACTCGTCCCGTGTGAAAGTTTCGCATAAATTTACGTGTTAATATGTACATACATACATATAATAGACGTTGTTTGTACGAAAATGTAATATAGGTCGATGCTATTTTGTCTTTGTGGGGAATTTGTTGGTGAAGTTTATTGTTTTTCATTATATAAATGGTTATTTTTAGATGCTCGATATTGAAAATGTTCATAAATATAACCGCAGAAGAAATTGTGTGGGTGTTTATAATTTTATATAACGGCTATGTTTGTTTCGTTGTAAGTTCTCTCTCTTAATTAGCTGTTAAATATATCGCTAGCCATTATGTGATCGGTTCTGATGTTAAATTGTGCAATATATTGCCTAACCAAATATATGCTTCGGATCAGATATCACAATACAAATTTAAGTAAATAAATATGAGTCGTTATATTTGTAAGTAGCAGAAATCCACTTTTCTTTATTTCGAGAAATATTTCGCAAAACATTAAATATAATGTTTTGCTTTTATCAATATTTAAAAATACTGGTGGCCTGTAATACGTTAATTCTGCATTTCCGAAATTCTGCACATATCGAATTAGCCAGCAGCATTGCTCGATGGTTGCGTTTATGCTATGCACTGGGAGATTTCCTGGTTCGATCCCGCGCTAATCTTGATTGCTGCCGGCCAGACTTGATATTTGTTCGAGTTCGATCCTATGCTAATATTTAATGCTGTTGGTGAGACTTGGATATTTGTGACTCCAAGTTGATCGTTTCCTATCAGAGTTTGCTCATTTATCTGATTTCATTTTTGAAACGGTTCCTTCATCAAATTGGAAAAAATTATCCTACCCCATATGTCACCACTATCTGAATTTGATTTATGTACAAGTTTAAATCCATAGACGTCTCTATGTATTAATTAATTAATTAATAGTTAATATCGAGTATTTCAACATGTTCAACAGTGATTTATGTAGTAAAAAATGCTGCAATGTTTGTAATTCGCCAGGATGTCGCATTGGGGTTTGCCTGTCAGGCCTTCCTGGTATAGATCTAACAAAAAAAAATAAGTGATAACAATTTGTGAATTAAATCAAACAGAAATAGTGTTTTTGGAACTGAAAATTAGACTTCCACCACTTTTAAATATAATGGCTCATAAATATGTGTATGGAAATTTGTGAGTGTGCTTTCAATGGGTTTCAATTAAAAATTTAACTATTAATGTGCGTTATTTATTTAAATTTTATAGTTCTGTTTTAATTAAATCATTAAGCTGAATGTTGTAATTGATGTTACGTGTTGTCATTGCAACAAAAATATCTAGTATATTTTATGAATAATTCCCAGTTTGTAGGGAATTCATAGTTAATGAGGAATACCTACTAATGTGTGTATTGGAATTCTTCGAAAGATTTTATTGTCCAATTTATTGAATAAAAAAGTGTCAAGATAATTAATTTTATAAATGTTAATATTTTTGTAATAGTATTAAAATTGACTAGTAATCTTTTTAACGTTCTGGTGAAAGTATTTAATTATTTTATCAACATCATAATTGAATTTTTGTAAATTTTACCTGTATTTGTATATCATCACCGACATTTATTGCATTTTAAATCAAAATTTGACCCTCCCTTACACACACTCCCTATTTACATATATATGTATTATATATCACTACATATTACCATTAATTACGGCCATTCGCCATCCTCTGGTGGATGAAGGCTTCTCCTAAACCCTCCCTTTCGTTTTTGTTTTGAGCAACTCTTAACAACCTCATCCCACACATTTTTCTAATTTCATCCACCCATATCCCTTTTGACCTTTCTTGCACTTTTACATTTTCTCGGGTACAATTTAAGCACTTCTTTCATCCATCTATCATACATTCTTCTAGATACGTGCCCCACCCATTGCCATTTCAATCTCTTTACTCTCCATTATATCAAATACCATCACTATGTTTGTATATATACACATAACTATATATCAATTATGTTTTTATGTAAATACATATATTACTACCCGTACTTATGAATATTATATTATTCACACATGGGAATTTATTATTTTATTTTTACATATATACATTCAGGGAAGGCCTAACAGGTAAAGCCCAATGCGCCTTTCTGGCAAATTACAAACATCTGTATAAAATCTTAGAACAATTTTTAACAAAGTATCATAGATATGTATGTGTAAATTTGTCAAATCTATGGATACATTTACATTTTCACAGATTTTTTTTATACAAATCAGCAAAATCTCGAAATTTGGGAGTAATAGATAAAGGTTTACAATTTGTTGGAACCGTTTCAATTAATACCAGATGAATTGGCAAACTTAGATGGAAAATCATCGACCTGGAGTCACAAACCAAGATCTGGTCAGCAGCAACCAGTGGGACTCAAACCCGTGACCAATATGTTAGAAAGCTTATATGCTAAGCACTAATCCACGCTGCTGGTTATATTTATGTATGTACATATGTCCATATGTATTGTACTAATTTCAAGGTAATCATATGTAAATAGTCAATGTTTTAAAAGAAACTTTAATTTTACCAACTAGTTCGGATTCGTGAAAAATTAATGCAATTAATTATTACAAAAGTTTTTTATGAAGTTGAAATAAGTTTGCTTTGAAGTAAATTAAGATAATATATGCCTTAAGTGAGAGCAGGGCCAGGTCAAAGGTGTAACAGACTAGGCACGTGCCTACGAGCGCCATAACCAAGGGGCGCCATGTGACGCCCTCAAATTTTTCTATTTTTTTTACTATAAAATTGAAAAATAAAACAATTGGTTTAATTTGAACTTATAGAATATTTTATATTCAAGTTAATTTGTATACTCGAAGTAACAATATTGACTAGAAAATGCTTTAATTTACGAAGAGCGCAGGAAGTCAACTGTCAAATATCAATGACTCGCAAATAAAACGTCAAAAATAAATCGTCGGTACAAATTGTTACTTGGAATTGTATTTGAATAAAATACTGCTGAAATGTGACGTTAAACGAAATACAGTATAAAAAAAAATTAAAGGGGGGGTACTGAAAATCAATCTGTCTAGAGGCGCCATATACCCTCGGGCCGGGTCTGTGTGAGAGCGATCTCAATACTGTCAAAATTGATTAATAATAATGAATAAAGGAGAAGAAATAACAAAATATTTTATTTTTTTATTTATTTAACATATTTAGGGGAGGCGGCAAAGCCGATAGACCCAAGGGGTTTGATTTATACATATTTTATCAATTTATACATATTTGTGAATTAAATGAGAAAAAGTAAAATACATTCAAAATGACAATATTAAAATAAAAATAAGAGAGAAAAAAAAGTAAACAAGAAACAGAAATAAGATATTGGGAAAGAAGAATTACAGAAATCCTTTAAGTTTAAGAAAAACATGAAGCTTATTCTTAAAAATATTAAGGTTGTCAGAAATTGCAATATTATTGGGAAGACTATTCCAAACTGAAACCACACTGTCTGAAAAGATGGAATCTCTGATCAATTTATTAGATTTTTCTTTTTGGAGTCTAAACGAGTGACCTCTGAGGCGAGTGTTTTCGTTGAATGTAATAAGATTGCACATATGACATTTATAATGATTATTTAGTATTTTAAAGACTTCAATTAAGTCGTCTCTTATTCTTCTCGTCTCCAGTGTAGTGAGATTCATTCTTTTCAATCTTTCGTTGTAAGAAAGTGAATTAAGTTCAGAAGGAATCTTTGTAATTCTCCTTTGTACCCTTTCGATACGTGTAATATATTTTTTTAAATGAGGATTCCATATACTAAAAGCGTATTCTAGTTTAGGTTGATTAAATTGAATACACGTTTTATTACATACAAAAATGAGTAACATTTGTTCGCAATATGGTTTATACATATGAGAGGACCTTTTTAGTTTGCAAGTGGTGTTGATACCTACATAGGTCTAATTGATATTGTACGCAATTGATGAAATGGTTGTTTATTTTATAGGAAAGCTTTGGGTTATTTTTGCCTAGGTGTAGTACAGAGCATTTCTTAACATTTAAAGTTAGAAGCCAAGTTTGAACGCAAACGCAAAAATGTAATTACTCGGCTATGTTTGTGTATTCCTTCACATAACAACAACAGCAACATCAAAAACTAGCAATTTATTCCTGGAGCAATATTACAAGAATAATCATATTAAATTTATACACTTTACAGTGTCGTATTTAGGCTACGGTGATACCGAGCTAAGGGATTTATCATATAATATAATATAACGAAAGAAGATAAAGGGATTACTTCACCCTTTTAAGTGCTTTATATCGGTCGTTTGAATTCGAAATTAAACTCGCAGATTAAGCGATTAAAATTATAAACAATATCTACATGGAAACTTCAGGCTCGCGTACAAATAAGATCGTAAATTTTTTCCTTCTTCAACGATGTCACTTTCAGGATTTCCTACAGCGTCTTAATTTATTTGCACAACACGTCGAACGACAACTTTTAAACGTTTGGCACACTTTTTTAACACGAAAATACCAAACACCTGTTAGTCGAGCGTCAGTCAAGACGACATCTCAAGGCTTTCATTCCCTAATGCGTGTAGTAAGTGATCCCCGAAATAAATATTGAAATTAATCGGTCCCGGTCGTGAACACGAGTTTGTGTTTTCGGGAAGTAAATTCCAACTTTCGCTTCTGGGATGATATTTAGGGTCAGGTGAGGTCGAACGATGGATACTCCGAATGGTCCAGACAATATCCCGGTAGTAGCCCTTAACCCTACCATCAATCGAGTGTCTCCCGTGCAAAGCCCTCCAGATCCGTGGGGATAAAGGGAACGTTCCCAGATTTGGTACGTCAATGTTTGGTAAGCTCGGAGGAACGAATTCGATCCAGACGAATGGCCGTGGAATCTGATTTTTCGCATCTGAGTGTAGTTCATGTTTATCGAGCTGTGCTTTCGATTAAAACTTTGGATGCTGTCTCTTTATTATCTCTGTGTGGTTGAGTTCGTTTCTGGGTCGAGCTTTTCCCACTAAATTACTTATAGACTGTAAAACATTGTTATTACTTTCTCGGTTCGTATATTGTATAATATGTACGTCTATAAAAAGCAGTAGCGATATTGTGAAAGTAATGAACATATGTAGTGTTGCACTTCTATCTGGTGAAGCGGAAAGCTTTATTTTATTTAATGGTTGCTGGTAGTGTTGAGAAAAATACACGATTCTTATCAATCGGCTATATTTTTCAGGGTAATTGGATTATTCGTCACATTGCGGTGGTCACAAAGACAATTTTTGCTTTTAAAATCGCGAATACGCAACATTTGGCACTCAAGTTCTTGTCAGTATGATAGTTATCATTATTATGATGGACTTTTCGGCTGCCAGATGTTCCATTATAGGGATATTAGTGACTTTGTGACCAGTAATCACCAAACCATTTTTCAGTGTGCTCGATTGTAGATGTTGCTCTACTCACGAAGGCCCACCCCTACTCACCGGGAATAGTGCATTAAGGCAACCCTCAGTGCGCGATTTAAGAGCGGGAAAGGGTCGTCACGAATGTGTGTGTTTTACGTATTTTAGTAACGTATGTGTGTGTGTTTCATCTTATTTGTTTTGAAACTTTGAACAAATCTAAGATCTGGCCAGCAGAAACCAGTGGAATTTGAACCCGCGACCACTTCGTTCAAAGCATTATATGCTAGTCTATAGTCTATTCTGCTGTTTAACTAAATATAATATGTATGTATATTTGAAGAAATACAATGATGATTAAGATTTCAATCGTGATTATAATTCCGGCTTAAATTAATGTTACTAAATATATTACTTAAAACCTTGGGTTGCGTAAAGATGATTATTATATAAAGGCGACTTCATATAATAATTTTAAGACTTCAGTTCCGACTTCGGTTGCGATTTCAGTTCCCAATTTGGTTCTAGCCCAATGAAACCCTATGCCAGTTTTTTTGAAATTGTATATATCATACAACATACAGCCAGCAGTATGGCTCGGTGGTTGCGTTGATACTAAGCACCAGGTTCAATCCCGTGAGCTGACCGTGATTGAAAATAATTTATTCCAAGTGTAATCTTTGATGCTGCTGTTCAGACTTGGATATTTGTGACTCCCACTGAAACCAATCTGCACACTGAAACGAATCTGACAAATAAATACACAAACCTCAAAATATAAAATAGCTTCTACATATACATACATACATACATACATAAACCAATTAAAAACTATAAATCACAAATATATATTTACCAGCAGTATGGCTCGGTGGTTGCGTTTCCGTTTAGCACTGAGAGGTTACCGGGTTCGATCCCGTACTAATTTGTTGTTGCTGGTCAAACTTGAATATTTTTACATACCTCCTTTACGTTTCACATGGCTTTCGTGTCAGTGGTCATTTTTATCTCTTATCCGATCGTTTTCATACTTTGCCATATTGCTCATTTTGGTCATCATTATGCTAACCACCGAGAGGTTGTTGGGTTCAATCCTGTGGGTTGACCTCGATTGAAAATAATTTATTCCTCTTATTATCTGTAGTGCTGTTGGTCAGACTTAAATATTTGGCATCCCAAGTCGATCGTTTCCTAGAGTTTGCCAATTTATCTGATTTCATTGTTGAATTCCTATCCACAATATTACCACTATTTCAAAAATGTATTATCTATAACATAGATGTCTCGCTAATTTTCTTAGATGCAGTATTTGTATTATGCTTATACATATGTTTGGTAACATCGACGCGTTAGACTATTCTCCACTGGCACTGTGGCTAATATATAAGTAAATATATAATAATACATACGAATTTCCTATCATAATACAATATTTGAGCTCAACCCCCCCCCCCCCCAGAACCATCCCCACAGTCAGAACCAAGTCATTGAATCTATGAAACTTTGAAACAAAATGGAATCCCCTTCCCAAAATAGATATTTAATATAATTTCAATTAGACTTGAAAACTAGATCATGCATATATATGGACATATTGTAGGTATATAGTACAAACTATTGTTAATTGGGATACTTTGGGACTAGAAGACATTGGCCCAATTAAGTGGTAATTAAATTCGCACTGAAACATACATACGTATACTTACAAGTCAACGAGAAGTTCAAAATACACAGATCATGAAAACTTGCATAAATTACCGATTCAAATTCGGCTAATGGAGTTTTATCGATTAGAAATAAAATAACAGTAACAGTAAAATAAAATAACATATGTTTTCAAACAGACTAAGCATTCTGTATCATTCCCCATGACCCCTAATCTTCAGAACTTGACCTACCCAGAATACATCGATGTACGCACTCGAATACGAGACACTAAGCGAAATTTATAACCCGTATATAGCAGAAGAAAACCTTCAAACGACGCTTATTCCAGATACTGGAAAAAAATAAGGGAGGCTGTGCGAGATGGGTCACCGAGATCAATAGTGCCGACTCGTCTGAATGCTTCTTCGCCGCGAGATGAAAAAGTGAACGATAAGATTTCAAGTAAATACAATTCGACTCGACATTTATCTTCGACAACCTTTTGTATGCCCACTTGTAAATCACAGCGCTTAAATAACGCCGTGTTTGTATTATATTATAATATATTACGATGGCTGGAGATAAGTTGGCGCGTCGACGTGACCTTATCTTCGGCGCACAGCTTCAGTGGATCCTGCAGTCTATATTTGAATACATATGTATACATATATCGTCGGCAAAGATTATTCAATGAAAATCTATTATCTGAAAAATTTTGTGAAATTGAAAAATGAATGAAAAAATTTGGATATTGAACCGTACAGACTCATTCACATACATATACCGGCAGTATTATGAAATAATAATAGCTATAATCGATAAAATTGAGCGCAAATGTATGGAATGTACATGCACAAGACAAAAGACAAGAATTTGCAAGAACTCATTTTACAGAGTATGGAGGTAGCATATTTATAATAATCAATAATTTAGGTTGTTAGAAACTCAAACTTGCGTGAAACTGAAGGAGGGAGGGGGAGGAGAATGTTGATTTATTGGATCCGTCACAACAATTAAGCTAGATAATCAGCAAATCTAGCAGGAGATGGTAGATCTAGGATTTATTAACCACCCATATCTCGCTAACAGCGTGTATGAATAATTACTCAATTCCGGCCGGGACTTGAACCCATGACCTCTCTACTAGTATATGTACATTTGCTCTACCAGTGAGCTACGCTGTGGAAAATGAGAAAATAAAATAAATTATGATTTGGCCATAAAGCTTTAATAGTTAGGCCACGAATTTCACCTATATATTATTTTATTCAAGTGCATTAAAACGTATATAAGAAAGTTTAAAAGTTTGTTTAGTTTATATGAGATGACAGTAATTGAGAGTGAAAATAACTAATAACTAAAAATAAAACTATCATTGTTTGATCTGTGTACATATATTAAGCCTGTATTGGTTAGAAAGTTTGATTTGATTTGAGGTTATGGGTTAAACGTCATTCTGTCAGATTCACCGAACAGTGTTGCCACTCTGCATAAAGGCCGGTGTGGCAACACCCAAGACCGTTGGCTCAGTAAGCCTCCACAAAACTATAAATATTTATATATTAGAGATAACGAGAACCTATAAAGCAAATTTTATAAAATATAGAGTGAAAAAAGAAAAAGTTATAGGCGTTTAAATATTAAAGATGGCAGGGCGAAAAGTAATGAAACTACCAAGGTGAATGATGAATGTGACAGATAAACGTCACCGTGTAATATGATGCAGTATTTTCAAACGTGTCTAATACGATATTTTTTCACCATCGTAATTGCGGATGATACCTTAACTTATATTGATGACCAAAATGAGCAATATGGCAAAGTATGAAAACGATCGGATAAGAGATAAGGGATATAAAAAATGACCGCTTACACGAAAACCATGTGAAACGTATAAGAGGTTAGTAAAAATAACTTTTGTGAACTGCGAAGGAGCGGTAGAAAGACACGTTTGGATAGCTAGCTGTTGGTGACATAATATTATTAACTTAATATAATTACTCTGTTAGTTTAGAGACATTCCTGCCACGTATTTATTGAGTAGGCACTTTTTTCAAAAAGCATTCAATAAATTTCCCAAAATCTTATTTCTGTTTTTTTTAATTACTTTTTTTCTCTATTATTTTTATTTTTATTTTAATATTGTCATTTTTAATATATTTTATTTTTTCTAATTTAATTTACAAATATGTATAAATCAAACCCCTTGGGTTTATTGGCTTTGCCGCCTCCCCCAAATATGTTAAATAAATAAAACATGGTTGAATACACAATGTCAAAATGCTCAGTTAGCACGTTTATTAGTCGAATGGTTGAATCCACAAGGACATTGATTCTGAACAGAATTACCGAAAATACTGTTCTGGAGTGAACTTCTCTTGCAACCAAAGATTGAGGCAAACCACAACTTCTAGAATATGATACTCACCCCTTAGAATTTTTCTAGTGCGTCTCTATGATTGGTTAAAGATTTAAAATCATCACGAATTCACTCGGAAATAAATATCATACCACCAATTAGTCACTTGTAGTAACAACGCAAAATTCCACAAAGCGAAAACGCCTAACTACTTACATTACAGCTTACGGACTAATCGCCGTACAGAAACCTGAAATTTTATCCGCCCGAACGACACGAGAGGAGAGGGACATCACAAAGACAAAAAGGATATTCGTCCTTGTCTGCGGAGAGTTCTCGCTGACGAAATACACCTCATTTATTCAAAAAGCTCGCTCCATTAAGCGCAGACGATGCTAAAGCTCTCTCGCGCGGAGAACGCGGGCCGATTGATGCTGCGCAGACCCATCCCCAGCTCTACAGTGTACATACATATGTACATAGGTTCGAGACCTTCGCTTAAAACGCGCCACTTCACTTTCTGGAAATTCCTATTATAGTTTTCAAAATGCCGAAACCGGTGCGCGTAAATTTTCCCGAAGGTAGCTCTCTCAACGTTTCCATCTATTTGACGTAGCGCTTACCAAAACATTGTGCGGCTCAAAGTAGGTACAAGCTCTAAGTACACGAGGTATGCTCGTATCTCCTAAAGTGGGATTTGTGATTCGAAAGATAAACGCTTTTGTCATTTTAGATATTTTCGTTCAATTCTGTTGAAATCACATTGCGTTAATAATGCAGAAGATTCCAAGGAAAGTGCGCGTATGAGTGTTTAAAGAGCTCGTCTATTTTTTTTTCATATAATGTACATGTACATATTTTATTTTTATTTTATTTTATTGTTACAAATCAATATACGTACAGTCGCCATTACATAATTGCTCCAATGCGACGGGTGTACGTTAACGAAATACAGAATTCATAAACAATCAGAAATCAGAAATATAGTAATACATACATATACAATCAGAATATACAGCATATAACAATAAATCAGAAATAATAATCACAGAGACATTTATGGATTATTTTTAGATTTTTTTTGTATACAATTTTTATACATATAATAAATACGAAATTTAGAGATATCTATAGATTTCAGATTACTGTGTATAATGTACTTAAATTACTTTATTTTTCCGTTGTAAGGTCTCACCTTGAATTTGCCTCAATTATCTGGTCACCTTTTTATTTATCCCATATTAATTGTATTGAGAAAGTTCAACTTAAATTTATTAAATCCTTACGCTACCTTTTTCCTACCTACATATACCCATTCTACTGTTTCCGACATTTTAAAAATCCTTTCTTTTAACAATCTTTCTGTCAGGCGACGACATACTGATGCTATATTCTTCTTTAAGCTCATAAATGGTTTCCTTGATTGTTCTGATATACTCTAGACGCGTTGCACTCTTTTCACTTGATCCTTTCAATACTAATTCCCAAAAATATTCTTATCTGCAGCGCGTTTATCGTATGTTTAACGGAGAGCTGAATGAGGTTGATCTATTTGGTATTTCCCTACATCAATTCAGGTCTAACATCAAGAGAATCTTGACCGATTGATTCATTTCTTCTCCTATTCTATTTTTCCAATATTTTTATACTTTAGTTTAGTTATGAAATGTGCTATTTAATCATATTATAGCTTTCATTATTTTCCTTTTCATTTGTTTATTTTGTATTTACCTTTTTCATTTGTTTTATATTTGTAAATTTCAATTTCTTCTTATATTCTATCTTATAACCTTTTCGAAATATTTTAATACAATAGTTTAATTATGCAATGTTCTACATATTTTGTCATGCCTTTATTCTTTACTTTTTAATTTGTTTTCCTTATATTTATCTTTATCATTTTTGTAAAAATCTATTATTGGACTCGGATGTTACATATATTATTTATTTACTATTTGTTTTTTTATACATATCTATGTACATCCTGTCTGTTGATTTTTCAATAAATAAAATAAAATAAAATAATTATTACAAATTATACACGGGCAGATTTTGTGACAACAGGATTAGATCTAATACCAATTTTCAGGAACCGTTTCAGCAATGATCAGATAAAATTGGCAAACTCTGATAGAGAAACGATCGATTTGGAGTCACAAAACCCCCAAATCTAGCCAGCAGTCGCGAGGACTCGAACCTTTGACCTCAGTGGTGCTAAATATATACGTTACCTCTAAGCCAAACTGCTGGCTTAGTGGTAGCGTATACACAGATGAACTTTTGTGATCGAGATTGGTTGATTTATTTATTTTTAAAATTATGCCGAAATAACATTACAGATTAGCTTCAATTCATTTTTTTTGCTAAATAAACATCTAAACATTGTTTTTAAAAACTCTTTTTTACAAAAAATACTTTAATACTAAAACTAATTTCTGAGTCAACGAAGCACGTAAATATGCTATAGAAAATTGAAACTGATCAAAGCAATCAGAAACTGTTGAAACAGATCGATTTAGAAATTTGAGGTTATGTATGTATTCGCCGATGACTGTCAAACGAAATCGATGACACAATAATAAAACTATCATCTAGGTCTGGTTTTTATAGCATTTTTTGTACATACCTCGCAAGTTTTAATACAAAATGTGTGGATGCACTTTTGTAATAAAATAAATATTGTCCTACGATGCAAAAGGGCCAAATAAAACGTTGACAATAATAATTGATAATAATGAACCATTTTTGTGGGCAAACGCAAATTGTCCGCTAATCTCTGATAATGACTATCGTATTATGATAACTCCAAGAATGTGTTCAAAACAAACATGTGACTTTTCAACTCAATTTACTATGTAGTTGAGTGACGTTTTAATGAAAACCTTACCTGAATACCAACTTACAGTTGAACTGTATTTTCAGTTATAATATATTTTGAACAGTTGAAATGTAATTCGCCATACGGATCAACTTACTTTGTTTAGACGAAATGTATTCCAATTAGTCGAAATAGATTACAACTGAAAATACACTTCAACTATACCGGTAGTTGCTACCAAGTTCGTTGGAACATACTCCAACTAGCCAAAATATGTATATTACAATTAGAAGATACACTTCAAATGTAACATATACAAATATATAAAAACTTATAATATTATTGGGTTTTCTTCTGATACATTTAATATTAATTAATCTCATTTTAGAGAGATTGTTTCTTTTTCGAATGAACGAAAGATTTCCTGTACATATTTTATTATGTAATTATTGTGATGAACAGATAAAGCCGGGCACGAAAATTGAGTTCGGAAAATTGAGCTCTTGAAAATTACATCATAGAATATTCAATGAACAAACAATAGTATAATATTTCCTTACAATAAATAATACATAATAATATTTATATACCCCAGATTAAAACGACTTATTTCACACAAGCATACTACGCTTCTACCTTTCAATGAATTAAAACCATTTATAATACATACATACATACAGAGCACACTATCAGTTTGAGTATATCGAATACAATATCCCAGCCTTTTCATATACATTTATTACATTTCCCATTGATGTCTCATCCACTGACCCTAGAAGAGGAGCTCCTGCTCATTTGATACATTAATTTCCCATTCATAATTGGATTTCACATACGGTTTTGCATATTCCCGGAATGTGTCGAGAGCAAAAACGTACAATGCGTCGGAATCCAGTCACTTTGGTGCTCAAGGGTAAAATTTGAGTTGGCTAATTATATATATTATATAATATAATCCTATCATCCGGAAATGTTCCGCACTAACGACCGCAGATAACGGCGACAGTTTCCTTCCTGATTGCGTTATCCTGAAATCCCGATGCACTTGGGGAAGATATTAATACGTATACGAATTTTGTAATATACATACATTCATATGTATGTGAAATTTGCCCATTAATGGGATATATCGAATTCTGCGAAACTACGCTAAAGCTTTATTGCAAGTATACATATGTACCGAATTAATGGATATATGTATATTTTATACTCGTAGTAGTAGTAATAGTATGTTGTTCTACATTTAAACACAGCTGGTGAGTCTTTATGTATTTTAAATTAAATAGAAAACTTTAAGCAAGGTATCTATATATATTATTTTCTAGTATTTGATTTAATCTCTGCAATAAAAGAACATTCGCCTTGTTTTTCGACCCTTTTCAGTGATAAAATCAAATATCAGTAATGCCATCAAGACTGTCTGTTGGTTGTGAATGTGTTGATTTATCTTAATCCAGAATTTTGTCTGTTTTCGTCAGAGGAATACAATGTCTAGTGTTGAGACACACGAAAGAGGCATTACCAGTACTTTATATCCAAAGAAAGAGGTGAAAAGGGGGATTTTATTGCGAAAAGCTTCCTTCAATTCATCCTGTTTCCGCTATTACCATCCTTAACATTTTCGTGTTATACAGAACATTTTTTTCCGCAAAAGTGTGTTCTATTTGGCAATTTATTATCATGAAACGCATTATACATACATATGTATTAGTAAAATATTTTGTACTATTATATGTATGTACATAAGTAATTATAAATATAGTTATCTATTGAACTCATTAACTAATATTTGTTTATTTATTTATACAGGTAAACACCCATTTCATTAAGACGACATCTATGGTCAACATTGTACGTAAGTATTATTCAAAGCCAATTAAAAACATTTTGCAGCATTTTTAAATGTTAACAAATTATAAGAAACTGTAAAAAAGCTGTAAACTCAATTTTTTGGAAAATTATGGCCAAATTGCCAATTTGTTGGAACCGTTTCCAATGAAATTAAATAAATTGGTAAACTCTGAATGGAAACGATCGACCTTGGAGTCACTTATACAAGGTCTGGCCAGCAACAAAGCCAGGAATGGAACCCGCGATCAAAAGCATTTTATGTTTACCACTGACCTGAGTTTTATCAATTGTTGACTAAAATTTCTATACATTTTTAAAACTTGTAGATTTTTCTAACACTATCAAATTTAGCATTTTGCGAAATTTGATTCAAGACCAAAACAGTAAATTAATATTTTGTCAGAAGAATCCATACAAGATTACAGCATCTAAATTTATTATTTTTTACCGTATCTATGCATAACATTTCGTATGTGTATTCAATAATAACGATAAAAATGAGATTGAAAAAAGTAATTTTTACCACTGTTTAAGTGGGTATCGCTTCGATCGTTTTGATGTAATTTTTAATGAGTTCGTTAATGATTTAACTCCTATTATGTCCATGTTGGAAACATTATCTTACTTCAATATTAGCTAACCCCTGAATATCGATAAAATATCAAAGCGGTGGAAGTGGTTTAAAATTAAATCACAAAATTTTGACGGGCAGGAATTTCATAAAATAAATAAGAGTGAAGCTTATAAAAAGCTTTGAAATTCACGATTGAACATTTAAATACGAAATCTTCAATATTTAGATCACACCTTATGGAGGCTTTTTATTTTATTTCAAAGATACATATGTATATATATATATATATATATATATATATATATATATATATATATATATATATATATATATATATATATATATATGCATATGTATAATAATGTAATTTCACATGTCTTATCCTTGTTTTCGATTGAATTCCCATTCGGCGAAAATGGAAATACGAATGTACATAATTCTTTTATTGAAAACATTAAAATTATATTATTGGAGAAGAAAAATGTGATCCCGATAGGATTTCGCTCTTTCGTATTTAAATTGAAAAGCATCGAGTAAAACGAACCAAGTAAAAAGAAAACATTGTTTCCCCGAAAAACATTCATAAGGAGATATTGAAATTTAAAAAGGCAAAGAATCCACTTGTAAGCCCTCTGCATGATTTTTAAATACCTTTGTGATGGAAATTCTCCCGATGGCCGTAATCTCGCGTAATACATTTTCCATCATTCGAAAGGCGAAGGCTTGTATTTTAAGTGCAAACGTGAAAATTTTATCGTTTTCCCTCGCAGTGGGAAAATTTTTCATGGAAAAAATTGCCCAACATGTATACAATTACTCTGCATTCGACTTTTTTTATTTATTTAAAAGCTCTCGGATAGCTTGTAGATTATTTTTAACATTTGCGAAGTTTCATTCAAGACAGGAACAGTTGAAATTTTTCTACGTAGAATATATTATACAAATTGATATTATTTGAATTTTTTGTTATATTATATATTTATACCACTTCATATGGGTGAGAATATCAATATAAAGACGACAGGAAAATATAAGACAAGTTCAAAGAAATATGGTGAAGGAAAAAGCCCATTATTTGATATTAAATAAGGGCTGTTGCGTCGGAGTCGGAGTCGTAGAGTTGGAGCATTTCAAGCGGAGTCGGCGTCGTAAAAATCAACCGAATCCTTCTACAAGGTTTTTACTAGGTTTCATTTCGCCAAATGGTCTGATAAACTTCCAACATTGTTCTGATCACTTTGAAACTTTGTCATTTTGCGTTTAACCGCGGATAGAGATTTCAATAATAATCTAACGGTCACAGCTTACCCTTTATCACCAGCCTGTAGCCTCATATTCTATTTTTATTTTTACATAGATATATACCAGGGAGGCTTGACAGGAAGACCCCAATGCGCCTTTCTGGACAATTATTTACAAACAATGCAGCATTTAATTATTACATTAATCACTGTATTTCCAGAAGCTAAAGAACACGAAATAAGAATTAATTAAAAAAATAATCAATTGAGACATCTATGAATTTAGATTTTGCACATAATTTTTACAAATTATTCACACAATAAATACAGAAGATTTGCGACAACAGGGAAGATGATTTATTGCCAATTTTGAGGAACCGTTTCAACAATGATGAGATAAAATTGGAAAACTGTGATAAGAAACGATCGATTCGGAGTCACAAATACCCCCAAATCTAACCAGTAGTATAGCGGATCGAACCCACTGATCACTTGGTGCTAAACACACACGCTACCATTGAGCCATACTGCTGGTTAATGTGTTTGACTTTCCGCCCCCCACTTGTCTTTTCAGATTTTATTATTATTATTCTTAATAAATAGTAAATATTACGGTATGCGTCAGCTAAAGTAAATAATTTAATTAAAGTAAACCTTAAAATTTTATTAAATTGATTTTTTTGAGTATAAAATTCATACATACATATATGATATTAATGTGCTTTATTTTTATTTATACCTATTTCATTAGCAATTTTTAATTCAATAATTTAATGAATCGGGTTAAATGTCATTTTTTAGTTATTTTTTTTATTCCTTTAATTTTTTTTATTTGGGAAATCTTTAATAGTATTATCTTTACTAAAATTATTAATAGCATTATTTTTACTATTAATAATTTTAAACGTTGGAAAGAAAAGTCTTCCTAAAAACTTATCTTAAAGTCTTATATTTCTAAAAACGTTCAAGTTGTAGTCGGAGTCGAATCATAAAACAAAACCGTAGTCGGAGTCCGACTCCACAGCCCTGGTTAAAATCATTATGCAAAATATCCACAAACGTACTTCAGCTATTATGCAAAAAAAAAGTTTCTTGTCAATCGCCTGTCGTATTAATGCTTAACTCGGTAAGGTAAATAATTTTATGACACAAATATTTCCTCAAATAAAGCAAAAGTGTTGTTTTGATTTCGGCAATGAAAATAAAAACTAATCAAATGCACTGAAAAATTAATGCTATAATTTAGTAACGATACACATAATATTTGATTGAAAACAATTTGAGTTCACTGGAAAAACTTGTTCAAAGTTAATAGAATTTTCAATTTTATTTCATACACATAATAATTCAAGTCTAGACGTCTATTTTCGTTCCATAAACTTCGTTCCATATCCATTTATAATAATCCAATTGCAAATTTAAACAGAAAGTTTGCATCGAAACGTGATGATTTTATTGAATTCCAATTGAAGCCATTAACTAACCTATAATTAAAATTTCGTGTCGGCACACTGAAACGAATCTGACAAATAAATACACAAACCTCAAAATATAATATAGCTTCTATACATTCTTACATAAATACATAAAGCAATTAAAAACTATAAATCACAAATATATATACTATTTACCAGCAGTATGGCTTCGTGGTTGCGTTTCTGTTTAGCACTGAGAGGTTATCGGGTTCGATCCCATGCCAATCTTTAATGCTGCTGGTCAGACTTGGATATTTGTGACTCCCAGTCGATCGTTTCCTATCAGATTTTGCTAATTTATCTGATTTCATTGCTGAAACGGTTCCTCCATCAAATTGACAAAAACCATTCTACCGGCTATGTCACAAATATCTGAATTTGATTTACAAGTCTAAATCCATAGATGTCTCTATGGATTAATTAATTAAATGTTAATTTCGTTATATTCAGCCTCTCGAAATACAGCGATTTATGTAATAAAAATGCTGCAATGTTTATAATTAATTATCTAGGAAGGCGCATTGGGGTTTACCTGTTAGCCATTCCGGGTATATATCTATATAAAATAAATAAAAAATTCGCCAGTACCGCAAAGGGAACAGAATTGAAAAGGCGAGTCCGTGCAAGCGAACGACGCGGCGGACCATACTATAACAATTCACTTTTACATACTATTACTTCAGGTAGGTCCGATTTTGGTTTGTGGACATTTTGAACGTTCTGGCAAACGATTTGAATTTATTTCATTGCTGAAACGGCCCCTCCATCAAATTAGCAAAAACCATCCTACCAGCTATGTCACAAATATCTGAATTTGATTTATGCGCAATATGTAAAAAATTATGTACAAGTCTTAATCCATAGATGTCTCTATGGATTAATTAATTAATTAATTAAATGTTAGTTTCGTGTTCTTCAGCCTTTCGAAATACAGCGATTTACGCAATAAAAAAATGCTGCAATGTTTGTAATTAATATCTAGGAAGGTGTATTGGGGTTTACCTGTTAGGCCTTCCTGGTATATACATACATATCAATGTAAAAAATAAAAAAAATTAAAAAAATATACACAGTCTACTGAAAGGGTTCACCAATGCGTTCGCCAACATTCATTTTTTATAATATTTACATAACGTTTCTTTGATCGACTTCGCAAAACATTAGTAAAATATACATATGTATATATCTATATATTACTAATATCTAATTGTAAACAAGAGTAAACAATTCAAGTTTTGTAAATACATACATTGCATTTGAATGTATCCATGTATGTATATAAATATAATATGTATGCCAGTTCGTGTTTTGATATGCAAATTTCACATGTTCAATTTTGCACATCTGCAACGAGGTCACTAACGTGCATGATTTATCAAAGCCATATGAGCCGTTTGATGCACTTAAGCGCACATGCATTTATTTGACTTCGTGCTTCGGCCAATGGCCAATTTGCGAAGCGTGCGATCGTCGATAAATGATTATTAGCACATGATCACTCACCAGCTTGATTTTATACGGCTATCGCAAAAGCGTGAATTGATTTTTTTTACAGTATCCTATCATTCGCAATCATTTGAATGGTGATTTTCGATAAGCGCATACATTTTCGTTTGAACTTTTTCATAAATAAATTTTTATTTTTATTTATTTCATAGAGACTAATACATATACACTACAATAATACAATTAATACAAATATTATTATGCAGTGCGAAATCATACAAACATCATCCACAGTGACATGTATGGAGACATTTTTGCAGCACTTTATTATAGTAGTTGGCGAACCTCAAGACACTAAATAGCTTGAGATTTTCAAGACAGATTGGAAAGAAAATGCCAGTTTATAGGAACCGTTTCAATGAAAATCAGAAAAATTGGCAAACTCTGATAAGAAACTATCGACCTGGAGTCAGAAACCAAGTTCTAACCAGTAGCGGGACTCTAGTGGGACTCGAATCGATGACTACTCCGCTTACAAGCATAATATGCTAACCACTAGTCCACGCTGCTGGTTGAATGACTGAATGGCATAATGAATCTGTTCGTATTTTAGACTGCGTTCAAATTAATACACAAGACGCGCACGGATACACAAGGCGTTCAATGACGAATATCATTGCCGAACTCGATGAAACAATCCACTATTGTTAATGAATATGCAATTTTTATACATATTTAATGCATCGAATAAAGCACAGTAACAAACATTCATTCGAGATTTGGTGCAAATGTGTAAAACTAGCGAACTGCGAAACCAAATTCACCCATGCATAACGGTTGAACGTGCTTTGAATGATGTATGGTTCTATAAATTGTACAAACCAACTATAAAAATGTTACATATAAAATCGGAAGGCATGTATGTATGTATTTTTTGCTTGGAAAAGTATAGAAATTTCAAAAAATAAATTTTACAATCATCAGAAGTTCATAAGAATATAGAATAAATCTGAAAAGTACTTACATTCATGGAGGTACTTACATTCATATATGAGCTCATTTGAACGTGAATGGCTGGATGTCGTGCAAGCGACAATAGCCTCGAGTGTGATTCATGTATCAATTCCAAACCCACTCGTTGACACATCAACGGGCACAACAATGCTATATATATATATATATATATATATATATATATATATATATATATATATATATATATATATGAATTAAGCGTTATGCCCGTTGATATGTCAATAGATTGTTTTTTAAAATATTCCTTTATTTATTCCTTTACTTAAAATCAATTAACTATGCAACATTACTTAGCATTTGCCTTGCAATCAGCCAATGAGAAACGACTTTGACGACGTTTTATTTATCATATTTAAAAGTTTTGGAACATTGTGGCATTACAAGAAGAACCTACTAATGCGCCACTGTGACCTACATAAGAAAACAAGAGAGGGAGAAAATAAAAAAAAATTAATCGATAGAACAAAAAGCAAAAGAAAAAAATAAGATAAAAAAATACTATCATTAAACACTATCATAAAAAAAAACCACTGAAGTAATAAAATAATAGTAATAGTAGTAAAATTTAAATAAGTAATATAAGATTAGACGTCGAATAATATATCTAATATATAATTTGGAAAGAGACTTTGTATATATGTATGTACATATGTATGTATGTATCCTTCGTTCGTAGAAATCCGTGACGTCATTGAACCAATAATTCGCTTTTTGCTGATTCAAAGGATTTGAAGTTCCCGGGGGCGTAGACACCGAGGGCAAAGCCCTAGAGCTCCACCCTCTAGGGGGCGCAGACGTCGGGAGCACAGCCCTACGGAACGCCGAGGGTGGAGCCCTGAGAGCGAAGCCCTAGGGTGCACATACAGACGCCGAGGGTGTGCATATATTTTTTATAAGAGAAATACATACTATATATGTTTGTTTGTTCGTGACAGTCAATTTAATAAAAAAAACAAATGAGTATTCAAATAAATTTATATAAAATAAAACAATTCAAATATATGTAATAAAATGTTTATATTATATTAGTCATGTTTAAGCGGTTTATATTACAAATACCGAGCGAAGCCGGGTAATACTGCTAGTGTAATATAATCGCAAGAAATGAAAAAAAAATAACAGTTGAATCAGAGCCGTCATTCCAAGGTGGATATCATTCTCACAAAGACCGTTGAGCGCGGCGCTTACTGAATTCTCCCTCTTTCTAGCATCTGTGGGGCACATGTACAAGGGGCTTCCCACGAAAATAATCATTTCCCTTGATATTGATCAATGTTTTTATTTCGTAATGACATAATTCGAATCATAGAGGTTTTTACTAACCTCTTCTTAGTTCAGAATCGATTTTGTCGTCTGACGAAGTTTCGTTTCTCATCCGATCGTTTTCAAACTTTGCCATTTTGCTCGATTTGGTCATCAATATAAGTGGAAATGACGTCCGCCATTACCATGGTGAAAAATAATCGTAATAGACACGTTTAAAAATACTGCATCTTCCTTCACGGTGACGTCTATCGTCCACACTGTCCCATTTGTCCACACTGTTCTGATAGTTTTTTTTTCTTTTCGCCCCTCTCTCGCTATGGCAGATTTAGCACTTTGCCATCCTCATGACCAAAGATTACGGAGAGAATTGGTGATTTCTTAATTAGGTTTTTAAATATTGTCTTAATTTTATAAACAAAATACAGAAGAGGTAAGTTTTTAAAAAACATTTTTTTTATGAGAAATAGATAAAATACAAAGACCGTACATTCAGTTTATTTGGAGATAAAAATAAAATATATGTCCCGGTCACTCACTATCCACCACAGTGCGTTAAGTGCTAATTATTTATATTTTTTGACCTTGCAACTCTACATATTCCGTTTATAAAACATTATATTTGGACAATGTAAAGCTTTTATTTTAATATATATTATATGAAAGTATCTACTGTTATAAATAAAAACCAAAGCATGATTAATTAAAATTTGTTGATGGGTAAGTATATAACTAATATATATATGTAACTAATTAAGCTAAATTTGAACCTATCTTTCAGCATTCGTTTTTTCGAAGCAAAATAACACAATTTAATTACACTATTACATGTACACTGTATCATGTAATAGGTACGTATATTGGAAGCCTTATCAACTCCACTTGTAACGAACTGTAATTAATTACACATCGTGTCTATTGTAAACACACCATCAATATTAAGTTAAAACAATGCCTCAGAAACGCACGCGAAAGCTTAAAGCAACATATCCATCAATTGCGGTAGAAAGACAGAGAGGAAAACCTACAAAGAAAGTTTAATTCAATATATGTAGTACATATTTAATAGAGACACATTAATTTGCGTACACTTTTGAGATCGTCAATCTTTTTGCGCTCCGATAAAATAAAGAGTGATTTGTACCGTTGGGAATTTGAGCCGTGTCCAACTTTTGCATCATCCACTTATTCATAAATAATACGAGTTTCCTTCGAAACCGTCACAGATTCTCAAGTCCATCGTATCTGTGACAGAATCATACATAAGAACGTATGTCTGTTATTTATATTTAGTTTTGTGGTCGAATACTTCCAATTAGTCGAGAGTTTTATTTAATGTCAATTTAGAGCGTGAGTTATCTCGGTCGCTTCGGGAGAATTTTAAAATGCGAGAAAACTTCAATGCGACTTGAAATTTGCAACGCGATTTTCACACCGGGAAAGTTCGACAGAGTTCACTGGGAGTTGTAAGTTTTTCACCGCAGATTTCTTTTACAAGCTGTCGGGGGAAATGCGTTTTGAAACAGCTAAATTTATTCATAAATCGTCATCTTTGCAATACAGTTCGTATACAAACGACACACGGTTTCAACTTTAAGCATAAGATATACATATATTTATCTCACATATATATGTATGTTCATGTGCTGAACTATATTTTCTAGTTTGTAGATCTATATATTTCATATATGTATATGTATATATATATATATATATATATATATATATATATATATATATATATATATATATATATATATATATATATATATATATATATATATATATATATACAATATATAGGTATATATATGTAGATATATATATATATATATATATATATATATATATATATATATTTCATATATGTATGTCATGTATGTATAAACATATACATATAACCAGCAGCGAGGTTTAGTGGTGAGTGTTGAATTCTTTCGCGCATTATGTCACGGGTTCGATTCCCACTAGAGTCGTTGTTGGTCAGACGTTGGTTTGTCGAGGTCGATCTGTTCTTATCAGAATTCGCCAATTTTTCTGATTTTCATTGAAACGGTTCCTGTAAAATTGGCTTTTCCTTGTCTATTTTCCGTTGCAAATCTTGAGTTATTGTTGTATATAGGGTTTCGCCTGATTTATCACCATAGATGTCTCTGTGGTTGGTTATTGAATGTAAAAATTCGTATTGTTACATGAAAAATGTTATTGAACGTATTTATACGATGTTTGTAATATCTGACCATAGATGTTAGGCATTGTTTCGATTTATATGTGTATACATATTGGCCAGGAAGGCGCATTGGGGTTTACCTGTCAGGCCTTCCTAGTATAATATAAACAAAAATAAAAATAAAAAAATAACCCAACTATTTATTTATTCGTGTATACGTCTGCATGTCTGTCTGTATTTAGAGTTTCATCTGTTGTTTCATTAATTTATATTTCAATTTCTATATATGTATAGCCAGCAGCATGGCTCGGTGGTTGCGTTGATACTAAGCACCGAGAGGTTACCAGGTTCGATCCCGTGAGCTGACTGCGATTGAAAAGAATTTATTCTGAATATAATCTTTAATGCTGCAGGTCGACTTGGAAATTTGTGACTCCAAGTCAATCGTTTCCTATCAGAGTTTGCCGATATATCAATTTCAATATGTTGAAAAATACGAGATCGATCAGTTATACAATTTTAATATATCTTAATAAATAGCAGATATTTACCTACAGAATAAATATTATAAATATATGATTTTTCAGTATTCACTCCGGTTAATCGTCTTTTTTTATCAAAGTTAATTCCTTCAGCTTTTATTCTCTTTGGTACTATGCCCATTAAAATTTCAGTGGATGGTTTTGGAAAGTAGTTAAAACTTATAAATTTTACATATGTATGTATGTATACATTTGCCCAAAAATATTATTAAAAGCTACTGAACTACATTAAAAACATAATTTAATAAAACTGCAGAATTATCTCATTGCACCCTAAGGGGATGAGATATACATACAAATGAACATACATATTCACTATTATAGCAATCGACTACGCAGGTAGAACTTCAATTACTTTATATTTGAAAGTAGCTGAAGTCCAATTTTCAGTTCCAAAAACACTATTTCTGTTTGACTTAATTCACGAATATTTATCACTTCTTTTGATTCGATATGCTTAGAATTTTGGAAGAGCAGACTAAACTTATTACAAGACACCAGTATTTTTAAATATTGAAAAACGCAAAATATTTTTTGAAATGAAAAAAAAATGGAATTACGCCATTTTCAAATATAATGCCTTATATAATGACCAACAACGACTTAAAAGAATAAATAAAGTTTTTCGTATGTGTACACAACGGTTCTAGGACACTTAACATTACATTAAAAATGTGAAAACCCCTGGAAGGATAAAAATCTTAAATATATATAAAATTGAATGTCTGTTTGTCTGTCTGTCTCTGTCCCGTATAGGCTCCTAAATCGATTACGATGGAACTTTCAGGATTTCTTGTATGCATGTCCGGGAAGATTACTGTGAAAAAAACCCCTTAATAATAATATTCGTAATTACCATTTTATCGATGCGAAAGTTTGAATCGCCATTGTGTAGTCAAGGAAATGTGTTTGTTGGTAACCACGATACTAGTTGGTTTGAAGAGACTTTCTGGTTTGAAGACACGTTAGTAGAGCTCCAACCATCACTTGAAACGGGAACGGGAACGCAACGGGGACGAGAATTGCATGCCTTATTCTGGCATAGTAAAGCATGCCGGGTTCAGCTAGTTTTTCAAAAAAATTGACAGTATCTTTAAAAAAAAAAAGTCAGTATCAAAGATAATTCATTTCAGCCAGAAAAATACAGATATTAATAATACAAATATCAGATTGTTTATAAATAATCAATAATCAACAATAAAAAATCAGTAATCAATAATAATAATTTAAAATATATAAAACTCCAAAATAAATTGAATTTAAATCTCTTTTTACTTTTTACTTTTACTCGCAAGATTTCAGCAACCTCGAATTTCACTGAATTGTATAAAATACTGCAAATTTACAAATTTGACTGTATTTACTGAATTGTTTAAAATGCTGAAAAATTTTACCTTAGATGTCTTTGTGGATATTTATTGATAGTATTTATGTACTATATTTTATCTACGTATGACTGAATTACAAACAAATATATGTAAAAATATAAAAGCTTATTATATTAAGTTCATATGAGATAAGAGTAAATGAGAGTGAAAAAAGTAACTACTATCACTGTTTATTTTAATTGTAAAGGGGCGGTTGAAAGTTGCGTTTGGATAGCTAGGTGTCATCGCTTCGATCTGACACAAGACTCCGATTTAATTTATGATCCCGGCTTAAACTAATGTAATTAAATATATTACTAAGAGGTATGGGGTGCTTTTAGATCATCACATACATACCAAGGCGGCCCATAGTAATATATTTAATTACATTAGTTTAAGCCGGGATCATAATTTTGATTGAAACCCCAATTATTGAAATCTTTTTGATTGAAATTTTAGTCCCACACATTTGTACATTTGTTGTTGAAATATTGATTGAATTGCCTTTTTATTTTAATAATTTTATTATTTTTTTATATAAATTTATTTTACTTGAGTTTTTTTTAATATATTTTTTTTACTAAAGTTTTTTATATACATTTATTTTTTATATTTTAGTACATTATTTTTTATATACATTTATTTTTCTTTTCCTTTTCTCGATTTTACAAATTAAATCATGGATAGTCTAAAATTATTTAAAATATAATATTAATAATATAACAATAATATATACTTCTATTAAAATTTAATACCACAGAACGCAAACGCTCACTGATATTTATACTATTGACAACGATAAATTGAAATTAAATATGCTCTACCACATTTAATTTATTCTTATTTATTACTTTTAAATTATTAATTATTTATTACTATTTTCAAACAATTTTTTGCGATGGCGGGGGTTATTTGCACATGGGGGGGGGGGGGTTAATGTCCAGGGGGTTATTAGCCAGGAGGTAGATGTCCTGATACTGTACACTACAGCAACGCCTCACTTATGCAACCAACATTGAATTTCCAAAATAAATAAATAATAAAAACACCTCAAATCTACACATGAATTATCAACGGGCAACACTCAACGCTCCACTCTTCGGAAGATCGCATTCCAAGCATGACCGACATAGCACAAAACGAGTCAAGTGCGAATTTACCGAAAGGCCGAAAGTTTTACAACCCTACGTAACGGTCACCTATATAATTCCAGAAGTGTCTCGGCACACTTTTGCCTTTAATTTAATTTGAGCCACACTGTCCAATAAGTTCCCGTAGGAGACGAGTTCCACTCGATTGTTTCCCCGGGATGGGTCATTCTCATTCCAGTGGCGTGCACGCCAACCCCCCATTTCCAACCCCTGCGTGTCATAAAATAAAAGTAAACACAGGTAACAACGCAAATAAAACCAACTCTTCACGATCCGTTATAAATACACGCGTTTAAAATTCCCCGACGTGGAGGGAAAACTCTTTTTTTAAATATATGAAAATTTTCGAGATGTTCAATTTGGCCTCGGCATACGTTTCAACGACAATTTGAATGAAAATATACAGTCGATTCATACATGGTGTAGAGTATTTCCTTATTTAAAAAAACATATGCTAGCACACCCTATCTGAATTGCACACTTGGGATAGGCGGAAAAAAATACAAGTCATTCTGAGAGCCCTAGTGTTTACAACCTTCGTTGTATCACACAAGCAAACATGCCGGGGAAAATGTGCGGCGCGTGTGCTGAAAACGTGACGCGCGAAAATTCGTCAATTTCCTGTAGCCAAAGACGTGTCGACCTCAAAGGGTGACACAGAACCTCTCGATGACGTCCGAGAAATAATAAAACTTGACACTGATGACACTATTTATAGGGGGTGGGATGTAACGGAACGAATCCGACCGAAAATACGCTCAGTACAAAGCGTCTTATTCGGAAAATTCGACACGTTTCTTCGAACTTTCCGAAAATTGGTTTTCCAAAAGGCTTTTGTCCTTGGTATGGTTTCGATTTTGGAACAAAGCGGGCTTTAATTTGATCGCTTTCAAACTCAAACGACGGTTTTTTATAATCGAATATATATTTAAAACCAAATGTGAACTCTCACTATAGAGTTTAGATAGGATTACTTTGTATTTACGTACATACATACACAAAAACTGAAGAAAAATTATTATTTTGAATAAAAATACCAATCATTTTATTTTACTACCGCCATCTATGTTTAAAACTAAAAACTTTATAAATGTCAGGCACTTTTCAGAAACTCAAATTTCAAACGCGTCTAAAACGATATTTTTTCTCCATCGTAATGGCGTAGGATACATTTACTTATATTGATGACCAAAATGAGCAATATGGCAAATTATGAAAACGATCGGATAAGAGGCGAATTTTTTCCTGAATTGTAATCGTAAGTGAAGCTAAAAGGTGGTATGTAAAAAAGCATCACTGTAAGTTGAGGTAAAAATATTTAAAAAATACAAATGTATCAAATTTGTTATACCTATTTTTTATTTCATAGAACATGAACACTCACCTTTACAAATCGCTCCAAAGCTACGAGTGCACTTAAACAGATATAATACAATCAATATACATAAGCATTTTATACAATGCGAATTCATTCAAACATCCACAGAGATATATGTGGAGAAATTTTTGCAGCATTTAATAATCAAACTGGCGAACCTCAAAGCGCTGATAATTTGAGATTAGCAAGCGAGATAGGAAAGGAGATGCCAATTTTTACATGAACCGTTTCAATGAAAATCGACAAACTCTGATAAGAAACGATCGACCTGGAGCACAAACCAAAATCTGGCCAGCAGTGGGACTCTAGTGGGACTCAAACCCGTGACCACTCTTCTCGAAAGCATAATATGCTAACCACTAGACAACGCCACTGGCTATTTTATTAAAAAAAATTATTCTAATCAACTTAATACATTTTGGTTCTACATAATTAATTTAATTTAAGCCAGCAGCATGGCTTGGTGGTTGGGCATTTTCCTAGCATTGAGACGTCACCGGGTTCGATCCCGCGAGTTGACCTCAATTGAAAAGGATTTATTCTATATTATATTATCTATAATGCTGCTGGCCAGACTTGGATATTTGTGATTCCAAGACGATCGTTTCCTACCAGAGTTTGCCAATTTTCTGATTCCATTGTTGAAATGGTTCCTCCATTAAATTGACTAAAAACTATCCTACCCACTATGTCACCACTATTTGAGTATGATTAATATACAATAAAATTAATGTAAAATTCATAGATGTCTCCTTAAAATTTATATACAAGTTAAAACTCATAGATATCTCGTTAATTTCCAGATTTTCAGTGTCTCGTAATTTATCGACCTATGTAATAAAAATGCTGCATTGTTTGTAACTGGCCACGAAGGCACATTGGTTTTTACTTGTTTAGGCCTTTCTGGAATACATATATCTATATATGTATGTATGTAAATAAAAGTGTTTAAATTATATATCTCCAAAATACACACACACACACATACATATTTTTGAAAACCACGAAATCGTGATCAATGACCGATTCCAAATTCTAATCAATCGAAATCTCGAAGTCGAATTTTATTTAACTTCCAGTTGTAATATATTCCAACGAGTCAAAATGTATTTCAACTTGAAGAAAATACACATCACCTGTAATATATGTAAAATAAACTAAATTGAATCGTTTTATAAGTATTTTTTAATCGTTACTAAGTATTTGCTTAAATTTTGAAACGATCAACGTCAAAATTTCAACTAACCGAATTATTCATATATTTAATTAACAAGAAATATTTAAATTTAAAAAATAAAACAACGAAGTATCAAATTACTTCAGTTGCTAGGATTCATTGTTTCGATTACACGATCGATTCTTAGTTCCGCGAATATGTGCAAAATATCGGTTCGTGAATGTGATATTTGACAAATTATCAGTGCAATTCTTTGTCTAATCGTTAAAATTGAATTAATTTTCCTATATATTATTATACAATATAAGTAATCGATAGTAAATATAAAACACTTACGTGAAAATAAGTTCTCCTTTGCGATGAAAAAAAGTTCGTTTGTTTTTTTTTTATTTGAATTTCATATTGAATTAATATTACAATGAAAGTGTTTGAAACAATAGTTCGTTATATTTATCTCCATTGCATATTTTATATATTATAATATAAGAAGATGCATTCAATAGTTGTGTTGCAATCTCAAGAAGAAAACAACGAAGCACGAACATCAGAATACAAGGATTTCGACCAGGAAATAAGTATGATTATAAATTATTAAATTTTATAAATTATCTCAATGATTTATTCGGGTCATATTAACACTAATCTTATTACAAAATTATATTATATAATAATAACACCAACTATAATTTGGATGTGTCAAACAACCGAACTAGTTAGTTGGTTAGGAATAAATTATAACGTAAACATACAAAACTTTCCGTAATATTTATTAGGATCAAAATGAATAACATTCATGAAAATTTAATCAAATATATAAAGATTTATTACGATAACATCGTCATTGCTTAGCCGAAAATAATTTAATTGTTTATTATCTGTTTGTATATTCACTGAATAATAGATAAAATAATAAAATAAATTTCGTAATCGATTTGTATATCTATAGCGTTGACTAATGATTACCATAAATCATGCTTTCGAGCGGAGTGGTTACGGTTCGATTCCCACTAGTAGCTGTTGGCCAGACCTTGGTTTTGTGACTCCAGGTCGGTCGTTTTCTTTTAGAGTTTGCCAATTTTTCCTATTTTTATTCAAACGGTTCCTGTAATTTGACATTTCCTATCCAATCAGTCTTGCAAATCTCAAGTTATTCAGCTTCTTGAGGTATTAATAACACAGTCTAAAATACGAACAGATTATTTTGCCATTCATTCATTCAACCAGCGGCGTGGACTAGTGGTTAGCATTTTATGTTTTCAAGCAGAGCGGTCACGAGTTCGAGTCCCACTGGAGTCTCGCTGCTGGCCAGAACTTGGTTTGTGACTCCAGGTCGATCGTTTCTTATCAGAGTTTGCCAATTTTTTCTGATTTTCATTAAAACGGTTCCTATAAATTTAAATTTTCATTCCAATCTCTCTTGAAAATCTCAAGTTATTCAGCTTATTGAGGTTCGTACAATTTTTATCATAAAATGCTGAAAAAACTTCTCCGTATTTCACTGTGGATGATGTTTGTGTGAATTCGCATTGCATAAAATGCTTGTATTGTTTGTATTTTTGTATTGTATCTGTATTAGTACATTCGTCGCTTTGGAGTGATCTATAAAGGCGAGTCATGTTCGATTGAAATAAAATACAATAATTTTTACCAAAATGATAATCGAACGACCTGTCACTAGGCTTAAAAACATGAAAAATATAATAATATTTTTTTCCATAAACGTTTCTGACGTATGTGAACAGCGAATTTTCCCCTTTTGATCGTCTGTCATTTTCATTACTCATTCTGGCGGCAAAAATTTCGACAGATACCGAGTTTTCTTTAAAGGAACCTCTCTCTGTAGGCTCTCCAACGACAAATCCGAAGGATTATCGCGCAAATAGAAATGCTTCAGATCGAATTTTTACGTCTTTTGATCGTTGATTCGAAAGTGACGTGCGCTCGTCAAGAGTTTCTCGCAAAATCTCAATAAAAATAAACCGAGATATGTGTACGTTCGTATGTATGTACTGAGAAGTCTATGTGAGTTTGGAAAAACAACGAGTTCTCAGAAGGCGAAAGATCAAAAGCTGGATTTGCATTCGTGAAGTGGCCAGTGTGCGCCACTAAACGGTGCTCTTTGTATTTACGTAGAACTACGTCTATTTGTGATATTAGTGCGTATTAGCATTAGCCGTAATGCAGAAATAGTATAGGGTTACCTTTCGAATCGTTAAATAATGCACGAATGACGCTTTGTTATGGTAGTAAAGAATTGACTATGCGATTTACCGATTTACAGCTATAAGCGATCCGATTATATTTTATTTTAACGATATTTGAATTTATATTCTAACGATATTTAAAAAAAAAAAATTAATTCCAGAACGCCGAGTCGAACCTACATACCTCCCAGAGCAATGTACGCTAAACATTACACTACTGTCCCTGATAAAGTTTATAACCTGTAATAACGTTAATATTCAATAATCGTACAGAACGTATGGGGAACCAATCACAACCGAGTATTCGGTGCGTAGTCGCGTATCTTCGGCCGTTGTCGGCTGTCGCGGATCGAGTGATTCACTTTGTAAACATAATACTTCAGGCGTGATTCACTATTTAAAAATGAAAGAGATTTAGGTGAGGTTAGGTTAGGCTACAAGTTACTAAATTAAACTATTAGCTCGCAATTTTACCGATTTAAAATTCATCACACCTCCAATTAACTCTTTTAAACAAAAACTTATCCAGAAAATTATCCCAATAAACATGTTTCAATATAAAATACTCAATATAAAATAGTATTAATATTGGGAAAAAATCCTAAGTGAAAATACGTACTTTTGACTTTTGATTTGGATTGGACGACTACTTAGAGAGGTTTGAAAGCTAAAAAGTACTACAAATGAAAGATATAATACCTGACTATAGATTTCAATATTCATTTTGAACAGGAAATTGTCAGATTTTGAGACATCGACCGAACAACACCAAGATATAGAAAAATCGTGCGATTTAAAAAACGCATATATCTCCGAATCTCAAGCCAATCAACATTTTTTATTACCAGATTCGTGTTTACTAGGCATAAATCTATAAGAAAAGTCATATCTCGTCTCTGAACCAAATAAGAGATATAAAAAATATCATTTGTCGAACAGTGCTATTGATCTTTGCTGCTATAATAGTTCTAAGTTTGCACAAACGTATTTTTTTTATTGATAATCTTGTTGAGTCGTTTCCTTAAAACGTTTTCTTTCGATGACGTGAAGATTTGATTGAAATGTCAAATGTGAGTAGTTACATGTTAATTACAATTGTTGAATTCCAGTAATTTTTATCTCGTAAGCTTTCTCGTTGTTGTTTCAGAATATATCGTGCTAAATCCGAGTCGAATTCAACGAACCGCTTCGAACGTCTTCAGATTCGGTAACTAAGTTTATGTTTTAATGCAATTTAATGTTTAGTTTTACGGTTGAATTTGTAGCTATTTGAATTTTCCGGTCCTATCGAGTATTTCGGACTATATCGATGGCTTTCAAAACAAATTCTCACATTTCCGATACGCGCAAACTTTTCACTTACCACTGTTTCCGTAACAAAACTCGACTTACTTACCGTACTGTGTAAATGGAATTTGCAACTTTTCCGAGCCGAATTAAAACGGCGACCTGACAAATTGATCGGCAAAGTTTCAAACATCTAAAAATACAGCTTCGCAATGATTGATCGATTGACGCGCAACGCGACAATGTCATTCTCGTCGATGACAAATGGGCGATCTCTTCGCCACATTATTCATATGTACATATGGAACATATATGTATAGTACGATGATGTACGGTTTCGATTTTAGATTAATCGTACGTTTTATTTATGTATGTATGTGTGTGTGTATTATGTGATAATTCTATTTCTGCTCGGGTGTTTTCGATGTATGTATGTAATTCGTCGGATTACTAAGCAAAACAAAGCGTCATTGTCGAATGCGAAAAGTGTCCCCGGATCTGACGGGTAACATACGCTCCAGTGGGACGCGGAATGATTTCTCATCTCCTTCGGGGCCGGCTGGATCGTCTCCAAACTTGCTCAATGAAGATGGACGTCTCCGTAATCAAAGTGGCTCGAATTCATCTAGATCAGTGGTCTTCAATCCGGTTTGAACGCTCGCCGAATGGAAAAGAGCAATGTGGCTCAGATATGCATGTAATAAAAACGCCTAAAAGTCTCGTTGCTGAAATGATTATTGATTTTGGTTTGATTTTATTGCGTATACATCTTTGGTCTATTCAAATAGCCGTTGATCATTATCTGTTTTACTACTATTTTTCTTGTTAGTTTTTATAAGGGTTTACCCAAAGTGGTATAATTCCCGAATAATTTAATTAATGCACAAGAAAAATAATGCACATAAAATATGGAAAAAATATAAAGATCCTACATTTTTTATTGATTTCTGCAACTTGCGTACTCTTTTTAAGCGGATCTCGACTTCCGCTTACGAGGAATACATTACTAATTGTGAAAATTCAATTGCTCAGAATCCGAAAAATTTTTGGAGCTTCATCAACAGCAAACGAATTATAGATTCAAAACTTACGAAAATCCACGATATGGATGAGGACTTTATTGGTCATGACAGCATCGCAAATGCCTTTGCTAACTATTTTCATTCGGTTTTTGATTCGACTACTGTTATGACTTCCCCTAGTTTAGATTCCTCCATGTTTCCATTATTGTCTGTTGACAAGTTCCATTTATCTGATTTGCGCTACGGTTTTGGTAAAATTAAAAATATTAAATCTTTTGGACCAGATTTCATTCCAGATTTCATTTTAAAGGGTAGTGAGCCTGGACTCTCGTCTCCATTGATTTTTATTTTTAATCTAATGCTGAAGACTTCAGTTTTTCCTATATCATGGAAGTGTTCGAAAGTAACTCCGATCCATAAAAAAGGTGATAAGTATTCCATTAGAAACTATCGCCCGGTTGCTATAATATCCTCTTCTGCAAAACTTTTTGAAATTATACTTCATAGGTATATTTTCAATCATTGCCAGAGTATGATTATTGATCAGCAACATGGATTTCGTCCACAACGTTCAACGACCACAAATTTGTTATCATTTTCTGGTTTTGTAACAGGTTCCTTGGATGCTAATATTCAAACAGATACTGTTTACACGGATTTCGAAAAGGCTTTCGACAAAGTAAATCACTCCATCCTTATCAATAAACTAATTGGTTATGGTTTCTCATATGGTCTCTCTCAGTTATTCACAAATTATCTTAAGGATCGACGTCAGTTGGTAAAATATGGAATTTATTCTTCTGTTGAATACCCAACCTGCTCTGGTGTTCCACAGGGTTCTAATCTCGGCCCCTTACTATTCATTTTATTTGTTAATGATATTAGGGAAATATTCCACAATTGCAACTTCTTATTATATGCAGATGATCTAAAACTTTTTAGGTACGTTGAATCTTCTTCCGATGCTCTACTGCTACAGAGCGATTTAGATTCACTCGTTATTTGGTCACACTCAAATTGTCTTCCGATAAGCGTTGACAAGTGTCACATTGTCTCTTTTTCCAGATCTCGATCATCAATTGAATTTGGTTACAATATTGATGGCTCTATTCTTGCCCGTCACACACATATCAAGGATTTGGGAATTACTTTTTCAAATATCTGGAATTTTAATTCTCATATCCAAGATGTGTGCAATAGGGCTACAAAAACTTTAGGCTTCGTCATCAGAAACTCACGCGCTTTTAATAGCACCAGAGTGACGCGTTTACTGTATACTACATTGGTGCGCAGTTTGCTTGAATCTGGTTCGGCCATATGGAGTCCTAATCATTTAAGGTACACGCTAATGTTAGAGAGGGTGCAAAGAAAATTTCTTCGCTATCTCTACATGAGAGAGTTTGGGCGCTATCCCTACTTATTTCCCAGTAAGTTTGTCATGGGCTCCTTGGGCTTTGACTCCTTAGCTTCACGTAGAAACAATCATCTTGGTAAGCTTTTTCTAAAAATTCTAAGGGGTGAATGTCATCTTCCTGAAGTTCTGTGTAATCTTAAACTTAGAGTACCTGAGAAATTGAGAGAATCTCGCTCCAGAACTTTATTCCTGCCTATTCGGGCCAGAACTAATGTGCTTGATGACTCACCCCTTTCAAGAGCCATTCGACTATTTAACCTGCTTTCTGGGAGCCTTGATGTTTTTACTTCATCATACAGTTCTGTCAGGCAGCATATTTTAAATGACTTCTAGCTACATACATATTTACACATGTTGTTTTCATTTTGTAATTTTATTATTTAGCATAATGTGTATGTATGTTGGTTTTATCTTTATTTATATATGTATGCTATTTTTTATTTCTATATATATGAGTAATTTATCCTTATTTATGTGTATTTATGTGTTTATGTGTATATGCATGTATAATGTTTGTATGTTTATGGATGTATGTAATGTATGTGTATGTGTATATGTATATGTATGTGTATATGTATGTATATGTGAATATATATATATATATATATATATATATATATATATATATATATATATATATATATATATATATATATATATATATATATATATATATATATATATATATATATATATGTGTATGTATATGTATATATGTGTAGGTGTGTATGTATGTATATGTATATATGTGTATTTTTATATTTATGAATGTATGTATGTGTATTTGTGTATACGTGTAAGAATTTGTGTATATATGGATGGTGTACATATATGTTTATATAATTGTCTTTGGCCAGGAAGGTGCATTGGGTTTACCTGTTAGGCCTTCTTGGTGTAAATTAAATAAAAAAATAAAAAATAAAAATAAATAAAATAAAATATATACATACATACATACATATTTATTTATTTACACAGATACCAGGAAGGCTTGACAGGAAGACCCCAATGCGTCTTCCTGGACAATTAATTACACTGTTCGACACGAAAAATGGTTCAGAGACGAGATATGACTTTTCTTATAGATCTATCTATGACTATTCTTGTGGATTAATAACAAAAATTCGTTTATTTTATCGAGGTAAGCCAGTTATCAATAGAATTTTTGAAGAATAGTCGAAATATGATTTTTCTAAGTGGAATTTTATTTAATTCTCTTATAAAGACAATTTAATATATTATCCCTATTAGTTCAATTCAGATTCGTGTTAATACGAGTAAATAATAGTACGAGATGTTAACTCGCAATTTTACCGATTTAAAATTCAGCACACTTCCAATTAACCCTTTTAAACGAAAACAAAAAATAGTATGGCTAGAAAAATATCTCAATAAACATGTTTCAATAGAAAATACTCAATATAAAATAGTATTAACAGTGGGAAAAAATCCCAAGTGAAAATACGTACTTTTGACTTTTGATTTGAACTGGACCACTTCTTAGAGAGATTTGAAAGTTGAAAAGTACTACAAATGAAAGATAAAATACCCGACTATAGATTCCAATATTCATTTTGAACAGGAAATTGACAGATTTTGAGACATCGACCGAACAACACCAAAATATAGAAAAATCGCGCGATTTAAAAAACACATATATCTCCGAATCTTGAGCTAATCAACATTTTTTATTACCAGATTCGTGTTCACTGGGCATAGATCTATAAGAAAAGTCATATCTCGTCTCTGAACCAAAAAAAAATCGTCATTTGTCGAACAGTGTTACAAACAATGCAGCATTTTATTATTACATAAATCACTGTATTTCGAGACGCTGAAGAACACGAAATAACAATTAATGAATGAATTAATTAAATAATTAATCCATTGAGACATGTATGGATTTAGATTTGTAGATATTTTTTACAACTTGTACATACAATAAATACAGAAGATTTGTGACAACAGGAAAGATGATTTTTGCCAATTTCGAGGAACCGTTTCAACAATGATGAGATAAAATTGGAAAAATATCATAAGAAACGATCGATTTGGAGTCACAAATATCCCCAAATCTAACCGAAAAAGGTCCAGAGGATCGTTGTTGGGTGGGGCATTCCGGGCGTCTCATAAATGGCCGGCACGGCACTGAATGGCACGCATTATTTTTTCGCATGTTTAAAAGTAACTAAAAAAAAACCACGTGTCACATTCACCGCTGTGTAATTTCGCCCATAAGCATCAATGGTCGCTCCTTGAATCATCTTCAGTTCGCGGACGATGTAGTATTGATAGCTCGCAATTCAGCTGGCTTACATAATAGACTCAATAGGGAATGTAGGAAAGTAGGATTAAAAATTAAAGTAGATGGAACTAAGCTAATGTTCAATATATGTATGTATATTGCATGCCTTATAGCATTTCATAGTAGTAGAAGAAGTCAGCAGTTATTTATATTTAGGAAAAATAATAGACATGTACGGTAGTAATGAAGAAGAAACAAAGAGACGTATGAAATTAGGATGGAGTGTATTTGAACGAATGAATGCGGTTTTTAAATCAAAAATGCCACTTTGCCTGAAGAAAAAGATTTTCAATCAATGTGTATTATCAGTGATGTGGTATGGATGTGAAACTTGGACATTGATTGCTAAGATGCTACACAAAGTCCAATGCAGTCAAAGAAGTTTGGAACACTGTATGTTCGACATAACAAGAAAAGACAGGAAGTGAAATACGTGGGTGAGAAGTATGACAAGGGTAGTGGACATAGGGGATATATGTAGTTAAGAGATTGAAATGGCAATGGCACGTGCCCACGTGCCCATGCTTCACTATCATTATGGACGAAAGGTGTACATAGTGGGTCATTTATATTTAATAGCTACTTTTATTCATACTATTTCATATAAGTATGCTTTGTTTATAAATACATATAGATATATTTATACACAGCATAATAGAAAACTACGTACATAGATAAAGTAAAAAGCTCTATTAATTATTCTTATAAATGTTAATATAATATATAGTGTAGGATTTATTTTTTTGACCTAAAAGATGCATGTATGAATGATTAGGTTGGCATGTATGAGTATGAATTATGAGGCTGGTAGCATGTAATATGTCGGAATAGACCATTGTAACGCTCCGCCGAGTACACAATGTTTTAAACCACTCAACGAGTCTCATTTCACTCCGCCGCCTATGTCTCATGACAAGCAGATCCTACAATATTATTTTTAGCTCAAGACTAAATTACTATCTATATACAGATTTATCCATTTTTTTTAAAATTGACATAAATCGTTGATTATAATAATAAATTTTCGATGGTATTATTGCGATGAATGTTGATTTCTTACATCAATGTATGGTAGTATTATTTTGTTGATTAAATTAAGTTTTGATCACACTAATTGTGTATTCAAATTTTTCAACTTCCGTCTCGATGCGATGCTGATTACATTAAACAGTGATAAATGGTAATCAAAATAAATTATGGTCACGCGCGAACTTTGAACACATCAAGATTTGTGATCGTAATAAAAATTGCCGTTTGATCAATTTAAATTTTGATCACATTAAATATCAATCATCGTACTATGTAGTTATTTGATAATATTAAATGTTCAATTGCGTTATATTTTTTTTATCACACTTTATGATACATTTTCATACATACATTAAATTTGATCACACTAAGTATAGATTTTATGACAGAAAACTAACACACTTGTGAAGAGTCTCGGTGATTACAATAAAATGTCAAACCCTTCAGGTATAACCCACAGATTACCCAAACACAATCTGCTTTAGGTCACTGACTTTACAGCGTCTTTAATTAATATTATGTATTATGAGCATTTATAATAATTGTAAATAATTTTGAGCTCTTTTTCCGATTATGCTTAACATTAACATTAGAATAATATAATACTATGATTACTAACAAAATTAATTTAAATTGTAAATAGAAAATGATCAGTAGATCAGTAGTTATTAAAATAAATATAAGATGTATTGTGAATATAATTTCGTAATAATTAAAAGCAAAAAAAATAACGCTAAGTATTGACAACGTTACAGTGATAATAACACTTGTCAATCATCACAGTTGATTACGATAATTCTATCATAATATGTAAAAAATTTTACCACTTTAAGTGTTAAGTTTTGATCATATTAAATGTTTTGCAACATAAATTCTGATCACATTAAGTTGTACAATAATTGTTTTTTCCGCTCAAATTTATATCACTATACATATTAAATTATGTTTTGATCGTATTGAAATCTTTGAACACAATAACCTTTGACTTACTGATCACATTAAATGTCGACAACTTGTAAAACTTTGATCACACTAAACATGTCAATGAACGTTTTGTCTATCGTTTCGTATATTTGATAGGCAATTGACCCTTTAAGAACCGATCGCTTGTTAATATTCACTGAATATTTTCTTTGTCCTAATAAATTGCACCCACCAAATGGACGAGCAAACTTTATTAGGCGCGGTTTAATTTTAGAATTTAAATGTTCAATCGAGCCACATAGTATATGGGGGGGGAGGGGGGGTGGCTCAATAAATAATTTACGATCCATTTGCAGCCTCAAAACGACCCTTTGTCACAGCATTTATTGCACGCAGCGAGTGATGTGCCGCTTAATCGAATCATATACATACATATGTATGTATGTATGTATAATGACATCGTGGAGTTCGGTCGTTCCAACGTTTGATTTTCCGCAAGATCGTGATAAAATGTTCCGAAGCCGGAAAAATTTCGAGCTCGTTTAATTTACCTCCGTTGTATTTGTGTATTTTTTTTTTGTTCGGCGAACCGTTTGACGAAACATTTCGTATGTTTTCCGTACTTTTTCTTCTCCCCCCCCCCCACCTTCTCATATATTATATGTATATTTGTATAATGGAAAAGTTTATCTAATTAAAACTTTCTTCCAGAGTATTTTTTGGAATTAATAATGGTCTAGGAACCGCGCGTCTGAGATTCATTAAAAGTGTGCTGAATTTCGGTGATTAAACTTTTCATTTTGTGCTCGCTTCGCCTGTTCGGTGATCAAATGTGCGTATTTCGCATTATCAGTCCCTAATTAGATGTACGAAAAATAATGACGTAATATTAGATTACTTATATCAGTGTTTAATTAATTAGTGTATTTTTTTTTTAATATTCGAGCGGCGAAATTCGTTGGCGGTTCAAAATTAGACAAATAATTTGGTGAAATTAAAAATAAATTACATTAAAAGGGTGTGAAGCTACGGCCTTGATAAAAAATTCAATTGCTCGTCTTTAATATTATTTTGAGAATTTTAATAAAACAGTTGTTTCAATTTTTATTTAACATTTCATTATGTAAACAGCTTGGATTTGAAAGAATTGAAACTTAATATTTTTCTTATAACTTTGTTTTTATTTATAAAATATCATCATATTAAATTATTAAATATAAATTATTGAATAAAAAAAATTAAAAGAACTATCTTTTAAATATATTTAATTCAATATTCATATTTAATTGTTAAATATGAAAAAAAATGGTAAAAAGTTTTTTAAAAATAAGCCTTTCAATATTTTGTTTATAATATTAAGACATTCTATTGATAACTGGCTTACCTCGATAAAATAAACGAATTTTTGTTATTAACTCAGAAGAATAGTCGACATGTGATTTTTATAAGTGGAATTTTATTTAATTCTCATATAAAGACAATTTAATATATTATACCTACTTATTCAATTCAGATTCGTGTAAATACTAGTAAATACATAATAGTAAGAGTTTTTCAGCTAATAATTTTACCGATTTAAAATTCAGCACACTTCCAATTAACCCTTTTCAACAAAAAAAAAATAGTGTGGCCATAACACTATCCCAATACACATGTTTCAATAGAAAATACTCAATATAAAATAGTATTAACAGTGGTAAAAATCCCAAATGAAAATACGTACTTTTGACTTTTGATTTGAACTGGACGACTACTTAGAGAGATTTGAAAGCTAAAAAGTACTACAAATGAAAGATAAAATATCCGACTATAGATTTCAATATTTATTTTGAACAGGAAATTGACAGATTTTGAAACATCGACCGAACAACACCAAGATATAGAAAAATCGCGCGATTTAAAAAACACTATCTCCGAATCTCGAGCCAATCAACATTTTTTATTACCAGATTCATGTTCACTGGGCATAGATCTATAAGAATAGTCATATCACGTCTCTGAACCATTTTTCGTGTATAACAGTATTGGTGACACATAATTGTGAAAATCTTATATTATATACGGGTGTGAAATCATGTCCCTTTATCGCTGTTCATGAATTGAAATGAGCCGTCGTCAGGTGAAATTTCGGACAGGTACACTACAATATGTACAATTTAACGGCGTTGAAGTATGCAAGATGGCATCCGAACTGTCAATGGCGAATGTCAGGTTATCAACACGTTTCGCGGCCGTATAAAAGAGAGGACTCGACGACATCGTACAAACGGTGCGTTGGCACGAACCGTGCACCACTTTGTCGCGCAAATAGACGTAGAATTCAAGGTCGCACCTCGGCCGGAACAGCTGATGGCACGCCGCCATTTTGAATAGGCACGCGACGCGCGCGCCATCGCGTCACGCGGACGCAATTACGAGACCATTCATCCGTTTCCGTTCACGCGCTACGCCTTGAAATACTTCTACTATACTAGTGGTTTTACCAGGCTTCACTCGGTGTTTTTTATAAAAACCGCTTTAAATTTAAATTAATTTGAATATTCATTTGTTCGATGACGTCAATGGATGTACGAATCAACATTACTTACATAGTTACAAAGTCTCTTTCGAAATTATATATTAGATATATGTACATATGTAGGTACTACATACTATGTATATTATATCGTGTATGCATGAACGTATTCCCATGTACACGTGTGCTACATATTTATTTTATTTACTTATTTATTTTATTTTATTTTATTTTATAAACGGCCGCAAGGACCATTGAACAATAATAATATAGAACATATTTACATACATAATAATAGGGTCTACGTGACGAGACAGAATGTTAAATGACAGAAAACGCAAATATCGGAAGGCAAAGATCGAAAATCGAAAGATCTTATGTCGAAAGATCAAAAAAAAAAAGGTGCGTGGTAAACAGTAAATATTCACGTACATACTCACTTAATTTGCGCGAGCAGGATACAACAGGAACAAGAGGAACAGGCTTTTCCTCCCGTATTCTGCGCGCGCACATTAATACGGGAGGAAAAGCTTGTTCATCTTGTTCCTGTTAAGTGAGTATGTACCGTTTACCATGCACCCTTTTTTTTGATCTTTCGACTTAAGATCTTTCGATTTTCGATCTTTGCCTTCCGATATTTGCGTTTTCGGGCGTTTCACATTCGGGCCCGTGAGGTAGACCCATATGCATTATTAATCGATACAAAATAAAATGTATTTGAAATGTGACACTTTTCGTTTCGCCACTGCACCACATAAATAGACGTGGTTCTAAGTAAATACAAAGAGTACCATTTACGGGTGCACACACTGGCCACTTTCATATGTACATAAATGCAAATGGAACATTTCCGGGAACATGAATATGTAAATGCATCTCGATTTTTCATAGCTTGAATAAATACATCTCGATTTGTACATACATATGTACATATGTGCCTTTACATACATATTATATGAATAATATTCTATCAATCATAGCGATTTTAAAGGCGACTTATTTAACATCGCGGCTACCACTAGCATATATCTTAATGAATGGACGTAATTCTATGTCAAAAAAATTGTGACTACATAGATTGTAGAGACAAGAAATCCCCATCCACCAATTGACCATAAATCATGGTTGTAAGATTTTCCCAGGGCCAGACTGACAATTTATCTTTTGAATGGATTTATTTGGTGTTAATTTTGGGATATATAAATATATATATATATATATATATATATATATATATATATATATATATATATATATATATATATATATATATATATATATATATATATATATATATATATATATATATATATATATATATATATATATATATATATATATATATATATATATATATATATATATATATTAACCGAATTACTGTGTGTATTAATTTAAATATTACAGTTGAAGTGTATCTTCCAGTTGTAATATATGTTGACTAGTTGGAATATATTCCACCTAGCCTGGTACCAACTACCGTTATGGTTGAAGTGTATTTTCAGTTCTAATATACATGCATATGTATATTATATTACAACTGAAAACAAAATATATTACAACTGAACAGTTCAACTACATATAAGTTGGTACTAAGGCAAGGTTTTCGTGAAAGCGTCACTCAACTAGTAAATTGAGTTGGAAAGTCACATTTTTGTTTTGAACACATTCTTAGAGCTATCATAATTCGGTACTCATTACCTGTATTCGAAATATCTAGAAAATATTAACCCATTATTGAATTCTAAAGCATTCGTTAAAACATCAGAGCTGTCAAAATTCAATTGTTAAAACTGACGCACATTGTTGAAAGTGTATTTGCGCTTGTAGAAATATAATTTAATAGTTGAATCGTATTCGAATATGAACGACCCAAAGCGCCATTTGGAATATATTACAACTGAAAATACACTTCGACCGTAACATATACAGACATAATATATTCTCATTATAACAAGAGAGATCTCATTATGGTTTTATAATATATTTATTTAACATACTTGGGGGAGGCCGCAAAGCCGATATACCCAAGGGGTTTGATTTATACTTATATGTAAATTAAATGAGAAAAAAGTAAAAACACATTCAAAATTACAATATTAAAATAAAAATAAGAGAGAAAAAAGTAAACATGAAACAGAAATAAGATATTGGGAAAGAAGAATTACAGAAATCCTTTAAGTTTAAGAAATACATCAAGCGTATTCTTAAACATATTAAGGCTATCGGAAATTACAATATTATTGGAAAGACTATTCCAATTTAAAACCACTCTGTTTGAAAAGAAGAAATCTCTGATCAATTTATTAAGTTTTTCTTTTTGGAGTCTAAGAGAGTGACCTCTGGTGTGAGTGTTTTCGTTGAATGTAATAAGATCGGACATATGACATTTATAATGATTATTTAGTCTTTTAAAGACTTCAATTAAGTCGCCTCTTATTCTTACCGTCTCCAGTGTAGTGAGATTCATTATTTTCAAACTTTCGATATAGGAAAGTGAATTAAGTTCAGAAGGAATCTTTGTAATTCTCCTTTGTACCCTTTCGATACATGTAATATATATTTTTTAAATGAGGATTCCATTTGATAAAAGCGTATTCTAGTTTAGGTCTGATACAAGTATAGATATATGATTTTGAAAAATATTTATTAGTAAAAATTATTGATTATTTTCGGCATACCATCAACGCACAAAGTAACCGATAGATATCCGAATTCCAAAAATGGACGCCGATTGGTCATCGTTGAATACATCGTATAGATTCGAAACCGTCAACAAAGTCAAACATCGCCATTTTTGTACGCAAGCGAGCAATTTGCGGGGCAATCATCGCTCCACGTATGCAAATCTCGCGAAGAACATTGATTAATTCGCCGCTGACGCGATTAATCATCGACGGATCGCACGTGTCATTCATAAAAATTAACGGCGCCGTAATTTAGACCCTACATGGAGAGGTATCCTCCTCTTAATGTCGTATTTATTTCGCACTATCGGCACAGTTTATCTGTGGGGAACGGGGCAAAAGTGGGCCAATCGATGCGTTTATTACTTTTGTGTTTGCACTTTAGAGTCGGTTTGTTCCGGACGATTAGCATGTCTTATCGTACAGTTGAATGTCATGCGTATCTGTCATGGCTAACGTTTCTGTCTGTAGGTGGTTACTTTTGATATTTTTAAATGGTTTGAAATTTGACGAAAAATGTTTCATTGGATTGGTTGCTTTGTGTACAGTGTTTTTGGTTTGACATTGTATAGTGTCATTGGTCTTACAACATATGTACATATATTATATCATACATTCTTCCGATAGTTTCGAAACTTTACCATTTCGCGTGGTTTGGTCAACAATAGATATATTGAAATCAATTCCACCAGTACGATGGTGAAAAATAATTGCAATAGTGACGTCTTATGGTAAGTATACTTAAATACATATTTTCTATTTTACCGAACTCTCACCCTCTTGCCACCCTCTCGTTTTGTTAAATTTTAATTGTTTAAACGCCTATAACTTTTTCTTTTTGACCCTAATTATATATATATACATATATATATATAAAATCAAAAGTCTGTTTGTTTATCTGTCTGTCTCCTACAGGCTCCTAAACCACACATCCGATTACGATGGAACTTACAGTATTTGTTTTATGCATGTCCGGGAAGCTTACTGTGTAAATTAATTATAAAATAAAATAAAAAGACAATTTAAACATTTTTTCAATAGCAAATGTACGACAATATCTATATCTATATATGTATATAAAAATGAATGTCTGTCTGCATGTGTGTCTCGAATAGGCTCCTAAACCACACATCCGATCACGAAGGAACTTACAGGATTTGTTGAATGCATGTCCGGGAAGCTTACTGTGAAAAAAAACCTCTTAATAATAATACTCGTAATTACGATTTTAGTGACGTGAAAGCTTGAAGCGCCATTGTGTAGTCAAGAAATGTATTCGTTGGTAACCACGTTACCGGTTGGTTTATGACGAATATGTACAAATTTAATAAATATTGTTGCGTAGGGGTGGGTGAAGGATCCAAGTAAAAGGCCGAAGTCATTTCACAGCGTTTATTGATGATTAAGGAGATACACGCACTGGCAGTGCTCAGTCCAGAATGACCTGATATCGCCTACGTACCGCCTTATAAAGGGTAGATCTCTCAGGACGTCTAATCTGTTTACCTATTTTATAGTCACGTATTCGGATATGTATTCCCATGACATTGGGTCTCCCCGTACCGATTATGAGAAAGGACTAATAACGGTCATTGTTTAGCCTAAATGCACTTAGAGTCCAGATATAATCCTGGAAGTAAGTGCAAGCACTTAGTTAATCCGTTAACAGATATTCGTTGGTCCTAAGTGCAAGCACTTAGTTAATCCGTTAAGATGTCGCTTTGGGGTGAAGCGTGTAATGGCATTATGATAAATATATACAATAAAAATATTTTGATATATTTTGATTGCTCATTGTACAGTTTTTACAATAATTTCATAATTAATGGTATTGTAATTAAAGTATAAAGGTCTGATTAAAAACGAATTTTCATTTTTTTTAAATACATTCAATTGTTTAATTTAATTTGTAACATGACGAATTTGATTTATAATATGACAAATTTGATTTGTAAAATGACGAATTTGATTTGTAAAACGACGAATTCGATTTGTAAAACGACGAATTTGATTTGTAAAATGACGAATTTGAAGTGTAAAAACTGTATTACATTTCATATATTATATATATTATACAGAACACTTCAAAATCGCCATACAAACGATAAAATTGATTCTTCCGCCATTCTAAAAGAATAGCATCGATTTCGAGTACAGTTTCAAAGCGGCCTTTGTTCACTTTTGTATCATTCGAACCATTTATTCGCGTCATACAAAAAGCGTACGTCTTGATCGACTTCACCGTTGTCTAGACGTCATAAAGGAAAATAGAAAAATATACCGCATAAAAATTGAACCGAACGTATTTCATAGAAAGCAGTTTTTTTTATTATTATTTTCATCCCCTGCTATGGTATTTTTCATCCAATGTAAAACGATATTCTGTCATTAGTTACGCTGACAGGGTTATACGATTCTCGCGCGCTGGGAAAACCCCTCTTCCTATATTATATGTATATATATATATATATATATATATATATATATATATATATATATATATATATATATATATATATATATATATATATATATATATATATATATATATATATATATATATATATATATATATATATATATATATATATATATATATATAGGTACATATGTACATGTATGTAGGTGAAATATACCTACAGGATTTTTTTTCCCGTATCCAAGTATATATATGTAAATATTTATCATCAACATTGTAGTACGAAATTCGATATTTCGGTTCCGGAAATAAATAAGCGATTTGAAAATGTATCGGAAAATTGTTTATGCATTACCCGGCGTGTACACAATACGCGAGTGTATCGCATCGATCATATTTCGTCGTATTATATTTTTTTATACTAACTTCGTTTGGAATTTATTTACAGATGATTATTACGAACGAGTCGGATGCTTCGTTTGAATTAAAATTTAAATCTGTTTTTTTTTTCTCTCGGTAATTTTCAAGGTGTCGTTACCTGCGTGATGTCCTTTGAAAAGGTTTCGGGTGAAAGCTTTAAAATTCATGGCACGCTCTACCCTCCCAAATGAAACAAAAGCATTTGCTCAATTAATAGTCTCCACGTGCAAATAAAATTGCGGTTGTTAAAAATATAGAATTGCGTTTTTTTTAACGCGTGTTAAAAACGCATCAAAACATCTGTGGGATGAATATTTGAATAGTTCGCTTCGATGAGGCTTTTATTTAATTGGTCTGTAGTTTCGAATGCTTTTTGTATGTTGTTATTGTAATTAAAATAATTGGTTGAAAACAAACGATCAGTAATTATGCTAGTACATACATATGTTCGCAATTATAATTAACTAGTGTTGTAGCCGTTGATTTCAACGGTTTGTTTCGGAAAGGAATTGATATACGAATTAAAATAATGGTAAATATGTTATATCGTATATAATAATTGTCTATTGCGTGCGTGCGTGCGTGCGTTCATGCGTGCGTGTAAAGTGCGTGTTAATGTTCACTGATACGCTCCGTCTCTCTTTCTCCCCTTGGAATCGTATATCGTAGAAAGAGATGCAGCATATCACTTCGTCCATATGATAGACCGACAAAAAGCAGTTTTTTTTTTCAAAGAAATTAATTGCATTTTAAATTATTAATTCCGTTGTTGCGAATTGCAAATATTTTACCGAGTGTACAATTATGTGCACACAGACCACTAATATAAATATAATGTAAGGTAATTTATAGGCGCGCGAACGTATTACTAGTAAAAAGTTCTGTGCGCGCATTACACGCTTGCCGATCCAACTCATTCACCCGTTCGAAATGATGAACGGGTGAATGAGTTGGATCTTGGAGTTGAAGTTGTGTATGTGTGTGTCTTCATGGAAGTTTGTATTTGTGTACGCTCCCACGCAGCGCATCTGACGCTGACGTCACCCGTTCCAAGAAAAATGCACTCAATATCAAGAGCACATATCAGTCGCTCTATACCCCCCCCCCACTTCTCCGCTACCACACTTCCCCACTTCCCCGCTATTCTTTGACACGATCGGTCGTCACGCTGCATCCCTATGCATAACGTATACTCCTGGAATTTTTTGAAATCTCCATACTTGTCGACGCATCCGCCACATACATACCCACAAACGTACATTGCGTCCGTTTGTATACATTTTATAATAATTATTATTATGGTACCACTCGTCTCTCGACGCTCCGTGAGAACGGACGTGCCGAAGACGTACTCTCTGTGCGAGCGCTCATAATACAGCGATACGCCATACCGTCAAAAAACCCACACCTTTTAACATACACCACAAACACCCCCCACAAAACGAACACCAAACGAACACATGTTGGCACCATGCGAGGATCCAACCTGAAAAAGCGAATTAAGAAGACACTGATAACTACAACCGAAGCTCCTCAACCAGGCTGCTCTCAGACCGCTCAGATGGAGACCGAGTGGCAGTTTCCAAAACATAGGGCAAAGAACGTGAAAGATGTTGCTCCTGAATTTAAAATTCAGGAGAAAAACAAATTTGAAGGGCTCTTGGAAGTTTCCGATGTCCCCAGAAGCGGTGGAAGAATCCCGCCCATCATCATGACAACTACTGGCACTCACGGCAGCATGATCGAGTCGATCAAGAAGTTTATAAAATACTTCACAATGACTTACATTGGTCAAAATAATGTCAAGATACAATGTAAAAGTCTTGAAGACTTTAAAAAACTTCGGGATGGATTGACACCAGACCGACAATTCCATACCTTTTCCAGGAAGGAGGAAAAGGAAATAAAAAGTGTCGTACGTGGCTTGCCGAAATTGCCGGAAGCTGATATTAAAGATGACATCATCAGACAGGGATTCCCTGTAACCAAAGTCATACAGATGAAGACGAAGGAGCCTAGGAGCAACGCCACCGAGCTATACTTGGTGTTCTTCGAGCCATCGGTATCGGCAAAGAAGATTAAAGAAATCCGGTACATCTGTTACACAAAGGTCAGTGTCGTTAAATATACTAGTAAATCACAAAATATTACTCAATGTTTCAGATGCCAAGAATATGGACACGCTGCGAAAAACTGCAATCGGCAGGCCAAGTGCGTCAAATGTGCCGGCACTCACCTCACCGCACAATGCAATCAAGGAATAGTTACCCCTGCTGTCTGCTCAGGCTGTTCAGGATCTCACCCCGCTAACTTCAAAGACTGTCCAAAAAGACAGAGCTATCTGAAAATGCTGGAATCGAGGAAGAATCGAGCATCAATTGTCAAAGCCAACCCTTGGAAACTCCCAGTGGCGCAGCCACAAAATATCCCGGTCGTTAACGATCATAACTTCCCAAAGCTACCGACTATTAAAACTCCTTCACCAAATATCCCTAAAAAACCCCACCAACCAACCAATCCCAACATTCAACCAACAACAGACCTAACTTCCATGGCGTCTATGACGAAGATGTTGAAGATCCTCCAGGAGATTCGTGCCAAGGCCAGCGGTTGCACCGACAAACTAGAGCTGGCACTCATGCTTGTCGAATATCTCGATGTCTTTGATTAACGGGAGGCGACTGAACATTCTAGCTTGGAATGCTCGTGGACTTAAGAATAAGATTGACGAACTAGAGTCGGCGATCGGTGAGTACTGTGTTGACATAGTTTTAATCTCCGAGACCTTCTTAAAACCTCATATCCGTATTAACCTACCTAACTTTAACTGCTATCGCGAAGACCGAGAACAGCATGGAGGGGGAGTTGCCATTTTTATAAAATCGTCAATTAAACATTGTTGCGTAATAACCCCGCCACTAAAAAATTTAGAACTAACCGCCATCAAACTAACAATTAACAACACCCGTCACATAGTAGCATCCGCTTACAATCCTCCCCAAAAACGATTATTGGCATCCGATCTTAACAAAATATTTAACATTGGTAGTTCGGTAGTGGTAGCTGGTGACTTTAATGCCAAACATCCGTTATGGAGTTGCGTAAACACTGACCAACAAGGCACAACTCTTTTTAAATACATTCAACTAACAGATACAATCTTACTTCATCCGGATACATACACACACTATCCCACAAATAACTCACAACCATCCACACTAGATCTTGTCCTCGTCAAGAACTGCCCAAAAATATCGACACCAAATGCCCTTCAAACCCTGTCGTCTGATCATCTCCCGATAATCTTCTCAATCGACGGGAAACCCGAGGAAATCATCAAGCATAGTTGGGATTACGGGAGAGCTAACTGGCGAGAGTTCAAGTCGTACATAAATGACCAAACCATTCTAACTTCTACCACACTCACAAACAAAACCGAAATCGACAGCTCCATAATACACCTAACGGAATCAATAACTCGATCCAAACACCTTCACATACCTAAGACACAATACATTGAACACAAATTAGAGATAACTGACTTTGTTGCAAATCTAATTAAAAGTAAAAATAAACTCCGTAAAATTTGGCAAACATCAAAAAATCCAGCATTGAAAACATTAATTAATAAGCTCACATATCAAATTAAAATTAGAATCAAAGAAATCAAAAATGAAGCTTGGTCTAAAAAATTAGAAAAATTGAGCTCAGTTGATGGCTCTCTATGGATATTAGCTAAAGCGATTCGCAGGACAAAAAACTCGATTCCTCCATTAGATGATGCAGGAATCTCAGTGACGCGTGATTGCGACAAAGCAGAACTATTATCAAAATCCTTCCAAAAACATCACACACTCACACAACATTACAATCACATACCAACGCATAATAAAGTCAACCGGTCCATTAAAATCATCACAAAAACTCCCACTAACAGTACTAAAAATATAAAATTGGTGCATCCGTGTGAAATCCAAAATATAATACGTAATTTAAAAAATAAAAAGGCACCTGGGCGAGATTCAATAGATAACATCACAATCAAACAACTTCCATTTAAAGCTTTAGTCTCACTATCTAAAATATTCAACGCATGTTTACTCACCGGGTATTTCCCGGAATACTGGAAAACAGCCAACGTAATTCCCATACTTAAGCCCGATAAAAGCTCAAAAAACCCGGCCAATTATCGACCCATTAGCTTACTTTGCACGCTTTCAAAAATTCTGGAAAAAATAATCTACACACGTTTACTTAAAGTCGTAAATAAGAAATTAATAAATGAACAATTTGGATTTCGCACTGGACATTCCACGACCCAACAACTAACAAGACTAACTGAACACGTGACGAAGAACTTTAATATGAAGAGAAGTACCGGAATGGTATGTATGTCTCGACATAGAAAAGGCCTTCGACACGGTTTGGCACGATGGACTCATTCATAAGCTCCTTATTAACAAAATACCAAACTACCTAATTCTCATCATCAAATCGTACTAAACTCGTAGAAAGCTAGTGGTTAGCGTAAATAATGAATTATCGTCTCCAAATATAATCGCAGCTGGCGTTCCGCAGGGGAGCTTGCTTGGCCCACTCTTGTTCTCCATATATATAAATGACATACCTATTCCAAAAAACTATCACATAGCCCTATATGCAGATGATACAGCTTGCTTCACAAGTAGCAAAAAACCAGACACTATTCTTAAAAATCTTGAATTTGCAATTAAAGCAATGACTGAACACTTCACTAAGTAGAAAATTCAAATTAATCAAACCAAAACAGACGCCATATTCTTTAGTGTTAGAAAACATAAGCCAAGTTCAGATCTGAAAATCCCCTCTGGAGAAAGTCTGAAATGGCAGTCAGTAATAAAATATTTAGGAGTAACGTTTGATAAAAGAATGAGATGGGCACCTCACATTGAGGCAGCGAAATGCAAGGCGATGCGGGGTATATCCTCAATATATCCAATATTTAATCGCCATAGTTCTTTATCAACGCTAAATAAAATAAAATTATATCGCGCGCTCATATTACCATTATTAACCTATGCTTCACCTGTATGGAATAACGCCTCGAATACTAACCTTTCCAAGCTCCAAGTAATACAAAATAAATCCCTTAAAATAATTTATAATACACCCATATATACTAACCTGAAAAAACTGCATGCTATATATAATATTCCGTTTGTTACAGACATTACTAACAAACAAACCAGTAGATTCTATGAAAGAATCACTAATAACCATACTAACACACTTGTGAAGAGTCTCGGTGATTACAATAAAATGTCTATACCCTTCAGGTATAAACACAGATTACCTAAACACAATCTGCTTTAGGTCATCGACTTTAGATAGTCTTTAATTAATATTATGTATTAGATGTATTATGAACATTTATAAGGATTGTAAATAGGTTTTTGAGCTCTTTTTCCTATTATGCTTTAGATTAACATTAGAATAATATAATACTGTGATTACTAACCAAATTAAATTAAATTGTAAAATAGAAAATGATCAGTAGATCAGTAGCTATTAAAATAGATATAAGATGTATTGTGAACATAATTTCGTAATAATAAAAAGCATTTAAAAATCAAAATCAAAATCAATTATTATGGTAGATTTGTATATTACAATGTTCAACGGTATGTACTTGAACGTATCATATGAAAGATTTTTTGTTTTATAAACGTAGAATACATATTTATATTTATATAGAAAATTTCTTAAGTAACCTTAATTAAAAATTGACCAATTTTTTTCTGCCATAAAGTAAGATTTACGAGTGCTGTTTTCGGTGAAAATTTGTCGACGGATAATAAATTGCGAGGTTCGCCCTTCAAGGGAGATTCATATTGATTAATGACTGATTTGAATTGGAGTTTAAATTAAAAGTTTCAAACGTAAACTTTATGTCGGAAAATAGAGAAAAGTTTTGTTGGAAAACTGTCAGAAATTTAATCATTCGAATATTTTTGTTTCGTCGCCGATTTTTTTATAGGTCTTATTCAAACACGAGTGGGTATTTAAGGATGGGTGGAAGTTTCAAAAGATTATTTAATTCGAAACAAATGTGTACAATAAAGCGTCCAAAGTACACTATAAAAGAAAATCTCAAGATCGAAACATAGAATTTTCTATAGAAGCCGACCACGATGTAATTTATTTTACGACATAGAAACTTACAGCATACAATGTAGATAATACTGCAATGGACTTTCGTTAATAGAAAAGGAAAATGGTTGGAAGGAGGTGGAGGAACAATTTATTGGTCTATTTGCCGCTTTCATCAATCAGAGACGGATTAGCTCGGCGACTATTTGATGTTTTTGACGTTTTTAAAATATTGTTACAATAAATATTAACGAGGATTTGTTAGTGATTTATTTTGTTGAAATTTTTCTATATGTCTTTATTAAGTAAAATGTACTTTGATGAGATTCGAAATAAAAGCAATTAAAACTTTTAAATTTCGTCGTATACGAAAGACTTTCAATGTAAACGAAAGACTTTCAGAGAAAATATAATTTTATTGATCTGAAGTTTTTGTTTATGCCAACAAATTGCTTTTACATACATTTATTGTTAATTTTATTTAATTATTTTTTATTATACATACATATATTAATCAATTTTTTTAAATTGTAGTGCTTTAAGAGGGCTGGACACCAGAACCTTGTCCATACAAACGTATTACACTTCTCCCTTCCTCAATTATGGCACTAGAGAATTTTTTTTTTAATATGCTATGGATATTCACCATTGCCATGCATCTGTGCTTTTATTTTTTTTGATTAGTTATTTTTTATAGGAGCTAGGAGCCGCCAAACATCTATAAAATCGCCTCTTTTTTACACCCACGAAAAGAGTCCAGCGTCCTTATTTAACGGTTGATTTAAAAAAAAATACGCACACAGGTGCATAGAAAATATCTTTTTTATACCGATGATGATTTTTTTTTCTAAATTGGTCTAGTTTCGGAGGAAGAAATTGGAGAATACAAAATCTTGATTTTGTCGATGTAAAATACGTATTATCTGGTCGAAGCCCAACTGTCGCATTCACTCAATATATACATATTTGATATATATTGTCGAATTCACTCAATATATATTTCAGTGAATTTCAGGATCTCGAATTTCACTGATTCGTATAAAAATGCTGCAAATTTTTTTCAGCATTTCGAAATTTGACAATTTATATGAAAAAAAATGCTCCGAAAATGTAAATCTGTCTGAATTTATCCATAGATGTCTCTATGATGCTTTGTCAAAATTATTCTAAAACTTGTATATCAATTTTTGTAATTGGCCAGGGAGGCGCATTGGGGCTAGCCCATTAAGCCTTCCTGGTATGTAAAATAACACAAGGCATTCATAAGAGTAGACTATACATCTATACATCAAGGAATAACTTTAATATTTATTTTGACGTACGAAAAAAAATGTTTGTCGCACATCTATATTTATTATAAGCGAAAAATTCACTTAAAAAAAGATGGAGGGGATTTTTCCAAAAAAAATAATTATGCCTGCTTTAAATGATGATGATGATGATTATGATGATAAAATAAGATTTGTAAAAATCAATTTCATTACACTCAAATATCTTAAAGACTTTGCACTTTCATCAAATCAGTTCAAATCAGACAAAAATTTCGAGGTTGAATTTTCACATGATCACAAACAAACAAACTAATAAAAAGTATTATATGTATTTTTGAAGCGGTTTCTTAAGATTACAAAAAAAGACCAAAACAGACTTTTTTCTCACTTCAACTCTTTTCTCACTCGACTTTAAGGTAGCTCTGGAACGAAGACAATCAAAAACCAATTAATCAAATATAATAAATTTATGTTAAGATTAAATTTTCGTGTCAATTATGAAGTGTTAACTCGTTTATAAATATTCAAGCGCATTGTGGAGAGATGGCCGTTAGCCTGGGATCGTTTTGTTTGTGCGAAATTTCCAATTAATTCCGAGTTTTCACCGAATTTTCCGAATAAATGTAGGATTACTCGAATCGAAACCATACATACCTTCGCTGTATACATTATGCGGGCTGTCAATCAAACTTTATACAATTTGAAACACAATTTGATTTGAATTTGAAAATTTACACGCGTTCGTTTGTACCAGTATTTTCTTGCTTTCAATAGTTATACATTTCTTAGAGAAAATAATTTGATACATTAAATGAGTGCAAACGTTTAACCTTTGAAGGACGGAGCATCAAGATCGAACGACTCGTCCCTAACCGGGGTCGAGTAAGACCCCAGTATTTTTAAATCAAAATACAGCTTTTCTCAATACAAATGGGTTAAATATATATCTTATTAATTACATTATACATCAACATAAAAAAGTTTTAGTCCTATAGCATGTTTTTGACTATTTTTGTATTAAAAAATAACGACAAGTATCGTAGCACATAGGTAAGGCCAACAGGTGACGGCATGACTCAATAGCCACGCGCCAAATATAGCCGTATCTTTCTCTCGCATTGATTCATCGATCAACAAGAATATGCAAGCGAACAGTCAAAGACATGACTTATCGCTACCGCCTTTAAATCATACTTTGGAACGTAGAAATGTATAAATGTATTTTTTTACGATGTACCCCTTTTCTAAATCATACAAAATCTATTAAAATAAATTTCTTGTAGTTCATTCTAGGAATCCAAGAAGTATAGGGTGTATTGCTTTGAAAACCACATAGTTATTACAAAAACGTAAAAATTGGGGCACTTAAATACCCCACTTCGGTGAGGGAGGGTTAAAATAACTCTTCTTCCACAGATGACAGTCTCTGTGTTACTAAAAGCTATTACCTAGTGGCAGCGAAACTTTCCTGTATCTATTTTTACCTATATATGTATACATACGTAGAGTGTTGCGGTCTGTGAAGATAGAAATGTCCGTAACAGTGTTTGTTTTAAATTTATTTACACGGCATATGTCATCGGAAGACAGGGTCCATTTCGGGGTCGATTTATGTGCTCCCGAAGGGGGTGAAAATTTCCAATTATGAATGGATTTAAATTTATATTGCTTATTGTTCTATAATTTATTTCATAATTGTCGCTATGAAATTAAATTTAATTACAGACGTGAGTTTTATTAACGGGGATTTTCTTGATTTCAAAGTATGTACGTGATAGGCCGTAAAGGAGAAACGTGTCCCCGGGCAAAGCTACGTGATTAGACATCTAAGGCAAAGGACTACATAGTTTGTCGCCTCATTTTTATTGTTATTCTTGGAAATTTTACGCTTTTGTCTCTATTGTGTTTTATAAAATATTTGTTATGGAACGTGCTTTTGCCGTGCGATAAATTATGTAAAGTGATACAATTTAATTGTGTACGCTGTCATAGCTTCTGGTATTATTGAATTTTTAATGAGTAAATATTTGTAACGCTTTTCTTATTAATGAGGCCCAAATTGTCGTTTTTTTTTTATTTTAATTAGATAGTTTGTTTAGTTAAATATATACAATGTACAGTTGCATTAATCTTGGTCTTTTTGCTTAGTGAAAAATAAGGCGAAATAATGAGTCGTTTTTTTAATGTATTTTCTGCGTAAAAGCTATTAAGAATTGACTTAATTTACATACTGTTGTTATTTTCCTTAATAAGATTTTGTCAATTTTCTTTTTTTTTACACGATTTTTATTACTTCCATGAAATTTCTGGCCGTCAAAAATTCGCGATGTAATTTTGAACCACTTCCACTCGCTTTGATATTTTACCAGTATACGGGATATTAACTAATATTGAAGTAAGCTAATATTTCTTACATGAAGCTTGAAAAATTACATCATAATCTTGTATCAGATTGAAGCGATGACAGCTAACTATCCAAACGCTTTTTTTTACCGCCCCTTTACAGGTCAATTAAACAGTGGTAAAAGTTACTGTCATTTCTTTACCATAGGTTTACATATTGCCCCAAAATGACACCTATGACCACAATCGTACATTTGTATTTAAAAAGGTGGCGAATAGAGCTTAGGTGGCCAACTTGATGAGGAACCGATTCAACAATGAAATCAGATAAATCAGCAAACTATGATCGGAAACCACCGACCTGGAGTTACAAACATATATCTAAGGTCTGGCCAGCAACATAAAATCAGGGATAGAACCACTCAGTTGTAAGCACTATACGCTAACCACTGAATAGTATTGCTGGTTACATTACATTGTGCAAAATAAATATGAAAGTTATTTTTTAAAGAATATCAAAAGTTGTTTGATTCCTTTGAGATTTTTTTACCTATGTATTTTTGCTTAGATTTTACATGTCAAATCCTAATAAATGATAAATTTTCTTCTTGAAGGGAAAAAATATTTTTCTTATAAATTTAAAAATAATGTATTGAAGTACATAATGGTTTTCTATCAAATAATAATATAAAATTCTAATACAAAATTATTTTGAATCAGATTTTTTTGGTTGTATTGAGTATACATACATATGTACTCGTATGTATATTATAATGACAAATTTTGAAACTCTATCTGGTGAGGACTTATGGAATTCATAACTTGAAAATAATAATCGAGAAAGAATATTACGAAATACAAAAACCTTGTAAACATAGAATGAATTCAAGACGATAAACGATATATAATAATAATAATTATTATTTTTAGTTGTTTGTGTATATATATGTTTTGTTTTTGTTATGTCTAATTTATTATTTTGTTTCTTGTCTTTTCTGTTATATTTTTGACCATTGTGGCGCATTAGGAATTTCTGTAATGCTACAACGGTCCAAACTTTAAATAAATAAATAATATCTGTAAATACACTGGTATATGCTAATTAAAAAAAATAAAATGAAAATAAATAAATTCATATAATATATTTATAGTAGGTATACACATATATTTGGTATGAAATTAATATTTAAAAATATATATTCAGCACTATTTTATGTGACATATTTATCTAATTCCGATTTTGTAGTGGTTTGAAATATATAGTATTTTTATTTTTGTTTTTTGACTACAACGCATCATAAGCAGGGGAAAGAAGATTTAAATTAAAAAAAAATCACAATATACGTAAAATTAAAAAAATATATACATATGTAGTTAAGCTACAAAATTATTCGTTAAAAATGAAAAAAGTCTTTGAATTATATTAATCAAAAGAAAATATTTTATAAATTTGATAAATATATGCAAAATTACCTGAAACTTTTCAAATTCAAAATGATTTTTTTTTTTTTGTAAAATAATTGAGTGAGTAATGCGTTTGAATCAGCAATGTGGTTACGTTGTTAGAAGAACGGACGATGGATGCACGAAAGAAGTGCTCGAATAGTACCCGAGAGATTGTTAAATGGTGCAAGTAGGGCTATAGAGAACATTGGTGGATGAAATTGGAAAAATGTGTGAAATAAGAGTTGGAGAGGCCTCAATTCAGCAGTGGAAGCCGAATGATTGTTAAATTTCTGATGATCTCGTTAGTAATAACTTGCAAATAAGTATTATACATATAATTTATTGTTGAAATACAACTTCCTACACATAATATTTTCAAATAATAATGTCAATTCCGTACAAAATTATAATAAATAATTCAACGCGAAGGAATAAATTTATCGAATGCAAATCGTAAATCAAAACGCAAACAAAAAAAAAATAGAGAAACAAACCCAAGACGTTCAAATTGTGAGTTATGTTGTGAAAACAGACGGCCTGAACATAAAAAAAAAAACAACTTCAAAAGCATATTTTTTCTGCATACGCGAATAATTTACATACATGCTGATATACATTTTCGCATTACAACTTATGATACTTTTTATGACTCGTATTTGCGTACACACAGTCGTTTATATTACCAGGTTAACCGTTTCGGTTACTTACACAGTATAAATGCGGGCCAGGGCTGGTGAACTTTCGGGCCTCGTGCCAAAACGACCGCAAAACTGGACCGCGATTTTCAACCGATCGTTTCGAATACTCCACCTCTGATGCAATCAATTATATTACATATATGATGAGAATGTTCAAACCTTCTTCGCAATGCTTTCGAAAAACTTATCGGAAAAGCTTTGTCCGTACGTGTAGACGTGGCAATGGGATTTTTCGAGCTTTAATTAAATCGTGCCGTTTGCTTACTTTTAAACGGTGGAATTTTTTCGCTTTTGCGGAATTCCAAAACTATGTCAAGGGTTCGTTTAATATTCTCATATCGTGCACCTTTAATTACCTCCAGCGGGGTTGGCGTGGGAATTAAATTTTGAGAAGCGCTGCTGCATCTCTGTCACGTAGCCGGGTAATGAACTCGATAACGATATCGCTCGTTAAATATAAATTGGTTAATAATTTTAAATTTGTTCGTTCAATTTTTATATAAAATCAGCTCGATTGTCCCTTTTTAATAACAATTAGAGAAATTGTGTGTCAGTTTGAAATTAAAATTGCTTTTTTAACGGATTTATGTTTAAATTTGCAATATAAAGAATGTATTTATGTTTTTTTTTTAATGGAGAAGTATAGAGGTTTCAAAAAATAAATATAACTTTCAGATATTTATAATTACATATATAACCTCTTAGTAAAGTAAAAATAAATATCAGAGAAAATGAGAGCCTATAATGACAATTTTATTTTATCTTCTGTATCTTTATCTTTTAATGTATACATGGAAGGCCTAACAGGTAAACATTGTACATTAGATATAAATATAGTTAATATTATTTATATTATTATACTTAGCCAGCAGCATAGTTATATCTAGTATATCTGTAGTGCTTATATCACAAATATCCAGGTTAGACCTGGATATTTGTGACTCCAGGTCGATCGCTTCCTATCAGACTTTGCCAATTTCTCTGATTTCATTGTTGAAACGGTTGCCGATTAAATTGGCTAAAAACCTTCCTACTACTATGTCACCACTATTTGAGTATGATTAATGTACATACAATAAAATTAATGTAAAATTCATAGATGTCTCCTTAATTACGAGTTTTCAGTGTCTTGTAATTCATTGGCTTGTGTAATAAAAATGCTACAATTCAAAATTCAAAAAGTTACAGGCTGATGAAGTGAGGGGTCTCGAAAAAATAGTGCGCCCTGGTTGACACGATTCCAACCCTCCTAGTATTCCAAAATCAAAAAAGCAAATTAATTCTTAATCCAAACAAATGCTGCTATGGAATGAACTACGGAAAAGTGAAACAAAATTTTTTTCGCAAAATAGCGGCTGTTTGAAATAAAAAGTCTATTTTTTACCAGTTTTTTTGACTTTTCCGAATTTTTTAAAAATAGTAAAAATTGGAATTTTGTCATAGTTCTAGTTCATGCGATAGAGGAATGTATAGAGAAGGCTCACATTAAATTTCAAGTAAATTGGTTCAGTAGAACTTGAGATATCATGTCAACCGTCTCGAAAAAAGTAGTTTCGAGAAAAACGCGTTTTAAGTTTCGGGTTAACTTACGTGCCGGTCAGATGCGACGTCACTAAAGCAGCTATATCTCCGAAAATAATTTGAATTTTGAAAAATCCTCTTAAGGACATATTTTCAAAGGTTTAAGCTTTGAAAATATGAAAGAAAAAAAATCGATTTCTTCAAATTTCTAGACTAGAATACCCCCTTAATATTAACATTAATTTATGCATAAATAACTGAAAACCTTGATGGAAGTCGAGAAGTTTATTAAACTTTCCTTTATGATTTTGAGTTTGTATTTTTATGATTATTAGAGCGTGATTTATGTACATTCGATTTTTTATTATACAAAGAGTTTTCAATAAATACAAGGTTTTTATACATCAATAGATGGATTAAAAGTCAAAAGGCGGTCTTTGTCAGTATGTGTAATAATTCAGTAAACATTACGTGTAATATATTATAAAATAATATTACATATGCCTAAACTATAAACTTTGTTAAAATATTTTTTTAAGCAATCCCATTTTGAAAGTGAAACTTTGTTTATAAAGAGACGATATTATAAAAATTGAATGATTAGGATAGGTTTTTCACATTAAGTACATTTTGATGAAATAAGAAGAATACATGCTAGCTTACATGTAATCCCGAATTTTCAACGAAAATCTCATCTCTAGCGCAATACAAACGAATATCACATTCGATACGCTATGTATGTACATATATTTTATTTTTTTAAAATACTTATACTATCTATTTTTATTTTTGTTTCAGAAAGATCATCGCGCAAGTAAAAAGGTCAGTTGCCCATACAGTTAAAATTTATCGAACAACACATTTACCTAGCCGCGTACGAGCACGTTGGAAATATTCAATGAAAGGGAGCGCGAGCACACAAAGAGCTCTACAAACATGCTTTAGTACTTTATTCCGGTGCTCCAGGGGTCAAATGGACCACCATATACATATACACACATACATATAAGAATTGATAAAGATTCCGTGTGGTCCTGCGAGAATAGCGAGGAGTTTATAAACGAAAATTTATACACGTGCTCTCTCGCATAACCCACTTCTTGTCGACAAATTGAACTTTTTGAATAGAGTGAGTCGCTCGTGATAAGCGATTTTATATTTAGAAACATTCACAAAAGTATTTTTGTATTTAGTTGTCGCGTTGTGTGGACAAAGTTACAAAATACGTACGTATTGTCATGTTCCAAAACGCAGTATATATATTTTTTAAATTACTTGGTTAGCAAACCGAGATTTCTTTATTATCATAAAAACGTTACATTTATGTTATTGGTAGATGTATTTGAAAATTATTAGATATAATTATGGAACGATGATGAATTTAAAATGAGATACGTAGAACTTTGTTTCACTAATTAACTTTGGTTCACTTTGTTATGCTGCTGTGCTCACCGTCACTTGCAGGGTCAATATTAATGACTATCACTCTCGGAGTCTCGATGGTGATGACTAAAGGGCGGATAGAGAGCGTGCTTTTTCCAGGAATCACGGCATTTTGGGTCTATTCACAAAGCCAGAGTGCAATAAAAAATGGTTCGGCGAACCTTTAACAAAGGTTCATCATAAAAATTAACAATGCACAACGAACAATAAACAAAGAACGGCACGCTTCCGGTCCGACCTCTAGTGATGACTTACTTATGTGATTGAATCGTGATCTATATAAATGATTTTTATCTTTTGGGTTGGGCAAAGTCCGGCATTCCTGGGTTTGGCAAAGTCCGGCACTCCTGTCTTATCTGACTATCCCTTTACGGGAATTTTAATAGAATTGTTACTCACGTATATGAATGTGAGAAAGTGAATTTGATTATTGTGGGAACTACATTGATAAGCGATGTACATAACAGTATGTATGTGATTTTTACTTTATCTATGTACGTAGTAACAATAGATGAATTGTGATCATGCGAAAATTTTAACTCGAGATTTTGACTGATTCGAACTCAGAATCGATTACTGATCACGTTTTCATGATCTAGAAAAAATGTGTGTGTCTGTGTGTCTGTGTATTTTTTTCTTGACGATCATAGTATATACATATTGACGATCATATGAACTCACAACCACACTGACCATAGCAAGACATGCTAACCACTAGTTCATGCTGCTGGTTATCTCATAATCTCAAACTGACTGACTGGCAAAAAACAAATAGACAGACAGACTAATGGAGAAATAAGCAGACATATGAACAGGCATCATGAACGAATAGACGAACGGTTTGGCAATGGACAAATGGACAGACAGATTAATGGAGAGATAAACGGACAGACTAACAGAACTATGGATAGTTTGACAAATTGAGAGAATCACAAACTGACACTCTTATTAAAGGACAGTTGAATAAGGAGTATATGTATAAACTAATGGACGGAAGAAATTATCATATTGCATCAAGAAGCGATGAACTTAATTGTAATATTATAAACATATTTATATAACAAATTTTAAATCGGTTATACAAATATACATATATTACTCAAGTAAAACCACAAAGTATAAATAAACTTTTCCTTGGCCGACATTTCACCCGTGAAAGTAAAATGTAGTGTGAATGAACCTTAACAAAACTATATCTATAAGTTTTAGGCCACACGAGGGATATAAGCGTAAAAAATGTGTGTTGCATTCGGAGCGTAGGAACAGAAGCCAAGTTTCGCAGCATCCCAAGCACCCCGTAAATCACCATGAGGTTTTCTTTGTCTTTTCATGGTCTGATGCTCTTCAGACCCGCCCTGTCCTATCCACCCGCATTTCTCGCTAAAATCCACCCCCGCTAGCCGGAGATTGCCGGATTTGGCCCTACGAAAAAAAATTATCTTCGAAGCACACGATACAATACGATACCGAGACTTTTCTTCTTATATACTACATACACATATATATACACATGTATACATTGTGCTCGTTTCGAGGGTGCGGTTTTGTTTTAACAGCTCTTTAATTACTCCCCGAGTCTTCTTGCCCTCTTCCACCGCTTTGTCCGTTCTTTTTGTCGTGTTATTCGGAGTTTTGGGATTTGGCGATGCGAGATGGCGACTTTGAAGTTTGCTCGTAAAGCGAATAAATCAAATATTCCATTTCCGTTAAACGCCTTCTGCGAGATAGCGATTTGATGCGTCGTCGCCGTTCGTTCCCAACTTTAATGTGTGTGTGTGTGTGTGTGTGTGTGTGTGTGTGTGTGTGTGCTCTGATTCGAAAATTCCTAAATTTCGTATCTAAACATGTGATCTTTTGATGACTTTAATATTTAATATTAGGTTTTTTCGTTCGTCAAATTGAGCCACAGCGTAGCTCTAATACTTACCAGTAGATAGGTCGTGGGTTCTTTTTACGTAATAATATATGTAAGTTTAATAAAACGCTATGTTTTGAAATATATTATATTATTTTAGGGTTGCTAATTATAGTTTTGTTAACTATGTTATATTATAGTTGTTAGTTTTAGTCAGTGGTGTCACCCTAATGGTTTCCACGGGTTTCCGGAAACCCGTTGTTAAAAATCAAAAGTTTCCGGAAACCCGTTATTTAATCCAACAATTCATATAATTTTCGTCAATTTTTATACAACTCTTGAAAATTTAATGAACTTTCATGTAATAGTGCCTAGGACGAAAAAAAATGTATAATATATTCATATTTTCAAAATGATTTTATTGAAAAAAAATTTGGAAACCCGTTGTTCCAAAATTGGGGTGATACCACTGGTTTTAGTTTAAAATTGATAATTGTAAAATAATTCATTAGCAATTTGCTATTAAATAGATGGTTATTAAATTCAAATAAACCGTTATAAACTTTTTACCATGTTTTACCGGATCCACTTTTTATATTTTATTACAAGTCGCTGAATTACGAGACACTGAAAAACTCGCAAATTAACGAGACATCTATGAATTGTACATAAATTTTATTGTACATTAATCAATCTCAAATAGTGGTGACATAGTAGGTAGGAAGGATATTTAGCCAATTTTACCGGGAACCGTTTCAACAATAAAATCAGAGAAAATTGGCAAACTCTGATAGGAAACGATCGACCTGGAGTCACAAATATCCAGGTCTGACCAGCAGCACTACAGATATACCCAGAAAAATTATTTTCAATCGAGGTCAGCTATTGGGATCCAGCCTGGCGCCTCTCAACGCTAAGCAGAAGCTTAACGACCGAGCTATGCTGCTCGCTAATTATGTATGTGGCGTTATCGTTTTGTTCGTAGATATTATGTGGCGTTATCGTTTTGTCCGTAGACAATATGTCACGTTATCATTTTTTCGGGGACGTTTTGTCGTCCGACGTTTCTTCCGGGATCGTTTCATTGTGACACCTGTTTGACCACAACTCGCATATTATTTTCAATTAGTCTGAAATAATTTCGAATAATTATAATATCATAAATATTAACGACGGCATGCAAACAGACAGATAATAAAATTCGCAATAAACCACTGCAATAATATTCGCTCGTAAACTTCTCGGGGGTGGGTTTGCGCGTTGGCAAGAATCGCCTTGCGCCGCTGCGACGCGAAAGACAATAGTCGGGGTCTCGTCGAAAAGTGGGTTAATGCCTTTTCGGATTATTGGTGCGCATTTCAACGGGACTATCAAAAGGATGACGGTTGTCGAAACGCATCTCTGCGGGAGATTCGCTTTCGGGAAACGACCCGCGAAATTTGGGTCACGTGACCCCCCTCCAGCCCCATACTCACACGTTGTGGTGTTAAAAAAAATCCTCGAAAATACATAAATGTATGCATAAATACCGTAAAATGGCTCGTAGACAGATGGCAATTGGTTTTTGGTATTTCTCAACGTATTGAATATGCAAATTGGTTGTAAGTTATATGGGAATTTCCTGCATCTGCACGTGACAGTTACAAACGACAGTTCTGTAACTCTCATACTTTACCCGATGGAATCTAAATTTCTCTCACTCTTTTGATTTTATTATTATTATATTTATTAGCGTTTTGTTGGTTGAAATTTCAATCTGGTTTTTTTTAAAGTAATTTCAATATTCAAAAAAATGCGTCAATTCTGTACGATATGTACGATAGAAATGCTAGCTGTTAATATAATAAATATATAAAATAAGATAATATTTATGGTGTGAATTTGAATGGTCAGAAAATTTATTGATAAATGTATTCTATGTATGTATTTAGAAAAAAATAAAAGGACAGTAAACCATTTATTTTTTACAAGCTTTTATTAGCTTTTTACTGTTAGTTCAGTGTACTGCGCATTGAAGAGTTACACTGCTCTAAATTAAATGAAAAACACAAAAATCCGGAATTCTAAAAAGCATAAAATGTTAAATAATATTTATTTATTTATTTTATTCTAAACAGACCATTGTGGCATAACAGGAATTTCTAAAGCGCCACAATGGTCAAAAACATAACACAAAAAAAAACAAAATAACAATTAAACACAAATCAATACACAACGAAAATAATACACCCATCAATTATACATAAAAAAATACATTTGAACATAAGCATAAATACATCCACACATAAACATAAAAAACAGCATTTAATAATAACAGATAAAGTAAAAATATCAAATAAAAAAATATATAGCATAAGGAATGCCTTGCACCTACAGGCAGTTTCAATAAATATGTAAGAAACAACTACAAATACAAAACATCCCTGTAGGCCCAAATGGAAGAGAGTTAATCAAAATTTCACTCATAAATCACAATCAATCATGAAAACAATGATGAGCGCAGACTACCAGATAAATGGGTTAGAGTAATTTCCGACAATTTACTCTCACTAAGGTGGAAAATATCACATTCAGTCTCGGCAGCAACGATTTAATTAAGAAGTCGAATAGCTCTTGGAATAGGAGCCATTCGAAAAAGGACTGTGTGTAATAATAGGCTTTTAAATAATAATAAGTAATAAATAAAAAAAATTGTAATAAAAATGAGATAAAAAGTGTAAAACATAAAGTACTCTTAGAAGATATTCTGAATATGACCAAATAATGTACGTATTTCATTTAAATTATGTCCGTATTTTATATTCCGAATTTCAGAATTTTGTGTTTTGTCACTTAATTTTGAGCAGTCTTATTCTTCAATCTGCAGTACATTTAGTAATTTCACTCTGATAATTTTCATTCAGCAAAGAGTCTTGATCCTAAATATATTCTTTTCAATACCCTCATTCTTGAGGATCGCAACCTGCATTGGTCTTCCAATGAGGAGTATGGACACTCCAGAAAATATCAAGTGAAAGCTATATGTACATAGGTTCTATTTGGCCAAAACACTTATATAGTTAGGCCACAAATATCACCAATATGTTACTTTATTTTATCTATTAGTGAATTTAAAACGTACATTTGTGCGAAAAAGTTTGATACGTTGTGTATTTGAAGTTTTCCGAATCAATGGTTGATGTTTTTATTCAAACGTGTCTGTTTTTATTTTTATCATAGAATTGAGTTTTCGAGTTATAATTACACGTCACTCAAATGAGATAAATGGGAAATACATACATAATGTACTAGGACTTGGTACGAAGCTGAAAATATGTATTTGAAATTATTTTTTGATTTTAGCTACGAATATGATGATATTTCGTTTTTCTTAATAATTGCGAAATAACTTTGAATGGTGTATTAACTGATTTTTTTATATGAACTTTTGTTCATTGAATAATTCTTATAATTATTATATTTGTTTATACATATGTATGTATATGTCATGTATTACTTACATAATGTGTTTGAAAATCTAATGCTGTCATTTTATATGATCACTTTAATTATTTTGATTACATTGCGTGTCGATTATCTATGTACATACTACTCAAATTTTTGACTCAACGATAAAATCTTTGGATTGATAAGATAATAAAATGAATCCAAAATTGAATATCTCAAAAAGAAATAATATGCTATTCAAATCATTTATATTATATTTGTTTAATCATGTATATATGTGTGTGTGTCTGTGTGTGCCTGCGTATGTGTCTGTGTGAGATAACGCTTGCCGTACTATAATAGTCGTTTCGATTGGACATATGAAAAAACACTGCCAATAAAACGTACGAATATAATAACAGATCATCAAAAAACTTATAATAAGTCTCTGAGCATTTAGCGCCATCTATTGAAAATTTAATAAATTAAATAATTTTTCTATTGTTTATATGTATGTAGGTAAGTAGATAGTGTTTACCATTTTTTTTCATCTGAAACGATTAAATATAAATATGAAATTAAATATATTTAAAAGGTATTTGAAAGAAATACGACCGCAAAAGGATCGAACACAGGACCGACACAATTATTTTAATTTTTTCTATTTCTATTTTTATGAAGAGTTTAATTTTATATAATAAAAAATTTCGATGAATTTTAATAAAATTTATATACATACACATATACAATTTAAAGACAACACAACAATTAAAAAACAATAGAAAAATTCAAAAATGTTTTGGAATTAAAATTACAATGAAAAAATCTTGAATATAAAAATACAAAGACAAAAAATATGAATATAAAAATATAATGCCAATTAAAATTTATTAAAACTCAACATGGAGCATATTTCTACAAATTATTTTTTGAGATTTGTGCGACGATCGGTTACAATTATATTGTATTTACTAAAATACCTTTCAACATCCACACTATTGACGGGACACCAAATAGATTTTAAAGCTGCACAACCAAACTCTTCATATTTAATTTTTGTTGCCATCAATAATAGCATTATATCCGGCGTGTATTCACTTTTTATATTCTCTATCAATTGTCAAAAAAAAAGTGCTGATATCCTTCCAAGCATTGAGCCTCTGTTAATATATTAAACAATGGCAGGTTTCTAAAAAACAAAACTGTTTCTTTAACATTAATATTAGATTTTGTGCCTGCCACAGATGGTTTAAATAGTTTACTCAATGTTTGGAGGAATAGATTTGTATCATTTAGCCTTGAATGCGAGTCTAGTTTTAAGACGCTTTTTTGAGCAGCCTTTTGGATACACAGCTCCAACTGTCTTCTTTTGTTCAGTTCAGTAGTAGAATAAAGCAGTTGCTTGGTTTCGACAGGAAAAACACCGTCTATGGTAAACTCCAAGCTCTGTTTTATCCCCTCAATTTCTTCACATATTAAATGGGTAAAGGGATAGGAAAACCCTTCTAAATTATCTTTTAATTTTATAAATTTATGCAAATTTCACTTTTGCTTGTTATTTTAGCATCTATTCGCATATTTTACGAATTTTGCATCTATTAGCAGCTACTCCGAATTTTAGCATCAATTAAGCATTAATAGCAAAATGCCCAAAATACGTGTCTCTAGCCATAACTCATGCGATGATATTTCATCGGGTACAACACTAGTGTACATATAATATAGTATATATGTACATATACGAGTATGTCGGTGTTTATTACAGCGTAATTAAATCCTCAATAATTTCGATATTCTCTCGAACATATGACGCCTCGATTTAATATAATCAATTTCGGTATTTTGATAACATTAAGGGGCATTCTACCAAATTAACACGTTAAAGATCAATTACCATACGAACATACTACATTTGTAGACTAAACAAATATTGGCTCTCTTCAATGGAATCGATCAACTTTCCAATGCAAAATTTTGAATCAAAATTCAAAGCGTTCACGTCGAAAGTCAACAAACAATATTTAGATAGTTTCCGAATATCAAGATATGCTTGCGTCTATCAAATTGATTGAGAAAAACTAACCGCACGAGATTCAACCCAAATCCGCAAATTGGGTCAAGGAATTACATACGTTCTGCTCCTTTTTTTTTTACGAAACAAATAAATTTTGAAACAAAGCAATCTCGACCGCATGTACAATTGAATAATACGTAATATTCTATCCACGAAAACACATGTGACGAAATTCAATCAAACTCCAACACGACCCCCGACCTTTGGGTTTCCGATTCTGTAAATTGGAGGATTTGGGTCCTCAATTAAGCTGTTAATATTTGAAACCCGAACGGATGTAATTGACTTACATACATATCTGCCTCACACATTGCCATACGGCGATTAAAAACACCCTATATTACATAAATCAAATCTACACTTTGGTATTGCTTGTGTATTGAATTTGTATATCTGGAAACATTTATGTAGTTATGAAAACTTGACGTCCATTTCGACGGAAACTTGTTTTCATTTCGAGTCGTATCGCGTTCAGGGCAAACTGTTTATTTTTTTGTTTTTGTTTTTCTTTGTTTCGAGATGGAAAGAAAGTGTATCTGAGTTTTTACGCTGGTCTTCCGACGAAGCTGAGGGAAAAACCGGAACGAAAGAAAAATGGAAAAAGGGAATTCCGAAGAAGATATAAGAGGTCGAGATTAACGCTCGGCGAGGCAGCAGCCTCGTTTGCATATTATAAACATTTTTTTCTTTAATTTCGGCATTTTCTAGTGGTTGCTAATTCTCGGATAGTTATTTTTCCGTTGTATTTTTGTTTATATTCTGTTTTATTATTCGACTCAATTAAAACTGGCGAGCGTAAATTGCGGTCGTAATTCAAATGATTCAGACATAATGACTGTAAATTTTCTAATTAAAATATACGTGCTCATTTTTGTTTTTATGGCTGAAAAATACAAGTCAGAAAGTTGATACATAAATCAAAAGAGTGGTGGATTAATCATAATATTTATATGTACATATACTAAACGATCATATTTGACTTATTTGCAAATCTTAGCATACACACGTACATATGCAGGTAAATTAATAAAAGGATAATTTTCAAGTTGACTTAAATATTAAATAAATATGGACACATTTCTTTCTAATGTTGTCTCGTTAGTTTTTTACACTCCGGAAACTGCATTGTAATGATGACAGACCGTATTTTTATAATTTTGCTATAAATGCTTTTTTTACATTTATTTATATATTTGATTATATTATATAAGCCTGTAGTATGGTTCGGTGGCTGTGTTTATGTTTAACACCTAGAGGTTACTGGGTTTGATCCCGTGCTAATCTTTAATACTGCTGGTCCGACTTGGATATTTGTAACTCCAAGTCGATCGTTTCTTATCAAAGTTTGCCAATTTATCTGATTTCATTGTTGAAACGGATCCTGCGTCAAATTGGTAATAATCATCCTACACGCTGTCACAAATATCTTAATTTTATTTATGTGCAATATGTAAAAATGTATATACAAGTCTAAATCCATAGATGTCTCTATAGATTATATCATTAATTAATTAATTATGAATTTCGTATTCCAAAGCCTCTCTAAATACAGCGGTATTTATGTAATAAAAATGCTGCAATGTTTGTAATTAATTGTCTAGGAAGGCGCATTGGAGTCTACCTGTTAGGCCTTCCTGGTGTATGTACATATGTATATCTATTTAAAAAAAAAACAATAATTGTCATTTTATTTTGATCACAAGCTTTTTATAATCTTCACTTCTTTCTTAGATGGGACTTAACACTTTATAAATAGATTTTGAACCACTTCTCTTCTGAACCTATTGACATTTACTGTCGGAAATTTACTGTCAAGAAAATAATCAAACCTCTCCGACAAGACGCTAGGAAGTTATTCATTCAAAATTTACATCGGAATTATCTGTCAGATCGACGTGATGACAGCTAGCTATTCGGAGACAACATTCTCGCGCAACTTCACATATTTTATTTTATTCAGCATCATAGATTCATCTATGGATAAATTTAGACAAATTTGAATAAATTTTAAATTTTTGAGAAATCAGACAAATTTGTAAACTCTGATAGGAAACGATCGACCTTGGAGCACATATCCAAGGTTTGGCCAGCAGCACAGCTAGTACTTGAACCCGTGATCACATAATTTAAAGTAGTAAACGCCAACTATTGATCTATGCTGCTGGTCTAATGATACATAGTTGAGAAGTTAATTTTCTCACACTCATATAATTGCATGTATTTCTGAAATTTTATTACAAAATATTGAAATCTAACTTTATTTTTCAATATTTATATGAAAGCCATTCCGCTCTCTAATTATTGATGTACAAAAAAGTGCTAAAGAGAAGACGTCTGCGGTTAAATGGCTTCATAACCAATGTAATATATACATAATATGTATGTAAAACAACTGTGTTTTTGACATTGTTTTCTATAATGTCAAATCCATATATTAACTATTTAATTTACTTGTTTGTATGTAAATATGTATATGTATATCTGGACCTTAATGTAGGTATATGTCAACATTTGACGAATTCAAACTAAATATTGAAAAGTACTTGAAAATATAATTATACAATATATATCAAGTGACAATATACGATAAAATTTAGACACTTTTTAGATTAATATTCGGAAATAGACGTGTACTTGTGTTTAATATGTATTTTCCATCAAAGACCCGAATGAATTATTAAGCGAGGCATTTTAATTGTAATCCTCGGACAAATTACTTGCGTCTTATGTATAAATAATCACACGCCCGTTTTTAATTTGCATTCCAATTAAAAGTCATGTTTCAATTTATGAAAATTGCCGCTTATTGTCCTCGCCACATCAACGAAAACAATCCAGTTCGGTCTGGATAAAATAATCAAAATCCGAAACGAGCTCTTCGTATTACATTAAGCACAGATTATCCTACTTTGCAATTTTCCAAACAATAATTACACCGTTAATGGAACGGTCCCGACAAAGCCCACTAATTGCCATCTCATATAAAATCTCCACTAATTTAAAAAGAAAATTATTTTTACGTAGCACACGCTTTTCATTTGCCGACGAAAATTTCCCACATTTTTATCCTCGCTGATGCACAGTGTGATCGTTCGCCAATTTGCTAATGAAACCTATACTGGGCGAGTTTGTGACTTACAGTAAGTCCATTTGAATATGCTATTGATCAATTTTTTAATGATTAATACTGCGAAAGGTACGTTTGCACAAAATTGTACCGAAAATATAATATCGATTTGAGTTTATGTACATCTAATATATAATTTCGAAAGATACTTTGCATGTATGTATGGTTTAATGGTTTGTTGGGAGCTTCGAAAACAAATCAAAGTTTCTATGATGACGACATCGATATCGTCGAATATATATTTTTTTGATTCAAATAAATTGAATAAAAAAAAAAAATGAAAGTTTACTATTAGATTTGTTTGCCTTGTTTAAGCTGTTTATACATATTACAAATACCGAGCGAAGCCGGGTAAAAACACTAGTATATAATATTACATTAGCCAGCAGCATAGCTCGGTCTATAAGCTTATGCCTAGCTCTGAGAAGCGCCGGGTTCGATCCCATGAGCTGACCTCTATCGAAAAGAATTTTTCTGAATTTATCTGTAGTGCTGTGGTCAGACTTAGATATCTTATCAGAGTTTGCCAATATCTAATCATTGTTGAAACGGTTTCTCAAAATTGGCAAAAAATCATCTTTCTTGCTGTCACAAATCTTCTGTATTTATTGTATGTACAATTTGTAAAAATTATGTACAAATCTAAAATCTATAGATGTCTCAATGGATTAATTATTTAATTAAATAATTAATTCAGTGTTATTTAGTGTTCTTCGGCTTCTGGAAATACAGTGATTTATGTAATAATAAAATGCTGCATTGTTTGTAATTAATTGTCCAGGAAGGCGCATTGGGGTCTTTCTGGTATAAATACATATGTAAAAAAATTTATATACATATATAAAAATGAATGTCTGTCTGTGTGTCTCAAATAGGCTCTTAAACCACTGAACTGATTACGATGGAACTTTTAGGATTTGTTGTATGCATGTCCGAGAAGATTACTGTGAAAAAAACAAACGGGAAAAACCTCTCAATAATAATATTCGTAATTACGATTTTACTGACGCGAAAGTCAAGTTATCCTCCCCCCTTCAACGCATCACGCCGCGAGAATAATCGCGCCGCGCCTACCTCGCACTCGAATGTACTGACCATTCAGGGCTGTTCCACAAACACAAAGTGGATGGCCCACGTCAACAAATATGTATATCTGTACCTACATATATATAAAATTGAATGTATGTGGAACGGGAACGAGAACAGCAACGAGAACAAGAACGGGAATGGGAACGGGAATTGCACGCGTTATTGTGGCATCGCAACGTGCCGGGTTCAGCTAGTAAAAATATAAAATAAAATAAACATTCATTGGATATATTTATTTTCAACTCATTCAATATTGGTATTGGGACCAGAGAAATGTTATATTAATAGAAGTGGCATTATTCGTCATATTGTTGTCAAGCGACGATTGTCCACAGACAATCCTAAATAATTTTAGCATCAGTCGTATTTGATGCTTAATGCTCAACGTATGTATATCCGATAAAAACTTATCTGTTTGTTTATATCACTAGCAAAATGGGTAAGCGTCGGTAAAAATTGCATAATTCCAATCAAAAACACACAATAAACAACATGGGATACATTTTTATAGGTAAATTGATCCGATTGTATTCCGTGCGTTGTAGCGTATTTATAGAGACGTACCGCGTAATATTGACAACAATTATTTATTCGTAAGAGCCCTTCTATTATTATTACATTTCTCCGATTGGGACTGCATATAGGTATGTACATATGTACGATTGCTTTAGTAAATTAAAATTGCATCAGACAAACATAGCTTGCCTAGCGTCTCCCGGGTACCCTTCGATCCCGGGTATGAAAGCCCTTCGATCCCAAGCCCCAAGTTTGTACTACATATGTACATATTTAAAATCTTCATTTCATTTAATGAATTTCACAATTAAAATTAGACCGTTTATGGTTCGTATATAACTTTCCAGGTCAATGTTTTTCACAGTTTCCCAGAGGTAGCATATTGGCAAACGGCTACACTGTGCAATGCAGCGATGAGGTGCGATATCAAAGAAAACTTGGCAGAACGAATAGGTTTGATCGGTGTTCTACCGTATTTTAATGAGATACATGTCTTGCATATGGGTTGGGTGGGGTAGTTGTACAGGGGTTGAACTTTGACGACGCTGACTTCCGCCTCTCGGTGTTTGCATCATCAGTCTTTGACGAGGAAATGAAACTATGTATGTGCATATTTAGAAATATGTATGTACATAAAATCGTTAGACGTGTCGCATCATGCGTGAATATTTCCCATATTACACGCTTCGATATTATGCGATGTAGCATACAGGGTGTGTGTGTCTGGTGTGTGGTGTTGTTATAGTTATGTAGAATTTCCATAGTTACCTATTTTGCTGTCTTGTCTATAGGTGTGGTTTTAGATGTAACGTAATGAAGTACGTATTTGAGACACGTACTATATATGTATCTATGTATATATATAAAAATGAATGTCTCTTTGTCTGTCTGTCTCGTATAGGCTCCTAAACCACTCAACCGGTTACGATGGAACTTTCAGGATTTGTTGTATGCATGTCCGGAAAGCTTACTGTAAAAACTCATTCCCGTTTTTCCGTTTCCGTTCCCATTTTTGGGTGATTTTTTTACAAGAACCATCGCGAGCATGCACACAATAAATCATGTCAGTTTCATCGCAATCGGTTGAATGGTATAGGAACGCATTCGTGACAAACAGACAAACATCGATTTTTATATATGTATATAGATAATGCGAATTCATACAAACATCATCCACAGTGACATCTATGAGGAAATTTTTGTAGAATTTTATTATCAAAATTGGTGAATCTCAAGACGTTGAATAATTTTAGATTTGCAAGAGAGATTGGAAAGGAGAACCGTTTCATTGAAAATAAGACAAATTGGCAAACTCAGATAGGAAATGATTGTCCTGGCCAGAAGCTGCAAGTGGGAATTGAACCGTGACCACTCTGCTCGAAAGCATAATATGCTAAGCACTAGCTCTGCTGGTTATTACTAAATATTAATGCTTGGGGCGTACATATTACCCTTAAATCATGTCCTTACGCTCCAAGCTTTTATATTTGGTTATACTCTACATATACATATATAACTGAAGAGTACTTCAAGAAAGCAATCGAAGAGGTCTGCGCATAAATCTAAAGAAGACAAAATTTATGATAGTAGATAGAATGCAAACAGACACCGGGAATCTAACCTTGGATGGAGAGGTGATAGAAAGAGTAAAAAGATTCAAATACCTGGGTACCTGGCTGAATGAAGAGATGGACCCAGATGAAGATCTAAGAATCCGCATCGAGATGGCTAGAACAGCATTTGTAAAAATGAAGGCGGCGCTTACAAACAAGCATCTCAATCTTCATACGCGGTTGAGATTCGCGAAGAGCTACGTCTGGACAGTATTACTACACGGATGTGAGACGTGGACTCTGAAAACCAAGATGATCAGCCGCATTGAAGCTTTTGAGATTTGGGTCTATAGGCGTATGCTGAAGATTCCGTGGACCAAAAAGATATCAAACGAAGCTGTCCTCGGCATGATGGGGAGAGGCAGGGAACTTGTTTCTGTCATCAAGCGGAGAAAGATGGAGTACCTCGGACACATGATACGGGGTCCAAAATACGAATTTCTCCGTTTGATAACCATGGGGAAAATATGTAGAAGGAATAAAATGGATTGGCAGGAAAAAGTTATCTTGGCTTCGAAACATGCGCATGTGGACCGATATGAGCGCCGAAGAGCTATTCCGAGCCGCTGAAGACCGATGCGGATATATTCAAATAATCGACGAGGTGGTCGCCAAAGTCCGGAAGCGGACAAGGCATTAACAAGAAGAAGATACATACATAAAAACATATGGTATACTAGTTGCTTTACCCGGCTTCGGTCAGTATTTGTAATATAAACAGCTTAAACATCTAATCTAATATTCATTTGTTTTTTTATTAAATTTATTTGAATCGAAAAAAAATATTCAACCAATCGAATCGTCATAGAAACTGGATTGTTTTCGATTTCCAACCAACTATAGTTACAAACTTACAAAGTCTTTTTCAAAATTATATATTAAATGTATTATACATATATTATACCAGAATCCGGCGGTTCCCCGGTGCCCCCCCCCCAGGCCTTTGCCCCCGACGCCTCCAGTGCCCCCCGGGAGCCTTCGCCCCCAGCGCCCCCCCGGGCCTTCGCCTCCAGCGCCCCCGGGAGCCTTCGCACCCGGCGCCCCCTCCGGGCATTCACATCCGGCGCCTCCCGTCTCCATGTCGTCATGGAAATTTTGACTTTCCCAACCATTGAAGTTCCCAACCATTATCCAACCAACAATATTTACATACAAAGTCTCTTTTGAAATTATATATTAGATGGAGATTTTTCTACACAATTATGCTTTATTGCAAAAAATAGAAATGGTATTTATTTTACTATTCAATATTTATACATATGTATATCGTTATCGCTAGGACATATGTACATACATATTTGGATCGGTTCGGTGATTACTGGTCACAAATT